>NC_080025.1:123300178-124550178 GCF_030020395.1 Manis pentadactyla
AGGGATGCAAGGATGGTACAACATTTGAAAATTCATCAACATCATCCACCACATCAACAAAAAGAAGAACAAAAACCACAAGATCATTTCCATAGATGCTGAAAAAGCATTCAACAAAATTCAACATCCATTCATGATAAAAACCCTCAACAAAATGGGCATAGAGGGCAAGTACCTCAACATAATAAGGCCATATATGATAAACCCACAGCTAACATCATACTGAACAGCGAGAGGCTGAAAGCTTTTCCTCTGAGATCGGGAACAAGACAGGGATGCCCACTATCCCCACTGTTATTCCACATGGTACTGGAGGTCCTAGCCACAGCAATCAGACAAAATAAAGAAATACAAGGAATCCAGATTGGTAAAGAAGAAGTCAAACTGTCACTATTTGCAGATGATATGATATTACACATAAAAAAGACTCCACTGCAAAACTACTTGAACTAATACCGGAATTCAGCAAAGTTGCAGCATACAAAATTAACACCCAGAAATCTGCAGCTTTCCTATACACTAACAATGAACTAATAGAGAAATCAGGAAAACAATTCCATTCACCATAGCATCAAAAAGAATAAAATACCTAGGAATAAACCTAACCAAGGAAGTGAAAGACCTATACCCTGAAAACTACAAGACACTCTTAAGAGAAATTAAAGAGGTCACTAACAAATGGAAACTCATCCCATGCTCCTGGCTAGGAAGAATTAATATTGTCAAAATGGCCATCCTGCCCAAAGCAATATACAGATTCGATGCAATCCCTATCAAATTACCAACAACATTCTTCAATGAACTGGAACAAATAGTTCAAAACTTCATATGGAACCATCAAAGACCCCTAATAGCCAATGCAATCCTGAGAAGGAAGAATAAAGTGGGGGGGAATCTTGCTCCCCAACTTCGAGCTCTACTACAAAGCCACAGTAATCAAGACAATTTGGTACTGGCACAAGAACAGAGCCACAGACCAGATGAACAGAATAGAGAGTCCAGACATTAACCCAAACATATATGGCAAATTAATATATGGTAAAGGAGCCATGGACATACAATGGGGAAATGACAGTCTCTTCAACAGATGGGGCTGGCAAAACTGGACAGCTACATGTAAGAGAATGAAACTAGATCACTGTCTAACCCCATACACAAAAGTAAACTCCAAATGGACCAAACACCTGAATGTTAGTCATGAAACCATAAAACTCTTAGAAAAAAACATAGGCAAAAATCTCATGGACATAAACATGAGTGACTTCTTCATGAACATATCTCCCCAGGCAAGGGAAACAAAGGCAAAAATGAACAAGTGGGACTATATCAAGCTAAAAAGCTTCTGTACAGCAAAGGACACCATCAATAGAACAAAAAGGTATCCTACAGTATGGGAGAACAAATTCATAAATGACAGATCCGATAAAGGATTGACATCCAAAATATATAAAGAGCTCACACACCTCAACAAACAAAAAGCAAATAATCCAATTAAAAAATGGGCAGAGGAGCTGAATAGACAGTTCTCTAATGAAGAAATCCAGATGGCCAACAGACACATGAAAAGATGCTCCACATCGCTAATCATCAGAGAAATGCAAATTAAAACCACAATGAGATATCACCTCATACCAGTAAGGATCGCCATCTTCGAAAAGACCAACAACAACAAATGTTGGCGAGGTTGTGGAGAAAGGGGAACCCTCCTACACTGCTGGTGGGAATGAAAATTAGTTCAACCATTGTGGAAAGCAGTATGGAGGTTCCTCAGAATGCTCAAAATAGACTTACCATTTGACCCAGGAATTCCACTTCTAGGAATTTACCCTAAGAATGCAGCACTCCAGTTTGAAAAAGACAGATGCACCACGTTTATCGCTGCACTATTTACAATAGCCAAGATATGGAAGCAACCTAAATGTCCATCAGTAGATGAACGGATAAAGAGGATGTGGTACATATACACAATGGAATATTACGCAGCCATAAGAATAAAACATATCCTACCATTCACAACAACATGGATGAAGCCAGAGGGTATTATGCTCAGTGAAATAAGCCAGGCCGAGAAGGACAAGTACCTAATGATTTCACTCATATGTGGAGTATAAGAATAAAGGAAAACTGAAGGAACAAAACAGCAGCAGAATCACAGAACCCAAGAATGGACTAATAGTTACCAAAGGGAAAGGGACTGGGGAGGATGGGTGGGAAGGGAGGGATAAGGGCGGGGAAAAAGAAAGGGGGCATTACAATTAGCACGTATAGTGTGGGGAGGGCACGGGGAGGGCTGTGCAACACAGAGCAGTCAAGTAGTGATTTTACAGCATCTTACTATGCAGATGGACAGTGACTGTAAAGGGGTATGTGGGGGGGACTTAGTGAAGGGGGGAACCTAGTGAACAGAATGTTCTTTCTGTAATTGTAGATTAATGATACCAAAATAAAAAAAATAAAAAAATAAAAAAACAAGATGGATTGTACTGGCATGAAAGAGACAAATGCCTGTTTACAGAAGGTTTAAGAGAAATGGGGAGAAAAGGAATTGGACATAGATTATATACAGCATTTCTAACAAGTTCTGCATTAAAGAGACAATAGATAGGGAGGAACTAAGGTCAAGAGAAGGTTTTTTTTTAACAAGGAGCAATAATGGCATTTTTAAACAAGGATCTACTATTAGCTTTTTTTGTATTGATGGGAATGATACAGCTGATGGAAAATTGATGGGAGAGGACGTAATAGCCAAAGCAATGGAGAAGATGAGAGAGAATGGGAGCTAGAGCAGAAGAGAAACAGTTGTTTAATTAGGAGCATCAACAAGGAATCCACAGTGATAAAGATGAGGGTATAGGTTGTGATGATGGAGGAAGAGTAGATGGGGTCATGTAGCTTTGGGAAGTCATCTTCTTTTTGTTACTGTTAACTCATAAAATATGAAGCAGTGAGAAGTGAGGGTGCTGGAAGCAGAGTTGGCCATGTGAGGAAAAAGGTAAGCATAAGAATTAGTCATCTAGTAGAGAGATGGGGAAAAAGAAAGGGAACTCAAAATTCAGGTATTAGTATAGGGGTAGCTATTGAAATTGTGTGAAGGACCTCACTGACGGACAGGAAGTCAAGGAAATGAGAGGCCAGAATACCATGAATGGATATATTGAAGTAAGTCAGCATTAATCATAATAGGAAGAGTAGTATGAAGGGCAGCAAGCCAGAGCCAAAATCTTTAAGTTTTACACAATTGTTTGGTTTGAGTTTAAACCTCTGTTCTCATTTTTATTGAACACTAAATCACATTTTCAAAAAAGTTTCTCTTTTACAAATTATTGCTTTAGTTTCTTTTATTGTCCCTTAAATGATTAAGAATGAGAATTTATAACTAGCTTGTGACTAGTATATTTATGTGAAATTTTTAAATTTTAAGGCATATAATGAATATGAAGCATGTGCTTATAAGAAATTCAAAGTTGAAATAGTCACTAAGCAATTTATACCTAGAAAAGAACAATTTCCATTGGGTAGAACAGAAAAATAATATCAGTATTATTTCTTTGATTCACAGTTTTAGAGAAAAGGGTATTTTAAAAAGATATGGCTAGTTCAGTGAAATAAGTCAGATGGAGAAAGACAAGTACCAAATGATTTCATTCATCTGTGGAGTGTAATAACAAAGCAAAAACGGCAGGAACAAAACAGCAGCAGACTCACAGAACCCAAGAATGGACTAACAGTTACCAAAGGGAAAGGAGTTGGGGAGGGTGGGTGGGAAGGGAGGGAGAAGGGGATTAATGGGTATTATGATTAGCACACATAATATAAGGGGGTCACAGGGAAGGAAGTATAGTACAGAGAAGACAAACAGAGACTCCATAGCGTCTTACTATGCTGATGGATAGTGACTGTAATGGAGTATGTGGTGGGGACTCGATAATGGGGGCAATCTAGTAACCACAATGTTGCTCATGTTTAACCTGAGTATAAGATTGAATATCAATGATACCTTAATAAAAAAAAAAGATATGGCTGGTAAATGTGTGCAAATCTAAAAATGTTGCACTGAGTTCAATGAAGTTAGCTGGTTTCTAGCCAGGGAAGAATGTTAAGCAAAATAAGTCAAAAAAACAATCATAAGTGAAATCCATCACAAACCCATCATTTCACATTGGGCCATTAATCTTTAGCAAGATGCCAACTGTGGCTCACATGAATATTTGGATGTGAAAGGACATAGTCCATAATACCCAGTGGTAATAGAAAACCATCAGGCCCATGCTCAGTTGCCCACTGGTAATGGTCATTGATCTGCTCTATGGCAAGACGAAGACTTATGAATTCTGGACACCATTCTGAAGCAGGTCTCTACACGCTGCCCCTTCAGGCACCTGCAAGATATTAATCAAACTCTAGCTGTTTTTGTTCAGTCAATCAGATGGTTCAGTCCTTTCCAAACTGGATACTGGGTAAGGGCCATATAAGATTAATGAGGAATCTGAGTTGATACTGAAATTCTGGAAACTGTACGGCAGAACAGGGATCTAATTAGTCTGGGCTGTATCTCAAGGTGTAAGCCTATTTCCTAACATAAGAAATACAAACCAAATACAGTAATATTTATTAACATTTGAAGACTGCAGTGACCAGAAGAATTTAAATATATTCTTTGTCAGTGGTCTCAACTTACAGCATGGAGAACAACACATACTGCAAAGTTTCCAGCATTATTCTTTAGTTCACACATAACAATGACTCTAATTTTGTTTGAAATGTTTTCATTTGCTATTTTTTAAAAAAAGAAATTTAATGTGAAAGAACCTGAGGACCATTTTAGAATGTGGATATACTAAGAAAACCAAATAAAAATTTATCAAGTTAAGGAAAAAACATAAGAAATTCAGGGAAAAGAAAGTTTGATGAACAAAATAGTATGTGTGAATGGGTGAAGACAGGCATTGAATGATTTTACAAAATTTGAAACACATGATCTACAACCATCATTTCCATTTGCACTATAAGAAAAAACTCCAAAAAGAAAATCACCTTATCAAAATCTTAGGAAAGTTGATGCAGCAAATAAAATAACCATCATGAATAACACTTTCCCCCAATTGTATGTGAGAAGACTAAAACTGTCTCATGAGTACTAGGTGATACTATGCATAGTGGTAAAGTAGCCTGTCTTAGTCAACTCAGGCTGCTATAACAAGCTACCACAGGCTGGATGGCTTAAACAATGAACACTTATTTCTCAAAGTTCTGGAAGCTGTAAGTCTGAGATCATGGTGCCAGCATGGTCGGGCCCTGGTGAAAGCTCTCACCTGGGCAGCAGATGGCTGGCTGCAGAACCTCTGTATTCTCACGTGGTAGATAGATGAGTGAGCAGACTTTGGCTTCTTCTTATAAAGGCACTGATTCCATTCATGAGGTCTCATCACCTAATTATCTCCCAAAGGCCACATCGCTATACACCATCACACTGGGGATTAGATTTCAACCTATGAATTTGGGGGATTAGAGTCTAACATCCATATGTTGACACAAACGTTCAGTCCATAACGTTTTCAGTTGACTCATGAGAGAGACGGGCAAAGAACTATTAGAACTATGAGAAAAGAGAAAATGAGAGTAAAAAGAGTGAATTAGAACAAAGCACTGGAGCAAGAATATTGATAACTATGCTTCCATATAGAAAATGAAGAGGAACTAATTCCACCAAGAAGGAAGTGGTAGAGGAATGACCTTTGGAGTTTGGCCTTGGGCTGAAGGATAAGGAAAGAACTGATTCAGTTGCTCTTCATGTAGAATCCAGGGTGCGAAGCAACTAGTTCAGTTTTGGTTTGTTTTGCTCTTCACTGAAACTGAGCTTGTAAGTGCAGAGATAACAGTGTTATTTTAAATTAGTCGTTTTAATATGGAACCCATTCAGAAAAGGCTCTAGTTTTCTACCAAACACTGGTAGCTAAGGGAAGCCGACTAGTTTGACATGGTACATATAATAACCAAGAATTCAGAAATCTACTTGATCTTTGCAACTATACTATCAACCTATACA
Organism: Manis pentadactyla; assembly: GCF_030020395.1. Taxonomy (NCBI): domain Eukaryota; kingdom Metazoa; phylum Chordata; class Mammalia; order Pholidota; family Manidae; genus Manis; species Manis pentadactyla. Next base: position 123,306,225 of record NC_080025.1, read on the forward strand.
CTTGCCTACCGGGTATGTACTTTGAATACTAACATTTTCCCCACTGATTCTGTCTTGTTCACAAAAGGCTAAATCTTATGGTCTTCTGGAGACACTCCTGAGGAGTCAGTAAGAGGAGGTTGAAAGATATGAAAAACTACTAGAGTCAGCCTACTGTCCAACCTCCCTGTGCCACTCCTCAAAATCTCCTACTGCCTTTATTCTGGATACCTGGGATAACTACAGTTCCTCATATGAAGTCAGAAGGCCATATGACTTTCTTTTGAAACCAGAATGCATGTGGAGGTGATGTGTGTCACCTCTGGGCAGAAGCATTTAATTGCCAGGGGAGACTTTCCAGAACTCTCTTTCTTGGCTGCTGTAATTATAGAAGGACATGTTGATATGGAGATGCAAAGCTGAACTATCACATAGAGGGCAGGTGCTTGGAGGGTTACCAGATGTACTGCATACTCTGTTTGAACAGGATTTAAACCTTTGTTTTCAGGCCACTGACACTTAGGGGTTATTTGTTACTGCACAATAACCTAGCCTATCCTGATACAACCTCCAATTTCCCTAAAGACTCAGCAAAAAACACCTTAATTCTTTGGTTGTCAAAACTGACAGTTATGATGGCAAGGAGCTTTGTGTTAGAAGGCTCATTTTCAGATTTATCACTGAAGACTACATTGCCTTGAAATATTTTTTAATTAAAGAATAGCTCTCAGTGCAACTATTTACTAAAAATTATGTGTCCAACAAAGTGAGTTACAAAACAACCACCCTACTGACTGCATTTCATATACCTCCTCACCTCCTCTGGCTGGCTGGCTTTGAATCACAAGTCCTTTAAAGGAATGCCAATTTAGCCTAAGATCCCAACAGGATTTCTTCTCTACCCTTTAATTTAGATGTGAAATAGGATTGTATTCATTTTCTGCTCTGTATTCATTTCATAGGACTTCTTTCAGAATGCTTTCACTATAGATTTGGGGTCTGAAAGATAAATAAGCAAGACAGTCAACATTTTCAACTTTATGGATTATATGATCTCTGCTGCAGCTTTTCTGTCATAGCAGGAAAGCTTCCACAGATTATACACAAACAAATGAATATGTCTAGGTACAAAAATAAGCAGCAGGCTGGTTTGGGCCCACAGGCCACCATTTGCCAAATCTTGCTTAGACATCATTTCCAGTTTAAGTCAGATTCATATAATTCTGTATTATCAGCTATCATGACAACATAGTTTGGGACTTTATTAATGAAATCACTATTCCATTTGACAACTTATCTGAAGTTCTCCACAATCATGAAATAAAATATACACTCTATGTTCTGGGCTTAATATTCTTTTTTAAAAAATAATTTCTCTCACAATACCAGTTCTGTATAGGACTAGACATAAAAAAAGAGAAGAAACTAAAATAAATGTTATATCTTTGTAGGATATTCAAAAGCCCATTTTCCCCTGATATACTTTAAATGGATTTTTAAAATAGAAGCGTATTTATTTTTTGTTCCACACAAAAAACAAGAGATAAAAATCTTAGTGAGATAAAGGAAAGACATGATAGTAGCCAACAGAAATGGATCTGTAAAATTGTTTTCAGAAAATGAAATAACTGACATGATCTAACATTTCTCCATCAAAAAAACACTAGCTCATGCCAAATTAGGTCTGTGTTTATTAGTTTAAAATAAAATGTCTCTGAAGTAGCCACATATACAGGAGATTGTTGGAAAGAGGGGAAAAAGAGGAGAAAGAAAAAAAGATATGCATATAATACCTGAATCTCCTAGAAGGAAAAGAATTTTTCTTTTTAATTTCAATCTCAAATTAATTTCTTTTAATGTGATATATTTTGAATTACTGGGGCAAAGAAGCAAACAGGAAAGCTAGCTACGGCAAATGAACTCAAATACATAGTTATATAAACAAATGAATTATGATAGAACCCGAGGTTATTTCTGTTTCCTGCTTCAAATAGCATGTGTATGCAATGGAATATTACTCAGCTATAAGAAAAAACAGATCCTACCATTTGCAACAACATGGATGGAGCCAGAGGGTATTACGCTCAGTGAAATAAGCCAGGCGGAGAAAGACAAGTACCAAATGATTTCACTCATATGTGGAGTATAAGAACAAAAGAAAACTGAAGGAACAAAACAGCAGCAGAAGCACAGAACCCAAGAATGGACTAACAGTTACCAAAGGGAAAGGGTCTGGGGAGGACGGGTGGGAAGGGAGGGATAAGGGCAGGAAAAAAGAAAGGAAGCATTACAATTAACATGTATAGTGTGGAGGGGGCACGGGGAGGGCTGTGCAACACAGAGAAGACAAGTAGTGATTTTACAGCATCTTACTATGTTGAAAGACAGTGACTGTGAGCGGGTATGTGGGGGGGACTTGGTGAAGGGGGGAGCCTAGTAAACATAATGTCCTTCATGTAATTGTAGATTAATGATACCAAAATAAAACTAAAAAAAAAATAGCATGTGTATGGGGGGAAGGATATATATATATCATACATTAGTGCAGCATTTCAGTGAGCACATTTAGAACACTCATTAAAATCAATTTTATTGGCTTACAAAAAGATACATATATGAACTTCTTTCTTAATGCACTTGGTTACTTTGTTTCTGTATATACTCCTGAATACACTGGTCAGTTGGTTACTAAAGAAACTGGAATAAGTTCTCTTGACTGCTTCATGCTCACTCAGGATATAACCAAGGACAAGACCTTCTTTAAAGGGAGGAAAATAGTTTGATGCAGACTGGAAAGGTTCAGGCATGAAACAGATTGTAAAGTGTCCCTGCGTCCCAACAAAATGTGGAAATGCTTCTGTGGTCAAGTTGCTTTGACAGCAGTATAATTGTCTCATAGCTGGAGATGCCACTGAGATTGAGCAGGACTGACCACTGAACGCACAGCAGCCAAGAGGCTTGTACATAGACTTTGGAGCCAAGCTGGCTCAGCCACTATGAACTATACATGCTGGAGCAAATTAATCATTTAAAGTTTTGGCTTTCTCAACTATGAAGTTGAGCTAATGCAACTGCCACTATTTGACTATTTTTAACTATTCAATCATTCAAAGTTTTGGTTTTCTCAATTACTAAGTTGAGCTAATGAAACTGCCAGTATTTGACAACTTTTGATCTACAAAGTTGTCAATTGTATGATTCATTATCTGTGGCTCCATCATTCTGCAGCTGTGATTAAATGAAATGTTTCTATGAAATGTTTCTTATAGCTACAATATAAGTGCACTTATAATTTTTTTACTTCCTCTAAGAATTATTGATTAGAAGGTATTATTTAATAATAGCTGCAGTTCATCATTTTAGCTAATTGATTTACATATAAATTAAGAATTGATAATCTGTATTTGTCATTAAAGAAATAAAAATTGCATTACAGAATAATTTATTCAGTCATACGTATCCTCTGTGGGTCTGGGATCCTGCAGTATACTTAGCCATTGAGTGTTTGCCAGTATTCATGTCATCAGGTTGAAATGCTCTATCCAACAATATGTTTCTCTGAAATGGTGTTAATACACCTGTTGGCACCTGTCTGACTGCAGGTAAGCTTGTGTTTGTAAAGTTAATTTAATGATACTGGCAAGTTCTGTCAAGATGTTGCAATAGTGACCTCATTTGTGGCCTCGATCTCCATAAGCAAGCCTCCAGGTGTAGAGCAGTGCTCCACGGTTAACTGAAAGGGCATCTGTATCTTACACGTGCATTCATCTCCAGTAAAGCCCAGTAGTGCAGCTCAGAAATGCTCAAAGATGTTTGTTTTAGAAAAATACACATTCATAAATTTATTTAGTTCCTTAGCTCAGTGCTATAGTATTAATAACTTGAGGGTTTTAGTCAAGTATCCATTTGATATGCCTTAAGACTGAATAAACCCAAGGAGGGGACTAAGTGTTTATATGAGGAGGGGATGAAAGCATGACAGAAACTGGTCACTGAGTCTCTAGGGTTATTAAGGAACCTCTAATGGGTAGTTTTAGAATGGAAGAAACAGAGCATAATCCATAATTAACAATGGGATGTGACAGCTGATATGTGGTTACAATGCACCTCCTACTCAAATTCCTCAAAATGTTTTTTAGACACTGTTAAATAAAAAGCACTCAAGAAAACCATTTAAAGCAAAGTACACTTTGCCCTTCTCCTCCTTTATATCTGGAGGACTAAAGGTGACATAAGTGAGAGAGGCTATAAACCTCAACAGTTTAAATCAGACACTGATTGCAAACTAGAGGATGCTAAATATTTTATTAGTCTTTCATTCTCATGTATTCCACAGATTTCAGACTGTTCTGGAAATAACTGGAGCTGTACCTGACCTTGGTAGATTTTCTAAAACTTTAAGATACATTGGCAACTAGACTGAGACCAAAAATCTTGAACAGATTTTAAGAGAAGACAAATATTTCCCATCAGACAGTATTTACTTATCTCCTGGTGAGCTTGCCCACTTCTTAGAGCCCCAGGGTCCTTCTCATGCTTTAAGCAGCTGTTGTCCAGAATGAGTTGCTTTAGAATCTATTTTAATTTTGCAGATTATTTTACAATTATCTTATAGTTTACAATAATGGTAGCTAATAGAACAATGCACACTTGTAAATAATTACATTTTATCTTCAAGAAAAAGTCCAAAAGAGTCACTAATGATATAAATTTAAGTACCTTAATAAGCCAATAGAAGATATCTTGAGGCATTTTCTAAGCTCTCTATGAACATGGTCCTATATTTCTGCCTTATGTGTAGAGTCTTACCTGTTACAAATCAATCAAGAAGCATTTATTCTGTGCCCAGTACTAAACTAGGTGTTATGGAGCATTACAGCATAAGATAAGGCTCTGCCGAAAAAATACCTGACTTTCTTTGAGTCTTCCAGATATCAAGGTATATCATTTGGGCATACCTCACTGATGGAAGAGTATCACCCAGAGGCTAAAATTTTGAGCTTGCAAAAATCTAACCAGAATACAATAGGAGGCTTTGGTATTAACCACTGTATAAAAACTCAGCAGCAATCTTATTTAGAAAGAAGTTCCCTAGAATAGCTTTGCACAGAGAAGCCCAACAAGCAAACCAGGAAGGAAATGTTACAGAAGAAAAACGTCAACATTATGTGTCTCTAACCCCAACTCCCAGCTCCAAGTATTTTGTGGAGTAAGCATTTGAAGAGATTTGCAGGGTGGGAAGAGGGTTCTGTTTTCCTCCTTTTTCCAGTAACCATGTGCAGCTGCTCTGTTCTGCCTGACTTTCTAAAGGCAGTTTAAGCCTGATGTCCTAGGCCTGAGGAATTAGCACACAGTGCGAGTCATGGCCTGAGAAAAATCCTCCCCAGCGCTCCTCTCACCTTCTCCCTCAACTCCATCTACAACTAAATTCATGCTAAAAAAAAAAAAAAAAAAAAAGCAATAAACAGCAGCATAAGTGGAAAGACAAAGTAGAAAATGCAGCAACATGTGCAGTATACAACTGTGAGTGAAATTAACTGCTTTACTGGCTTAGGGCCTTTTCTGGAACAGGATGACAAAACAGACCATTCATAGGAAAAAGTTTAACTGACAAATGGATTTTACTTGGTCTGCACAGTGTTCGATTAAAAAGTATTTTTAAAACTTTTTTAACTCATTCCCAATTAACTTCACCTAAAAAATCAGGATTTCTAGTTCTTTGGAAAATCAAGTGATCTCACAATACTGCAGTTCCTTCCTCACCACATTGCAAGAGAGTAATAGGTGCCTTCTTAGTTCAAGCATGTCCTTCATACTGCTGTCAACCCATCCCTCTTACTGGCCCTATGACCATGCACCACTTTTCCAGCACATATAGGTGTTTGAGATTAAGCCCCCCAGTTAGACCCTGATATGCCTTTGAACATAATCCCGTGAACCAACTACTGTCCAACTCAGGTGTCTCCAAGGAATACTGGCTCTAAACCTACAGTCAACACCTACACAGGCCAGCTTCCCAAACGTTGGAGCTTGTACTCATCTAGGCATGGGCTTGGGAAGGAACAAGAGGGACAATCGTAGGTATTTCTGCACTTTGAGTGCCTGGCTGGTTGGCTTCCCACCTGACATCTCTGTGCAGGAGTGTGTGCTTCCACATACCTGAGGGAAAATCTTTCCCCCTAATAGAAACCTATTAGTGTTACTGATTTTTCTCGAATTACATGTTTGATGGGTAAGGCACAGACTTGGATTTTATACAAGAGAAGGTTATAATAATTACAACTTCTGCTTTTGGAGCACTAGATCCCAGCCACCCCATACTTATTATTTAATTTCCTCCACAACCCTAGAAGGTAGCATGGTGAATACCTATTGTTTTGTACTGCCCGTGGTCCTTTCTGCCTCCTCCTGGTAAAAACATCCTTACTTCCCTTAAGAGAATTAATTACCCACTGCTTTCCAAATCCCATTGTGGCAATCTTTGCAAAGCTGTCTGTCACAGCACTGTCACATAGCCACAGGATGGGCACAGCACCTAACCAAGGCCAATCAAACTCTACGGAAAATTTGAACCTTAAGCAGTGACGCTAGTACAGAAAAGGGTTCTGTCATCTCCACAGTGCTGCCCAGCAAAGACCTTATATTAGTTCTTAATCTGGACCCCAGAGCCATGTTTCCTGTATTTTCAGATGTTAGCTACTACTATCCTTTCAATAAATTCATTTTGTCACTTAAATTAGTTGGAGAAAGTTTCCACTGCTGTAACCCACTGTATTATGATAACTGATTAAAAAATCAATTGCATTGTTCAGAAGGGCAAATCCATGACATAGTGAGAAAGGCATACAACATAGAATTAGACCTGTCAACTGAATCCCAAGTTCAGCCACTTACCATCTGCTTTGATCCTCAACAGGTTATTCCATTTCTGTAAAGCTCAGTTTTGTTAGTTGTAAAATGGGGAAAATAAGACTGTAATGTTTATCTTTCAAGGTTGTTGTAAGAAATCATTTATATAATACATTCACAAGTATTAAAAAATGACCCAGTATTATTTGTAGTCATTTTCTTTTTCTCGTTGTCTTAATTATTCAAAGATTCATTCAAATAGGCCAAGCCTTGGCAAGATCTTCAAATAGATTTCTATAACCCAAATGTTATTTTGTAAAAGTCATCACAAAAATATGATTGGCTGATTTTGCCTCAAGGTGCATAAGGTCCTTACTACTACTCAGTTTTTGCTGTACATTTTCCTCCTTGAGGAAAAGAAAAGGTTTTTTTTTCTTGTTTCCAATTTTAATGATCATGGGAAGAGGGAGCTTTATATTTGCCATGGATGTAGAAGTGAACTATGAATATAACCTGAGAGGATGGTTTATTGATCTCTGGCTGTCTCACAATGAAGAACAGAATGTGGGTGGGAAAGGTACACTATTCACGATAGTATACTCACCTCGGAAGGGACAAGAAACTAGCAGGTACTCTAAAGACTCCATATGGTTTGTTCAGCTCAAAGGTCACTCATAAAAGTGGTTTCTTCTTTTCTTTCTAAAAGGCATATGGATTAATATTTCTTTCATGTCTTACAACTTCTCTTGATCAATGTATCTTTAATGTCTGAGGAGGCTATAATTTGTCACAGGGTCTGTCTGAAATGAGGTGAATGATGTTTAAGGCTTGGAGATGGCTTGCTCAGTGCCTAATGGAGGAAAGGATGATTCAGTGGAAGAAAAATGAGGCTGAGACAACTACAACCAAGTGTTTATGGGGGCACAATGTTTTCATTACCTAAAACAATATAGGGTTATAAACTCATGAAAAAATAGTGCAGCAATCTGTTTAAGTTTATTATGTAATTCTTAGTTCACTAGGGTGTTTTAATAGTTCTTTAAATGTTTCTGTATTAACAAAGACATGTTTTCTAACTTTTTGTGCTTATTTCCATTTCTGGCATAGAGTAAATGCTGTATAAATATTTGCTTGTCATTAAGGCTAGTTTATCTCTATCATGAGTAGCTGCAGTATAGGAGATGACTCTGAGTTTCTTCCAGAGCAACTGTGAGACATGAGCAAGACTATTTCCTTCTGTACATAAAATTAATGTCATCCCAAATAGGAGGCACCAGATCAAGTTGCTAAGCATGTAGGAACACTAGATTTGTTAGAAACAGCATTCAATTTAATCAGTGAAATTAACACAGAGATATATTCCTTGCAGCTTATCTACCAAAGTCCAAAAGAGAAAGACTCAAAATCTGGGGGAACACGGGCATTTCAGTCATGAGAGAGCATTTGCTCAGGTATCTCCATGGCCTAGAGAAACTAACTTTTTAAACTTGTCATTTCCTTTAATTCCCCAAGCAACCACATGGCTGCCAGTGCAAATCCACAGGCTCTTTGATACCAGGTCACAGCACTGTAGATAGAGGATATGGGCATATGCTGGTATACCCCAAATATACAAATTAATTGATATTTTTATCACATCTGAGTCAGTGAGTTTTTTACATTGGTTATACTGAAAGAGCTCAAGACCAAAAATATAGATTTTTGGATGTAGGCAAATTCAACTCTGTAGGGTCTCTTGCCTTTCAACACCTCCACACCTCATCAAGCCTGTGGTCTCTCTACTCAAAAAAAAGTCTACAACTTGTTAAACAGATCTTAGAAACATATCCTAACAGTTTCTATGGTAAATGTGTATAGAGTCAATAAAAAGAAAGTACTTAAAAATTAAACCATCTTGGAGAATATTTTAAAAGGCAGGAGTTGTCTACATATATTCTATAATTTGGAGGCTGAATGTTTCTTTTCATATTCTAATTTTTATAAAACATGGTACACTTATAAATAGGGGCTATACCTCTATATTTTTCAAAAGATTTCACTGCTCATATATGACTGCATCTCAGTCTGCTTAGTCTGGCACCATTCCACAGTTCCCCAAGACACTTGGAAGATGGGAGGTGGGAATGAAAAGGAAGGAGGTTTCTCTTGTCACAACTACTAGGGGTCGTTCCTGGAATCTAAGTCCTGAAGGGTCATGTCTAGTAAATACACCACAACATTGGGAAAGTCATACACAACAAAGAACTGTCTTATCTCAAATGCCAACAGTATTTCTTTTGAAAAACAAATTCCTAGTTTCTTATAAGTAGCATTGATTGTGACTTTCTGAGATAATGATTTAAAACAGGAAGACCCTGGAGGTCTAAGTGTGTTTCCTGCTGCTACATCAGGAAATATTAGCAGTTTGATTTTCCACATCCATCATTACACACTGCAGTGTGTGTGTGGGTGCGTGCACGCGCATGTGTGTGTGGGTGGCTGGCTTCATATGAGTCTTTACTCTGTAAGATTCTAACACTAAAAAATATTTTCTCTCCTTTTTCAGTGCCTGAAGCCTGATTAACTAGAAAGTTGTAAACTTTCTAGTTAATTTGATAAATTAAAGCAGCCAAGTCAGATAGCTCACCTTGGTGACAGGGAATTGCAGCACTGGAAACAAAGTCATAATCCTCACTTAGCTGAGTGTGGATCAGTCATTCTGTGTTTTTTAATTATTCACGTAACGCTTATTTAGACTCCACTATCCAAAGGTGACAATATAGAAGAACACCAATACATTTGCTCGACCAGATTACAAAGAACAGCATTATATGCACACTTTGCTGCTATGGAAATAGGTGGAGATACAAATAGGGCCGATCAAATGTCAGAGCAGAGCTGCCCATGTACACAAAGGCATTCATTACAGGGACCCATGCAGCTGGATCTCACAGGCCTGCCCTAGACAAAGACTCTTCAGGAAAAAGCCTTTATGAGTGAGGTTTAAACAATCACACAATCAGTTGGAATTACAGCATCCAATCTTTTTACACTCAGTGACCAAAAAATCGGTACCTACCAGTGAACTTTCTAATTGTTGCAAATGCCATGTAAATGTCCTGCTCAAAGGTTTTCAGGAAGTAAAAGTTAATTCAGAAACAAAGTTCTAAGGAAGTCAATGAAGCCTTTTAAAGAAACATTATTGAAACTTTTTAAATCTGTTGCCAAAGGGAAAAAAAGAAAAGTTAAATTTCTGTCCAACAATCTCAAAAGCAGCAAAACAAAGAAAAATATTCCAACCCCCAAAGCCAACAAAGGGCCCATTTACTGTCTGACACCCTAGTGGCCTCTGAAGGCACACTCCTCCAACAATCACTGTATTATGCCCATAGAAGAATGCCAACGTGTTAATGTGGGGTTTGTTCAATCAATTTGGAATTCAATCAGAATAAACCAAGATAGGATACTGCCCTAACCCCAAGTCACTAAGGCTAATCAGATGTGAAGAAACAAACAAACGAAAAATCTTTCCAGGAGTACTGACAGCGAGATTAAAACTTAATAGAACTAAGCTCGGCCCACATCAACCTTAAGAGCATATTTTCAAAAATGAAAGAAAATACGGCTCGCATGATTTTCAGGGACCAAAGCATGATTCATAACCTCTCTCCTGTCCACACACTGGTAATTCACAAAAGAACATATTCACCTTTACAAACTGTTTTAAAATCTTTGGACTTTAAACTTCAAATATCAATGTGATAGAAACAACCTGTAGAGAGTTTTAAAATATTTCTGCATGTTTAAAACATGCTATTAAACAAAAACAAACTTGGATACGTGTTTAGAATGACTAAAGCACATAAATTATACTTCTCGGTATAACTTCCCCATTTCCAAAACGCTTCACCACTCAGGGCAACTTGTTGCACTGCCTTGAAAGCTTTGGTGATCAGAGCCCACTTTCTTGGTAAACAAAATTAGAAACAATAAGATATGCAGGAATAAAAGTCATTAGCAGAAGAAAAGGATGGAAGAAAAATATGATTATGTCATTGTTACGATCTTTGAAAGCTTCCCTCATCAACATCACAATCTCTTCTAGACATTCCAAATGTTCTCTCTCTCAGACACTGTTTCGTTAAACTTCCAAATTCTGTCTCAGGCAAACTTTTTAATTTTATCAAGTTCAAAATACTGTATTAGATTAGGGAAAATAAATCCTAATGGACCTAAAGTTTCAAATGCATTATCAATATAAACACAAATAAGAGGAGTAAAATTACAAGAGATAGTTCCTCTTAAAACTCAGGAAAATAAATTATGAATAGAAAATTTTAGACATCTACAGTTATACTTAAATTTAGTGGATATAAAAAGCATAAAACAAACCAATCACATGTCTGTCCATATAGCAAGACATTCAACTCAGAAAGTTTCTATGGTTTTCACAGAGTGTATTGCTTATGAATAATTTACATCTCTTAAAAAGTTCAAGAAAAAATATTGAATACAGCTTGCAGAATTGACAACTGGGCTGACAGAAATGGAAATCTCATTTAACAACCATGTGACTGATTCAAGTATTACTCATTGAAGAGAATGATCATTTTGAGATTGACTAAGCTACACTATTTTTTTAAACGATTTTTAAATTCTGAGCACCTGAGCCAAATGATTTCTAATCTTTTATAAATTTATAGAATGCAATAGAAAATTGTTTAGCACCAGAGCTCTAGGAATCAAAGATCTAACAACTATGATACTAAACAATAATATCTATTTATACCAAAAGAATATCTTCGATCAATGAATTATTATCCTATTTCAGATTGCAATATTTGGGGTGCAAGCATGGAAACACAATTCAGTAAACATAAGGAAAAATCAAGACAGAATTGTGAGGCTCTTACATTCAAACTGGTAGGAAGTCAGTTCTCTAATAACAATCATGTGTGATCTCCTATGACCCACAGAAGGACAGTCTAACATTCATAAAGTTATTCTACTTAACATGACTGAAACCCATTGTAGAGGAACAGCAGTTTGTTTCATACAATCCCCGGGCCTCAAACACTCTGTGCTCGCCTTGGCTTTTTGCATGCCACCCTTTCTTGATTCTTGAACTCACACTGTTCTGTCTCCACACAGAGCTTTAACACAGTTCACTAGTCCCCCCCTAACCACCTGGGGTTCCTTCCAAGGCCCCCAGTGGATGCCGGAAGCTGCAGACAGTACACAACCCTATATATACCATGTTTTTTCCTATCCATGCATACCTACGATGGTTTAATTTATAAATTACGCACAGTAAGAGATTAACAACAATAACTAATAAAAAATAGCACAGTTATAAAAATATAATAAGACTTACGTGAATGTGGTCTGTCTCAAAATATCTTACTGTTCTGTACTCACCCTTCTTCTGAGGATGTGAGAAGATTTAAGGCCCAGGAGCAGAGATGCAGGAAGGTGAATGACACAAGCATTGTGACATAGCGTTAGGCAACTATTGACCTTCAGATGATTCGTCACAACAAGGCTCCTAGGCTACCAGGCCACGGCCGACTACGATGCATAACTGAAACTGCGGAAAGCGAAACCGCAGATAAGTGGAGACTACCTCCTATACCTCCCTCTACCTGGGCTCCTTCCCCCAGCCACCTGCAGTCCTTTCTCAGCACTTTCTCAAGAGGCGTTTCTCTGACGCTCTCCCGATGTCAGATTCCTCTATTACATACTCTCAGAACATTTTACTTTCTGAGTGCTACTCACGTGTTTCCTAAATATTTAAGAAAATAATGTTTAATATCTGCTGGTGCTTCCATCATGTAAACTCCAAAAGGGACTGGATTGTATCTAGCTCATTTACTATTACATCCTTAGGATTTAGCATAGTGTCTGACATATAATGTATTTAACTGAATGAAGGGAGTGATGAGGGTAGGAATAAAATGAAAGTGTAAAGGTGGCTTTCAGGATGGCTGAACTTACAACTTCGGGATGGAGAAGTTTGAAGATTTCATTGTAGCACCTAGGTGTTATAATTTGTCTAGAACATACGTCATGTATGTGGCCATAATTACATACATCATTTGATTAATGCTGAACTGTTAATTTTATGGTCTTAACACTGTTACAAGAAAACTGCACTTTCTTCTTTTGCTTTTGCCACTGCTTCTTAACTCAGTCCTGGTTTTCCATTTGATTTTGCTAAACTGTTTTCTGCATGTTCTTTCAGTTTGCAGATTTGTTTATTCTTCCACTGAGTAAATTCTTATTAAACCCCTACTGTGTTATCCGAATCAAGATAGTATTCCATAGACTGTTATAAGTGCACTGGTTAAGGAGAAAAGAATTATTATTTATAATCCCTGCAAGATAGATTTTTTATTCTTGGAATTCTTTTGCAAAATCAATGTTGAACCAGGGTCAAACTATGTGACTTTGTACAGGTTAGTTAACTTCCCACAGAATCAGTTTTGTATGTGGAAAGAAAGGGCTGGGTAATACTGGAACAGTTTGATACCACTTTGAGCTCAAGTGATGTGATTCTGGTCTATCATATAGGCCCTATGTTGAGTAACTTCCAACTTAAAAACTGATAATGTAAGTAGCAAAGCAAAACTGGGGTTCTTTAAATACTCTTCAACTGCATTCACTAAAAGATGGGACCACAGATAACATAGCATGTATTTTCTATGCCCAGAAAGAGGGAGGGAACACTCATAAAACATGATTGTGAAATTGTAGAAACTTTTAATATGTTTTCCCTTTGTCTTTCTTTATGAGAAAGGTTAGCCATAACCAGCTTTGCTGGGAATATGCTCCCAAGAAAGAGAATACAGTAAGCCAGAGCAACAAAAAGTAAATAACTGCTTATTCACTGATATAGGCTTAGGAATATGGACTAGTCAGTAGGAGTGGAGGTTTGTGTTTTGAATATTTGATGCTAAAGAGCTCTTCTGTAATGTGAGACCAGCTCTTAGCCCAGGTATTCCTAAAACGGAACATTTTGGTTGACACAGTCTGTATATTGCTAAGTAACTATGGAGATGAGAAAAAATGAGGTGTTTTTTTTTTGAAGTTCATGGTGCCCTTAGGAAGTGTAATACATAATAATAATATTAATAATAAAGTATAATAATAGTGGCTAATATTCAATGAGTGCTTATTCTCCAAAAGGCACTGTCCCATGTATGTATTAATTCATCTAAACTCAACATTATGGGCCCCTAGCAAATCTGAGAGAATATTCATATAATTCACCATTTTCTCTCCTGTGCTAGAGCAACAACCTCTAACTGGTCTCTGCATTCATCCATATCACCTGTAGTCTCAATGAGGCAACCAGAATCACTATGCAATAATTTAGGTTCATCCACACTGCTTCTCCAATATTTTTTAGCACAGTTTTACATGATTTTGATTTTGAATATATAATCTGCATGCCAAAAAATACAATTTTAATTCAATATAATAGTTGGATATTTTATTACCACACCTTCAATAACTGATAGAACTAGATAAAAAGAAATAACAAGGATAAAGGAGACACAAACACTCTCATACAGCTGTGACTCTGACATTATAGGCCACTCCATCCAGTGACTACAGAATACACATTCTTTTCAAATGCACATAGAACATTCTCTGGGGTAGAGTATATGCTAGGCTATAAAACATGTTTCAATAATTTTAAAGGGGACAGAAATGCTACAAAGGATCTCTCTGAGCATAACAGAATTAAGTTAGAAACGAACTATAAAAAGAAACCTGAGAAATTCCCAAATATTTGGAATTAAAGCACACAGAAATAATAAAAATATTAGAAAATATTTTGAACTGAATGAAAAAGAAAATACAACTTCCAAATATTGAATGGGATGTGGCCAAAGTAGTACTTACACATTAAGCACCAATATCTGAAAAGGAGGGAGTTCTCAAATCAATAATCTAAGATTCCACTTTGAGAAACTAGAAGACAACAAGCAAATTAAACTCAAAGCAAGAATAAGAAAGGCAATAACAAAGATCAAAAATCAATAAAATGTAAAATAGAAAAACAATGGAGAAAATTGAAGTCAATGTTGCTTCTTTGAAAAAAAAATCAACAAAACTGACAAACCTTTATCTAAACTGATGAAGAAAAATAAAGAGAAGACAGAATCACCGAAATCAGTAATGAAAGAGGGGCTATTACTACCAACCTTGCAGAAATTAAAACAGTTGTGAGGAAATGTTGTAAACAACTTTATTCCAATAAATTAGATAATTTAAAAGAAATGGACAGATTACTAGAAAGACATGAATTATCAAACTGACTTAAAAATAGAAAATCTGAATATAGCTCTGAGAAAAAATGAAATTGAATTAGTAATAAAAAATCTTCCCACCAATAAAAGCCCCAAGCAAAATGGTTTTGCTCATGAATTCTATTGAATATTTAAGAAGAAATCATAATAACTCCCCAGATTTCTCTCAGAAAATCAGGAATGGAACATTTCCAACTCACTCTGTGAACC
Organism: Manis pentadactyla; assembly: GCF_030020395.1. Taxonomy (NCBI): domain Eukaryota; kingdom Metazoa; phylum Chordata; class Mammalia; order Pholidota; family Manidae; genus Manis; species Manis pentadactyla. The sequence goes on from NC_080025.1 coordinate 123,321,557, forward strand.
CAATATTACTCAGATAATAAAGCCAGTCAAGGGCACCACAAGAAAAAACATACAAACTACAGACCAATATCCCTCAAAAACAGTAAAGAAGGAACAAATAAATTACTGGCACTTAAATCCTTACCTGGTTTTGCTTTTAGGGACGCCCAACTAAGACCCTAGTAGTACTCCAAATTAAAAAGAAGAAAGGAAAAAAGGGAAGGGAAAGTTCTTCTGTAAGGGAAATTTGATCAGTAAAGGACATTATGGGGGAAAATTTGGGAAAGCTGAAAATGAACTACATATTAGGAAGTATTACTGATTCAATGTTTAATTTATTGGCTCTACTAATGATATTAAGTTCAGCAGAAAAAATGTTCTTGTTCTTAGGAGATATACAATCTGTGTTTATGGGTGAAGCATCACTATGTCTGTAACTTATTTTCAAGTGACTGGAAAAAATTAAAAAATAAAGCAAGTGAAGAAATAATAATTGGTGGTTCCAGGTAAATGCTGAACATATGTTTATATACTAGCTTTTGACTTCTCTGTTGGTTTATCTTTCTTTAAAAATAAGATTAATTAAAGAAATGCAAAAATCACAGATACCACTACACACCTACTAAAATAGCTAAAACATAGAAAAATTAAAAACTGGCAATACCAAGTACTGTTGACAATATGGAAAGTGGAACTATCATATACTGCTAGTGGGAATGCAAAATGGCATAGCAACTTTGATAAAGTTGGAAGTTTCTTATAAAGTTAAAAATTATACTTACCATATGATGTACTTTGATAAAGTTGGAAGTTTCTTATGAAGTTAAAAAATGTACTTACCCAAAATTCCCACTCCTAGCTGTTTACCAAAGCAACATGAAAACTTAGGTTCACATAAAAACCTATACATGAATGTTTATACTACATGGCTCTCCAATCAACAAAATTATTTGTAATCAACAAAAAATGGAAACAATGCAGATATCCCTCAATTGGGAAAGGAAGAGATAAACACACTGTAATGCATCCCTACAATGGAATATTACTCAGCAATATAAAGAGACAAACTACTGATAACGTATAATGACATGGATGAATATCCAATGTATTGTGCTAAGTGAAAGAAGACAGACTCAAAGGCTATATATGGTATAATTCTATGTGTACGGTGTTCTGAGAAAGGCAGAATTGTAAACACAAAATAGATCAGTAGTTGGGCTGGGGTGGAATAAGGGATTGGCTACAAAGGCATATGAGGAAACTTCCTAGAATGATGGAACTGTTGTACACTTCTTTTTGGTTATATGACTGTATGTGCTCAGAGCTGTATGCTAAAAGGGGCAAATTTACTCTATATCTTAATAAAAATATCATCTTAATTTTAAAATGAAATAAACAAAATGTTATTAAAAATTATGTCACTCCTCTCTCCAGAACAATCCACTGACTCTGAATGAAAGAAGCAAAGTCATTACAGTAGCTTACAAAACCCTCCATCATCTGGCTTCCTTGCAGCTCTCTGATCTTGTCTGCTACTGCTTTGCCCCTCCCTCATCTGTTCCATCCATAATGGCCATTTTACATTCCTGAAATTCATCAAGCATGTCCCTGCCTCAGTCAGTGCCTTTTCATTGCCTGTTCCCTCTGTTCTTCCCCCCATAGCTGTATGACGTGCTTGTTTACTCCAATGTCATTTCTACAGTTAGGTCTTCTATATAACTGCAGTTTACACTGGCACTCATTTTCTTCATGCTAGTTTTCGCTAATGAACATACTACGTATAGTATTTTAATTTATTGTATACAGTTTCTGTCTCTCTCAACCAGAGAGGGCAGGGCTTATTGCGGGTTTGTTCACAGCTGTATCACATGCACCTACAACAGTGCTTCACATACAGTAGTACTAAGTATTTGTTGAATAAATGAGTTGAGATATGAAAGAGCCATCACTTAACCAATGCTCTGCATTCAATATCACTTGCACCCTTTTAAACCACACTAAATTCAATCACCATAATTATTAAACAAGTGGGCCTTTATTCTAATTCCACTTTTATGAGAAAGAAGCTAACGATAAGGAAAATAATTTTTAGGAAGGTATTTGTAAAAATAAGTGCCAGCATTTCCTTAGAATAAACACAAAGTCAGCTGGATCCAGTAAATCACTTACCCTTAAAATATAGAACAAGGAGATGTGAGCTTTCTCCTCAGTGAAGCCTCCATTCCTGCCCCCTCCTCCCAACCACTGAGCCCTCAGAGGCAGTTCCCCTCAGCTTCCCACCAGCACTTCATCATTTCCACCCCCACACTTCATGCACGCTAAATTTTGTTTGCATACATTCACTTTCAGTGAATAAACTACTTAATGGCAGGAATCTTAAGGTTAACAAAAGTTAAATGATGTATTCTAACTGCTAGCCTAGCACCAGGCACAAAGAAGTTTAATAGATGTTCATTGAGTGGAATGTAAATGAGTTGTCTGAAGTCATGAATTTGAAGGCTTAAAAACTGTGAATCATCAAAGAAATGCTAAATGGAGTTGATTCTACTATCCAGTTACAGATACAGACATAGATATGTGTTGAAAAGAGTCTCATTGACTGTCCTGAAACCACAAAAGTGATCTGGTTAAGTAACCCAAACACCATTCCTAGAGTTTTCTGCTCAATCAATATTTTAGTAGACTTTATCTCAGATATGAGTTTCTCTTTTTAATGAAACTTTGAGGAGGGGAAGAACTGGACAAGGTCAGTACTGAAGTCAAGAAAAAACAGTTAATAATTCTTTTTTTATAAAGTCTGTTATAGGAATTGCTTCTGAGAAAACAATAAGAAAGCCATGAGCAAAGCTATCACCTTATACTTGGGCTGACTTCGTTTGAGTTATCAGTTTCTACTTTGACAGAGATAGGATTCAATAAGAAGGTGCACTTTTCACTACTGAAAGTCGAAAGTCAAGCATAACAGAAAAAAAGTAATTTAAGTTCTAACTGCTTCCATTGTGGTTCAATCCTGTATAATCGCTTCCTAATTGGTTTTTCCCTTTCAAACTCCCCAACAGCCTATTTAAACTGCTTTCATATTGATCTTTCTATTGCAGAGATGTGATGATGTTTCTCCAATATTCCAAAACCTTACAATGTATATAATTATCAAGTCACTATGTTGTATATATGAAACCAATATAATATTATATATTAGTTTTATTCCAATAATAAAAATTGTTTTAAAAAACCTTAAAAACAAAGCCATACTTTCTGAAGGATTTGATCTAACCATCTTTCAAAACAGGACTCTTTGGTAGTGTGATCTCATTGCATATTTTCATCAGTATATTCCATGATGCTTCTATGTGCACATTGCATAGGAAACAAACTGGACTATTCACTTATTCTTCAATCACACCCCATGATTTCTTCCTCTACTCCTTTGTTTAATTAGCTCTCTCCTCCTGGAGTACCCAGTTCTCACAGTATCATTCACCAGCTCCTCTGACAGACTTCCCATCCAGTCGTCTCAAAAAGCCTTTCTTGATCCCCTGCAATCTGCTGGGTTCTCCCTCTTCTCTAAACTGTCATCAGTCTTTACACCTTCCTCACAGGTCCCCAGCTGGTATCATAGTTGTTTGTGTATTTGTCTCATCCTTTCCTTCTTATCCCACCCTTGCCTGGTTTCTTAAAGTCTGACACTCAGCTCTAGCTACTTTCATTTACTGCAGGTAGTAGCATTGAACATTTTCTACACCATGTGCTCCAACAGTTTTTTGATTTATAAAGTTGACTAAATATCATGAGAGACACTGGAATCATAATTGTTGATCAGCTCGGCAGCCAAAACTCAGTTTAGGCATCCTCAAGAAGTTTCCCAGGGCTCTTTATTACAGGGATCTGTATTAGAGATAACGATGCCTTGTTTTTATTCTGCCTCAAAACTCTTTGAAAAGGGACAGTGGCAGAAAAAAATGCCCTTTGAAGAGTACTGGACTAGGTAGGTAAAAGGAAATATTCTGGGCACTGCCGTTTAGTTAATCTGTGTTTCATCTGGAAGATCAATCTCTGGATTAAGTATCTTTAATGTTTCTAGCACTACAGTGTTTTAAATAACACCATGTTATAATCTGGAAGAAGGCACTACTCAGTTACACTAATTAGCACAGAAACTGATAAACAGAAAACATACATTTCCAACAGAAAAATTGGGTTTCCTTATATCCTTTTTCTGAAGACAGGAGACATTACAACCACACTGTCACTCAGTTACTGTCTCTGCCATCTAATTTTGACATGTGTCACACAGGGTAGACATCCTACAGATTGCTGCAATGTGAACTCCTTAAGGGATTCAAATAATTCATACTGAGAGAGTTATTTTTTGTTGGGAGTTTATGGACTCTCAATTTTAAAGGTAGTATATGAATACTGTGCTTTCATTCTACATAAATAAATAAAGTCACAGATTTAATCAAGTTCAATTTTTAAAAGTAGAAAAGTTAGAATTCAAAATGTTTCACATAGGATTCACAGTGCTTCAAAGGTCAGTGTTCAGAGAAAATCAGATGACACGGGCATTGTTTCTTTAGTTCTTGGTTCTACTCATGATTCCTCCTGGGAAAACCTGTGACTCTACATATCAATTCAGGGGTGAATTTTTTTTAAAAAAAGATGCTTTCTTTCTACTCTGCTCTCTATTTATTCATATTTTATAAATATTTGGAAGTAATTTTACATCTGTATCTGAACATTAAAAATACAATGTTGTCTTAACATACAATACAGTTTTGCAAATTATGCATATAAAATAGTACTACTAGGAAACTGCTTGTAGGACTACTAATTACCTGCCTTAAAGGAAAACAGAATTATAAAATAATAAGGCTGATTTTAAATTGTGCATAGAACCAATAATTGTGAATTTAAGGCAATTTAAAAGATTTATTGACTCTTGGTTAAAAGTAGATTGACAATGAAATTAAAGAATAAAGTGTAATTTATTTGGTGCTACGTTGCAAATGCTTCTGAACTACAAGTCATCCCATACCACCATATACAATATACTTTCAATCACAGTCAATCATAAAATAACCTACAAAACACATGACTACATTCCACATACAGTGATTCTATTTTTAAAAGAAAGTTAGCAATTAAGTCAAGGTGCAGTATCTTTTTCCAAATAAAATATTAGCACCATTCAGATAGCATGATCTAAAACTATTGGCCTTCTCATACTTCTTAAATAACTAAATATAAACTTTTTTTCGAAGCACAAACATTAATTTGCAAAATCAGCTCTATAGTAGTTAATCTCTCTCTTCTTTTGCATTTCCCCCCCACACCCTCCGCCCCCGGTACGGAAAAATAGGAAGTAGAAACTTTTCACGGATATGAAAATCAGACAAATGCACGCATCTAGCCAAACCACAGGCTGTGCTTCAGCAGTGCGTCCCGACCGAAGCGAAGGTGGACATCTCCCGGCGGATGGTGCTGAACGGGGAGAGCTCAAGTTCCGTGGTGTACTCGTCATTGTCGTCACTGGTGGCCGCGGAGGACTTGCGCGAGCACTCCTCACAGCAACAGCAGAAACATTCCAGGAAGGCCCGACTGAAGGGTTTGCAGAGGCAGAAGAGGAGGACAGGCGTGACGCAGGACTTGAAGAACAGAAGGAACTGGCTGATGATATTAAGAAGGTCCATTGTCTGCTGGGAAACCCCCGCAGCCATGTACGCAGTAACGATGTTGCAGATGTTTTCAGGAATAATGCAAAATCCATATAAAATGGTCAAAGCCACTACTGTACAGTTCATCTGGCTTTCCAGCTGAATCTGCCGCTTGTTGCCTCGGGTACAGGCTTTCTCTGCTTTGCGGATTTTCCTTGCAGTCACTAAAGAGCAGGTGATGGTGAAAAGTGTGGGCAAACAAAAGTAACAGCCAAAATACCACCAGAGTCTGGCGCTGTCGTAAGTAAGGGCCAAAACGTAGATGGTGTCCGGTAAATCGGGAGACACCTTTATAACGCAGCGCTCCTCGGGCGCGCGGCCGCTGAACCCCAAGTTCTCCTTGCTCAGCTGGCGGAGAACAACTTCTGGGAGTGCCAACAGCAGAGCGCCCACCCATATAACAGCGAGTTTGGCCGTTGTCGACGAACAGTTCTCGATCATTTCGTAATACATCTGTACGTTGGTGGCCGCGCGGAAGCGGTCTATACACAGAGCGCATAAGGTGAAGGTAGTGACGCCCAGAGAAGCCACCTGTGGGAGGAACACAGAATGCGTTTATTCTGGTCACCTCGGAAAGATCAAAGCACTAGGCAGTAACACAACCGGCAAAACAGTAAAAAAAAGAGAGAGAGAGAGCCAGAGGGGGCCATTTCCTGGGTCTGTGACTTCAGCTGACAATAGGGGGAAAAAAAATTAGTAGTTTAGGGCCATAGAGTTAAAAAGTTTACAGCTTGAAGGATCCGTAAAGATCAGCTAGTCCAAGTCCATTCTACTGTAGAAAAGGGCATAGAGAACCCAAGAATTTCAGTCACATGAAAATGCCTGCCAGGAAGTATAGGTAAAGAGTAAGGGCAGTTGAGTGTATCTCATTTTCACGATGGGCATGCTTTCTAGTGGGGTAGTGAGCGGTGTGCCTTACTCCTGGCCAACATTCAAGAGCTCACCATTTCCAACAAACTATGTGAGCAGAGACCCCCTCCAGTTTCTCCCAAAGGCAAAATAAAGTAAACAAGAAAGGGAAAATTTTCAGAAGTTAAAATCAATAAGAAAACAAATTCAGTGACCTCTCCCGCTGCATGTGTGCCTCCGGGGCATCCGCCCGTCCTGCTGAGAGCTCCGGGTTGGTTTTAACCAGCAGGATGGGGCCAGGCACCCACGCACACAGAGGTAGGAAGCAAAGAAAGCTGAGGCCAGTGTCAGGGGGATTAGGTCAAAGATTCCCTGATGAATTTGGGACTTCCCAGACAGTGACATCTTTATGGGTATAAAGAGAAAAAATAGAGGGAGATAGTGGAGAAGCTTGTGTACATTACAGGATTTAAATAGAGGTGAATGGAGGGAAAAAGAAAAGAAAAAGGAACAAATTCTTACCAGGAGCCTGAATTTACCCTGGACTAGGGCCAGAATTCACACCATCTACGTAGCTCACAAAAGCTACACACAGAGACTTTCTCAGGAATATAAATGCATGTTCTTAACATAAACACACTGTCGTTCAATAATTTATAAAATATGTATGAACATCATACATATACTTTAATGGGGTACACAGACATATATTGAACACAAGCACACATTTATTGATGTAGAATCTATGCCGAGCACTCTGCTAGATCCTGGGGATATAAAAAGGATCAGGAAACAGCTCTTTCCTTCAAGGAGGTCATAGTCAACCTAGGGGAGGGTGATTTTCAAAGCACAAGATAAACAGTGATCTTTTGGGAGCATCAAATTTACTCAATTGTTTTGGGGGAACTTGAAGTGATTTCATATTTAATAAATGTAGTCAGTAATATACTTAAACAAGGACTATGGACAGAGGTAAAATGTTCATGAGGTTTAAGATAAAAGAGGAGACTAAAACAAAACTCCCTAGGTAGGTGGATGCCATGCCTTGGCAAAGGGGCAATACGTATAACACATATAGAGTGTAATGTCTAATTTTTAAAATGCAAAGGGATCTTGTTCACAAAAAGAAAGCCATTTGTCATAACAATTTTAGCACCCATAATATTAGTTGTTTACTATCCACCACATTCAAGCTGTCACCCTCCCCAGAACAATGGCAACTTGCCATGTGAATTCTGTGAGAGTTCCAATGTCAATACTCTCTCCTTTTCTTACATACCACACATTATTCAGTGCCTACTAGTTCTACTATAGAAAATAAGGACATTACATTCATGCCCCCAGCTATTCTCATAGCTATTGATAGAGACAGTCTGAAAATAAGATATAATGAAGGATTAACTGTATGAAAAGCAAAAATGAAAAATAATATGACTAACAAAGGTCCAGATCAGAGCAGATCGAAAGGTCGTAGTTAAACTTATAACCACAATTTCTGTTCTACAAAATCTTCAGAAAGTATCCCATAAACACTAGTATGTGAAATATCAATTTGATATGACTGCCATAAATTAAGTCATCTCTACATTCACCTTGTAAAAATTAACTTTCAAATTAATGAGTTGTTCACCTTGATGGGAATTTATTTTGCATCTATGCAGGATGCTCAAAATAATTCTAACATTGAGGGCCACACTGTGACTGTCTTAAGATCAGATCTTTTTTTTTCATGTCAATAATTGCCACACTTTGAATGGAAATTGAGAAGGACTTAACACTTTCTAAAGATCTACATCAAATGGTATTATTTGCAAACTGCAGTATTTTATTTTATAGATTTTTGGAACTTTGCATTTCTATGTTAGTTTTTCAAATGTTTTGATCCATTTCTCTGTAGGAATGTAAAACAAAAATTCTCAAACTGCCAATGTACACAAATCCTTGGCAAGACAAGGCTCTCCGTGCCATCTTCACTAAGGCAAACCTTCATGCAGGGCTCCCTGTCATGATGTAACCTGAGTTAGCCTACAAACAAGGCCATGAAGGTTTAGGCTGTATGTTCTTTTTTAATTATTAATAACATTTCTATTAAAAGGATAGCTTGGTAATATAAAAATACTAGAGACTTGGATGCAAGTCTTAGAGGCTTGAAACAGCTTTTTTCTTGGTAGTTTTCTATCATTACTTACAAAGAACACACAGCATGTAGAAGAGAGCATCTTTTTCCTCCCTTAATGTCCCCAATTTTAAATCTAGAGATTTAAATCTGGACCAATTATCATAACAGTGAGCATTTACATAACTCCAAATTTGTCACAAAGCATTTCATGAGAGGTTAAAAGCAACTGCATGCAGGCGGACATATATTGAGATGGGTGTGTTAGATTGCCACTCCTTCTATACCATAAACTCTGCTGCACAACCACTCTTAGATGTTCCCTGCTTTGAAAGCAAAAAAGTGTTTTCTAGCTTCTGTATATTTTCATCTCACATGCTAACAAAGGCCAGGGCAAATTTTAAGCAGGATTTACATGTGCTCCAACTTTTCACTCAGGAATTCTTCTACACTGTATTTTATTTGAAAATGTTTAGTTCTTTAGCCATATTCCCAAAAGCTTTAGTACTGAGGATCTCAAACATATTTGACATATTTTGTAATCCTCTGGATGAATCATGGATGGAGGGAAACTTCCCAGGTTTTGTAAACAAATTTCCAGACCTGTATCCAGCTTCCTGTTTTCAATGGTACTTCTCTCTGATAGTATTCTCTGCAATCAGGATCCGGCTGAAACAGGATGAATTGTCCGGGAAGGTCGCAAGAGCTACAGAGAGGCTTGTTAAAGGAATCTGTGGGAAAAAAAAATGCTGCCCCCCGAACGCTGAGAGCGCTTACACCGCAGTTGCCAACAGCAACCGCAGCCTAAATGCCGGTCCCTGATACCTTCTATTCCTGTTGCCATTGCCTGCGGTGTTATAACTTCAGATATTTTTCTGTAAATTCACTTACACACTCGGTTTTATGATGTGAAAGAGCAAGAAAGGTACAAAGTCCTTCCTCAGTACTCTCCCAAATTATTTATAGAACGCTTTAAATATTTATCAGGAATTAACTGCATACCTCAGAAAGCAATTGATAAAAAACATCTGGGTAATGAGTGGTGGGCTAATTTCTGCTGACTCAGATATGAAATCTACCCATGTAATTAAAACTGCCAAATGTTGGGGTAACGTGAAAAGATTTCTATCACAATTTTTAAATATGCTTGTTTACATACAGCTCATTGGAAATTCTACCAAGATGAATGGTGCAATTATATGCAATTATAAAACTGTATTATGAACGCTGAATCTTCTGCATTTAATGACCATATCTGATTGCTAAAATTCAATATCACTATGAAACATGCTCTTGGGAGTAAAGCTGTTAAGTGTTAGCTTAGATGGGTAGTTCTTTGAAGCAACATCCTGAGAGATGCAATGAGAAAGATGCAATCTCTTATTAATTAACAGCAATGGGAGGAATAATTAACATCAACAAAAGCAGAACTGTAAACACCTTTAATAGACAAAACTATTAAATTGGAGAATCAAGATCAGAGGAAAGCTGGAAGCAGAAATTTTTAACTGTTTGGGACAGTAAGATACTGCATTTTGGGGGGATCAGCATCAAAATACAGAAGCCAGAGAATCAAAACAAACAACTCTCAAAGTTTTGTTTCAAACAGCAATGTTTTCTCTTCTTTGTATCCCTGAGTAACAAGAGTAAGCTCCTTCAGCCCCTGTCCCGTCAACACCCAGAACAGTGCGGCTTCGGCAGCTGCAGGCACGTGCAGAGTTGCTTCAAGGCTCTGGACCAGCGCAGCGGAGACCTGAGCACTCTTGGTGGAAACGCGTCCGCCTGGAGCCACAGCGTTTTCCCCACTGCTCAGGTTTCTAATTCAATACAAATAAAAAGTCCTCAAGGAAACCTGGGCTTCATAGTCATTCCTACTACATTAAATCCCTCTTCATCCTTATACTATGAAGAAAGATCACATGGACACTACAAAAAACAGTGCTCTATGAAGACCCCGTCTTAGCTATTGCTGCGTTTCTCAGAAGCTTACTGCAGACACGCAGATAAAATTCGCAGTAGGAATGAATGAGAATAGCTATGAAGCTACAACTCGTACCAGATAAATAGTACCTTTTACCAAACCTTCTGGTATAAATCAGTGATAATACTGATGAAGAGGAAAAAAACTACCAATGTACTTCCAACCAAAGTTTCTCTCACATGGTATTCAATCTGCACGCTTAAGTATAGTGGAACAATGGGAACAAACAGATTTTTGTAAAATAAGGGAATTTCTAACCAAAGTCATGATAACTGTACTCCTGCCTTACGATTTTACCTCTAAAAGATGTGTAAGTACATCTGTTTCTGGGCTGTCTTTGTATACACGTAACTCTCAAAACAAGGGCAGTATTGTTAAGAAAATCCATTCATTTGCACCATGAATGATAATCTATTATAAGACTGTGGTTACAGGCCTATCAGTCAGGAAAACAGCAGGAGGAGAACTGGGTAGGGTTTCCTTTGAAACACTGAATGACTTGAGTGGGTATGCCTTTGGCTTCTTGCATTTTCCATCATCCTTATCCTTGCAGCACTTCAGGGCAACTTCCCCACCAGAGACATTTCTTTGAGCCCCAGTGGGAAGAGCATGTTTATCAGAGCCACTGTTTAGCAGGCTGCTGTGAATGAGATGGCCTTTATCAAAAGGTCTTCATTTCCAAGTGCATGCAAATCACGATACTGTGGCAGTGACATACTTCCATTAGTGTTTCCAGTCCCAAACACAGTGAGGTAGGGAGATGAGCTTCACCCCTTAAAAGCATGCACACAACTCTGAAATGAAACAAAGCTCTTCAAGGCCATTCTTCTGCAAAGAGAAGGCTTATTACCTTTAGCAATATAACTGAGATTTCATCTGATACACCCACATATCATAAATATCCATTTACTTCAATTATACACAGCCTATTCCATCTATACATTATTCTCAACGACTGAGACAAAAACATTTTGAAAGCATCAACTGTCATTATTGCTTCATTCTCCATGTTCTACGCTCTTGCTTAAGGTCAGTAATATGCTCTTACTGACTTTAAAAACAATTGAGACTACTTAAAAGCCAACATTATCATTCCAACTTGTCTTGGTCCTATAAATCTTTCTTTACCTTTATAATCTCACCATGACACAAGGTTTCCTATCAATTGTGGCTTCTGACTTCTGTAGTACAGCACATTTCTTTAGTAGTAAATATATATATATGTATACACACAAACATACACACATATGTCATGCTATTACAACTTGTTTAAAATGTTATAAATGTGTCAATGCTCATTAATAAGAAATGCAAATCAAGTGAGATTAATATCATTTGTCTTGAGATGGAAGCCATCTATTGGCATCAACAAGTCTTAAGGACTTTCTATATTCCATATTTATTCTCAATAATCAGAAATTCACTTCAAAATGTATTATTTCCCCCAAGTCCGCAGTCAGCTTCTCAAACCTTGGTGTAATTTATATGATGCCTCTAACCCATCAAGTGACCTGGAATTCCTGTTGTTCACCTAGGGGTTTTCTGATGAGTTTCCAAACAAAAGAAACAAATTTTCGCCTATTTTCCCTTGTGACAAATGACACTGATTTGCCTGGTAGTGAGCCTAAACTAAAACCAAAGTTAGAGTTGGACCCATTCATTTTGGTTGGGTAATTATGAATTGAGTGACATGGAGAAAACATATTTTAAGGCAAAATTTCTCTGCTTTTAACCAAAATTTCACCCTTGGTGATTTGTTAAGGAAGTACTCTTTCTCCATTCAATACTCTTATAAAAGGCACATATCTCTAAATCTCATATCTTGCTGTGAATTAGTTAACAGATGCTTTACCTAGAGAGGAAAGATTTGAACCAAGGAGAAGATGGCAAAAGTAGGATGAGAGGCCCTGAAGGTAGGGGGTGATAAGGAGGAAGTAAAAAGTGTGACAGCTCTGAGTCACAGTCCTGATGAAAATGACTCATTCAAGATGGGATCACATCAGAGACCTTGGCCTCCTTAGTGCTATGAACCATTCAAGCATGCTGAAAGATAATATTGAAAACTATCATAAATTCACAAACTGAAAATATTCTCTCTCAAGAATAAACTGGCACAGTGCTCATATCCTGTATTTTATGGGACGTTATGGAAAGTATCTGTACCTACTTTGCAAATGGAAGCACCGCATATTCGAGGTTGCAGCAATCCCTTTCTCCACTCTACCTTGCAATTTTAGATGAGATCATCTCTCCTGGCACAAGGAATACCATTCTAATTAGTATACTTAAAAGTTAGTCTTGGCAACAAGGTTGAGTTGATGATAGGACCTTGGCAGGTCAATTATTGAGCAGTTAAATGATGGGGCAGGGGGGGATACCTGGAGGATGGGAACATAAGTGCAGTGCCAGAGACAACCCCCATGGCATAGCAGCCTGCCCATCTATCTCCCCCCATGGTCCACATCCCAGACACACATCCCTGTGTTTCCAGTGGGACACTGTCAGATCCAGGTGCAGCACATGATGAAGAGCTGTTAGAGGTGGAAACGTTCAGTGAAGGTCTACGCAGTATAAGGGTGGAGGGCAAGGCAGACGCTCACCTACTCGGCCTCGGGGAGACTCAGAAGCTCAGAGCTACTTTGCTTTTACAGACATATTTGCTTCCTTTTCACTGTTAAGGGATGCTTTGTTGATAAAACCAGATAGCTTGGCAGCTCTCAGGAACTCAGGGTAAGTCCTCACTCTGTGTGCTTGAGACCTTAATCCAATTCTTGGCAATGTCCATTCTTTATACTTCCTTTCCCCCCACTCTATAATAGGGTCTGAAGTGTCTCCCTTGTCAGCCCTTCTTCCTAGGTTTTCTAAGATCAAACTAAGTACTGGGTATGTTTTTGATATTTTCAGAATAAAAGGACTCAATTTAACATACTGTTGTTACATTGCTAAATAAACCACTTATTTAAGTAAAATTTTAAAATTTGACTTACTTAGTGACTTACGGCTGATAAGGACGAATAATTCCAAAGCAGAGATGATTATTTAAGGCATTGTATTCTAAATAGTAATTTAATAATATTTAGAATAATTCAGTAATCTAAATGAAATTTCTAGGACTGTCCTGTGTGCCAGATTATCTTGCCAATTATTCTTATGGGCCTCCTATCCTAGGAAAGAATGAGAAAACAAGACAGCAAGAATTAAAAGATTCTCAGAATTGTGACTTTTCTCCATGGACTTAAGCTACACAGCATTTATGAAGATGAGCAGTGAGAATACAATTGAAAAATAATTACAGGGAGCATAGTTTCACTTGAATTTCTCCATCGTTGACCCTATCAAAGTACAATTGTGAGCTGACCATTCTAGAGCCATTCCTGAACTTCCATAATGCCTTGTTTAAACCTCTATTCTAGTATTCATCACTTCATAGGACATTATTTTGCTTTTCTATGACTTGAATAGCAGGAATACATCTATGTTATTCATCTCTGGAAACTTCCTCCCCTCTTCCTCTCCTCATTCCACCCTAATCCCCTTCTAACATAGTATCTAGTATAGGAGAAAAACTCAACAAATGTTTGGTGAATGAATGGATAGTAAATAAATGAATGAGGGATGACATATGTAGAAAAGGATCACAGAAAATAACGAATTACTCAAACTGTTCTTTAATCAGTTGTTGGGTGTTGGTTTTTATATACAATCCTTAAAAGCTGGAAGCCAACTAGTACCTCTAGAAGCAAAGTTAAAAAATATCCAGGTTCCTGTTCATAATTCATAGACATGTTTTAGAAAAGAATAGCATTCTTATTACAATCAATAGGTAAGGGAATTATTTTCATCTCACGTTTGAATACCATAAAGCTTCTATTTCTTACGTGGGAGCCTTACTCAGTAAACTTCACCGTATAGTGCTCCTGAATGGTGTTATAAATAAGAGCACACTCTGTAACTTTTTCTTTTTCTCCCAGGGGAGTTATCAGCTGAATATTTTCACTTGCATGGGAATGTAGAAAATGATTATAAAGTGATTATTCACAAGTCATAAAATATTTGTTAAGCGCCATTCTCATATATTGAGTCTATTTTCCCTGAGAATATTATTAGCAACTTTCAAATTGCTCATAAAACTGTATGTTTCCACCTAAAAATCCCTCAGAATACCTGATGGCTACTCTGCCACTCAAACAAATTTACCATCGGCCATGATAAGTGTGTTATTACTTGGAAGCACGAGTTCTAGGGAAATCTGTGTAGAATAGCATACCTGTATGGTAAATCATCTTCAGCTTCCTGTCCCCTTCCTTTCTTCCCGTCAATCTTTACTATCTACGGCAGTGAAAGGGCCATTTGTTTCACTCAGTTGAAAAATAGTATTTCTAAAGTCATTGGAGAATTTGGTTCTTTTCATCCCAAAAGATTCTAGACCTTTCACAAATCACCCCTGACCCGGAGGCCTTAGTGAAACACACTCCTTTTAAGCCCTCTTCCACCCTCATGCAGGAATCTTGGATCTCAGTAAAATAAAAATACAATTACATCTGGGATCATTGTAGAACTATTTGAAGCTTCCTTCCCTACCACACGCCATGAAGGTGTGAATCCTTTAAACTAAGGAGGCGTGTGTATTATTTTAAATCTCCAATTAACATCCAAACAGAAATAAAGATTTAGTTTAGCAGTGGATCTGGCTCAGATGGTAGACTGACTCTGGTTGGTTTCAAACAAGTAACGAGCAAAGAGCTGTTCCAGTTGCCACATTCAATGCCTGAATTATTTCGCTGTAACCATTTGCTAGACTGTTAAGGGAATGGTGTGGTAGGGCATTCCTATGCTCCTCTCCTACTGCACTTCAGACCTCCATTACTCATCTCTTCCTCTCTCTCTCTCTCTCTCTCTCTCTCTGCATAGAACTATTACACTATTACACTGAGTATGTTTTTTTTTCTGGTGACTGCCAAAAAATAATAATAATAATCTACTAGGTTTTCAAGTAAAAATGTTATGAAAAAAAAATAATAATAATAATAATCTACTAGGATGGCCACCATCCACCCAGATTCCATTCTCTCCTATCCGTCTTTCCTACTATTCCATCTGCCTTTGGTCCTTATGGGACTAGGCCATAAAGGCATCATAATCCTGGAATAGAAAGAGATAAGTTATCAATTACAACAGTTGCTAATATATTCCTACTCATAGCAATATTAAATATGACAGAATTCCCTTTTTAGCAATGGACCCTGGAAGCTGGCTGCTCTCTTGAAGTCTTATGTCAACAAATTGAAATAAAAAAAAGAGTTGAATGCAAACTTCAAAGATCTATACTTTTTGCTGAAGAAATGCCTTATATTTTTCTACACAAACCCAATTCTCCCCAAAATTCCACTACCTCCTTAAAATTATACTAATAATCAAGTTGTAGAAAAAAAGAACTGTGGAAAAAAATGAAAAGAGGGCAAAAGAGAAGATGAGAGAGAAAATTTGTAAAGATCAATAAAAATTGTGGTACAGCTGCTATGGAAAACAGTATGGAGGTTCTTCAAAATATTACAAATAGAACTACCACATCATCCAGCAATCCCATTTATGAGTATTTGCCTGAAGAAAATGAAAACACTAACTTGCAAAGACATACACATCCCCATGTTCATAGCAGCACTATTGTATAATAGGCAAGATACGGAAAAAACCAAAGTGTCCATCAATGGATGGATGGATGAAAAATGAATGTGATACACACACACACACACACTCCCACTCACAAAATGGAATATGATTCAGCCGTAAAAGAGAATGAAATCTTTTTGCTATTTGTGACAACACAGATGGACCTCAAGGACGTTATCCTATGCAAATTAAATCAGATGAAGAAAGACAAATACCATATGATTTTATTTATAAGTGGATTCTAAAATAAACAAAAAAGTCATAATAAAACCAAGCTTATTGATACAGAGAACAAACTGGTGGTTGTCAGAAGCAGGGCCAGGGTTGAAGAGAGGTTGGTTGTTTGAAGGGGGGATCAAAAGGAACAAACTTCCAGTTACAAAATAAATGAATCATAGGGATGTAATGCATGGTGACTAGAGTTGCCCATTTGAAAGTTGCTAAGAAAATAGATCCCAAACTTCTCATCACAAGAAAAAATATTTTTGTAACTACTTAAGATGATGGATATTAACTAGACTTATTGTGGTGATTAATTCACAATGTATATAAACATCACATCATTATTCTGTACACCTGAAACTAGTATGTTAATTATATCTCAATAAAAATTAATAAAAATTTAAAAGTAACTAAGAAATATTAAAAAATAAAACACTTGAAAACATAAGATTACTAGAAAAATGGTACATCATACATTATAAATCATGAAGATGGTGTGCAGTGAAAAATAAAGAATAGCCAACAAATAAATATGAGAAACTAAAAAGTGAAGAAAAGACAAAATCTAGAAAACAAAAGAGGATAAAATGTCAATTTTTAGAAATCTTGTGGTCAAGAAGAAAAATATTTGGGGGTTGCAGATTTTAAAGAAAGTTTAAACAAATGTAGTAAATTTGTAATGTCCACTCTAAAACACTTTATTATTTTAAGAGCATAAAATGCTACTATATATAGCTTTATATTTCAACACTAAAATAATTATGTTTGGCACAAAAAAGTACAGTTGTCTCAGATGATTGAATTTTTAAAAATTGAATGAGTTACCAACTGTGGAACTTGCAGTTGATTTATGAGAAACAAGATGAAATTTAAGAATGCAAGAAGCTATATATTTCATCATTTAACAAATGATGTCAACTGAACTTATGTTTTGTTTCCTGTCTATTGGATATGGAAGTCTTAAAAAAAGATGCCAAGGAGCAGAAATAAAAAGAAAACATGCACCAGGTACCCTATTGCCTCATAGATGTTTGCCTAATAAACAAACATCAACTTCAAGTGTTGAGATAATGGTTGCCGGTTTGGGTGTATATGTTAGGATGATCATTTCTCTTCTCACAGCCTCAAGTTTCATCTTTATATCAGGGAGTTGGATTAGAATGCCATTTGATTCTAATTTAACATGCTAATTCAAAAACCACTGTAGTGGAGACTATGGCTCCCTACCCAGACTGCCTCTCCACAAAAGTACTTCAAGAATGAGGGGCTGATTCCCCCAACTGCTGGGACTATTGATGATTGACAGCTCTTAGCTGCATCCCTTTCTAGGCATTGCCCTTGACCAGGGAGATCCACCCAGCTCAAGGTTATACCCACTTCCAGGGAGCAACTTGCATCCAATGGCTAGTCCTTTAGGGAACATTAGTCTGGACGCTCTTACCTTAATTCAGGACATCCCTGTGGGACCACCCCAGCCCTAGAGCTCCCTGTGGGGTTAGCTGAGATCTTTGTGGCACCTGCATCACAGTTCAGCTTCTGCAGCTGCCCAATCCTGCTTCCTTCATTCCTTACCAGGTGTTGAACTTGAACGCATGTCCCAATAAACCTACTGCAAGCAAATCTCCACATGAAGGTCTGTTTTTTCGGGAACTTGGCATTGAACAAGCACAAACTCTCTCTTACTTCTGTGAAAATAGCAGTTGCCTCCTGGAGGCAGAAATCCTTTATTATGAGATTTGGACTGCATTTCTTGTTCTCATAATCAAGAATTATGGAGCTGATACTACTGTCCAATAATTATTCTCACAAAGCATACTAAAACATTACAGAATTATTTCAGAAGAATGGAATTAGGTAGGAATGTAGAAACACTACATCTTAAGATTTTCATTACTCGAACAGTAAAAATTATCTAATTTTTCAAGAAAAAAATGAATCTTTCTTCCAAGTCTTTGCTTCTCTATAAAGTCTAGTAACAATAACTAAAAAATAGGGCTGTAAAGAAGGAAAAAAATATAGAGAACAAAAATAATAATTGTCTTAATTATTGTTTAAGAGGTATAAACAAAATATTCTTAAGAAGCAGAGAACTGCAAATGAAATGCAAATGAAAATATACATTTTTTTAAATCCTCAGAATTAGAAAGAAAACTAAAACACAGTATTATCACTTAAAATTCATAGGTCTTTGAAAACTAACCCAAGTTTTTATATCTTTTCTGAATTTGGATGGGATTCTTCTAAAGTTTCTTTCAAGAATTTTGGTAATTTATTTTCTTTTCCTGGTTACTTTTTCCTCCTTATTTTTCCCTCTAATGTTTTTATTATCATGTCTAGTACATTTAAGATAATATATTTACCTCTTATTGAGCTTAACTCTCCTGTTCACTACAGTTTACTTTTGCTTCTTTCTTGCATACATCAGTTTCTTCTGCATTACTCAAAGAAACATTTTAAATTGAAATTGACCTTAAAAAGGGAACTGGTAGACACATATTCTTTTACATAAATTCAACTGCCTTCTCTACAATTAAAAAATGAACCATCCACCAAATAAATCAGATGCTTCAGAGCTACTTGGAGCTTGGCAACAAGAGAAATCCTAGATCTTGGTAAGGTAGCAACAGCTGATTTAGCAAGCATGGAATGATTCTGCATCTGATCCCTGGCAGGATAACAGAGGTTCTTATTTACTGTCTCTTGCCTTGGTCCTTCTAACTAGGTACTGTTTTCTGCTTACTTATCCCCTAGCTTTAGGCCCTGGAACAATGTTGAACATAGTGTCACTGGCCCTGGTGCCAGACAGGATCAGGGGCTCTGGAATATTTAGTTTCCCTTCTTCTGCTTCCATAAATGAAATGGGCAGTCTGAATGGAGGAAATGAAGGGCCAGCTGGCTAAAAACACAACTGGCAACAAGCAATTGGGATCCTTCCAAGAGCTGGTGTTTAAAGAGAGGCCATCTAAAGAGCAAATTCCAGCTACCATAATAACGGTTCTGGACACTAATTCTAGAAGAAACAGTAAAATTGTACTCAGAAAGACTTTTGTTTCCAAAGTTTGGAACTTATTATTATATGCCCCCTCCTTCTTAAGAAATTTGCTAGTCTTAGAGTCAATCCCTTAAAATAGCAGCCAATCCTTTATACTTTAACAAATGACAGCTATTTATTATATACTTTAAGAATGTTACATAAATTCTGTGCCATGACAGCCAAAGTGTTACTTTTGTTTTAGCTCATTCATACAAAATAAATAAATTGTTAAGAAACTTAGAAAGTGAAAAGAGAAATAAACGACGTAAGAATTTAGATGGGACAGCATGGCAGACAGCCAAAGACACTTAAACTAATTTGGGAGGTTATTAATATATCATGAAGCCAACTGACAAAGGAAGAAAGATTTCCTTTGTTAAATAAAATATTACTCTAATTTTGATATTTAAGAAAAGTTCAATAATCTTGGGGGAAAATTATGTTGGGGCACTAAAAATCTAGTAGATGAATGATAGTTTTTTTTCTTGCTGAGTTCTGATAATGACCACCATGGACTGGACATTTATTAACCCTAGAACCTCTGATAGGTGTTGAATCAGAAATATATACAATAACATATTGAGAAGTAAACTTAAATAGAAACAATTATATACACTATGAGATCAAAATTTTTTTTCACAATCTGGGAGTAGATGAACTTGAATGTGAGCAAACAAAGCTGCCACTACTCTCTCTCTCTCTCTCTCTGTCTCTCTCTCTCTGTCTTCCCCTCCCCCCCCCTCACACACACACACACACACACACACACACACACACACACACACACGCATAAACGATTGGCAAGAGAAATAAATATAAGAGGGACCCAGAGACATAGTGAAAGGGTTCAGCAGCCAGATGGGCGCGCGGAGCAGCAGTTCTGATGCTATAAATCGCGGAAATGGGTAAAGACAGTAGCTTGAGACCCCCTCCCCCACCCCCGGAAAGTATTACCTCTATATAGGGCACAATCTTGCAGGAGAAATCCTCCAGTAACCACTTCTTCGTCAGCTCGTGAAAGATGACAAGCGGAAGGCAGAAGAAGATGATGAGGAAGTCCCAGAAAGCCAGGTTGGCCAAGAGGGAGTTGGAGATGCTCCGCATGTAGTAGTTGTGACACACAATGCACATCACCGCCAGGTTGCCAATGATGCCGGTCCCGAAGATCACCACAGACAGACACATAACGGCGTAGGCTCCATACGACTCCTGGGTCAGCGGGTAGAAGGGGTTTTTCAGACGCAAGCGCCGGTTGGTGGTGTTCCCCCGGCGGGGCCCCCCGCGTTCGGGCACCCCTTCGTCCGACGACCCATTCTGGGCCAGGGCCCTGCCGGGCGATGCAATCGTCCGCCCTTCGTACCCCAACAATCCGTTGACCTTCTTGGGCGGGGGTTTGTGGTGGGAACCGTGGGGTTTCCCGGCCCTCCTTGGCCAGTAATAAAGGTCGCCGGCTCCGGGTTCCGTCCTCACACTCTGCACCTGGCTGCGCCCAGAAATGCCAGCGCCTCTGGGACCCTTCTCCTTACCCTCCGAGGTCTGAAGGAAGAGTTGGAGCGCCGTGGGGTTCTCTCTCCCCAAAGTTCCGGGGGGCTCCTGACTCCGGGCACCTTTCCACCTCCAGGCGCCAGGCGGCCTGGCTGGAGGTCTCGAGGGCTCTTCTGCCGACGCCTCCGCCCCCCTGCCGGCACCTGGGTCCCCGCCCGCGGCCGCCGGTAGGTCCCACGCGGGCGGCGCGCGTCGCGCTGCCTCCTGCTCCTCCCTGGGAGCGCGGGCTAGCGGAAGGTCTCCTGCAGAATTCCCCAGTCCCCAAGCGTCCCTGCCGCGACGCCGGATCAGTGCAGGTGAACAGTTCCCCCCCAGACAAGTTTCGTTCCTGGGCGCAGGGGCGGATTCGAGGGCTGGAGAGACGGAAACCTCGAGCAGCAGCAGAACCAGCAGCCGCGAGGTGCGGGCGAGAGGCGCGCCCGGGGCCCGCATGGCTCGGCGAGGGCGCGCCCGGCAGCCGCGGCTCCTGCTTAGGACCAACACCTGCTGCCCGAGTTGCTGCTGAGAGTTAGACACATGTCACCCTCTCACCCCCGCCCAAGCAGCTGGGGACGGGAGATCGCAGGGAGGTGGGGGGATGGGTCCTGGGGGTCACAACCCGCTCACTCTACAGTCTTTCCTCGTTTGGCGTCCGGTGCATTTCTCAGCCAAATCCAACCCGAGCGCTGCGTATCCCCAAGGTTCAGAGCGGGAATCGCTGCTCGCGGTGGCTGACCTTGAAAAGTTGCCACCAACACCTGACTGTTGACTAACGTTGCGGCTGGGAGAAGTCCGGACGCAGCCCCACGCTCCTCCTTCGCCTTTGGGTGGTTGCCTTCTCGGTAACAGTTGTTATGCCTATTTACATCCTTTCGGTACGGCTTTATCCAGTTCCAAGCCGAGGTCGCCAAAGGTAAAGAAAAGCAAGTCCCCCTTCTTCGGATGACCAGTAGCCACAATCCCACTCGCTGGTCGCTGAAAACAGGTTGCAAACAGCCAAACGCAGCGCAGATGCGCCTGGCAAACTCTTGCCCCACCTAACCCCGAGCGGCTTGAAAAGCTACCGCTGCCGAGGACAAGAGGGACTCGAAGCCCAAGGCCACTGTCAAAGTTGTTTCTTCTCCTGCTTAAAGTTGACCAGGGGGCGGCACGAGCTGCGGGGCGGCGTGTCCCCGCGCAGAAGGGAGTCGCTGGTGGGGGTGGGGAGGGCGTGCCCTGCTCCTCCGGGGACGGTGCGGGTGGCCGGACGGGCTGCTGGCTGCGACAGCAGGCGCAGCCCAGGCGGAGAGCGCGGTGCCTGGAACCGCCGCGGGCGAGGCGGTGCATGGCCGGGGAGGGGGAGGCAGCCCGGCCTCTCCCCGCCGCTCCAGCCGCTGCGCGGGCGGGCGAGACCGGGCGCTCGGCTCCTTGCCTTCTCCTCCTCCTCTGCCTCTGAGATGCTGGTTTGTGGGAAGACTGGATCCCCTGGTGGCTTTCGACTCGCTAAACCCACACACGTTTCATTCAAACCCTTTGTAGCGGCTTTCACCGCAAGGAGCTGGAAGCGGCGAGGGAACAGCGCGGAGGCGGGGAGCTAGGATGGGCGGGACACGTTAATTCCCCAGATGTCGGAACCAGCAGGACCGGTCCCAGACCTGGGTGGGGAGGGCAGGGGAGAGACCCGAGCGCTGGCTTCCAATTCGGCGCGGCCGGTGCGCATGCCCAGGCCTCAGCCCCAGAGGGAGTTGTAAGGTGAGGCGCTCACCTCCTTAGGTATTCCCAAGAGTGGAGACGGGAGAGAAAGGAAGCTCTGAGGTTTCTATCATAGAGAAAGGGCAGCTCCGGAAGTGGGGCGCAGACTGAGAATGCTCGGGATGCACCATTACCTGCAACTCTGGGTTAGGAAGCATTCTGCCAGGGGTTACTTAGAATACCCAGGGCACAAAGACAGTAGTTTTGTTTGATGAAGTAGTGGGAATTGACAGGTGTGGGGGGATTAACTCGACCAGAACCCCCAGCGTGGCTGACATTGCCTTTCCACTTTTATACTAAACCCCACACTCATGCCACAGCTGTCAGGGTATAGTTAATAAAATGGACAAAGTTAATATAAAGTAGACGAATTGATTAAGAGAGAAAGTGATAGAGGAAGAATTAAATACATTTTGAAAGGAAAAAAGGCAACACCTTTGAGAGACAGGAAAAATACAATGAAAACATGTTGCCAACTGTGGTAGGTAGAAAATGCCCCCCAAAAGACGCCGACTTCCTAACTGCAAATACCTTGAAAATGTTATGTGGCAAAAGGGACTGCAGATGTGATTCAGTTAAAGATGTTGAGATCATGGATTACCCAGGTGGGTCTACTGAAATCACAAGGAGCCTCACGGGAGGGAGGCTGGGGGTCAGAGTAAAGTGGGGACATGAACAAAGGAATGCTGGAATCGCTAGAAGCTGGAATCACTCAGAAAAAGGCCCTGCCTGCTCATTTTAGTCTTCTGAACTCCAAAACTGTATGATAATGAATTTGTGTTGTTTTAGACCACTAACCTTGTGGTAATTTGTTACAGCAGCCATGATAAACTAATATATAATATACCAGTTAATCTGAAAATGTAGAGAACAGCAACAATTTTATAGACAAATAGAAACTACCAAAAACAGCTCAAGAATTATTTTAGGAACCTAAGTAGAACTATAGCATTTAAAGAAATCAAATCATCATGACCTACCTATAAGAAAGCATTAGACCTTAACAATCCTATGAAATAAATGTACAATTATACAAAATGTTTGATAGCTACCCAATTCATTTTATGAAGAAAAACCTTAATATAAAAATTAGAAAATGACATGAGAAGAAAAAAATTATAGGCTAACAGTATTCATTTATGCATTCATTCATTCATTTATATATGCTAATTCTCTCAAGTACATTAATTCATTAAAGAACTATTCTGCTCAAGTTGTTTAGGGTAGAAGAGTAAACAAATAAAGGTCTGCTCTCCCTGAATCAATAGTCTCTTGGGAAAGATAGATAAAGAAAGCAAATTATTATATACCAGGTGATGATACATGTGATGGAGAAAAAAACGGAGAATAAGGGAATAGAGCAATGGAAGGGTGAAGGCTGTCCTTTTATAAGGATGGTCACTGAAAGCCTTTCTAATAAGGTGACTTTTGAATACTTACCAACATACATACAATAATCCCAAATAAAACCCTGACAAATTGATTTCAATGCCAAATATTTTTTTTAATATAGCATATATAATAGGGCTTACCCCAGAAATACCAGGATAGCTTAACAGTTAGAACTTTTTAAAATAATTTATGGCACTAAGATATTTAAGGACAAAGATATATTTATCTCAATAGATGCGGGAGAAGCATTTGATTAAATACAAGTATTTATTATTAAAACTATTAGCAAACTAGAGACAGAAAAGAAGCTTCTATAATGTTAGTTAATAAAATATAGCAAACATTAAAGTAAAATACAAAAATATTACCTTTAAAATCAATATAGAACATGGATCATCTCTTCTATAATCAGCACTATTGTGACAATACTTGCCAGTGACATAGGAAAGAGAAATGGTTGTATTAAAGAAATAAAATTGGTGTTATTTGTAGATTAGATAATCTTACATACAAAATTTAAAGTGAATTAACAAATTTTATAGTTTACAGTTGTACCTTACCAGATATCAAGACTTACTTAACTGCAGTAAAAAATAGCAGTGATATTGGTGCAGGCACAGCCAATTGGAACAGAAAGAGACAGAAAACAGGGAAACATACAGAAACTTATGTGGGAATTTGATACAGTAAGAGAACTACTATTAAAAATGACAGAAATGTCTGGACCAGTAAATGGTATTGAAAAAAACTGACAATCCATAGAGTAACAAATCAAATTCTATTTCCTTTTTCATACTACATATAAAATATATTTCAGGTTACAAGACCTTAATATGAAATTATAAGGTTTCACAAATAAGACTGAAGAACCAGAAGTATAAAAGACAATAATGATAAATATGACTATTTTAAAGTTTTGCATTTCTGAACCAACAAAGAAACCATTAGCAAAGTTAAAATCAAGCTACAAGTTGCAAGCAGACTGTTACAGAAAGAGTAGCGAGACCTACTGCTGCCTACAGGTGAGAGAAAAGCCTTTGTCCACCTGAGCTTTTAAAGACACAAAACAATGTTACAGTGCAGGTTTACAAATGCCGACTAGAAATACCTTATAAGCACATAAAGCACTTGCTCAGAGCTGAACTATAGTTATATAGTTATATATATTGAATATGCTTATTATGTATATAATATTAAGTATAGAAGTGAGCATGACAAAATGATATAATTTCTGTTGATTTACATACACATCAATGAAACTCCCAAGCGCCTGTCCACAGTGGTCCCCCCAGCAGGTTCCCTATTTGGGAACACACTTCCTGCAGTTTTGCTCCAGGACGAAGAGGAGCAGGTATTATGGGAACCCCAAGTACATTGTGGAAGAACTTCCATTGTATCATTTTCTTTCAAATAAACCACACTCCATGTGATCTCTGGCATTTATTTTTTGTCCTGAAACTCAGACAAAAGGACTGGTATCAAATATCTACCAAAAAAAACCCTACAAACTGATGGGGAAAGAAGGCTAATTGAAAAAAGATGAACAAAGGTTGGACAGGAATTGCACAAAAGAGGAAACTCAAAAGACCAATAAAACTGTGGAAAGATGCTCAACCTAACTAATAATTAGAGACCTACAAATTATAATAACATATAAATTTCATTTCACTGCCATTAGACTGGCAAAATTTAAAGAGAATGGCAATATCCAACTGTTTGAGAGGACAGGAAGAAATGAGATCTCTCATACCCTGCTTGGAGAGGAGAGAGGAATATGTCAATACCTTAAAAAGCTGATGGCGTTCATACCTTGTCAATGTGAAATTCTATTCCCACGTAAAAACCCTAGAGGAACACTTGCATGTGGGCCCAAGGAAAGTTCTACACTTGTTTCTGAGAATAAAAAGAATGGAAACACTGAAAACATCAATCAATATAGGTATAGAAAGAATTTTAATATACTTATAAAAAGGACAAACTGGATGTACATGATCAACAAGGCAGAATCTCAGAACTATAAATGAAAGGAGAGAAAAGCAAGATTCAATATCTTACTATGCTACCATTTGTGTAATTTTTAAAAAGCACACAAAACAGTATGACAAATCATAAAAGTATAAAACATGAGTCAAAAAATACACATAAATTTCAGAATATTAGTCACCTCTGGGGATAGAGGGACAGGAATGGGATGGGAGAGAGTTTCTACTCTAACTGTAATATTTGTTTCTTTATAAACATTTAGGAGGGGATAATCTGGATTAGTTGTGGAAAGAAAAAAAGTTGGTAAAATAAAACCAGAGACATTACCTCCCTTCTTACCTCATTAGTTTGAAGTTTGGATTATACATGAAGCTATTTTTATGTGCTTCTTAGGACCACAGCATGTGTTATTCATTGCTGCCTCTATCCAGAAAGGAATCCATGCTCAACAGGGAAAAATCCCTTTGCACTCTTCCCAGAAACACATTGTGATTGATACATGTTTGCCCTGAGTTGGGCATCATGCTCAAAGTGGTAAACTGCAGAACTGAGCTATCTACTTGGAGAGTGGCTTAGGAAAATCCTGGAAGAGGGGTTGCTGTGCTTGTCTGAGTTGACACCTTCTTATTTAGAAGTGGCCCCCTTCTGAACTTGAGCAATGATGCCTTTCCATTGAGATGGCTGCCATGCTCTGGATCTATAAATAAGACTTCCCTTATGATGGTGAATGGTGAATCAACCACAGAGAGCTCCAGCCAGATTGCTGTAACCCCGGACAATGTCAATCATTTATTTCTGGGGGGAACACAGTGTGCTTATCTGTAAAACAAGGATATTGATACCTGCTTTCAGCTCTGCCCACCCAAGTCATTATGATGATTAGGCAGATATGAAAACACTTCATACACTGCACAATATTTGCTTTTGTTGCTTTTAGTAGTTCAACCATTTGTTGCTATTATCAAAATTTAAATGACATCAAGAACATACAAGTTTTGAAGGTGCTCATGCTTGATAAAAATCTAAGGTAAAGGTTTATTTTATAAGAAAATTTAGAAAGCATTCACTGAAAAAAGGAAAACAAATGTCCTTCAAATCTTGTCCCAAAGCTTATCTCATCGGGAACTATATTTTTTTAAATGGGAAGAGTCACAACTCATCTCTTTCTGTAGTTTCTACTTTAGAAATATAGATCAGAAAATATGTTGGCAGATCATTGGCTGGTTTACATTAGAGGTCATTTATCTATAAGAACTGATTTGAACATCGATTTTTCTGTGTCAGCATTCCTCAGGGTTTATAATATATAATATTGATTTTTTTATATACAAAAGAGAACATGTAAGTTTTACGTGTCTTGGCATTTCTATACAACTGATTACATACACTGCATTTAGTGTTTGGTGTGTTGAAATTAGACAAAATAAGAGAATATAACTATTTCAAGTTTTAAGATATATCATTGAACAGAAGAAAAAGTTTTACTCAGCAGCCAATTCACTTCTCAAATAGTTTTTCTTTCCTTTTGACTTCAGAGAACTCAAAAGGACCATTTCTCTAAAAGAAATTGTAACATGTAACTAACAGATTATTATTTTCTGAGATTCAAAATACGTTTTCTTTACAGTTTGTGGTTGCAGACTCTGTCTCTAAATTACTAAATGTTGGTTTGGAAGCATCTGTGGACTGCCTGCTCCATCCCCTCCCTTTGCCACTTGTGAGAACCTAATTACAATTAATGTGGGGAAAAGTGGTACTGTTTGGCATAAAATACCAATGTGATGATGTCTATCTTAAAAATCAAGTATCAGTATTAAAGTACTTAAAATTTTAAATTAAATAAAAATTATTAAAAGAGTCCTTTATTTATGCCAGATTAAAAAAATGCAGGGGTTGGCCTACATAAAATATGTTTAGACTACTAGACCATATTGTATAGCCAATTTTTTTTTAATTGGAAAGAAACTTGAATGCAAAAAGGAGTAAAATTAAAGATTAATTAACCCACACATAGCCAAACATCCTAACCTTCCACAGCTCTTGATGGAGGTAAATGCTTTGTGAAAGGCAGCCCTTCCCTTTGGTGAAAACCCACTGAGAAGCAGATACTTAGTTGGCACTGAGCCACTAATGGTATCACAGGAGATCAGAGGGTCTCAGGCTTTGTCCCTTGTAACTTCTCAAATAATATTTTTTTCCCTAGCAATTGCACTTACTTTAGTTTCAAATCCTGTAAGTAATCATAGTAAGCAGAACTTTCCAACAGTTATTCAAAGAAAATATGATATCATAGAGACATGTTTTACTTCCTTCTTCCATTATTTGGATCCAATCTGTACATTGTATCAATAAGATTCCTTCTAAGTCACCCCAAAACAAATATTCCTATTCTACTGTTGTTCCATCACTGACCAAGCATTATTCTTTAAATCAATTTTCTGTGTAACATTGATACTAATACTCAAGTATAAAAGCAAGTAAAGGCAAATGAGAGAAGCATTAAGTCTTAGTTTAAAAATTTTAGGTACTTTAATATTGTAAATTTGAATTTTTAGCAAACTTACCAGACTATAATTTTTCTATATGAAATCAGTTAAGGAAGATCATGCATTTCTATATGAAAAGTGAAAAGCTGAGATAGAAGGATTTTAAAAGAGAATACATCATTGATTTGGCTCTCTTGGCAACCTATTACATTTTAGCTCCAGCAAAGAGATCAATTCAGTGGACACATTTAAGCCTTGAGTCATAGCACTTTCAGCAATTATTTTCTTGATTAGTAGTTGAAATATAAAAGGTGTCAAAACAAGGTTTGCTTTGTGAGAGTCATAAAACCCTGAAAATTGGTTAACAAAAGGGAAACACTGAACTTTACAGTATAATCTTTCTGATTTATGTTCACATTTTTAGGAGATATGATTTGTATTCATTTTTAACTTAGCATGTGGCAAGGGTGTGCTTAGATATTATTACTGCAACAAACTGATCTGTAACAGAGAAATTTTGAACTGTCAGATTAATAAAATGTTAAGATTTGGCCCAAGGTAATTAAATTTGGACTTCAAAATTATTTGTCCTTCAGTGATTATATTTTCAAGTAGCGATATGCAGTCACTTCCAAGGCCCCAGTTGGCCCACAGTGTGTTTTAGAACTAGCTTCATGTGCACATCTTCAAGAACTCAGTATCGTTCTGTGAGCATCCACCTTTAGGAGAAGAGTAGGTTTTCATTTCCATTCTCAGATAACAAAGCAGCTGATTAGCTTCTTTTGTATCAGAGAGAGGACACGTGTAAAGATGTGAGTGAGGCCCCTTGCAGTGCTCTTCCTTCTCAGGGAGGTGCCCCTGGAGATTGCAAAGTGTTCACTAGGGTGGCCCCTTTAAGGCAGTGGAGGGTGGGGTAGTTTCCATGATTCCCAGATGTTCTTTTTGGAGGAAAGAAGGTATATTCACTCTCTGACAAGACTTCCATTAATGTATATATTGGACTTCATAAAAATAATTTTATTTATAACATAAAAGGATTTGGCTGCTAAAAAGAAGTTAAAGGTAAATAATCCAATCGAATCCTTTCATTTTAGAAATAAGGAACTGAGACCAAAAACTGGAATGAAAACCTAGTTCTTTGAGAATGAAGAGGAAGGGCCACCCCTCAGAGGTCCAGAGACACTGAAGGAGGCGGATGGCGCCAGGGCAGAGGGTAGGAGTTAGTTACTGAAGTGGGCGGAGGGAGAATCCATGCTGCGGGCAGAGGCAGTGATACATGCAAAGGCTGGGGGAAGGGGAAAGGGATCCAATCTGTATATTGTATCAATAAGATTCTTTCTAAGTCACCCCAAAACTTATTATTTTCTGAGCTTCAAAATACGTTTCCTTAACAGTTTGTGGTTGCAGACTCTGTTTCTAAATTACTAAATGTTGGTTTGGAAGCATATGTGGACTGCCTGCTCCATCCCCTCCCTTTGCCACTTGTGAGAAAGTAATTACAGGGGATGAGGTGCAGGGAACAGTGAGAAGTTCAGTGTTGCTAGGAATAATGTCTGAGAATTTGTGTTCTTAAAAAAAGCTTAATGTCAATTTTATTTTTTGAAGAGTGCTTCATTAGGACAATATGTATTTAGGTAATATTTGACTCTTAGGCAATAAGAGATCTACTTATTCTGAGTCTAGTAATATTTAAATACATATTATATTCATCTTTTATTTGTTCAGTAATATTTATTGCTTACCTCTTTTGTGCCAGGAACTGTGCTACATGTGCTAAATGTATAGTGGTGAGTAAAACAGTTAATGGCCCACATCCTCAGGGAGCTTACACTGCAATAGAGAACTTAATCAAGGAAATAGGCATTACTTAGACTATACCATGACAGCACTAAAATAGGGAAAGTGGGGGTTGCTTATGAAAGCAAAAAGAAGTATGTTATGCCGACTGGGGAAGGGGTCGAAGTACATGCCCTTGAAGAAAGTTTTAAACTGAAACCTGCAAGTGAATGTGGCAGCGGGGGGAATGTTGGAGGAAGGGGAGAGCTGGCTATCCAGAGGAAGCTGGATCAGTGTTGAAATTTGACATGAGAGACTTACCATAGTGGTGGTAGGAGAGTGTGGCTGGGAAGAGTTGCAAGTAGACGTGGGGAGACAGGTCAGAGGGGCAATAACGGGACACATGATGAACAGGCTTGAAGGCCAGTGATGGTCAGAGAGCACCTTGTACAAGCAGGCCGTACAGAATGCCCTGAGGGCACGAGGGGTGACTGGAGGTACAGGAAACTAATCTAAACTTTGTGGCTTCTCCTTTCTGCGGGTGGCCTTTTTGCTCTCTTCTGGCATCTCAGCTGCTTTTGCACCTCAAATATATGATAAGTACACCTGCCAACACCTTCTGCACTTACACATTAAAGATTCAGTTATTAGAGAGAGAAAGACACTGACTTCCCTGTTTCAGTTTCAAAATCCCAGGAAAGGGCCTGACATGGTCAGATGACCATACTTGCATCTCTCAGATGTGGCCAGAGGGCATGCGAAAATTGAAACAGCAAAGAGCTTCCACAGACACCTCCAAGTTATATTATGCAGGAAAACGGTGGGGGCATTTCCCAGGATGAGGAGACATGAACAGGAAAGTCACAGGTCTTCATTTCATTGACTAGCAAGGTTGTAATGATTAAAAAGGTAATACATGGAAAATAAGAGTGTACTTGACATGCAGCCAGTAGTCAGTAATTGTTTTTAACTGATTTATTTTAGCTGCTTAAATATATCAATGAAGAGATTGAAGTTTTTACAAGGACCCCTTGTTTTGTCTTGCCAGCAGCCACGTGCACTTTCTGGGAAGTACCCCCACACAGTTTATTGTCCTAATACTGGCTCTGACAAATTAACTAAAGTTCAGCCAATTAATTCCACGCCTGGAACTCTTCCAACTGGGAAAGAAACAGAAAGGCATGGAGAATAGCTCCACTTTAGATAGAACACAGGAGCTGTTGGTAGCTATGCTTCCAATGAGGAAAAAGGCACATGGAAAAGCATTTTGTAGCTAGGCAGGCGAATGAAGGAGACGCAGAAAGAGAAACCTACCAGAGCCTCAGAGCCGACTCTGTTCCTGAAATCCAGCTGCCCCTCAATCCTTGGGGTCACTGAAGTACTCCAGTGCTTTTTCGCTGTTAGGTTGAATTATGATCCAGTTACATGCAATCAAATTTGTCACTGCTAATACTCATTCCCTGTCCCCAAACACTTCTGTATACTTTTATCTACTCATATTGCCCACCCCTTAAGAAAAAATCTTGGGGGGTGGGCAATATGGGTAAAGGTGGTCAAATGTTACAAATTTCTACTTACAAAATCAATGAAGTCATATAATGTACAACATAGTGACTATAGTTAATAATACTGTATTGCATATTCGAAAGTAGGAAAGTGGATCTTGAATGTTCTCATCAGAAGAAAAAAAAACGTGTTACTATGAAAAAAGAAAAAAGTCTTATATATCATCACAGTGAAATTTTAATGCACATTTTAAAACAAGTAGAGTAATTACAGGTAGAACCTTAGCGGCAGAACTTTCTACAAGATTGTTAGTTTTCTACATCTTGGAGTTTTTAATATGTGTAAGGCCTTTTTCTCATTTTCAGGCAATAAACAAGAAAATGTGTCCACAACCCATACATGTTTTTATACGTAGAAAGATTTCCTCTATAGGCCTACAAAGAAAGGGAACAAAGAGAGGGGGAAAGTCATGTCCCTTTCACATCCCAGACACTTAATTATCAGAGACCAGTTCGAAGCACAGCCTTTCTCTGAAGCTGTTAGGGAAAGCTGACTCATATTTGCCCCCTTTTTCCTGGGTGCCCTGAGGACACTGTAAGTGAGGGGAGTCGGGAACCTAAGTCTTTCGCTCAGGAGAACAGTTTTATGACTCCAGCGCAAAGTAAGGGAAATGAGTGGAGAAAACATTTCTCCTTTCCAGGATCAAGGTGAAGAGAAATGGAACAAGTACAGTTAAGGAAGATGTGGAGATCATATTAAAGAAAGATGATTAGAGGCAGTCAGTCAACCAACAAGTATCCATTTTGCACCATCTTTACGTGGCACTCTGCTAAATATCTAACAAGGTGAATTGAGCCAAATTCTTAATTTGAGTTGTTCACAATATAACACTGGGCTTCAAAATTATATATATAGGACATTGGAGGCAATAACACAGTATTTTTATTTCTAGCAAGTTCTGAAATTATTTCAAGCTCAGGTGCCATTTTGGAAAAGCAATTTAGAGCTTTGTTTTTTGAGGGTATTTTGTTGCTGTTCTGTAAGTGCTTATAAAAAGTTGCCACTATTTAAAATTATTAATGGGGAGAATAAAAATGTTAGAAATCTGCCATTTTAAAACAGGAAAATACATTTAGGAAGAAAACATGTCCTCAGATCATTATAGCAAACTGTTTATCTAGATCACAAAGGCTAGACTTCTATTAGGTATTTATATATTACAATATTGAGAAGAGACCTGGGTTCTAATCCTGAGTCTTCTATTAACTACCTGGAAGGGTAACCTTGGGAGAGTCCCTAATCTTTCTATACCCATGTATCTTCATTTGTTAATGCCGAAGGCACTGTTTAAATAATATAATATTAAAAAAATAGTATTTTAAATGTTCATGTAATTCCCATATTAGTGATTCACATTCTTTATATTGTTCATAAAAATCTATCTTTTAATAAAAATTCTCTTTTGCACAGGGGATTTTTGGGAGAAGAGGAAATCTAAAAACTCTACAGAGGTCCAACATCACTGTTATTAATGAGTTATAATAGGAATAATGGCTTATTATAAGTACATATTGTTGTATTTTTATATGATACATGCACTATTAGCTAAAAACAAAGACTGTGTTTAAATCTATTGTTATGTGGTCCATGCATAAAATAACTAAATGGATTTAGAATGATTGGAGAAATGACTGAAAATATAGTGATTTTCCAAGTGATGCACTGTGTGTGGCTTTTATTCTCACATACATATTTTTCAAATTTCTATAATAAACATGCTATCCTTAAATAAGGAAAAGTAAATTTTTAAAAGAAAATCATTCAGTTAGAATTAACCAAACTGTTGGATTCACTAATGCTTCTCATTCCACCTGTATACCATAGACTGCCAATGGCTCGCCCATTCTGTTTTCTATTTTATTTCATAGTAGACCCACTTCCTCTCTGCTCCTTGAACTGTGTTGCTCACCAGAGTCAAAATCACTTGTTTGTTTTTTTACCTGTGAAAGCCAGTTGTTTTTGTCTTGGTAATTACATAAAATAATTAACATTTATATAAAAATCAATGTGATGCAATTATGAAAAGGAGTTGTTTCTCTGAATATTTTATAACGGACTGATATAAATACAGCTGAATGCAAGTGAGACAAGTGTAAAATATTATGATTAAAAATTTTAAGTGCTTATGTTTTTAGATCGCTTTACAAGCATTATGTTCTTTTTCTATTTTAATGACCTCAAACTGGAAACATAAATGACGTGTTAAGGGTGTGGTTAATGCAAAAAAGAAGATGAGGACCTTTGATCAGAAGGCACCACTCAAATTCTTGGCCTTGTCTCAAAAGACTGGCGAATAAACAATAAATTTATGTGTAGAGAATATCTATTATATTTCTATTATAACTATTTATTTAGATGCCAGTACGTTTAATCATTCTGGGCCTCTTTACCTACTGCATTTTATACTTGAGCCTCAAATTCTTTCCCTTTCTTTTCAAATCTTTCTTTAATTATCAACAAAGCATAAATATACCCTGAACTATACGTAACAACCTGACAGGAAACATCCTGAAGGCAATTATCTCAGCTGTATATATAACAATCTGCTTTTAGTCCTATTATTCTAATAATTACTGCTTTTAAGGGAATTCATTCCTGGTCAAGTCATTCCATTCACCCAACTTTCTTCTCCCATGCATGCAGACCCAAGGCTTATTACTCTAGTTTGTAATTTGAAAATTAAAAGTAAACATGTCTTGACCAAATTAAACAAAGAATTACTATTTCCCAGAATGGCTTGTGAAGGGAGAAATATACAGATACATAACTATTTCAAGTGCTTATTAATTCAATAAATGTTCACTGGCTATTATGCACAAGACAGTACAGTGTGTTTCTATGTACATTTTTTAAAAAGTAAAAAAGATAGAGATCTTACATAAGGAAGTTTGATAAGCCTATTGTCGTAGCATTAGGGAAAGTGTCTTTGATGATTTTAAACTAAGAAGTATGAAATAGACTGGGGAAAAAGTGAATTGAAATCCTATAGTATAGCTAAACATTTTTCTGATGAAAACACCCTTCCTTGAAAAATATGAGGGCAAATGCATTGATTTTTAAAAGATAGGCAAGAAAAATAAAAAAGTAAAAATGACAAGGGAAACTCAAGATTTAGTTTTAAGGTGTTGATAGTTCTAATCTGTATTTGGTATCTTCAAAATTCTTCATGATTTTCTACTAAAACCTGCACACTGAAACAATGCCTGACATATTTTTCTCACTGTGTCTTCAGTAATGCATGCTTGCTAATGACAGCACTTGCTCATGAACCTTCCCTGCAGGAGAGCCTTTGGGGTGGAGAATTTTCTGTAACAGCAGACCTGCCATAGCTGATCTGTCAAGATGAGTCAGACAGGCATTCTGCTCCCCGAGGATAACAAGAAAACAAGTAAAAATTAAACAAAATGCAAACATTTTCATCAAAGGCTTTTGACAAATTAGTAGGTGTCCTCACAAAGTAAAAGCAAGGGCAAAAACAAATAGCACTTCATTCACTGAAAACTTTTGATTTCAAAATTCTAAACAGATACATTAAGTCATTTATTATGTCTTCTGATATTCAACTGCAAAAATATATGAGCTTGATATTTGGCCAACATTACATGCTTTCACACACTACTCATACTTACTTTTCACTCCTTCTACCCCTATTTATCAAGCTTCTATTACTCTAAGGCACAGTGCTGGGCACTGGGTGAATGTAATGGTGAGCAGAAAATGACAAGGAGTTTCCCTCCAGAGCCCACAGTTAGTGGGGGTGAGGAGGCAGGCACAGTAATGAAGTGTTCACAGAAGCAAATGTGAAATCGCAATGGAGACAGATTTAATGGAGGAGAGCTATGTGATGTTGCAGCATATGGTCAGAGTATTTTACCTGATTCAGGTCTAAGACAGCTTCTATAAAGAATTTCTGAAGGATTCTTACAAGTTAACTACTCAACAAGGGGAGGGGAGGATACTCCAGGCAGTGGAGTCTATGTCCTAAGGCGTGATGGTAGGAGGGGCTATGATTAGTTGAGAAACTGAAAGATCATTTTGGCTAAAGCAGGGAGGACCAGGGTGCTTTGGCATGCAATGGTGAAGACTGATAAGGAAGCCAGATCATGGAGGACCTTATAGGCATGGTAAAGGTTTTTTCCACTATCCTGAAAGATCTCTAAAGTCACTGGAGTATTTTTTCTTTTCTTTTTTTTTTTTTTTTTTTTTGTGTGTGTGTGTGTACATGAATGTGTGTATCTGCTGGTGGTGGGGCTGTCATACTATTTGAGTCACATGGCATGATCAGGTTTCTTTTTCTACTGTATACATTATTTTCCAACAGACAACTGCCCTTGTTAATAATTTCTTCATAGGAGAAGAGTAATAGGAATTA
This sequence comes from Manis pentadactyla, assembly GCF_030020395.1. Lineage (NCBI taxonomy): Eukaryota > Metazoa > Chordata > Mammalia > Pholidota > Manidae > Manis > Manis pentadactyla. The sequence continues at coordinate 123,357,952 of NC_080025.1, forward strand.
AATATATAGTGGTTTATATCTACATTGTGGAAAGCATAAATATAGTATCACACATAAAGAATATATTAAATCAGTATACATAAAAGCATAATCACAAGTTTTGCATGTTTTCATTTGTGATGTAATACAAATGAATGGCTTTTTTAAAAACATAATTTGTGTTGAAAAACATTACAGTTTGCTATTCTTAACGTGAAGAGAATCAAGAGAAAGTTCATCTGACTGAAACCAATTAAATATTTGAATAATCACCTTTAAGTACATATACTGTTGCTCATGAGGAAAATAATGAATAAAATATATACCTAGAAGTATTAGTAACATTTAAGATGAACAGTGCTCTTTTTTTAGAGAATTTAGGATATAGTAAATTCTTAAGAGGTTGAGAATATGAAAACTAAATATACTCTAAGCATTGTACACTAAATGATAATATACTGAATAAGACATGGTAATGATAAAAATAACTTGCTCTTATGGATGACTTTAGCAATAAAGAGAACCCAGCTCATAGATCATTATTTTTTCAAGTTAATTGAGTAATATAGCAATATACCCATGGAACATATATGTCACAGAATTCTGGTTTTTAACTGATTGAGAGCCTGTTATGTGCTAGGTGCTTCAAGCATTTCTATACTGAATCTTTGTGAGCTAGATGTTTGTGAGAGGGGCTCTCACACAGCTTGGAGCCCAGGCCTGCTGAGGCCTGATCATGGGTAATGGAACCTCCTTTCATCCCACCTCCATGTAAACACTCGGGAAGGTGCTAATTTTGTTTTGCACTAGTTATTTGCACTTAGTAAGGAGGCAGGCAAGTAGCCAGAGTCTCCAGAACAGCCTCACTGATACCAATAATAGGGTATCAAAAAACTCCTTGGAAATGGCAAAGGAAGCTTCTCCTACCTGGGGGATCCTTACTCCATTCAGGCAGTATCATCTGAAGCTGCATAATTCCACTGAAATACTGAGGGAATATGAGAAGCATGCCTGTCTCTGAAACCTTACTGTGCTAAACCCTGCTTTATGTAACTGTTCTGTTTTTCCTATCTCCGTAAATTGCCTAGCCATTTGCCACTAAAACCTTGTATCTTTCTGTTGATCATATTACCATTCCATTGTGACAACACAGAAATTATTACACTCACTTTAGAAATGAAGACACTAAGCCTCTGAACATTATAGTAATTTATCCTAATAAAGCAATAGTATTGAGCAAGAGTGTTGATAGTACAGTTATACAGAAAAAGAAATCAGAGCTCTATAAATGTGTAACTATAACATATAAGTGGAGAAAATTTAAGATGTTTCTTTCCTAAATCGATTTCACTCACCTGTATAAGGCCAGCATTAAGCAATGAGCCATACACATAGTAGCCATGTAATAAATATCTAAATTTGTAATGCCTTTTGATCAGAATTATTTCATTATTTAATTAAACTGAAATGATGTACTTTGGTTATTCTGGGAGCATATTATAGGTAATATTTTTGTGAGGATATATTTAGATGAGATTTATATTTAAACTGTTGGACTTCAAGTAAAGCGGATTGCTCTCTATATTGGGGGTGGGCCTCAACCAATCAGTCAAAGGCCTGAATAGAACAGAAGACTAACAACCTTCACCCAGTAAGAGGGAACTTTTCTAGCAGACTGTCTTCAGATTTCAACTGTAACATCAAGTCTTCTCTGGTCTCTGGCTTGTCAGTCCATCCTGCAAATTTTAAACTCTCCAGCCTCTTTAACTGAGTGAACCAATTCATCAATAAATCTCTCTCTCCACACCCCCACCCCCCATACACACCCTATTAGTTCTCTTTTCCTAGAAAACCCTAACTAATATAGTCAGTATTAGCATAACCTTTTTAGGATATAAATGCTTCAATATACAAAATATTAAATGGTTTATAGACTATAAAGGTGGGATAGAAAGAACATGGAATAGAAAAGTCATGGATATCACCTCACACCAGTTAGGATGGCCACCATTCAAAAGATAAACAACAACAAATGTTGGTGAGGTTGTGGAGAAAGGGGAACCCCCTACACTGCTGGTGGGAATGTAAACTAGTTCAACCATTGTGGAAAGCAGTATGGAGGTTCCTCAAAAAACTCAAAATAGAAATACCATTTGACCAGGAATTCCACTCCTAGGAATTTACCCTAACAATGCAGCAGCCCAGTTTGAAAAAGACAGATGCACCCCTATGTTTATCGCAGCACTGTTTACAATAGCCAAGAAATGTAAGCAACCTAAGTGTCCATCAGTAGATGAATGGATAAAGAAGATGTGGTACATATACACAATGGAATATTATTCAGCCATAAGAAGAAAACAAATCCTACCATTTGCAACAACATGGATGGAACTAGAGGGTATTATGCTCAGTGAAATAAGCCAGGTGGAGAAAGACAAGTATCAAATGATTTCACTCATCTGTGGAGTATAAGAACAAAGGAAAAACTAAAGGAACAAAACAGCAGCAGACTCACAACCCAAGAATGGACTAACAGTTGCCAAAGGGAAAGAGAGTGGGGAGGATGGGTAGGAAGGGAGGGATAAGGGGGAAAAGGGGCATTATGATTAGCAAGTATAATGTAGGAGGGGGACATGGGAAAGGCAGTATATACAGAGAAGACAAGTAGTGACTCTACAGCATCTTACTATGCTGATGGACAGTGACTATAATGGGGTATGTGGGGGAGACTTGGTAATGGGGGGAATCTAGTAACCACAATGTTGCTCATATAATTGTATATTAAGGATACCAAAATAAAAAAAAAAGTCATGGTGAAGTCATATCCAAGACCTCACTTTTTCATGTATTCATTCATTCATTCATTCATTCATTCATCAAATACTTCCTGAGTAGCTATAATATCCCAGGCACTGTTCCAGGAGCTGAGAGTATGATGGAGAATGGGGTTGACAATCTCCTTGCTCTTATGACCCTTCCATTCTAGTAGAATAGATGGACATATATAAGTTAACAAGGAAATGAACTTTCAGAAAGTAACAACTATTAAGAAAAACAAAATGGGTAGATATGACAGAGAGTTCTTCAGATTGGGTGATTATGGAAGACTTCTCTGAGAAGGTGACTTCTGAGTAGAAAGCTGACTGAAATAAAAAGGCTGCCATACCAAGATCTGGGGCAAAGGAAACAAGTGCAAAGGCCCTGAGGTAGGGGAATGTTTGCCCAGGGGACAGACCTTAGACAAATTACTTGGCTTCTCTGAGCCATGGTTTTCACATCTATAAAATAATGGTGATGAGATACTCTTTAAGGGTTGTCAGAATTAGAGATAATGTTTATGAGGTCAGAAGCACAATTATGGCACATAATGGACCCTGCAGAAATAGTAGTTATACAGATAATGCAGCAGAAGGAGGGACAATTTAAACTAGGAGTAGAACATAGAGAAATGATTTACAGGGGTATTGTTTTTTTCCAGCTTTACTGATTATATAGTGTAAGTTTACACAATTGACATATTGTGTAAGTTAAAGGTATACAACATGATGATTTGCTACACATATGTATTATGAAATGATTACCCCTCACCAACAGTTCACAAGGGTCCCAATTTCTCTACATCCTCACTGACACATTATTTTTTGATAGTGGCCATCCTAGTGGTGTGAGGTAAGACATATCATTTGAAGGAAGAATTTTTATGTATGACTACAAAAGGCATGTGGTGGACTAAACAACAATGAAAAAAAACCTTGAAAAGCAATCTTGTGGGTAGGATGATTCTAAAGCAAAAACACAGATAAATAATACAAGATTTTCTAAGTTAAAAAAATATTCACATGAATGTGAATATTTCTCTGATGATGGTATTTGATGAGGTGTCCACACAGTGAAATGACACAAACCTTCTGCAAATAACTTATGGGCATTTCAGATTACCCTCTGGGGAGTAAAGTGACCAAGTCAAACAAAATACTTCCACCAAGAAAAAGTGCTCTCCCAGGTCCACATGATAATTTCACATGCATGTGGATTAGCTTAACTGGGAAGGGTTTTAAGAGGAATGGACACATGCTTCCAGTTGTTGCCTCTATCCAGGTGGAACACGTTGGCAGCTAATTAGTATGCTCCTGTCTAGAAATACCAGTATGTGCTATTCCCACAGGTTCTTCAGCAGAATATCTACCAGGAAGTATACTAAGGAGAAAAAGCAGCTGCTTACAACCCTCGGAGTATGATATGTACATTGAGTTTGAGCTGGATCAAATCAAATATCAAATGAAAAAAATGATAAATCCAGTTAATTTTGGCCACACACAGAGATGGAAAAACATTTCCATACTAAATTTTAATTGCCATGAGGTCACAGGCTGTGACTTTTTTTTTTGACCGTGTACGTACTCCCGAAGACTAGTTCCTTCCATGCCGGGCACTTCATGAGCACCAAAGAATATTTGCTGTATGAATGAGTGAATAAATGTTGCTTTATCACCAGGTTTCCTATAGGATACACACAACACACATCAAACTAGGATAATTAAAATCTAATCAGGTGTAGGTGTGGTGTTGGGCAAATGGACGGGATAGTGCAGGAACTCAGGTTAAAGCGACATTGGGAAGTGGAGGTTACCGGAACTCAGAAAGGAAGAGCGGGCCGGCCTATACACAGCAGAGCTCTTCCTCCTATATCCTTCCAGAACTCCCATTTGCCAATCCCTGTTTTGAGGGCACAGGATCTGTGTTGATGGGGTTCATACCGATTAGCTTCAAGGGGCAGTGACCAGTGGGGAGAAGGCTGGAGGGCAGATCTGGAAGGGCAAACAGACACAGCTGGCATTGTTGTCTTAGCTGGACTATTGCGCTGATCTCCTGACCAGCCGATCTGTTAACGGCACACATGAGCAGTGTGCACTCACACACACTCACACACGCATGCACCCACACATCATACATCCCCTTACTTTAATCACTGTGGCTTGAGTGCTGTTTTAAAAGGAACATAGAAACAATTTATTTTGAAACTAGAACAGAAGACATAAATAGGATGTATATTTATGTATATGTCAAATATTTTAGAACTGTAGGTCCATATTTTATTTGTATGGCTCTCAGTGAAGAAGGAAGGAAGGAGAGAGACAAAGGGAAAGTGAGAAGGGGAAAAATGGGACATGAACGGCAGAGAGAAAAAAGCAGCAGCTTTAGAAAGATGATAGAGATTAATGGATGAAGGGACATCCAGGCAGGGAAGAGAAGTGTGCACCTAAGAAGATGGGGGACGTGGAGAGTGTGAGAGAGAAGGGGAGCCCGCGGGGCAGGGGGGGAGGAAGAGGAGGAACAGGGGGAACAGAGGGCAGGGAGTGGGGTAGGCATGGCACATATCCTTGGACTCTCACACAAATGGGCCAGTTGTTAGGCACTGTGCAGACTGTAGGCAGAGCGGCAGCATAGTAAACTTGAGAAGGTGGTGGGGAAAAAATCCTTAGCAAAATTTATATACTAGTCCCTGAACTTTATCCTTGACATTTTGACTAAGTCATTAAGTCGAAGTAATTCATTTGATTTGGAAGCAAAATAATTTATTTCCATGGGAAATAATTATTTCTTATGTATTTCTTAGATAATTATCAAATAGGTATTAGTTTCTTTATAGCTATATGCATGTAGATACATACATGCAATATAGGCTTTCATTTTTTTCTAATAAACACCATGTAAGTGTGAGTAGTTTTAACTCCTCAAATGACTTGTCCATCTGCCATGCCCCGTCCTACACAGCTGACCACTCTGTAGCCTAAGACTCAGAGTGGGAAATAAATACTGCCTTGGTCCAGCTAATTAGTGGTAGACTAGGACCCAGGTGTCTTTATTCTCCTGCTTTTTTCCTCTAGGGCCCAAATTGCCTCCTAGCCAAAGATTTTAGTTGAAGAACAGCTTGATGTCAATTTGTCAACAAAACGCCATTTGGGTGCCATTTTTCTTACCCTTCCTTTGCATACCCTCCTTGATTACTTTCTGAATGTTAGAAACCTATTGAAAGATGGCATCATTTCAACATAACCTATGTTTACAGATTATGTTTTTTATTTCTGAGAACAAGTATAATGTGAACTATTTAATTTATCTGACCACAATTCAGTATCAACCCTGTTTTATTTTCAGCACATTGCTGTAAATAAGAAATGTCCACTGACTTGTTAAAAGGAAGAGCATAGCGCTTCTACCTTGTTCATTAATGACATTGGCTGGGATATTAGGATGAACACTTCAAAGCCTCTATAATGTATAATTAACACAGAAAGACAGGATTAATGAAAGATGTTCTATTAACACCCATGTTCTAGCTGTTACAGGTATAATCATTCTGTAGATACACAGTCATAAGAATGGGGAATATGCAATCCTCCAATTGTTAACTGAAATAAATGTTTCCATGCTATCAATCATGCTTTTAAGACATGAGGTTCATGACAATCACAGCACAAATTAAAGCAGAATAAAGAGAATGCAGGATTCTAACTGATTTGAGCTCCCAAAATATATAGCCAAAACTATTTCTTAAAGAGGGCAGCTCAAAGTTTCAACCCTCCAATGACCATGAACTTTTATTTTGTATCTCAGAATTGCTAAAGGACATGTGACGGAAGGATCCAGAATCCAAAGCCAAAGGTCACCAGATATTTAGAGTTGTGGCATCGTCCACAGTCTAGAATCTTACCCAGGAGTAAAGGCTGCCCTAACCCATCAGCCCTAATTACCCAGGAAATCTAGTCAGAAGGCACGCACCCGGTTAGTACAGTTTGGCTTCGGCACACTCCATACTGCAATCTGGGACTGCATTTGGATGAACTTACTGGGTTGAAAGCCCTCCTTTTTCAGTTCAGGAATAACTTTAATATTCCTCCCAAACCATTTGGAATCTCTGAAAACCTCAAAACAATTCAGAAACAGCCTCTTCCCCAGCTGCGATCATTCTAATTATGTTTCTCAAGGTCTTCAGGCACAGCATTGCCATGAGGCTGCTTGAACCCATGGGGTGTTTCCTTGGACTGGGCTGGCTTCTCACACTGGCTTTTCTCCGGAAGGATTCGATCAGAATACTGTGGGAAAGAGCTCCCTCGCCTGCCTTACAGATGGTAATGCCACCATGCGCCACTGCCAGGGTGGCTTCATTAACTGCTTCCCGCAGCCAAACTATTTAATTTGATCACACAAAGTTTGCGCTTTAGTTTGGCTAGATCTTTTTCATATTTATATCCCTTGATCTGGAAATCCAAGTTTTATGTAGAAACAAATGTATAATTAAAACATCAACTATAGATTGCATGTATAAACAAAATGTATAATTTTCATGCTGACTACAGATTTTCTTCAGAAAAACAATTATTTCATATGAGGTTTTGGAATTAATAGAAATCTGTTCAGCTGTGATTTATGTGCACTTCCAATTTGAGATTGTTACAGAGGAAATTGTGGCAGTTAATCAGCATGCAAATGACATGTTTATGTATGAGTTAAAATGAATTTTGACAGATGTACGAATGCCAAATATTAAGATTGAATGCTTTAGTCTAGTAATGAAAATTACACACACCACAGAAGCTCTGCCTTATCTGTCTACACATATTGAAGGTCAAGAGAGTTTTAACTAATACTTGCCAGATAATTTTTCACTTGTTGATAACAGGTGAAATATAAAATTTAAATGCTCAAAATTTTGGAGGAAAACACTCTTGTACTCAAAATCTCACCTATCACCTCCACCAAAATGTGTTGTCCTAATTCTCATTCTAGTAGATAGAGTTTTTAGACATGTCTTCAGAATTAAAATGAGTATATTTAAGTGACCATTCTGAAATAGAATTTTCTTTTGGTCATAAATATTTGAAAATGTATTACAGTTGCTGAATCTCAATCACAAAAGTTCAACTTCTGTTAGGAACTTTATAACATTCTGAATAAAGGAAAGGAGTTATTATTAAAAAGTATGAGAATAAAAGACAAACACAAAAATAATTAATACAATTTTCAGTGATGTCACTCATCTGTGCTTAATTTAATTCTCATCACTCATTTGGAAGATCCTCAAATTAATGTGAATTAACACTTACTGAGTGTTCCACAAATGTTAGCTACGGTTATATTAGGCATTGTGCAAATTGCATTATATTCATTACTTCCTTTAAACCTCAGAAATTCAAGGAAATTTAAGCAAACCGAGGCTAAGGGAAATAAATAACTTGACCAAGTTCACACTGTCATGAGTTAGTGGAGCTGTTGTCAATCAAGTTCTGGTTCCAGATTCCATGAGCTTCACCACTATATTGTACATTTCAGACTCAATAACTGACCAACAACTACATTTTTGCCAACAATCCATTGCCGTTTCCTGGGTCTACTACTGGATAATGAATTTGATAAGGAACTGAAGTTGAAGTTAAGATCCAGGATAGCATCTACAATGCCAAGATGGAGTTGGAGCAGGAGAAATAATAGCTTTTGGTGTGAGAGGCAACAGGAAGTCAAAAGAGGAAAACTAGAAAGAAGGTAAGTAGATGGTCAGTATCTGGGCAGAGATTAACAAATGATAATGCTGCAGTGAGACAGGAAGGTACAAAGTAGAGAATGGAATGGGTTCAAGAAAGTGCAGGATGATAAACGTAAAATGTGCACTATTGATATGTTGTTATGAAGGGGAAAAAAATGAACCCCTAATTGGACTGGGTTGATGGAAAGAAGAGAGAAAGTAGAGGAAAAGATGAAGGAAAAGAAACTAAAATGTAGTTAGAAACCCCACAGGACAGGCATTATGTTTCATTACACTTAATTTTCGTATTAACTACTCCAAGCACAAAATGTCTTAGAATATTTTTTCTCATTTTTACAGATGAAAGAACTAAACAACATTTTGGAGAAACACTCAGCTAATAGAATGAAGAGCTATGCCTTGAACACACACCCTTGGAACCTAAATGCTGTATATGTTTAAGCATAAGAAGAGAGTTAATAAAAACCAATGTTTTAGATGACTTTGATAGATATCATTTGGTTGCTAAATTGGAAATATTCTCCATTTTATCTCTAATTGTAACAATTATACATATATACTGAAAGAAATTGAAATATTTTTTCTAAAATTTCCTGTTTCATTTTTAAGAAGAAAACATTTGTACTTTTCTTGTGAACTGGGATGTGTTTTTATAAGTCTGATAATGACCTTTTTGTTTCTGTCTACTCCATCTCTTAAAAGGAAGGTCTATGCTTGAGATCTATCAGACCTTGGTACAAATCCCTGTCTGAATCTTTTGGGTGCAAAGGAAGAGGAAAGGGATACATTTAGGCTATACATTTACTTGACAAGCTAAGAGATCCAACAGACTGGAGGAAGTGAAGAGGTGCACACTTTTCTTTGATGATGTTATTTTGTTTTGTTTTGTTTGGGCTGGCAACCAGAAGATCGGGCATTATTTTTAAGAGTGCACATTATAAACCAGGACACATTAAATCTGGAGGATGCACCATACTCATGGTGACTTTAGCACCAAGATCCTGGGCTCCCCAGATTTCTTTGAGATCTTCTCCACTTATTGCCAGGTACCCTTTGGTATCAGGTGGCAGTTTACATTTGTTCTTCATTCTTCTCCTACTTGCTCCACATGAATAGAAATCTCTCAGTTTCTGCGGAGTGACAATCACTATTCCATATTTAACTGCACTGGTGAAAGGTATGTTTTCTTTTTTTCTTTTTGTTTAATAATCCATTGGTCATTTTAATGGCAATCTGCATAGAGAGAGTTAAACATGAGATAATGTTGCCATCTTAAATCCAAGTCCCTTTGGAGGGGACCATCTTCATACATTCCTCATGAAGTTTAAATCTTTCAAAACTAACAAATGTATGGGAGAAATCCACCATGTAATATTTTTTGTGTATCTGAAAACATACAGTATATCTCAAAGTACTTTTAAGTACATTGTGCTAATGCAAGAATCAGACTGAAAATATTGTATTTGCTTTCAAATAGATGGATCCAATGTTTTTGTTTTATGCGTAATTGCAATTATGTGTCACAAATCTGACTAAAATCTAATGGAGGCTACCTAGGAACCTAAACATGGTGGGTCCTCAATACCTGTTTGCAGTCTACAGAAGAGTAGGAAAAGTATTTTTTTTCCTTAGACACTTATGCAACTTACATGTTATTTAAGGAATTTTAAAAGTCATTTTAAAAGGTTTTAAGAAGGAAGTCTTTTAAAAACTAAAAAATTCTAAGCAAGTATTATTTATTAAAGTTCATTTCACTGCCCATTGGGGAGTTACTGTTCCTCTCCTCTCTATTTTGAAGGAAACACTTAAGCTGCCTGGGATGGATAATCAGTAAGTTCCCCCAAAGGCTGGAAATCACACCTTTTAGGGACACACATAACCATTCTCACAACCAGTCCAAAGGCGCCGACACACACTGAACTTCTCCCCTTCCTCGGGGTTTCCATCTCTCATCTGTCCTTTGAACTCTGTTTTAATTTTCTGTTTCTTACCTCTCTATATTTCTTTGGTCTACTTAGCTTTTTTCTTCAGGTAGTCTCTCGGTTTTTCACTGGTGTTTTTCTCCTAGTCTTCCTTCTCTTTTGCATTACCTGACATTTACTCTTTTCTTTTTGGTCATGATATTACATGCCATCTATATTTCCTAGCTTATTGTCCACATTTCCCATTTTCTTCTTTATAAGCTCAAACACTCACTTTATCCTTCTTTTTTGCTACAAAGATGAAGTAATATTGTCATTTTACCTTACCTCCCAGGATAAGTTTAATTTCCGCTCTTGTTTCTTTTGCTTTTACAGTTCTTTTTCCTTTCCAAGGAATAAAAAGGAAGAAACATTGAATTCATAGACAATATTCAAACTTATCATTTGCTTTCATATTACTTATGCTTGGCACACTTTTCTGATTTTTAATACTGATTTAACAGTATAACATGCATTCAGTTTATATGTTCTAGAGTAGATCTTCCCATAAACTGCTGATAAGAAACTATTTTTTTTCTGCACTATAATATAAAATGCAGTCTTCCTGTGAGATACATATTATGCTTCTTTCAGTCAAGCCTGACTTCTTTTTACCATCCCATGTTAGCTCTTGATATACCTCCATGCTCATCAGACTAGATTCCTGCCTTATCTTGGGTGACCTGAGTAGTCTAGGAAACACCCTCTGCTCCCATTACTCCCAGGAAATCTTTCTACCCACTCTGAGGAAATCCCCGTATCGTTTCTCTTTCAGAATTTGACCTCCTCTTGCTTCATGGTGAACTCAAAGTCTTTCAAGTTATATACCCCGAGTGGACCTCCTACAGCAACAAAAATGTTAGATATAACATCAAAAAATCTTTTTAAATGCCTAGTTGCTCTGGCACCAGATGGAGGAATAGAGAGACCAAAACTGAAGCGAAAGCAAGAACAAAGGGATGTACATGACAAAATTAGCTTTAATATCAGTGGCTTCTGACAACTCCATGGCAGCCCTGGGTGGAAGGAGGCAGGAGGTAAAGCTTCAAGACTGAATATAGTTTGGACCCTGGCCAACTGGCCTCTCGAAGTAAAGGTGAATGAGAAATAAATCCTCTCTTTATAAGAGGATAAAAAACAACTTCCCTGGCTAACAGGATGCCTTATCATTCCTTAAGTTTCACCTTAGAGATCACATCCCGCAAGAATCTTTCCTGACCTCCCACATCTGAAAGGCACACCCTTTACTTATGCTCTTGTATTTCCCTATCACAGCATATAACACAGTATCACCTAACTGCCTCTCTAATTGTGTGCATCTCTCTTTAGGTTGAGAGAATGTAGGGAGAGGGATAGTATCCCCAGATACTCAATAAATATTGAGTGAGGGGTAAAAAATAACAATTCAGAGAGTCAGAAATAGAGAAATTAAATTAAGTAGACATAATCCTAAATCAGGATATTAAATTAAGAAACTAGAGGATTCCTATGAGATTATATACTTGGAATTACAGAACTGTACCTGACATCCAAGACGGCTACTAGAAAAAAAATTAGTATTTCCAAAATGATCATAAAATTTGCCTTTACCTTATATTACATTAAATAAGCATTTATTATCCATGAATTTACACCTTTTTATCCACAGAAATTTGCACATGTAATCTCTACACACAGTACATGCATATTTGCACTATAAATTATTTTCCTGATTTCAAATCAGCATTTTTCCTAAAGAGATTCCTTTTACTTTTTTGCCTCAGTGTGATGCAAGGTAACATCTAGAGGCTGAAGAAACAGGTTAGCATCAGATCTCTCACCACTTGTCTACTGTACTGCAGCTCCCATTGGACTCTCCAGCATTTCGGACAGATTCTCCATCTTTCCACACAACTTCGGCCTTATATAAATAAAGCAGTGCCATGGACTTGTCTCCTTGACACTTCAATGCCAAACTTGGCCAGGCCATAAATATGCGAGTTGACAGAGAACACTAATATTCCCCTGCAAGTCTCCTCTTCTATAAAAATGAAGTGTCAGATTATGATAATTCTCTCTCCATCAATTGCCTATAAAAGGCAGATGAATCAAGGGAAGATACAAGTTAGCAAGAAGTATGTACGAACATAAGAGAAAAGAGCAAGCTGTTAAAATCTCCAAGGCTTTCATAACTGCTGTCATTTTGATAACACAGTTCTTACAGACCATTAGGCCATATCCAGCTTCTTTCAGCTGACAGGTCTCAGGTTCCTGCCGCTCTTACAACTGAGGGATGTGTCTGTATGAAGGAGACACTGGCCTTGTGTGAGGCCCTGTGCTTTTGTAACCGCAGGACAGTTGGTAAAGTCTATGCAAATCAGTACTTTCAAACACAGATGATCATCTGTACTGGGGAGAAGCAGGTTTTAGAAAATACAAGTTCCTAAATCCCACTCCCAATATTCTGATCCACTAGATCTATTTTTGTTTATTTTAGTTTGTATTTTTCTTATGTTTTATAAAAGTAAAACTTCATGTATAATAAAATGCACAGATGTTTTTCTTGCCCTCTTCAGGTTAGTTAGCATTCTATTTTAATTCTTCTAGGTTTTTAGCTACACCTCTGTATTATATTTATATAGAATATAGTAATTACAGATAAATTACTAAAAAATATTTCAAGTTATCAGTCTATTTAGAGTTAATATTTTCACTTGACCTAAAGTGTTAGAGTCTAATAACAGCATGATCCTATCCCCACTTTCTGTATTACTGTCAACATGTATTTCAAACCCACATACATAAACCCCACAAAACGAGCTTATAATATTTGCATTAAAAGGCAGTGATCTCTTAAAGCAGTTAATAGAAGAAAAAAGATATTCTTTTACATGTATCCACATATTTGTCTTTTCTTCTGCTCCTCAATCCTTTCTGCAGATCTGAGTTCACCTGTTACCATGCTCCTTCAATCTGAAGAAAATACGTTAGCATTTTTTTGTGGTGCAAGTCCGCTGCTGGCTGTATCAGCTTTCATTTATTTGAAAGGTTTTTGTTTTGCCTTTATTTTGGAGATTCTTTCTGGAGATAGAATCCTGAGTTGAGAGAATTTTCTTTCAGCACTTTAAAGAGTTTGTTCCATTGTCCTCTGGCCTCTACTATTTTTGGTGGCATATAAATGATCTTTGAATTATTGTTTCCCTGTATATAATATATCCCCTCCACATACACACTTTTGGCCTGCTATCAAGATTTTCTCATTATTTTTTGTTATTAACAGTTTATAATGTGTGTATACAGTTAGGGTTTTCTGTGTATTAATCCTACTAGAGAGTCTCTGAGATTTTTAAACCTGAAGTTTATGTTTTTTCACCAAATTTTGGAAATTTCAGATATTATATTTTAATATATATGTTCTTTCCCATTTTCTCTCTTCTTATCAGCTGGTATTCCAAGTATACATACATTAGACAACTTAATATTATCCAATGTATCTCTGAATATCTGTTCCTTGTCTTTAATATTTTTTCTCTTTGTTCTTCAAATTGGATGATTTGTATCGATCTGTCTTCAAGGTCAACTTCTTCCGCCATCTTCAATCTACTGTTATGTCCATCAATGTGACATTTTTATTTGAGATATTCTAGTTTTCAACACTAGAATTTGAATTGTTAGTTACAGTCTGCATTTTTCTGCTGAGATTCTCTACATATTCACTCAATATGACCATTGTTTCCTTTTAGTCCTTGAACTTATTTACAAAAGTGATTTTAAAGGTGTGTGTTAATTTCAGCATCTTATCCTTCTCTGGGGCTACTGGACTGTTTCTGTTGACTGCTTTTCTTCCAGGTCTAGTATCATAATTTTATTTTGCATACTTGGTTGTTATATTCTAGACATCGTTGGTGATATATTGGTGAGAGATTGGGTTCTGTATTGTTTTCTGAGTACTAATGATATTTTTTCTTCCCTAGCAGGCATTACATTATTGGCTGCTCACCTTGAACTTGTAAAGGCTTTCTTTTATATACTGTCAAAGCAAGCCTAACTTTGGACTGCCCATATCTCAGGGAAAATCCCATAGGGCAAATGCTGTGATAGTTTTTAGTCTGAGAGCATGGTGTTTCAATGGAAAACCTAAGGTATTTATCAAGCCCTCTAACTTGCCATGACTCATACTCCATATGTTTGTCTTCCCTGTAGTGGGAAAGAGCTAAAATCTCTACCGACCCTTTTAAACTTCCAGTCGGTCGCTTTCCACTCAAGTCTGTGGATTCTCCCTTACATTTACACAGTCACCAAGGGTTTGAGGACAGTTTGATTCATGAGGTGCTCCCTCTGTAACTCTTTCCTTACTGGAGCGTAATTCTCAACCACTTAGGCAGCCCCAAATTCTGTTCCCTGACAACTCAAGCCAAAACCACTGCTCTGTACTTGAGTCCCTGCTGCCCTGAGCCATACAAACAAGGATAGAAAAGGACAAATGCTCTTCCCTTATGTCAAAGGTCGAATTCCACTTCTAGTTATGCTTCAGTTGCTTCATTATTCTCTTCAAGATTTTGTAATTTGTAGCTATGTAAGGTGGCATATGTTAACTACACTTTATTGTGATTATTTCACAATATATGTCCATATCTGAAATCAGTATGTTGTACAACTTAAACTTACACAATGTTTATGTGTCAAAAAACTGGAAAAAAATATTTTTTAATTGTTACCTAGGGTGGAGTGGGTGCAATGTTGACCAGATACAACCTACTCCACCATTATCAAAACCACAACACCTAGTTTTGTGTTTGGCTAGCTGGCTGGTGGGTTTTTAAATAAAGCTTCTCTTTTCTTCATTAAACAAGTATTTATTTATTGAGCACATCCTATATGCTGGGCACCCCTCCTGACTCTGATAATGCAACAGTGAACAAAAAAGATAATTTCCCTGTTTTCAGAAAGCTGAAATTCCAGCAAAATGAGAAGACAGAAAAATATAAAAACTCAGAAAGTGATGTCATGTAGTGATACGTTCCATGAAAAAATTAAAACAAAATCAGGAGATAGATCTAATCCTCTTTTCCCTACAAGTGTTAATACTGAAAAAATAAGTCAAAATCTTCACAAGAAAATAAAAAATACAGATAATGACAAAATCACTGGGTATCATTTAAATCAAAACAGTTAAAAGCCATTCTGCAATCTAGTGTTAAAATTTGCAAACATGTTATTCTGAATATTTATATTACAAAAAGTACAAACTGTATCAAGTTGATTATTTGAAATATAATACAATTAATCATAAAACTATATGATTACTCTATCTTGCTTTGGCAAAGGGACAATATAAAGATCTCCAGTTGAACTCACCTCTTCATTATCTAATATTCTGAAGTACGCACCCTGCCAGCTGCAGTTGGTTCACATGTGTTCCATGTCTTCCCACTCTAGCACCCTAGCAACTCAGTTCTTCTCCTTCCTCTAGGGCTAACACTCTGAAAATTCCTCTTACTGCCTGTCTACCATGCTCTCCCTCACAGCTCCACTCAGTTAGGCAAACACGTAACGAGCATCCTTTATGCACTACCACTGGGATAACACCAAAGGATTAAAACACAGAAAGGGACCAGCATGCAGGTTCCACTCTCAAGAGACGCGTGGGAGATACAGATTCATCAAGAGCGCTACGGGAGACAGCTATTAAGTCTGCCTTCATGGAGATCTGGTCATGACAGAAAGGAAGTGACATCTGAAGTAATCCTTGAAAGGTGAGTGATCACTTGCCAAAGATATGACTGGAGTGGATATGACAGGCAGAGGGCACAGCCTGCTAACTGATGGGCTGGGAAGGTATGACTTCGCATATTGCATTTAGATAAAAGGAGCATTCTAGTGCAGAGTGGGGTAAATGGGAGGTGACAAAAGTGACTGAGAAAGACACAGAAAATATTTGTGGCCAGGTTAGGAAGTCCTTTATAAGTCATTTTAAGGAGACTGAGCTCAGAACCTTCCCGTGAAAGTTTTTGAGCCTAAGTATAATCAGATCTGTGTTTTTCTCTAACAGGGGTACTTCTATAGTACTTTCTTCTTTGCATGACTTATTGGTCACTTATCATATATTGCAGTGTCCCAGTCTTCTTCCCCAAATAGATTGTAAGCTTCTTAAATAAACATTTAGAATCTTATACTAATTTAGATCAACCCGTGCCTATCACAAGGGTACTGGATGTGTTGGATCTCTATAAACATTTCTTTATCAGTTGGTTAATATATTCTAATATACATTTATGCAGTGCCATGCTGTACTGAAAATTTTTCTTTTGCCTTGTAAAATACTTGAACATTCTTTAGATGCTTAAAGACATCACCTCTGTATTTAAGAATGTTGCTTGATTCAAATTTATGGTACTGAGAATTGACATAGGCATATGTTTGTGAAGAGGAATAGGATATCAAGCAGGAAATATTTGAGGCCAAGTCTTGAAGCAAGCACTTTATACGTAGCAGATGTCTATACCGAATCTTTTCCTGAGGAGAGGCTTCAGCAGGGCTATCCCTATCCTTTGCCATAGTTGTTAATAAAGTTATGAATCATGCAGTACAGAGTTCAGCTTCTTTGAAATTTATCTAATTTTCCTTATATAGCAGTACAATTTCAGTTTACTGACCTTATTCCTTGGTTGATATCCAACTTTCAAGTTTCTAACTCTCAGCATCTATTTTCTGTATTTTCATTTCAATTAGCTCAATTGCCCCATGTGTCACACATAAGTAAAACTATGAGGAAAAGAACCACTACTAGGAGAATAAATACAATTTTCTTAATTAGGTAAATCTTCTGCACTGCCATACAGTCCAAAATTCCCTGTGGCTATTGCTAAAGTGATGGTGATGTGGCAAAGAATGTGTATTTTTGCCAAAAATAGGCCAGGGAAACAAAGCATTGTCTGTGTGTCTTGGTTTGTTCAAACACAATGCAAACTGGGTCAATGAGACAACTGTCATTGATTTAAGCTCCACGGGACTCTGACATGATGGCGCATACTTCCCTTTTGCTGTCCCAGAAGATGAGAACAGTGAGTATAGGACTGACAAGAGAAAGAACCTGGGCAGTTCAGTGCAAATCCATTCCTACTTCTGGGAATGACTCGAACTGCTTGTCCTCTGCCTGCTCTGGTCAGGTTCAACCTTGCCCTGCTTTGTATCTGGGGCTGGAGGGAGAGGCAGGGCTGCTTTTCCCAGGCTCCTGGTACCATCAGCATTATTAGAGGGCAGGAGGGAGGGGGAAGGCTGAAGAACTCCACATTCTGCCTTTGCAGTAACAGCCTTCTGTTACTTTCAAGACTCCAGCCAGAAGAGCCCACTAGCTTCAGTCTGCTTGCAGAATCCCAAGACCACAGGTTACCATTCTGTTTCCTGCTCATTTGTTGTATGGCCTGTAACTGCTGGGAGCTTTGGTCTTGCCAATCTTTGGACAGCTTCATTGTCCTCTAGTAAGCTGCTCACCTTCTTCCATCACCCATGTAATCCATTTCGTACACCACATTCTTCATTCTAAATACTGAGAATGGTTTCTCTATTTTTGTTTGGGCCCTAAACAATTATACCCTGCAAATGGAGGGTCAGTAACACTGTCCTTTGTTTTTGTTTTTTTAAAGGAAAGAATTCCTTTTAAAATTGATAAACAAAAATCCATGTAGATGCACACAAAATAGGGGAGATAACATTTTTAAGGTGTTGACTGACATGTTGCTTAAGGCCCATGTGCTTTGTTCACACTGAATTAACTAAATTTGAATATAGTTCTTACGTGTTAAACAGATGATTGGTTTACAGATTATTAAATACAAAGACTCTCCAGGGAAAAACCATGTGAATCAGTGAAGGAATAACTAAACTTTAAGGAATTGTATAAACCCAAGCAGCTTGGGAATATGAAGCCACTAATATAATATGGCCATCTCTTCTGATTCTGTTCTGTTACCAAAATGCATCAGGAGATTATGTATTTTTAACATTTCATTTCTTTGCAGTCAATCACATAATGCCTGCTATATAATAGATGCTAAAAGATATATTACTATACATGGTTCAATAAATGAACTGACATAGCCTGACAGATACATGTTCTTTAAATGTTCACATAAAATTGCTAACATGAACTAGAGCAAATAGTTCTAAAATTCATATGGAACCACAAAAGACCCTGAATAGCCAAAGAAATCCCGAGAAGGAAGAATAAAGCAGGGGGAATTATGCTCCCCAACTTTAAGCTCTACTACAAAGCCACAGTAATCAAGACAATTTGGTACTGGTATGAGAACAGACCCATAGACCAATGGAACAGACTAGAAAGACCAGATATAAACCCAAGCATATATGGTCAATTGGTATATGATAAAAGAGCCATGGATATATAATGGGGAAATGATAGCCTCTTTAACAGCTGGCATTGGCAAAACTGGACAGCTACATGTAAGAGAATGAAACTGGATTGCTGTCTAACCCCATACACAAAAGTAAACTCAAAATGGATCAAAGACCTGAATGTAAGTCATGAAACCATAAAAGTCTTAGAAGAAAATATAGGCAAAAATCTCTTGAATATAAATATGAGCAACTTTTTCTTGAACACATCTCCTTGGACAAGGGAAACAAAATAAAAAATGAACAAATGGGACTACATCAAGCTAAAAAGCTTCTGTACAGCAAAGGATACCATTAGCAGAACAAAAAGGCATCCTACAGTATGGGAGAATATATTTGTAAATGACATATCCAACAAGGGGTTAACATCCAAAATATATAAAGAACTCACACATCTCAACACCAAAAAACAAATAACCTGATTAAAAAATGGGTGGAGGATATGAACAGACACTTCTTCAAAGAAGAAATTCAGATGGCCAACAGGCACAGGAAAAGATGCTCCACATCACTAATTATCAGGGAAATGCAAATTAAAACCACATGAGATATCACCTCACACCAGTTAGAATGGCTAACATAGAAAAGACTAGGAACAACAAATGCTGGCAAGGATGTGGGGAAAGAGGAACCCTCCTACACTGCTGGTGGAAATGTAAACTAGATCAACCATTGTGGAAAGCAATATGGAGGTTCCTCTAAAATCTTAAAACAGAAATACCATTTGACCTAGGAATTCCACTGCTAGGAATTTACCCTAAGAAAACAACTTCTCAGATTCAAAAAGACATACGCACCCCTATGTTTATTGCAGCACTGCTTACAATAGCCAAGATATGGAAGCAACCTAAGTGTCCATATGTAGATGAATGGATAAAGAAGATGTGGTACATATACACAATGGAATACTATTCAGCCATAAGAAAGAAACAAATCCTACCATTTGCAATAACATGGATAGAGCTAGAGGGTATTATGCTCAGTGAAATAAGCCAGGCAGAAGACAAATACTAAATGATTTCCCTCATTTGTGGAGTATAACAACGAAGGAAAACTGAAGGAACAGAACAGCAGCAGATTCACAGACTCCAAGAAGGGACCAGTGGTTACCAAAGGGGAGGGGTGGGGAAGGGCTGGTGGGGAGGGAGGGAGAAGGGAATTGTGGGGTATCATGATTGGTGCATATGGTGCGTGGAGGGTAACAGGGAAGACAGTGTAGCTTAGAGAAGACAAATAGGGACTCTGTGGCATCTTACTACACTGATGTACAGTAACTGCAATGGAGTATGGGGGGGGACTTGATAATAAGGGTGAATGTAACAACCATATTGTTTTTCTTGTGAAACCTTCATAACAGTGAATATCAATGATACCTTAATAAAAAAATTAAAAATTGCTAACAGAATCTTTGCAGACAGTTTAGAATCACAGTGACACTATTTACGTGTTTTAATAGCTTTCAAGCTAACCAAAATCCCAAACTTGACATTATAAGTGGTAAAAGAAGAAAGTGTCTTAGACCCACTCAAAGTTGCTGTCAAAAATGAAGCAAAAAAAGCCTCATTCTTCCTTATCTATATTTTTAACAAGCATGTGCCCTTGATCAAAATATTAATATATGAAGCACAGGTTTTTATTTCTAATTATGTAGATAGTCTAGCACATTTTAAGGTCTATTCCCTCCACCCTTTTTTGATCTTACAGGACTTGAATGTTTAAGTAGTCTTATTAAATATATTAAGAAGTGCTTTTAGAAGAGAGTAGAATTCATTACATAGGAAAATCACACAGCCTTGTTTTAAGAGCCTCTTTTAGGTTTTCAAAGCTAGTGCATGTAAACTTGGCAGAGGCAGAATGGAGTCTGAAAGGGGGTGAAGGACTGAGAGCACCTCCCTTCCTGGCACACGTTAGCCTCATGGTGGCACCACGAGCTGCTGGCCTGCTCTACTCCACCCTTAAGAGCAGGTATCACATACTTATTTTTAAGATCTTCATCTAACCTGCCATGCAGAACACATAAAAAGGAGGAAGTAGAAAGACTACAACTCTCTACAGACAGACATCCAATAAACTAGTGATACACATCTCACGGCACTCTGGCTCCCTTTTCCTTCCCCATAGCTCTCCAATTTATCCTAAGTATAAATTTAAAGTCTTTGGACAAAAAGAAGCCAGAACATCTTACAAGCCATTTTTACTTCCTGCTCAGTGTTTCCCTGCAGAAATGAAATGCAGAACTTGGATTTACTTAAACTGCGGAAGGGAGGAGAGAAAAAGATAAAGGAAAAACATAAACCATAGTCTCAAAACATTGTCCGAACTCACCGATATTTAAGGAAACTAATGATCTTGGAATAATTAAATTTTGTTCTGCTGATTTACTGAGTTTTGATTAGTTTAACAGTTTCTCAGTTAACACTTGGATTTTCTAACAGATTTTTTTGCAAATATTTATATTTTATGTTTTCCTTCTATATATTCATGCTACTGGATCTGCTTCAAAATTTCCAAAATCTTAAGTTACAGAATCAAGCACTCCTGTATTTTTCCTAAATATAACAGAAATGCTTCCTTTAATTTTCTATTAGTTATGTTAATTGAGGTTATAAAAAATATCTCTATCATAAAAGATTAAAAGAGTAGAATAGAAACTTTATTTACAGGGAAAATATGCAGGTTTGTTTGTTGTTTTTTTTGCATATGACAGGGGTAGCATCCAAACAAACTAGGAAAGTTGCAGTCTGCCACACCTCTGACACTACTTAAGACTGTATTTTCTCCCTACATATACATGTAACGGTAACAATATTATACATGGCAGTAATAGTGTAACTTCATTCCAGTACCCGGACCCAATTCCAATATGTGTAAATATGTGGGAGGGGGTCTCCTCACACATACTTACACCAAGCAATTTTCGAACAACAGCAAGGTGTTGGAGAACTCAATTCTGATGCTATCTGTCTGGAGGCAGCCCTGGATTCCCAGGTTAAGGGCCTTCTTGTCCCACAAGACTGCCCTCCACCCCCCACTCCAGACACCAGTTGCAAGCCCCAGGCAGTTACCTGTGCTTCTGACCTACTGGCTACAGACTGGAAATTCCCACGACCTCCCCCTTAGGTTCGATTAATTTGCTAGAGTGGCTCACAGAACTCAGGAAAATACTTCTACCAGTTTAATAAAGGATATAAAGGATACAAGTTAACAGCCAGATGAAGAAAGACACAGTTCCCAAATAAAGGAGCTTCTATCCTTGTGGAGCTTGGGGCCTGCTATGGTGGCACGTGGAGGAGTTCTGGTTCCCCAAGCTTAGAAGCTCTCTCTGACCAGCAAGCAGGATCCACTGAGCAGAGTTCTCCTCACCCGTTTTGGGAGGGCTTCACTGCATAGTGATGATTGGCTAAATTACTGGCCATTGGCTGATTCAGCCTCCAGCCCTGACCATGGGTGGGGGTCCTAAAGTCTCTGATTAACATGACAAAACACCTGTTTCACCTTCAAGACTGGTGTTTTCAAGAATAGTGCATGAAGACCAAATATACCTGGGAATTATATATTTGGTCATAAAAATGACCAAATATGTATTTCTTATAATTCATTGTATCACAGTTTTACCTCACATCTTAAACCAAAATAAAGTCTATGTGGATCAAAGATTTAAAAAGAAAAGATTAGACTGTAAAGGTACTTGAATAAAATTGTGGGATAAATATGTTTTTCTTGGAAGTCTCAGAAATTTAAACATATAATAACCAGAAAGTATGAAAAAGATTATAAAGAAATTTACCTACAAACAAATAAAATTATTTTTCATGAGAAAGTAAGTAAAACCTAAGCCAAATAAAAATGACAAATAGGAAGGAATGGAAAACATTCAGCCCCTATTTTTAGAAATAGAAATGTTCTGATAGAAAAGTGGGCAAACACTTGAAAATGACAAATGCATTTGTAAAGAATTTCAGCCTCATCATAAATCAAATTCAAGTGGAAAGGAGCTTCTTTTAAGTCCAGAAAATTATAAAGTCATGACATTTTGTAACAGTACTGACATTGTTTGAATTCTAGTATTGTCACTTACCAGCTATGCAAAGTTACTTAAGATCTCTGTGGTTCAGTTTCTTCTTTTGGCAAATGCATTCCAGTCACATGGGATACATCCACCTGGTATGCAGTGTGTTATCTGTAATGAAGTGTTACTTTCCTAGTGGCTATCATGTGAATTCAATTAATTAATACACATAAAATATTTAGCCCAGTGCCTGGCACGTTTTAAGTACTCATTTAATGGCAGATAATGGAAAGGTTTAAAAGTAAACTGCCTAGAAATGAATGCAGCTGTAAACAATAGAAAACAAAAATAGAAGTTTAAACAAAGAGATTAAATTAAGCAAATATTAAAGAGGTTCATTTTTCATGTAGAAGAGTAAGTCCAGAGGTGGGAAGTGAGTTCACCTTCTCAAAGATGCTATCAGAGACTCAGGTTCTTTTTTCAGCCTTGTGATCTTCAGTGTAAAGGTTTCTGTACTCATACTTATTGCCTCATGATTGCAAAGTGATGCTGTGTCTCTGGGTATCACATCTGCATTCCAGGAAGGAAAAAGGAGAAAGGAACAAAAGGCACAAAGGTTAGCTCAACATATCTCTTTTTATCAGGAAATCGAACCCCTCAAACAGCAAATTTCTACTTATATCTCTGACCCAGAAATACATTATACGGTCTTCACTAGCTGAAATGTTGCTGGAGAGAGGGGTTAGTGAATTGGTTTTGAGTCAGCCACCCAATAGTATTTGCAATAAATAGTAACAATGAAAAAGAAATCAAGACATTTAGCAGTGGCTTTACCCTTTACACTCTTATTGAAACTCTTTAATGTTTTTTAAAATTCTTCCACACCCACCACCCAGCTCTGACAACCACCAATCTGTTTTCTGTATCTATGAGCTTGGTTTAATATGTAAGTTAAAAATATACCATATGTAATTATATGTAAAATATATAAATAAGTAAATATAAATATATATTTAGATCCACTGGATCTATAGTATTTGTTTTCTGACTTACTTCACTTAATATAATGCTCTTGAGATCTATCCACATTGCAAATGGCAAGATTTCATTCTTTTTCTTATGGCTGAATAATATTTCTTTGTAGATATATACAATATTATCCATTCATCCATCCATGTACTTAAGATGTTTCCGTATCTTGGCTACTGTAAATAATGCTGCAATGATTGGGGAGGTGGGAGGAAGAGGAGTGCATTTCTGTTTTTGAGTTACTGTTCTCAAGTTAGTGTTTTTGTTTTCTTCAGATAAATATCCAGAAGTAGAACTGCTGAATCATATGGTCGTTCTGTTTTTAACTTCCTGAGGAACCTCCATACTGTTTTCCATCATGGCTGCATCAACTCACAATTCCCTTTCGCCAAATCTTCACCAACACTTAGTATATTCCTAGGCTTTTTTTTTTTTGAGAGGTCATCTCTCATATTTATTGATTATATGGTTGTTAACAACAATAAAATTCTGTATAGGGGACTCAACGCCCAATCACTAATCAACCCCAAGCCTAATTCTCAACAGTCTCCAATCTTCTGAAGCATAATGAACAAGTTCTTACATGGTGAACAAGTTCTTACATAGTGAATAAGTTCTTACATGGTGAACAGTGCAAGGGCAGCCATCACAGAAACTTTCGGTTTTGATCACGCATCATGAACTATAAACAATCAGGTCAAATATGATTATTCGTTTGATTTTTATACTTGATTTATATGTGAATCCCACATTTCTCCCTTATTATCATTATTATTATTTTTTTTTTTTTAAATAAAATGCTGAAATGGTAGGTAGATGCAAGATAAAGGTAGAAAACATAGTTTAGTGCTGTAAGAGGGCTAATGTAGATGATCAGGTATGTGCCTATAGACTAAGTATTAATTCAAGCTAGACAAGGGCAACAAAACCTCCACAGATGCAGAAGATTTCTCTCAAAAAGGGGGATGAGGTTCTAACCCTCACCTCTGTTGATCCCCAATTTCTCACCTGATGGCCCCCCTGCGACTGTGCCTGTCTTAGGTTGTTCCTCCCTTGAGGAATCTTACCCGTCTCTGGCTAACCAGTTATCTTCCAGGGCCATACAGGGAAATGTAAAGTTGGTAAGTGAGAGAGAAGCAATACTGTTTGAAAAGGTTAGCTTTTTACTTCTTTGCAGATTTATGCCCTGTGGCTTCTATGCCCAGCATTTGTCTTGAGGTATCTTTACCACTTGGAAGAATTATGATACTCGGTAAATTTGACATGTGGCACGAATTCTATTTAAGGGTTGTAATTAGGTAGGAAGAAGAAAAGCTATAGAAGTAGCAGGCAGAAGAAAACCTGGGAAGATTGATTATTTCTTTGACATATCTTCTTGTAGGGTAACTTCAGCATGTATAGGTTTTAAACTACTACTTAAATTGCGCACACACATTAACATAACAGGAATACAGTTACATAACCAAAGCAGATCTATAATTACCAGCCATCTCCAGTGAGGCCAAGAAACCAGTTAGGCACCCTAAGCAATTGTGAAAATTTGTCTATGATATGATGGATATTGTCCAACTGTACTTGAACAGTCTGAGAGAAATCAGACAAATTAAAACAGCTCATTCCTGGGAATTGTTCACATCCCATATGTTCTTTTAACAGTAGATAGTCTATAGTCGCAAGATTTTGGAGCACTGCAACTTGCACTTCTCCTAATTCTTGGTAGAGTTCCGACAGTATAGATCCAGTCAAATTTGTTGTTTTACTGTATGCACAGGCCAGCTTAGATATCTACTTCTTCATTCCAATGGCAAGTCCAGGAACCGGTGGGATGAATGCAGCTACAACTGCAACAGTGCCAGGATCTTTGTTGAAGTTTTTTGATGATCATCTTCTGGAATGACTCTTCCAGAGAATTTTGATGTTGGAAGTTCTTCTTCATATTGTATCTTAATTTGTTTTTAGGCTTTGATATCTGTATAAACACAAGCAAACCCTTTGCCCACCCTTTTATATGCCCTTTATACCATTGTGAAGAACTTATTGGAGATCACCACACAGGAACTGCTTTTTTTTTTTTTTTTTTTTATAGAAAGGAATATTATCAGAAAAATGTACTTCCGTAGCTGATCATCTGACACCCTTTAAATGACCAAAATTAAGGATATTTAAAGCATGGATTAATCGGTGATTTGCAGTTAGTTTTATCCTATCAGGGAGTCATCCCACTTTTCTTTCTTTTTTTTTTGTTATCATTAATCTACAAGTACATGAAGAATATTATGTTTACTAGGCTCTCCCCTATACCAGGTCCCCCCTATACACCCCTTTACAGTCACTGTCCATCAGCATAGCAAAATGTTGTAGAATCACTACTTGTCTTCTCTATGTTGTACAGCCCTCCCCTTTCTCCCACCCCCATTATGCATGCAAATATTAATACCCCCTTTCTTCTTCCCCCCCTTATCCCTCCTTACCCACCCATCCTCCCCATTCCCTTTCCCTTTGGTACCTGTTAGTCCATTCTTGGGTTCTGTGATTCTGCTGCTGTTTTGTTCCTTCAGTTTTTCCTTCATTCTTATAATCCACAGATGAGTGAGTTCATTTGGTATTTCTCTTTCTCTGCTTGGCTTATTTCACTGAGCATAATACCCTCTAGTTCCATCCATGTGGTTGCAAATGGTAGGATTTGTTTTCTTCTTATGGCTGAATAATATACCATTGTGTATATGTACCACATCTTCTTTATCCATTCATCTACGGATGGACACTTAGGTTGCTTCCAATTCTTGGCTACTGTAAATAGTGCTGCGATAAACATAGGGGTGCATCTGTCTTTTTCAAACTTGAGTGCTCCATTCTTAGGGTAAATTCCTAGGAGTGGAATTCCTGGGTCAAATGGTAAGTTTATTTTGAGCATTTTGAGGAACCTCCATACTGCTTTCCACAATGGTTGAACTAATTCACATTCCCACCAGCAGTGTAGGAGGGCTCCCCTTTCTCCACAACCTCACCAACATTTGTTGTTGTTTGTCTTTTGGATGGTAGCTGTGCTCACTGGTGTGAGGTGATACCTCATTGTGGTTTTAATTTGCATTTCTCTGATAATTAGCGATGTGGAGCATCTATTCATGAGTCTCTTGGCCACCTGTATTTCTTTTTTGGAGAACTGTCTTTTTCTGTTCTCAGCCCATTTTTTAATTGGATTGTTTGTTTTTTGTTTGTTGAGGTGGGTGAGCTCTTTATATATTTTGGACGTCAAGCCTTTATCGCATCTGTCATTTACAAATATGTTCTCCCATACTGTAGGATGCCTTTTTGTTCTATTGATGGTGTCTTTTGCTGTACAGAAGCTTTTCAGCTTAATATAGTTCCACTTGTTCATTTTTGCTATTGTTTTCCTTGCCCGGGGAGATATGTTCAAGAAGAGGTCACTCATGTTTATGTCTAAGAGATTTTTGCCTATGTTTTTTTCTAAGAGTTTTATGGTTTCATGACTTACATTCAGGTCTTTGATCTATTTTGAATTTACTTTTGTGTATGGGGTTAGACAATGGTCCAGTTTCATTCTCCTACATGTAGCCGTCCAGTTTTGCCAGCACCATCTGTTGAAGAGACTGTCATTTCCCCATTGTATGCCCATGGCTCCTTTATCAAATATTAATTGACCATATATGTGTGGGTTAATGTCTGGAGTCTCTAATCTATTCCAATGGTCTGTGGCTCTGTTCTTGTGCCAGTACCAAATTGTCTTGATTACTATGGCTTTGTAGTAGAGCTTGAAGTTGGGGAGTGAGATACCACATACTTTATTCTTCTTTCTCAGGATTGCTTTGGCTATTTGGGGTCTTTGGTGTTTCCATATGAATTTTTGAACTATTTGTTCCAGTTCATTGAATAATGTTGCTGGTAATTTGATAGGAATTGCATCAAATCTGTATATTGCTTTGGGCAGAATGGCCATTTTGACGAAATTAATTCTTCCTAACCAACAGCATGGGATGAGTTTCCATTTGTTACTGTCCCCTTTAATTTCTCTTAAGAGTGACTTGTAGTTTTCAGGATATAGGTCTTTCACTTCTTTGGTAAGGTTTATTCCTAGGTATTTCATTCTTTCTGATGCAATTGTGAATGGAGTTGTTTTCCTGATTTCTCTTTCTATTGGTGCATTGTTGGTGTATAGGAAAGCCACAGATTTCTGTGTGTTAATTTTGTATCCTGCAACTTTGCTGTATTCTGATATCAGTTCTAGTAGTTCTGGAGTGGAGTCTTTAGGGTTTTTTATGTACAATATCATGTCATCTGCATATAGTGACAGTTTAACTTCTTCTTTACCAATCTGGATTCCTTGTATTTCTTTGTTTTGTCTGATTGCCGTGGCTAGGACCTCCAGTACTATGTTAAATAACAGTGGGGATAGTGGTCATCCCTGTCTTGTTCCCAATCTCAGAGGAAAAGCTTTCAGCTTCTCGCTGTTTAGTATAATGTTGGCTGTGGGTTTATAATATATGGCCTTTATTATGTTGAGGTACTTGCCCTCTATACCCATTTTGCTGAGAGTTTCTAACATGAATGGATGTTGAATTTTATCAAATGCTTTTTCAGCATCTATGGACATGATCATGTGGTTTTTGTCTTTCTTTTTGTTGATGTGGTGGATGATGTTGATGGATTTTTTACTGTTGTACCACCCTTGCATCCCTGGGATAAATCCCACTTGGTCATGGTGTATGATCCTTTTGATATATTTATGAATTCGGTTTGCTAATATTTTATTGAGTATTTTTGCATCTACATTCATCAGGGATATTGGACTGTAATTTTCTTTTTGGTGGGGTCTTTGCCTGGTTTTGGTATTAGGGTCATACTGGCTTCATATTCCCTCCTCTTCTACTTTTTGGTTAACTTTAAGGAGAATGGGTATTATGTCTTCTCTGTTGTCTGATAAAATTCCGAGGTAAATCCGTCTGGCCCAGGGGTTTTGTTCTTGGGTAGTTTTTTGATTACTGTTTCAATTTCTTTGCTCATAATTTGTATGTTTAACTTTTGTTCTTCTTCCTTGGTGAGTCTTGGAAGGTTGTATTTTTCTAGGAAGTTGTCCATTTCTTCTAGGTTTTCCAGCTTGTTGGCATATAGGTTTTCATAGTAGTCTTGAATAATTCTTTGTATTTCTGTGGAGTCTGTCGTGATTTTTCCATTCTCATTTCTGATTCTGTTGATGTGTGTTGAGTCTCTTTTTCTCTTAATAAGTTTGGCTAGAAGCTTATCTATTTTGTTTATTTTCTCAAAGAACCAGTTATTGGTGTGATTGATTTTGCTATTGTTTTATTCTTCTCAATTTTGTTTATTTCTTCTCTGATCTTTATTATTTCCCTCCTTCTGCTGACTTTAGGCTTCATTTGTTCTTTTTCCAGTTTCGATAATTGTGATGTTAAACTATTCATTTGGGATTGTTCTCCTTCTTCAACTGTGCCTGGATCGCTATATACTTTCCTCTTAAGACTGCTTTTGCTGCCTCCCACAGAAGTTGGGGCTTTGTGTTGTTGTTGTTGTCATTTGTTTCCATATATTCCTTGATCTCTATTTTAATTTGTTCATTGTTCCATTGATTATTTAGGAGCATGTTGCTAAGCCTCTATGTGTTTGTGAGCCTTTTTGTTTTCTATGTAGAATTTATTTCTAGTTTTATAACTTTGTGGTCTGAAAAGCTGGTTGGTAGGATTTCAACTTTTTGGAATTTTCTGAGGCTCTTTTTGTGGCCTAGTATGTGGTCTATTCTGGAGAATGTTCCATGTGCTCTTGAGAAGAATGTATATCCTGTTGCTTTTGGATGTAGAGTTCTATAGATGTCTATTAGGTCCATCTGCTCTACCTTGTTGTTCAGTGCTTCCGTGTCCTTACTTATTTTCTGTCCAGTGGATCTATCCTTTGGGGTGAGTGGCGTGTTGAAGTCTCCTAGAATGAATGCATTGCATTCTACTTCCCCCTTTAGTTCTGTTAGTGTTTGTTTCACATATGCTGGTGCTCCTGTGTTGGGTTCATATATATTTAGAATGGTTATATTCTCTTGTTGGACTGAGCCCTTTATCATTATGTAATGTCCTTCTTTATCTCTTGTTACTTTCTTTGTTTTGAAGTCTATTTTGTCTGATATTAGTACTGCAACCCCTGCTTTCTTCTCTCTGTTGTTTGCCTGAAATATGTTTTTCCATCCCTTGACTTTTAGTCTGTCCATATCTTTGGGTTTGAGGTGAGTTTCTTGTAAGCAGCATATAGATGGGTCTTGCTTTTTTATCCATTCTATTACTCTGTGTCTTTTGATTGGTGCATTCAGTCCATTTACATTTAGGGTGACTATTGAAAGATATGTACTTATTGCCATTGCAGGCTTTAGTTTTGTGGTTACCAAAGGTTCAAGGTTAGCCTCTTTAGTATCTTACTGCCTAACTTAGCTCGCTTATTGAGCTGTTATATACACTGTCTGGAGATTATTTTCTTCTCTCCCTTCTTATTCCTCTTCCTCCATTCTTTATATGTTGGTTGTTTTATTCTGTGCTCTTTTGTGTTTCCTTTAACTGCTTTTAGTGGGTAGTTGATTTTATTTTTTTGCCTTTAGTTAGTATTTTGTTGGTATGCTTTCTTTGCTGTGATTTTATTTTCTCTGGTGTCATCTGTTTAGTTTTAGGAGTGCTCCCATCTAGAACAGTCCCTCTAAAATACCCTGTAGAGGTGGTTTGTGGGAGGCAAATTCCCTCAACTTTTGCTTGTCTGGGAATTGTTTCATCCTTCCATCATATTTAAATGGTAATCGTGCTGGATACAGTATCCTTGGTTCAAGGCCATTCTGTTGCATTGCATTAAATATATCATGCCATTCTCTTCTGGCCTGTAAGGTTTCTGTCGAGAAGTCTGATGATAGCCTGATGGGTTTTCCTTTAGAGGTGACCTTTTGCTCTTTAGCTGCCTTTAAAACTCTTTCCTTGTCCTTCATCTTTGCCATTTTAATTATTATGAGTCTTGGTGTTATCCTCCTTGGGTCCTTTCTGTTGGGAGTTCTGTGTATTTCTCTGGTCTGTTCAATTATTTCCTCCCCCAGTTTGGGGAAGTTTTCAGCAATTATTTCTTCAAAGACACTTTCCGTCCCTTTTTCTCTCTCTTCTTCTTCTGGTACCCCTATAATATGGATATTGTTCCTTTTGGATTGGTCACACAGTTCTCTTAATATTGTTTCATTCCTGGAGATCCTTTTATCTCTCTCTATGTCAGCTTCTATGTGTTCCTGTTCTCTGGTTTCTATTCCATCAATGGCCTCTTGCATCCTATCCATTCTGCTTATAAACCCTTCTAGAGTTTGTTTCATTTCTGTGATCTCCTTTCTGGCATCTGTGATCTCCCTCCGGACTTCATCTCTTAGCTCTTGTATATTTCTCTGCATCTCCGTCAGCATGTTTATGATTTTTATTTTGAATTCTTTTTCAGGAAGACTGGTTAGGTCTGTCTCCTTCTCAGGTGTTGACTCTTTGATCTTTGTCTGCCTGTAATTTTGCCTTTTCATGGTGATATAGATAGTTTGCAGAGCTGGGATGAGTGACGGCTGG
Source organism: Manis pentadactyla (assembly GCF_030020395.1). Taxonomy (NCBI): domain Eukaryota; kingdom Metazoa; phylum Chordata; class Mammalia; order Pholidota; family Manidae; genus Manis; species Manis pentadactyla. Next base: position 123,389,461 of record NC_080025.1, read on the forward strand.
AAGAACTTTCCTTCTTGTTGGTTTGTGGCCTTCCTCTCCTGGGAGAACAGCGACCCCTAGTGGCTTGTGCTGGGCAGCTGTGCACAGACAGGGCTTCTGATTCCTGCCCGGCTGCTATGGAGTTTATTTCCACTGTTACTGTGGGTGTGGCTTGCCTCGGGCCGCTGCTCCGATAAGGTGGAGCCGAGTTGGACAGGGAGCAGCTGGGAGGCTATTTATCTCTGTGAGGGGCCTCCGTACTCCCTGCTTCCCAGGGGGTTAGAGTGCCCAGAGATCCCCAGATTCCCTGCTGCTGGACTAAGTGTCCCAGGACGCTTCCATCCGGTTTTGGGGTCCCTGTCCCTTTAAGACTCCCAAAAAGCACTCGCAAAAAGAAAAAAAAAAGCCACTCGCTTTTCTTTGTCCTGGGTGCCAGCCTCAGGGACCCACTCACAGGTCTTGCTATCCTGTTTCCCTAGTATCCAGGACCCCACACATGCACTGTGTCTGCGCTCTGGTCCGGATGGCTGGGGCTGGGTGTTTAGCAGTCCTGGGCTCCCTCTCCCTCCCTGTTCTGACTCCTCTCCTCCTGCTGAGAGCCGGGGTGAGGGGCGCTTGGGTCCCGCCAGGCTGGGGCCTGTATCTTACCCCCTTCACGAGGCGCTGGGTTCTCGCAGGTGTGGATGTGGTCTGGATGTTGTCCTGTGTCCTCTGGTCTCTATTCTAGGAAGAGTTGTCTTTGTTATATTTTCATAAATATATGTGGTTTTGGGAGGAGATTTCCACTGCTCTACTCACGCCGCCATCTTGCCTCCACCCCCTATTCCTAGTCTTTTTGATAAAGCCATTCTAACAGGTGTGAAGTGATATCTCATTGTGGTTTTGATTTACATTTCCCTGACAATTAAAGATGTATTTTTACAAGTCTCTGTTGGCCATCTGTGTATTTCTATAGAAGATGTACAGATGGCCAACAGAAACTTACACTCTACATCATATGGTAGTTCTATTTTTAATTTTCTGAGGAACACCATCTTTTAATCTTTTTCTTTTATCTTTTTTTTGCAATTGAATTTATGAGTTCTTTATAGATTTTAGATATTAACTCCTTATCAGATAGATGATTTGCAAATATTTTCTCTCATTCAGTAGGTTGCCTTTTCATTTTCATGGTTTCCAAAAGCTTTTTACTGATGTAGTCCCACTTGTTTTACCTTTATTGCTTTTGCTTTTTCATTGCTTTTTAATGGTAAAAATTAATCATTAAAAAAAATAAAATTCTGATACTTACATTTTTTGGTCTACTTCTCTATAATCCCCATGTCCCATACACATATGCCTACAAAATAGAGAAAGTGAGGAAAATACATGACTAGTATGCTGACTTTTCTAAATCATTTTTGGCATCTGAAGACATTCATAAATTTCAGCTTCTCTGTTGTCTGTGGTCTTAGTAACTTTTTTATGTTTGTGTAAGATAGTAAGTGGAGACCACTCCACACATACATACATCTTTCTCTCCTTTGTAGCAAATCTGAGAAAAAAAGACAAAAAATTGCACATGTTCTCGATTTCTTTACTAAAATTTTCATGTTACAAATACCCACTTCAAAGACAAAGACCCGAGGAATTTCACACCTAAACACTGAAAAATATTGGAAAAGATTATACAATGCAGTTTCAAACACTAAATTTTAATATGATTCATTTTAATCAAATGATCTCTTATTTTTAAGAAAAGGTCATGAAAGAAGAGAATGACATAATGGAGATAACCATAGCTTCATAATAAATACATTAAGGAAGTGGAGAGAGGTCTTATCAGTTGTTATGTGTGGTGAGAAATAAATAATGAGTTATTATTTGATGTAATGGAGATGCTACCTAATGCTACAGTGGTAATCACTTTACAATATCTAAGTGAATCAAATGAACACATTGTACACTTCAAACTTACATGTTATATATCAGTTATATATTAATAAGGCTGGATTTTTAAAAAGGATGAAGAGCCAATTGACAACTAGCTATCTGCTTCTGCTTATTTGAAATACAATCTTTGTGAACAAACCATCCTTCTTAACACAGTATTTATTGTTATGTAAAGGTAAACATCTATAAAATATTTATTTTGCTGTTTTGTTCTACTACAAAAAAAGGGAGCAAAATCTGGCATTTAAGACAAACTTGTAAATAGTCTTTGTTGTTTTATTTAAATTGTGGAGGAAATTTAAAGGCCCAGCTTATTTGCATTTCAGATCAGAAAATAAAGATTTTAAAAATCTTGATAAGAGTTTTACGCTGACCTTGATGAAAATCCTTTACACTAGTTTTCTATCAGGCAAATGCCCTGGTAAACTTAACAAAAAGTTCTTTAATTCTTATAAAATTTCACTGCAGAAGACAGGTAGTTAATAATGCTTCAAAAAATGGCAAATATATTTATACCTAAACTTGAAAAAAGTGCAGCCCAAGGAAAGAGTCATTTGTAGGTAGGTGACACAATAAGTTAATGCCAGAACCTCAGTAAGATGTCTGAGGCTGGCTGACTTTTCATAGTTTCAAGAACATTCCTAGACTAGTGGATATTTCTTCTTATTCAGAATAACACACTACAGAGTTGTTCAATTTGTTCTTGATAATCATGATGGATTATGAATTATTATTGTTACATAGCACATATTCATACATATATGTTAAATGAATGAAAAAAACACTCTTTTAAGTGAACCATGTAATTTATTCAGTAAAATTTGTTGCCTAGCCAGACTTTCAAGAACAGTGAAACTACGGGATCAAAGGTCCCTAAACTCATTAAAATTCATTCCTGGTTTTCAAGTTTTAGACAAATATTGGCTTTCCAATAGACACAATTTTTTAGCCTATTTAATCTACCAGGATAAGACAGAGCAAGAACAAGGGCAATTTGGTTTGGGCTTAATACAAGACTAATCTCATAGAACTTTACTTCTGATACTTTTACTAAGATTTGTTTGCAATCCAAAACAGCTGCTCTCTAAAGAGATATAGATAGTGCTACATATAAAAACTCGTTACTATTCTGACATTCTCCACCATACTCATATGTTTTGTTTCTGATGTAAAGTCAACATTTTAAGCTGTTGAAGTCTAAAGCACATCTTTGTGATATGTACAGTACATTTCTTTAGCATTCACAAGCCCCAACTCATCCCATTTTTCTCTTGGAAAGCATTTCTGATGCAGGAATAAACACATCCAAAGTACACAAGGCACACACATCTGCTCAGAGCGAGTTAAATAGAAAATCTTGAGTATTGCAGAAAGGATCTTTCAAATGGATTATTTTCTGCCTATCAAAATGAAAACCGTTACAGTGAAGACAATGACCTATCAATTACCTTAATTATATAAATAAGGATTATGGTCTACTACAAGCAGAATTTGAATTTCATTGCCTATTTCAAGTTTAAGTGCTATTTTCTCTGCAGCATGATTTTTACACCTATTTAAGGATGTAGCAAAAATTTAATCATTGAAATCATGGCCCAATTCACAACTAAAAAAAAGGAGCAAAAAGCCCCTGTCATTCTTTTAATATTAACTTGAACTTCTATTCATCCACAAAGTCCTAACAAAGTTAAGAAAGGCATAAGAAATAATGAATTTTTCCTAATGCGAAACTTATGAAGAATGTAGAAAACTTATTTTACATGATGTTAAAATCACTAATGGTTTTCTTGAATTATGCATTACATCAGTGAAATAAAAAAAAACTTTTTCAATAATTATGAATTGATATTTAAACTACTTAACATCTTTAAATAGGATTTTCTTACCATAATTAAAAATGATAGACCACACACCAGTGTTCTATTTTCTTGAATAGATGTTGAATTAAACGATTTTGTATAAATTCCCAATAGCCGAACATTAATAATATAGTACAGTTCTTCCATTTTTTGTATCAATTCTCCTTGGAGACTTTTGAGTAAAGTTTAAAGTAATGCCTCTCTGAGTTGCAAAATAGAAATAATAGAGAATAGTATAAACTTTTAATTAGTTTCTTTCTTATTTTAGGGAGTAGCAACATGTGAAGACTACCATAAAGGCTATGATCTACTGAGATTACTTTTCTCAAGTTGCTTAAGAAAGTCACCTCTATTCTCCTAAGGTCTCTCCTCAACTATGCATAAAGTTGGTGAATAAAGTTATAAAAACGTGTTTGTGCTTTAGTTTGAATTTGACATGGTACACGATCCTCAGAGGATTCTGGAAAGTATAGACTTAGTCAAAAAGGGAAACAAAGAGACACCAAAATCCCAAACTGTTAGCATTCTGATTTGTCTGCCTCTAATTTTTGGCATGCATGACATTTTGAGGTAAGGGAGTGTGTTCTTTACTGCTCATTGCCCGTTCTTATCACAGAGTTCTGAACAAAGGAAAGAAGGCTCAATGAAATTCGCTTGTTCATAAATGCACAGACACAACTGCAGTGGGATCAGACTGTTGATATACTTTTTTCATGTAGCAATAAACATAAGTATTTCTTAAATAATCTAAAACATGACCTTTGAAGGCTGCATTCTATTCCATTTTGGGGGGATGATCAAAAATTTATCTAATCAGAATTCTAGGACATTATAGTTGTTCTTACTTTTCCTAAACAGTGTTTTTGGGACATTATTGTCATTATCAATTTTTCATAGTTCTTAAAAGAGAGAAGACTGGCACGCAGAAAACAGTATTTAAAAAATTTTTAATATGTGCCATTAAATTACAGGGAAGTTCAACTGCCAAGAATATATGTTTTTAAAAAATCTATCTGAAGAAAAATTTTCTAATATAATGAGAATGGGAGCAAAAGAGCACAATATTTTTCACCTATTGTCTTTGGTTGAAGTACCTTTTGAAGATTTTCTCATGATCCCCTAATCTGGAGGGAGGCAGACTAAATAAACATTGCAATATCATATTTATCCCTTTATCTATTTAATTCATACACCTACCAAACATACAGAATCATATGTGAGTTCCCTCTAAAAGGGAAACTCAAATTAATTGTTGTTCCAAGGTTGCAGGAGGGATAATAGGAGAATCTGGGGAAGATCAATATTAGCAATTTGGACTCTATATAAAAGCATATTATAAATTATAAAGTTATTGGAAGGTACATTATTTCTTTAACTCTATAATTTTCCATTTAAAATAGCACCTACAAAAAAATATATATCACCTACATCCTAAATGAACTGCCAGGAATTTAAAGGATATTAATGATTACATTTTGACTTGTCAGAACACTGGTGTTCAACCTGCTACAGAATGAAATGAACAGCAAAAAAGCTGCATTCAGATGAAGGAGTAATTAATGTCCCTTTTTCTTACAACACTGAAAAGACAATCTAAAGATCTTTCAGATGCCAAAGAGGAATTGTCATTTCAGAAAAGAAAAGAAAACCTACAGGAAGGGATTTTTATAGTATTGAATAAAGGTCAGAGATGATTCTGGACTGGTGATACTATTTTTAGTTTATATTACTTTTCCCATAGACTGCTTTAGTATTTGCTTGTTCTTAAATGATGTCTGATTCTCCATCATTTTCTTCCCATGTGCTACTACTGAGGGATTGTCAAATTAAAGTTTTTAGTGAGATACTGTAAGATATTTGTTACTGGACAGAGTGAAACCCTATTTTAGAGAAGTTAACAATTGCTGGACACAACAGTATTTCTGGGCAAAACTGAAACTAAGATCCATTAAATCGAAGAAATGTCAGAACTAGGAGGGATTTTAAAGATCATCTGGCTTACTGGTTTACAATCTGGATTTCTGAAATATTGGAGGACTTTGAAGGAGCAATGGGTAGAAAATGAGGTTTGTAAGCTATTTTCAGCATTTGAAAAAGCTTTAAAAGTTGTATAACTACCCATGAGAAGTCTTCACTGATTTTTTGCTCTTGCTTAGGATTAAATGAATTAACTTAGATAGCCCTAGTTATATTAATCAAACCAAAAGCTCTTATTTGCCATTGTTTTTAATAAATAAAAATGAGAAACAATTAATAGGTGAAATTTCATAGGTATAACCTTTCAAAAATAACCAGTGTTGAAAACTGGAAACAAATGGTCTTATTTTTAGAGAAGACCATAAAGTTAAGTGACTTGCTCAAGATTAAATGAATTAGTGTGAAGGCTTGGACTGAATTTCAAGTTTGCTGACCACCAGTAAGTGAGGGGGTGGTTAAGCAACCTCATCTTCTAGGTCTTTCTCTGTAACGACACAGGTAGCCCCCTTTTGATGAAGCCCCTCAGATTCCTCATTAACAAAAAGAAGTCTAAATCCCTCAATAATGACCTAGAATGTGGAAATTGGACTAGGTAATTAGAGATTAAAGAAAATGGGTGTTTGCAAACCAAGGTAAAGCTGACTAAACAGACACAAGACTCTTAGTTCTACCTCAAGGCAATAGAGAAACTCTTGACTCATTTATCCCTGAGATGCTTTACAGGAACTCAGACCCCCACCACATGGATCACTTCCTAAAAACAAGCACTACACCTCAGACTGGGTGGAGCGAGAAGACTGATTAGGATTCTTCAACCTCCTTCCACCTCACCACTGACCACTCAGAAGAATGGACACGAGCTGATCACACACCTTGCAACCCTTTCCTATAGTTCTGCCTTTTAAACCCTTGCTTGTAAGCCAACAGTGCATGCAGAGCCTTAAGCATTAGCTACCTATTCTCCTTGTATGGCACCCTGCAATAAACACCCACTTCCTTTCACTACAACCGGAAGTCAGTGTTTGGCGTTGCTGTGTATCAGGTGAGCAGAACCAGGTTTGTTTGGTTTGGTACCACTTCTAGTTCCAAACTCCTTAGTGGCTGGTGCTGCTCCACTGTAGTCTGTGTGGGGGATGATCCCTGGAGTTATGCAATGCAGCCCTCTCACTCCTGTATTCAGGGACCCTGCACAGTCCTGTTTTTTTCAATAAAATGTCAGATTTTATACGGATTTTAAATGTTCATAACAACATGAAGTATTACTTTTCCAGATTGATTTGCATTTTATGAAGGCCTAAGGCCTTAAACCCATCAAAAACCTCTTCCTTCAAGCTCTTCCAAGAGAGATTTAATCTCTCACAAGCTGTCCTTTCTGGTAGAGAGCCAATAAATAAGGTAAGGATGAGCTGATTGTAACTTTCCAAAAGATCATTGATCTATTTAGAGTGGAATTGGGGAAAGCATGCTATGAGTGTTTGTAGAGTTGGCTTCCCTCATAAAGGAAGTAACTGAATTGTGCTGTATGGTTTAACCTCCTCTGCGTGACCCTGTGGGTATAGTCTCATTCTGAAAGATATGCTTTATCACTGTCTTAGGATGACCAAGTATTGTGCTATAAAGACAGGAAAACATGGAGGCGAGGTTTCAACACATTTTAAGTACCAGTATGTGTCCTCTCTGTAAGAACCAAATCTTATTTTCTGAGGCAGATAAGTACAATATGTGCGTCATAGCTCTTTTTGTGAGCTTGGAATAGAAAGTAATTTTGCGCTTTCAATACTGGAAATTCAATGCTTTCAAATAGGTGTCAGTTATGGTCTGTGGAACCATAAAATAAGCATTAAAATATCTCAGCAAATATTCTGGCTTAAAAAATGCATTTTGATTTGCATTTAGATTTAACTAAAACCATAGGGACTCAACACTAGTAGTGCACTGCATTCTTCTTCTTTGTTGAAATCTCTTTTGTAAGAAGGAGAGACAGGTACATGGAGTCATATAAGCCCATTCCAAAACTAGATCCTACTAAATATTAAGAAAAAAATCTTCTGATGACTCCTTAGAAAACGACTAATGGCTAGTGAATGACTTAATACAACCACTTTTGAGTGATAAAAACTATGGGATATCCACAGCTTTATCCATATTTTAGTTTTAAGTGATGCAAATGAAAGAACGAAAGAGACATTTACAAACTATGTACATTACAAAAATATTTCTCCATAAAATTGACAAGACTTTTTCTTCCTTTTCTTCCAGTGTTTGAGTTGTATTTTAATTGGAAGGATTTTTTTTCAGTGCTTGCTCACTGTGTCATTATCAGACTCCTCCGCTTGTCATGTAGTCAAGCTATTCCCTACTTTAAAGTAAATATCAGCCCTACTGGCACATAATGATTGCTGTTTATCCTGAATATTTTTTATTTCTCTTATTTTTCACAAAAAGATATTGAGAAAATGGAATTTGAAATAATAAAACTATCCAAGATAACAATCTTAAGAGTGTATTCTGTGGTCAATTGGTCCAATGATATTCATGCAATTCCCTTCCCATTCACAACATTGGGCCTGTAATGACCCAGTGTGTAGTTGTTTCCCTTTGTCACCACTGCAGCTGTGTTTGTTTGGATGTTAAACAATCAGCAAAGTAGAATGATAATTTCAAGTTTTATGAGAGTAGCAATAAAGATGACTAGTTTTTGTCACCAAAATTTAGTGACAATATCTAATCTTTTATGAGGGTTTCCTATGTGCCATATTTTAAGTGTTTCACATATGTAATTTCATTTAGTCTATCCCCCACTCCTCCATGATCTCCTAAGGTGGACACTATTATTGCTCCCAGTTTTCAAGAGAGGCTAACCAACTTGCTTAAGATCAAATAGCTAGTACAAGTGCAGCCAGGGAATGATCCATGAAATCTTGAGCAAGAACCCAGGGTGTCCCAGGATTTGATGTTTTCAAAGTTCCCTCCCCAGGTGACACTAATATGAAGACAGTTAAGAATCACACATTGGTCCAGATTCCACATCAAGGTGGGTTCAACTCAAGTGCTTTCAGGACCAGGCAGGTAAAATAATGTCTAAAGCAAGCAGATACAGACCCATATTCTAATAGTACTGAATCTTTTACCTGCAAAGGAATCCCTGGGGAAACAGTTAAAATACAAATTACTGAGCCCTACAGAATCTTCGTTCAATCTGCATCACAATTACCTAGGTTTTATTTTCAAATGTAAATTTTTGTGTCACAGGTAACCACTGCACTGCTCTGAAATCCTGTGTGCTAACAAATTCTAGTATTCTCATACTTTGAGCCTGGGTTCTCAAATATGAGATGATCATTTTATTCATTCTAGAAAAATTTTCTGAGTACCTATTTTATGCATGAACTTATAGGCATTGTGTAAACAGCAGAAATAAGTCTCTCTACCTCTAAGGAGTACATGTTTTGCTTAGAAACAGAGAGCATGAACAATTAAATATACATCAGATGGGTAGGTGCAGTGGAGAAAAATAAGTTAGGGGTGGGGGATGGAGGGTAGAGCGGTCATTTATATGATCGTCGGTCAGCCTTTCTGATGAGATTACTTTGGTACAAAGGATGTGAGGGAGTTAACCATGGATGCTTGAACAGCTCAGCAATGTACAGATTAAAATAACAACATAAAGTACAAAGGCTGTGAAGGGAGAGTTTGCCTGGTATGTTGGAAAAACAAGATCAGTGTTTGGAGAAGAGTGAGAAAGGACAGAAGTAATAGTAAAGATGTCAGAGAGGCGGTAAGAAATGGATCACATTGGATGGTGAAGGCCATGGTACCTCACTGTGTGACAAGAAAACATTAGGAAACATAGGAAAAATGACATATCTGCCTCAAATAGAAGATATACTTTGTGGGATAACTGTGGAGGCAGGAGGACCAGCTGGGATGCTGTGGTTGTGCTCCAACCAAGAGAAGATGGCAGCATAGCCAGCATGGTAGCAGCAGAAGTGGTACACAGTCAAATTCTGGATATATTTTAAAGATTAAGCCACGGTGATTTTCAAATGGAATGGGTATGGGCCATGAACAAGAGAGAGGAATCAAGGACGACTAGATCTAATGTGTGGGCATTTAGTCCATAATATATTTGGTATTCAGGTAAAATGGTGTCCCAGCAAATTCTCAGTTGGGCACCAATATGAAAATTCTTGCATTTACGACTTGAGCAAGAATTTTCTTGCTTGTGACACCCTCATGGAGCACTGAAAGTGAAATGCTGGAGCACATTTTTAAAATGACTGTGATTCATTAAAACCCATATTCTTCCTGACATGAAACACTGAATACATTTATTTCACTACCTGCAAATTTGAATAGAAAAAGAACAAACTTTTCTCAGTGCTAATTATATCAGGAGGGAATTGATTTTTTAATACCAGAAAAATATCTGTAACATTTTCCTGTGGTTATTAATATTCTTGAGCAGAGATACCGGAAATGCTTCAATTAAAAATAAAACCGAAACAAAGGGTGTCTCAAATAAGAGGCAAAAGATGGACCATCCAGTGGAAAACTCCCCTGGCTCTATTTCTTTGATCTCTAAAGCTTACCTCCTACCATTTAAATCAAATTTCTGCATTTTTAAATAAGTGCTATTACTTACATAATCATTCTATGGTTTAATGTGTTCAATATAAAAACCCATCTTGTTACTCTTGAGATAAATACAGGGTTTGTATCTCGTAATAACATGATGTAATAACTTTTGTTATTTAATAAAAGCAATGTAACCTGTTGGATTTTCACGTACAGCAAATTTCGTTCAAAACCTGTAACATCCCTCAGGTTAGGGATAATGAATTGTTTTAACACTCACTCCTCTCTTTATTTAGCTCTTACCTTCTTGCCCTATTTCTAAAGGCTGTGCCCCATGTCTGCCTTTTATTGTAAACCACATGAATCCTTTTTGGATACAGACACTCTATGAATAATAAATGAATGCAAATGTATGAGCTGACTTTTAAACATCTATTTTGAAATCTGCATTCTTTGTCTTCTTCTCCATTCAAGCTTTGATCACTGTGCAGAGAGATCTGTCAATGACTCAGAAATTTAGGCACAAATTAATTTTTATTATTTTAGAACCTTATCTAATAGGAAATAAATACATAGGATTTCTTACCCAAATAAAACCACAACCATGCCATATCTACTGCAAGCAGTTTTCATCTGACTCCACAAGTTAGTAATTTTGATTTTAAAATGCGTTACCTTTCCTGTTACAGAAGCTTGTGACAGAAAGGCATTTAAGAGGTAGCTAAACTTGACATGAGATTTTGAATCCTAGAAGGACTTTGCTCTTTAATGGAAGACAAAAATCTATTGAGGAAAAGAGTTATATATAAAGACAAATGGGCTTTTATGTGGGAGTTCAAATTTCAAAGAAAGGAAAAATTATTCTGAAGGAATGGAAAGAAAAAAACAATGAAGTATATACCAGATCTTCAGGGTTGTATACAAAAAGTTATCTGTTTAGAAACTGCAACAATATTTGGTATTTTATTAATAGATGATAAGATTAAGATTTTCAATAAACAGATGCTGTAAATCTTCAAAATATAGTGAGCAAACAGATGACATGAAAGAAACTTTTCATATAACTTGGCGGTTGTAGGCTAGGTTGTCAGGTAACTTCCAATACAGTACCTGCAAAGCAAACTCAAACAATAAAGGCAAGCATGTGTGCATGCACACACACACACTATACCAATGGGACTTTGTGGCCTAGGTTTCAAGGGAAGAAAAATCAGACATTCATTAAGATGTTGCTATAGTCTAACAATAGAGGATTCTCTGAACTGTCCATGTTTTTCCAATTGGCAATCTGAGGGAGAGCTCCCATATACATTGATGCATTATCCTTATCATTGTAATTGATGCCTAACACTTTTCAACCCATTAAATGCAGTCCTGAATAGAAGGGACATTTATCTCCCTGTAAGATGATCATCACTTTGAAACTCTAAGTGATCTCAAATTTCCTAACAGCTTAAATCACAATACTGCAGGGGACAATAATATATAGTGCTACTGATTCATTTCCTGACTGATGAAAGATATGATCTCACATACCTGAGCACACTGGTGAGGTCCTGCTTAATGAGTTCCAATACTATTTCCAAGGATCAGAGGGAGAAGAAAGATCACTATGTCCAGATTTTACAAGCTGACTAGTTCTCCTTTACCCTAAAGATGGTACTAGGCTTTGACATTATCCAGAGATCCTGAGGTGCTAGCACAGAGAAAAAGGTTTTTATTTCTCCTAAAACCATGTTCTAGAACTTTAGTATGACTCACCATAGTCTTCACAGAGCCTGAACTTCCTAATGAAAAGATTTACAGGAGGTATTCTCATTTCTGACATCACATATTTTTTTCACAATGTACTCTTCAAAGCATGAAAAGAGTATTTCAAGACACTGTGTGATGGCAGTGTCCCAATCTATATCAGTAAGTCTGGACAGACCTTCAAAATTCTGACCACCTGAAAACCTCTAGGTGATACAGCAAAACCAGGACCCAGGGGCTCCAGATTTATTTAAAGGGAATATAACACCAGACAAAATGCAGACTAAAATGAAAATAACAAAATAACATTATGAATAACCATAAGGTAATATAATCAACAAATCAGACAACATTGTTATTAAAATAAAAAATTCCAAAATAGGCATTGATATAGAAATAGACCAAAAACGATTACCAAAAAGAGAGAATTCCCAAAAAGTTACTTATGTTAATCACAAATTTCTCTATTAAAAAATGAAGTCTACTCCATAAAGTGACAAAAGAAAGTTGCAGAAATATAGCATATTACTTAAAAAATGTATGCCTATACATACTTACATGTTCTGAGGGAACATAGTTTGGAAAATTATACTTCTGACTATTAAAAGTGGTTTCCTGATTCAAATGTTGGCATGAGAGGTGAGATGGAGAACTCCCCCCAAAACCACAAATAGTATGAAAATGTAGTTAATTGATACAACTAACCCTAAAACAGCAACAAGAAAGAAGGCAGGTGGTCTGAGAGGCTTCCTAGCAGCTCGAGGGCTGTTGAAGGGCTGTTGAAGGAACGGGGTTTGCACGGAGCTTGCTGTGTGGGGGAGGGGAGAGCTGGACAAGGTTGTCTGGGCGCGCTCTGCCCAGATGGCTGGGAACTTTGAGGAGCTTCAGGCACCCCATCCCCCTGGCTGCCTACTCAGCTCCAAGGCCCCCCACTGTGACACACAGCCTGCTGCAACTTCCTCCTAGCCTGCCAGCACCGGTTGACAAACTGGCAATCACTGCACTGGCGCTGGCCAGCCAGAAGGAGGCTCAGCCTACAAAAGCTATAGATGCAAAGCACAGAGGCTTACACCTGTGTGCTCAGCCCACTGGCTCTGACACCGGAGACAGACACCGCAGACAGGAATCAGGAAACATATCTTTCCTCCTCCCAACCTCACTCTAGGGGCTGAGCAGCTCTCCTACCACCCCCAACCTCACTCTAGGGGCTGAGCAGCTCCAGAGATTGGAGCCTCTGGGCACTATTGGGCACCACACAGAAATATGAAACATCAAAAGAACATGGTTCAGACCAATATCTCACAAACCCCAGAAAAAGGGTCAAATGAAACTGAACACACCAATCTGCCTGAAAGACAGTTCAAAATAAAAATCGTAAACATGCTTAGGGAGGTACAGAAAAATATTCAAGAACTCAGGAACAAATGTAAGTCAGAGATTCAATCATTAAGAAATTCCGTATCAGAAATGAAACATACAATGGAGGGATTTAAAAGCAGATTAGATGTAGTAGAAGAGACGGTAAATGGAATAGAAATTAGAGAAGAGGAATGCAAACAAGCTGAAGCACACAGAGAAAAGAGAATCTCTAAGAATGAAAGAATATTGAGAGAACTGTGTGACCAATCCAAACAGAATAATATTTGTATTATAGAGGTACCAGAAGAAGAGAGAGAAAAAGGGATAGAAAGTGTCATTGAGGAGGTAATTGCTGAAAACTTCCCCAATCTGGGGAAGGAGATAGTTGCTCAAGCCATGGAGGTGCACAGATCTCCCAACACAAGGGACCCAAGGAAGACAACATCAATATATCTAATAATTAAAATAGCAAAGATCAAGGATAATGACAGACTTTTAAAAGCAGCTAGAGAGAGAAAAAAGATCACATACAAAGGAAAACCCATCAGGCTATCATCAGACTCTAAACAGAAACCTTACAGACCAGAAGGGAGTGCCATGATATATTTAATGCAATGAAGCAGAGGGCCTTGAACCAAGAATACTCTACGTGGCAAGGTTATCATTTAAATTTGAAGAAGGGATTAAACAATTTTGAGATAAGAAAAAGTTGAGAGAATTTACCTCCCACAAACCACCTCTACAGTGCATTTTAGAGGGACTACTATAGATGGTAGTATTCCTAAGGCTAAACAGATGTCATCCAAGGGATAGACAGAGTACAGAATATGATTCCTAACATACAAAGAATCGAGGAGGAAGAAAAAGGAGGAAAAAAAAAAAGAACCATTAGGTTGTACTTGTAATAGCACCAGAAGTGAGTTAAATTAGACTGTTAGATAGTAAGGGATTTACCCTTAAACCTTTAGTAACCACGAATCTGAAGCCTGCAATGGCAATAAGTACATACCTATCAATAATCAACCTAAATGTAAATGGTCAGCATGCACTAATCAAAAGACTTAGAGCCACTGAATGGATAAAAAAACAAGACCCAGACCCGTCTATATGCTGGCTACGAGACTCACTTCAAACACAAAGACATACACAGACTGAAAGTAAAAGGATGGAAAAAGATATTTCGTGCAACTAATGGAGGAAAAAGCAGGAGTTGCAGTACTTGTATCAGACAGAACAGGCTTCAAAACAAAGAAAGTAAGAAGAGACAAAGAAGAACATTACATAATGATAAAGGGGCTGGTCCAACAAGAGGATATAACTATTATAAATATCTATGCACCCAATACAGGATCACCTACATATGTGAAACAAATACTAACAGAAATAAAGGGGGAATAGAATGCAATGCATTCATTTTAGGAGACTTCAACACACCACTCACTCCAAAGTACAGATCAACCAGACAGAAAATAAGTAAAGAGACAGAGACACTGAACAATGTATTAGAACAGATGGACCTAACAGACATCTACAGAACTCTCCATTTAAAAGCAACAGGATTCACATTCTTCTTAAGTGCACATGGAACATTTTCAAGAATTGATCATATACTAGGCCACAAAAAGAACCTCAGTAAATTCAAAAATATTGAAATTGTACCAACCAGCTTCTCCAATCACAAAGGTATGAAATTAGAAATAAATTACACAAAGAAAATGAAAAAGCCCGCAAACACATGGAAGCTTAATAACATGCTCCTAAATAATCAATAGATCAATGATCAAATAAAAACAGAGATCAAACAATATATGGAGACAAATGACAACAATAATCCAACAACATAAAATCTGTGGGACACAGTGAAAGCTGTGCTAAGAAGGAGCAATACAGGCCTACCTCAGGAAAGAACAATCCCAAATGAACAGTATAAGCTCACAATTAATGAAACTAGGAAAGGAAGAACAAATGAGGCCCAAAGTCAGTAGAAGGAGGGACATAATAAAGATTAATGCAGAAATAAATAAAATTGAGAAGAATAAAACAATAGAAAGAATCAATGAAAGCAGGAGTGAGTTCTTCAAGAAAATAAACAAAATAGATAACCCCCTAGACAGACTTATCAAGAAAAAGAGAGTCTACACACATAACCAGAATCAGAAATGAGAATCACTACTGACACTAAAGAAATACAAAGAATTATGAGAGAATACTATGAAAAATTATATGGTAACAAAATGGATAACCTAGAATGGACAACTTTCTAGAAAAATACAACCTTCCAAGACTGACCCAGGAAGAAACAGAAAATCTGAATAGACCAATTACCAGCAAAGAAATTGAATTGGTGATCAAAAAACTACTTAGGAAGAAAACTCCTGGACCAGATGGTTTCATGGCTGAATTTTATCAAACATTTAGTGAAGACCTAATACCCATCCTCCTTAAAGTTTTCCAAAAAGTAGAAGAGGAGGAAATTCCAAACTCATTCTACGAGGCCAACATCACTCTAATACCAAAACCAGGCAAAGACACTACAAAAAAAGAAAATTACAGACCAACATCCCTGATGAACATAGATGCAAAAATACTCAACAAAATACTAGCAAACCAAATTCAAAAATACATCAAAAAGATCATTCATCATGATTAAGTGGGATTCATCCCAGGGATGCAAGGATGGTACAACATTCAAAAATCCATCAACATCATCCACAACATAAACAAAAAGAAAGACAAAAACCACATGATCATCTCCATAGATGCTAAAAAATCATTTGACAAAATTCAACATTCATTCATGATAAAAACTCTCAACAAAATGGGTACAGAGGGCAAGTACCTCAACATAATAAACGCCATACATGACAAACCCACAGCCAACATCATAGTTAACAGCGAGAAGCTGAAAGTTTTTCCTTTAAGATCGGGAACAAGACAGGGATGCCCACTTTCCCCGCTTTCATTCAACATAGTTCTGGAGGTCTTAGCCATGGCAATCAGACAACACAAAGAAATAAAAGGTATCCAGACTGGCAAGGAAGAAGTCAAACTGTCCCTGTTTGCAGATAACATGATATTATACATAAAAAACCCTAAAGAATCCACTCCAAAACTAGTAGATCTAATATTTGAATTCAGCAAAGTTGCGGGATACAAAATTAATACACAGAAATCTGTTGCATTCTTATACACTAACGATGAATTAGCAGAAAGAGAAATCAGGAAAACAATTCCATTCACAATTGTATCAAAAAGAATAAAATACCTAGGAATAAACCTAACCAATGAAGTGAAAGACCTATACCCTGAAAACTACAGGGCATTCTTAAGAGAAATTTAAGAGGACACTAATAAATGGAAATTCTCTTGGCTAGGAAGAATTAATATTGTCAAAATGGCCATACTGCCTAAAGCAGTCTACAGATTCAATGCAATCCCTATCAAAATACCTACAGCATTCTTCAATGAACTAGAGCAAATAGTTCTAAAATTCATATGGAACCACAAAAGAACCCAAATAGCCAAAGCAATCCTGAGAAGGAAGAATAAAGCAGGGGGAATTATGCTCCCTGACTTCAAGCTCTACTACAAAGCCACAGTAATCAAGACAATTTGGTACTGGCAAAAGAAAAGACCCATAGACCAGTGGAAAAGAATGGAGAGCCCAGCATATATGGTCAATTGATATATGATAAAGGAGCCAAGGATATACAATGGGGGCAATGACAGCCTCTTCAACAGCTGGTGTTGGCAAAACTGGACAGCTACATGTAAGAGAATGAAACTGGATTATTGTCTAACCCCATACACAAAAGTAAACTCAAAATGGATCAAAGACCTGAATGTAAGTCATGAAACCATAAAAGTCTTAGAAAGAAATATAGGCAAAAATCTCCTGGACATAAACATGAGCAATTTCTTCATGAACATATCTCCTTGGGCAAGGGAAACAAAAGCAAAAATGAACAAGTGGGACTATATCAAACTAAAAAGTTTCTGTACAGCAAAGGACACCATCAGTAGAACAAAAAGACATCCTACAGTATGGAAGAATATATTCATAAATGACATATCTGATAAGAGGTTGACATCCAATTTATATAAAGAGCTCATGTATCTCAACAAACAAAAAGCAAATAAGCCAATTAAAATAGGGGCAGAGGAGCTGAACAGACACTTCTCCAAAGAAGAAATTCAGATGGCCAACAGACACATGAAAAGATACTCCACATCGCTAATCATCAGAGAAATGCAAATTAAAACCACAATGAGATATCACCTCACACCAGTTAGGATGGCCACCATCCAAAAGACAAACAACAAATGTTGGCAAGGATGTGGAGAAAGGGGAACCCTCCTACACTGCTGGTGGGAATGTAAACAAGTTCAACCACTGTGGAAAGCAGTATGGAGGTTCCTCAAAATGCTCAAAATAGAAATACCATTTGACCCAGGAATTCCACTTCTAGGAATTTACCCTAAGAATGCAGGAGCCCAGTTTGAAAAAGAGATATACACCCCTATGTTTATCACAGCACTATATACAATAGCCACAAAATGGAAGCAAGCTGAGTGTCCATCAGTAGATGAATGGATAAAGAAGAGGTGGTACTTTTACACAATGGAATCAATGGAATATTATTCAGCCATAAGAAGAAAACAAATCCTACCATTTGCAACAACAACATGGATGGAGCTAGAGGGTATTATGCTCAGTGAAATAAGCCAGGTGGAGAAAGACAAGTATCAAATGATTTCACTCACCTGTGGAGTATAAGAAGAAAGAAAAAACTGAAGGAACAAAACAGCAGCAGAATCACAGAACCCAAGAATGGACTAACAGTTACCAAAGAGAAAGGGACTGGGGAAGATGGGTGGGAAGGGAGGGATAAGGGGGAAAATGGGGCATTACAATTAGCCCACATAATGTAGGGGGGAGCAGACATGGGAAAGGCAGTATACACACAGAAGATAAGTAGTGATTCTATAGCATCTTACTATGCTGATGGACAGTGACTGTAATGGGGTATGTGGTGGGGACTTGATAATAGGGGGGAGCCTAGTAACCAGAATGTTGTTCAGGTAATTGTACATTAATGATATTATAAAAAAAGTGGTTTCCCCTGGGGTACTAGTTAGAGTAGGATTAGTTAAACTTTTTCTACTTTATATTGTTTCAAATTCTTATCAGCACGTTACTTTTACTAAAAATATTTCTGGATAAAAGCACAACTGGATAAAACACCTTGAAAATAATCAGAAGAATCTAGCCTTTTCCCCAGATACCAAGAAAAGCTTCCAGAAAGTATAGAAGAGAACTGGCTGGATTGAGTGACGTAAGTAATGACAACTTATGCTTTGACTTCGGAGACAGAATGGCACAGTCACCCGGGAAGAGGGCAGGGAAAAGCTGGCCCATTCCTGTGGCCTGCAAGTAGCTATGGCCCAGGATCTATGCTGACTGAAAAACTGGGCAGCCAGTCCCTCTGGCGTGGAAGCGGTCGACAGAGACATATTCCGCTCCTTCTATTCCATCAACACCAGTCCTTCTGTATCCATTTAGAAACAACTCCAATGTGCAATATGACTAGGGGTAAAAAGAGATGGGGAATGATGCATTGCATGTCAGCATGTATAGTTCCCACAAATGGAGCAGTAAAATTGAGGTGGCCACAGAAAGAGCCTGCGAGCAGTGCATTTTTCATTATCTTACCTAGATAAAAAGTGACTGACTGCCTCAGAGCAGTCAGTATTCTGCCATGCCTTCTCGTTCTCATGCAGTGAGGGGCTACAGGCAACAGTGCAGGAGTATCTAACATAGCAGATGCTGCAGAGACTGGAAACACAGGAAGAAGCTGTACACAAAGGACTTTCTTAAATTTACATCATTTAAAAATATGACAGGAAGACTCTATCAGTTTTCACATGGACAACAAAGGGGAGAGGGCTCAAATCTGAGCACACTGAACTACCTTCTAATTATTTCTCCAGAAGTGGAATTCACCTAACACTTGGTTCATGATTATGTCACCATGGATTAATACTAGGTGTTGATGGAATGCTTCTTATTCAAAACTGAAAAGTTAAAAAACAAATGATGACAATGTTGAGGTTTATAAAAATAAAAAGAACAGAGAAAATGACACTGTCATGAAGATTCATATGAAGAATTTTACTTCATTAGCTTGGAGATGGCCCAGGGTGACACTGTGAGCCTGCTGTACCTTCTGACCCCTATCCTTGTGGACTGAGTGCTTACTGAAGGGATGTCTCTCTCACCTCTGTATCCCTAATATACTATCAATTCTGAAATCTATGTGCTCAATGGTAGGTTTCTTAAAAAATTTTCCCTGAAAATGTTCTGAACCGAGAGTTTATATCCCCCAATCAGCAGCATCCGTCTCTCACTTTCTGGAACAAGCTGATAATTTGGTGATGGGTGGATGGGGTAGTTAGGTCTGCAGATGTGCTAATGTACTCAGGAACTAGAAGAATTCAGTTATTGTGAGAAAAGGAAATTAGATATTCAATCCTTTTTGCCAGTAATGCGTTAGAAGCCTTCTGATAGTAAGGATACACACCACTGACTCCTCCTATAATCTAATTCTAAAGTTATCTCAGATATTTAAGGCAGGACTCATTTGCAGAAGACCCCATGCTGGCTTTTGCTTCAGATTTCTGGAGTGTTTAACAGTGCAGTCTCTAGACAGAGCCTGCCTGGATTCAAGCACTGACTAGCACTTAATAACTGTGTGAACTCAGTCAAGTCAGCTCATCAATCAATCCTCAGATTTCTTATCAGGAAGATGGGATGTTGTGAAACTAAAACACATGTTAAGTGCTTAGCACAGTTCCTGGTGTGTAGACAGTCCTAAATTTCTGCTATACTGATATTCCTGCTGATGCTTTGTCTCAAATCATGCCTCAGTTCATCATGGGGCAAATAAATGAAAGAGTTGAAATGTGTGCATTTATTTATTCTTCATTAATACTGAGCTAGGCAGATCAGTATCTCTCAGTCTTCAGCAAATAACATACATAAATCTACATGTACATACAAATATATAGGATTTGTCTAAAACTGAATATTCATGATTTAAATTTGACAAACATTTTCAGGTAAAAAGCAGACAATTACACTGAATTAACATCTCATTCAATGCTCAACCTGAAATACATGTATATTTTATACAGAAGACTATAAATAAGAAGGATAATACAAAGTAAGTCACTAACATTATAAATCTGAGCACTTTATTAGGTTGAGATGGAATGGAATAACTTCTAATATCACGTAGCAAAACAGGCAGTCAAAGTACATAATTTAGGTCTTAAAAAATGGATTTATCCTAAATTTATCCTAAATAGCAGCACTCAGAGAAAGCAATTCTGCCATCTATACTTAAACTAAATCACTCTTAAATACACCAAAGCCCACTCAGAAAAGCACTTCTTTACAGAGTACTGGTTTAAGCAGACGCCTTTGTACAAAACAAAACAGAATCAAACCACAAGCCTTGCATACCCTGGACTCGGCAAAAATTGACAGTTTTAATGTAAGGATGTTTTCTAATCCTGTACCTATGCTAAAATGATCAATACTGCTGCTATAAATAGCAGGGCAGAAAAAGCAGCTCAACCAGGGATGGTTCACGGCATAAAAACCAGTGGCTGACATGTGAAAAAGCGAATAGGGAAAGTGGTTTTGAGTGTAGGATAACAAAATAGTTTATTTACAAGGACTTCAAGAGTAAATGAAAATGTAGTCCTTATTTATTCAATGTCTCTTTTTCCTTTATAGTTACCAGCTATCATACTGGATATTTTCAGCAACAGGATCATTTTTACTTACTCACAAGAAGGCATTAAGATAATACAATGTCTATTTGTCAAAAAAGTTTAAATAGTGGTTAAAACTGAAAATAAACTACAGAAATAAATATTTAATGTTTTGTAGCACTCTCATAGAAAACAGTAATGTTTTCTAAAATTATAATATTTTACATATGCTAAGTTGAATGGCAGTATTAGATAAGATCTTCTGCAACTGTGGTGTCAAAAATCTGATAGCAAATTTGCTGCTCCGTTCCACTTGTGACATTGTATGACCTGATGAAGCATTCCAACCATGGATATGCATCTTAAAAAAAAAAAAAGAAGTCCATTTAAACAGGTAACTCTGAAATATGTATTTAAGTACAATGTTTAGCTAGAAAAATCATCACATTTAGTTTAGTTTGAAAAGTAAACATACTTACTAAATTTAAGATTATCTGCTCTTCTAAATACATACTGTATTAATATTACTGTACTGCAGCAATCCTGACTAGTTTGAATTTTTCTCAACAAAGGGAAAAAGTAAGTGTGGGAGGTTTCAAAATTGACAGCAAATGCAGTAAGCCACCTCATTCCCAATTTTTGTCCCTTTTTCCTGCTGATTTCTTTCTGACCTTTTTTTTCTTGGTTGAATGCAAAGAAACCAAGCCTGAAGTTCACACCAGTTCAGGCCCTTACACTCATCTAGCCGAAACTCCCACCAGGTTCCAGATGCGGCATTCTGGCACTGTCAGCCGCCGTGAACGGGATTTCCAAACTGGTCATGATTACAACAAACTTATTTAATAACATCTAGGAAAGTTTCTTAATGTTTCTTCAATTCAATTTTGAAAGACCTTTAATATAGTCCTCAACATTGTCAAGGATTAAGCAATATAGGCACTGTCCTACATGGCTGGTAGAACTATAGAGATAAAATATTCATGGAAAGCAATCTGGAAGTATGTATCATAAGCCTACCAAGCCAGTGCTTTTTGATACGGCAGTTTTATTTCCCAAAATCTATCCAAAAGAATCCAAACAGCTAACAAAAGTTAAAACTGACATCCAATAAAAGTATGTAAGTTAAACATTGTTACAGATGTTTAAAAAAAAAAAAATTTTTTTTCTGGAATTGTTGTAAAATGTAAAGACTGACCAGGGGAAAACAAAAACCTGATTAAAAATACCCTATAAAAGTTATAACAAAAGTTAAACTGACAACAGCTAAATCTGCAGCTGGAAAAATCTGTTACTGATGAAAAATTGTTAGAAAATTGTCTTAATATGATTTAGATTCACATGTTTCAACATAAACAGAAACAATGGCCACAAAAGGAAAACTCAGTGTAGGTGCAACCAATACAATTTGCCCTGAAGATCTGGTTGATGAATCAAATATTATCCAGAAATCAACTAAAGCTGATAAAAAATAATTAGTAGAGTAAAAAATAAAATTTGAAACAAGTTGATATTGAATAGGAAATTTATGAATGAATTAAACCAATTAAATGGAGTTTGTTACAGGAAATGTTTCTTGTCAAAATTTCATTCCTGTTGGTATAATTTCAATGAAAATGCTTGTAAGCATAAACATAGTATCAACTCTGTTTCCCCTTTATCATATTTTAAGATATTTTAAAAAGTTTTTTAGTTCATGAATTATATTCAAACCTATTTTGTCCATGCCAGTGTCTCCATCAAAAGGCCTATCACACAGTAATCATTCAGTACTTAAATTATTAGGATTCAGATTTCACAGTTTTCATACCTCATAAAGTCCACAGATTAGATATATACTAGGTATCATTCCAAAAAAAAAGAATGAATAGGATTGCTAAAGTACTATTGCCTACCAATTTTTAATCCTAGAGGGCAAAACATATCCATTATCATATCCATATTTTGCTGAAGGTCATCATTTATTAGTATTTCTGATGCTGGAATCTGGAAGAATTTTTCCTTTTAAAAAATATATAGAAAAGGAAATTATATTAATCTTCTATTAAAGTCATAATTAACACAAAAGTATTTCAATCTTACCTAAGTAAAATAATCTAGACTGTGCCACTTTATCAAGATTAGAGAATTCATGAATTAGAGCACTAGTTTGAATTTTAAACTCTCATTTACTACTTTAATTTAAAAACAGTATTGAGATATACATAGTTTTATATATATATATATATAAAATCAAGATAAATTGCTTTGAGTTAATGATAATAAGAATAATGATGACTAGAAAACAGTGAGGCTTACTATTCTCTTTGTGTACAGGAAAAAAACTAGTGTTAAGTTTGAAAGAGTATAACATATGACATACATTTATTTAAGTTTCCTTCCTCTACTAGATTATAGGATTATACCTTCTTAAGAGAAGGGAGAAATTTTTGTTTGCTTTGCTCACTGCTATACATGTATTATGCCCATTACATACAATAGTACCTGGCACATAGCAGATGCTCATAAAATGTTTACTTAATAAATGAATTGTTTTGAAAGGAGAAAAATTCTCTCAACCTTATCCCAGATTCTTTCCTAATATGTGTAGTAAAAAATTTAACCTTAACCTAAGAGTAGTCAGGTCTTTGCCCTTGGTTTCTGGAGGTAATCTCTAAGCCCTTAGAATGTCATGACTGACGGAAGTATCCTTGTTTGTTATACTATATATATAGTCTGACAATGTGATTTAGGGCAGGGACTTTGGGGCATGTGGTATTATATGTGTCCTTCAGAGGGGCTGATGACTGAGATGAAGCGCAAGGGCAGTCAACCATGCCTATATGATAGAGCCCAGTAAAAACTCTGGACACTAAGGCTCAGCTATAAGCATCCCTAGGTGGTGATATTCCACGTGTACTGTTACACATCATTGCCGGGAGAGTAACACCACAGGAAGAGGACAACTAGAATCTCCACATTTGGAAGTTTTCTGGACTCTACCCAATGTACTCCTTCACTTGGATGATTTTAATCTGTAAAGTTTGCCGTAATAAACCATAACAGTGAGTGTAACAGCTTTCAGTAAATTCTGTGAGTCTTTCTAGTGGATTATCAAAATGACAGATGGTCTTGGGGATCTCTGAACTTGCACCTGGTGTCAAGAAGTGAGGGGTGGTCTTGGGAACCCCCAAACTTGGAACTGTTGTCAGAAATGAGGGCACTCTTGTGGAGAGCTCCCTTGCTTTATACAATATAACTATTTCCCTATCAAAGTAATTTCATTCTAATATGAAATGTGGAGGCATAAAAAGCTTGGTGAAATGCTAAGATAATATACAGAGGATGAGGGCATACTTTAGCTTTTGGCTTCTGGAGTAGAATTTCTGCATGGTAGGGAGAATGACTCTCTCCTCAAATTCCTCTTCTTTAATTTTTTGTTATCTGGATATGAAGATTTACCGTGTAAAATCAAGAGAGGTAAACACATGAATAATTTAAGATTTATGTATCATATTTTATTAATTTGTCTAAGTTGCCTTAAATCTTCTCAGTAATAAAGTAGGTATAAATACATATAATATTAAAATCCAAGAGTGTATTAATTCTTAGAAATATCTTCACTACTTCTGTTACTTACAGAATCCATGAGATAAGCTTCCAATACCCCCGTTCCATCATCCAGAGTAAATGTCATCACAAACACATGTTGAAGGGGCATAATACCCAGTACTAGTGAAGGAAAAAAGATCAATCCATATGAATCTTCTATTCCTTATCATCAAAGTAAAGTAAAAACTGCTTTATGATCATCCGTATCTGTTAATTTGTTAATTTTGTTTACTAAGATAAAGAAAAACTTATACATATGCCTTTTGTTTTCCAATACCAAAATATTAAGTTCATTCAGCAGATTCACTTTGGAACATTACACTTTATCTTTATATGGCCGATGACTCATGAGCAATTGTACCCTTTTGGATTAAATATTAATATAATGTACCTTTAAAATGACCTTGATAACTTAATAGAAAACATAAAAACTGATTCATGAAAAGCAATTAATGCAAGTTAGCCTAGAAAGACAAAATTAAAGTATCAAATGTTCTAAAAATAGTGTGCAGTTCAATATTTAAGACTTTGTAACATGTCTCTCCCCTTTATATTACAAGTGTAGGGATCACTTATTTTTTAAGAGCTATCACCTGGTTGAATGGACAAAAATGTCAGAATCAGGGATTTCATAATTTGGTATGATGAGGAAAATGGAAGAAAATAAAGATACTAAATCAGATGAAAACTTATAGGTTAAAATGAACACCTAACTTCATGTTCAGATATGGAACACAAGATGTTTATAGAATGGAATACTGCCTTCTATTGTGCAAACCATACTTAAATAGGACAAACTAAGGGGGCAAGTTATAAGAATAAATTAGGGCATAGACACATGACAGAAATTATTAATACAGAGGAATTGATTTTTAGGATTTGAAAGGTCTCAATAGGTTAAAACTGTGAGCTGAAATCAAGAAGCTACATAAAAAACTTTTGAACATAAAAGTTACTCTGAGGGCCCACCCAAACCAAACCAATGTGTTAAGAAAAGGATAGGGAGACCAAGCTATCTTGACAGCAAGAAGTTCATATAAAAGCAATCTGGAATTCATGGGACCACAAAATATGAGGTAGCAGTTTCATACAGGTAGATTAAAAAAGAAAGAAAACACACATACAAATAAATATCTATGTGATGAAATTTTCAGGCTAGTGTAAGCAGAGTGTCCGATTTTAGAGAAATAAAAGTTTTCTTTATATTCTGAATTGACCAACACCTGCAGTCCTGTTTCCAGCTTTAAATGTCAAACTTTGAGAAGAGCACTGGTAAAGCAGAATGTTTACTGAGAAGGAGAAAAAAAACAGTAAGGAATGTAGGAAATATCACAAGAAGTGAGGGTGCCTGCTTGGAGAAATAAAGACTCAATGAAGGCTTGATAGGTATCTTCAAATGTACAACGTCTGTTGATCTTGTAGAAGAAGAAACAGATGTACTCTAATTCTAGCAGATAAAACATGGCCCATGACAAAATTTTAGGTGGGCAGATTTTGCTTCATTATTAAAATCTACCTAAAAATTAAGAGGATATGTTCCTTTACAATGTAATGAGTCCTCTGCTACTGAAAAAGTTTTAAGCTAAGGATGGATGACCACAGTTAAGAATGTGATATAAAAAGATTCTTGTTTCAACTAAAGATTTGCATTTGGCAAAAAGTTATAATATTTATCTCTAAAGTTATTTGCAATCCCAAGATACTACCAACCAGAAAGATTTTTCAGAATCTGTATTTATAATTAATGATTAACACTAAAACAAATTACTGCATTAATGATTAAAAGATACTGGCAGATATTATTTTTAAGTTTTAAAGTATTTTAAACATTTACTTTATACTTTTATTATAATCATTGTGAATGGTTTTGTTTAAGCAAAGCTAAACTTTAGCTCAGCCTTTTTTCTCTTCTTTTACTATATTCATAAATATTGGAATTTAATAAGTTAGGTCAACTTATATAAAAACAGTTAAAATTGCGGGACTCAGAAATTTAGCTAACCTTCTGCCACAGAAGAAGGAATCCATTGTGTTTTATCAACCAGGGAATTTAGACTTTGTATTGGTCTCAAGTTAGAACACTGTTTACATCTGAAATTAATAGAAGAAAAAATTTAAAATAATTAAAAATTCATTGTAACATTTAATTATAACTTATTTTTGCTGTACAATCATGCACTTTAAGAAGTAAATTATTAAACAAAAGAGTATTGCACCTCCTATGTTGTAATGTTTATATTTCAAATAGAATTAAAAAAACAAAACTTTTTACAATAGAAGCAATCAGATAGTATGGTTCAGAATAAACAACACTAAATTGAGGTAAGACAGGTTCCAGGTCCAGGTTGTTAATTAATTTGGCTAATTTCCTTATTCAATAAAATTAAAAACTTCAAGAGATAGTCTCTAAGGACTCTTTCATTTTATGGCTCTATAAGCAATATATAATAGCCAAGGTCTTAATTAAATACAGCTATTAAGTGAAAATTATTCTCACTAAAGTAGGTACAAGCAAGATTTTGTGTAATATATTCGCTAAGCACAATTTTAGAGGTTCACAGTTTATGATGCCTAATACTATAGTTATCCTTTGTAATATAAATCAACCTAAAACTATACAGTAAAATAAAATTGCACATTATTTAGTACAGGTATTTTAATTTACTTACATACAAACATATTTTAAATACAAGGAGTTTATTTTTTTACTAGATTATCATAAATTTTAGAGATGTTGAAAGAAAATATACTTGAAAAAAACATAAAAAATCAACATTCAAAAGTTTCATGCAGACTGGGGAAAAATAAAGGGAAACTATACTAAGTAGTATCCTCCTCCACCCTTCAAATACATATAAATTTCCTCTGTAATAGAAAAAGTTAATTGAATGAATAAATATTATTGCCTAAAAAAAGAGCTGTGATACTAACTTTAAACATTGACAAAGCCAAATACATAAATTAAAAATCGAGAGTAATAAGTAAAAATTAAATAGAGAATTCATTACTTCCAAAGCAGTAAAAGAGGAAAAAGAAGAAAACTAAGGATATCTTTACAAATCAATCAAATAGAAGACTGGAGAAGAAAATAAGCAAAATAATAACAAAAAATGGGGGAGAGAGAAATAGTAATAGTTGTGGAAAACAATATAAAATTTAGAAATAAAATCTAAATGTGTTAGTAATTAACATATTTTAAACTCATCTTTTAAAACACTCATCTATTTATTTGTGAGACTTACTAAAATAATCACAAGACACGAGGGCAAGACAATGAGAATAAGATATCAAGCAATTACCAACCAAAAAAATCCTGATACAGTAAAAATATGAAAAAAAAATTAATTACTTCATCAGAAAGATGAAATACTAAACCATTTGAATGAACCAGCAAAAGAGACTCAAAATATGTAAAGTAAACATTGACAGAAGAGAATGTCACAAATACACTGCCACAGAGGACATTAAGCACACTCTCAAAGTAGTGATTAAACAGACAAAGGGAAAAAAGTTTTGAATATGATTAACAAGCTTGTCTCATGGACATAAGTAAGTATCAATAAACACTAAACAATGAATCTTTATAGAATAAAGAAAAACGATTATAGAATACACATTCTTTTTAAAATCTGGGCTTTACAAAGTCTGAATGAACATATTCTAGGATAAAGCAAATCTAAACAACTCAAAGATTCATTGTGAAATGCATTACACTATTTGGTTAAAAAGTAATCTAATAATAAACAAAAACAACACTTAAAATGCATGTGTAAAAATTTTAAAAAACACAGCTAAATAATTCATGGCCAAAAAAGAAGTCATAATGGGAATTATGAAATATTTAGAAGTGACGAGAAAAACACTACATATCAAACTTCGTGTTAAAGGTATGCTATTTTCTCAAGGGGAAAATAATAGACTTAAATTTAAATATTAAAAATTAATGAATTAAGTGAGGTAAGCATTCAGTTATTTGAAAAAGAAAAACCAAAGGAACCTAAAGAAAGTAAAGGAAGAAAAATAAAGATAATAATAATAAAACAATAGACGGCTTCAACAAACATAAAAGGTAGCTGCTTTGGCAAAAAATGGTCAAGAAAAAAAGGTGCAAATATTAAGTGGATTCAGGAACAAAGTAGAGATTTAAAAATCATCAGAAAGTACCATGAACAACTGTATGTCAATTTTAAATATAAAAAACAAATTAAATACTTTTCTAGAAAAATGTCATTAATAAGGTAGATTTAAGATCAAACAGAAAATCTTTAAAAGATGTGTAACTGGTAAACATACTGAAACATTAGTTTAGACTCTATTTAAAAAGTATCAGGTCCAGAAACCTAACTAAAGCAACTAAAACCTTTAAAGTTTTGACAAACATTTTGGTAAACATGATTATGTTAATATTTAAAAAATCTGTAAGATAAAAGAAACTGGAGTTTAAAAAGTACAAGAGAAACTAGAAGTTTCTTGAAATTCATATCTGTTTCTTCTAGCTCTGAATTTATCCTGATATCTTCCAATTTCTCTGTGGCAACTAATTTGTAACTTTGTGGCATAAAAATTGTAGAATTCAATCATTTAATTTTTACCAGGATGCAGCTCTGAGCCTTTTTCTAAATAGTATTGAAAACTTTGTTGAAGAAAACAAATGAGCTATTAGCCTACAGAGCAGCCTTACACCTGGCACACTGTAGGTAGTATCAGTGCTATCAAAACACAAAATACATACCAGAAAAACTGAGTACACATAAATCATCATTCAATACATATCCATGAATATATAGAAACTAATAGGTAAAATAATAAAAAACAAATATTACTCTTAAAGTTTTTAATTCCAAATAGTCCCAGAATTGAAAACTTACCCATAGTGATGGATTTTTCCCTGTATAAGAAATGGTGCTGAAAGGTCGACGAGTTCCAAGTCTTCATGGCCAGATTTCACAGGAATTACACTATGAAATTTGCTTGAGAGCTTGCAGATTTCATCGACTGTACCTCCTATTGAAAGAAAATAAAGAAACCCTTTTAAGTAGCATGATTATAATGTAGGCAAAATGGAATACCTATTAAATAACACATGAGGTAGAGTAAAATGCTAAAGGGATTGATACAAAAAGACAAGGAAAGCCATGAATTAAGATGCTTGACGTATTTATACATTCACTATTAAAAATAATAATTTGTAAAGTTAGGATCCTACACATTGATTAAAGTAACCACTGCACAAAAATACTGAGAGCTGCGAAAAATATAAGGCTTGTGAAATTTTAGCCAAATTCTTAAATTTATATAAATTGCTTTTTATGCCAGAAACACTTTGGTTCAAATAATCAAAAGAGAATAAAACTGACACCAAAGTACAACAGGAGTCTCATTAAATTTGCAAGACAAATTTACTCTTGACTTTGAAATAAATCTTTTAAACTTTCAGGTCAACATTAAATTTAAATATAGATGCAAACTGTTCATGGAGTATGAATCCATGCATAATGTTTGTTCATTTTTCCTGGGAATACCATCATACTTGCCCTATTTAAGGAGGCATTAAAACTAGTGTGTTGGCTGAGCAGAAATGGTATGCCCAATGGTGTACCTTTACTAGCAGCATTATCTATGATAACTCAAACCTAATGGTACCTTTCCTGGTGTTTTTTTCATAATTATTTCTCTCCAGGGAAAGAAAATATGATTTCTAAAAATACTTCTGTGCATTTCTTAAAATTTGTGTAAAATTTTTAATGCTAAAATTCTATCATAAGGGATGTACTTTCAACATAGTATAGTAAGGAAAACCACTTCTGTGTAACAGCAAAAAGACCTTTGGCAAAAACTGTTAAATCAACTTTTTTAAGACTCTATAAATTAGCCAAAGGCTTGCAAAAATCCAAGGAATGTTTATTCAGGAACACTGGATAAATCTTGGTAACAATAACAAGCTTCCGTGGTGTTTTAACTTGCCTAACTCCCATCCCTCTTTCCACAACTCCATGATACCTGGAAATCAGTTCTGCCATGTCATACTTCAGTTAGATCCCAGCCTATGGTTAAGGTTATAGTACTCAGAAATAGAATAAAATAAAAATGGCTTGCATTTTAATGAAACCCTTTTAAGTTTTAAAGTGCTTTCACATAGACTTTCATTTCATTTGCATTAAAAGCTCTGTAAGGTAAAGTGTTATTACTTTGAATATACTTACTTACTCAGTAAATATTCACTGAGAATCTGTTACATGCCAGATATACTGCTGCAGATGCTGAAGATACACAGATTAAAATAAAGATCTATCCTGTCCATAAGGAGCTTACATTCCAAGAAGGAAAGATATCTATAAACATAGATATAACACAAATCTAATACAAGAAAAAAAGTGCTTCATTGGAAGTTCATATAGTATGTACTAAGAACCACTCAAATCTGCCTGGTGAATCAGAAAAGTGCCTGTTATATGTAGGTGCTCATTAAGTATTTCATATGAATTGCTGAATAAAGTGGATTATGAATTTACTTCTGAAGATGTACTACAGCAGAAATTCTAAGGAAAATTGCAATGGAATGGCAGAGGCACAGAGAAATATCCTGGGCTTATGAACTGCCACCAGTTCAATATGGACAG
Organism: Manis pentadactyla; assembly: GCF_030020395.1. Lineage (NCBI taxonomy): Eukaryota > Metazoa > Chordata > Mammalia > Pholidota > Manidae > Manis > Manis pentadactyla. The sequence continues at coordinate 123,420,884 of NC_080025.1, forward strand.
GGGTTGAGGAATGGTAAGAGATGAGACTGAAAGTTTGTGGGACGACTGGTAATTAAAGATAGGATTGGGAACTAAGGGGACTTTTTTATTCATGTTACCTTTGGACCCACAAGGCCAACTTGACTTCAGCACAGAATTCGGTGGGAGGTAGTTTAACACAGGAGAAACCTAAGGTATACCTTACATCCTCTTGGTTGGCCTTACAGAGACAGTTCTTACAGAATCTGATGGGACCACAGCTTTATTTTATTTTTAGGGCATAGAAACAGTCTGACTCCATTTTTTTGCATGCATGTTTCTGTTTTTGTTTTTATATTTATGTCCTGGTACAGATTTAAAATACTGCTAGTGGAATAAGACCACATTTCATTCATCAAAATAGCAAAGTTTATTAAAGTGTTAGTATATGATGAAGAGGGTAGGGTAACAGATGATCTAGTCTGCTGCTAAAGATATGCACACAAAGATAACTAAACTAGGAAGTAATTGGGCAACATTTACTATACGCCTTAAGCCCCCATAATTATACTTCATATAGGGAGGAGATAAAGTTCATTACAGTTACTATGTCAAAAAACAGGAAAGAATTGATTTTCACTACTTACTATCCATACTGGGAAAGACATTTAACTTCTTTGTGGTTCAGTTTTCTCAAGGTATAAAAAATAGCTTATAATTAGAACACACTGCATAGGACTGTTGTGATGATTAAATGAATTAATACACAGAAACTAATTAAAATAGTTTTTGGTACTCTATAATGTATTAAACAAAAGATGTTCATAAAAGTGATACCAGTGTTTATATACATGCATACTCATATATGTGTATATATATATATATTTTGTAAAATGATTACATATTACTTTTATAAATAGAAAAATGTCAGTAATAAAATTATAATCCATTGCAATAAAGATCAGTTCACTGATAAAACGAAACTAAGGATTTTTCTAAAGCAAATGTCAGATTATGCTTTCCTTTTATTATGTAATAATACTAAGGAAGAAAAGTTTCAAGGAAAATAATGAAACTTTAAATCTGGCATGCATGGGAAAAATTATGTGGTATATATATTAATGTTAGATAAAACTGAGACAAAAGCAGAAAAGAAATGCAAAAATTAATATGTCTCAAAGTTTCATTCCTTTGAAACACATCATCTTGTTTCAAGGGTCTCTTCCTTGATTAGTTATGAATAGATGACTTCTACTCTATTTTTATGAAACAACAGTGACATCCAGAGGCCAAGAGAACAGTAACTATACATAACAAGTGGCCTCTTGCTTATTATTCTGCTTCACAATTAGCTTGGATCTGATTAAGATTATATGCAGGAATCCTACAAGATGGACAAATGCAAACATCTGACTTTAACATATAATTTCAAAAAGTCATGTGTATATGTATATGGTATGTCAATCTAGTTGTACATATAATACATTCCATTTTATGAAATTTAAATTAAAAGTACTTTGACTTTATATGGCCTAGGTTTGCCCCTGAAATATACTTAACAATAGCTCATGAGAGAAAGACATAAGGAAAAGCTGCATTCTTATAAACAGTAACTTACATTTCTTACCTTCTATCAAAATTAGACAGTCATTTGAAAGTGGGAGAATGCCATTATTTTTCACAAAATGAATAGCTATTTTTCGTTCCCCTTGGTCTTTCGTCGTCCACATTTTTGAATCATATAGTAATGTATTTTGTAATTTGGCATCTGGGGTTTTACTTGCACCCTCTTGTAAAATTATATCCAAATCACCCTCATGTGGAACTTCTTGCCTAAAATCGACAATGAAATAACACAGAACAATTGGTATAAGCTTGGAAATTCAAATTTAACAAATTATCCATGTGTAACTTCTTGCCTAAAATTGACAATGAAATAACAGAAAACAATTGGTAAAAGCTTGGAAATTCAAATTTAACAAATTATCCAATTTAAAAACATCTGTTTATGTGCTGATGAGCCAGCCACTTATTTTAAATTATGGAAATAATTCACTTTGCAGATTAAATGACTTTCATTCAATAGAAAGATATTTGATATTTCCAGGCTAAATAGATCTGTATCATAATTACATTAACCACCAGCAATTGCCTTGCCTGGTTCTGGGATACCAGGGTTATCTGTAATTATATCAGGTGCTAGAAATAATTTCATCCTCTATAAGGTATGCTAACCTTTCAGGGGAAGAAAAACATGCAGCTGCCCCATCTTCATTCCAGGTAAATATCCACTTACCACACAAGTGGTATAACTTTCCTAGGGCACCTACTTTACAAACCAATATTTCAATTCCTTTTAATCTAGAATAATAATTTTAAAAAGTCATATGGTAAAATATGATACAACAGAAATGGCATGATCTGGAATCAAAAGGTTTATGTCCTTGTCCTGTTTTGCTACCAACCAACCATGTAAGTTTAGGTAACACTTCTTAACCTTTCTGAGATGATTTCCTTACTTGTTTATAAAGTAGTTATAGAGGATTATTTCATTTGGCAAAGTTATGATTTTACAGATTTTGCAAACTATAAATTAATAATACTTCAGCAATTATCTAAAGTCTGTATTTGTATTTTAATTCCAACTACCATTTCAAGCTCAAATGGGAAGATGGTCTCCTTTTTTATTTAGAGAGACTTGATCAAAAATCTCTACAAATAGTATTATTATACTTAGATTTTGGAGGGGAAAATATATGTGTATTAGTGTACACAGAAGCACACAAAGAATATATACACACAAATATGAAAATGTACACATATTTGCACACTGTATTTAGAAAGAAGACAAACTGCATGAAAAAGAGGGATTAAAAATAATTTCAGAATATGTCATGAGCTAATTGCATATTGATTCTCATGTCTTACAAATTTATATTTATATATAAATAAAAACTTTGAGGCACTGAGAAATTCTCAATTATTAACAAAAATTTAAATTACATTTACTACATTATAGTCATTAAGTGTGACAGAAATATTTCTGACAGAACTTTCTGTATCACTTAATTAGAAATTTCAACTAACCAGAAGTCTTTTCTATTTAAGAATTTTAAATATTAATGGCTATATTTTTAAGACTTTTTTTGTGACAAATGAGAAAGTCTCCCCAAATATTTTCATAGTTTATTTGTTTGCATTTATTAGAGCTACTAAATTGAATTTCAGATCTGAAAATGCCACACACTTGTATTATTACTAAAAAATATCAGAAGGATTTACTTTCTAAGAATTCAGAATTTTCTTAAAAATGTTACCATTCTTTCAAAATACAATACATAAAATCACAATTTACTCATTGCTAGGACTTAACCTGATAGATATGGAAACATATATACACAAGTATGAACTGAAAACTTCTGTTATACTATGGAAAATACTTACATTGAATGACACTTAGGACAATGAAGTTTAACAGACTGAAAGAGTCTTCTTGGCTTATAGGACCTCAGTTTTGCTCGGATGCGATATTGTTGGGGAGCTTTTTGTTTCAAAATAGCACATAGTGGAGTTTTCTCCAAATACTGATGATCTGTAAGTACTATAAAGAATTTTTACATTAAGTTAATAATCAACAATAAGTATAGTAAGTATATTCATGATATGAATCCCCCTGAACCAAATATATACCAAAAAAATCTAATCAAGTTGTATTAATTGTCAACTTTGTTAACATTTTGCCACATTTATCATCTCCCTTTGTCTTTATCTTCCTCTACCCATATATATATATATATATATATATATATATATATATAAACCTTACAGATAAATGATTCGGGGGTATATATATATCGGGAGTATATATATATATATACCCCCAAATCATTAGAGAATACTTTGTGGACATTATGTCCCTTTATCCCTAAATACTTTGGTGTGCACTTCACAAGAACAAGAAATTTCATTGACATATTACAGTGCAATTTTCAACATCAGAACACTTAATGATGTAATATTATCATTGAATCAACAGATACTATTCATATTTTTCCAACTGTGCCTATAATGTTCTTATTTAGAATTTTATTTTCAGGTTCAGAATCCAATCTTGAACATGCATTGATTTTTCCTTTCTCTTGGACTCCTTTAATGTAGAATGGTTCTGCAGCTTTTGTCTTTCATGACATTTTGATGTGTTTAAGGACTAGAGGCCATTTATTTGGCTGTGTCTGTTTTTTCTCATGACCAGATACAGATGATGCATTAGGGCAGAAATACTACTATATAGGTGATATTGTGGCTTTCTCAGTGCATCACATCAAGAGACATAAGATATCTGTTTTCATTCCTGGGGATGCTAACTGCTCAGTTGAAGGTATAGCAGGTTTATCTACTACAAACTTACTACTCTCCCCTTTATAATTAGTAAGAAAGTACTCAGGAAAATATAAATATCCTAATGTTCACTAAACCTTTACGATATTTAGGATCCACTAATGATTCACAACTAAATCAATCATTACTATCATGGTTGCAAAATAGTGATTTTTTCCTAATTTCATCATTCCTTTTACATTTATTGGTTGCCATTCATTTCTAAGAGCTTTCCATTCAACATCATTTATTTGTTTTGTTCTTTATTTACTATCCACATGGATTCCTACTTTATTTAATCAGTTCTATTCTAACACTACTATTTTTTTTATTTTGATGTTTAAACTTTATCAGATTTGACATGCTCCATCATTAATTGAGAACCTCTTTCTGGCATAAGATGTTCCAGACTCATCTTGTAATTCTCCTGCCCCAATCCTGGAATCTGCTATTTCTCCAATCAGCCCTGAATCCTTTCAAGAGGGAATATTATAAGCCAAGATCTGTGCACTAGGAGTGCTCATTGCTACTGGGTGTCACTGTTTCCATGCACTCTGACAGAGCTAGGGTGTCCATGCACACATGTTCATACTCATACTTAAACACATATACCTGTGTATGTATGTATGAATATGTATATGAGTGAATACATTACATACACACACATCTATATCTATTTTTGTATCTATCTATAAAACCATGACTACATACTCATACTTCCCATTCCAATATAACATCCTTTATTCTAGCCTTCCCCCATTCCAGTTACATGTTCTTTCTATAATGAGAAGCTTGTATTTTTATAATAGCATATTACAGAGCTTAATTTAGCATACTTGTGCTTAAAATTATTTTTTCTTAATTTTTTAATTTTAGCTGAAGAAATATAATGAGGGCATCTGACAGATTTACTATCATTGGTAAAATTAAAGTTTTGGGCATACTGTAAGAAGCTCCTTTATGTACACTGCTAAATGCATATTGTGAACTGATTAAAATTAATGTCTTACATAATATTTTACATTCTCAGACTAAAAATAAGCCTTATTGCACTATTAAATAATAGGATATGTTCAAAGACCATAAAAATATATGACTTAAAATACATATTCAATGTAAAAGCATATATCTTTCTGGGTTCCACATTATGCCAGTTAGGATGAGGTAAATAAATAAAAGATAAATATGGATATTTTTGTCTTCATGGATACCTGCTTTCAATATTAGATAGGAATAAATTAGTTGGTAAGTTTAAGGACAGACTGTATTACATCCACTACTATGCTCATATACCAAAAACAAGACATTGTCTTACTTGTAGCTGACAGTTGTTGACATCTTTCCACCTCATACAGTGATACTGATCCAGAGCCTATAGGAAGGAGAGGGAAAAAAAGAATTACACAGTTTTAAAATCCATTAAAAATTCAATGTGGCATTGAAAACATTGAGAAACTAAGGAAAATCTAAACAATCAGTGAAATATACCATGTCATGGATTAGAAAGCTCAATATCATTATGACACCAATTCTCCCCAAATTGATTTGTGGAGTCAATATAATCCTAATTAAAATTGCAGAGGCTTTATTGTGGAAAGAGATGAGATTCTATCACTTAAGTGGAAATGCAAAGAATCCAGAATCTTGAAAAATAAAATTAGAGGACTTCTACTGCACAACTTCAAGATTTACTATAAAGTTATAATAATGAAGACAATGTAGTACTGGTAGGAAGAGTGACTAATAGCAACAGAATTAAACAGAAAGTCTAGAAATAAACCCACATTTACATCATCATTTGATTTTTGATAAAGCTGTAAAATAATCCAAAGGAAAAGCAAAAGTTTTGGAAAAGCAGAACTCTTTTTCCAAAGGGAAAACAAAATGCTTACTTCACACCTTTATTAGGAAAACCCAGAAATAAATCCACACATCTGCATTTGATTTTTTACAAAGGCACTAAATCCATCTTACAGAAAAAAGGAAACAAAGGTGCTACAATAACTGGAAATACATATTTTTAAAAATGTCTACCTCATACCATACTACTAACTATTTAAAAGGAACATACCACTGACAGATGCAACATTATGGATGAAACTCAAAAATATAGATTATGTACAAGAGTACATAATGTACTTGAAGGTCTAGAATAGGCATAATTAATGTATGAAAAAAACAACTTTTGGAGTTGGGGTGGGGATTGACTAGGAAGGAGCATGAAGCACCTTTCTGCAATAACAGTGATATTCTACATATTGAGATATTTAGGTTATACAGATTTATGTATTAGTCAACATGGATGGTACACTTAAGTTGTCCACTTCATTGAATATAACTTTACCTCAAAAATAGGAAAGCATCCTGAACAACTATTAAACTCTAATTAATGACGTTCACTCTGAAGTGTTCAGGAGGCATATTTTATATCTGCAGCTTACTCTGAAATGTATCAACAAATAAGAAGAGTTCATGGATTAAAAGAGGGATAGATATATGACAGAGTAAATAGAGTAAAATGTTAATAGGAGAATCTAGATGGTAGGCATATGAATGTTTACTGTACAATTGTTTTAACTTATCTGTATGTTTGGAAATTTTATTATGTTGGAAAAATACATTGTGAAGGAAATAAAGGGAGACGTGGATAAAATAACAAACTTACTAAATTTAATAATATGACTTGATAAACACAATGAAACATTTTTTACTTTAACAAGAAAGCAAAAGCACTGAAAATAGCAGTGAGTTTTAATACTACTTTCTAAAATGGGTTTAAGATTTTAAAAGGCATCCATATTTTGCAATTATTCTACCTCACATTCTATTATATGTATTAGTATGTTTTTATAATTTATGTGGCCTCATATACAAATATATGCATTATTTGTCCTCTTTCCTCAACATTACAATACATGGTGCAAGAATTCATGGCAAGAGCAGTTGAATGGACATATTAAGATGGTAAAGTATAATTTCAGTAATCTCATTATTTAATATCTGCCATTCTGCATGAAGTGAAAACAATGGCAAAAACCTTAAAAATAGTCAAATAATAAGAAAATAAGAGAAAACGTGCAAAATAGGTATATGTTCTTTTACAAACTGATAAGAGATAAAAAGCCCAAAAGAAAAATCAAATGAAGGCTAAGAACAGGCAATTCAAAAAGTGGGTAAAAAGGACAGATAAATACATAATATTTTCAAGCTTGTAAGTACTCAGGGAAATGAAATATCACCTTCTACCTGCCAAACTGTCAAAAATTGCATATACTGTTAACCTCTCATGCAGCTGAGAATGCGAGGAAAGGACATTCTCTTACACTGCTATTTGCACACGAATCCTATGACATTTTGTCATATAATCTGGCACCATTTAGTAAAACAAAAGATATGTTTACTATTTGATCCATCAACCCCACTTTTAGGAATTTTAGAGACATAAAAACATGAAAACACAATTGTTCAAGGATGGCTATTAAAGAATTATTTGTATGGCCAAAAAAAAAAAAAAAAATAGAAGCAAACTGAATGCCTTATCAAACAGAAAATGGCTGACTTTGCAATGTTAGGTTCATATTACAAAATATTATGCAACTATTAGAAGAATGAGTTTGAGTCACATGAATTAGCCTGTAAGATGTCCATGATATACTGTTAAAGAAAGCAACTATATGGTATGGTCCCATTTTTGTAAAAAATTTAAATAGAGGTAAAGTCCTATCTGTTTATGTACAGGTATATATATATTTGTGTAAACATGAAGAGGTTATGGAATCATACTAAACTGTTAACATTATCTCTGGACTGGGCATACAGGCATGGGATGCTACATAACTTGATATTATAAGACAGGTACTACTTTTGTAATTTAAAAATAACAAAAATTCTTGTCAAAGGAGAAAAGAGGTTTCAAAAAGTCTAATTACAAATTATACTGTCTCCAAATGACAGTCATTTAAATAAATTGGCCTCTTAATGGAAGTTCAAGTAATCACACATCAGGCTAAAATGCCGTCAGCAAGGTGCTAGGAAACATGGAGAGTTTTAAGGCAGAGATAATGAAAACATAAACTTAAAATGTACACAAAGAAATCAAACAGCCTGTATTTGAATCTGACTGGCTTTGCCATCACTTAACAGCTAAGTAACACTGAGCAAATTATCTGACCCTCATCACTCAAAGCCTCAGTTTCCTTTTGTAAAAGGGCAAAATAATATCAATCTCATATGAGTGTTAGTAGGATTAAAAAATAATGCATGTAGCCACTTAGAAGTGCCTACGAAGTAATACACGTTAATTTTAATGCTTACCATTGCTGGTATAGAAAGAGAGTAAATACTTACAAAATTGTCATACTAGGGAAGAAATTAGAATGTAAAAAAATATGGGACAGAAACATCACATAGATTCCAGGTCCCAGAATGTACAAGTAGACATTAAGACAAAGTGGTAAAGGAAAAAAATCTTACAGATTGAGAGTTTTAAAATTTAGATTTGAATAATCATTTATTCAGGTAGACAAAATATAAATACACAACAAATATGCAACCAGTTTTAATATAGTACCTGATTAATTCTGATAAAGACTGGGAACCATACATACCTCTAAGATATGTATGATTAAAAAATACCTCTAAGATATGTATGATTGAAAAGAATAATACACACATATACTTAAAGTACATATATAAATATATAATATTATATGTCATAAATCAAGTAATCCTTACCACCACAATGTGAAAATGTAATTATGTAATTAAGGGAGGAGTAATATTTACCTTTGCACAGGACACAGATAAAGATCTAGCAAGTTCCTTTACAAGAACATGGATTTAAGAAAAAAGAGGAAGGGATGAGAAGATGTTAAAAAAGAGGATTAATGTTGATAAAGCTGTTTTATGTAGCAGAAATTAAACTGTCAACATTAAAAACTGTTCTTACTTGAAACAGTTGGAAAGCTGTCCTCATGTTCTGATTGACATATACCATGAGACTGAATGGCTGTCAAATCTGCAGATTCTAAACTCCTATAATTGAAAGAGTATAACTTGAAATTGCAAAACCAAGTTATTATGGTCAATTTAGTTCTGTCCTAAGAAACCAAGAAATTACTGAAACTGTGTAAAAGATCCTCTGTGTGTACGCATTCAATAGAAGGCCTATAGCTTACATCAGATTATTTGGGGGTTCCAAAGACACCCAAAGTTTAAACCTGATTCCAGACAGATGGAATCTTCTGAAAGTGAACAGTGGGATAATGAAACTGCAAACAAAAATAATCTGGGAATTTAATGGGTGACATTCACAGCCACAACAACCTCATTCTAGATTCAAGTGAAATACTGCATTGATATATATTCCAATATGAAAAAAAGTAGTGAAACTGGTATGTTTATTAAAATAGCCAATTTAATTGGTTTTAAAGTCATACTGACTTCAATATATATCAAAACTTGGAAAATAGTTACTTCATTTCAATGTGCAGAACAGAGTATTTCCTACATCTCTTTGAAGATATGCAAATATATTTTTATATCTCTAAAATACTGGTCAAAAATTTCTGTACACAGTGACCACTAGGAATACTTCAGGAAAAAAGGAATTGCAAATTACAGCTGAAGTTAAGATACAGTTCACTTTCTGGGCACATCTAGAGATTGTAAAAATATGGTACCCTAAAACACTTCTATTACCTTTTTTATCAGTCATAGGTACTTTAGAAAGAAAATTTTTTTTCATGGCAGGAAGTATGTTCAGAATCCTAGATACACATCAAGTTTTTCATACTTTAGTTAAGGTCCAGTGTCCACTGTTACTGTACATGGAGCATGCGGCCAATGGTAGAAGAGCATATGTGCAAGAGTAGACATAAGTAACTATTGGAAACTTAAATCTATACCCCTAGCACTGCTACCATTTAGCTACTGGACGCCACAATCACTTAATTTGTTTCATTTGGTTCATGTGTTTAAAAAAATGGATAATGGCAAAGGAGTCTATGAGGATCAATTACAAGGAGGCTATCAGATACCAACCACCATCCCCATGCACACTCCCAAACAATATTACTTTGGAAATCAGCTTAATTAATACCTTAGTTACTATTTCTAAATAGATATATAATATGCTTACTTTTTCAGTTGATCCACATCAGAGTTACTTTCTGGCAAGACTCTGATTCCCCGACCATAACTGGTACCCCCATGGAGATGAAACTCTAGAGCTAACAATGTTGCTTGGGTCTCTGAATTCACAGACTGAAGCTTGGTATGGAGGCTGTAAATTCTAAGAAAGCTCCCAACCTAAAAATAGATAACTTATTATTTAGAAAATATAGAAAAATCAAACAATCTCTGATATTCATGCTGACCAACCAGGGGTGCTGACCAATCAGAAAGGACACAGGTTTGCTATACTGGTATGTACTGATATTGGCCCCAAGGACACTGTATCAAAACCAAAACATGTGTCTCTACATATCTATACATGTATGTATGTACATTTTTTTTTCAAATGTAAGACATACTTTCATTTCAGAGATATTTAAGTGCAAAATAAGATTGAGTCTTCACATTGATAAAATTTAGTAGTTAAGAAATCCATTACTTAAATCAAATCTAAGCTTTCTATCTGATTGGGAAAACTTAAACTTAAGGTTTCTGAAAAAAATTGCTTTAACTACTTTAAGGTAAATTTAATTAAATATTATCACTAAAAACTGTCACTGTGAGAATACTAGAATGTATTTTTAAATGTTCTACAATATCAAAATAATAAACATCCCCCATCCACAACTTTTGTTAATAAACAATTGTGTTTGTATACACACACATTTATGAGTTTAAATACAGGATTAAACCAATTATAGTTTTGAACCAAATGTTCCATAGTTAACTTTAGATGTTTAGCTATACTTAAACTTAAAAATGTCTCTAATTATAGGGCATTTGATATTCTTTTAATGTAGAACATTTAAAAAGAAACTGACATCTACTCAAGGGAAGAAGCTATATAACCTAAATCACACTGAGTTTCATGAGAAAGAGTTACAAACAAGAGGAGTTACCAACTAGGAAATTGGATTTGCTGGTATAAAACAGCACTCCTGACCACTGTGGGACTACATACATTCTCTCTTCTTTCCAGGGTCAGGATTGTGTAACAGTGGTGAGATACTATGTAACAGAAAAGCTGTATATAGGGGAATATAAAAAAAGATGAGGTAGTAAACCAACTTCCCACCTCTGCTTATTACTGTTTCAGTCAACTATATTTCTCCTCATTACCCTCTGGATTTGATGGGTGGGGAAGGGAGTAAGGGGGACAGTCTATACTCCCAGACGATGATACTCTTTTATTCTCAAGGGTCTTTAACCCACCCAATCATGGGTTTTGTGAGGAGGAGGTAAGGCATTTAGTCTTCTCTTCCCTGACTTCTTCCACTGACAATTGCATCATGGCAAGGAAGCAGGGTAAGGAGAGTTCGAGAAGGAAAACACCAAAAAGAAAGAGAAGACAAAACTGATTTTCCTCAGGGTCTCCAAAATATATAAAGCAATCTACTTCTATTTACTTTAACCTCGCTCTTTTCAAACATTTATTATTCTACAATTCTCTTTAAATATACATAATTACACTGTACAGTATATGTATATAATCTACAAAGGACTTAAAAGAAGACCTAAACACATGAGAAAGATAACATATTCACATATGAAAAGCTTCAACATTATAAAGATGGTAATTTTCCACAAATTAATTGGGCTTAAAATTAATGCAATTTCAATCAAAATCCCCAGTGTCTTTCATGGAATTTGAAAAGTTGATCTGAAAATGTATATGAAAGTGAATAGCAAGTCAATTTTGAGGACTGAGCTGGGAGAGGGAGCTTGCTAGATCTATGGAATATCATTTATAAATAAAGGTATAATACATAATACAGTCTGGTATTATTGCAGACACATGTATGAACATGGCAAATCTTAAAATTACAACATCAAGGGAAAAAAGCAAATTACAGAATGATACACATACTACATGTGTTTTGCAGACAAAAGTATATAAAAGTATGATAAACATGACTGTACATACCTACACATTAGGATAAGTAGAAAAAGAATAATGGGGAGCAAAAAACGAGAATAAGAGGCACAAAGAACGTTCAGCAGTACAGAAGTATTTCCTAAAAATTAAAAGTACCTGAAATAAGTGTGGCAAAACATTTAGGAATGTTCTTGGAGATAGACATATGGGTGTTTATTATACTATCTTTTCTACTACTGTATTTCATAATAAAACAAAATGTAAAGACCAAGAGAAAATTTATATAAATAAGCTAGAAAGATGACAAATTGTTATTTCCAGAAATTCCTTCTGGAGGCAGCATTGTATTTTTTTTAAGCTTGCTAAATATACTATGAAATGTGGCAGATGTGCTACTATAATAGACAAATATTGCTTAACCTTGTAATGTGATAAGATTCCAAAAATACAAGTAAAGGAGTCATAACCAAAAATTATAAAAATATAAAGAATTGTTGTAAAGGCCCATTTCAAAACAGAAACATTAAAGATAAGCAAAAGCAAATATGGCTATTAAATCACTATTCCTTTAGAAATAACAAGTATTCCTTTATAAACTGTCAAGAATATCCCTTTAGGTTTAATATTTTTAAAGATTTGTTTATGTCTGAAAATAAACAACTACAGCTCTTGAACTACTGAAAGCCAAAAAGTGGTTTGAAATGGCAGTTTGTGTTTGTGTGTGTGTGTGTGTGTAAAACTTGAAAAGCAAGGTTTAAGAAAAATGTTAAAAGCAATTTAGGCTAGAAAATGTAGAAAGAAGTCAATTAAACTTAATTTTAGAATTGCCGTAACTGTCTTTATTAAAAAAATGACACCTTTTTTCCTGTTACTACACAACAAAAATACACTGTGTTACATGTACTTTGGTTTAAAGATACAATTTTAAACAGTTGTCTTCAAGTGCTGATAAGAATTAATTTGTACCAATGTCACGACTCTGGAGATTTCTTAATGTGAAATGGTATAGAGGTTATTTCATAATAAATTTAATTTAAGAAATTATTTAAATGATTTATTTAATTATAAATTAATTATTGATATGATATCAATGCACATTAAATAAAAGCCCACTATTATATTACTTATATACAGAGACAATCCTTTTCATTTTTCTACTACACTGAAGATAAATAATGTCAGTATCTTTAGAAAGAAATTAACTGTCCTATATTTTATTATGTGTGCTCTCATTGCACCCTCTAGTGGGTGAGATAAAGCAGACAAAAAGGAGATGGAAAAAATATCAAAAATGCAGAGTACTATTGATTTACTGGCAGATATTATTTACTTCATCCTTACTATGTGGAAAGCACTACGCTGGGTGCTGTTCAGGGCTTGGACAAGGAAATCAGTAAAAGCAAGAAAATAGAAAGACTTAGAGAAGCAGAACTGGGAAACAGAAGGGAATTAAATGGTGAAAATAGAATAAAAAATAAATTCACATTTTATTTTTAAAACTGTGTTCTTAAAAGATCTCAGAATTTGCTTTATCATTACATTTATTATCAGAAAAAAATAATCAATACAGATAAATCAGAAATGCATCAAAAATAAATCTTCAACTGTTAATTTTCTCTGGAATGTCAAGTATGAACACATGCACATACACACATGCATAAAGCACAAGAAAATGCAGTTATCACACCTTTCTGGACCCTGACTTTAACCTAATTTATTGATTTGAGTTGGGCGGCCCTATTTGTAACATAATGTGTGAGTGGAAGTATTTCCTCCTCGAAGAACATTTATTTACCAAGGGAATCTGGGGACTAAAATTCAGATCTAAGAAAACTGCAATTCACTTTTACAGTTTCTTTCCTCTAAATAGTCTGTATAACTTCTGAAAGGTAGAATGGAAGCTACTTCAATAAAGAAAATCATTTCATATATTGTTTATGAGGATTGGCTCTAGAAACAGACACTGTAGATTCAAACAAGTGGCTTCATCCAAGCAGCTACGAAATCTTGGACTTAACGTTTTCTTGTTTGTAAAATGGAAACATGCCTCCATTTTCACATTTGTAAAATTGAAATATGATAGTACCTACCACACAGGACAGTTCTAAATACATATGAAGTGCTTAACAAATGTTACTATTATTTTTCTTATTATTAATGATACTATTCTTTGTTAGAAAGGATACTTGCAAATAAGATATAACAGAAGGAAAATATTCCCTAAAATTTTATTAATAAGCAAGAAGTGTCATATCTAAACAGTGTACTTCTATCTAAAAAGCTGTATCTCAAAAACAGTGAGCAAATTTTTATAAACTCTGAAACACACACAAATGCAAATACAATTTATCATAAATATTAGAAGTGGATTAACGATTTTAAGTAATGAATACAAAGTTACAGGCTAGATTTTGTCAAACCAATCAATAATACTTAGTACACTTTACAATTAAAGATTAAAGGATTAAAGGAAAATAAATTTGAAGTTAATTTCTAGATCCTGATATTATCTATAAATGTGATTTACCCCCAAATTTACAAAAATACAAAATAGCAAACATTTGCTACTCAACATCACCTTCAGAGATTTTGCCACTTGAACATGGTTGTCATAGACTAAAATGTCTATTGTCAGATTCTGCAGCCGATTAATATGGCTTAAATCACCTTCTAGAGCAAGGTCTTGTATTAAGACTCTCCAAGATGGGAATGGGGTCCTGGTGCCATCCCATACCTGCCATAAGAGGGTAAAGCAAAGTTTAATGATCTTTTTGTAAAACTGTTGGAGCAGAAAGAGATTTGCTGGTGTAATATAACTCAAAAGTAATTAAATGTATCCCCCCAGTATCTGCTAAACTTTAAATATGACATATATTCTTTTATAATTGCAAAAAGACTACAAAAGTATAGGTAATATGGGAAATACAAAGAAGAAAAAATTCACACTGCTGTAAGCCTGGAAAAAAACATTAACATATTGTTGCATTTACTTTATCTTTTTTCTTCACTGCATTTATGTTTTTTTTTCCATTTTAACAAACTGGCATTATATTCTGCTTTTCATTTCTTAGTTTATTGCTGAGCAATTTAAATATTCTTCTAAAATACGACTTTCAACGTCTTTATATTATTCTATGCTATGGATGCACACAAATTTATTAAACTAGTACCTCTACTGGTGATTTGGGTTCCTTCAAACTTTTTGCTCTTTTAAATAATTAAGTTATTACAACCTTGTATATAAACCTCTATGAGAATCTCTACTTATTTTCTTATATATACATACCTAGTCTTTAGAAGTGTATTCTGATTTTTGCCTATTTTTCCACTTTGTTTTGATTTGGAAAAGGCCTTTAAACTTACAGATATGAATATTTTGCTTATATTAGATGCTGTGAATACAAATTAATGAGAATCATGGATTCTGGAAAAGGAAAAGATACATTGGACTACTATGCAGGCTACACTGAGACAGGAAGGGAACACAGGCACAGGACAAGCAGACACTGTCCCATCCTTACAGCATGAGAAAGCCTGCATGGTGCTGGGGTTTTACGACAGCTAAGCTGGGCTATAGATGAGTATGACACAAGATACTTGGTGTAAGGAGGAATGCCTCTGCCATGTCAGAAGTTTGGCTAGACAAGAGTAAACAGACTATCTAAAGAGAAAAAAAAAAACATCTCTATAAAGAAGTTGTCTGCCAGTGTCAGATTACAGAGGAATTAACAAATAATGCTGGTGATAGCGCTAATTTCAAATAAACAGTCATGAGTTTGTATCACTCACTGTTTCCTAAATTATTTAAAGAATCAGGACAATCACTTTGGGAGCAGTAATATGATGTGTCACAAATATTTTTCCCCCGTGGAAAGTAATTTTTCATTTTGTGTACAGTTTTTGTGACTTTAGAATGGCTTAACAGACCAATTCACGAGTCTTTTGTGGGAAGGGCTAAACAGGTACAGTATTGCTATACAGCTTTTATGCTTCGATTTTAATTGCCTTGAAGTCAGACTTTTTTAATTCTGAAAATTTGTAATTTTGTATCAAAACTCAATCTGTTAGCAGTATGTATATTATATACAAACCTGATATTTTCCAACATAGATAACAATCACCATTTAACAGTCTTTCTTCACCAATTAAAAATGTTATTTAATGTTTTTATATGTTGAATTGTATGTATAAGACTGTTTCTGAGGTTCCTGATCTTTTCCATTAATTAGTCTTACTATGGCTTTAATTACTGTAATTTCATACTATGTCTTGATATCTGCTCTGGAGGCCTCACTTAGTTTCCTCTGTCAAGCCTTTCTTATTTATCCTTGATCATTCAATGTTTCTAATAAACTTCAGAACTATTGTCAACTAAAGAAACAATTACATTCTACTTAAAAACACTTCAGGAAAGAATAAAAAATTTTTTAATAGTTCAAGTTTTCTTTTATGCTACTAAGTAAAGTTTTGTAGTTATCTCAGCTATTTCTTGTATGAACTTTAACAGTTGTGACTTCAAAAAATCTTTTATTCAATTGTATGTTCTATTTATTACTGATATGTAAGAAGGCTATACTTTACTCATGATTTGAACCACTTATCTCACTGAATAATTTTTACTAATCTAAAAAAACTTTTCAGTTAGTTATCGGAATTTGTATCTTTTGTAACTGACGCTTTTTTATCCTTTTAAGAGAGTTATATGTCTCATTTCTTTTTCTTAGTGAATTTTACAAGATGTCCTGAACATTACATAACTGACAAAATAACTGAGAAGGTTTTGTCTTGTTCCTGGCATTACTGACTCCAGAATTTCAACCTTAGATATTTTGTTTACCTTAGGATAGAAAATGTTTACAAAGTTGAACAAAGCACACATCTAGTTCTGTTTTGTTGAACAATTTCACAAAAATAATTTTTAACATTCATGGAAAAATCATATAATTTTTAACATTCACAGAGATGACTATAATTTTCCTGAAATTAAATAATTTGATTTTTAAAACTAGATTGTGCTAGATTACAGTATATTATTTTTAAATATATAGTTGGATTTTGTTTGATAATATTTGATCAAGAATTTTGGTTTCTATATTTATAAATATAACTGGGATGTGTGCCCTTTGTTTTATATAATATTGGTCTGCTTTTGGTCTGAGTTTGAAGGAATTCACTATCTGAGCATGTAATATTTTCAGTAGTTAATTCAACAATTTAAAAATCTATGTTACATTTCAATTTTAAAAGTGAAAAATTATCAATTTAAAATAGATGTTATTATTTGCCAGCATAAAAGTTGGAGATATGATTTTATGATGCTTAAGCTCTCCCGTATATGTGAATACATCTGTTGTATCATCACTAACTTAGAAGATTCTCTATCTTTTTAAAAATCATAATAACCAAACCCTTTTTTTAAAAATCTTTGAACTTTGGGCAATTTTATCTTTTTCTATTAAAAAAAATCATATATAACAATTCTTACATATCTTACTGTTAGGAAACAGGTACTTTCATAGAATTGTTTAAAGGAGCACAAACCTCTATGAGGGGTAATTCAGCAAGAGTTATCAAAATTTCAAATGCACATACTCCTTGAATCAGCACTTCTATTTCTAGAAAATTTATCTTCACAGATCTATCAGGACACATGTGAAATGACAAATGTTTAAGTCAACCTCCTAAATGCATCAATAGGACACAAATTAAAATAAATGATTCCATACCCCCATCAGATAAAAAACCAAAGCAGTTAAGTAGTGTCCCCCCAAAAAATCCATGTCCACTTGGAGCCTGTGAATGTGTCCTTATTTGGAAATAGTGGCTCCACAGACGTAGTCAGTTAAGATGTGGTCATACTGAAGTAAGATGGGCCCGAAATCCATTGATTAGTCTCCTTCTAGGAAGAGGAGAATTTGGACTTACACACATATAGGTAAGAAGGCCATTTAACAACAGAGACAGAGATTAGAGTGGTGCAGCTGGTGAACCAGAGAATGTCAAGAGTTGCTAGAAACCACCAGAAGCTAGGGAGAAGCCAGGAAGCATTCTCCTGAAGAGCCTTCGGAGGGAGCGGGAGCCTGCCAACACCTTGATTTTGTACTTCTGGCTCCAGAACTGGGAGATAATACATTTACATTTCTTCAAGCCATCCAGTTTGTGGTAATGTGTCAGGGCAGTCCTAGGAAACTAAGACAAGAAACTTTTTAAGAGGTGATGTAGAAAAATCTCTTATGATAGAATTAAGTTAAAAAAGCAATTACAGAGTAGTGTGTATAGTATGTTACCATGTACATACAAAAAGAGAAAAAAGAATATGTATTTGTATATGAACTAAAATACATGAGAAAATATATTCAAGAAACTTGATTCAGTTACACAGTTTTTGGAGGGAGAGATTGAGAAGATGGGCATAAGAAAGGAAGTCAGGAGAGAAACTTTTCACTAGAAATCATTTAAAAATGTCTTTTAAATATCTAGATGAAGCTAAAATTACCTATCCAAAAATTATATACCTTATTAAAATATTTCTTACTACCTTCTATAGTCCTGTTTTGTCATTTTAATTTCTTGAGTTTAAAGTTTATTTCAATATGCTATGTTTTCTTTCTTTTATGAAGAGATTTAAGACTCTTAATTTTGTCTCTCAGTACTTTTGAGTATATCTCTGGCCATAGTCTCTAATATACTCTTAAAATAACATTATATTCTTAATAACCTATAGCTATAATTGATTTCTAATTTTTTGAACTGTAAGAAATATAAGGATATGAACATTCATTTAAATGCATTTTTTCCAGACTTTGAATTATTCCTATGAAATACATTTATAAAAGTAGAATTAAGTCAAACAGCATACAAAGACTTTTGAGATTTAATTATCTTGAGGAAAGTCTTACTAGGGTAATTTCTTACATCCAACTCTGAATCTTGTATTTTAAAATAACATCTACATGAAAGCTGTTTTTACTATCTGAAAAGCTATCTACAAAAAGAGGATGCAGGTATGTGTTTTGTTGCTTTAGAAAGGAAATGTAGAATCAGCCATGTTAGCTAACAGGTTGTAGATTTTATCTCATAATTTAAGAATTTTCTAATATAGCAGTCAAAACAGAGCATAATTCTCTGCACAACAGATTCCTTGTCATGGAAGCATTCAGTAATTAGCAAATAAACGCTCATTTGTGAAGGGTGTCACTGGGCAGAAACTGACTGGATGACCTAAGATCCTTTTAACTTTGGATGACTTTATGTTGCTTTAGCTTTGGCTGTCATTCTGACTTAATTTTCTTTATACTATGAATTTACTTTTTCATAGTATTTGTGTACATAAACATGTGCTATCTTCAACCTCAAAAACCTTAAAAACTTCCTATTTTATTCAATGATTTCTGTCTTCACCATTCCTTCATATAAGGTATAAGTGAAAATAATGCTAAACCAAATACTTGTCCAAGCGCTGTTGTACTCCATTTCCTGTCGCACTGTTCCAAAGAGGCAGAAGCTAAAGAAATAACCACAGGAATATAAATACAAAGCAAAACAGAATAAACAATACAGCAATAGACTCACAGACACTGAGAAGTGACTGGTGATTACCAAGGGGGAGGGGCTAGAGTGGGTGGGTGCAGAGGCTGAAGGCAATAAAGGGGCACACAATTTCTCAATCAATGTAGGCTGGTCAAGGGGACAGTAGTAAAGATAATATGGTCAGAGAATATAGTCAATGATTCTGTAACATCTTCCTATGTTGACAGACAGTAGCTGTACTTGTGGGGATGGGAGGATTTAATAATATGGGTAATCATTGAACCAGTTATGTTACACACTTGAAACTAACTGTGTATCAACTATACTTCAATGAAAAAATAAGAAAGAAAGAACCACAGGAGCAGGGCTGAAGCAGTGTTGCTTAAGTGCAGCTTGTATACGATGAGTAGGTGAGAAAAATATCACACAATTAATTGTCTTCTACAGAAGCTATGCATGAGTAAACAAGGGTAGGTGCAAACAAAGATGAGACAGATAGGTCTTATGTTACATTTTTTTATCCTGCTGATTTAAAAACAAAACCAAACATAACAAGAACAATAAGAAATACTTCAAGATTATCAGAAAAGCAGGAGGTAAAATCACTTGAGAAATCAGTATTAATAGTCCAAGAAAGTAAAATGAACGAGAAGGCAGGCTACCTTGACAAGGAAATAGAAATATGGATATGTAGAACTGTAACTAAAAAATAACAGAAAACAACTCCATATTTTATCAGCACTAAGTATAAAAAAATATAGCATAAACTATACTTAAAATATAGATTTGACAGTATTTTTCTCTGGAAGTATAGAATAAAAGAGAGAAGTTCAATAGTAGAGTTGCATGAATACCCAGGCTCATCAAAAACAGTAAATTAGATTTTAAGTTCTTAATATAATATACAGTATGCAGATTTATTCCATGAGTAATGAAATATAAGCTCTTTATAGACAGGTAGATAGTGCTAACTTATAATCTCAAATATTTAAAAATATCTACCTTTAGAAGAAACGATGTTCCATCCACTTCTGCTTTGCCCAAGAGCTGACAAGTCAGGTCAAAATATTGCATTGGCTGAACATCACACAATTTTACTAATGTCGAAGATGGTGAAATATGAGTAGATGCCCAAACACGTAAGGCTTCTACCATTTTGTGGTCCTCAGTGGTGAAGTTAAAATACTTGCTTGAAGTACGAGGTATGATCAGAGCTCCCAAAGTTCCCTCAAATGTCAAAGACGCAAAGCCAGAGCTGGTGATACCTTGAGTCTCATTTTTATATACTTGGATCTAAGAAAGCAGGACAAAGTAGAACGCAAAACAAACAAAACAGCTTACTGATGCAGAACCCAGGAACTGAAGAAACAAAAGATTATAAAATCTTGCTAGCATAGTTAATAGAGGATGTAATTCTTTAATATACTCATTTAATTAGCATATAAAATTATAAAACCAATTGGGCTATATCAAGATCCATAAGTACCAAGTAAACAACAAAACACTATGCAGACTATGCAGATCTATTTCTATTTTATAAAGAGCTAAGTGGTAGACTGTCTAATCTTATCAAGCCTGCACTTTCACATTTATTAGGTTTATTTTTATTAAGGTATAATTTATGAAAGGAAAAAGAATAATTAAGTGACAGTTACATATGAATGTTATAGGGAGAACAAGAACACTTAAAATATAAGACTTTGAAGTGAATAAAATGTAGCTGAGGCTAAGGTTTCATCAGCCTGACGGAGAGAGCCAAGATAGGCCATAAAGACTTTTCCTTTCTGAATCTGAGGCTCAGTGATTAGACGCACACGTATTTGTTATGTCTTCTTCACAAAGCAACCTTTTGTTCCTTATGAGATACCCCCACCACACACACAAAAAACCACCTCGCAATATTATTTTTCTTTCAAATAGCCATTTATCTTTTACAGAAATTATGGGAATAAATACAAAACACCGTCTTTCATATTTATTTACTCATTTATTTACCTTTTCTTGTGGAGATCTTTTTTTTTTGGGTCATTGTCTAATGACCAAGTTTCTGGTTGGTAGCACTCTTTTTTCTGAATACCATTCTTTACCATTTTATTATAGTGAAGATATACTGGACATGGATTCTCTCATGTTCATTATATAAAATTTATATAAAAATGTTAGTATTTTACCCTCTGGATACAAAATTCCAGGTGAACAAATTTTTTATCACTACTTAAAATTTATCAGTGCTTTGGTCTTTGGGTGCCATTATTTCTGGTAAAAAATCAAAGATGACTGGTATCATTGTTCCCTATATGGAATGTATCATTCCTCTGCCAGCTGATTCAAGATTTTTTAAATCTTTTTCAATGGTTTCATCATGATTTGCTTAGCTGTGCTTTTCTTTGTGGTACCATGCATAGAGCCCACTGAGTTTCTTGAATCTCTCGGTATTTTCCATCAAATTAGGAAATATTATGGCCCTTATTTCTGTAATTTTTCCCCATTCACATTCCCCTCTCCTGCACATCAAACGACATGTTTCCCATTTGATAGTATTGGTCCCTGATAGTCTGCCAATTTTTCTTATTCCCTATTCTTGGGATTTGGTGACTTCTACTGAAATACCTTCAAGTATATGTGATAAATCTAACCTGCTGTTTAGACCATCCAGTAAATTTTTTATTTCTTTTGCTATTCCCTTCAGTTTCTCAAATTCTATTTGGTTCTTGTTCCATTTCTTCTTCTCTGCTGACATGTTGTATCTTGAATTCATTCAACCACATG
Source organism: Manis pentadactyla (assembly GCF_030020395.1). Taxonomy (NCBI): domain Eukaryota; kingdom Metazoa; phylum Chordata; class Mammalia; order Pholidota; family Manidae; genus Manis; species Manis pentadactyla. The sequence continues at coordinate 123,443,568 of NC_080025.1, forward strand.
TTCCTTTAATTTGCAGAACACATGTGGCTTAACTCTTTGAAAATGTAACTGTTTTAAAGTCTTTATTTAAAAATCTAGCATCTGGGCCACCATGGGGTTGGTTTGGAGTATCTAGTATTTTTTCATCTTTACAACAGGATGAGATACTATAAAGGATCTGAACTATGTTACCTCCTTCTGACCAACACTGGTTCTTGCTCTTGTCACAGTTCAGCTGCCAGATGATTGCCGTGAATCATAAAGGCCTAGCTTTATGCTTTGTTAAGAGGAATCTGTTGAAATCTCATAATATTGCCCAACGTCATTCTGTCTTGGTGGGACTTATCTTCCATACTGTCTTCCCTGTAGAACTGGTTTCAGACTTTGACAAAACACGTCTAGAGTAGGCTTTATTCTAGGATTCAGTGTTTTGTGAGACAAGGTATTTTGTGAGGTGAGTAGTCCTTTGTATTGTCTCAGTTGAATAGCCAACATGTTAGAGATATTAATGAGGTTACTTATCTCTGACTAGGTTAAACTTTTAGCATCCCCACTGCTACACATCTACTATCTGTTTCATGTCTAATCACTAGACTCAACTACACATCAGCTCTTGTAATGCTTAGGTAGTCTTGCCCTGCCCATGTACAGCCCAGCTTTCATCCAAGTATTCATGGGCAACACCCCACCCCATCAGACTTCTGGATATCCCCTTAGGTATAAGTCTTTCCTCTCTGGCACATTGTCTTGAAGATTCCAGTTACTTCAACTGTCTTGAACACTGATTTTAGCCTCCTCAGATTAGCAGGACCAATGCTAAGCCAGTTGGTTGGAAAACTGTCCCCAAGCAGAGTTGTGGCATCCCTATGCCTCACCTTTTCAGTTTTCTCTTCTTTCTCTGATTACAGGAATCTGGTGACCAATGCCTGAAAACTGTTGGTTCATGTACTTTGTCCATTTTAATGGATTTAATGGATTCTATAGCAACAGGGCTAGTCCAGTACACACATATATATGTGTGTGTATACACATACACACACACACACACACACACACACGCACACACACACAAGAAATGCATATATAGTATATGCATTATATAGTATATAACATGTAAATATCAATATTACCAATATTTATATCTTATAATTATATATATAATTACATATATAAATTATAAGTGCATGTAATTATAATTATATTATGTATAATTATATATTATATACTTGTATAAATTATATGTATGAATACACAGATTCACTAAAAGATACATACAAGCTAGTTTACAGAAGCATAGTATCCTCAAACTGAAAACTACCTAAATGTTCAACAGAATAAATATATAAATTCTGATGTATTCACACAATAGAATACCATTTAGCAATGAAAATGAACAAAGTAAAATTATATGCAATAATATGGCTGAATTACACAAGCATAAGCCAGACATTAAAAACAGAAAAAAAGGAGGGATCGGAAGATGGCGGCGTGAGTAGAGCAGCGGAAATCTCCTCCCAAAACCACATATATTTATGAAAATATAACAAAGACAACTCTTCCTAGAATAAAGACCAGAGGACACAGGACAATATCCAGACCACATCCACACCTGCGAGAACCCAGTGCCCCGTAAAGGGGGTAAGATACAAGCCCCGGCCCCGCGGGAGCCGAGCGCCCCTTCCCCCAGCTCCCGGCGGGAGAAGAATAGGCAGAGCGGGAGGGAGACGGAGCCCAGGACTGCCGAACACCCAGCCCCAGCCATCCGGGCCAGAGTGCAGACACAGTACGTGCCCAGGGGGCCCTGGATACTGGGGAATCAGGGCGGCAAGAACAGTGAGCGGACACTGGAGGCCTGGCGCCGGAGGACATAAGAAAAGTGAGTGACCAATTTTTTTTTTTTTCTGTTTTGTTTTGGCGAGCGCTTTTTGGAAGTCTTAAAGGGATAGGGACCCCAATAGTAGGGAAACTGGGCAGAAAGACCGGTGAGCAGATGCCTGAGGCTGGAGCGGGAGAATAAAGAAAAACGAGCGGCCACATTTCTATTTTTTTTTCCTTTTTAATTAAAAAAAATTTTTTTTTTTTTTTGTGGTCGTTCTGTTTTGGCGGGTGCTTTCTGGAAGTCTTAAAGGGACAGGGCGGGAAACTTAATCCAGAGGTAGGGAATCCGGGGATCTCTGGGCACCCTAACCCCTGGGCTGCAGGGAGCAGGGAGGCCCCTTATGGAGATAAATAGCCTCCCAGCCGCTCCCCCTCCAAAGCGACTCCACTACTTTGGAGCAACTGCCCGAGCCAGGCCAGGCCCACAGCTACAGCGAAGATAAACTCCACAGCAGCCAGGTAGGAAGCAGAAACCCTGTCTGCGCGCAGCTGCCCAGCACAAGCCACTAGAGGTCGCTGTTCTCCCAGGAGAGGAGGGCCACAAACCAACAAGAAGGGAAGTTCTTCAACTCGTCACTCGTCCCAGCTCGGCAAACTAACTCTATCACCATGAAAAGGTAAAGCTACAGGCAGACAAAGATCACAGAGATAACACCAGAGAAGGTGACAGACCTAACCAGTCTTCCTGAAAAAGAATTCAAAATAAGAATCATAAACATGCTGACAGAGATACAGAGAAATACGCAAGAGAAATGGGATGAGTCCAGAGGGACAAAACAGATGCCAGAAAGGAGATCGCAGAAATGAAACAAACTCTGGAAGGGTTTATAAGCAGAATGGATAGAATGCAAGAGGCCATTGATGGAATTGAAACCAGAGAACAGGAACGCATAGAAGCTGACATAGAGAGAGACAAAAGGATCTCCAGGAATGAAAGAATATTAAGAGAACTATGTGACCAATCCAAAAGGAACAATATCCGTATTATAGGGGTTCCAGAAGAAGAAGAGAGAGAAAAAGAGATGGAGAGTATCTTAGAAGAACTAATTGCTGAAAACTTCCCCAAACTGGGGGAGGAAATAAACGAACACACCACGGAAATACACAGAACTCCCAACAGAAAGGATCCAAGGAGGACAACACCAAGACACATAATAATTAAAATGGCAAAGATCAAGGACAAGGAAAGAGTTTTAAAGGCAGCTAGAGAGAAAAAGGTCACCTATAAGGGAAAGCCCATCAGGCTAACATCAGACTTCTCGACAGAAACCCTACAGGCCAGAAGAGAATGGCATGATATATTTAATGCAATGAAACAGAAGGGCCTTGAACCAAGGATACTGTATCCAGCACGACTATCATTCAAATATGACGGTGGGATTAAACAATTCCTAGACAAACAAAAGCTGAGGGAATTTGCTTCCCACAAACCACCTCTACAGAACATCTTACAGGGACTGCTCTAGATGGGAGCACTCCTAGAAAGAGCACAGCACAAAACACCCAACATATGAAGAATCAAGGAGGAGGAATAAGAAGGGAGAGAAGAAAAGAATCTCCAGACAGTGTATATAACAGCTCAATAAGCGAGCTAAGTTAGGCAGTAAGATACTAAAGAGGCTAACCTTGAACCTTTGGTAACCACGAATTTAAAGCCTGCAATGGCAATAAGAACATATTTTCAATAGTCACCCTAAATGTTAATGGGCTGAATGCACCAATCAAAAGACACAGAGTAATAGAATGGATAAAAAAGCAAGACCCATCTATATGCTGCTTACAAGAAACTCACCTCAAACCCAAAGACATGTACAGACTAAAAGTCAAGGGATGGAAAAACATATTTCAAGCAAACAACAGTGAGAAGAAAGCAGGGGGTGCAGTACTAATATCAGACAAAATAGACTTCAAAACAAAGAAAGTAACAAGAGATAAAAAAGGACACTACATAATGATAAAGGGCTTAGTCCAACAAGAGGATATAACCATTCTAAATATACATGCACCCAACACAGGAGCACCAGCATATGTGAAACAAATACTAACAGAACTAAACGGGGAAATAGACTGCAATGCATTCACTCTAGGAGACTTCAACACACCACTCACCCCAAAGGATAGATCCACCGGGCAGAAAATAAGTAAGGACACGGAAGCACTGAACAACACAGTAGAGAAGATGGACCTAATAGACATCTATAGAACTCTACATCCAAAAGAAGCGGGATATACATTCTTCTCAAGTGCACATGGAACATTCTCCAGAATAGACCACATACTAGGCCACAAAAAGAGCCTCAGAAAATTCCAGAAGATAGATATCCTGCCAATCAACTTTTCAGACCACAAAGGCATAAAACTAGAAATAAACTGTACAAAGAAAGCAAAGAGGCTCACAAACACATGGAGGCTTAACAACACGCTCCTAAATAATCAATGGATCAATGACCAAATCAAAATGGAGATCCAGCAATATATGGAAACAAATGACAACAACAACACTAAGCCCCAACTTCTGTGGGATGCAGCAAAAGCAGTCTTAAGAGGAAAGTATATAACAATCCAAGCATATTTAAAAAAGGAATAACAATTCCAAATGAATGGTCTTATGTCACAATTATCAAAATTGGAAAAGGAACAGAGGAGGCCTAAGGTCAGAAGAAGGAGGGACATAATAAAGATCAGAGAATAAATAAATAAAATTGAGAAGAATAAAACAATAGCAAAAATCAATGAAACCAAGATCTGGTTCTTCGAGAAAATAAACAAAATCGATAAACCTCTAGCTAGACTTATTAAGAAGAAAAGAGAGTCAACACAAATCAACAGTATCAGAAACGAGAACGGAAAAATCACGATGGAACCCACAGAAATACAAAGAATTATTAGAGAGTACTATGAAAACCTATATGCTAATAGGCTGGGAAACCTAGGAGAAATGAACAACTTCCTAGAAAAATAAAACCTTACAAGATTGACCCAGAAAGAAACAGAAAATCTAAACAGACCAATTACCAGCAACGAAACAGAAGTGGTAATCAAAAGCTACCAAAGAAAAAAACCCCCGTGCCGGATGGATTTACCTCGGAATTTTATCAGACATACAGGGAAGACATAATACCCATTCTCCTTAAACTTTTCCAAAAAATAGACGAGGAGGGGATACTCCCAAACTCATTCTATGAAGCTAACATCACCCTAATACCAAAACCAGGCAAAGACCCCACCAAAAAGAAAACTAGAGACCAATATCCCTGATGAACGTAGACGCAAAAATACTCAACAAAATATTAGCAAACCGAATTAAAAAATACATCAAAAGGATCATACACCATGACCAAGTGGGATTCATTCCAGGGATGCAAGGATGGTACAACATTCGAAAGTCCATCAACATCATTCACCACATCAACAAAAAGAAAGATAAAAACCACATGATCATCTCCATAGATGCTGAAAAAGCATTTGACAAAGTTCAACATCCATTCATGATAAAAACTCTCAGCAAAATGGGAATAGAGGGCAAGTACCTCAACATAATAAAGGCCATCTATGAAAAACCCACAGCCAACATTATATTGAACAGCGAGAAGCTGAAAGCATTTCCTCTGAGATCGGGAACTAGACAGGGATGCCCACTCTCCCCACTGTTATTTAACATAGTACTGGAGGTCCTAGCCACGGCAATCAGACAAAACAAAGAAATACAAGGAATCCAGATTGGTAAAGAAAAGTTAAACTGTCACTATTTGCAGATGACATGATACTGTACATAAAAAACCCTAAAGACTCCACCCCAAAACTACTAGAACTGATATCGGAATACAGCAAAGTTGCAGGATACAAAATCAACACACAGAAATCTGTGGCTTTCCTATATACCAACAATGAACCAACAGAAAGAGAAATCAGGAGAACAACTCCATTCACAATGGCATCAAAAAAAAAAAATACCTAGGAATAAACCTAACCAAAGAAGAGACTTATACTCTGAAAACTACAAGTCACTCTTAAGAGAAATTAAAGGGGACACTAACAGATGGAAACTCATCCCATGCTCATGGCTAGGAAGAATTAATATCGTCAAAATGGCCATCCTGCCCAAAGCAATATACAGATTTGATGCAATCCCTATGAAACTACCAGCAACATTCTTCAATGAACTGGAACAAATAATTCAAAAATTCATATGGAAACACCAAAGACCCCGAATAGTCCAAGCAATCCTGAGAAAGAATAAAGTAGGGGGGATCTCACTCCCCAACTTCAAGCTCTACTATAAAGCCATAGTAATCAAGACAATTTGGTACTGGCACAAGAGCAGAGCCACAGACCAATGGAACAGACTAGAGAATCCAGACATTAACCCAGACATATATGGTCAATTAATATTTGATAAAGGAGCCATGGACATACAATGGCGAAATGACAGTCTCTTCAACAGATGGTGCTGGCAAAACTGGACAGCTACATGTAGGAGAATGAAACTGGACCATTGTCTAACCCCATATACAAAAGTAAACTCAAAATGGATCAAAGACCTGAATGTAAGTCATGAAACCATTAAACTCTTGGAAGAAAACATATGCAAAAACCTCTTAGACATAAACATGAGTGACCTCTTCTTGAACATATCTCCGTGGGCAAGGAAAAGAACAGCAAAAATTTGTAAGTGGGACTATATTAAGCTGAAAAGCTTCTGTACAGCAAAAGACACCATCAATAGAACAAAAAGGAATCCTACAGTATGGGAGAATATATTTGAAAATGACACATCCGATAAAGGCTTGACGTCCAGAATATATAAAGAGCTCACACGCCTCAACAAACATAAAACAAATAACCCTATTAAAAAATGGGCATAGGAACTGAAGACAGTTTTCCAAAAAAGAAATACAGATGGCCAACAGACACATGAAAAGATGCTCCACATCGCTAATTATCAGAGAAATGCAAATTAAAACTACAATGAGGTATCACCTCACACCAGTAAGGATGGCTGCCATCCAAAAGACAAACAACAACAAATGTTGGCGAGGCTGTGGAGAAAGGGGAACCCTCCTACACTGCTGGTGGGAATGTAAGTTAGTTCAACCATTGTGGAAAGCAGTATGGAGGTACATCAAAATGCTCAAAACAGACTTACCATTTGACCCAGGAATTCCACTCCTAGGAATTTACCCTAAGAATGCAGCAATCAAGTATGAGAAAGATCAGTGCACCCCTATGTTTATCGCAGCACTATTTACAATAGCCAAGAATTGGAAGCAACCTAAATGTCCATCGATAGATGAATGGATAAAGAAGATGTGGTACAAATACACAATGGAATACTACTCAGCCATAAGAAAAGGGCAAATCCTACCATTTGAAGCAACATGGATGGAGCTGGAGGGTATTATGCTGAGTGAAACAAGCCAAGCGGAGAAAGAGAAATACCAAATGAACTCACACATTTGTGGAGTATAAGAATGAAGGAAAAACTGAAGGAACAAAACAGCAGAATCACAGAACCCAAGAATGGACTAACAGGTACCAAAGGGAAAGGAAATGGGGAGGATGGGTGGGTAGGGAGGGATAAGGGGGGTAGAAGAAAGGGGGTATTAAGATTAGCATGCATGGGGGGGTGGGAGGAGAAAAGGGAGGGCTGTACAACACAGAGAAGGCAAGTAGTGATTCTCCAACATTTTGCTATGCTGATGGACAGTGACTGTAAAGGGGTTTATAGGGGGGACCTGGTATAGGGGAGAGCCTAGTAAACATAATATTCGTCATGTAAGTGTAGATTAGTGATACCAAAAAAACAAAAAAAACAACAAAAAAGGCAGTTCCTGCATGGTAACCTCCAATGAGTTCTACACAAGGGTATAAAGGGCATATAAAAGTGTAGGCAAAGGGTCTGTTTGTGTTTATACAGAGGATCAAAGCCTAATTTGGCTACCCCGAAAATGAACTAAGATACGATATGAAAAAGAACTTCCAACATCAGCACTCTCTGGAAGACTCATGCCAGAAGATGATCATCAAAAAACCCCAACAAAGATCCACGCACTGCTACAGCAGTAGATGCACTCATCCCACCAGTTCCTGGACTTGCCATGGGAATGAAGAAGGAGATATCTAAGGTGGCCTGTGCATACAGTAAAATCGCAAATTTGACTGGATCTATACTATTGGAACTCAATCAAGAATTAGGAGAAGTGCTAATTGTAGTGCTCCAAAATCTTACAACTACAGACTGTTTATGGTTAAAAGAACATAAGGGATGTGAACATTCCCCAGAAATGGGTTGTTTTAATTTGTCTGATTTCTCTCAGACTGTTCAAGTTCAGTTGGACAATATCCACCATATTATAGATAAGTTTTCACAAATGCCTAAGGTGCCTAACTGGTTTTCTTGGTTTCACTGGAGATGGCTGGTAATTACAGGTCCGCTTTGGTTATGTAACTATACTCCTATTATGTTAATGTGTGTGCGCAATTTAAGTAGTAGCTTAAAACCTATACATGCTGAAGTTACTCTACAAGAAGATATGTCAAAGAAATAATCAATCTTCCCATGTTTTCTTCCGCCTGCTACTTCTATAGCTTTTCTCCTTCCTTCCTAATTACAACCCTTAAATAGAATCCGTGACTCATATCAAATTTACCGAGTATCATAATTCTTCCAAGTGGTGAAGATACGTCTAGACAAATGCTGGGCATAGAAGCTACAGGGCATAAACATGCAAAGAAGTAAAAAGCTAACCATTTCAAACAATAAGGCTTCTCTCTCACTTACCAACTTTACATTTCCCTGTATGTCCCCGGAAGATGACTGGTTAGCCAGAGATGGGTAAGATTCCTCAAGGGAGGAACAACTTAAGACAGGCACAGTCGCAGGGGGGTCATCAGGTGAGAAACTGGGGATCAACAGAGGTGAGGCTTAGAACCTCACCCCCCCTGTTCTGAGAGAAATCTTCTGCATCCGTGGATGTTTTATTGCCCTTGTCTAGCTGGGATTAACACATAGTCTACAGGCACACACCTGATCATCTACATTTGCTCTCTTACAACACTAAACTATGTTTTCTACCTTTTTCTTGTATCTACCTACCACTTCAGCATTTTATTAAAAATAATAATAATAATAAAGAGAGAAATGTGGTATCCACATATAAATCAAGTATAAAAATCAAATGAATATTCATATTTGAACTGTTTATAGTTCATAATGCATGAGCAAAACCAAAATTTTCTGTGATGACTGCCCTTGTGCTGTTCACCATGTAACTTATTCACTATGTAAGAATTTGTTCTCCATGTAAGAACTTGTTTGTTATGCCTCAGAAGATTGGAGACTGACGAAAATTAGGCTTTGGGTGGATTAATGATTGTGCATTGAGTATTGACTCCCCTATACAGAATTTTATTGTTGTTAACAACCATTTGATCAATAAATATGAGAGATGCCCTCACAAACAAAAAAAAAAAGTACACACTTCCAATTGTAAAATAAATAAGTAACCGGGATGTAATGTATAGCATAAGGAATATAGTCAAAATATTGTAACAACTTGGTATGGTGATAACTGGTACCTAGAATTATCATGTGTATAAATGTTGAATCACTATGTTGTACACCTAAAACTAATGTAATGTAATACTGTGTGTCAACTACCCTTCAATAAAAAATTATTATCTACAAAAAAAAAAAACTACAGTTTTTTCCCATCATATAAAAAACAAATACAGAGTGAAACTAATATATTTTAGAAATTATGATATTATTTACTTCTGGGGGTGGGTGAAGTGTAGTGATTACCCTGGGTTGGGGTATGAAGGAAGTTCCTGGAGTGCTAGTTACATGAGTATTCTTAAACCAAACCACAGAGATGCATATTCTACTTCGGTAGAACAACACCAAAATTAACAACTAAAAACATTAAGAGAGGAGGATACAGTGTTTTAATACAAATACTCTAGGAAACAACAAACACTCAGTGTGTGAACAGGAAGCTATTTTTTGAAGTTTAGATAAATCTGTACTACAGTGCTACAATGACAATGTTCCTACCTCTTCTTATCTTCACACAAATATTCTCTAGTATTCTTCTATCCTCAGGGAAATGGCATTAAGAGATCAAGAAGAGTAATTCCCACCTTATCTAAGAATAGAACACACCTGAACTATTGTGCTCATTTATGAACATTGCACTCATAATGAAGGACACAGATAAAGCATTAAAAGCATCAAAAGAAAAAGACTACAGATATAATGAAGGGATTGCATGGAAACCCATATCATAAGAGGAAAAGATGAAGGGACTGAAATGCCTAAAAGCTATGGGATTGAAAATATTAAAATATCAAAAATCTGGTTTGTTAAAAATCACATACTACTTAATAGCTCTACTTCCTATTAAAGGTTTTCTTATATTTAAATATTTAACTGCTAGCATAATTCTAAAAACAAGTAAGAATCTATTCATATATTAACACATTTCTCATGAATGAAGGTTAATTTACTTAGATTTCATATTTAATATCTCAATACTTTCGTTGTATTAATACAATAAACAACAAAGAATAATGTAATCTCCCAGTCTTCATATACTTTTTTGTTGTTGACTTAATGTTTTTTAAAAAAACAAATGTTCTTTATCAAACTCTGCATAGAAAACTTTTAAAGGATCAACCTATACTGAGAAGTAAGAAGACAGAGTGCAACTTATTTGAATTATGCATATAATACATTTTTGTGGAAGGAGGGCAGGCAGTCTGTTCAAATGAAGAGGTTTCCTAACACACATTATTTGGAGCCTAGTACTATTTTCATTTCTTCTTAACTCCTGAAATGCTTAATGTCACATTAAAGCAACCATGTAATTAGTACTAACTAGTTTTAGTGAACAATACAGAGTTCTCTTTAAACAAATGTAAGTTCTAGACAGCAAGAATTGTACCTTCAGCCTGTGAAAGCGAACAATATCTCCATTTTTATAAATTATTGGAAGGGCTTCATAATTTCCACTAAAGAACAGGCAGGTTAACTTTACATTTGTCTGGTCCACAATTGTTACAACGGAGCAATAATCTAGAAAACACAAAAATATTTTAACTGACTTTAAGTATTTCAAACCATTTGACAGAATAAGAATATATTAAGTTCAAAACACCAAACTTTATTCCTCTTTTTAATTAAGTCTTCTAAGATGAGAATCAAAACACAGAGACATTTTCTTGGCTTTCAACTACACTGCAAAATTATTCTGTAAAAGTGTTCCACAAAAACTACAGAAAGTTTGGTAAAACAAAAATAAAAATCCTACTTAATCCTTTTTAATTAATTGTGTGGTGTAATAATAATAACTTTTCTGATACTTCAAAATTAAGAAATCATGCAGCACATATTCAAATAAAATGTAATTTATATATATAGAATAAACATTATTAAACTCAAAGTAAAAATAAAGACCAGAAGATATTTGCTACAGATGTAATGAAGAGTCAATATGCTGCATAAAGATCCTATGAAAATTGGTTATAAACCCTAGGGTTTCACAGTAAATGTGTAATTCAAATAAACAATTTATAGAAAATTATATAATAACAAACTCAAAAGGAAAATGACTTCCTAGTTACCTATAAAAGATTATACATTAGAAGCAGAGGTAAGTTATATAATTTAAACTGCCCTCCCCCCAAAAAATTAATGGTAGTTGGCTTGCCATGAAAACAGTAACTTCAAATACTGGTGTTAAAAACTGCAGCAGGTGCCACCTTTTGGTATGTTTCAGAAAACTGCATGCTGAGAAAATGTATTGACTTCCTATCTATCTGTACCAGTACCTTAGGAATTGCAGTAGATGTGAAAGAATAAACTCAGATGAGTGAAGGAGGAGGAGAGGAGAGGAGAGGCGAGTGAAGAAGAGGAGAATATATCAACATATTTCAGAAAGCTGGGAAAGTAAACAATTAAGGGATAAAATGAACAGAGGAGACTGCAATCTGGAAGATATTATAAAGTGGCTAGAACAAAGTTGGGAGCCATTGGGATCAAGGATGGGAGTGAAAAGTAGAGCCAAAATCAAGGATAATTAAAAGTTTGCGCATAGAATAACTGTTTCAATAACTACCCATCCTGACCCGCGCTACCCATAAAATGACTTCAGGTAGGCAGACACAGTACTTTAGTATTTAACCCCAGTATTTCGCGGAGTAGACTGTTTTCCAATATGTTACACTGATTAACTAAGAGGTAGTAAGGCTTCTAATGGGGCTGTTAGCACCCAAAATAAGTATCTCCACATTATCATATTAACAGCCTGCTGAGCTGTTCTCTTCCCACCCACCCTATACTGACACTTTCAATCAACATGTCCTTTTCAAGTACTACTTTTCTCTATCAGATTCCATTCAAGGAGATCAAATTGAAAAACTAAGTACTAATATACAGAGCAAATGAAACTAATGCCAACTACCTAAAATAAATCATACCTACATTTTTCAATGTAAAAACAGCAAACAATCACCAGATAGGGAGCAAAAATGGAAAGAAGGAATAGAAGGAAGGAGGGACACTGGGACAGGGAGGGGAATGCAAGGTGGAATACAAGGAGTCAGAGTAGAAGGGAAGGGGGAAGGAAACAGAGGAGACAGGGCAGAGGAGAGACAAGGGGAGAGTTAAGGAGGGAAGGAGGAAAAAGAGGAACTAGATTCTGTGAGGTGGGGGAAATAATTCACAGAGAACATAAAAAACGTAAAAATAACAAAACCTTAATAAGCATCTTCAAAAAGAGTAAAAAATTATTAAATTGTCATCTCTTAGTATACCAGCAGGATCCACTGTAACCAATTTTAGATTTTGAGTTTCCCTTTTCAGTAGTTCTATTTGTAAGAAGCATTATCTAATGGTATATTTTCTTTAATAAATTCAAAGATCAAATTTTACTTATTTTTTAATAGAATAAAGCACATTATGATATGGCTCTACTGCACCCTTTAGAAAATGTACAGTATGGGACCTTAATCATCTGTTTTCCAGTATATTGAAATATTGTGCTATTTCATTATCCTAGTAATTATTTCATTATTATTCCTATCTATGCCTTAAAAAGACTAAATTAATTTTTAAAATGAGAAAATGAGGGACTTGCCCAAAAAAATGATGCAAGAATAAAATGAATCAACATTACTGCACTGCATTGCACAACCTAATGAAATACCTTTCAAGAAGATACAAAAAGAAAAGTTTAGAGACACTATCTTTGGAGTTTCTTTATTAGCTTTGAACAGATGAGAATTCAGAACTGAGAAATTTCTGCCAATAGTCACAAGAAAAAAATGACCAGAGGAAGTCCCTTTATCATTATCAGATAAATCAGAAACTGAACTCAAAGAACAGCATGTCAGATTCCACTGACAACAATGAATGGACTTCGAATAAAACGGAAATGCCCTGAAGGTTTTATATTATGTGAAATTTCGTGACAGGCAAAACACAGGACAAAGAGATTACTAGTCTATCAAACTCCAATTCAGGTACAGATCATCTAACTTTTTTTTTTTTACATTTTTGTTTCTTGAGAGCTTCTGCAAGTCATATGTTGGAGACTCCTTTGTAACAGAATATGCAATCTCACATTTCATATTTCTACCAGAGAACTATTAATCACTTATATTTATAATGTTATTTTAAGTTGCAGCAATTCTATATCACTCTTCTCACTTTAAATACTTCAAAATTAGTCACTTTGTAAATTGGGGATATTATGCAACAATAAAACTACAAAACTAACAGGCACAAATAATAAGAGTTGAATTTAAGTGTTAGCCAAGATGAACTGACACAGCCCAGTCCTTGTAGCACATTCATAATATTTAATAACTGAAGAAAGGTACTGGGATTTGGTTTTAAAAAAATCAGTCTTAATCTAAATTTCAAAATACTGAAATTTATCTCATTGTTCTGTTTCTCCTAAGAAAATGTCAGCCTTCCAAAATGATTGGATGGGCTACAAAGGTCTACAGGTGACACTCTGAAACATTGTGTAGGCCCACTGTCTAGAGGGTCTTTTTAACAGGGCCACCACTAACTTTTGAAGTGCCTTTATGCAAATTAGAAAAAGACTCTCCTTTCTCAAATAAAAACAGTGTACCACCTGAAGAGCTTTACAGAGCAAGTTCACTGAGCCAAAGAGAGCAGCAGCTTTGGTTGCACACACATACATGCATCTACATTCTGGCCTTTTCATACAAACCCTCAGGAGGGGTACATATGCCACCTCCAATGCAAACATTTCTTCTCCAGGCTCTTCCCCATCCTCGCTCCCCCAGAAGTGTCCATGTCAGCTTGAGTTAGGGAGGTCAGGGTCTGTGTCAGGTTTGGACTTGGGGTGAGAATGGACAGCCAAGAGAGAAAAGCAACCCCAGAGGATGTGCAAAGAGCATCACAACAGGTGTGTGCCAGGTGGACAAGCACATGCTCAGAATTCTGAGTCTGTAAATGCAAGGGCTCACTGTGCTGGTTATTGATTTATGAGAAGGGGGCACTCCCCAGCTGTGCCAGGACTTGGCTAGGAGGACTGAAATCTCCACATATGTGTGTTTTCATCTGAGTGATTCCATGTGGATGAAATGAAAATGGCATCTCCTTAGCTGGAGCACACTTATACATCACCTATCTGGACCATCATATGCTTATGCTAAGTTGCTGCTCCTTACTTTTTTCCTCTTGGCTTATATTTTCTGTTTTCAAAGTACAACCTGTGACTTTTAGGAAGTGTAAGCCACCGAGACCCACCAAAATCCTTCAAATAAATCCTTTTATAAAATAGGATTTTTTTAAGAAAGATAGAATGAACAATTCAAATTCAAGAAACAATCTGTCCAGTAATTTAATCTCAAGAATACAGAAGCAATCTAAATGAAATATTAAATAGCTCTCAGGTTCTTTCAATTAGCATTTCATTCATGACATGACAAGAAACAAAGCTACCCAGTTTAACAAATATTAACAAGGCCAAACTGCTAAGTAAGTATTATCTCACTGCTCCAACGAAGTGAAGTGTTTCACCGAATGAATGAATGACCCTTCAATGACTACATAACATAAAAATATTTATTTTTCCCATACCTTCCTTTTAACTCAATCCCAAATAAAAAATAAAATTGTGAAATTACAGATAACTTATAACTTTGTATTTTAATAATGAAGTTACAAAGCTAAAAGGTAGTTTAATAGTCTATTTTCTTGATAGCTAACTGGCAGGAAAGGAAGGGAGAGTTAAAAAGACCTTTAACAAATCAGTATTTCTACTTTACCCAAATAGTACATGTATGTACTAAGATAATATAAATATAAATTATTTTAAATAAAATATATTTTTAAATGTTAAAACATATATTTAAACTTTGGATGAAGCACTAACTTTAATACTTGTAAGATTTCATATTTAAACTGTTGACAAAGTATTCAACACTTAGGCAACACTTCATGTAACTTTATATAAATATGAAAATATAACAAATGATAAATTAAGCCCTATATTCTGCCATCTTGAGCAATTCACCTAATTTTCTCAGTATGATTAAGTGCAAATTGCCTTTGAGTTTTATTTTAAGGAAAAGCTGGTAGTTCATCTAATCAAAGCAGTATGCATACATAAATTAAATAATCCACAAAAAATGCCTCCATGAAAAGTTGCTTCACTTCCTTTTTATCTACTATAGTACTGCTGTTTTTACACAAATCAGAATTTTAGCAACAATTTTGTATTTGTAAAAAAGATTATTATTGAACCAAAAGCTATGAAGGCAAATCACTGATTCAAGACAATATTATATGCAACAATCTTATTTGTTTTACAAAGAAATTTACTATACAACACACATGTAACAATGTGACCTTTATTGTGCTGGTGTATGTTATAAAATTAACATCATGTTTTTATAATATTGCAAAAGACCATGGAAGGAAGGAAGGAGAAGAAAGCACAAATATTATGATACAGATATGGATAACAGCATACATATATAATCAGAAGAATTAGATAAATAGGTAGGAAGGTAGGTGACATGATCCCATGAGTTCACAAATATTATTCCGGATTTACATCTGGAGGAGTTCTAGTCTCATGTTGTACTCTATATATTAAGCAACCACAGGTCATACACAGACATATATTTAGATCTAAGAATTAAGACTAGCAATGGTATCTGTCTTCACAGAGTTTGTATTTACAATAAGGGACACAAGAGAAAAGGATTAAGATTGCGGCATGAGAGGTGAGAAAAAGGCCCCCTCCCAAAACTACATATAATACGAAAATATAGTTTACACAACTAATCCTGATAGAGCAACAGGAAAAAAGGCTGCACCAGACTGCATACACCTGGAGAAAATAACAGACATCACTGAACAGGGTAATGTACCAAAGCCGTGATCTTTCGGGACCCAAGCCCTTGCCCCACTCCAGCTCACCAGTGGGAGGAAGAGAAACAGAGCAGGGAAGGGGTGGAGACCTAGGACTGCTGAACACCCAGCCCTGGAGTTCTGCTCTGGGAGCATGAACCTACATTGCATGGTGCTCTGGAGATTAGTGGGGTAGGAAAGCTAAAACAGGCAGAATACCTGGAGAGACTGACATTCAGGCAGCTTGTGGAAAACAGGGATCCACATCCGGGAGCTCTGGGACAAAAGAAAGGAGAGCAGTCTGAGAGACTTCCTAACAGCGAGAGGGCTGCTAAAGGAACAAGGGCTGCACAGAGCTTGCTGCTCAGGAGAAAGGACAGGTGGACAAAATTGTCTAGGCACACTCTGCACAGCAGGTTGGGAACGTTCAAGGGCTTCAGGTGCTCCATCCACCTGGCTGGCTACGCAGCTCCAAGGCCACCCATCGTGATATGCAGCCTGCTGGGGCTTCCTCCTGGCGAGCCAGTTGGCACTGGCCCACAAACAAGCAGCCCCTGCCCTGGCATCAGGCCAGCCAGAGGGAGGCCCCGCCTATGGCAGCTACAAACATAAAGCATAGAGGCTTACACCAGTGTGCTCGGCCCACAGATTCTGGTAGTGGAGACAGACATAGCAGCCAGGAAGCAGGGAACAGCTCTTTCCTCCCCCAAGGCACCAGCACAGCTCTCCTGCAACCCTCAACATCGCTCCACGGGCTGAGAAAATCCAGAAAGTAGAGCTTCTGGGCACTAGAGGTGCCACATACAAATATGAAACGTCAAAAGAACCTGGTTCAAATAAAAATCCCACAACCACCAGAAAAAGGACCAAGTGAAACTGAACTCATCAATGATCCAGAAAGAGATTTCAAAATAAATATCATAAACATGCTCATGGAGGTTGAGAAAAATATTCAAGAACTCAGGGACGAATTCTGGACTGAGATTCAATCATTAAGGAATTCAATATGTAAAATGAAATATACAATGGAGGGATTTAAAAGCAGATTAGGTGTAGTAGAGGATATGATAAACAGAAAAGAAATTAGAGAAGAGGAATATAAAGAAGCTGAGGCACAGACAGAAAAAAGAATCTCTACGAATGAAAGAATATTGAGAGAACTGTGTGACCAATCCAAATGGAACAATATTCACATTACAGCAGTATGAGAAGAAGAGAGAGAAAAAGGGATAGAAAGTGTCTTTGAGGAGGTAATTGTTGAAAACTTCCCCAATCAGGAGAAGGAGATAGTCTTTCAGGCTGTGGAGGTACACAGATCTCTCAACACAAGGGACCCAAGGAAGACACACAAGGACATATAATAATTAAAATGGTAAAGATCAAGGAAAGGACAGACTTTTAAAAGCAGCCAGAGAGAGGAAAAAGATCACATACAAAAGAAAACCCATCAGGCTATCATTAGACTTCTCAACAGAAACCTTACAGACCAGAAGGGAGTAGCATAATATATTTAATGCAATGAAATAAAAGGGCTGCGGACCAAGAATACTGTATCCGGAAAAATTATCATTTAAATTTGAAGGAGAGATTAAACAATTTCCAGATAAGCAAAAGCTAAGAGAATTTACCTCCCATGAACCATCTTTACAGTGTATTCTGGAAGCACTACTAAAGATGGAAGTGTTCCTTAGGCTAAATAGCTGTCATGAGAGGGGAAAAAACCATAGTAAAGAAAGAACAATTAATTACTAAGTAGATGCAAAATTAAATCCACTATCCCCAAAGTCAGCCAAGGTATAGACAAAGAACACAGAATATGATACCCAATATATAAAGAATGGAGGAGGAAGAAAAAGGAGGGGGAAAAAAACCCTTTAGATTGTGTTTGAAATAGCATACTAAATGAGTTAAAATAGACTTAGATGGTAAGGAAGTTACCCTTGAACCTTTGGTAACCGCAAATCTAAAGCCTTCAATGGTAATAAGTACATACCTATCGGTAATCACCCTAAATGTAAATGGCCTGACTGCACCTATCAAAAGACACAGAATCACTGAAAGGATGAAAACACAAAACCCATCTATATGTTGCATACAAGAGACTCACTTCAAACTCAAAGACATGCACATACCAAAAGTGAAGGGATGGAAAAAGGTATTTCATGCAAACAATAGGGAGAAAAAGGCAGGTGTTGCAGTACTTGTATCAGACAAAACAGACTCCAAAACAAAGAATGTAACAAGAGACAAAGAAGGACATTACATAATGAAAAGGGGTCAGTCCAACAAGAGGATATAACCATTATAAATATCTATACACCAAACACAGGAGCACCTACATATGTGAAACAAATACTAATAGAATTACAGGGGGAAATAGAATGCAATGTATTCATCTTAGGAGGCTTCAACACACCACTTACTCCAAAGGACAGATCAACTAGATAGAAAATAAGTAATGAGACAGAGGTACTGAACAACATATTAGAACAGGTGGACCTAGCAGACATATACAGAACATTACACCTAAAAGCAGCAGGATACACATTCTTCTCAAGTGCACATGGAACATTATCAAGAATAAATCATGTATTAGGCCACAAAAAGAGCCTCAGTAAATTTTAAAAGATTGCAATTCCACCAACCAGCTTCTCAGACAACGAAGGTATGGAATTAGAAATAAATTATGCAAAGAAAATGAAGAAGCCCACAAACACATGAAGGCTTAACAACATGTTCCTAAATAATCAATGGATCGATGACCAAATAAAAACAATATCAAGAAACATATGGAGACAAATGACAACAATAATTCAACACTACAAAATCTGTGGGATGCAGCGAAGGTGGTGCTAAAAGGACAGTATATTGCAATACAGGCATACCTCAGGGAAGAATAACAATCCCATATGAATAGTCTAACATCACAATTAACGAAACTAGAAAAAGAAGAACAAATGAGGCCAAAAGTCAGTAGAAGGAGGGACATAATAAAAATCAGAGCTGAAATAAATAAAATTGAGAATAAAACAATAGAATCAATGAAAGCAGGAGATGGTTCTTTGAGAAAATAAACAAAATAGATAAAGCCATAGCCAGACTTACCAAGAAAAAAGGAGAGTCTACACACATGAACAGAATCAGAAATAAGAAAGGAAAAATCACGATGGACACCACATAAATACAAAGAATTATTAAAGGATACTATGAAAAATTATATGCTAACAAACTGGAAAACCTAGAAGAAATGGACAACTTTCTAGAAAAACAGAACCTTCCAAGACTGACCCAGGAAGAAACAGAAAATCTAAACAGACCAATTACCAGCAACAAAATTGAATTGGTGATCAAAAAACTACCTAAGAACAAAAGTCCTGGACAAGATGGCTTCACCGCTGAATTTTACCAAACATTTAGTGAAAACCTAATACCCATTCTCCTTAAAGTTTTCCAAAAAGAAGAAGAGGAGGGAATACTTCCAAACTCATTCTATGAGGCCAGCATCACTCTAACTCTAATACCAAAACTGAGGCAAAGACACCACAAAAAATGAAAATTACAGACCAATGTCTCTGATGAACATAGATGCAAAACTACTCAAAAAAATATTAGCAAACCAAATTCAAAAATACATCAAAAAGATCATCCATCATGATCAAGTAGGATTTATTTCAGGGATGCAAAAGGATGGTACAATGTTCGAAAATTAAATCAAATCATCCACCACATCAACAAAAAGGACAAAAACTACATGATAATTCCATAGATGCTGAAAAAGCATTTGAGAAAATTCAACATCCATTCATGATAAAAACTCTCAACAAAATGGGTATGGAGGGCAAGTACCTCAACATAATAAAGGCCATATATGACAAATCCACAGCCAACATCATACGTAACAGCGAGAAGCTGTAAGTTTTTCTTTTAAGATCGGGAACAAGACAAGGATGCCCACTCTCCCTGCTTTTATTCAACATAGTTTTGGAGGTCCTAGTCATGGTAATCAGACAACACAAAGAAATACAAAGCATCCAGACTGGTAAGGAAGAAGTTAAACAGTCACTGTTTGAAGATGACATGACATTATACATAAAAAAAACCCTAAAGAATCCACTCTAAAACTTCTAGATCTAATCTGAATTCAGCAAAACTGCAGGATACAAAATTAATACACAGAAATCTGTTGCATTCCCATACACTAATGATGAACTAGCAGAAAGAGAAATCAGGAAAACAATTCCATTCACAATTGCATCAGAAAGAATAAAATACCTAGGAATAAACCTAATGAATGAAGTGAAAGACCTATACCCTGAAAACTACAAGACAATCAGGAGAGAAATTAAAGATGATACCAATAAATAGAAATACATCCCATGCTCATGGATAGGAAGAATTAATATTGTCAAAATGGCCATACTGCCTAAAGCAATCTACAGATTCAATGCAATCCCTTTCAAAATACCAACAGCATTCTTCAATGAATTAGAGCAAATAGTTCTAAAATTCATATGGAACCACAGAAGACCCCAAATAGCCAAAACAATCCTGAGAAGGAAGAATAAAGCTGGGGGGATTATGCTCCCCGATTTCAAGCTCTACTACAAAGGCACAGTAATCAAGACAATTTGGTACTGGTACATGATCAGACCCACAGATCAACAAAATAGACTAGAGAGCCCAGATATAAACCCAAGTATGTATGGTCAATTAATATACAATAAAGGAGCTATGGACATACAATAGGGAAATGAAAGCCTCTTCAAAAACTGGTGTTGGTAAAACTGGACAGCTACATGTAAGAGAATGAAACTGGATTACTGTCTAACCCCATACAGAAAAGTAAACACAAAATGGATCAAAGACCTGAATGTAAGTCATGAAACCATAAAACTCTTTAGAGGAAAACATAGGCAAAAATCTTTTGAATATAAACATGAGCAACTTTTTCCTAAACACATCTCCTTGGGCAAGGGAAACAAAAGAAAAAATGAACAAATGGAACTACATCAAACTAAAAAGCTTCTGTACAGCAAAGGACACCAGCAGAAGAACAAAAAGGCATCCTACAGTATGGGAGAATATATTTGTAAATGACATATCTGACAAGGGGTTAACATCCCAAATACATAAAGAACTCATATGCCTCAACACCCAAAAAGCAAATAACCTGATTAATAAATGTGAAGAGGATATTAACAGACATTTCTCCAAAGAATAAATTCAGATGGCCAACAAGCACATGAAAAGATGCTCCACATGGCTAATCATCAGAGATATGCAGATTAAAAGCACAATGAGATATCACCTCACACCAGTTAGAATGGCCAACATCCAAAAGACTAGGAACAACAACTGCTGGCGAGGATGTGGAGAAAGGGGAACCCTCCTACACTGCTGGTGGCAATGTAAACTAGTTCAACCATTATGGAAAGCAATATGGAGGTTCCTCAAAATACTAGAAATAGAAATACCATTTGACTCAGGTATTCCACTCCTAGGAATTTACCCAAAGAAAACAAGTTCTCAGATTCAAAAAGACATATGCACACCTATGTTTACTGCAGCACTATTTACAATTATAATTTTACTTGTTCTAGTCAATCACAAAAGTTAGTACTATTTTTTCATTCTTTTCTGAAACTTGAGGTACATTCTTTCCATTCATTCAATTCTTTCTCATTAACATTCTTTTACCATGTTTAAAAATTTCAAATTGTATTTGTTTTTTGAAGCTGTTATTGGTTAGGCTGAACATTTTTCCTAGACAAACATCCATAAATATGTACATTTGTGACATAAACCAAAAATGTATGTTCTGGTTTTGATATTCACTGAATATTCAAATAAGTGAATATGAACATACCACAGATGAAGTTTGAAATCTGGGGTTCAGAACAGGGGATGAAACTTTGATATTGTATGTTTAAGTCTTTAGGCCTGTTTGTGGACTTTTTGAGAAGAACTCTATAGCTGTCATCACATTTTCCTAAGGGTGTAAAACTGCAAAGGGGTTAAAACTTCCAAAGATGTATTATCAATTTAAAGAAATTAAAACTATAATTAAATATTACATAAGATTTTATATATTAGATGTTGTAATCTTTTTGATGAATCAGATGACTCTTGGATTCAGTAATTAATCCTTTTCAGCCATTTTAATGTGGAATATGTGGGAGTTTTTACACTTTAAAAAATTAAAATACAGTAACTACACAGTCAGTTATACAACAAATATTACTCATACAAAATAAAAATATTCAATTAATTATGCTACATGGCATTAAGGAATTAAACAGCAGTGAAAATATTTCTACAAAGCCAAAAATAGCACTCTAGGACTGGATGTTTTACAGAATAGGAAAAGAAAAAATCCCAGGGTCCTATTACCTGGCACCTTATCCTAAAAAACTAAAAAATAATTAAAACAAGGGCTCTCAGAAGTCCAGTGTTTTAGATAGGAAAGAAATTTGATGATAATGCTCAGTAGGTAGCTAAAACAGAAGGTGTTCTTTTGTAAGATAATGAACAGCAAGAGAAAGACCTACTTCTAGAAACACCATAACATCCAAAACAGCTCAAATTTAATCACACTGCTTTCTAAAAGATGGAGACTTTTAATGGAAGACAGGGTATTAATAATAACTTAGGAACATAAGTCATTCCTGAGGTAAGCTTGGAAGCACTAGGTGATGTGCCACATCATGAGAGAAAAGGCAGGGCCCTCTAGGGCCTCAACTTTGTGGAAAGAACAAAAAGGAGAGGTTAACAGTAAAAAAGAATGACACAAATACTTTGGCTATTCTCTCCCTACCTGTGCACTCAAGTATTAGGAGGGTAAGCACAAACAGGGCTCTCTTTACTCTTCTCATTTGCTCATTGAGTGAAGCAGGCATTGTGATACTCATCAAGCAAGCATGAACCATATACTGTTAGCAAATTTGGAAATGTTTTACAGCCTGCCTAAATTTCTATCATATTTAGCAAGAAGAGACAATAAGAACAGAATTAATGCATCTCAAGTTTAAAAAATATTAAGCTATTTCTTAAAATCTCAGACAAGACTAAAATTAAACCTCTTCATAGGTGTTATCTAAGAAAATAGGGTCAATGTTATATGCAATGCAAAAAACTGCCTACCAAACTTTTATCTAGCCAGCTTCCAGGGCAAAAATAAATATCTTTCAGAGAAGATAACTACTATAAAATCTCAAAATCCTAAAAAGGTAGCAATGACCTGTCTTCCTATGTGAAAGAGGAATATGAAAGATGCTAAGTTGTACCAAACTGCCTCTACTGCATTGAATTTAACATTTATAAAATTAATTTTAATGAAAAATTTTAGCTAAAGATATGTAAGAGAATAAAGGTTTTCCCATCTGCCTAAATTTGAGCTGCATAAAGGTAATTTCCTTCCATATAAACAGTTATGTTCATTTGGATGTAGTATCTAGATTGTGACTCTGCATTCACAAAATAATGTTGCTTTATATAATATAAAAACAGCATGGCTGTGGTTTGCTCCTATACTTTTATTCTGGTACTTCCTTGTGATAATAATGCTAATGAAGTACATCCATTCCTGAACACAAAAATCAGCACTCTTTGACTCTCCTGCAAAACACTGAAGGATGAGTTCTAGCAACAGAAATAAAAATGCAAGTGTAACTAAAGTTATTAGATAGTTATAACACTTCACTATCTTGCTAGTAGTAAAGACATCTGACTATATTTTAAATGTATTTTAGAGTTTCAACGAATATGTTCAGATAAAATTGATGACATTCATTTTAATTTAGAATCTTAGGAGAAATAGAGAAACATACTATCTTTGTAATAACAGATGGTTTATTACTTATTATAAGTTTTTTATTAAGGAACTGGATACCCTAAACATATCAGAGATAGAAGATACATGTGAGTATACAGCAAATACTACAGTTCCTCAATACTTTCATTACATACATGATTTAATAACAATGTCAGAAGGCACATGATTATGATGATAACTTAAAATTTATATTGAGTCATCAATGCTTTAGAAATAGCTATCATTTTATTCCATATTACTATCCTTTGTTATTTTTGAAAATAATAGATTTGCTGGTTTACTAAAAACCTTCAATGGTAGGAATTGAAACATACCAAGTGTGTAATATTTTTAAATTATATCTTCTATCAAGTCAGGTGGACATTATTATCAGTAAGGTAGCTTATTCCTTAATTTGGCAGGCCAATTAAAGCCGGTCAGATAACACTGGCCATTGGAAAAGGATCACAAATTTGTAACAAACTCCCAAGATGGGCACATGTAAGATTCAGACAGAAAAAAATCCGATGTGAGAAAACTACTAAGGTGAAAGAACACAAGTGTGTGTTGAACAGTATAATGGGGTAGGGAACGCAGACTTTGGTAAAAAGTAAAGTCAAATGGAAATATTAGAGAAATACATATTTAAACAAAAATTTCTCTGCTTCAACCTTAATGTTTTCCTTTCTGCTAAAACAACAGAAATCATCAGGGTTTTCAATAAAACATTCCTTTGCAGTCTTCATCAGACTTAGGTTCTAATTTCCCATCTAGATTTAATAGCCTTCACATAATCATTTTCCCACAGACTGTTCTTTACATTATACGTTAACAAATATTAACAAAATATTCTGACCACATGAAATAAGACTGCCCCCATCCACCCACTAAAGAGTATACTTTAAGCCCATTCCACAGTAATAAAATTTGGGTATATATAATTAAAAAAATTAAATTGCAGCAGCTGGCATGTAGTAGATAAAGACAGAATTTCATCAGCAACACCACAGTTTCATACTTAACATCTCTAAAATGTGGCTACATCTAACAATTGACAGTGAAGCATTGCTTAATTGGCAGTACTTCTCCTTTGTTAATGATAAATAAAATAATAATGCCTTCTAAAAATGATGTTGTTTCAGATTAGATTAAGTAGAGCAATAAATGTTAAATTTAGTTAACTAAATTAAACCAAGGTGAAATTAAACCTAGGCGTTTTCACTATATTAACACTCAGAAAACTGAAATTCATGTTTTTTGATTCACTCATTTGTATATTGGTTTGTTCAAAAGCTTACATTATTATAAAGATTAGGTTATGCCTCTTTAAAAAGCAACCCAAGTACTATGTCTTTTGAGGCAATTAATCCTTTCACATTTAAAGTAATTATTGACAGGAAATGACTTACTATTGCCACTTTCTTCACTGTCTTCTGTATTTTAGCCCTTTTGTCCCTTGTTTCCACTCTTACAGTCTTTGTTTGAGTTTCATTCATTTTTTTTTTTGCAGTGACATATTCAGATTCCTTTCTCATCTCTTTTGTATCTTCTATAGGTATTTTCTTTGTGGTTACCATGTAGTTTACATAAAACACCTTACAGTTATAATAATCTATGCTAAACTGATAAAAAACAAACTTCCATCACATACAAAAACTCTCCAATTTTACTTCCCCCACACACTTTATGTAACTGATTTTGTAAGTTACATCTTTTTATACTGTGCATCTATTAATATCTGCTTACAGGTAGATTTTTTATACTTTTGTCTTTTCTATACAAGAATTAGATTTTTACACCATCATTACTGTATTACAGTATTCTGTTTTTGTCTATGTATTACATCTTCTAGCTTATTTTATACTTTCACATGATGTCGTGTTGCTGTTTAGCATCCTTTTCTTCATTTTTTCTTTAGAATCTAAAGACCATATTTATTTTATAAATAAAAATGGCCAAAAAACATGCATCAGTGTTGTCTGCCAATTATAAATCAGAATTGGGTATCTAAGTACTGAAGGAGTGTGTTCCTGAAACCAGTAAACCAGTTCCAGTCCATTAAAATTTCAACCAGTTTTAATACCTACCAGTCCCTTTGCTTACATACGGTGGCTTAAAGAACTTCACAACACCATAAACATTGACAATCATACCACTCTTAAGTTGATTCAGGGGTGTATATATGTAATGTGTTGCTGGAACCTAAAGAAAGAGAAGAGAGTGAAATATCCATATTAAATATTGATATTTTAGAATCATGTTATGATCAAATTTGTAAATAGCAAATCTAACTACATTTTTCTCCATTTAAGTGTCTAAAAAGAGGCTGTAGCCTGAAAAAAAGGAAGTGCATAGCATATAAAAGTTTCGATAAACAAACTAGTTTTTCTTAGAAATAACTTTGATTATAAATGATACAATTTGTACACAGTTCTAAGAAAAGCAGCTTAAGAGATTTTGGTTCTGGTTTTTAACTTTACTTACTATCACCTCAAAACTTGTGGTGTGTGTTTACATAATATATATATATTTTCCTATACTACTATAAAGATTTTATTTAAGCCTAAATAAAGCCAGGTTTTGATTACAAATGGTATAAAGACATTCAAAATGGTGATAAAAGCACGGGGAGAGCTGTGCAACACAGAGAAGACAAGTAGTGATTTTATAGCATCTTACTATGTTGATGGACAGTGACTGTGAATTGGTATGTGGGGGAGACTTGGTGAAGGGGGGAACCTAGTAAACATAATGTCCTTCATGTAATTGTACATTAATGATACCAAAATAAATAAATAAATAAATAAATGGTAATAAAAGAAAAGAGGAATTTTCTGAAATAGTTGTACATTAAGTCTGGAAAGAAAAGGGAACATAATTTATAAAGATATGTCTTCATAATAGTAAAACAACCCTTAAAAGGGTTCAGACATCTGGCCCCATCACCCAACATTCTGATCCTCAATTAGCATAAGGTTACCTATTACACTAAGAGTTAAAATTTTTAAAAATCATCAAAATTAATTAATTGGCTTTTTCAAGGAAGCTGACTAACCCCATGGGCATATACAAGGAGGACAGGACTTAAAAATCTCATCAAACCTTGATATAAAAAAAGTTGTAGTTCATTAGTGAAGAAAGAAAAATAATGGTCAGCATATGAGACAGATAAGAGAAGATATGTGCTCAGCTAACAAAATAACTGGACCTAAGATATTATCTTAACAACTATCTTCCTAATGTAGAGCTGAATGGGGAAGGCCAGCACAGCTCAAATAACATACTTGTTAATTCATGACCAACAACATCTGATCTATAATTTGGCTTTCCATGTAAATAAACCAGTATATTTATACATAGCAGGTAAGTAATTCTAATAGTTCAGAATACCTGAGCTTTCTGAAAAAATATTTTGCTAAGATCAGAGGCACTTTCATTGTGGCTTAAAGAACTTCACCACACCATAAACATTGACAATCATACCACTCTTAAGTTGATTCGGGGTCATGGATATATAAAACAATTAAGTTGACCTCTCCATAACAATTATGAGACATACTAATACCCATGGCTAATTCACATTTTTTAAAAGTACATCAATCCTTTTATTGGTTACAGTTTCCTTAAATAATAAATTTAAATTGTACTACTATAGTATTGTTCAGAATTTAAAATCTGTATACTGTAGTTATTGTAAGGTAGAAACAAAGTTCTTATACTCAGTCCATTAGAAACTAAAGGTTTAAGAACATAGGTAGAAAATAAACTTTATATTAAACTTAATCAACATATTACATTTCCAATTTCACTTGGTTACAAGTAGCTCACCTGTAAAAATGGGAACCTTCCTATTGCTATAAAATTTTGTAAAATATTGGAAAAAAGGACAAAAAAGAAAAGCAAAATGTATTATAAGTCAACTTCTTCACTTAAAATCACATGATCTGTCAAATCACAATTCATCACTAATCTGTTTAATACAAACTGATGAAGAAAAAAGAATCTGCCTGAGCTTTAAGTCATAAAAATCCCAGTGTCTTCACACAATACAACTATTTTTTCCATTTTAATTCTCTGTGTATGTACTTATACAAAATATCATAAGATACTCCAGAAAACAGAACAGCAAGATATTATTTACTAGGTAAATATGTAACTTGAATTTAACGCTGTCATGTATCATAAAAGTAGAGATTATGTCTTCCCATTGTATTGATACTAATTCAAAATCAGACCATAAAATGGATCGAATATAGATGAGTGTGTGTATATATGTACACACACACATCTGTATATGTGTGTATACACATGAGGGTGTGTAGTACATATTCTAAATTAAACTGAAAATCATCTTACCAAAGACATTGATTCTGTAGAAAAATCTCTTACAGATTTAACATAAACCTGAAAACAAAAAGAGGACTTATTTTACAAATGACCTCCAATGTGATTACAGATCTTTAATTGTAGTAAAACTATACATATAACTGTATAATACTCAAAATCACTGGAACAGCTTAAAGTTACGGCTTACAAATTAAGAGTGACATGTGCAAAGCTGTATAAGCTAAACTTCAGTCTAATCCATTAATTTTAATATCATAAGACCATCTCTAGCCCATATAATGAATGCCCTTGTGAATACTAGAAACCTAGGCAGATGGTGGCCTGCAGGCACATGGCCTGGCCCAACTCTACTCTGTACCTGACAGACCTGACCAAAGAAGTAGTCTTCAAAAAGGAGGAGGGGGAGGCACACACAGAAGAAGGGATGAGCACCTTCATAAAGCATAAAATAGGAAGGTATCAGTTTTACCTAAAAGGGAGGACTGATCAATTTAAAGTGAAGTCAAGTAGAATCAAAGAGACTGATGGTATAATTGCAAAGAATAAACTTAGGTCTAGAGGGTCTGTGAAGTTTTAAATTTTTCATTAATAATAACTAAGGGATCTTTCTTGTCTCCTGGAGTCATTCTAAACATAAAGCCAAGAAAAGAATTCCTATTTTTAAAATCTAAAATACTTAATTAAAATAACTGTCAGAATAGTTGATCTGCATATTTATTGAAATACTACAGCTCATTAAAACCACAATATGATTGGAGACTAAAGGTTACACACTTACATAAACAGTTGATTTGCAGTCTTCAAATGCTTTCAAAAATAAGCATTGTTTACCATCACTACTTGTAGATGAAGATGCTGACAAAACAATAAATCCAGCCACAGCAATGGTGTCCTACAGAGCAAAAAATGGGTTTAAATCATCAAAATATCAATAATTCTGGAAGTCAAAAAAATCCTTGTTTTTATTATTATTTAGAAACAGCAATTATTTCTGTATAATGGACTAGTTAGCCTAAACTTCTTAAATGCTTTCTGAATATAAGGTTAAGACCACCTCCTCTAAATAGCTATCAACAATGTAGCCATAGGTAATACCTCACTTCATGCATCAGGAAAATACTAACTACATCACCTAGAAAATTTTACTTCAAAAATCAATGTTTATCTCAATTTATGTTAATAAGTTTGCATGAATAAACACAATGAAGAAATAACAGGTGATACAACAATGGAAATTAAATGAAACTAAATCTCAGAGTTGAGAGAATACACTAAAACTTGTCATACGTGTAAAAACTCCATATTGTTATGAAGCTAATGTACATGCATACAATTCCAGGGTATGAGATATAAATAAGAAATTTCCATTTATATACCAATAAAAACAAAAATTATTTCTACTTAGGTTTCTAATTGCAATAAGAAGCCAATCTCCATTTATTCCTGCCTCTCATTTTTTAGTTAAATCTCCCTCTTCTTACTTTCCAAATATTGGTACATACACTCAGCAAGTTTTGTCTTGCTGCATTTTGTGCATGTGTGTGTTTATTTTTATTATCTTAATTTGATTTTAACTCCAAAATCTATAAAAAATTTCCTTTTTTAGGCAACTTCCTTCAATAATCCTAATCTCTACCAAATGGAAATCTTCTGCATTACTGATTTGCTTAGCAAACACAAGGATGTCATGTCAGCCCCCAGCCTATCTACTGCGATCCATTAACTAGGCTGTGAGCACCTTGAAGTCAGGGGTCATATCTTACTCTGCTTTGTATCTACAAAGCTTGGCACAAAGTAGAAACTCCATAAGCAAACTGTGAACCAAAGGAGGGACTTCCATTGCCTTTCTAAACCTCTATCCAGATATTTTAGCTTGGCTCATTTCTGTATTTTTTTTCCTTCAGGTGTGACTGCAAACATAATTGGGTCTATGGTATAATGCTAAAAAACCACAACTCTTTATGATGAGAAAATTTTCTTCTCACTGAAAATTTTCCAAGTTTCTCTCATGTTTTAGACAATTTTAAAGAGGAATGAAATAAACAATAAGAAAAATATACAATGCTTTCAATTCATCTCAGACTAATATATTCAGATTTAAATGAAAATTTGAGATTTTAGTCAAATAGTTAAAGTTGTTTAACAGAACTAATACACAAAGATAAAAACAAGTACAAAGTCACTGGTTTAACAGTTCTCAATTCTCTTAAGAGCACAAAAATAACTTGTCATTTTATATTTTACGTAAAAATGTCTTAAACACAAATATTACATGTAAAGAAATATACTAAATGCAAATATTAGGGGTACAGATGCACATTTTTCTATGTTTCTCTATAATCTAAACTTAAGAACAATAAGTATTTATTTCTTTTATGATGGAGAAAACACTTTTAAAAGAGAGTAAAGCACAAAAAGCAGGATATCACCATTCATAAGAAAACAATTTTCAAAAGTCTATTTTAATATTAGCAACACAACTGAGTAAAGTTACATTTCCTCTAGCACACATGACACCATGTAAATAACAAAAGTATCTTTTAAGAAAAATGATGTATTCATTGCATTGTTATATATTACATTTGTAAACATGAACTTATATTTGAATGTACATATATAAATTGTACTAAGGCCCTCAGTGATCTCATCGCCATTGAACTTTCCTGTTTTACTTCCCATTTTTCTCTTTTACACATATCTGATCTCATCTATCTTTTAAAGTCTGGGCTCTAAAAGCTTTTTTCTTATAAAATCTGTCTTAGATTGTCCCTCTCCCAGAAAAATAATCCTTCCTTCCTTCCTTCCTTCACTTTGTGTGTTACTTACACAGTTCTTAATGCTTTTAATGCCCTTAAAACTCTGTAAAATCCCTGAGACTAAGAATAATGTCTTATCCACCTATATATCCCATACCAGTGACTGGCAGAGGCTTCTGTTCATAGTCAGTGCTCAGCAAGTATCTGTTAAACAAACTAATTAATACTGGTAAAAACTGAAGTACAAATCTAAATAAAAGGTAAAAAAATGAAATGAGTAAGCCTTAGGATTCAATTCCCATGAATTTACATACCATAATGGCTTTTACATTAATTCAAATACATAGAGAATAAGAAAAATTAATATATAGTAGGCATTATTCATTTGTATAAATTCACAAAGATTGAAAATGAGATTTAATACACATTGCTCTAGGTTCTATACTTATGAGAAGAGCATACTGAAGCCACTCAAATAAGAATGGGAATTACACAGTTCTGTGCTAAGAGTATATTCTGATATACTGACATAGGTGTTTAATCTCAATTTGCTGATAAAGTATTAGGAAACCGACCTAAGAAGAATACCATGTTACTAAAAATGGTAAGGCTTTATCAATATCTGTTCATGAACGTTCTAAAAGCATAAACAGATTTGGTATGGCTGAATCCTTGAAGGGACTCAGCATACTCAGGTTCAGCAAATAGGTCACTTCCCTTTTGTGCCTGTGCTACCCTGTCAGAGAGCCTTTGAAAGAATGAGTCCTTATCAAACAATTCCCAACAGGAATATTCTACTACAAACCAGCCTCAGAGAATATGAATGAAATCAGTACCAGTCTTTTTAACATGAAAGAAATGTTTTTTAAAAATATGAAAAACCTAAAAGGGGAAAAAACCAAAAATCAACTTATTTGCATATTGACAAATATAGTTTTTACATGCTAATATTGCCTAAAGAAAAATACAATATGGTATAACAGGCAAATAGGTGAATGAAAAAATTGTAAGCCACAAAACTAATGTATTAGTTTGCTAATTTTTAACAGTTAATACATTAAAAATTCTCAAGCTGTTACGCTTAAGGAGCAGGAAAAAGGGCACAGAAAATATGAAACAATTGATAATCCAGTAAGAAAAACACTTTTTTGACCTGAATAGGCATTAAGTAATTTTTACTATACTGACCTTTTAAGTCTTGGTAATATGCTGTATTTTTTTTTTTTTGAGAGGGCATCTCTCATATTTATTAATCAAATGGTTGTTAACAGTTAACAACAATAAAATTCTGTACAGGGGACTCAATGCACAATCATTAATCCACCCCAAGCCTAATTCTCATCAGTCTCTGATCTTCTGAAGCACAATGAACAAGTTCTTACGTGGTGAACAAATTCTTACAGAGTGAATAAGTTCTTACATGGTGAATAGTACAAGGGCAGTCATCACAGAAACTTTCAGTTTTGATCACGCATTATGAACTACAAACAATCAGGTCAGATATGAATATTCGTTTGATTTTTATACTTGATTTATATGTGAATCCCATGTGTCTCCCTTATTATTATTATTATTTTTTTTTTTTAATAAAATGTTGAAGTGGTAGGTAGATGCAAGATAAAGGTAGAAAACACAGTTTAGTGCTGTAAGAGAGCAAATGTAGATGATCATGTGTGTGCCTAAAGGCTAAGTATTAATCTAAGCTAGACAAGGGCAACAAAACATCCACGGATGCAGAAGATTTCTCTCAAAACAGCGGGGGTGAGGTTCTAAGCCTCATCTCTGTTGATTCCCAATTTCTCACCTGATGGCCCCCCTGCGACTGTGCCTGTCTTAGGTTGTTCCTCCCTTGAGGAATCTTACCCGTCTCTGGCTAACCAGTCATCTTCCGGGGCCATACAGGGAAATATAAAGTCGGTAAGTGAGAGAGAAGCCTTATTGTTTGAAAAGGTTAGCTTTTTACTTCTTTGCAGATTTACGCCCTGTGGGTTTTATGCCCAGCATTTGTCTTGAGGTATCTTTACCACTTGGAAGAATTATGATACTCGGTAAATTCGATATGAGGCACGAGTTCTATTTAAGGGTTGTAATTAGGAAGGAAGAAGAAAAGCTAAAGAAGTAGCAGACGGAAGAAAACATGGGAAGATTGGTTATTTCTTTGACATATCTTCTTGTAGAGTAACTTAAGCATGTATAGGTTTTAAACTACTAATTAAATTGTGTGCACACATTAACATAATAGGAATACAGCTACATAACCAAAGCAGACCTACAATTACCAGCCATATACAGGGAAACCAAAAAAACCAGTTAGGCACCCTAGGCATTTGTGAAATCTTATCAATGATATGATGGATATTGTCTAACTGAATTTGAGTAGTTTGAGAAAAATCAGACAAATTAAAACAACACATTCCTGGGAACTGTTCACATCCCATATGTTCTTTTAACAGTAGATAGTCTATAGTCGCAAGATTTTGGAGCGCTGCAACTTGCGCTTCTCCTAATTCTTGGTTGAGTTCCGACAGTATAGATCCAGTCAAATTTGTTGTTTTACTGTATGCACAGGCCAGCTTAGATATCTCCCCCTTCATTCCAATGGCAATTCCAGGAACCAGTGGGATGAATGCAGCTACAACTGCAACAGCACCAGGATCTTTGTTGACATTTTTTGATGATCATCTTCTGGAATGACACTTCCAGAGTATGTTGATGCTGGAACTTCTTCTTCATATCGTATCTTATTTCGTTTTCTGGGTAGCCAAATTGGGCTTTGATCCTCTGTATAAACACAAACAGACCCTTTGCCCACACTTTGATATGCCCTTTATACCATTGTGAAGAACTTATTGGAGGTCACCACACAGGAACTGCTTTTTTTTTAAGAGAAAGGAATATTATCAGAAAAATGTACTTCCATAGCTGATCATCAATATGTTGTATTTTAAAACACTGTGAGAATGAAAGGGTACAGGGAAAAGCCAGGGATCTGACATCAGGGATAGTGCAGTGATGGGCAGGAAATGTTTCTCTACTACAAAAAATGTATTTCATGGGTATTAGCATCTACTGGATCATGTAACAACACGGACACAATTGAAATAGTATATGTAACATTAGTATAAAAAACCAGAATCATTAAATGGCCTATAAATCACCATATGATCTGATGCCCACACACTTCACCAGCCACACATTGTGTGACTCACTTTAGAATTCTGTCTTTTTATAATTCTTGAGCATTCCATCATCCTCACTCAGGACCTTTGCATATACTGTGTTTTCTTACTGATCCACTCTCCCAGTTCCCCCACACTCATTCTTTCTGCTACTTTTCTCATTCTGCTACTCAATCTTCTTGATTACATATCATATCTGGATAAAATAATTAATTACATATTAGTTGTTTAATTCTACTCTTCTCCACTGAACACTATTCCACGATGGCAAGATCCATAACAATCTAATTCAGTTTAGATGTCTCTGACATATAGAATGAAGATAGAAGACATTCAACAAATATTTGGACAACTAAATGAACAACCAAACATATGAATACTTATACAAGTACTTTACATATATGTATAATATACCCTCACTAAATCTCAAATAAAATAAGCTATACAAAACTTACTTCATAGAATCTTAGCATTTTAGAACTGAAAAGGACTTTACAGATCATGCAACCAAGCACCATCATTTTTCAAATAAGAAAACAAGGGCCAGAAAGATAAGTAAATAGTCTAAGGTCACATATAACTAATTAGTTCTGGATCAAGACAAGAATCCAGGTCTCCTGACTTCCAAGACAGGGACTACTCTGTCTCCTCTTTCAAAATAATTTCTTATAGGGAGGGGGAAAATGTATTAATAAATGTCTACGATTTTGACAGTTTTATGATAAAATATTTTTTTTAACTTTCAAAATACTTTGGAAAAGGCTTTCCTCTAAATTTATATTCATATATTGAATGCTAAATCTTACTTAAAAGCTAAAATTGAAAAAAAACCCTCATATGGAAGGAGGTTTAACTGGAACATGCATATTCCTGCAAAACATGTGTATCATTAATCTAGCAAAGCAAGGACTAAAATTTTTGTTAAAATTAATTTTAATGTTGTAGGGTTGTAGTCGTATTCAAATATGGGGCTAATCTAAAGGCAACAAGCAAATCACAAGAAAGGTATAAGAACAGAATTAGAAAATTCATTATTTTATGCAAAAAAATTACCATTTGATTTATAACAATCTTTAACCTTAATACTATAAACTCTAAAATAACCTAATTACACCTCTCGAATGATCACTATTCATGGTTTTTAAACCCAAAAAAGAATTTGAAGTAAAATGTGACTTACTACTATTATTAACATTCTCTATTACCTGACAAGTACTAATTAGTTACTATAGTTCTACTCTATTTTAGCGAATGCCTATTTCTAGTATATTTCAATAGCAGAAAACACCTCTCATATGTCATTTAGATAAAATATTAATATGTAATATATTATACATTTTACTAATGCATTATACATGTTTTATATATTGTACATAATTGGCAAGGTTATATTATTATTATAATATTATAATATTATACATATAATATATTATAAAATAATATTATATTATAAAATATAATAATATTATAAAATAATATTATATTATAACCCTTGTTTCTCAGATAAGAGTTTAATACATAATAGAATATTAAAGGATAAAGATGAAAATCTGTTTATATTATAGATATCCAATATCATGCATTTATTTTTAAAACTCTTCTCTAAGATGTCCAAGATATGTTGTGAAATAAAGCAACTTATAAAACATGAATAGTATGAAGTCATTTGGTGAAAAAAGTACATGTATCAGCTTACATATACACACACACACAAACATAGATATATACAGAGACATATTAAGTATACAGATTATATATATTACACACACACAATGGTTTTTCTCTACTGAAGAGAGTAGGCAATGGGAGTGGGTTCACAGGCAGTGGGCAGCTTTGTTTTGTACTTGAATGTTTTTGAAGCCATGACCAGGCAAGAACAAAGTCTTCTAAGCCACATATTTGCAAGACTTAATCCAAGTCTACACTATCTCCTTGAGGCAGGAAAAGAATATAGTCATGGAGATAGAGTAGCTTCTCCACCTACTAGAAGTCCTATAACAAACCTTATCCCTAGAATGGTTACCTTCATAATAGTACAAATGACCATCACCACAGAGGGTTACTAAAGGCTCAGATGATAAATATATATGTAAGCACTTTGCAAACTGTATACATCCATACAAATGTAATATATATTATTAGTAAAAGATTAGGAAAAAAACTAGTTCAACAGTAGAAGCTGGCTATAATAAATGTTTGAAAAAGAATGTTTTCTACCACCTATTTCTCAAGCAAAATTTTAACAGCCTCTTAAGTATAATCTTTACCATTAGATTGAAAACTATATAAAATAAATAAAGGATAGGACATTTGGAATGCTAGAACATTTCCTCAAATATACACTTCTGGAAATGTTTCAAAAAATTAAGAAAACTTAAAATATTCATATTAGCACTTTTATAGACACAAAATTTTTCTAAAAATAATGCAAGAC
This sequence comes from Manis pentadactyla, assembly GCF_030020395.1. Taxonomy (NCBI): domain Eukaryota; kingdom Metazoa; phylum Chordata; class Mammalia; order Pholidota; family Manidae; genus Manis; species Manis pentadactyla. The sequence goes on from NC_080025.1 coordinate 123,480,346, forward strand.
TTTTAAAACATACCTGTAATTCTGGGGGAAAATCCGGGGCAAAATACATTTGAAACCAAAGTCAGTCAAAGGGAGAAATAAAGTGGGAGAAACCTGTTTATTGCTTACAAGCAGTTGTCCACTTCTGCTCTACCGTGTCTCTCATGACCCAGCTGCAGGAAAAAGGGACCCCACCCATCCTCTCTGGTCTAGATATGCCCTTGGTCACCCTTGCAATCACCTACTGATATGGAGATAGACTCCTTCTCTCCACCCCTTGGAAACACCTATTGATATGCAGATGCACTAAAGCCAGGCCAGAGATTCTAGATAAAACTAGAAGGCCAGAAAAGATCACATAGTTAATGAGTCATTCAGTTGAAGTTCCAAAGGCCAGGAGTAACTTGGAATGTCCAGATATTCCCCAGATAAAGGAGAGCATCTGAGTGCAGCCCATGTCTTCATTGTGTCACTTAGATCATACCATTGTAAGATTTACTTTAGTCTGCTAAAAGGCCCAGTTATTCTTTAATTTAATCTATATGCTGTTTTTTCGTCCTCCGGGCCCTACTCAAGTAACTTGGAACCTGGGCAGGAGACAAGCATCATGATTAATTTTCTAAACAAGTCCAAAGATAAACAGCATAGTAAGAACAGGGAAGATTTTATCTTAAAGCTAAGATCCCATTTTAAAAGCCAGGAAGATAGGAAGTAAGACTCCTAACTATTCTTTAACAAACAGACAGTAATTCATCCCACCTTGGGAGCAAGGCAGGCGGTCTTGGTTGATATGTTACCAGAGGGAAGCTGCTATCCTGGGAAGGAACCAGATTAGTAAATTTGTGTTAATTTTGCAGAATTACAAAGAGGACTGATAGTAGAAGAGAAGAGATTTAATGTCTCTCACCAAAGATAAACATCTTGAGACCACTGAACAAGTCTACACTCCCTAGCCCTTTGTCACATTCCTGAAAAATCCTTAAGAGGGAACCCCCAACCTTTTAGGGTGCCTCCTCTGAGGATGTCCGCACTTCCTCTGTCATTAAGTGCATAACTTCAAATAAAACTTTTACTCTGCTTCACTACTGTGTCTCTGTCTTTCAATTCTTCGCTGTGGCAGGGACAAAAACTGAGGAAAATGAACAACTACCCCCTAACAAAATCACTATTATTTTTGTACAATGTGTGCACAGAGTAAATTACTCTTGGAGCTCAATATTAACACAATTATATATTGATGCCAGGGTTCTTGTCCATGAAGCTGAAGAATGAGCTTCACAAACACTCAAGGTAGGAGAGCAAGGTACAGGCTTTTACTTAGAAATAAAGTGAGAGGAAAAAGCTCCTGGCTCATGCCAGGAGGGGACAAGAGCCCTGGGTGGTGAGGTTGTCTAGGGGATTTATAGGCAGTTGAGGATTTTTGGGTACTGAGGGCTTAGGGTGTGGACTTGTACCACCTGCTCTGCCCTCAAGGTGGGCTGGGTTGTTGTCTGTTTGCTAGGGGTGTTTACAGTGAAGTCACGGTTTATGCTGAGATACCCTTGGGGAACACTCAAACATTCCAGGCAAAGTTGCTCCTGGTCTTTTGACCTTTAACTGATCTCATTGAAGATGTCTATATTCCTAGTCTGGTATCTTTACCCTAGAGAATTAGTGTGACCTTTACTTTGCATAATGCTGAACATAGAGTTTCGATAGGGACTTTATATTGTTACATTGCTCTGACTGTAAATATCTTGCCTTGCTTCTTCCTGAGGCCCTCGCCCTACTCTGTCTAAGCCCATGGTCCCTGTCTCAATACCATGATAGGATCATATGAAATTCTGTCCTCAAAAAGCAGTTCTTAATTGTGGGTTCACAGATCTGAGGAGAAGTTATGGACCGCCTTCTCAGAGAAAAAAAAACATTTATATGACTTTTAGCTGATTCAAGAACCCCTCTTAAGGATCTATACACTGCTGGGGGCCCACTGGAGATCACTGCACCTTAGGATACTCATCTACAAACTGCTGGTCCTTTCACAGAAAATTAACTAGGCTTTTCATTTTACAGCTTGTTGACTCAAAATAGGATGCTGGAGCATCTTCCCGATCACACATTAAAATGGCCTTTTCTCCCTTGCACAAATTTGAAGCCAACAGTTTAATACTAACTTACTGAAAAATATCAAGAGAGAAGAAAGGACAGGCAACTTTAATAATCTTGGTAAGAAGAAAAGAAGTAGACTAGGATTTCCTGGTCAAGGTCCTTGAAATATCAAAAATGTTAAGTGTACTTATCTTTACAGAAATGAAAAAGATCATCTGAAAAAGAAAAAATCATCAAACTACATTTTATGTATACTTCATATATTCTATAACCCATGAAAACTTAATATATTATTAATTCAATATGTCTTAGGGCATACCCAGCAACCTAAAGAATGAGGAATATGTTATTAGCATCTGTTTTTAAAGGGTGAAGAGTCACAGTAAATACAGCTTAATATTCACATGTAGATTAGCCACATAGCTTGGTATTCACATATAAATTAGTCATGGAACTGATTTTTTTTTACATTTTCCCAATCAACAAAGTATTGTAATAGTTTTCTAGTTCAAAGGAAAAATGTTTAAATTTTCTTTCTAAATAAGTGAATCTTACCTGTTAAACACCTATTTAATATTTTCATTTTCATTCATATTCTCTCCCTCCCACTCTCTACATCATTTCTGATTTCAGGACTTCTTAAGCACTGAATTTTCAACAATTCAGAACTATCATCATGAATATTAATTACTGTAACTAAGTTGAAATAAAGTCATGCCTTCAAGGGCAAGAAAAGTAACAGGATTATAATAGTCATGACAATAGGCCTTTACTGGAACCACCCACAAAAGTGCCTCAGCAATGGCTCTAGAGCCATTGATTTCTACCCACCTGAACAGCCTGAAGCAGAACTTTGCTGTGCTGTACCAAGTAGATTAAAACTATATCTCAAAGGTTTTAAATTGTATCTAAAATTACTCTAGTTATCATTCTGAGAGAAATAATCTCTAATGAAATGTTCTAGGAGCTTTAAGATATGAATTACATAGCAACTATCTTATTTCCTCAAAATCTAAAGTAAGATTTTAATATACACCATTGATTTCATAACAGTTCTTCACAGGGAAAAAAACAAACAGTACACTGATTCTTTTCTTTGTTCAAATTACAAATTAGGAAAATATTAACTGACCATATCTTCACAGAGGCTTTAGTGAAAAGACAAAACTTGAGTTTGGCAATTTGCAAATTTTTTTATCAAAAAAAAAAAGAAAAAGGTAGATATTCTGACAATTTCTTTGAATGCATTTTTATTCTAGACTCCAATGACAGGTTTTACAAAAATGGTAGCATTTCTCAAGTCCACTGAATTATTTATAAATCATCAGTTTCTGAAACTATAGTATGTCAGAGCTATTCAGAATTCTCAATTAATCCAACACCCTTACTTTATAGTTGGATGTGTATTTTGTATTTCATAAAGCATTACTTTAAATACAGATCTGGAGAGAATCAATGGTTATTCAAAACCCAGTAAATAACTGGAGATAAAGCAGGGACCAGAAGCTAAACTCCTGGGCTCAGGTCCAGATACCCTTTCTCTACCCTGCTCTTCCTCAGTGGGGATGCATTTAATTAAAGTAAGATAATAAGATTATTAACTACAATAATAATAGTTGCCATGTACTGAGTTCCTACTAAGTGCCAGGAGTAGATATGTTTTATCTCTAATCCAGACAACAATCCAGAAAGGTAGGTATTATCCCCATCTTAAGATTAAAAATTTTATTAATTTTTAAATTAATCTTATGATTAATTTTTACCCTTAACATCAAAAGCTTTTTTAATCTTTACAGATTAAAAACAAGGTTGGATGGAGTTAAGAGTCATACCTGCTGGGCTTGAGGCACTCTGATCCCCCACTCCGAGCTTTGACTGGAACATGCACTAACCCTTTAGTCTTTGTACCTGCAAATTCCTGGTCTAGAACACTCTTACTCTAAGTATCTTAAGGATAACTTGATCACTTCTTTCAAGTATCTGTTCTAATATCACCTTATCAGTCTTTCCTTCCTCAGACTGAAACCTGTCTTCTCTCCCCTTTACGTCCTCATACCTTCTCTCTCTCCCACTGCTTTATTTTCTCCATAGCATTGTTGCCACTTGAAAATTTTTTTATTTATTTATATTTCTTGTCTGTCCATCTTCAATAGAAAGTAAGCCATATAAAAGAACTTTGTCTATTTGGATCACCAGTGGCTAGGAATGAGGCCTAGCTCATAACAGGTGTTCAATAAATCATTGCATAAATGTGTAACTGACTGAGTAAATACATCCTAATTCTCTTACATTGTCCATTAGAAAACATGTATGTACTCAGGAGAAACATTTAAAGTACAAAAAGACTACTAGGGGGCAAACACCAGTCCCCAGCTCCTCCAAAGCCAATAGATGGCCACAGCTTCAGAGAATCAGAATGGCAAGGTATTTCCCCACCAGAAATGCCAGGACCTCCAACCACAGGCAAAGTCTCTTTTGCCTCTGTGTGAGGAAGGGAGCAGGAGGCAGTTCTTCTTCCCATCAGGGCTGCCTGGGATGGAATGGTGAGCAGGTAGCGGAAAGCTCCAAACAACAACAGCTATTTACCATTCTCTAGAAAATTATTTGAGTATTTTAACAACCATATACCTATGTCATATACCTATGCAAAATGGTTGAGTTATCACTGCCTCATTCCTAGCACTGGTACAATTATTTAAGTAATTCACCCAATGACAAATGCCACAACTATGCAATTACTAGATACTTTACAGATCTCTAGAATTATGTCAGCTAATAAGGAGAAAACATTATAAAAGAATTGAAATATAGTGTTCAAGCTTGCCTTTTTAAGAAAAGAGTTACAAGGAGTTTTGAGAAAAAGTTTGGGAAAAATAGACTGGAAGACAGAGATATAAAGATAGGGGAGTATATACTGAATATACTGATGATATTTCATGATTTAAAAAAATTAATATTACTATTTCAGTAGTATGATTGTATTGTGCTATTCACTCATTTGTGTATATATATATATATATATGCACATAATTTTAGGAATCTTTCTACTTAACATACTGAAAGTTTTATGGTTTGAATTACATAAGTGATATCTGCCTCAAAATAATTTGTGGCAGTAAAAGGGCAGATAATGAAACAGATGAAAATAGTCTGTTTCTTGATAACTGTTGAAGTTAGATGATGGATATATGAACATTCATTATAGAATTCTCACCACTTGTATATGTTTGAAATTTTTCACAGTAAAAAGCTTGAAGATTGTTAAATAAAATGTTCCACTAAAAAAACAAAGTTGCCTGTTTTTTCTCAAATCCTTCAGGCAGATTCAGTTGATTGAGGTTGCTATTATAACTCATTATAGTTACCACCATTAAATGACTCTCCATTAGATTAAAGATTGTGGCCTCCAAAAGGCCAAACACTGTCTCATTTATTTTGGTTTCTCTAGAGCCTAGCACAGTGTCTAGCAAAATGTCAGCACTTAATAAATGTTTACTGAACCTAAATATGAATGAAAAAAGAGACAGAGTTTATACAATCTCATTTGACTGTGTGGCTTTGCATAAACGAAAGTTTTTTTTTCCCTATGTCATTTACTTGTTAGACAATCATTGATCAAAAAGGACTGAAACCATCTATATCTGATATTCCTGCAACATTCTTTTAGAAGTACTATCTAACTGTAAAAACTTATTTGGAGAGTTCTTGCTGACTCAACACTGTATTTAATAGCTACATGCTTCAATATTAGTTAAATGCCAAATCTGGTTTTGCAAATATCTAAGGGATCTCCAATTAACATCAAAGATGTCATACGTTTCTTAAAAAATATTAATTTTAATTCATTTAAATACACATGCTGAAAAAAATCCTGAAGATTACAAACCAAACACTGGTAAATTTCCAGAGATGTGCTTGCCAAAATAGTATTAATTAGTTACATGTGGTTATTTAAATTTAAGTTAATTCAAACAATATAAAGTGCAAAATTCAGTAACTCAGCTGTACCAGCCACATTTCACATGCTCAGTATGGTAGCTCAACTAGTGGCTACCACATTGACAATGCAGAGATACAATATTTCCATCACAGCAAACACTTCTACTGCATGGTACTACTCTAGAAGACTTTGATCAGAAGAGACTCTCACTTTCTATTATATATCTGTATTGCCTAAATACTGCAAGCAGGCATGTATTTCTTTTTATCAAGGCAAAATATAAATAATATAAAACTCGCCATTTTAACCACTTTTAAGTGTACAACTCAATGGTGTTAATTACAATCACAATGTTGTACAATCATCACCACTATTTCCAAAACCTTTTCATCATTCCAAATGTAAACTCTTTAACCATTAAGCAATAACTCTCCATTCCCTCTCCCTACCCTACAGCCCCAGGTAAACTCTAATCTACTTCCTGTCTGTGAATTTGCCTATTCTGCATATTCACTTAAGTGGAATCACACAATAGTTGTCCTTTTGTGCCTGGCTTATTTCACTTAGCATAATATTTTCAAGGTTCATCCATGATGTAACATGTATCAGAACTTCATTCATTTTTATGGCTAATATTCCATTTTATGAATACGCCACACTGTTTATCCATTCATCTGCTGACAGACACTGGGTTGTTTCTACTGTATAATGCTACACTGAATACTGGGGTACAAACAGTTCTTTTGAGTTCCTGTTTTCAATTCTTTTGGGTATATACCTAGTAGTAGGATTGCTGGGTCATACTATATAATTCTATGGTTAGGTTTTTCAAGAAACATCAAACTTTTTTCCACAGTGGCTATACCATTTTACATTAAGTGGACTTGGTACCTTTGTTAAAAAAATCAAATACCCATAAATGTATGGGCTTATTTCTTGATCCTTAATTCTATTCCATTGGTATATATGTCTATCTTCGTCATTTCCACACTGTTGATTTTGATACCTTTGTATTAAGTATTGAAATCACAAGGCATGAGTCCTCTGACTTTGTAATTCTTTTTCTAGATTATTTCGGTATTCAGAAGCCCTTAAAACTATGTATGAATTTGAGGAGCAACTTTTCCATTTCTGCAAAAAAAGCTGTTAGAATTTTGATAGGAAATGCCCTGAACCTATATATCACTTTGGGTGGTCCTGGGAGCTTAACAATATCGAGTCCTCCCATTCAAGAACATGGATCTCTTTCATGTGTTCTAAATAAGACCTTTAGTTAGGTCTTATTTCTTTTAGCAATGTTTTTTAACTTTCAATGTACAAGTCTTTCACCTCATTGGTTAAATTTATTTCTAGGTATATTATTCCTTTATATTCTATCATATGTGGAATTATTTTCATAATTTCCTTTCCAGATTGTTCATTGTAAGGTACATATAATTTTTGTGTGTTGATCTTATATGCTGCAACATTGCTGAATTCTAGTAGCTTTCTCTTTGATTCTTTAGGATTTTCAAGTACAGGATGTGTCATGTGAGAATAGATATAATCTTACTTCTTCCTTACAATTTAGATGTTTTTTCTGTCCTTTTATTTAATTTCTCTGGCTAGAACTTTCAGTCCAATGTTGAATAATACTGGTGAAAGTGAGCATCCTTGTTTTGTTCCTAATCTTAGGGGAAAGGCTTTCAGTCTTTTACCATTGAGTGTCATGTTAGCTGTGGGTTTTTCATAACTGCCCCTTATTGTACTAAGGAAGCTCCCTTCTATTCCAATTTTCTGAGTATTTTGATTATACAAAGGTGTAGCATTCTATCAAACACCTCTTCTGCATCAATTAAGATGGCCATTGTTCTATTAATGTGATATATTACCATGACTGATTTTCTCATGTTGAATGAAACTGCACTCCTGGGATAAATCCCACTTGGTTATAGTCCTTTAAATATGCTGCTGTGTTCAGCTTGGTAGTGTCTTGGTGAGGACATAGAAAACATGTATTTCTGAGACAACTACAAGAAAATAATACAAACAGAGAATTATAGCTCATATTATATTTTAGTTAAGACTTTTTTTAATTGGTGGGAAATGTATGTATCTTTAAGATTCTGTTGAATACTAAAAATTAGTATGAAGTAAGAGGAAAATTTGTCCATTTTTATGTCAATAATAAGTTTTACTGACCTTTTAAGGCTGATGCAATCTTTAAAGATGTTGCTTATTTAAGTATCATTTTTTATGAACTTGCAAATATATGCTGAACCTCTAAAAAAAAGGTCTGCAGGATGAATATAGCATCATCATTAACTCTAAATCTACTTCTAAAATAATAACTATGAAAATATTTTACCCCTTCACAGAAAACTTTTGCACAGTCCTTTGCTAATTTTCCAAAAAACAGTACATTGATGGTGCTGATCTCTGCATTTGAATTTTCTTGTTCTAGAGAGAAAAACACATACAGAAAAACATTTATTAGATACAGCAGTTTTATATATTTAAGAAAATGGATAACTACATTTTGAAAACCATAATTACTTCAAAATGCAATTATAAAAAAGGATAATTAAAATGTTTATAATTCACTTTTAGTTTAATACCCTAAGTAATGCAAAAATAACAGAAAATGCTAATAGGCCTTAAAATCAATATTATATAACATTTCAATCAGAATACGCATTTTAAATTTCTGTAAATATTACATTAATGTCATATAATGATCACTTCCTATTTATTCTCTCATGTTCATAATTGAAAGAAATTAAATAAGGTATTAATTATTCAATTTATATACAGTATAACATGTCACCCCCAAAATACTTCATTTTTACTTAACTTGTAGTAATCTGCAGTTACCAGTACATTACGTGTTAATCTGGACAAGTGTGATCTTCTCCCCAAGCAGCCATATGTTAAAGAGTTAAAGAGCAGAGTATGTGTAAAGACCAAGCAAACTGTTGATTCAGAAAATGAAAATTACTTGGGAAATAAGGAATGCATATTCTACAAGTAACCTCATTTGCATCTTCTAAGCTTGGAAACTATCTCCATAATCTTCATTCTCCAGAGATATCTCTCCTTTAACCACTACAGCAGGGCCAAATGCTAAGACTAAATTAATGATCTGAGGGAAGTTTCATCCGTATCAGCTTTCAAACACTGAGCTAATCCAAGGAACTGCCATCATATCAGATCTTTATGCATTTATGAACCACATGAAAGGTTTTTCCAAAATTGGCAGTCTTCCTTGTGTGACTTAGAACTCTTGACTCTATTACTCTATCTGTTCTGGTGGCAGCCAGCAGTGAAAACACTACCACAAAGCTGCCCACTGCCTCCTTTCACTTATCTCTTTAGGCCAATTCCTCAAAAGAAGCATACATATAAATTGAAAGAAACACTGTTGTTCCTCAAATACAAAAAACACAGTGGCTTCCAATCAAAAGATAACACACTCCATTAATATCTTAACTAACCTATGAGATGTCTGTTTCTGGCCATAATGGAGTAACAGGGATTAGATGTATTCTGCAGCCTTAAAACAACTAGATAACTAAGAAAAAAATATATGAAACAACAGTTTTCAAACATTAAACAACAGAAAGTGCTGAAAAGTGAACTCTCTGAAGAGGAAAACAAAGCAATATCCTCAGCCTACTTCCTGGAGAGTCTTTCCAGGCAGCAGAAAATAGAGGTAAAACTCAAACAAAGCCCAGCAACCTCAATGAATTCAGAATAGTTCAGATTTAAGGATGCCAAGGGGCTAGAGTCTTCAGGACAGAGTGCTGAAAGGAAAAGGACAGTGCAGACAGAAAGTGCTCTAGAGATCTGAAGTTGGGTGCCTTCAGGTCTTTGGCTGAGTACTGATCTCCAAGTACATGGCAGGAAACAACCCCAGGCAGGGGAAGGAACCCCTAAAAAGAATAAGCAATTCCTAGAATCACACAGGGCTAGGAATTGTTCTGGTTCCAGCCAGCCAGAGTGCAGCAGAATCATCAGAAGGTTATGTTTGGCCAAATCAGCCTCAAAATAAATTCTGTTCTAGACCAACCCTAACAAAACTAATCACATTACTTCGAAGATAATTAAATGCACCACAAAACAAAGACAAATGATATTTAAAGGATGATAAATAAATCTAATATTGGATATTATAAAACTCCAATGTCAGCATCTACCAAAAAATTACCAGCCATGCAGAAAGGAAAAAGAGGCCAACATAAAATAAGCAGGGAGTGGGAAAAAATTCAATAGAAAATAACTTCAAATGACAGTGATAACAGAATTGCCAGATAGGATTCTAGAATAGTTGTTAAATACAATGGTAAAGATAAACACTATGAGGAGAAATGGAAGATATAAAAAAAATATTAACTTCCAGAGATGAAAAATTTAAGTTAATAGTGCACTAACTGACTGGAGTTAACTGCAGATTAACCAAGAAGAAAATATTATACAAAATTGAAAAACAGAGAAAAATCAATGAAAAGAAAAGCTGACTTTGAAGATTAATAAAATAAATCTCTAGCCAGAATGATCAGAGAAAAAAAATGAAACAGAGAGAAATAACAAATTATCAAAGCAATGAAATAGGACATCACTACAGATACCACCAACATTAAAAGCATATCAGAAGTACCTAACGAATAACATTAAGCCAATATATTTGACAACTAAGATGAAGTGTGGATAAAACCCTTAGAAATACAAACTACTAAACTTACTCAAGAAAAAAACATGAATAGACCTGTAAAAATGAAAGACATTGAACTTAGAATTAAAAGTTTTCCCATAAAAAAATTTCTAGGCACAGCTGGCTCTACTGGTGAAGTCCAAACATTTAAGGAAGAAATAATAATAATCGTAGCTAAAATCTTCCAGAAAATAGAAGAAAGAATCACCTAACAACTGATTACCCTGACACCAAACCAGTCAAAATCATTGAGAAAGATTCAGATCAACATCCTTCATAAATTTAGATGTAAAAATCCTTAACAGGATATTAGCAAATCAAACCTAGCAATGTATCAAAATGGTAACAGGCTTATACCTTATTTTGATTTATTTTTCTTCAAAACACATTTCTACCTAATACTACCTATGTAATTACTTACTCCCTAAAAATGTAAATTCCATGAAGGTAAAGACTTTGGTTTGGTCACTGCTGTATCCCCTGTACCGAGAACAGTGTCTGATACATAGCTTGTTTTCGGTAGTTGTAGAATGCCATAGTTCAAAGTCTGTTTCCCATTCACTGCAGCAGACCACCCTTCTAATTAATTTTAGGCTTCAGATGAGATCTACTTTGGTCCCCAAGTATTCCATAGTAGCCCTTCTGAGCTTACCAGGATTACTTGAGGGTTACTAGGGAAAGAAATTAACTTGTGTAACTACACCAAGCTAAGAACTAACATGTTGGAAATAACATTTGAAGAAAGTTAAGTTTTCCAAGCTGTTTTGGTCACATTAATGAAACTAGCAAATAGGGAGACCAGTTAGCTATTGTTAATAGTTTAAATATGTGGCTAAAGAAATCTAAAGTAATATAGAAGCTATGGGAGAAAGGGAGATACGTTAGACAATAAGAGGAAAAATTAATGAAGGAAAGACTAATCTTTCATTCTATAGATTTTTATACTACTGTGCATATACAATTCATTAGAAATCATTTTTGCACTTATGTGCATATGTATACATACATAAAGTTACCCATTTGTCGTTTACAAGCAAAAAAGTTAAGCAGTGGTCTTATATACCTTGTAGTCCAATCTTCAAAACAGCTGTTCTGTTTCCACCATTAGTTAAAGAAGAGATAAATGAAAGTTTTCCCTGAAATGAGAGAAAAAAGGTTACTCAGAAAAGCCAAAAGAGCTTATTATAATACCAAGCTATAAGTAAAAATTAGAATAAAAATTTTAAAGTAGACTTTTGTCTTGCAAAAAAAATCAAAGTATTGTGTTCAAGTCACGGAAGTGATTTTTCTAATACCAAAAGGCCTAAAAATACTTCAGGTTCATTTAATTTTTAAAATATTTTATTAAACATCACCAAGTCTTCATTTTACAGATAAAGATGGACTAGCTCAACTTTAGCTTTATTTTAACCTGTAAAACTATTCTCTAAGAAAAAATTTGTTCCTAGAAAGAAACTAAAACTTATTAAAGAAAACTTAAAAATGCAAACTGATAATCTCATAAATAAGGACGGTATTGACAAATCAATGGACTAATGCACAAGGACAGGTTAGACTTTGTTCTGCTTCTGTAACCAGCTCTGACAGCGTTTAAACAGTCTCAGATAAAATGAAGTATTTAATCTGGATAGTTTTTATAATTTCTATAATTCTATAAAATTTAATGATCCCATGAATAAATATAAGGCTCTATGAAAATTCCCATACAGAAAATAATTTATTGGGAAGATGGCGGCGTGCGTAGAGCAGCGGAAATCTCCTCCCAAAACCACATATATCCATGAAAAAATAACAAAGACAACCATTCCTAGAATAAAGACCAGAGGACACAGGACAATATCCAGACCACATCCGCACCTGAGAGAACCCAGCGCCTCGCGAAGGGGGTAAGATACAAGCCCCGGCCCGGCGGGAGCCAAGCGCCCATCCCCCCAACTACCGGCGGGAGAAGAACAGGCAGAGCGGGAGGGAGACGGAGCACAGGACTGCTGAACACCCAGCCCCAGCCATTCGGGCCAGAGTGCAGGGCCCTGGATACTAGGAAAACAGGGCAGCAAGAACAGTGAGCGGGCACTGGAGGCTGGGCGACAGAGGACATAAGAAAAGCGCGCGACCAATTTTTTTTTTTCTTTTCTGTTTTGTTTTGGCAAGCGCTTTTTGGAAGTCTTAAAGGGATAGGAACCCCAATACTAGGGAAACAGGGCAGCAAGAACAGTGAGCGGGCACCGGTGCCCTGGCCCTGGAGGACACCAGAAAAGCAAGTGCCCATTTTTTTTTCTCTGTTTTGTTTTGGCGAGCGCTTTTTTGGAAGTCTAAAAGGGGCAGGGTGGAACACTTAATCCAGAGGTAGGGAAACCGGGGATCTCTGGGCACCCTAACCCCTGGGCTGCAGGGAGCAGGGAGGCCCCTTACGGAGATAAATAGCCTCCCAGCAGCTCCTGCTCCAACGCGACTCCACCACTTTGGAGCAGCTGCCCGAGCCAGGCCACGCCCACAGCAACAGCGGAGATTAACTCCATAGCAGCCGGGCAGGAAGCAGAAACCCTGTCTGCGCGCAGCTGCGCAGCACAAGCCACTAGAGGTCGCTGTTCTCCCAGGGGTGGAGGGCCACAAACCAACAAGAAAGGAAGTTATTCCAGCCGTCACTCATACCAGCTCTGCAGACTATTCCTATCACCATGAAAAGGCAAAGCTACAGGCAGACAAAGATCACAGAGACAACACCAGAGAAGGAGACAGACCTAACCAGTCTTCCGGAAAAAGAATTCAAAATAAGAATCATAAACATGCTGACAGAGATGCAGAGAAATAGGCAAGAGAAATGGGATGAAGTCCGGAGGGACATCACAGATGCCAGAAAGGAGATCGCAGAAATGAAACAAACTCTGGAAGGGTTTATAAGCAGAATGGATAGGATGCAAGAGGCCATTGATGGAACTGAAACCAGAGAACAAGAACGCATAGAAGCTGACATAGAGAGAGACAAAAGGATCTCCAGGAATGAAACAATATTAAGAGAACTGTGTGACCAATCCAAAAGGAACATTATCCGTATTATAGGGGTTCCAGAAGAAGAGAGAGGAAAAGAGATGGAAAGTATCTTAGAAGAACTAATTGCTGAAAACTTCCCCAAACTGGGGGAGGAAATTATCGAACAGACCACGGAAATACACAGAACCCCCAACAGAAAGGATCCAAGGAGGACAACACTAAGACACATAATAATTAAAATGTCAAAGATCAAGGACAAGGAAAGAGTTTTAAAGGCAGCTAGAGAGAAAAAGGTCACCTATAAAGGAAAACCCATCAGGCTAACATCAGATTTCTCGACAGAAACCCTACAGGCCAGAAGAGAATGGCATGATATATTTAATACAATGAAACAGAAGGGACTTGAACCAAGGATACTGTATCCAGCACGACTATCATTTAAATATGATGGTGGGATTAAACAATTCCCAGACAAACAAAAGCTGAGGGAATTTGCTTCCCAAAAACCACCTCTACAGAACATCTTACAGGGACTGCTCTAGATGGAAGCACTCCAAGAAACAGCACAGCACAAAACACCCAACATATGAAGAATCAAGGAGGAGGAATAAGAAGGGAGAAAAGAAAAGAATCTCCAGACAGTGTATATAACAGCTCAATAACCGAGCTAAGTTAGGCAGGAAGATACTAAAGAGGCTAACCTTGAACCTTTGGTAACCACGAATTTAAAGCCTGCAATGGCAATAAGTACATATCTTTCAATAGTCACCCTAAATGTTAATGGACTGAATGGACCAATCAAAAGACACAGAGTAATAGAATGGATAAAAAAGCAAGACCCATCTATATGCTGCTTACAAGAAACTCACCTCAAACCCAAAGACATGTACAGACTAAAAGTCAAGGGATGGAAAAACATATTTCAAGCAAACAACAGTGAGAAGAAAGCAGGGGTTGCAGTACTAATATCAGACAAAATAGACTTCAAAACAAAGAAAGTAACAAGAGATAAAGAAGGACACTACATAATGATAAAGGGCTAGTCAAACAAGAGGATATAACCATTCTAAATATATATGCACCCAACACAGGAGCACCAGCATATGTGAAACAAATACTAACAGAACTAAAGAGGGAAATAGACTGCAATGCATTCACTCTAGGAGACTTCAACATACCACTCACCCCAAAGGATAGATCCACCGGGCAGAAAATAAGTAAGGACACGGAAGCACTGAAGAACACAGTAGAACAGATGGACCTAATAGACATCAATAGAACTCTACATCCAAAAGCAACAGGATATACATTCTTCTCAAGTGCACATGGAACATTCTCCAGAATAGACCACATACTAGGACACAAAAAGAGCCTCAGAAAATCCCAAAAGATTGAAATCCTACCAACCAACTTTTCAGACCACAAAGGCATAAAACTAGAAATAAACTGTACAAAGAAAACAAAGAGACTCACAAACACATGGAGGCTTAGCAACACGCTCCTAAATAATCAATGGATCAATGACAAAATCAAAATGGAGATCCAGCAATATATGGAAACAAATGACAACAACAACACTAAGCCCCAACTTCCATGGGACACAGCAAAAGCAGTCTTAAGAGGAAAGTATATAACAATCCAAGCATATTTTAAAAAGGAAAAGCAATCCCAAATGAATGGTCTAATGTCACAATTATCGAAATTGGAAAAAGAAGTACAGATGAGGCCTAAGGTCAGCAAAAGGAGGGACATAATAAAGATCAGAGAAGAAATAAATAAAATTGAGCAGAATAAAACAATAGAAAAATCAATGAAACCAAGAGCTGGTTCATCGAGAAAATAAACAAAATAGATAAGCCTCTAGCCAGAATTATTAAGAAGAAAAGAGAGTCAACACAAATCAACAGTATCAGAAACGAGAAAGGAAAAATCACGACGGACCCCACAGAAATACAAAGAATTATTAGAGAATACTATGAAAACCTATATGCTAACAAGCTGGGAAACCTAGGAGAAATGGACAAATTCCTAGAAAAATACAACCTTCCAAGACTGACCCAGAAAGAAACAGAAAATCTAAACAGACCAATTACCAGCAACGAAATTGAAGCGGTAATCAAAAAACTACCCAAGAACAAAACCCCCGGGCCAGATGGATTTACCACGGAATTATATCAGACATACAGGGAAGACATAATACCCATTCTCCTTAAAGTTTTCCGAAAAATAGAGGAGGAGGGGATACTCCCAAACTCATTCTATGAAGCAAACATCACCCTAATACCAAAACCAGCAAAGACCCCACCAACAAAGAAAACTAAAGACCAATATCCCTGATGAACGTAGATGCAAAAATACTCAACAAAATATTAGCAAACCGAATTCAAAAATACATCAAAAGGATCATACACCATGACCAAGTGGGATTCATCCCAGGGATGCAAGGATGGTATGACATTCGAAAGTCCATCAACATGATCCACCACATCAACAAAAAGAAAGACAAAAACCACATGATCATCTCCATAGATGCTGAAAAAGCATTTGACAGAGTTCCACATCCATTCGTGATAAAAACTCTCAGCAAAATGGGAATAGAGGGCAAGTACCTCAACATAATAAAGGCCATCTATGATAAACCCACAGCCAACATTATATTGAACAGCGAGAAGCTGAAAGCATTTCCTCTGAGATCGGGAACTAGACAGGGATGCCTACTCTCTCCACTGTTATTTAACATAGCACTGGAGGTCCTAGCCACGGCAATCAGAAAAAACAAAGAAATACAAGGAATCCAGATTGGTAAAGAAGAAGTTAAACTGTCACTATTTGCAGATGACACGATACTGTACATAAAAAACCCTAAAGACTCCACCCCAAAACTACTAGAACTGATATCAAAATACAGCAAAGTTGCAGGATACAAAATCAACATACAGAAATCTGTGGCTTTCCTATACACTAACAATGAACCAACAGAAAGAGAAATCAGGAAAACAACTCCATTCACAATTGCATCAAAAAAAATAAAATACCTAGGAATAAAACTAACCAAAGAAGTGAAAGACTTACACTCTGAAAACTACAAGTCACTCTTAAGAGAAATTAAAGGGGACACTAACAGATGGAAACTCATCCCATGCTCGTGGCTAGGAAGAATGAATATCGTCAAAATGGCCATCCTGCCCAAAGCAATATACAGATTTGATGCAATCCCTATGAAACTACAAGCAACATTCTTCAATGAACTGGAACAAATAATTCAAAAATTCATATGGAAACACCAAAGACCCCGAATAGCCAAAGCAATCCTGAGAAAGAAGAATAAAGTAGGGGGGATCTCACTCCCCTATTTCAAGCTCTACTATAAAGCCATAGTAATCAAGACAATTTGGTACTGGCACAAGAACAGAGCCACAGACCAATGGAACAGACTAGACAATCCAGACATTAACCCAGATATATATGGTCAACTAATATTTGATAAAGGAGCCATGGACATACAATGGCGAAATGACAGTCTCTTCAACAGATGGAGCTGGCAAAACTGGACAGCTACATGTAGGAGAATGAAACTGGACCATTGTCTAACCCCATATACAAAAGTAAACTCAAAATGGATCAAAGACCTGAATGTAAGTCATGAAAACATTAAACTCTTGGAAGAAAACATAGGCAAAAACCTCTTAGACATAAACATGAGTGACCTCTTTTTGAACATATCTCCCTGGGCAAGGAAAACAACAAAAATGAGTAAGTGGGACTATATTAAGCTGAAAAGCTTCTGTACAGCAAAAGACACCATCAATAGAACAAAAAGGAACCCTACAGTATGGGAGAATATATTTGAAAATGACACATCCGATAAAGGCTTGACGTCCAGAATATATAAAGAGCTCACACGCCTGAACAAACATAAAACAAATAACCCAATTAAAAAATGGGCAGAGGAACTGAACAGACAGTTCTCCAAAAAAGAAATACAGATGGCCAACAGACACATGAAAAGATGCTCCACATCACTAATTATCAGAGAAATGCAAATTAAAACTACAATGAGGTATCACCTCACACCAGTAAGGATGGCTGCCGTCCAAAAGACAAACAACAACAAATGTTGGTGAGGCTGTGGAGAAAGGGGAACCCTCCTACACTGCTGGTGGGAATGTAAATTAGTTCAACCATTGTGGAAAGCAGTATGGAGGTACATCAAAATACTCAAAACAGACTTACCATTTGACCCAGTAATTCCACTCCTAGGAATTTACCCTAAGAACGCAGCAATCAAGTTTGAGAAAGACAGATGCACCCCTATGTTTATCGCAGCACTATTTACAATAGCCAAGAATTGGAAGTAACCTAAAGATCCATCGATAGATGAATGGATAAAGAAGATGTGGTACATATACACAATGGAATACTACTCAGCCATAAGAAAAGGGCAAATCCTACCATTTGCAGCAATATGGATGGAGCTGGAGAGTATTATGCTCAGTGAAATAAATCAAGCAGAGAAAGAGAAATACCAAATGATTTCACTCATCTGTGGAGTATAAGAACAAAAGAAAAACTGAAGGAACAAAACAGCAGCAGAACCACAGAACTCAAGAATGGACTAACAGGTACCAAAGGGAAAGGGACTAGGGAGGATGGGTGGGTAAGGAGGGATAAGGGGGGGGAAGAAGAAGGGGGGTATTAAGATTAGCATGCATGGGGGGGTGGGAGAAAGGGGAGGGCTGTACAGCACAGAGAAGACAAGTAGTGATTCTACAACATTTTGCTATGCTGATGGACAGTGACTGTAAAGGGGTTTATGGGGGGACCTGGTATAGGGGAGAGCCTAGTAAACATAATATTCGTCATGTAAGTGTAGATTAGTGATACCAAAAACAAAACAAACAAACAAAAAAAGGCAGTTCCTGTGTGATAGACTCCAATGAGTTCTACACAAGGGTATAAAGGGCATATAAAAGTGTAGGGAAAGGGTCTTTTTGTGTTTACACAGAGGATCAAAGCCTAATTGGGCTACCCTGAAAAATGAACTAAGATATGATATGAAAAAGAACTTCCAACATCAGCACTCTCTGGAAGACTCATGCCAGAAGATGATCATCAAAAAACCCCAACAAAGATCCACACACTGCTACAGCTGTAGATGCACTCATCCCACCAGCTCCTGGACTTGCCATGGGAATGAAGGAGATATCTAAGCTGGCCTGTGCATACAGTAAAACAACAAATTTGACTGGATCTATACTGTTGGATCTCAATGAAGAATTAGGAGAAGTGCAAATTGTAGCACTCCAAAATCTTACAACTACAGACTATTTACTGTTAAAAGAACATAAGGTATGTGAACATTCCCTAGGAATGGGTTGTTTTAATTTGTCTGATTTCTCTCAGACTGTTCAAGTTCAGTTGGACAATATCCACCATATCATAGATAAGTTTTCACAAATGCCTAAGGTGCCTATCTGGTTTTCTTGGTTTCACTGGAGATGGCTGGTAATTACAGATATGCTTTGGTTATGTAACTATACTCCTATTATGTTAATGTGTGTGCGCAATTTAGGTAGTAGCTTAAAACCTATACATGCTGAAGTTACTCTACAAGAAGATATGTCAAAGAAATAATCAATCTTCCCATGTTTTCTTCCGCCTGCTACTTCTATAGCTTTTCTCCTTCCTTCCTAATTACAACCCTTAAATAGAATTCGTGCCTCATATGAAATTTACCGAGTATCATAATTCTTCCAAGTGGTAAAGATACCTCAAGACAAATGCTGGGCATAGAAGCTACAGGGCATAAATATGCAAAGAAGTAAAAAGCTAACCATTTCAAACAATAAGGCTTCTCTCTCACTTACCAACTTTATATTTCCCTGTATGTCCCCGGAAGATGACTGGTTAGCCAGAGATGGGTAAGATTCCTCAAGGGAGGAACAACCTAAGACAGGCACAGTCGCAGGGGGGTCATCAGGTGAGAAATTGGGGATCAAAAGAGGTGAGGCTTAGAACCTCACGCCCCCTGTTCTAGGAGAAAATCTTCTGCATACGTGGATGTTTTATTGCCCTTGTCTAGCTTGGATTAACACATAGTCTACAGGCACACACCTGATCATCTACATTTGCTCCCTTACAACACTAAACTATGTTTTCTACCTTTATCTTGTATCTATCTACCACTTCAGCATTTTATTAAAAATAATAATAATAAAGAGAGAAATGTGGTATCCACATATAAATCAAGTATAAAAATCAAATGAGTATTCATATTTGAACTGTTTATTGTTCATAATGCATGAGCAAAACCAAAAGTTTCTGTGATGACTGCCCTTGTACTGTTCACTATGTAACTTATTCACTATGTAAGAATTTGTTCCCCATGTAAGAACTTGTTTGTTATGCCTCAGAAGATTGGAGACTGACAATAATTAGGCTTTGGGTGGATTAATGATTGTGCATTGAGCATTGACTCACCTATACAGAATTTTATTGTTGTTAACAACCATTTGATCAATAAATATGAGAGATGCCCTCACAAAAAAAAAAAAAAGAAAAGTACACACTTCCAATGGTAAAATAAATAAGTAACCGGGATGTAATGTATAGCATAAGGAATATAGTCAAGATATTTTAACAGCTTGGTATGGTGATAGCTGGTACCTAGAATTGTCATGCATATAAATGTTGAATCACTATGTTGTACACCTGAAACTAATGTAATGTAATACTGTGTGTCAACTACCCTTCAATAAAAAAATAATTACCCACAAAAAACAAACAAATAAATAAATAAAGAAAAGAATTTATTAATGAAGTTTAAAAATAGATCCTATAATATGTATCTCCCACATACCAATATTACAAACTTTGATATATGGTGCTAATAGTAAAAAGAAAATCCAGCTATGTTTATATATTAATCTTACTTATAAGATAGGAGTCAGAAAAAGAAATTAAAAGGTCATCAACAGTACATAATGATTCAGTCAAAAGCAAAGGTAATTATTTCCACTTAAGAGGTAGAAAGCTGTAAAGAACAACAAAAAGTCAGACAATGGGCAAACTTTGAAATTTTTCTTTACCCTCCAGAGAGAAAGTCAGAAGGCAAACAACTAACGAAAAATGTAGGAAAAGAGAAGTTCCTCCAAGGAGAGATGGGGGCAAGTGAGCTGAGGTCACAGGACAACCAACCAACCAGGTGTCCAAGAAAACAGTCATCTGATGAGAGATAGGCGTAGGCACTTGCTTACCTGATGCAAAGGGCAAATGCTGCCTGGTATCTCTAAGAAATACTCATCTAATATTTTCAGAGTTGCTAAAGACCAAATATGGGCTAATGAGAAGACATGGAGCTTCTGGGAGCTGCAAACACAAAGGGAATTCATACCTACTTACAAGCTCTTCTCCACAAACCTGACAAAGTTCAGACCAGGAGGGAATGGGGAGCAAGGGAGGTAGCAGTTACTGTAGGAAGGAAACCCTGCCTGGATCTTCCCCTTCTTTCTTTCAGAACAAAGTCCTTGAAGTGCTGTCAAAGGGCAACAAAACTAGGACCCTTAGAGTGAAATACCACTGCAGCTGAAAGGGTGAAGCAGAAAAAAAAAGCACTTTCTATAACTTCTAGGGATGGCCAGAACTAGGTATATATGAAGGGCCAGACCCACCACTATGGACAGGGCAGGATCACTGAGAAGACCTTAACCAAAAGACCCACAGACACACTGCTTGATAAGACAGAGGCTTAATCAGGACACCACCATATCAATGACTTCAAATATAACAAAAACAACCACTCCAATTAAATGGCGAGCTTGTCAGATTAAAAAGCATGATCCAAAGATATGCTGGCTAAGAGATACTTAAAATTCAGAAGGATAAATAAGTTTAAAGTAAAAAAAATTTAAAAAGGAATGTTGGCATAGCTATAGTATTATCAGAAAAAACAGATTCTAAGAAGAAGAGTTACCTTAAAGAGGAACATTTGATAATGATATAAGGAATTTTCATCAAAAAGAAATGACAACCCAAATGATATAAACACTTAATTAAGAAGCTTCAAACTATGTGAACACTGACCTAACTAAAGGAAGAATAGACAAATCCACAATCATAGCTGAAATGAGCACCCATCTCTCAGTAACTGACAGAACAAGGAAAAATATAGTCAGTCAAATATAGATCTGAAAAACACCATCATACAAGTTTATACAATTGTAACTCTGGGGGGTAACTATGTTCCCAGTCTGGGGCCAATTACCTTTGAAGTTGAAATCAGTCAAAGGGAGAAGTCAAGTGGGAGAAACCCATTTATTGCTTACGAGCAGTTG
The DNA here is from genome assembly GCF_030020395.1 of Manis pentadactyla. NCBI lineage: Eukaryota > Metazoa > Chordata > Mammalia > Pholidota > Manidae > Manis > Manis pentadactyla. The sequence continues at coordinate 123,502,367 of NC_080025.1, forward strand.
TCCACTTCTGCTCGCAGGTGTCCCTGGTAACCAGGCAGCAAAAAAGGGATCCCACCCAACCTCTCTGGTTCAGATATGCCCTCACTCACCCTTATAATCACCTATTGATATAGAGGTGGACTACTTCTCTCCACCCCTTGGACACACCTATTAATAGGGAAATGCACTAAGGCAAAGCAGAAGATTCTGGAAATACTGAAATTTTACCCAGAACAATTCACATTTACAGACCACTACACCTGACAACTGCTGAACACACATTCATGTCAGTACACACGGAATGTTCAGGAAGGCAAACCATATGGTAGTACATTAAATAAGTCTCATTAAATTTCAAAAAAACTGAAATCTTAAAGAATTAAATTATAAATCAATAACAATAACATATCTAGACACATTCCTCTTCTCCCAGTCATTAACTTTCTTCATCCTTACATCCCCTTTAATTGCACCCTTTCCTCTTCAATCCTTCATAACAAAATGCATTTCTTTGTTATGAAAGTATTTAGAATGAAAAAGAAATCACAACAAATTACAAAGTGTAAAAGCTAAAATACATATAAATATTTAAAAATCCAGAAAAGTAACCTAATTTTGAATCAACTTATTTCCTGATACACCTCTTTAACTACATAGTTCTTCACATTTATGGCTATAATCTTTTCATGTCAATGATTTTATTACATTAGTGTCTATAGAGAATATAAAGATAATTCCATTTTTCCTACAGCATAACTGACTAAAATTTGATTTTTCTAATTGATAGTTTACAATGATTGTATTCAACTTCACTCATTATTGGTAACCTCACATAAATTTTTAGGACTGCTGTCAGGTTTGAGAAAATTTCTATTAAGTTTCTTTCATACATAAGATGTAAGATTTGAAGCAATTCTCCTTAAATTAGTTTCAGACTCTGTACATTTCAGTACCTGTTTTTCCCCCACTATCTACATTCCCATGCTAGGTGGGACATGAGATATCACACCCGTATACAACTTCTGGCCCCACACTTTTCTTCCAGACTGCCCAATGAGTTGGAGTGTTCCTGGAAATCATTCCTACGTCAGGAGAGCTAGCAATACCTGACTATAAACGTAAGTGACTGTAAAACACATGAATATATCTCACTGAACATGTTCCACAAGTCAACTTCCCCTTAGCTAGACTTCAAAAATGTTCTCACTCCAATACCACTTGATAAAAGGGAAAATGTGATGGGCGGGGAAGTCAAAATGGAAAGAGCAGCCTTAGCCGTTCACGTTAAAACAACCTGCTTGTGTAAATTTTATGAATATATGAAAGCATCAATTCATTTCTAAGAACCCTAACAGGGTCTAAGAAGGACTTGTGCAAGTAAAGTGTCTTTGAAGCTTGAACTTCACTAGCTGCAAAATAATTTTGCCCATTAGTGGGATTATGGTACATTATTTTCACTACAGTGAGAGACTAAGTGAACTCCATATCCAAAGACACTGCTGTTGAGGATATCATCATTCACTTTACCACAATAATGAGCAATTACTAAAGGTTCAGAATTCATTAAGTACTTTACATTCACCCTCAAAACATTTCTATGAAGAAGGTTCTATTTTAATTCCTATCTTACAACTGAAAAAAATAAGGCAAAGAAAAATAAAATCACTTTCCCAATTACATAGGTAATAAATGATGGATCTGTAACCAAATTCAGACAGCCTGTCTCCAGTGTTACAACTCCTTTTCCTCAACTGCTAAACTGCCACAGGAGAAGTCAGCGATCTTGGATGGCCTCTTGAGCTTGAGTATGAGTTGTGTATTGGGGGGAAGAGGTCAGAAAAGAAGGGTAAAGGAAATGCTGATACATTTTTTAAACCTGAATTTGTTTGATCTCACTTCAGTGCAGTAGTTAACAACAGAGATTTATGTTAATATAAAAACTAGTCATCATTACCCAAATGCAAAATTGTTTCAGCTAAAATTAAAAAGCCTTCTGCTCCATTTCAGAGCTATGGTTTGCATGCCCAAAATATCAAAAGTACCACCACACATTTCTTGAAAGAAATTTCCTGCTTTCACTTTCTCACCTACATTGGGTGCTAAACCACTGAAAAATCGATTTGCTTTTGGGCTCTGCCGGGAGCCATGCTACTCAAGCTGTGTAGCAAAGCTCAGGCTGGAGGAAGACCCCTGCAAAGCAGGGGCCTTCGCAGCTGACTCTCCCTATTACCCACCTTGATTTTGTTATTCTTCATTATACTATTGACTTTGTCTTCGCTTGCATTGTTTCCAAGGGCTAAACTAACCTTTGCTGAGCAGTATGGAAAGGATGAGAACAAACTTCCCAAAAGCTTTTCAGGACGGTGCTCCTGAAGAATGGAACATGCAGGGGCCAAATGGTGATCTTGGCATAAAGTACCGAAACCTGCTGTTAGTTAGTCAAACACTGACCACCCCATTTCCACTGAGATTACCCCCTTGTTTACAATGCTAGTGAAACTAGTGATGGAAAGTTTTCTAGAAATAAAGTTATGAGAGAATGTTGAATGGAATAATTCTGTTGATACTTAATTAATCATCTCATGTTTTCTTCCCTCTACTACTTCTATAGTTTGTTTTTCTTCTTTCCTAATTATAGCCCTTTACTAGAATTTGTGCCTCATACGTAAAATTACCAAGTACCATAATTTTCCAGGAAGTAAAGATACCTCAAAACAAGTGCTGGGCATAGAAGCCACAGAGCATAAATCTGCAAAGAAGTAAAAAACTAACATTTTCAAAGAACATTACTTCTCTCTCACTTGCCAGCTTTACATCTCCCTGTATGGCCCCGTAAGATGGCTGGTTAGCCAGAGAGGGTAAGATTCCTCAAGGGAGGAACAACCTAAGACAGGCACAGTCACAGGGGGCCAACAGAGGTGAGGCTTAGAACCTCAACCCCCCAGTTTTGAGATAAATCTTCTACACCTGTGGATATTTTGTTGCCCTTGTTCAGCTTCGATTAATACCTGCTCTGTAGGTACAAACCTGATCATCTACACCAGCCTTCTACAGTTCTAAATCATGCTTTCTATCTGTATCTTGCATTTACCTACTACATCAACATTTTATTAGATTCATATATAAAGTATAAAAATCAAATGAATAATCATACACCATATTTGACTTGAGTGTTTATAGTTTAAAGTTTGTAGTTAAAACAGAAAGTTTCTATGATATGAATGCCCTTGCATTGTTCACCATGTAAGAACTTGTTTAGTCCCTGCAGTAGTGGAGTCATAGAGACCTGTGTAGCATATGTCAGAGAGAGTTTGGTATCCACACAGAAGAAAGAGAAATGTAGATAAAAAGGGGAAATTTAGTTTGGTGCCTACTGTGCCCTATAAAGGGGTATAAGGTGAAGATATGAGTTTATGATTTTAGATTGCTTATAAATTTATTAAAGCTTCTAAGAATATTTTTGTGAGAAAGAATCCTAGCTAACTGTGGCACTAGGTGACCTGTATTACACCCTGAGCTGATAGACTCCATAGTCGCTGCTACATACTGCACGCTCCTATAGTCACATGCACTACTTAGAAACTGCGTTGCATAGAAACGTAAAACACAATAGAGTACATGTTGATAGGAAAAGTTTCGGTCAAGGAACAGAAAAACAATCACCTGTCTAACGCTTGACCAACCATAAATAGATTAGAAAGTAAAAGAAAGAAAAAAGCTTGCCTATACTTATTAACCAACTGCCTATACTAATTAATCATCAGAATAATAAAAAATAATCATATCCTTGTGCAAAATGGTATAAATAAAGCTGTCATCGGCGCTTTGTCGAGAGACCACCTCCATCTGACTCCGTGTCCTGTCTCTCCATACACCGACTCCGTCCTGCACCTTCGGGCATCCCACCCCTAGGCTGGAGCTCGACTTCCACAGTGCTCCAGGAAAACTAATCTCTCCAAATGACCAATAATTACTTGGTTATTAAATCAGACACTTTTCAGACCTCAGACCGAGCACCGAGCAGCAACATAATGCTTTGGTTAGTACAAGACAAATTGTTAGGAAGACAATAAAAATTCAAAGCACAGCTCAGCCACTTACTAGCTATTTAGCCTTGGATGAATTACATAGCCTATGTCTGTTTTCCCAACTTTGGGAAGAACAGTAATATCTATTTACAGGGTTCTTATGAGGATTAAAAGAGAGAACAAATGTAAAGCACTCAAAAAAGTGCCTACCAGACAGCAAACTATTCAAGAGTTCTTGGTATTACTCACTCCCTGAAACTTATCTTACTGAGTATCTGCGACTCCCTCCTCATTTTCCTCCTTCTCTGGATTACCTCTGTCTCTTGTTCTCGCTCTTTTCACTGACTCCTTCAACACAATTCTCTTTTCTTCTCATTCTGTTGTCTGGCCAAAACCATCTGCCTATATAACATCACCACTGGAAGGCCACCCAAAACCTCTCAAAAATTCCTAAAATTGAACTCATCATTTTTTTCCTAAATGTGTGTCTCCTATTATCTTCCCAAGGCTGATGAGGAATTAGAAACACAGAAATTTCCTGACCTCTTTACCCATCTTACCTAATTGTTCTCCAAGACCTGTTAATTCTGCTTCTTTATCCTATCAGCTCTGAAACAGAACATCTAGATTCTAACTCCAGCTCTACCACTTGGTAGCTATATTTCAGGCCAATTAACCTTACTGAAATGCAGTATTCTTACCTACAAATGAATTGTACTGAATTCATGGGTCTTTGTGATGATTAAATGAGTTCATATATGTAAAACACTTAAAATACTACCTAACTCATGGAAAGAGCTCAATAAATGTTAAATTCTGTTGTTATTATTATTATTACTATTTTGACTGTCTCCCTCCCAACATCCCCTCTGCCACTGGTTCAAACAGCATCCATTCTAAACTAGATTACTGCAACTGCCTCTTAACTAGCTTTCCTCTAATCTTGCCCTCTCTGATGTATTCTTCACCCAGAAAGCAGAGTACTTTGAACTCACAATGAATCATGTTTTTATTTTCTCTTGCTTAAAATCTGTTTAGGGTCTCCCAGAGGTTTTAAGGTAATACCCAAATTCCTCAACATGCACATGAGGACTGCTTTAACACAAAATGATGGTATAACCTCAGTCACCCTTTAAAATCCTGCTCAAATATCTTGACCCAAGTCATCATAACCAAAAGTTCTGTCCTAAATGTCCACATATCACAGTGCTAATACTAAATTTATTAACCAGAATTACAGATCAGGCAACCTGTTCAATCCTAAGAATGTAATCACCTTCAGTTCAGGGACCATATTCATTCATCTTTGTATCTCCAGAACTTACTCCATTCTATCACAGAAGAATGCAATGTTAAGCTAAATGAATGCTAAATAAATAACTTAGCATCAAAATAGTCTCAAATGTATGACACAGGTAAAACCATTCCTGAAACAACTCTCATAGGTAAGCTAAAAAAAAATTAATTTTCCTTTTAGAAGGAAAAAACATTCTGAGTTATGAAAAATTCTTACCTGGACGTATTTCTTGCTATAATCACAACCAGGCTGTAGGGATGTGAAATCTACTTTGCTTAATTTAGTTAATGGCTCAACTTGAGGCACCCCATTGACTTCTTTTATTAATTCAAGTGGCATATCAGATCTGCTTCACAAAGCTGTCCAAAGCAAATTCAACTACGGAGTTGAACAGATTGCTGCTGGAAACACAAAAGACCAGTGGTTTATTCAAAATGTAGTCAGTAATTTGTTTTAAGCCTCTTAAGTTTTGCTTTCCTTTCCTCTCAGTGAACACTGTTGGGGTTGGGCTGAGTTTTCTGTAATTTTATTACAAGGATTAATACACATTCTCCTACGGCATCAAAACACAACCCTCTTTTACTCAGTTTTGTTTTTAAATAAGCATCTCTAAATAGCAGTTTCTAGGATCTGTGAAAACTACACTAACAATTGCTTCTACCACAGTGCTTTAAAATGTATGCTATTGGGCAAGGGTAAGTAAGAGAGCTGAGAAGTTCTGAATTTGTTTTTTAATCCCTTTGGCAGCTGTAATATTGTGTACACAACTTGTATACCAAAAGCTTATTATTCCAAACTGCATCTGTTGCTTCCTCCCTCTAGCCTCTATACAATCGAAATTAACACTGAACTCTTAAACTGTGCATTTTAGGTTCAGTCTCATTCCTCAAACCTTTTTGACTGCGGCACGCACTAGCGTCAATATTTAATTTTAATGTGTACGCATCAACCTCCCCCAAACATCCGCGAGAGCGAGGAGTTGGACTAACTCCAGTCAGCTGTCCACAAAACGTCAAGCAACATGCTGGACACAGCACACTCACGATAAAGATAAGCATGGAGGGTTTCCCTTCGATAACTACACCGAATTTTGACCTTAACTAAATGAGCCCCTTTATAATACCTGTGCAGGTCCCCATCCACCTTGTACCCACGTAACGAACTCAAAACCTTAGAAATCCACTCACCCGCTCTCTCTACAGAGAAACGAGGAAGTTCAGACGGGCGCGCCCGTGACGTCACACGCACGCTGGCGGCCCAGTTCCCACGCATGCGTACACGGTCTTTAGGGATTGCCGCTCGCTCCCACGCCCACGGAGGACGAACTGCGAAATGGTTCCCCAGCCTAAGGTGCCCTGGAAGTGTCACGGAATACGTAAAGCGTGCGGCGCCAGGGAAATCGTGGGGTGGCTGCACGTTACCCACCCATTATTTCCGCTGCTCCGGGCAATCCTACCCTTGTCAGTTTCCCAGCCCCGCCCCCCGTCAACTTCCCGCGGTCCGGGACTGCGCGACTCTTAAATCCTGTAACCAATAAAAAAGGCTTTCCGACACCAGGGCGGGATTTGAGATTCCGTCAGGTAGGACTAGAAACTCCTCTTGTCACGGCACTTAATTGAATCTCCGGCTCTCTATCTCCAGAAGCATTCACTCAGATGCAGTTTAAAAAAAATAATAATTCCACCAATGAGTAATGTTATTTTCAGATTTGATTAACCTCGTCATTAGTTTATAGGACTATAATTCTGTGGTAATAAGACATTATTAAATGTGAATCCTCTGCTAACTTATGATTTGAATCTCCGTTTAAGTGAAACCACCTCAGTGCAAAACTATAATGTAATAAAGAATTACATAAGTATTTCCAAGACTAAAATATCCTCTTTTGACACATATTTACAGGAGAAAACTATTTTCAAAGTAACTTTTTTCAGCAGGAGGCATTAGATGTTAGCCCATCTTCCTTCCCTCTCTCACTTATGTGTTCATATACCAGTGGTGACCACAGAGTCTTAGCTCATGAACTGTCCATTTGAAGAAAGCTATGCTAAGTAAGACAGATCTCTCCTTCTTCCTGCTATGGCCTCACCCAGTTCCGAAACACTGTTCCTCTTCCCTTAATGAAGTTCTCCACCGTGGCTTTGGATCTTGGCCACTACCATTTCACCTACATCAATTATATATCTTCTCTCAACATAATTTCAGCTTGTCCTTTTTATTCTTTGCCCTTAGCATTAAACACATTCCTTCACAGCCAGTGCTTATTCAGGACAGGGAGAATTGTTTATTACTATATACATAGAGCCTGTGCGGTATCTGGCACATTGTACCTACTAAATATTCATGAATGAACAAATGATCAGGAAAAATGTTTCTCTTTCCTCACCTCTGGCTTCCACCCGAGCATCTCATTACCGCCCCCACCCCTGCTACACTGAAACTGCCTTTGCCGAGATCACTGAAGTCAGCTTTGTTGATAATCCAAAAGGACATTTTTTAGTCTTACTATCTTTCTAAAAAGCATTTCTTTTTTTCTACCACCTTCTTAGTTTTCCTTGTCTTTATTAATTGAATCTTTTAAAGATTTTTTCTCTTCCTCTGTTTAGCCTACAAATGGCAATATTCTACTGTGATGGAATCTAACAGAAGTATCTACAACTGCTATTTTGTTGTGATTGTTCTCAATTTCTCTAGGACCCAAATACTTCCTACACGTCCAAGGAACGTCTAATCTTGTTTCTTCTTCACAATCTCCCAAGAAATGGCAGAGCTGGGGGTGCATATGGCTCCATAGCCTCTAGTGTATGCTCTATCATCAGCAGTTAGTTTCCTCTACAAATGAAGAAAATTGAACATCAATATACTGTACAATTTAAGATGAGAGAGGAAAAAAGAGGTTGAATCAACTAAATGAAGGCACTGAAGAGATATATGCCAAAACAGTCCATTATGGATTTTCTACGTTTACTGAAGCAGTAAAGATAGCTATTCTGACTAACCATTAACATAATATCTATACCAAGTTACAATTTTTAAAAGTACAATGAGGGAAGTTTTGACATAAAATCAGCAATGAAAAATTTCAATTTTAGGAAAAGTTAAAATGGGTTTCTTACAAATAGTAAACAGTAAAAGTGAAATGGATATTTTTATGAAAAAAGGCATAATAAATATAAGGATTCAGTGCAGTTATTATAAATACAAAGTGGAAAGTTTTTATAGACAGGAGGGTGTAGCAAGAAGTTATTAGCAAAAGAAAAGAAAGGATTGTTTCAGGCAAGGTCACCTTCCCTTAGGGGGAAGGTCAGGGGGTCTTCTCATGCAGCAGGGGTCTGGGGGGAGTGGGGGGAGTGCGGGTGTAGGAATGGAGAGGGCTCACAGAACAGATCACTCATTGGTGCTGCCAATCAATTCTGGATTGACTCTTAAAACTGTATTTCTGAAGGAGATTGAAACTGCAATTAGGCTGGGCATTAAGCCCTGGTTATGTAGCATGGCCCAGCACAAGTGATTTGCTCTCAGGCCTGTGGCATTCTTTTTAGCAAATGTAACATCTCAGTGCCTATTGAGAAGAAAAAGATTTTTTAAAATCATAGTATTAGATATTATGATTAACACTAAGGGAAAAATGAATAGCTGGAAACAGAAAAGCCTAAAAGTCTAAAAGCCAAGGTAGCATAATAGGAGATCCAAATGTGTGAAGAAAAGCATAGACTAAGCAGAAGGATCAAGATTTTCATCATGAAGAGGAATGGGTCATTTTTCTATTTTGGACCATGGTTTGTGGCACATAGGTGACTCATAGTGTGTAAAAGACACAGGGTTGACATAGGCTGTCTCAACAGTGATAAGTTTTAGTTAAATTGCATCAAAGCTATATGTTGAGATGAAAAGAAATTGCATTCACAGACATTAGCATGAATGTTAATTCAGAAAAAGATTCTCCGATAAGCCCAGCTTATAGAAAAAAAACCAAGACCCCAAGCTGCCTATGTCTGGGTTTCTCCATAGAGGTGAGGAAGAAAAAGAAACTGAAGAGGAACCAGCAAAAAGCCAGAGGATATACTAGATTCCCCAAAGAATTCTCACTCTTTGATGTCTGTGCTGTCCTTCATTCACCCATTCAAAAAAAAAATATTTAATAAAGTAATTGAGCTCACAGTAAGTAAGGAATTTATTTTATGTTCAGACTGATAGAAGTATCACTGAGGCAACACACACAGCAAGAAGATGAAGAAAAATAAAAGGAAAAGACCTTCTGGAAAACAACAGACATGAAGAACAGATGAGTCAAACAGCATCTTTATGTCTTGAGTTTGGAGTCTCTTTTTTCTACACACCCTACATTTTATACCATGAGGATATATCCTGGAAAATCCTTCAATAGCTCCCACATATAGAACATTGTATCTATAAATTCTTAGGCTAAACATTGTTGATGATTTGTTTATTTTGGAAAGACAATGGTCCAGCTCTTAATGTGGGAGAGCACACTAGCAGGTAGCAATTGTTAATCTGCTGTTTTTCTCTTTGTTTCCCCTTTTTTGAGTGATCAAAAGTAGGTGCACTTTAAAATCCTTTATGATGAATACTTTGAAGTAACGGAAAATTGATTAGGAGCTTGTATGTTTTTAAAATTCATCATGGTTATTTAGAATAATTGAGAACAATTTGCTGTGGGTTCGAAATGCATTTTTAACACCGAAATACATTCTGTAATTTCGTCTAATCTTTCTTCTATTAGTTTAAATAGAATCTGCATTTACTCATTATGTTAATACATTTTTCCAGGAAATGGAAAGGTCAACATCACAGAATTCCCTTGACGAACACTGAAGGTGTTTTATCCATTTTTCACTTAATTACAATGATAGTCTTTCTATGGCTAAATAACAATTAATCTTTTCTCCCCACAGCTTGCCCATCAAGATTATGTGCTGTTAGAGTGATAGGGTTATAGCTACTATATTAATTATCGAATAAAATATCATTTGTGTTGGCCTTACTTTTGTCTAGTTTTCTGTAATAAAAATTTAGTCCAACATATCTTTCCTATGATTTCAGCAGAATAGAAATAATTACCATATAATCACTTTCAAAAACTTCAGTTTAATTAGGGCATATTCAATCCAGAAGGCAGCATCAGTTCTGCACAGCCAAAGCAAAAGAAGAGCTGGAGAAAAACAAACACTATGCCATTCCCACTTATTTTCATATTAAGATGGCGTAAATCCAAAGTTGAGGCATATTTGTCTAACAGAGTCCTCTAAGCCTATTAGAATGAAAGGAAATTTATTATTTTTATCATTTGTATCTGACCATTAAGAGTTTTTATGTACTTGAAGTAATCTGCTAATTCCATTCATATGGGACTTGAAATATTCATAATGTTAATCTTGATCAATCTTCAAAATTTTTCCTTAAATTAGAAATGCCTCTTTTCTTTCCATTTCTGTTCAATATCCTTTATATCAAACTATTCCTCCATTAGAAAAATCCTATCCTCTTTCCCACAGTTACAGACCAGAAATTTGCATGTTATCCAATGCAAGCTAAGGAGCGATGAAGAGATATTTTCTGGGGACAAAGAGGGGAGATTTTTTTCTCTCTTTGTAGAGATAAAATGACAAATCCACCACCCTTCTTGCTGGTACCAACTGAGGAAATACATAGACCATTTATTCAAATATAACTACCTTTGTATTCAAATATCCCCCTCAGTCTCCTGCTAAACAGTACTAACCCTCTTGCTGTTTTTGAAACATCCTAAACACACTATCTGAGATTCGCTTTCCCAAACACCCACAAAACTCATTCTCCTCTTTCAAGTGTCTGCTGAAAAGTCACCTTAACCTTAACAGACAGTGTTTCCCTAACCGTTTACTCACTACTCGTTTACCATGCTGTATTTGTTTTATATCATGTGACTTTATATTACCAGTCCAATGACAATGTTTGAGCTCTAGATCTGCTTATATCCAGTAGTCTATTAATTTTGCTTATGATATTTTGACATTAGTTTCTTTCATTTGCAATAAAATAATTAATACAAGTTCTTACTCTCCCTGAGCCAAAAACTGAGCTTGGCTACTCTATTGGAATGCCACTATTGAAACCTTACCATCTCCTTTTCTTTACTAGTGCCATTATTTTATTTTGTGATACTTGAGACCATCTGTGTCAACATTTCTTAGTAAGGTTGTAGACCACCTATGTCAACAGCTAGGAAAGGGAGCAGATCTTAGATTTTAGAAGAAGAAAATCACATAGAGAAGGCTGCCTTGAACAGGATGTGACCTTCAGTGTAGTGATACAGTCAGCTTCAGGTCACCTCATAAATCCATATTCCCCACCATCTATTGCCAGGGTTACCATTGGCCAAGGGCAACCGAAAACCGGAAGGCATGCGGGAGCAATGATGTGGTCTGTATGGGTCAGTGTTCCCTGGCAAAGAGCAGGTCAAAAAAGAATAGCAAGAGGTTCTGAAAAGACAGAGGATATATGGCATATCCCTCTGGGAATCTTTATACCACTTTTTGAAGACTAATTTACAACTATTTCCAGGTCATGGAATTAGGAGGTAAAGCCTTTACCCTGAAGAATTACTAAATAAAAAAGAATAGGTCCAGATAGTGAGTACCTCAAGGCAAAGCAAACCTCATTCAAACTATTTGATTTTGAGGATAAATCAGCAACCTGGAAGAAAACACTAACAGAGACAGTTTTCAGGACATACTGGGATCTGTGATAAATTGTTAATTTAATTCCAGATTCTTAGAGACCCTTTAGTAAATATAACTATTACCATAGTTCAGCACTATTGTAAGTCTTAGAAACTGTGAAAAAAAGAGTCATAAAATATTAATACAAAGATGAAATATTAAAATTACAACACTTTTCCCAGAAATTTTATATGGGGCAATGTATAAAGGCATATATAGACTTAACAATTTTCCAACTTTCTCCAGAATCAAATAATAAAATATGTACTGCAGCTAGGGTCATAGTTGTAGGTTGATGGTTTAAGCAGATTCTAATTATAATTGCATAGTTTGATTACTTTCAGATAACTCCAAGTTTTAATAGACAACTTTCAACTCATCTATGACATATCCCCCAATATTTAAATGAAAGCAAACATAAAAACAATAGCCATTTAAGTGAGAGTGCAGAAATCCACATTTTAATAGGTTCATCTGTGCCTATACTTTGATATTTGCATTCTGTGGCAATGACCACCATAGAGATGAAAAAGATGGGCACTACTAAATACTTAAAATCCCCAAAATTACCTACATCAAAAGTTTTTACAAAGGCCTCTTTTAATTAGGATCATTAGATAATAAAACATCTAATGATATTCTTCAGATCTTTACACGATGAATGATTGTATTTTACTGTATAAGGCATAATCAGGCCACTTTTCTACCATGATGGCCTTTTTATAAACAGCCTCATTCCTTAAACACACATGGATAAAAAACATTCTGTAAGTGACAAATTCCCTCACGAAGTGTCACTAAAACAAATCACCAAATGTCTAGAAGAGATAAATCCACAAAGATACTACATTACCTTCTTAGAAATGTTTGGCTCAAGTTAGAGAAAAAAAACAATGGGTTTCAAATCAGTAATCATAGGAAGTACTAAACAAGACCATTGGATGAAGATGGCTGATAAAACATAAGAACATCCCCAACCCAAATCACCTTTAAATGGCCATATATATATCTTACAAAATAGCAAGTCTAAAGTGGTAATCGAAAACTAGAATATCTTTCATCAGTTAGCCATGTTATTTGAGAAATTCATTAAATACAGAAAACAGAGGAAAGAGGGTCACGTAAACCACAGCGCTAAAGACACGCAGAAGAGGATTGAGCAGCAGATGTGAAATGGCACCAAAGGATGCTTCAAACCCAAAGCAACATATTCAAACATTTGGTGAGGCCCCCAGGGAAGGGATTATTTGGTCAAGTGCACATGAAATAGCTGGACAGAGTCCCCTCAATCCCTGGGCATCAGCTACATTTGCCCATGGAGCAAAGTGGCAAGGGTGAGTGCCCCCATCACTGAAGCCAGACACAGTCAGACAGAAAGTTCTGGCACAGTCCACCAGTATTTTCCTCCCATGTCCTTCTGAGACCAGCTCTACTGTCAGAACATACATTTACAGCCAGGCAAAAACAAATGATGAAATAAAAATAGCACCAAAATTTTGAGGAAAATATGCTTTGTTAATGTGCCACTAAACCCGGTTTGACAAGAAATTAATCTCAAGATTTTAGAAAGCTAACAGAAGACTTTGCAAGGAATATAATGAACATCTTCAGAGTGAGCAAGATGCTATAAAAATATCAAAGATAATAAAGGGACTTATTACAGAAAAAATAATAAAGGGGCCTATTATTTTATTGGTGCAAACTTGTACACCAATAAAATTAAAAGGTTAAATGAAATGGATAATTTTCTAGGGACATATAAATTACCCAAATTATCTCTAGTGTAATAGAAACTATGAATCAACGAGTAATGATAGATAGATAAAAGACAATGAAAGATCTACTCTTAAAAACATGCAATGGAGACATTCACTTTTAAGACGGAGGGGAAACAATATCACTGCCCATTTCTAACAAAGAAAATGAGATATAGAAATAGAAATTTCATATATTAATACAAATAATCCCACATTTTAAGACATTAAAGGATACCAAGTACATTGAACATTGAACCTTTCTGAAAGAGATGACCAGCCACTCCAGATCATGAGCAAATCTGTCAGAGCAGCAGGTTTCCAAAGTGGTTGGTGCAATCCGGTGGAGAGTTAATGCTTGTCTTAGACATCAGGATCAAGTGCGTGCACTGAAGAAGTCTTCCTGATCCTTCTTTGTCCTCACTGAGTGGCAAGCGGGTTGGGGTTGAAAGGAAAAAACCTAACTATATTCGATTTTGTAACAAAGCAGTTTGCCACATTCTTCTTTACGTTTGCGGACAGAACTCTTCTGCTCTCTTCCCCCATTAAATTCTATAAATAACGGGCTGGGAAGAACTTCTCTCATTCAAAGGTATGCAGCAGTGTAAAAGGAACATGCAAGAAAAAGTCATAAAAGAATATGAAAAGCCAAAAACAAAGATGGTCAACAAAATATTTTAACATGGAGTAGACTGGAGCCTTGATGAAGTATTCTCCTATGAAATCAAATAGCTTGGTGAAAAAAGAAAAGGCCTCCATGCATGAATATTTCAAAACAGAGATAGAAAAAGTCAGGAGAAAAATAATACAACAAAAGAAGTGGGAACAAAAACAAAATCACATGAATGATGCAACAGTTGAAGCATCCACACCATTGAAAACAAACCTACCTAAATGAAGGACAAATTTCAGCATATTAAACTAAAAGTAAAAGAAAGAAAAAAATTAATTAATTAGAAGGTGACAGGTGTGGAAGTTTGTCAAAAAAGATCCATTATATGTATATAGTCCATATAAAGAATAGAACAAGTAGAGCAGAAAATAGATTTAAAAACACAAATCAAGAAACATTCCTGAAATAGAAAAAACACACTTGACTCAATAAATTGAAAGTGGATGTTGCATTCTAATTAAAATTGGCTCATAATTATTAATGCTATGATACTTTTGCATAAATATCCTGGACTTAAACTAAATGAAGATTTCTATGGCATGCAAATCACCAAAACAAAATAAAATAAGATCAACTTACCCTAAGAGGCAGTTTCCAGATTGGTTTTAACCTTCGCTATAGCATGTTTCAATGTGAGAATAAAGTAAAGCAATTCTAGGAAGTCCTCAAGAAGAGAACATGTGGCTCAAACATTTTGTGCCATTCGAAATTTTTGTTTATCTATAAAGGCAATAGGCAAGTGATAGTGGCTGACTCCCTTGCTATAGCCAGCTCTGAAAAAAATAGTCTCTGTTGGCTCTTATTTGAATAGTCTATATTATTTTTACAAAAATTAAAAGGACTTCTTAAAAGCTGAACTCTACAGAGGCTTTAATATGGAAATGTGCCTGTGAACCTCCAACACAGAGAGGCACATATTTCTCATACTTATTCTGCTATGCATTCTTCTTTTCTCAGAGCACATTCCAGGAAATGGGCTGTGGAAATGCATTACAAGTCTTCTCAATACATTTCTTTCTAGTTTATCCATTACCTTTCCTGAACAATAAATAATGGAACCTAGACACAAATGAAGAAAGTTTTCTGTTTTTTTCAATTTGTAAGCATAATTTTATTGGGCTGAATTGCATTAAATATAAATGCTAAATATTTCTTATAATTTTAAATTGCATTATGATATATATTTCCTCTTTTAATGAAAATCACTTTTTTTTAAGTAGTTAAAACAAATATCCTTGATTACCCTCTTTAGCCACTAGTATTTTCTGCACCTTAAGTGTATTGATACATAGCAGAGACTCTTTTTGCTTTTTCCCTTTGCATTTCCAATTTCTCCCTTCTACTGTAAAGACAGATATAAATTAAAAACAGACTTAATTCTCCATGTTGAAATAAAAGAAGAGACTTTCCCTCCCTGCTTTTCTTAGAAAACTTGTAAGTTCTTCCTCTGTCTCTTTGAAACGCACTTAAATCTCTTTAGAAGCTCAAAAAGCCTCTTACCAGCTTTAGGACCCAGGTATGTCTCTCTCAAGGGCCTGGGAGCCTTTTCTTTGAAATGTAATCATCAGGGAAGATCACATTCCTATCTCCATTTCTGTGGGAGAGTGGGAGCTTCACTTGGGTTGGTGCCTGCCTAAAGGAGGGAGGGACTTGCAAAACTACCTCCCATTATAAAGATATGAGAAATTAGTTTTTCTCTGAATAAAGTCAATTAACAAGCACAGATGGTCACGTCAATTACTAGGTAAATTTAGAATGAACTGTGTTGTGACAAACAGGGCTGTCAAGTTTCTATTCCTGAGGACTAGTTACTGTTTATTTTGAGAACATGTATGTAACAGATTGTATCTGTAATAGATTGCATATAATAGAGGAAGATTTATTTGTCTTTGCAGTCTGTCAGTGGATTGCTTATGATGTGCATCACATTCTGAAAATGCTTATTTAATGGTAAAACTTTCTTTGTCCCCTACATTTGTGGAGACGTTTTCTGGGCTGGGAGGAGATGTTGTTTATAGGTATGTTTGTTCAACACTACCTTTATCTGACATGATGTTCCTGGATGACTTAGGTGATACCGGAAACTTGGGGAGAGCAGGCTGTAGACAGCTAGATCCAGAGACAGGACTTACGAACATGAATGAGGTAGCTATTTAAAAAGACTGACAAATGATGACTGAGAGCAAAAGGGACCGAGCAGAAGTGCAGTGCCAGTTGTTTATTTACAGATGTAGAGGGGACATAGCGATGGTTGAGAGAGCTTGTAGAGAGAAAGCAGAGCTTTCTGAACTTGTAATCTAGAGAATGAAAGAATGAAGAAGAGCCTGACAAGGAGGGAAACTGGGAACAAGAACAGGAAGATGGAAGGTAGTGGAGAAAAGGCAGGAGAGCGCTTTATGACAGACCAGTTTTTAATACTGTAAAGAGGAAGGGAATGACGAGAACTGACAGCTATTCCTGGAGGTCTCATGTGTTAGGAAGAAAAACAATTTTCCCTCTACCCTTTTAGGTTCTTAGCGGAGATCCCCCTGTAATAAAAGACAAATTAACAGGAGAAAAACAAACAGAGGATTAATAACATGTGCTCCTCAGGTGTACTTGAGAGATATTCAGGAAAACTAAGTAACTCAGAAATGGCCCAAGCCACCATCTTAAATACCACCTCCAGCTAAAGACAGATGTTGGGTGAGAAGGGGAACCAGTTATGGGAGGTTACCAGGAAAAGCATGGTAACTGAGGGTATGGTTGTTTGAAGATTTAAGTCACTGCCTTCTCCATTCACAAGAGTTTGCAGAGAATTAGTAATCTTCCTTTTCCTTACAGGGAGGGAAACAGTCTTACAACTGGGAATTTTCTTTATAAACATAAATTTCTCTTATAAAAGGTAATTTCTTGGTTTTCAGACCTTCTTCTGTGTCTACTGTTTCTTAAAAACAACCAGCTCAAGATAATCCTTATGCCAAAGAGATATATTTTGGGGTGGCAAATTCTGTTCCCCTGTACAAGCAGAAACATCTTAGCAGAGGAAAATTTTGTTAAAATAGTAAGTGTTTAAGCATTTTGAAACTGCTTCTGTTTTCAAAATCAACAGACCAAAGTCTAGTTCTTTTTAAGAATTTTATAGAGCTGAAGATATTGAACAGCTGTGATGTATCTTTGCATTCATCTCTCTAGTCTAAACTGTGTTAAGAAAACAAAATTTAGCCAGGTAAGTCTGAAGATCTAATTGACTGAGATCAGGGGGCATCTCCTCTAGCAAGTCAAGAGATGCTCTGAAGGGCTACAGAAAGGGAGAGGCTTTTAAAGGCAGGACAAGAAAAGTCACAAACACAAAAAGATTATTTCAGATGCAGTCACCTACAGTGGGGACAAAAGGTCTTATCAGGGTTCCTTTGTTGGGGTGGAGAGGGCACAAATAACATTGTCTTATCGCTGTTGACCAGGATATTTCTGACTGATGGGATTTCTGGGTGAAGGCTGAAACTGCAGTTAAGTTAGATTCTGTGTTCTGGTTTGGTGACTTGGCCTAGCAGAAGTGGCTCCAGTTGGGCCTGTGTCTTTCTTTTTGACAACTGTTACTCACTTCAATTGTTCCAGCTTTACTAAGGTTTCCATTCTCTAACTGTCCTGACTTCTTCCACAGGTACTTCAGCTAGTCAATGCCCACCTTAAAGTATACTCTCTGGTGTTTGCTAATATCCTAGAAATGCTAAGACATGTCCAGATTACAGTGTAACTTTTCATTTTTTATGTAATGAGCAATATGTATTTATTAGTTTAATCCAAAGTTTAATAGTTATTTTGGGCAACTGTAATATGACTGGTTAGTTTTGAATTTGCCATTTATTAGAGCAAAGAATCTCTGATAAGTTAAATTCCTCCATTCTAGACATGGCATTTTTATTTATAAACCTAAATACAAAACTTCATTTTTCCTGAATCTGTTTTATCTGGCTAGGATCAGCTTATTTCTTCTGGCAGATCTTTTTGAATGTCAATGTGTTATTCAAATGATCAGCTATGCTCTCAGTTCTGGGTTATTAGCAAATTTGCCAAGCATGTCTTTTGTTTTTTCTCTAGGGGAGAGATTGACTTTTATTAGTTATTCTTTAGAGTAATTCAGGATCCAGAAAGATAGCAGACCTCACAAATTTGAAAATGTTTTCTATTCAACATATGATATAATAATACATTATCAGATTAAGCATGTCTTGAACTCATATATAGTATTTATTTATGCTAGACGCTGTTCTAAGTAGATATATCAACCTAGTTAACCTTTATCACAGCTCTGAGATGGTATCATTATCATCCTATTTACAGATGACTAAACTGAGGTACAGAGTAGTTACATTAAAGGTCTTAGATAGTCTTAAACAGTAAGTAGTAGAGCCAAGATCTCATCCCAGAAATTCTCACTCCAGACTGAGTGCTTATAACCAAATGCAGTTCCTGTTCTATGCCAATGGACAACACTGCAATAACATCTCAGTTTTATTACATGATAGACAAGTTCAATATTATTGTAATTATTGATAAAATATTTGGCAGTATAGAAATGCATTTTGTGTTTATGCTTAGAAATTTATTTTACCAATTATTTTAATTAATCCTATCTCTTCTGGCAGTAAACAGCAGAACCTAAGAAAATAATTGAGAAATGAAGTGATTAAATTAAGTTTCCATAACTTGATCTGAGCATTTTTTTTTCACTTTTTTTTTTTGGTATCATTAATCTACAATTACATGAGGAACATTATGTTTACTAGACTCCCCCCTTCACCAAGTCCCCCCACATACCCCATTATCACTGTCCATCAGTGTAGTAAGATGCTGTAAAATCACTACTTGTCTTCTCTATGTTGCACAGCCCCCCCACATTATACATCCTAATCTTAAGACCCCCTTTCTTCTTCCCCCCTTCTCCCTCGCTTCCCACCCATCCACCCCACCCCAGTCCCTTTCCCTTTGGTAACTGTTAGTCCATTTGTGGGTTCTGTGATTCTGCTGCTGTTTTGTTCCTTCAGTTTTTTCTTTGTTCTTATACTCCACATATGAGTGAAATCATTTGGTACTTATCTTTCTCTGCCTGGCTTATTTCACTGAGCATAATACCCTCTAGCTCCATCCATGTTGTTGCAAATGGTAGGATTTGTTTTCCTCTTATGGCTGAATAATATTCCATTTATGTATATGTACCACATCTTCTTTATCCAGTCATCTACTGATGGACACTTAGGTTGCTTCCATTTCTTGGGTATTGTAAATAGTGCTGCAATAAACATAGGAGTGCATATGTCTTTTTCAAACTGGGCTGCTGCATTCTTAGGGTAAATTCCTAGAAGTGGGATTTGTGGGTCAAATAGTATTTCTATTTTGAGCTTTTTGAGGAACCTCCATACTGCTTTCCACAATGGTTGAACTAATTTACATTCCCACCAGCAGTGTAGGAGGGTTCCCCTTTCTCCACAACCTTGCCAACATTTGCCTCGCCAACATTTGTTGTTTGTCTTTTGGATGGTGGCGATCCTTACTGGTGTGAGGTGATATCTCATTGTGGTTTTAATTTGCATTTCTCTGATGACTAACGATGTGGAGCATCTTTTCATGTATCTGTTGGCCATCTGAATTTCTTCTTTGGAGAACTGTCTGTTCAGCTCCTCTGACCATTTTTTAATTGGATTATTCACTTTTTGTTTGTTGAGGTGCATGAGCTCTTTATTGTATTTTGGATGTCAACCCTTTATTGGATCTGTCATTTATGAATATATTCTCCCATACTGTAGGATGCCTTTTTGTTCTACTGATGGTGTCCTTTGCTGTACAGAAGCTTTTCAGCTTGATATAGTCCCACTTGTTCATTTTTGCTTTTGTTTCCCTTGCCTGGGGAGATATGTTCATAAAGAAATTGCTCATGTTTACATCCAAGAGATTTTTGCCTATGTTTTTTTCTAAGAGTTTTATGGTTTTATGGCTTACATTCAGGTCTTTGATCCTTTCAAATTTACTTTTGTGTATGGGGTTAGACAATGATCCAGTTTCATTCTCTTACATGTAGCTGTCCAGTTTTGCCAACACCAGCTGTTGAAGAGACTGTCATTTCCCCATTGTATGTCCATGGCTCCTTTATCAAATATTAATTGACCATATATGTTTGGGTTAATGTCTGGAGTCTCTATTCTGTTCCACTGGTCTGTAGTTCTGTTCTTGTGCCAGTACCAACTTGTCTTGATTACTGTGACTTTGTAGTAGAGCTTGAAGTTGGGGAGTGAGATAACTCCCACTTTATTCTTTCTTCTCAGGATTGTTTTGGCTATTCGGGGTCTTTGGTGGTTCCATATGAATTTTAGAACTATTTGTTTCAGTTTGTTGAAGAATGCTGTTGGTAATTTGATAGGGATTGCATTGAATCTGTAGATTGCTTTGGGCAGGATGGCCATTTTGAGAATATTAATTCTTCCTATCTAAGAGCATGGGATGAGTTTCCATTTGTTAGTGTCCTCTTTAATTTCTCTTAAGAGTGTCTTGTAGTTTTTGGGATATAGGTCTTTCACTTCCTTGGTTAGGTTTCCTAGGTATTTTATTCTTTTTGATGCAATTGTGAATGGAATTGTTTTCCTGATTTCTCTTTTTATTAGTTCATTGTTAGTGTATAGGAAAGGCTCAGATTTCTGTGTATTAATTTTGTATCCTGCAAATTTGCCTAGTTCTAGTAGTTTTGGAGTGGATTCTTTAGGGTTTTTTATGTACAATATCATGTCATCTGCAAATAGTGATAGTTTGACTTCTTCTTTACCAATCTGGATTCCTTGTATTTCTTTGTTTTGCCTAATTGCCGTGGCTAGGACCTCCAGTACTATGTTGAATAACAGTGGGGAGAGTGGGCATCCCTGTCTTATTCCCGATCTCAGAGGAAAAGCCTTCAGCTTTCACTGTTCAGTATGATGTTGGCTGTGGGTTTATCATATATGGCCTTTATTTTGTTGAGGTACTTGCCCTCTATACCCATTTTGTTGAGAGTTTTTATCATGAATGGATGTTGAATTTTGTCGAATGCTTTTTGAGCGTCTATGGAGATGTTCATGTGTTTTTTGTCCTTCTTTTTGTTTATGTGGTGGATGATGTTGAGCATTTTTATTTTAGGATAAAATTGCAAGCACTTAAATATTTTGAAGTTAACACTTCATCCAGATAAACAGAGGAAATTCACTCTTCTTTTGGTATTAAATTGTTCCAGGCTGTTTGGCTTCATAGCAGTTTACAAGAAGCTAGTGTACTGATTTGTAACATGAAGGCTATCTCTGCAAACAGAGAAGTTAGCTGTTTTATTATTTAGTAACTGGAATTTTAAATTGTGAAAATGTTGCAAAGTCTACAATGAGAACAGTATGCCCTCCAATCCACGGCTCATATGCAGAGCTCTTGTGAAATTTAAAGTAAATTATCTGAAAAGTGAAGATATTTTGAAATGAAACAGTCATATTTACTTTCAATTCTGAAGTTGAGCCTTTATCTCATACTGATCTTCAAATCTTTCTGTGAACACATGTATATTGGAATACCTGTTAGGTAAACTATAACACCAATGAGAACCTCTATAGAAAATTTAAATATAACAAGTGACAAGTATTTATGCATTTGTACTTGACATTATTCTTGCAGTTCTGCTTGTTTTTAAAAATACTTAAGAATTATTTTAGTACTGATTTTTAATTCTTGATGTCCAGGAAATGAAGTCATCATTTTCAAAATCTCTGTTGAGGTGGGCCAGAAGTTTAGGGAAAACTGAATTTCACCCTGTCCAATATGAGAAATGTAGACAGTCAAATCTTTTCCCTTGACCTAAACAGAAAAGTTCTCAGATAAATATACTATGACTTTTTCTTCCTGTCATTTTGGGAAGAATGGCATTTTTTATTTATCAATAACTAATTGAGAGACTATTGAATCTTATATAAGTTTAGTGAAAAGCTCTCATATTTATTTTATGGCACTGTTGTTTGACATTAAAGGAAACTTAAATAATGGATGATGCAAAAGCAAATGAGCTATAGAAACAGATATGCTAAAAATAAAAATCTTTCACTTTGTCCAAATGTGAAAATGAGTAAATTATTACTACAGGGAGGAAACAAAATATTCTTTAGAAGTTAATTAACTTAAGAATAAAAACATCACTTTTAAATATTAAATTATGAGAAAATGAGATAGACATTAATTGAGAAATGCAATAGAGCAAAACAGTTCTTTATGAAATAAGCTCATACAGCTAAGGCAGACTATATTAGCTGTTAATCTTTTTTGAGAAAGTATATTTAAAGCTTCATTCTACATTGCCAAACCTATGGAATTATGCAAAATCAAGTATCTATTTATAACTTGGAAATGTGCTTAAATTAGACCAACTTTCCCCAAAAGCACAAGTTCAAAAATATATGAAATAATTTCAGTATGTTATGTAAAATAAAACAAAGTGTTACATTCTGTAGACATATCCACCCTCTCCTGTGAAATCTTTGTTTTGAAGCTAGAAAAATTATGGTTATACAATGTGATACCTGCAGTTATGAGGTGTATGGTTTAGAAGTCATTCTAATTGATGGAGTAGGCCATATCTGTAAATTCATGCATACTAAGCACATTGTATTTTCTTGGTTTTTGCCTATCTTCTTTTTTGAATAAACCCTGTAGACATTTAATAAGGATACCCAACTTACTAGCTCTCTAACCAGGTAAGATAAAGGTAATCACAGCCATATGGCTAGAAAATGTTTTTGGGTTATGTGAAATCATTCACATTTGTAAATAAATAAATAGTTGTGATAAATATGTTTTGTTGAAATATTTATTTGGAAAGAATAAGTTTTGGTGTTAAAATACTGATTTATTGCTTCTCAAATGTGTTTAACAACATACAACACAGGAAAAGCTTTCTAAAAACAAAAACATTTGATAAGAAAAATTTAGCTTAAAAATGTAGCTCATAGATGAACTTTTAAAATAATATTATCACCAATGTGAATTAAATCAGAGATTTAAAAAGAAAATATTAGAAATAACTTTCTATTTTATTGCCTCTTCCTTAGAAATGGAAGGTGGATGGTCTATATCATGAGTCAAGAGTAAATGTTCTCAAGATTATTGAAGTTTTAAAAATAATTTCTATGTATTAATAATTGAAGTTGGAAAGTTTCCCATTGCTAATTAGTTTTGCAGGAAAATACTTAAAATTTTCTCTGGGACCTTTCTTCTGAGGCCTTAAAAATCAATTATTCAAACCATGCATGTCTATGAATGTTTCATTGCAGTGAGGGAGGGAAAAGCATTTAGAAACTGCATGCTTCATTACAACATAAACTACCTTTACATTTGACTAAGTGGGTTCACCTTCAAGTAAATAAACCCTTATATGTATTACAGAATGACAGATACCAATTTATTTTTATTTCAAAATCCATTTGTAAATTAGTTATTTGGAACTCAATACAATTTTTCCCATGGAGAAAGAAATATTACACAGAGTATTAAGTTAACTTCCAAGGTAAATCATATATTCATGTAATGCAATGTATAACTGCATAATAATACCAAAATTAACATAATAATTCAGTTTATTGAATGGCTACTAACTTATTCCAGTTACTAATATCCTTGCTAAGATTATCTCATTTAATCCTGATAATAGCTTTGTGCATTCAATACATAAAGGATTTAGAGGATTTGTATTAATAGAATTTAGAATACTCATGGTTTTGTTTCCATGTATGGAATATATTCTATAGTGGAACTTTTTCAGATGTGTTTGAGATTTTAATTCAGACCTTTGAAGCTGGCAGGCAAAAACAATCAATTTATTTGAATTCTGCTTCTAGCAAAAATTGTGGCCAAAATATCTCTACCCCTATAAATACTTAGAAAAGATGGATAAATTGTAAGTCAAAGTGATAGATACAGTTATATAAACATGTATGTAGATATATAGATGACAGATAGATGTCTACAGTGAGAGCAAATGAAAATCTTAAAGCACCGAGAGTAAAGAGAAAGATCGATGAAAAAACACAAGTTGATGCCATACATCTAGGAGGTGATTATCAAATTGAGCGATGAGCTACAATGCCTAAGAACTTGAGTTTTAATGCCCATGCAGAGACAAAAGGTGATTAGGACATGAAGTTGGACCTAAGACACCTGCACAAATCTGGGGCTGTCTGATTTTTCACCTTTGGTGATAAAAGGATTAAAGTATGATTCCAGTGACCTAATATGAATCAAGTTACCATGTGTCTACTCAGTTTTCTGGGTAGAAAACAGAAATATCTCATGAAAATTCAAAACCAAGTATATGCCATGTATGGGTTTGAAATCTGATCCTAAACAACTTGTTTATATGTGTGAGTCTTATATGTGTAAATCATGAAGTAGAAACGTAAGCATTACAATTGTTACCTGAGTTATGAGATAGACATATAGATAAATGGAATAGCAAGAATAAAATGAAAGTCCAGAAAAAAGTCCTCATAATTAAAGCCAATTGATTTTTGATCATGGTACTGCATTAGAGTTCTCCAGAGAAATGGAACCAGAACATGTGTCTTTGTATAGCTAGCTAGATAGATAGAATTTAAAGCATTCACTTACACAATTGTGGAGGTTTAACAAGTCCAAAATCTTCAAGGTAGGCCTGTAGGCTAGAGACCCAATGAAAAGTTGCAGTTCTAGTCCAGAGGCAGTCTACTGGTAGGACTCCTTCTAGCTAAGGGGAAATCAACCCTTGTTCTTATTAAGGCCTTCAACTGATTGAAATGAGGTCAACCCACATTATAAGAGTAATCTGCTTTGCTTAAAAACTACCAATGTGAATGTTAATCTCTTCCAAAAATTCCTTCACAGGAAAATCCAGAATAATATTTGGCAAAATATCTAGGCACCATGGCCCAGACAAGTGGACACATAAAATTAACCAGCTTAGGTGTCAAGACAATTCAGTAAGCAAAGATTGCCTTCCACCAAATGGTGAAAAATGAAAATCCACAAGCAAAGGAATGAAGTTGTACCCCCTTCCTTCAGCTATACACAAAAATAAACTCAAAGTGGATCATAGACTTAAAAGTAAGTGCTAAAACTGTAAAATTCCTAGAAGAAAACATAGAAGTAGAAAAGTAAATATTCATGAACTTGGATTAGGCAATGTTTTAGATTTGAAACCAAAAGCGCATGTGACAAAAGAAAAAATAGGTTAACTGGACTATATCAAAATTTAAAATGTTTTGCTGAAAAATAATACCATCAAGAAAGTAGAAGGACAATCCACTGAATGGGAGAAAACAGCCAATCATTTATCTGATAAGGGTCTAGCATCCAGAAATTCAAACACATATAACTCTATAATAAAAGAGAACACAATAAAAAAATGGGCAAAGGATCTGAATAGCCATATCTCCAGAAAAGATATGCAAAAAATGCACATAAAAAGAAGCTTCAACATCATTAGCCATAATGGCCATGCAAATCTACATTATGATGAGGTAAGTACTTCACACTCACTAGAATGGCTATAGTAAAAACAATAGATCATAACAAATGTTGATGAGGATGTGGAGAAATTGCAACCCTTACACAGTGCTGGTGGGAGTTTAAAATGCTGTAAACAATGTAGAAAAGAGTTAAGGAGTTCCTTAAAATGTTAAATATAGAGTTACCAAATAATGTAGTAACTGTACTCCTGGGTATTCAAAGAGAAATAAAAACATACATCTACACAAAATATTATGTTATGAGTATTCATAACACCATTATTCTAATAATCAAAAAATAAAAACCACCTAGGTGCCTATTAATGATGAAAGAATAAACAACATGCAGTGTACCTATACTATGGAATGCATTTGGCAATAAAAAGGAGTAAGGTATTGATACATGATACAACATAGATGAACTTTGAAAACATTATGCTCGATGAAAGAAACCAAAAGACCACTTATTCTATGATCTAATTTATATTAAAAAATTCAGGATAGGTAAAAGGCAGAAAGTATGTTTGTGGTTGCTTGGGGGAAGGGAAAAAGGTGAGGAGCAGCTTCTAATGGGTACAGGTTTGTTTTTAGGGTGATAAAGTTTTCTCAACTTAGATTGTATGATGGTTGCAAAATTTTATGACTATACCAAAGCTATTGAATTGCACACTTTAAATTAGTGAATTTGATAGTATGTGAACTCTATCTCAATACAGATATTTAAAAAATTGTGGGGCAGTGGAACCTCTGACACAGTTGGAAAAAATAAATGTAAAACTACTATGAAGGAGAAGACAAATAATGATTCCGTGGCATCTTACTACACTGATGGACAGTGACTGCAATGGGGTATGGGAGGGACTTGATAATATGGGTGAATATAGTAACCGCATTGTTTTTCATGTGAAACATTCATAAGAGTGTATATCAATCATACCTTAATAAAAAAAATACTACTCTGAAGGGATGTTTCCATAATTTATGCTGCATGAAATGCCTATGGAGTAAATAGTTGTTTTGGTATTTGACAAATATCAAAAAATTCACAAGGAAATGGCCCACACAGCAAATAAAATAAATACATTTGAAATATATAAGAGAATGATAAAACAATTTCTAACAGAAAATTAGTATATTTAATATATTTAAAGTCATATATAAACAGAAACCATAAGAAAAGAATTAGGTAATATGAAAAAGAGAAGAGTTGATTTGAAAAATAATCCACTTAAAGCTTCTAGAAATTAAATTTTTTTAATGATTTTTCAAATAAAAATAATCAATGAGCAGGCCAAATAATAAATAAAGATGATGAGAGAATGTTGAATTGGTTGGCTAGTGAAATTTCTCAGAATTGTAGCCCAGAGAAATAGGAAGATCAAACATATAGAGACAAACACACATAGAAGATAGAAAAAAATTCAACATATATATTAATATGAGTGATAGGACTAAAATGGGAGAGGGCCGATGTGTGCAATGATAATGTTGAAAAGTTTCTCCAGATTGTGGAAAAATAAGAATCTTTATAGTACAGAAGCAAACCAGACAAGAGGAGTGAGGAGAGATTAACTATACAGAATAATATTTGGATTGCAGCAGATAGCTCAAAAACAGCAAGAAAGACCAGACAATAAAGAATAAAGAATATCCTCAAAATGGTTATAGAAAATAACTATCAGTTTGGAGTTCTATACAACAAAGAATAATTCTTTAAGAGTTGGAGTAGGGAATAGTTTCGGATAGAGAGGATTTCCTGTTTATTGAATTTTTTTTTTTAATCGCTAAAGACCCTCTGTCACTTAGGTTACCACTCAGTGATTTACTGTAGGAAGGAGAAAGTTACACCGACAAGGTTAAGAGCAGTACTCGTACATGAATTGTAGGAATGGATATTGATAAATCTGCAGCATTCCTAAATGAAAATTACTATAAAAGTAATGACTAGTCATATAGGGCTTAAAAATAAGACAAATATTAAACATGATTTACATGGAAAAGGGTTAAAAGTTACTTATATTATGGATAAGAAGTATAAAGATATTGATTAATACTGTACTTTGTCAGATTACACATATTAGAAATATAAGGAGAATCGCTACAATAGAAAAATAATGTATAATCTCCAATAATTTGGAATAAATTCCATGATCTGGAATAAAGTCCAGTTGTTTTGGTATTTGACAATCAATTGTCAAGTTGAAGACAGTAAAGAAGAGAAAAGGACATAAAAAGACAAAGTAAAAATGGCAAAATTAAAATTCTAAGAATCTCAATAAGAGGAAATGTAATAAATGACAATTAGAAGGTGGAAACTTTATGATTGATTACAAGTTTCTTGCTGTATGTTATTTTAAAAGGCACATCTAAAACATAGTAACATGGTAAGTTTGAAAGGGGAAGGAAAATGACATACCCGACAAATACTAACCATAAGAAGGTAGTGTAGCTATTTTGCTCTCAGGGAACCAGTTTAAGGCAGAACCCATTAATAAGGTTAAAGGGAGTCATTGTAAAATGATAAAAAGAAAATACTAGGAAGATACAATAAGAAAAAGTGATACACAAATCCACTTTCCTATTATTTATGCATGTATAATTCTCAAAAGGCTTAAAACTGGATTAGTTCTACTTGAATAAACCTTTTTATTCCTTGACATCTCTGAAAGTTGAGAACACATTTATTTCACTAAGACTTCCAGTATTGATTTTTTTCCAACCCTTCTTTACCTCCCCGTTTGTGCTTATATGGTGTATTGTACAACGAGTTAGATGGTGAAATTTACAGAGGCTTTGTCTTTTATGTATTTGTAAGTGCCTTGTACCTTTACAACTATTATAAATAAATAATAATCATCATCTTGGGATGAAAACAAAACATTAAAGCATCAACCTTTCAAACAAAAATGAGATACCTTCCTCTCTTTAACTATACCTTAGAGATGCAGCAGTAAAATTCTAGATTCTTTCAAGTGAATTACCTAAGTTAAAAAAGAAAAAAATCATGCTATATCAGGCTAGGGTAAACAGCCATCCTGGTTTCTCTGACTTTTGCACTGAAAGTCCTGTATCCCAGGTAGCTACTCTGTCCCAGGCAAACTGGGACGGTTGGCTGCCCATTATCACTTTTACTGTAAGAAAGCTAAAGCACATACACTTTACGTCTTTTATAGGAAAGTGCACCTGAGTAAATGATTAGGCATAAGACCAAAAGTTAATATCTATAATAGAGAAAAATATCAACAATTTTCCTTAATCAGAAACCTCTATTTCTATCGTTAAAGAAAAGTCTACACCTTTATAGCTTAACTACCTCTAATATGATGAAATGTAAGGCATTTTATTAAGTAAAAAATTTGCAAAGCAGTAGAAAATGGCTTTTACTTTAAACTAATACTTGCTGTCAAGTCCCTGGTATTCCTGGGACTTTTAGTAAGTATTCAAGATAAATTCAAAATTACTTTCAGGCACCACAGCATCTGATAATTTGAAGAAGAGGAAGGAGTTATGAAGCCAGTTGCCAATTCTTCGAAAGAATACATCAGAAATATTTCATAGTCTATGTTGAACAGCTAATTTTTTAGCCAAGGAAAAAATTGATTATTTAATGTATAGGTAAGGAGAGAACATATAGTTAAATTATGATGCATTTCCTTTAGCAAATAATATAAACCTTATTACCATCTGAATTATAAAGTATATATTCCATATTTGATGACTTATGAAATTTAAATTTTCTAATGTGGTCAAATGGCCCTGGGAACCTAATAATATTTTCTCAAAAATGTTCATCCACTCACAAAACTTTATAATGCTTGGGGTTCCAAAAAAGAATAATATATGACCCAATCATTAAGAAACTCATATTTTGTTAGAGGTCAAAAGTAAACAAATGAGATAAATAAAGAAGAATATAATATAGTTGCATATAGAAGGTGCCATCATTAAAACAAGAAAGAAATTACTACGATGTGTGGGAAAATATCATAAAGGATATGATACTTGAATTAGGTCTTGAACTCATTCATTTACTCATTCATTCATGCATGCATGTATTTGTCAAAATTATTAGGCATCAGTTTTGTGGCAGGCACTTGCTTAGTGCTGGCTATAAGTTGTAAACAAGACATAGAGCTCCTAAGATCATATAGCACACACTCTATTAAGAAAGAAAGACAATAAACATGTTCACAAATAAATAAAATACATTTATTTCAGATGCTGGCCAGTGTTATCAAAGAAATAAGCAGGTCATAAGAGAGACAATTGGAGGGATAGGGTGGGGTGGACAAGGTCATTCCAAGGGACAGTTCCTTTTCCAGGATGCCAAGTCTTATAACTTCCAGGAGCAAGAAGAGCTAAATGCAATTAATACAAGATCTGGAAAGAAGTGAACTGATGTAGGGAAAAAAAGAAAAGAACAGAACAGAGTAAGAGAAGAGTAAGTTCCACATATTTTGTCATTAACCGGAATGAGATAAATGAAGTTCTACCTCATTAAATTCAACTATGAGAGTGAGTCAGCCTTTGTTAGAAACCTGCAAGTCTTTTGGCACCAACAAATACTGTTACGAACTTGGGGACCAGTCTTAGCTTGATATGAATTATAGAAATGATGAACCTAAGCAACATGTGCACTAGAATGTTCTATCAATGTAGATCTGTACTTTCTCCACTCTTCTTGTTAAGCCCAGCCCTCTTTGAGGTCTGCCCCACACACTAATGATCTGTCCCAACAACTAAAAGTAGGGAGTTAGAGAGCATAGTACATGAGAGCTTATATTCCTGCTGCCATGAATGTTGGCTTTGGAACCAAGATCTGAAGAAAATGATTGTCTCTCACTTCTACCCAGCCTGGGCTCTACCTTAACCCTACACTGAGCAAATTCCATGGATAGCAGGTGCTTTGACAGAGAATTTTAGAAGGTTATAACAATAATTACAAAATTATTAAGGTACTACTGTCTTAACTTATTAAAAATGGCCTTATAATGGGAAAAGAATGTCTACTTAAATAGCAGTGCTGAGACAGTCTCATTCATGCTTGTGATACATTTTTACCCTCTTCACTGGCAGTGTCTTAATTTATGAGGTTGGTGAGAAATTCATTTGAAGATTGTCATTTCCTTCACGTATTTTAAAAGAGAGTGGAAGAATCTATTTAAAATGAGATTATCTTGGTTTGGTGACCAATTATCCCTTCTTTTCATTTACTGTACACATACTAGTTCAGCATTATCACCCACCTGTTAGATCGTATTTAATTCAATGAACTTCATCTCCACCCAAAAGCTTTCCATAAAAGTAAACATTAGCTTATTGTTTTCATCAATAATTTGTCATAGTGGTTGCTCTGTATTCAGATGCAGCATTCCTTATCTTGAAAAATAAAAAACTATGTACATATACACAGATATGTTAGTATCCGTTTGCTGATAAATTCTAGCCAACACACAAAAAAGCCTTCACTTTGCTAATGAACTGTTTCATAACCAAGGAGTTTTGATTATATAACTTTTTAATGTGGATTCATTTGGATTTCATAAATGCAGGAGGACAGTATATCCCCATGAGATTTTTTTGATACAAACCTAGAATTATTTTTAATACATTTTCTCACTGAGCACTTAATATTATAAATATTTGGTCTGCATATTTCTTCATATGATATTTAAAAACTACATATGACTATATAATCTGTGACACGACAGTTTAATAGCCAATTAAATTTTGGGAGTTGATGTTCTTTTAAAAATGAAAGAAATGGGAATGAGATAAAACATTCTGTACTGAGCAATTATGTGTAAGATGTTTTTAGGATGCATAAAGTTATTTTTGTGGATGCAGTTTTACTTCCAAGTGCTGGCAGAACCATTACTGTAACCATCTATGTAAAAAGAGATTCATATTTGAGAATATTATCACATTTTTCCCTATTCAGTATGAATTCATTCCCAAATGTGTCCTAATTCTCTCAGTGCATCTGAATAAAAACATTTGCCAAGAATATAAGCAGACATGACTCCTAAGACTCTCGGGACTCCTTTTTGGTCCAGAGAAGAATGAGGTTTGTTAATCTCTCAACCATTCTATCTCTATATTTGGAGAATTCTTGGCTCTTCTTGATTAGTATAATTGTGCATCCAGGATTTGCTTAGTGTAATGGGAATGTATAAATCTCCTTAGTCTGCATGGTTTCAAGGTATTGTCTCTGGTCTAGACTTAAATCTCCAGGTCTGTTAAGAGCAGTCCTTTGTGTCTTAATGGGAATAGAATTAAAGCCTGTGATTATGGGATTGACACGATGGAGGCAGGAGGAGGTAAGGAACACCAGGGCACCTAGATGGGGAGGCAGTTTGAACATCAGTGGAGAACTTCAAATTTGCTATGGATTTTTGTTTTTAGAATTAATATTTAACTTTTACAGATTTCAACAAGATTTCCTATATCTTAATGTTCATTAGGGTAAAAGTATGTTGATAATGAAAACTTCAGATCTTAATGTCAGAAAAAAAAAGCCCTGTCCTAACATAGCTTCTTAAAGATTAGTGGCAGATTAGCCTTGAAGATTTACCATGTCCTGTTCCAATATGTTCTGACTGTAATAGGGATGGAAAAAAATGTAATTAGTAGTTTGAGCAGGTAGGAAAGAGCAAGTCTAAGTTAAATATTATGAAATATTTCCAATGTTCATAGTTCATAAGAGTGAAAAAATAGAAATAACCCAAATGTTCCACCACACCAACATCCATCTGATGTTATAGATATCATGGATATTAGTTAGACATTAACAATTATGGAATTCTTTGGAAAAATGTTTATATTAAGTGAAAAAATCAAGGTATAAAAGAGTAATCCATAGATAGGTCTTAAATACATTATGTAGGTGATATGGGGACATGTCCATGCTCTAATTGCAGAAACCTGTTAATAAATTACCTTACATGGCAAAGGGGACTTTGCAGATATGATTAAATTCAGGGTCTTGAGGAGATCATTTGGTGGTCCATCTATAATCAGAGGGGCCCTTATTAAAGAGAGAAGGAGGAATACCAGAGTCAGAGGTGGAATATGATGAAAAAGGGGCCAAACCAGAGAGAAATTTGAAAATGCCAATTGCTGGTTTTGAAGATAAAGAAAGGGGCCATGAGCCAAGGAAACCAGGAAGCCTCTAGAAGCTGGAAAAGGTGAGGAAATGGGCTCTTCCTTAGAACCTCTAGTGGGAGCACGGCCCTGCCAAAAACTCGATTTCAGCTCATTGAAACCTTTTGAGACTTCTGACTTCTAGAACTGTGAAATTACAGATTTGTGATAATTTGTTACAGCAGGAATAGGAAGCTAAATCACCATCCAACATCTCATTTTGTTCACCATTAACAATGCTACCATAAATATCCTTGCCTAGATCCTTAACTACTAGCTCTTCAATGCTTTTAGAATAGGTTCTCAAGAGACAAATTCCTGAGCAGAGAGTTTTTATGTATTTCCATTTCAAATAGATGTTGTAAGATTACTCTGCAAACATGATTCACAATTCAAATTTTCACTAGTAATAGATGGGCCTACCCATTTCCCACAGTGCTCTTTTAGATTTTTATGGTCTCAGACACCAATAACATGACTGAGGTTTAGGAAGCAGGCAGAATTTGCAGTAAAATGACTTGAAACTTAACTCGAGATTGTTGTTGAGAAAGTTTTTATATATTCTCCTATTTCTGACCAAGATCAGTCCTGAGAACAAGAGGTTGGGCTTTTGCTGCTGGGAATTAGCCTGCACCATACACTGAGCCACATTTCTATTTCACCTCTTGTTAGTTCCCTTAGTTTTCAACCAACCACACCAAAATGTACTCTTCTTGCCCTCCTTTAATTACTCACAATTTGATTTTGTTCTGCCTGAAAGGTTGCCATTGTCAATCTATTTTCATATTTGTGAGATGATGGAATCACAGAATTTTAGAATTTTGAAGAGACAAGATATACAACCTTCCACTTAATCCACTATTCATTGCTCATTAATTCATCCTTGAACACCTAAATTTTTCTCTATGTTTCCTGGGAAGCCTTTCCTCATTCCTTTAGCTGATGTTATTTTCACCTCTATTGGAATCTATAATGCTTCATTTGTACCTTTTTTTTTTTTAGAAGTTTAGTATATAATAAATATACTACATTCTAAGTAGTCTTCTAAACTGTAAGTTCCCTGAAGGGATGCTTATATATATTCTTATAAACCCCTGTTGTTGCTAAAACAGTATCTTATAATGAATAGGAATATAAATATTTATTGAGTAAAATGTAAGCCTATTTATGGTACAAATCTGAAACTGTTTTCATTATAACAAACAAAAGGAACAAAACAATTAAATTCCATTAATATCCATAAGCATGAAGACTCAGAGAAATTTTCTTTGGTGAAAAGCAAAGGCAAAAAAACCCTTTCTGCAGGAGCAGGGCTGTATTTGAAGTCAGAAATTCTAATAATTTTAAATAGTCTTAAATTTCTGCCAACAAATTTGTCTGGTCAGTTTATAATCATTGTTAAGGATTTAACTGTGTTCTTCAAAAAGATAAGTGGAAGTCCTAATCCCCATATCTCAGAATGTACCTTTATTTGAATATGGGATTGTTGCAAATGTAATCAATTGGTTAATTTAAGATGTGGTCATATGAGAGTAGCATGGGCTCTTAATCCAATATAAATAGAGTCCTTATTAGAAGAAGAGAGGAGATGTAAAGACAGAAACACAGAGGGAGAGTGCCATGTGTTGATGGAAGCAGAGACTGCAGTGATGTGGCTCCAAGCCAAGGAACACCAAGGACTGCTGGTGGCCATCGGAAGCTGGGAGAAGCACATAGCACAGAGCATCTCCCTCAGAGACTTCCGTAGGAACCAAACCTTGGACACCTTGGCTTTGCACTTCTAGCCTCCAGAAATATGAGGGAATAAATTTGTTTTTGGAATTTCCTCAGTTTTTAGTAACGTGTTATGCAGCCCTGGAAAATTAATGGACCACTACTCTCCTTATCCATTACTTACTTAAAAATTTTTTTTAATTCAATGCTTTTAATGAGTTGGGCAACAAGTGGGATCTGGGAAAAGTTGAAGGTGAAAACTTAGTTGTGATTGCCTTTCCACGCAGCGGGTCGAGTAGCCCCTTGAAGAACGGCAGTGAGGAAAGCTGAACACAGACAACATGGTCCAAGCGAGAGAAGTAG
Organism: Manis pentadactyla; assembly: GCF_030020395.1. NCBI lineage: Eukaryota > Metazoa > Chordata > Mammalia > Pholidota > Manidae > Manis > Manis pentadactyla. The sequence continues at coordinate 123,537,555 of NC_080025.1, forward strand.
CCAATGCTGGGCAAGCAGATGAAAGAGACAAAGCAGGGCCGGAGGTCACAGGTTCATGAACTAACCAGCAACAATGAGGTCTGAAGAAATGGAGCTGCAGTAGGAGATGGGTTGGTTAAAACACTGACGAATCAAAAAGCTTCATCAACTGGAAGAGCAAGGGCAGCGTGACTCAGTAGCAGACAAAGAGCTCGAGTAACGGACAAAGGAAAGGAATCACTCTGAAGCAGAGGCAGTTTGCTCTCCCACACCCTGACTTCCTTTTTCCTGTTTCACACAGATGAGTTTCAATCCTAAGTAACCCTTTCCTGGATGCCTATAGGTATTAGAATCTAAAAAGAAATAGCTGAATACTGTGGGATTGCCAGAGCAGGGTGAAGACACAATTTTCTGGCAGAAGTAGGTAGTTCTTAGATGGATCATGTAAGCCAATCTCTCCATAAAATATTAAATTACAAGGCCTAGCTAGAAGATGTTAATTGCAGAGAGCTCTGGAGAGACCTGAGTTCATGTTGGGCTATAATTCCAACATAATAGTTTTCTTTCAAACCAGTAAACACACAGATACTTTCCCTTTTTTACTACATAGGAAAATTCAGAACATTATTGTAGAACACCCTGCAGTCATTGCACAGCAAAGAAATGTTTCTCATTTTAGTTTAGCACCAGAAATTCCACATATATATTGAAGTTACTGTCAATATCTCATGCCTCGAACTTTAATTTTCAGCATTCTGAGTACACTCAGTATAGTCAGTATGATGTTTTTCCCAGAGACTATTGTAATACCAAATGAGAAGAACATATGCTATTGGGAATGAATATGTGAATCTGCAGTCAAGCACCAGGAGATAAATATACAAGGAAAGCCTAAGAAGAATTTTTCAGAGATATGTTACTGCCCTGGAATATTACTTGGGTACTCAAATGGTGAAGTAGACATTCAGCAGAAGACCCCAGAGGATATTTTTCCCCATTTACATAAAATGGGAAATCAAAGTCTATAGACTTTTGAGGTTTTTGTTTTTTTATACAGGATTTTTAAATGAAGTGTTATCCATGATTTGTTTTTTATACAGGATATTTAAATGAAGTGTTATCCATGATTTCCTAATCTGCTTATTAATTCATTTAGGTAATTTCCACAAGCTTTTCAAATATAAATGGGATACGAAGTGACTAATTTAGTTCCTGTACTCTAGGGCTAGATATGGGGAAGAGACAGATGTATAAAATTAACTATAATTTAATGGCAGAATGTGATGAGTCAGTTATAGAATCAAACCAAGAACTACATGTATGCAAGAGAGCACTATTCTCAGTAGGTAATCAGAGGTGTTTTCTTGGAAGAGACACGATTTGAGTATTTGAGTTTTAAAAGGTAAGGTTTCAGCAAGGTAGAGAAAGAATTTGGGCCAAGAAACTAGCAATGAAGGCTCATAGGCATCAGGTAAGTGATCCAGTGTGCCTGGAATGTAGGGAACAGGGAGGTAAGTCTAAGGAGGCACGTGAGGTTGAGATCACAGAGAGCCTAGAATGCCAAAGTTTAAGTAGTTGGATGATACTCCTTAAGAAATGCCAAGTAGTACAAACATTTCAGTAGGTGATAGAGCTTGATTTTTAAAATATCATGGTCCCCTCAACATGTCTACTATATAGCTGTCTCTTCATCTCATTACCCAGGTGACAGATAGCAGGTTTCAGGCTGCTTTCAGAGAACTACCCTTCTTTCCCTGTTCCCTGATGGCTTTTCTTGTTAGATTCTAACTTTTGACATTTGATATATGAACCATAGTGTTTGTATTTAATTACTTAGTCAATACATAAATTTGTATTTGTAGATTATTGATATTTGTTTTAAATCTTGTAAAAACAGGCTGTGGTAAATTTTTAGTGTGATGTTCTCACTGTTGTAATGACATTAACTAAATCCTTCAAAATCAATCTGGCTCACTTTTATTTTACCCCGATTTTTAGCATGACTCATCTAGCATCAAAATATGATGTAGCAGTAAGATAACTGAATTGACATGTATTCCTTAAAGCAACTCTATCCAGTATTTCTTTCTCCAAAACATGTTTGACAGCTTGTCAAATAGTCTCTTATAGTCATCATGTGACTACCTTCATCAAACTACCTGTCAGTTCACACCCATTCAGGCTTGAAACAGAATCAGTGTTTCCCTGTTTGTTTCTCATGTTGTGAAAAAAGAATTGTTCAACTCAACATATCTTGGGAGGTAACATGGTTTAATGAATTGAGCAACAAAGAGAAAATTTACGGTTTGGGCATCTTTTCCTTGTTTGGTTTCCCCACAGATCTGTCATATAACTTTAGAGTATTTTACTTCACTTACGTCTATATTCTCTTGCCCAGCTCCTAAACTTCCCAGTGGTATTTGCCATCTGTCGTTAAGAAGATGATGCTGATGTATAAGACACACTCTATTAAGGAAGCATCATTTCTAAAGGCTCTTGGGAAGATATTTATTGAGAAAACACTCACCCTGTTCTCTCCTCCAATTGTTAAGGTCTTACATTATTATTTATGGTGCAGCTGCAAATTAAACAGAGTTCTCATTCACTCTTGTACTTGCCACATTTTGCCTTTGTTTTTAAGATGCTAGGTCTGTCAATGTGAAATGTCCCACATTGCACTTGTATTCCTCTGGGACAAAAATGAAGTCTAAGTTATTTCTAAAGAAAAAAAAATCACTCACTCTCTCTCTTATTCTCTGTCTCTTTCATTCTTGAGAATGATTATAAAAATTTTTATTTTCATGAAATATCCCTACCAATTTTGTGGTTTATATACTTTTTTATTGTTTAATTTTAATTTACTTGTTGATGTATTCACTTAATGGTTCAATTTCACTCTTAGAGTATGCATGAAAAGTGGAAGACTCACCAAAAAATTTGAACATAACTCAATCTTTTCTATCACAGAAACAACTTCATTTAAGTTCTAGATGCATAACAACCTATCTTTAAGAAACAAAATAGTTTATAATGTTAGCAAGTACTTTAAGGGGATATCTGACACTAAAACGATCAATGTAAAATTGCTTTTCAATTTCATGATGCTGTACAAATTTTAATTATTAGCTATTGTTATTCTAAATAATTCTGTTAAAGTTTTCCTTTAGGGAAGGAAGTAAGTTTTAAAACAGGCAACCTGTCAGGATCAATCTAAAAACCAGGAAGAAAAAAATAAATAAGAAAAAATGAAATGTCAACAAGAGTAAAAGATAGTCAAAAGTGGCCATTTAGTCCTCTTAACTGAATGGGGAATGACTATTGGAAATTGATTTGCAAACCTCAATGTGATTATTTATGCAGTAATTCCACCCTAGCTTTTTAAGAGAGCTAATGGCAATTTACATTTCTGTAAAATCAAATTATTTCTCTCATTGCTCTTATGTATAAACAACACATTGAGTCTATTTACTTGAAGTAATAAGATTGACTTTTACATCACCATTGAAAAGTGCTACCACTTCTGACAGATTTGGCTTATCTTTCCTCTGTCAATTTTAGAAAACTTAAAAACCAATTCAATTGCTATCTGGAGAGTGGGTTTTTGAAAAGTTTAGACACTAAATTCTTCAGAAAATATTTAAGGCTTATTAACAGGGAAGCTCTTGATTTTCTTTGGATTTGAAGAAACTACTACAAGAGAAATGGATTTTTTGCAAGATTTTTGAGCATTTCTTTTCCTGTAAGCATTTTATTGTACTGTATTATATTTGCTTGAAAAACTTGATAACTTGATCAGATTTCAGAATCTCATCACTGTTTTCTTTCAGGGATTCCTATTAGCAAATAAAAAATCTATGGCAAAGGTTTGTCAACGTTGAGCACAATTCATTGTCATCTCTCTAAGATCCGTGAAAATTCAACACAAAAGATACTATCTTTTCAAGAGATGATATAATTCATACTCAGAATGATTCACCTGTATTGCATTTGAAATCTGCTTATTTTTCTGCATCTTAGAATAAAAATCAATAGGTTGTGGGGTTCTTTGTGATCTCTAATACTACTCATTTTTAAGCTGGTCTGTTGATATGTAATTCCCATATGTTTATATTTTCTAAAGTTCCAAATAACAGAAAGTTCTCAGGAGATAAGGACATGCCATTACAAGTAGGAAGATCAGCATATCATAGACTAAAAATACAAAGGAACTGAGATTAAGTCATTTTTCTATCAAATATTCACCTAATGTTATTTAAAGACTAATGCGTACTTCAGTGCTGTGTACACATCAGACACTTTATTAAACCTGTTAAATAAATGAATGAACCTTGAATAAAACTTGTATTTATTTTTTACAGCTGTGGTTAATATGACATTAACACATTTTGCTGTATCACAAATGTCCAGATGATTTTATAACCTTGCCAAGGACAATTTTCTAATCATTAACTTGATTTTAATAATATACAGATTAGAAGTGACCATTCTTGGAAGATATTAAATAAATAGCAGTGAATTAAAAAAAACTAGTCTGTTTCCATGAAACATGTTTTGAACTAGTCTGAATAATTTCTTAAAAGTTTAATATTTTTTAAAAATACTATTTCAAAAGTTTCACAGGTACTGTAAAGACTAAATTAGGCAATATTTCTGAAAGGATCATAAAGACAAAAGTTTATAATATTAATAGTTTAGGAAAATATATGTAAGAAGGAACATATTTAGCAAGTAATAAAAGGGAAAAATTATGTACTTCTAAGGGATATTTCAATTATTTTCTATTCGTAGATCACATGTGTTGGCAAAGTATTTGTTTAATATTATGTCCAAATATATATCATTTGTTCTCTTATACATACCCTTCAATGATGTTATATATTCCCGTTAACATTTGATAATTATTTAAAATTTCAGAATAAATGTACTGTTCTAAAAAATACTAACAGATTTCTCACTTCATGGAATATAATCAAAGCATTTTATAATTTAATAAGATCTTAAAGACAATATAGCTTAATTACCATATTCTCTTGTCTCCTTTCTTCTATCAACATTTTGCACATGGATAAATTAAGGATGGATAAAATTCTGTGTATTGAAGGTCACATTACAACTAGGGGTAGGGAGAGGCCAGAATCCTTCAATTTTTATGGCTTTGCCCTCTATACTATTCTGTTCTTCCCTAAATTTGGGCTTTTAAAATATCAGTGACTTATGGTGAAATCCAAGTCCTCCTAAGCACAATTTTCCATTAATTCCCTTTAGTCTTTGAAGGAATATTATGACCAGGAAATCTGGTTGAGATGAAGGGTACTCACAAAGTTTAAGCATCATTTTAAGACTGTGCATATATTTAGCATAAGGTCCAGCATCGTAAATCAAACCTAAGACTTGAAAATTCAGTTCATTTTTCAGTAGATCACACAGCTTCTGGTCTAAATGCACATTCAAGCCAGAGCATGTTGCCTTGCTGGGGGAAAGGCAGTGGAGGTTATGTCCAAAATATGTAAATGAACACCTGCTGAAGACCACGAGAGCCATCTGCTGCTTGGACCCTCATACCCATTCACCGACCTCTCTACATAAGCTGTTCCCCTCAGCTGTTCTGGATTCTAAGGGAGGGCTGCATTCTCTAATCACAGATCATAAGGCATTAGCAATCACGGAGATCATCTCATAATGAACTTGTCAAAGAAGTACCTGCTTGATTGAGTGCGCCAGTCCAAAACTGCTTCAAGACTCTGTGGGTGATTTTTAGATTCTTAGATTCTAAATACCCTTCCTACTCCTATCTGTCTATAAAAAAGTTCCTTAGGATTTCATTCAATCAATATTAATATTATAAAAAGAAAGCATAGTGGAATATGCAGAAGAGAAAAAAAATGTTACTAAAAAGAATAAAAGACACAAGTAATCACCACCCAGAAACAGTTGTTCATTTTAGGTATGTATTTTTCATTTTGTGTGTGTATATAATTTGTGTATAAATCTTAAAATGTAAATAATATCAGGGATATGTTTTTCATATATATGTGTGTGTGTGTGTGTGTGTGTGTATATACATATACATATATATTCAAATCATAGCTAAATCATCCCAAATGTACAAATTTTAACATTTCACAATATACTATAAACGTACCCTGTCATTCAATATTATTCCTCAACATCATTTAAAATGGCTTCATGCTGTGTCATTTCATAGATGAATCATGATTGATTTAACCATTATCCTTTCATGTAATAGTTAGGTTTATAACAATATCTGTGTTCTAATTAACTTCTATGAAAATCATTCCATATAAATCTTGGCATATATATCTAATTATTTCTTTAGGAAAAGCTTCTCAAAGTGGAAATTGCTGTTTAAGTGTATGAAACTTAATTCTAAAAGACATTTTTAAGACTTACTTATAGTAAGAAATTTGAGATGCCTCCATTTTGTTCCTCATCGTGGTAGCCATTCTTGAACATTTATTAGGTGCTGAACACAGTTCACATTACAAGGGTTTTCTTGTTTATTTAATACAATAAAATCCTTGGTTTTTAATTTAGTTAGTATTAACTAGTATTATTCAGAATTTACTGATTTTCCAGAATACAACTCAAATTTTAATAATTTCTATACTTTAATGTATTTGATCATGTCAGCAGTATGTACATTTGTCTCATGTAATCTGATTTTATAAGCCTTAACTTAATATTGTTAATATTCCTTTGTGCCTTGAATATCTTTCATTTTCTTATATAGAGAAGCACAGACTAGAAAACTGCCCTGCCAATTCACTCCTGCACTTATGACAAAGACCTTTCAAATCAAATTGTGGTACAACTGTATTCTATGTTTCTTCTCATCATTCCTTTCCTCCCTGGCTAATTTCTCCAAGCCAGGTGAATAATCCACATCCATGTTCTCATTAAGAACCTGTGAATAGAGTTATTCTCTCTCTGATTTGGAGTCTTGGAAAACAGCTGACTTCTAAAGAAAATTGAAGAGAGTTCATTCTGCTACCAGGTAGAAACTATTATACAAACTTTAAAAGAATTTGGAGGATGGTTAAAAAGTGCCTACAGTGAGAACTAGTTAACTACATATTGCATTACATGTGGGTTACATATATATCACATATTCAAGACTAAGTACCAAGAAACTTTTTTTGTGATGAAGTCTATCACATTACTAGCTCTTTCTTAAGTAATGAAACAGGATTAGGCAAAAAAGGAGTTCTGGGAATATGGTATTTCAATATTAAATCATTTTATGTGAATCAATTCACTCTAGTTTTAGTTTTTAATACTTCTAGTTAGGTCTTGAATTCCTCTGTATTGGTATGTTACATTAGATATCTATACTTGTGAATGGATAATACTCAATACTTATTAGTGGCTTCTTTACCAATAGTAATGTTTAACAAGAATAACTTAAGCATGCTGCTCTTTCTATACATGGATCAATAAAGAATGTAAAACATGTGCAATAAGATTCTTAAATATATAGCTAACTTGTGGAAAATATGTAAGTTAATTCAACTCTGCATTCTCAAGAGTATTTTTTACTCAAAGTTGCAAGAAAATTGTCACTTTTAAGGGATAATAATTACTTGAAAGACAGCTAAATAAATTTTCAATCAATTCTCTGGAGATTTCACCTACAGTCATCATGCTTCCTCTAATTAAAATTTTTAAAAATATTTCTAGCTCTTGGGTCAACCGTTATATATTGTGGTTTATAATATTACTTAGCTATGAAGAACACCTTTCAAATTATGTTCAACTTTCAATAAAACTCTAAACTTTCAGTAAGAATAATTTTTAGTCTGAGTATCTAGATTTGCTAACCAATTTCCACCGACAGTGCAATGAAAGTCTGCTATGGGCTTGGAGGGGGAGAAGATGCTGGCCAAGCAATTTATCTCAGGCTCACCAGCCAGAAGACACTTTGGCTCTGATCAAACCACTTTCAGAGCTACGGCGATTCTCCCTCGTCTACGGTGGTTGCATTCTAAGACCCCCAGTGGATGTGTAAAACTGTGGATAGTACTGAATTCTACATATATTATGGTTTTTTAGAGAGAATATCTCCTCTCTCTCTCTCAAAACATCTTTTGTACTGTACTCACCCTTCTTCTTGTGATGATGTGAGATGATAAAATGCCTATATGATGAGATGAAGTGAAGTGAATAAAATAGGCATTGTGACATAAGGTTTCTACTGACCTTGTGCCCACTTGTCAGAAGAAGGATCATCTCCTTCCAGGTGGATAGCTAAAACAGCAGAAAATGAAACTGTGGGTGTGGGTAAAGGGGATCTATTATACACTGAAAGCAATCAATTTGCTAGTGTCACAGGTGTAGAAATCATATCTTTTTAATTCTGCAGTTTAATTTTGGTTTCCCTAACGATTCACGTTTGATCAGGCTACCTTTTTATTTTGTAGAGATTTCATCTTTCCCTCACTCTCTTCTAAGTTTTCCTACCAGGAATGACATGGCAAAAAAATAGTGTGATGACCTCATTTCTTTCCCTAAATCAGTTTTTCATTAGCTTTACAGCAATGAAAACTAATTTCATTTTCACCTTTTAGTATATGTTTCATTCATATGTTTTTAGATTAGTTCTGAAAACCTAGGGGCAACCACCTTATTTTCCACATTACTGATTTTTTAATTTCACCAAATTTATCAGAAGATTTTGGGCTTTCTAAAACAGCTTATCAGAGTTGAGATCAGCATGCTCTCTATTGAAAACTACTGGAAGCATCTGTATCCAAGATCTCTCTTATGAAGCATCATCTGTGGGCCCTATATTTTCATGTTCCCCACAGTTGGTGTAGTCATGGAGAATCACAGAATTACTAAGCTGGAAGGGATTTTAAAGTCATTTGGTTCCAACCATTTGTGTCACATTCCAACATAACTCTTCCCAACAGCCATCAAACCATGTTTCTAAATTCTCCTGTTTTGTTGATCTTTAACATAAAATAGCTTCTGCATGTTGCCAACCGATTGGTAATTCCTCTATATTTTACTCCATTTCTCTGAAACAATTAGCCACTGCTGCCTTCTTGGACCACTTTATTCTTTTGATTTCCCTGCTACTACACTTCTACAGTGGCTTTTCCTTCTCATCTTCCTTTTCTGTTCCTTCTTTTATGCCTGATTTCTAAAAGCCGGTGCGCCCCAAGCCTCAGACTTCAGTCCTTTTCTCTTTGCTCCGTAGATAACTTCATCCAGTCCTATGGCTTTAAATACCATCTATGTTCCTTTGACTCTCAAATTTGTATCTTTAGCTGTGAATATTCTTCAACTCCAGACCATGTGGTATGGCCTTCCATCCATCAATCTAGACATCTAATAGGCATCTGAAATTTTAAATGTACAAAACAAAAGAATTGGTTCTAAATCCCTCTCCCTTGTGCTGAAACTCACTCAAGCCACAAATAGAGTGCAACCTTTGGGTTCTTTATTTTCCCTTAAGTCCCACATGAAGGTCCATCAGCAAACCAATGCTAACATTATCAACAAAACTAATCCAACATTGTAGCAGATTTATTATATATAAGTTACCCCCTAAGTATATCTATCTCCGAAGAAGAACCACAGGACACTCTCTTCCTCTAGGCCATGAGAAGTAAATGATGAGTGGAGTGCCAACATCTTTTAGAAATGATTTAGTAATTGTTTTCTCTATGGCAGGGTTAATCATGGCTTATTTGTTGACAGAAATGAAAAAAATCAATGAAATATCAATTACCATAGATTAGTGTTCAACAAAAGTCAACAAAATGGGAGATACTTGTTTCCATAAGAGACACTGCAAATAAAAAGGACTCCATGATATCTATGGGAATCTCAGTAACCCATGGTTGTAGAGGACAAAAGAGATACTCAAAGAACAGAGGCCAAGTAAATATGGATGGCTCAAGGGAAATAGCACCCATGTGGCAATTAAGATTATCTAACTTCAAACTTTTTGGTGTTGGCTAATGAATGATGGGATTATCACTGGAATAAATGAGCAGCTCCCTGAATAAAAAGAATGCTGCAATAATAGCAAGTGTGTACTGGGAACTTCCTTCCTAGCTTTCCACACAGGACTGTGGCCATTTCTAGGGAAACTCTATGGTGGGAAAGAAAAGTCCTCAGCATTCTTGGTGACTTTGAACACTGAATTTTATCCTGAACGAGCAGGAATGCCACACAGGTTCTATGTTGGAGTAGGAGACTGTAAAAATAAAACAATAAAGTATTGACCTTAGCTAGAATATATGGTAATCCTTGTAGAACCCAGAACTCATTTCTGTACTTTTTTTTTTGAGTGGATAATAAATATACTGAATGTTTTCATTTGACTCCCAAGGGCAAACAGCACACTCACAGTAGGATAATTCTAGATATTTTAATATATTTACTTGTTTTCTAAACAAAGAGGCTCATTTCAAGGGTATACAAAAGATGTAGGGGGTAGCGAGGGAAACTGAGGCTAGCAACAGGGTAGTTATTACCATCCCTAGTCCCAAAGGCACAAGGGGAGGAAAAGGTTATCAGAAACTAAAGGTAAAATAGGGGTTTAGACAAGACCACCCTGGGATCAACAACTTCCTGTCAAGGTATGTAGGTAGCATGACTTGAACTCACAGAGAGGCAAACAGGAAAACAAGTACTCGGACTTCACTCCCCTGCAAAGAACCCTTACAGGCTAGAAGCAACCACACATGAGAGGGCTCCAAAGCCCACGATGTTACCCATACAGGCCAGCCTCCCCGGACAGCGATCAGGGTGGGAAAGAATGCAGAGTGAACCTAGATGGGCAATATCAGGCACACTGAGCATGTGACAAACTCCTCACATTGGTTCCTTAACTTAAGGAGGAAAGGATAGTGTGGAGCAAGAGAAGATAGTAGAACTTATCTTTTTTGCAAGAACAATGTATCAAAAGTAAGACGAATATTTAAAAGTTGCAGTTTAGGTGATTCTTATCACATCTTTTTAAATCATCTAGCTGGCAGGGGGCAGAAGATGGATGCATTTTGGAGAATGCTAATGGATTATCATAAATGTTTTTAATTGCTGGCTAAATTGTGGTTTCCTTAATGAAGAAACTACCACCTCTGGTAAATAGTAAGCAGACATTAACCTTGGAAATGATGTTTTGTCTTGCCCAATGTAGCTGAAAACTCCCAGAAGAGTTTGATTACACTTAGCAAGGACAGTAAAAGAAATTCATAGTCTTGTCTCAAGAATTCCTGCCAAATAGAACCACAGTCTGCAGGAATCCTGATTATATTATCATTCCATAGGTTGTCACTTTGGCTAACTTATGACATAAAACTGACAAGACCTGGAAAGCCAGAAGTTGCTTGTGCCTTCAATACCCACGTACGACAAGTCTGTACCAGAGGGCAGCAAATAAACTTCATGAAAATATAAGTTCGTGAACCCCAGTGAGCTTCTGGGGACTAATGAGCAGAGTGAATGTCCCTTCCAAAGGGTGACTTGATAAATCTTGTATCACTAACTCTAGGAAAGAGGTACAATGCTTGCTAGCCCACTTACAATTTTGATGACAGAGTATGATTTGTGTATTTCAAAAAGCCAAAAATTCAATAAATAACTATTAAAATGTGCATTTAGCAATATTTTGAGAAAGGAAAAAGGCTTTAAAAAGAAAGGCTTTTTTCTTTGCATAGACTACTACAGTTTTTTTTTTAATATACTCACATTCAATTAGGCTTTTTAAAAACTGGTTGAGGGGCGGAGCCAAGATGGTGGCATGAGTAGGACAGTGGGAATCTCCTCCCAAAAACATATATATTTTTGAAAATACAACAAATACAACTATCCCTAAAAGAGAGACCAGAAGACACAGGACAACAGCCAGACTACATCCACACCTGTGAGAACCCAGCGCCTGGTGAAAGGGGTAAGATACAAGGCGCAGCCTGGCGGGACCTGATGCCCCTCACCTCAGCTTCCGGTGGGAGGAGAGGAGTCAGAGCGGGGAGGGAGAGGGAGCCCAGGACTGCTAAACACCCAGCCCCAGCCATCCGCAACACAGCGCAGACACACAGTGCATGCATGGGGTGCTGAAACTACGGAAGCAGGACAGTAAGACCTGTGAGCAGGTCCTGAAACCGGCGCCCCTGTGTCAAAGAAAAGCGAGTGCTTTGTGAAAGTCTTAAAGGGACAGGGTCCCCACAAATGGATGGAAGCATCCCCGGTCACAGTCCAGCAGCTGGAAATTCCAAGGAACTCTGGGCGCACTAAACCCCTGGGCAACAGCTCTGAGACCCTTCACAGAGGTAAACAGCCAAACAGCCCCCTGTCCATTACCCCTCCGGGGCCCCGACACAGCAGAGCAGCAGCCTGAGGCTGGCCACGCCCACAGGAAGGGCGCTTCCTCCATACCTGCCGGGCAAGATACAGAGACTCAGCCTACACACAATTGCCCAACACAAGCCACTAGGGGTCGCAGTTGTCCCAGTAAAGAAAGGCCAGGAGCAAGTGGTAAGAGTCTTGACTCTCCGAGCTGACGGACGAGTCAATAGCTCACCATTGCACCTATCAACATGAAAAGGCAAAACAATTTGATCCAGACAAGACTAATCCAGACATCTTTGACATCTTCTACATCTTCCCCTGAGAAGGAACCTGGGGAGATAGATTGAACAAATCTTCCTGGAAAAGAATTCAAAACAAAAGTCATAAGCATGCTGATGGACTTGCAGAGAAATATGCAAGAACTAAGGAGGGAGAATACAGAAATAAAACAAGCTCTGGAAGGACTTCAAAGCAGAATGGACGAGATGCAAGAGACCATTAATGGACTAGAAAACAGAGAACAGGAACGCAGAGAAGCTGATGCAGAGAGAGCTAAAAGGATATCCAGGAATGAAAGAATACTAAGAGAACTGTGTGACCAATTGAAACGGAACAATATCTGCATTATAGGGGTACCAGAAGAAGAAGAGAGAGAAAAAGGGATAGAAAGTGTCTTTGAAGAAATAATTGCTGAAAACTTCCCCAAACTAGGGAAGGAAATGGCCTCTCAGACCACAGAGGTACACAGAACTCCCATGACAAGGGATCCAAGGAGGGCAACACCAAGACACATAATAATTAAAATGGCAAAGATCAAAGACAAGGACAAAGTATTAAAGGCAGCCAGAGAGAAAAAAAGGTCACCTACAAAGGAAAACCCATCAGGCTATCATCAGACTTCTCAACAGAAACCCTACAGGCCAGAAGAGAACGGCATGATATACTTAATGCAATGAAACAGAAGGGCCTCGAACCAAGAATACTGTAACCAGCATGATTATCATTTAAATATGAAGGCGGGATTAAACAATTCCCAGACAAGCAAAAGTTGAAGGAATTTGCCTCCCACAAACCACCTCTCCAGGGCATCTTACAGGGACTGCTCTAGATGGGAGCACTGCAAAAAAGAGCACAGAACAAAACACCCAACATATGAAGAATAGAGAAGGAAGAATATGAAGGGAGAGAAATAAAGAATCATCAGACCGTGTTTATAATAGCTCAACAAGCGAGTTAAGTTAGACAGTAAGATAGTAAAGAAGGTTACCTTGAACCTTTGGTAACCACAAACTTAAAGCCTGCAATGGCAATAAGTACATACCTTTCAATAATCACCCTAAATGTAAATGGAATGAATGCACCAATCAAAAGACACAGAGTAAGAGAATGAATAAAAAAGCAAGACCCATCCATAGGCTGCTTGCAAGAGACTCACCTCATACCCAAAGACATGCACAGACTTAAAGTCAAGGGATGGAAAAAGATATTTCATGCAAACAACAGAGAGAAAAAAGCAGGTGTTGCAATACTAGTATCAGACAAAATAGACTTCAAAATAAAGAAGTAACAAAAGATAAAGAAGGACATTACATAATGATAAAGGGCTCAGAGCAACAAGAGGATATAACCATTATAAATATATATGCACCCAATATAGGAATGTGAAACAAATATTAACAGAATTAAAGGAGGAAATAGAATGCAATGCATTCATTTTGGGAGACTTCAACACACCACTCACTCCAAAGGACAGATCCACCAGACAGAAAATAAGTAAGGACACAGAGGCACTGAACAATACACTAGAAAAGATGGACCTAACAGACATTTACAGAACTCTACATCCAAAAGCAACAGGATACACATTCTTCTCAAGTGCACATGGAACATTCTCCAGAATAGACCACATACTAGGCCACAAAAAGAGCCTCAGTAAATTCCAAAAGATTGAAATCCTACCAACCAACTTTTCTGACCACAAAGGCATAAAACTAGAAATAAATTGTACAAAGAAAGCAAAAAGGCTCACAAACACATGGAGGCTTAGCAACATGCTCCTAAATAATCAATGGATCAATGACCACATTAAAATGGAGATCCAGCAATATATGGAAACAAATGACAACAACAACACAAAGCCCCAACTTCTGTGGGATACAGCAAAAGCAGTCTTAACAGGACAGTATATAGCAATCCAGGCATATTTAAAGAAGGAAGAACAATCCCAAATGAATGGTCTAATGTCACAATTTTCGAAATTGGAAAAAGAAGAACAAATGAGGCCTAAGGTCAGCAGAAGGAGGGACATAATAAAGATCAGAGAAGAAATAAATAAAATTGAGAAAATAAAACAATAGCAAAAATCAATGAAACCAAGAGCTGGTTCTAATAGATAAGCCTCTAGCCAGACTTATTAAGAGGAAAAGAGAGTCAACACACATCAACAGAATCAGAAACGCGAAAGGAAAACTCATGACAGAACCCACAGAAATACAAAGAATTATTAGAGAGTACTATGAAAACCTATATGCTAACAAGCTGGGAAACCTAGGAGAAATGGACAACTTTCTAGAAAAATACAACCTTCCAATACTGACCCAGAAAGAAACAGAAAATCTAAACAGACCAATTACCAGCAACGAAATTGAAGCGGTAATCAAAAAACTACAGGGCCAGATGGAAGTACCTTGGAATTTTATCAGACATACTGAGAAGACATAATTCCCATTCTCCTTAACGTTTTCTAAAAAATAGAAGAGGAGGGAATACTCCCAAACTCATTCTATGAAGCCAACATCACCCTAATACCAAAAACAGGCAAAGACCACACCAAAAAAGAAAACTACAGACCAATATCCCTGATGAACGTAGATGCAAAAATGCTCAACAAAATATTAGCAAACCGAATTCAAAAATACATCTAAAGGATCATACACCATGACCAAGTGGGATTCATCCCAGGGATGCAAGGATGGTATAACATTCGAAAATCCATCAACATCGTCAATCCATCAACAAAAAGAAGGACAAAAACCACATGATCATCTCCATAGATGCTGAAGAAGCATTTGACAAAATTCAACATCCATTCATGATAAAAACTCTCAACAAAATGGGTATAGAGGGCAAGTACCTCAACATAATAAAGGCTGTATATGAGAAACCAACAGCCAACATCATACTGAACAGCGAGAAGCTGAAAGCTTTCGCTCTGTGATTGGGAACAAGACAGGGATGCCCACTCTCCCCACTGTTATTCAACATTGTACTGGAGGTCCTGGCCACGGCAATTAGACAAAACAAAGAAATACAAGGAATCCAGATTGGTAAAGAAGAAGTTAAACTGCCACTATTTGCAGATGACATGATATTGTACATAAAAAACCCTAAAGACTCCACTCTAAAACTACGAGAACTCATATCAGAATTCAGCAAATTGCAGGATACAAAATTAACACACAGAAACCTGTGGCTTTCCTATACACTAACAATAAACTAATAGAAAGAGAAATCAGGAAGACAATTCCATTCACAATAGCATCAAAAAGAATATAATGCCTAGGAATAAACCTAACCAAAGAAGTGAAAGACCTATACCCTGAAAACTATAAGACATTCTTAAGAGAAATTAAAGAGGTCACTAACAAATGGAAACTCATCCCATGCTCGTGGCTAGGAAGAATTAATATCATCAAAATGGCCATCCTGCCCAAATCAATATACAGATTTGATGCAATCCCTATCAAATTACCAACAGCATTCTTCAATGAACTGGAACAAAGTTCAAAAATTCATATGGAATCACCAAAGACCCCGAATAGCCAATTCGATCCTGAGAAAGAAGAATAAAGTGGAGGGGATCTCACTCCCCAACTTCAAGCTCTACTACAAAGCCACAGTAATCAAGACAATTTGATACTGGCACAAGAACAGAGCCACAGACCTATGGACCAGAATAGTGACCCCAAACATTAACCCAAACATATATGGTCAACTAATATTCGATAAAGGGGCCATGGACATACAGTGGGGAAATGACAGTCTCTTCAACAGATGGGGCTGGCAAAACTGGATAGCTACATGTAAGAGAATGAAACTGGATCACTGTATAATCCCATACACAAAAGTAAATTCGAAATGGATCAAAGACTTGAATGTAAGTCATGAAACCATAAAACTCTTAGAAAAAAACATAGGCAAAAATCTCTTAGACATAAACATGAGTGACTCTTCTTGAACATATCTCCCCGGGCAAGGGAAACAAAAGCAAAAATGAACAAATGGGACTATATTAAGCTGAAAAGCTTCTGTTCAGCAATGGACACCATCAATAGAACAAAATGGTATCCTACAGTATGGGAGAATATATTTCAAAATGACAGATTAGATAAAGGCTTGACATCCAAAATATATAAAGAGCTCACACACCTCAACAAACAAAAAGCAAATAATCCAATTAAAAAATGGGCAGAGGAACTGAATAGACAGTTCTCTAAAGAAGAAATTCAGATGGCCAACAGACACATGAAAAGATGCTCCACATCGCTTGTCATCAGAGAACTGCAAATTACAACCACAATGAGATATCATCTCACACCAGGAAGGATGGCTACCATCCAAAAGGCAAACAACAACAAATGTTGGTGAGGTTGTGGAGAAAGGGGAACCCTCCTACACTGCTGGTGGGAATGTAAATTAGTTCAACCATTGTGGAAAGCAGTATGGAGGTTCCTCAAAATGCTCAAAATAGACTTACCATTTGACCCAGGAATTCCACTTCTAGGAATTTACCCTAAGAATGCAGCACTCCAATTTGAAAAAGACAGATGCACCCCTATGTTTATCGCTGCACTATTTACAATAGCCACGATATGGAAGCAACCTAAATGTCCATCAGTAGATGAATGGATAAAGAAGAGGTGGTACATATACACAATGGAATATTACTCAGCTATAAGAAAGAACAGATCCTACCATTTGCAACAACATGGATGGAGCTAGAGGGTATTATGCTCAGTGAAATAAGCCAGGCAGAGAGAGACAAGTACCAAATGATTTCACTCATATGTGGAGGATAAGAACAAAAAAAAAACTAAAGGAACAAAATGGCAGCAGAAGCACAGAATCCAAGAATGGACTAACAGTTATGAAAGGGAAAGGGACTGGGGAAGACAGGTGGGAAGGGAGGGATAAGGGCGGGGAAAAAGAAAGGGGGCATTATGATTAGCATGTATAGTATGTGGGGGTCACGGGGAGGGCTGTGCAA
The DNA here is from genome assembly GCF_030020395.1 of Manis pentadactyla. Lineage (NCBI taxonomy): Eukaryota > Metazoa > Chordata > Mammalia > Pholidota > Manidae > Manis > Manis pentadactyla. Next base: position 123,555,121 of record NC_080025.1, read on the forward strand.
CACAGAGAAGACAAGTAGTGATTTTACAGCATCTTACTATGTTGATGGACAGTGACAGTGAATGGGTATGTGGGGGGGACTTGGTGAATTGGGTAGCCTAGTAAACATAATGTCCTTCATGTAATTGTAGATTAATGATACAAAAATAAAATAAAATAAAAAAACTGGTTGAGAACTGAGAAGCACATGCAAAATAGTTTAAGTTCAGAGATCTTCACAGCCCTAGATTTTCCCCACTTTTATTGTCTCACACCTAATTAATCATACTTTTAAAGAATTTAATTTTATTGAGTCAGCTTATCATGTTCAAAATAGTTTTTGAGGAATCAACTTTCTTTTCATATTCATATCTCACTAGTTTGCATAATGGTTAATTAACTCAAGCAATTTTAGATAGAAGGACAGCATACACAAATAGTATTAGAAAAAATATATAGAATTTTGGCTAGCATATAACAATTCAATTGGTGGATGCAAAAGTATATTTGCCTATAAGAACATTTATTCTTTCTGCAAGTAGGTAAAAGTTAAGTGAAGATGGGGTAAGACGGCTTTTAGTTTACCACATTTGTGTGTGTGGTTATGCAAATTATCTAACAGGTGATTCAAAAATATGCTCATCTTTAGTGGGATGAAAACCAAGAGCAGGGTATTGTGTAATCAGCTTTACTGTTTAGCCCTTATGATCCAATACATTCAATAGTACTCAAATTGTTTACAGCAGATCACAATACTGTATGGGCTCTTGAGGGGCCCCTCATTTTCATGGTTCAGTCAGCTACCAAGTAGCAGGTTAATTATATTGGATGGCTTCTATCATTCCTCACAAGAATATATATTTATTTTGGATTAAATGGACTTAATGTTTCCATTGTACATATAGGAAAAAGGAGAATGTTGTTAGGTGCTGAAGCATTGGCCCAGATTATTAGTAGAAAATAGTACATTGATACACAGTAGGAATAGGGAGGAATATGGACAAAACTCAACTGATTCCTTAGGGAGCCTTATGCTACTTGCAATAACTAACGGCAGGCACTCAGGGAAGACTAGAGCAACCTTCTAAAACTAATGGTTTAGATCTTAGGAATGCAGATAAGATGACTATCCTGAAAGCATCCTACTCACTATCTTGAAAGTACTAAAGAAATATAAGCACCAGCTAGTAAAACTACATTTAGAACTGGGTGTAGACACCAATGAGACCCTGGCTAAGAGAGCGTATGTGTATACGTATAAACTTTATTGAATATTTGCCATATTTGGCCACTCAACATTCAAACATCTTTCCTATTTGGGAAGATTCCAAATAAGGTAGAAAGCAAGGCTTTGTTTATTCTTTAGCTTCTGTGGAAGCTAAAGTGGGGTGTATATATTCCTATTCCAGGCTCCCTGGAAATTAAGCATTGGCTTCAGATCTAGTTAAGCTATGTAAATGCTGCAGATTAAGATTATTTAACTTGATGTGATGAGGCAAGGAAGGGGGCATTGTTAGTGTTTATTCTTGCAGTGATGACCCAGTACTTGTGAGGTGAGGCCAATGGTACAGCAGTGAACATTCTATCATTGGAGTCCTGAGCAAAAGGGAGAAACCAAGCATCCAATTATAGTGCTCCTTGAGCCCCACCATAAGCTTTATTTATTTTCCAGGCTTGCTTATCTGCATACCAGCTGATTCTATGAACTATCTCTGCGTCCTTTTAAAATTCCTCTTCTGTTTTGGTTGGCCAGAGCTAGATGTCTTGTTTACAAACAAGAACTCTGATTGGTATTATTTTAAACACATAAAAACATATTTTGCCACTCACAACAGGCATAGATTTAACATTTTTATGTGGCAGCAACTGGAAATAAACCGAAAACTCTTTTAAAACAATTTATCCAAGCAGCAGACTTACGAGATTTTCTTTCCTTTATTAAATATATTCATCGAGTCCATTCATATGCTTGCACAACTACACTAAACTATCTTTATACATTAGCTACTATTTTTACAAACATTTAGAATTAATATTTACAAAGTCAACTTGGAGTTTTCCCCTTTCAATATTCTGCAAGGGTTAACTGTATAACCTTAATGATAAAAGTACATCTACTACTGCAAAAATTGCATATGGTCTCTTTGTATGCTCTTTGTACTTATTAGTTTTATACTTACTGGTTTTAAATCAATATTTGTTGAGCTATTACAGGCTTCTCTTAGGCTTAATTTGCATTATTTTATTTCTACCACAAACAGTTGAACATTGAAAAATGTTTGCATTTATATTCTTCTTTGTCAAATTATGTTTAGTTACATATTAAAGATACTGTATGTGCTGCACGTATTTTCCCTATTTTGTTAGCTTCATAAATGTATTGTTATAATTTTTGCCATGTGAAAATTTAAAAATGTCATTTTGCTTACACAACAGTTTTTTTCTTAGTATTTTTCTCCTTAACCTTTGATCCTGGGCCTCTGTAGCACTGCTTTGTTCCAGTAATATTTCTCTTTATGCATGCTGTTCACAGTTTATTATAATATCTAGAAGTTTAAGATTGTCATCATTTGATGTGCTTTTCAAATTTGTTTTTCTTTTTTTTCCATTTAAATTTCCTTATTGTATTCAGCCATTATACTATTATTCTAAAAAAATTACAATGATTTTTTGTCAAGTTTGATAAAGACTTTTGGGAAATTCGTAGGATTGACATTTTTGTGGAAGGAACCAACATCTTTATTACATCCTATTTTGTACCTAGGACCGTGAAATGCTTTCCATTTGTTCAAATATTATTTTAGACATTCAGTAAAATTTTGTAATTTTTATTATGTAGATTTTGCAGTTATTCCTAGATATTTACCATTTTTAGCTAAAAAACATGAAATATTTTATTGCATTTGCTACATTTATTGATAATTCAGGGGGCTATTAGACTGAAATGTATTTTATTTAAAATTCAAAATACTAAATTGTATTGAAAATCACAAACACATAAAAACTTATTTTGTCTTTCACAACAGGCATAGATTGAACACATGTGGCAGGAATTCCAACTAAAATGTAAACTTTAAAAATATTTATTCAAGCATTAGAATGATAATTTTGAGATTTTCAGTACAACAAAAATGTACTGAAAATATCAGTCTGCTATATCTACCACCTAGATTCAATGATTATTAAGATTTTATCATATTTTCCTCATCTATCCCTTTTGTTATTGTTATTACTGAGACATTTTAAAGCAAATCCCAGATCTAATTTGCCCTTGCTTATCTCAGAAAGCATCACTAAAAAATATGAACTATTTCTTAATATATATTAATGCCATTATCACACCTAAAATGGTGTTACCTAATACTCCAACCTTATTCAAATTTTCTTGCTCTTTAAAATGTCTTATTACTATTGATTTGTTTCAATTAAGATCAATATGTTAAATTAGTGTTAAGTTTGTTAAGACTTTTGACCATTTAGATTAGTCCTTCACAGTATCCACCTTCCTCCAACTTCCTTTCTAAAAGTTTTCCTTTATACCATTGGCTTTCTGTAAAAACTGTTATCATTTCCTCTAAGCAACTGGGTTTTGGATTTTTGTTTACTTCTTTGTGGTTCATTTGTTCTTTGTCCTACATTTGTAATTGTCAGTTGTCTCTAAAGCTTGATTAAATACAGTTTCAACTATTTTGGCAAGAATATTTTTTAGATATTGATGTAAAATCTATTTAACCATATAATTATGGCATGAATATACTCTTAGAAATGAGAAAAATGTAACTGTTATAACCTCTTTGGTCATCTGCTGCCTCCCCAGATATAATGAGTGTTATGAATGCATCTGTCATGATACACCAGAGAAAATATATAGAATCATTTAGTTAAAGTGTTTTGAAAGTGAGAGACTCATATCTTATAATTCGGATATTGCTCTTCTCACATAATGTATTTTTTGGTTAAATCCATGCTATATTTAGATCTTTTTAAACTTGTATATTTCACATTTTGTTTACCATTTATCAGTGAAAATTTTAGTAAACTTGATAGTTTTTTTGTACTATTCTACAATAAACACCCCACTATGTAGATGCAAAAGTGTTTTGTTATTAGAGATACCTACAAGTTTATTTGATCCAGCATGGGATCCAGCACTTCAGATATAACAGACACCATCAAATGCATTGTAAAAGTTGCTTTTTTGCACCTTTGCACTCCTACCACCAATGATAAGAGTACCATTTCTCATAACCTTTCCAGCACTTGAAAATATTAAAAACATTTAATCTTAGAAAAACTATTTTACATTGTTGTATTAATTTGCATTTCTGTGATCTGTAAATTATACATAGATGAAATATTTTTTTGCATTCATTGCATTTGGCATTTGGATTGTTTCATGTAGTGATTTTTAAGACCAAATATCTTGTCAATGTTTGTACATGTTTTGTGTATATAAATTAATTCTGCTTTTACTTGTAGACTTCTAAATATTTATGGCAATATTTTATTTGTGTTACTCAAGAAATTTGTATCCTCATTTCATTTTGTTTTATTTATCTGTTCATATCTTAGCAGTGTGATACATTGTCCCACTGTAAATGTGGGGTATTCAATTTTTGCTTTCAGTGCTGCCATTTTTATTCATATATTGTTTAGTATATCCACATTTATGACAATTATATTCTTTTGGAGTATGACCTCCTATATCAACTTGAAAGGTATTCTATTGCTTCTCCTAATGTGTTTTACTTTTAATCCTATTTTTCTGATGTAAATATTGTGAAAAAGCAGTATAGATATTGCCTTTTTTTAACCTGGAATATCTTTTATTTTAAGTTACATATATTTAAAGACTTCATATTTAAGATACATAGCAAAGTTGAGAGGAAGGTTCAGAGATTTCCCATTTATACTTTGCCACTAATGCTTAGTCTCCCCCATTATTAATATTCCTGACTAGAATGGGACCTTTGTTACAACTGATGAACCTATATTGACACATCATCACGCAAAATCCATAGTTCATAGTTATTATGGTTCACTCTTGGCATTGTACATTCTAAAGGTTTAGACAAATGTGGAATGACATCTATCCAGCATGATAGTATCTTATTATATGTTTTAAATAAACAGAAAACACAATTTATTCTCATGTATGCATGAGCCAGCTCTATCAATTTTAAACATTCCTGTATTCATGATTTAAAATTTTAAAATGAGCTAATATGTAACATACGACCAAAATCTCCTGCAGACCATTTGCCAATCACATTTTTCTTCCTCTCCTGCTCCCAGAAATAGCAATTCAGTTGAATTTGTTGTTTATCAACCCTATGCATAATCATACCATTACTTTACAAGGTAATATATTTACTCAAAATAAATATATTACCTTCGGTGCTTCCACAATTTATGTGTGCCATAATACTGTACGTGGCATTTTGTAAATTCTTTGAGTCATTTCTACATTTCTTTTCTAAATATATTTTTGCATTTAATGGATATTATGTCTTATGTCTGTGAATAGCTAAACATTATTATTTTTAAAGTTATGATCTGATTTTCCTAATACCTTAAATAAATTCGTAAAATACCTTAAGGAAATTCATTATCTGATTTTTATTTTGATGGCTGGCTTTCCTCATGAGAGAGTTCTAAGTTTTGTACCCTGACTTACTTGATTGCATTTTTAAACCTTTTCCCTCTTCTCCTTTCCATACTGAGGCAAGGTATAATATTAACTAAAACCTCCAAAATATACCAGTTCACATTCATTCCCTTCCAGATAATGGTGTTGATTTTTATTAGTCTTAGTAATCATATTAGTATATATTACTTAGTAATGACATTGAAATATATTTTTCCCTTTATTTTCATGAGTATTTGAGTGAAGCTGCACAAACTTTACGAATATAGATAATCAGATACATTTTGAACTTCATGCATATAGATAACCAGATATATTTTGTAGCAACACTTTCTTATCCATCTTCCAAATCTTAGTGCCTAGCACACTGCCTGCTTTGTAGTCATTGCTGAAATGAAAAAGTAATTTTGAATATACGTATTGTAACTACAAATCCTTCCTTCACTACACTGAACTAGTATGTTGTTAATTTTGTAAGAAGTTGAAAATATTTTTTCAAGGCTGACATCATATTATCTTGCAAGGATCCTCAATTATAATTTTACTTCTAAAGCTTAAAAGAATATTATGAAAAACATTATAGAAAGATACTCCTCTAAGAAATATTTACTGTGTCTTAATATATGCTGGGCCTCGTTTTGGTTAACTAAAATACAATCCACATTCTCCATACTCAAAGAGATCCTATCTATTAGATAAGATGGACATAAACCCATTTTTAACTTGTAAGAGCAGGAGATGTAAAACATGGAGGGAGTGATTAACTCTATCTGTGAAGATCAGAGAGGTGTAATTGAAGGATGTGAGAAGTGGAGATGGAGGATATTATAGGAAAAGAAAGGCCTGTTCAAATGCATTAGTATTTGACGCATCAGTATTTGGGGGAACTGTGAACAGTTTATAATTGTTTGAAATAGGTGCAATAGGAGATGAGACAAAAGAGAAATGCTGAATTCAGATCAAGAAACACCTCGTGTGTCATATCAAGGAAATTTGACCAGTGTTATTCACTTTTAAAGATAATCCACTTGAAAAACATACAAATCCTACCTAAACAAATTTGAGATTACGGTAGTTTGTGCATTCCTCCTACTTTGGAAATCGTTTATATAAGACAAAAGGGATCCTTTAAAATGTCTTGCAGAGGACAGAGAGGCATTTTGGAAACAATGGGAAAGTGGACTGGATGATAGACAAGAAAGCTAAATTTAAGGGAGTGACTAGGTGAATGGGGAGATGGACAGATTTGAGCAATCTGAGAGATGGCAGGTTCAACAGGACTTCTATAAATCAGGGCTTTCATCTATCTTATTTACTTATATTTAAGTGAGAAGAAGGAAGCTTCAAAAATATAATAATTATATATATGTAATATATAATTATGTAATTTATAATTATAATTTGTATAATTATATAATATACAATTATAAAATTATCCTTTAGGGTTTCATGGACTTAATCAGTGGAATTTAGATTTGATAATACATATTATCTAACCTTACAAATATAGAGGCTATTTATAGCCTCTTTAGAGAATGATATTTATAAACACTAAATATGGGGAAGAGATATTGCCTAATAAACTGAAGCGATAAATTTATAGTTTTTTATACTTTTGACAAATGGTGCCCACTTACTCCTTTAGATTTGATGTCATATTGATGATTTATATTCTCCAAAATAATCCAAGATTTTTTGGTTCCAATCTTACACAGCTAATATTAATTTTGGTGTTGCGCCAAAATACTTTCTAAAACTTGATATTTACCTTTTCCTAAATTTCTTCTGCTCTTTAATTTGCTGTATTTCTTTACTTAATTCAGATATTTGCATTTTTTTGGTTTTACAGCTCAGTTGGTTAGAGTAATACTTCCCAGTTTCTTTTATAACATGGCATACCTAGAAAATGGTATGTATATGTATAATATATGAAAGGTAACAGATGAGGCTGCTTGCTTTTGGAGACCACAAGCCAGGGTCTCTAGCCTGCCACACTCTTATCAGACTACTAGAAGCTAGAGAGAATTGCTATCTGCTCACATCCCCATAATCCATTCATACTGGTGGAATGTTCTGAATTATGGAATGGAATTTAAAGAGGTCATGATTATGGGATGAACACATGTGTTGTTCAGTGAGTATCATGATGGCGTTTGACAACATACCATATAGCAAAAATGCCAATTACTCAAGGAACAGTTACTAGTAGTCAGATAGGGATCTTGCAACATGATTTGTGTAACTCAAGACAAAATCTACATCACTATGGAGACCCTGACTGAAAGCACATGTTTTTTTGATGAAGACCCAGGAGTTTTTGACAGAATATTATAAATAATCAATTCTTTATTTCACACATGAGAACACTAAAGAAATGTGTCTCACTAGAAAGAAAACGACTTGCATAGAGGTTAAATGACCAGACTGCAAACTTTATGAAGTCAGGGACATTTTATTAACTGCTACATGCCATTGCTTGGCAGAGGGCAGAGCACATGGCAGAAACATCCTAAAATTTTGTTAAGTGAATGAATGAACTGGTAACAGTCTTCCAGGTAATGGCAGAGCCAAAATGAGAATTATAATCTTCCATCTCCCAGCTCAATGGTTTTATCCACTTTGTATAAGATTGTATGTCACATTGCTATCAGTGCTCTATGGATAATTCATTACATGGCCCAAGGCATAGAAGGTCATGGACACATTCTAGAATTGAATATTTTAGGGATTTACCTTTTATTTTCTGTTTTATAGAAGTTCCTATCCATCATATTCATAAGTCAAACATGAAATATTTGGGTTGTCATACATAAAGCTTATATTTATCTTAATATATTTCTGTAAATATAGATATTTTAAAAACAACAAAGTTAGTCTTTATATGAGCTTTCAAAAATGTCCTTTCTTTGGTACTTAAAATATTTTGTCATTTCTTTGTAAATAGAATATATTCAGGTTTGCCTTTATTTCCCATTAATTGATGAAAAAATAAAACTTTAAATCGAAAGTAATTACTTATGTGTCCTATATGCAAGCATTAAAATCTGAGAGAGCACTGTCACTGAAAGGTTATGTCACTCAAGAATTCATTAAACATTCATTAACTTCACCTCAGGTAAAAGTGTCCTTGTTTACATATTTGCAGATTTGCATACATATGCCCTGAACAAGATTTCAAAAATGTTTATGATTCTTTGACTACATTGTGAATTCCCAAAGAGATATTTGTGAACTTCTTTGCCACTTGGTCTTTTTTTTTTTTTTTTAACCTACCAAGTCCTTTATGCAATTCAATATACAAGGTGATACCAAGATAAGACAGAGATGTTGTAGTTTGGATGCCTCCATCTCACTCCCTTGAATCCTGATTCAGTAGCTGTCAAAGCCAGAAAAGGGCCAGGTTTTGGGGAAAGCTTCTGTGGTTGGCTTGGCAGATGAGAAAAGGGGAAGGTTTCACTCCTTCACATTCTGAATGACATCCTTATCCTCCACTGTATGGTCTTTACTCACTGTATGAGCACTGTTTCACAGAGACATTTCAGACCAAAGCATATTTAAAACCTTTGTAAGATTTTGTGAATCTTCTCGTAGAAATCTTCCATTGTGGTCCTGGTGTAAGACAGCACCCCTGGGGATGTATAATCTGGCAACTGGCCTTTGAGTTTGGTGTAAATCCTCACTAGTTTGATTGTTCCAGACCTTTTTCAACAGGTCACCCAAATCCTGTGGGAATAGAGAGAGATGGGTACACAGTGGGGCACCTTAAAAATGATATCCAATTCTTCAGTGGAGATCTGATCAATCTTACTTAGCACACAGATACAGGGGATATAAACTTTATTTCCTTCCATCATGTCAGTGAGGCCACTGGTTGTGGCATCCCTATGGCATGAATACTGTATTCAGCCAGAATGCTCTTCACGACATCAGCATCTAGCTCACTCTGAGGGTACATAGGCTGTGTGATTAATGACTCCCTATCCTTCTTCTTAAAGCCAATTGTAGATAAAATGAGAGTTTCTGTGGCCAGGATTCTCACCTGGCTGTGGCTGACTAGCTCACTGCACACCTGTGGGCAATACATGGCTGTTGACTCTATAAAAAGAGCTCCGCCCAGTGCTCTGGGCACGATATGGTAGCAGGGCTGTAAGGCTGCAGGAGAGCTGAACAGAGGCTGGAGTGGTGGCAGTGCCGAGGACAGAGGCCCAGAGGCCAGCTGTGTGGGACGGCTGTGTGGACAGAGGGGCCCAGAGGCAGAGACTGGCTTGCTGCATGCAGACTCGCTCTGAGTGAACAGGATTTTAGTGATTGACCTGCCACCTGGAAATAAAGTTGGGTATAACCCTTTCACCCCAAGAACATTTTGCTGTCATTTTCTTTGGTCACACTGAATCCATAGCAAACTTGCCCAGGGCTGAAACCCATTGGCAAGACACCAATGTTAGGGGGTTTGCTGTTCAAGTATGCTAAAGCCCTCCAGATAGTTTTCAATTATCTTATGTCCCAAGGGTTTCAGGACATCTAGAACAATCAGGATCAAGTTAAGCAGTCCAGCTACTGCAATGTCTTGGCTGCCTCTACCTTCCCATTCCTGGCACCCTGGGAGATCCAGGAGCTGTATCTTGGCACCTTTGTATCTGATGACACGAGGTGCAGTGGTGAGAGTAGTGAGTTCATGGGCTGCCACCTCGGAATACACCCTGGCCAGGATACAGAGCAGTACTGACTTCCCCACAGATGGAAAACCCATAAACCCAAGTTGAGCATCACTTGGTCACATGAAACCCTTCTCCTGGCCCACTCCCACTCCCACCACCTTACGGAACAATGAGTTCTCTGGGAAGCATAGCCAGGTGCGCCTTAAGTAGTTCCAGGTGGTGTGCTGTGGACTTGCTCTTTGAAGTCCATTGGTCCGACGCCATTGTGGTTTCTTTGAGTCGCGCCGATCTCTGTGACCTTGGCTAGGGTGCTGCTCAGGGTGGTGCAGGGGCCCCCACACTGAATGTCTCCTGTCACTCCTTTGCTACTGGACTTTGCACAGTAACTAGGCACTACTGCAGTGCGCAGGCGCGGTGCGTCCTATGTGTCGCGAGAGAGCAGTGCCCGCCAGGCTCACCGCGAGACTCCGGAATGCTGCGTCTGCGGTCCCTCAGCCTCCTCCCACTCTGCCCTACTCTGAGGGTTTTCTGTCATTTCTTTCTTGGGGAGGGAGGTGCGACATTCGGTACAGAGACACCTCTGTGCTGGCCCTTGTGTGCACGGATGTGTGTTTTGTCAAAAACCAAACTCTCCACCATTAGTAAAATAAAGCAGAAAGCTGAGTTTATTGAGAGGTTTCGGCTTCCAAGCCGGGGATCTCTAGGCTGCGGGAAGCTGAGTTCAGAGTTGCCCGCGCAGACGAAAAGTTCTTAAAGGGGTTGAACACACAATTTACTTGGCTTTTTCACCTGACTTAGTTGCCTAGTGGTCCTTTTCATTTGAATCAGGGTGGCCGAGTCAGGGAAACAGGACATTCCAAGATAGCGTGAACAGACCTGGTGTTTGGGGATTCCCTGGCATCCTCTGCTGATTTCTGAGAAGAGCTGTCAATTCTTGCAACTTAGGTAAGGTTAAGTTTTGTTTTTCTTGATGCACCTGTGTTGGCCAACTCCATTTTGTCTCTTACATAAGTGACTCCATTTTTGTGTTTTGGTTCTACAGTTATACACATATGTATGCATACATCTCCAAGAGGTCGAGAACTCTGTTAGGCTGGGGAGGTGAAGCTCTTTTACAAGGGGGTATTAGGAAGAGATCAATCCCAGAGGATGGGGGACATCTGAGGCTGCAGCCCCACCCTGGTGGGAGGCCATCTCTGAATTACCCTGGTACAGCTGACAGCACTGGGGTGGGGATGGAGGGGCGCTGGGCTGAGAGGAGCTGGAGCTCACAGAGCAGCCTCAGTCCTCTCACCTGTCCTGGACTGGTGGCCAGTGAGACAGGTCATCAGGCTTCACGAGGAGGTGTGTCTGAAGACCCAGAGTGCTTCATGCCACCACTCCTTGGGCCCTTCTCCATGCAACGCTTGTCAGAGGACATGACTCATCATCTTTCATGATAATCTGTAGTAATCAAAGTTTTGGGGGCAGAATGGTAAATTGAATTATTGATTATAATAAAATAAATTTAATATGGAAGGCTCCATAAACTGTGGCTCAACAACCACTTAGCAACTTGGCAGATTGATGTGAATTATACTGTCTTCCTTCACCATTTCTCTATTCAGGCTGTAGTGTTTACAAAGCCCACCCTAGAGTGGAGATTTTGCAATTGCCATATTGTCTGCGATTTTTGAGATGTGGAAAAGGGAAAGGTTACTGAATTTAGAGTAAGGAAAATGTAAGTTTGATTTTTTAAAAGGTTTTGTTCTGGAAATTGTAGGTGATTCGTTTCTGGTTAATAGTAGAAAAGAGCCCACTTTGTTACTAAAGGGATGGTTTTTCAACATACAGAAAAGGGTGCATTGATTAGTAAGAATTAGTATCTGGTGACTAAGTATAAACTTTGCTAAGAATACCCAGTTTCAGCATTTGACAGGGTTTGGCTGGGTTAGCAGAAACAATGTATCACGTTTCTAGCTAATCACTTAACAGTTTTCAGGACACACTTGAAGGCAAAATAAAGACATGCAGACAAGATTTTCTAAAGATGAGTAAATTTTTAGCCTGTTATACCAATGTAACAGAAGGCTCCTACACAGAAGTTAGAAAAAGAATTGACACATTTCTGTTTGAAATTTATTAATGACTTAAAACACAGAAGTGTACTTATAAAACTAATCAACATTCATCTAGCAGTGCCAAATTAATAGCTACTGTTATCTGGATTAGAATAATAATTCAGAAATATCTCTAGAGTTGGAAGTAATGGACTGAATTCAATAAGAAAGTATTTATGTGAATAAAAATAGAGATATATTCTCTGTATTATTATTTAGCAGGATATATAATTTAAATATTCTAACATATATTGAAATACTGGGAAAGAGACGATAGTCTTGTATTCAATGCAGATGATTGTCTATATGGAACCCACAAAGTATTTAAATTGAAAACAATTAAATTTGAAATAATTAAAAAAGGTGGCTGGATAAAAACATTGTTTAAAAAGTCAACAAATTTCCAATATGGTATCAACAAATAAATGTAACAGAAAATGAAATGGAAAAGAAAGCTCATTCACAATAATAAATTTAAAAAAACAATAAATAATAAAATACTCAGGAGCTAAATTCATGAGATTTGTGCAAAGATGAAACCCTTATATGGGCCTCAGAGATGGGTAATTGTAGGAAATTGAATGAAAACAATTTCACGTATGTGCATATATGCATTTTTCTAAGTAGGGTATCTAAACTTACATCAGATTGTCAAATGGCTTTAAGAAACAAGAAAGCTTAGATATCATTGCCCATAAAGCAACAGCATCTAGAATAGCGTAAGAAGAATCCACTGATAAATAGAAGAGTAGCTTGATAGACATGTAAGCTGGAATGGACAGATAAATGGAAGCATATAGAAAATAAGTTAGGAACTAGTATGTTTAAGTGTTTGGGGTATATGATAAAGGTGATATCTCAAATAATAGGAGTAAGACTGGATTATTAAATAATTTTTGAAGAAAATAGTAATTATTTAGAAAAGTGGTTTCCTACTTCTCCCATATACCAAAATTTCAGATTTATTAAAGCTCTTATACAAAATTTAATCTTAAAAGCAGTACTAGAAGAAAATATATGTGAATTTTTATGTAATGTATGTCTTGAAGCCTAGACCTCAAACCATTACTAAGAAATGAATATTCATTTGAATACTTTCCACAGTGCATAAAAGGTGAATAATAAATTGGGAAAAGCATTGCAATATATATGCCAAAGTTTAATGGAATTAACACATAAAAATCTCTAAAGAAAACCTTCAGAATGAGATCAAAAGTGATTAAAAGCCAAGAAAAAAGCAATTTCTAAGAAGAAATACAAATAACCAGTAGACATAAAATGTTCAAATGTACTTGTAATCAAAGAAATTCATATTTAAATAACAATAATATAGCACTGGGTAATTTGAGAAGGCTGTTAATACCCAGTGTTTAAGCTGGAATTAGGAAATGGGCTTTTCTATTCATAGACTGATGATTGAGGTCTTGATTGCCATCATGTTCTTGAATGGCAATTTGCCTATATCTCTCAAAAGCCTTAAAAGTCCCATAAACTTTGACCCAATAATCACTGTTTTCAGAATGTGAACATTCCTAGGGAATAGTTATGTAGGGAAATAATTATGTAAATACTAGGGAAATAATTATGTAAATATTCACAAATATATATTTGAGAATTGTTTTTGCAGTGTTTTCAAATAACAATGGAAATTTTAAACAGTATTAAGTAGGTTAAGTGAATTATGGCTGTAGCAATAATAATTTCCAAAAATAGCCATAACTGTATTTTCAGTCCCACCTGCTCTTCCTTAATCCTGCCACTGCCCCACTTACAGTTGGAGTGTTTTCCCTCCCCGCTGTGTCAGGACTCTGACTCCTTCACTGAATAGGATATGATGAGAGAGAAATTGTGTGACTTTTAAAGGCAGTAAGACTGGCTCTCTTTTTTGGGATTTTTCTCCCCTGAAACCCAGTTTGTTGTGTTTCCATGTTGTGAGGAAGACGAGACCACATGGCGGAGACAGCTGTGGTATTGTAGCAGAAAACCCCAGCTAAGGTGCTGCAGACGTCCAGCAACTACTAGTAATTTCAGTGAATGAGATTTTCAGATGACTCCAGCCTCCAGCTTTTGAGCCACAACAGTTGATTTTAAATAGAGCAGAGAGAAACTGTTGAGCTCTTTCAAAATGCAGATGCATGAGGAAAAGAAGTACTGTTGTTTTAAGTTACTATGTTTTGAAGTAGTTTGGTACATATACATAGTACCTGGAAGAATGTTACATCTAAAACTGGATATTGTGAAGCCATTTCAAATGAAAATACAGATGAATAAATAAGTATCTTAAAATTTCTAAAGACATCTACAAAGTGCAATTTAGAAAAAGTTCATAAGATCATGGGAGTATATGTAATTACATTTTGTGTGTGCACAAAAAAATGCACATAAATATCCAAGAGCCAGCATATGTATGCATAGAAAGGGAGGTTGATAAAGCACTTACGAAATTATAAATGTGGGTTGTCTTTTAATGTTTGGAATAAATGGATGATTTATATTTAATTTTTATTATTGTTCATCTTGCTTACCCTTGCTGTATTTTCTAATTTTTCCACAAGTGGACATTGATCATTTGTTCAATAAGGATGAAACAAATTTGGACTGAAATTAATAAACTGGTGAAGTATAAAATATAGAGGAACCTGGCTCGGTAGCTGTTCATAAGAAAGACAGGTGTCTTAGTTGATTACAAGTGCACAAGCAGCCAACAGTGTGCTGTGACTGCCAAATGTTAATGCAAGTTAGGTAGCAGTTATAAAATTAGGGAGTCCCTCTGACTGGAACCAATAGTGTGTCTACTATATGATACACTAAATAGATCATACTTTGAGGAACCACAGTTTAAGGACAGTAACTGTAGTTCTTTTAGAAGAGGCTGACCTAGATGGCAGTAATGTCTGAAAACAGGGTCATATGAGGGACAGTAGAAACAAGAGGGAATCTTGTCATGTTAGAAAAGAGAAAACAAACAAATATAGGCATAGAGAAGTAGGGTTAGAATTCATCTGGATAATTTCAGAGAGTAAGATTTAAACAGTATATGAAAACCTCAAAAAGACAGATATGGTCGATTGGAGACAATACTTCCAGTTAAACTGAGCTCTGCAGAAACTGATAGGATGAAGAATGTAGTAAGAGTCCTTGTCTCTGGTGTTGAGGTTCACAGTTACCAGGATGTTGAGAGAACTCTGTGCTTCATAGGAGGTCTAGGTAGACATCATTTAAAGTCCTGTCCCTGCGCAAATCTGTAAGGCTCTGCATTGGATCAGAGCCCCAGTCACGCACTGTCTGGGCAGTACTCTGTAAAGTTAGTCTTTGGCATACCTTTTGGTAACATCGTGATTTTCTGAATTCCCAATCTTTGCTAATTAGCACAGCTGAGCTAAGTTTGGCAGTGATTTCCTCAGAATTAAGAACTCATATTTCTGAAGATGATGTGTGTCTTAATTGAGTCTCATTAAAATTTTCTAGCTTTGATTGTCATTTGGCCATCTCTTCCCTAATTTGATTAATATAGACAGCTATCTTAGTCATTCAACCCTGCAAATTTAGTTTGTAGCCAGTTTTGTCCAGATAGGTTGAGTGTAGATCTGCTTCTTATGTACACTTTTAAGGGTGGTCTCCCAGCATACTTGAAAACTGGTTAGTTACAGATACAAGATTTTATCAAGTTGTTTGAAGGAAAAAGATATATTTCCTTCTTTTTCTACAACAGCAATTTTGAGGAACCAACTTAAATGGAGCAGTTGAAAGAAAAATAATGTCCTCTACAAATTTTGTTAAGATCCATGTAGTTTTCCTATCATGAGAATTCTCACCTCTGGCCCGACCCTCTCACGCAGATTTAACCAGCACTTATGCATTTCAGGAGGTCTCTATTATGATAAAACTTCACGTTCCTGTCTTGCTCATGGGTTTCAGCCCCAGGCAAGTTCAGTATGGATTCAGTGAGACCAAGAAATGACAATGGAATGTTCTTGGGGTAGGAGCGTTTATTACCCAGCTTTTTTTCCCCTTTGCTAGGTCGAGAACTACAAGTAGTCTGATTTCAACAGTCTGCAGGTTTATAATCTTCCTTTATCCCTGCCTCTGCCTCTTTGTCCCTGCAGCTGTCTCAGTCTCTGTCCTCGGCACTGCCAGCACTGCAGTCTCTGTTCTCCTGCACCATGCAGCCCAGAGCACTGGGCAGAGATCTTTATATAGTGACTCAGTCAACAATAGCTGATTGCCTGCAGGTGTGGAAGCAGTAGCCTAGCAGTAGGCCAGTTACATCATCAAGTAGTTTAGGTTCAGGTGAGAATCCTGACCATAGGAACCTTCACTTTCTCCACACTCCACCCCTCCAGGATTCTCACTTTTCAATCTTTGTACCCTCAGTCTTCTGCAACGGTGTCTGTTCGAGGAAGCTGGAACATTGTAACCAAATTCCACAATAACAACAGAAGTTACAACAATATACAAATCACAAAAATTATAATAACCCTCAATCTTGAGGAGATCCTTTGCCACCAAGTGGTCATCCCAGCTGTATTCAAATCAGTTCTACTCAGATGAGTTAGCCAAAAGGACCATGGGTGGGCCTTACTATACCCATCTTCTCCAGCCTCTCCAGCAGAAAGTCTTGCAGACACACAGGCCGATCTTGTTGCTTTGACTCTGGCTCCTGCTTCTGCGTCATCAGTGAGTGGCCGGAACCTCTGTTCCAGTTTCAGTTGTTGCCACAGCTCCAGTAAGGTTCTATTTGACTTTCCGTCCAATTTCTCTCTGTCTGTCTGCTCCTGCCTTTATCAAATCAGCCCACATCTGGGTCCTTGTGACCTTCATGGGGCCCTTTAAATTCTTCTTTCGAGTAGCAGACCTTATTTTCTTCTGTGCTTTCATTGCTTGAGCCTGAGAATAGGAGCAGACCATGGAGTGCTCCATGACCTGGGGAGGGAGCTGCCCGCCTCCTGGAGGAACCTGTGGTTGCCAAGTCTTTATTTTCTTTCTCACTTTCCACCTGCCAACAACTGGGTGAGGTTTCAACCGAGGAGGGGCTGATGCCGCCAGCACTGGCAGGGCCTCCACCCCCACCTGCTCATCAAAACTCGGCTCCTCCTTCATCTCTGGGGCTGACAATACCACTACATCTTTCACCCCATGGCACCTGGCAGCCTTCACTCTCATACTGCTGCTTCTCAGGCCACTGCCACTGGGGCTACCATTGCATCCTTTACCATTTCCACAGCACCTTGTAATGACGCCATTTCAGTCACCCACAAATTTTTTTGCCTCCTCAACAGTGCTTTGCAGCGCATGTTCTCGTGCCTCCTGCAGGAGGACTTCTTTCTCCCTTATGGCCTTTCTCAATGTTGTGAGGAAAAGACTCCCTACAGTTCCGCAGCCTCATGGGCACTCTGTTTCTTTAAGGAATTCCCTATTTTGCTGAGGGCCAACTTTACTGCCTCAGGTGTTGCCTCCACATCTTCCCAATCTTGGGGTGGGGCCCAGTCCTCTAGGAGGCAAGTCATCTCAGATTACGTGTCCATTGGGGGACACTCGAATGTCTCTCCCCATCCACAGGCACAGCCCACTGAAACACTCCCCCCGCGAGGGCAGCCTGTTCCCTTCTTCGGTCTACAGTGAATCCTGCCAACGTTGCCAATCGTCTTGCTGATGGGTTTCAGCCCCGGACAAGTTCAGTATGGATTCAGCGAGACTGAAAAAATGAGAGTGGAACGTTCTTGGGGTGAATGGGTTTATACCCAACTTTATTCCCAGGGTGGCAGGCCAGTCAATAGAATCCTGTCTGCTTAGATCAAGTCTGCATGCAGCAAGCCTGTCTCTGCCTCTGGGCCTCTCTGCCCCCACAGCCATCTCAGTCTGTGTCCTTGGCACTGCCACCACTCCAGTCTCTGTTCTCCTGCAGCCATGCAGCAGCCCAGAGCACTGGGAAGAGCTCTTTATATAGAGTCAATAACGACATACTGTGCACATGTGTATAGTGAGCAAGCTTACCAGGGCCAAATGAGAATCTTAGCCGTAGGAACCTTCACTTTCTCCACACTACCATACTTTGCTAACCTATAGGTGAAAGTCTCTAATATGCTTGATATTTAGGCCAAATTGTCCTCTACCTCTTTCCACACCTCCTTTGGTTTTTGAAACAGGAGGAGGTGGGAAGTATTTTGAAATTGAGAGCATACTCACAGAAAATATATGGACCTATTCTGTTGACTTTAATTTAGATACATTCAAATAGTAGGTGAATCCAGCATGTGGCACTGAATCATAAGGGAATTGTAGGTTTATCTACAAAATGGTTAAATTTGATTTGTTCAACTAAGGCAGTTCTTAGTAATATAATTCAATCAAAATTGTAACAATAGCAGAGAAACTCTGTGTATAACATTCAGGAGACAATAAAGATACACTATAGACATTTAAGTATTGCATTTACTGGGAATAATGTCTCTTTGGAATATATCTAGTAAAGCATTTGCTGTGGAAATTAAAAACCTTTCCAGCAAAAGTTCACAGTGTAAACTATGTTCAAATGATCTGTGCTATATCCTAGGAGTCAACATATAAATCATTTCAAATAAAATCATTCTGAGGAATAATCCATATATGGTTAACTTTTGCTTTGCTAGTTGTTAGAATTCCTGAACTACTTGGTAAAGTGGTGAAATGTCCTTTTTCTTGCTGGAAGATCCATATAATGTTATATAGGAGAGGAAGATCTGCATTGATTCTTCTTTGCTCCTTTGAAAGGGACCTTTTCAGTGGAACTTACCAATTAATTCCCACTGGTGACTTCTCTTCACTTGGTGGGCAGCCCCTGAATGCTGTCATTTTTCATTCATTAAGCACCAAAGAAGTTTTAATTTCATTGACAGATAGGAATATGACACAGAAACAAAAACAAACAATAGTCCCCCTAAAAAAGAAAAAGACACCCTCTTTTTCATTTAATAATATATTTTATGTATAAAGGACTAAAAGATGAACACAGTAATGGAACATGATGTTGCCATCATTTTCCCTTGGAAGTAGCTATATATTTACTTGAATTATGGATTGATGAGTTTGGGAGAATCTCAAGTTTGGAAGTCAAATTTGTAGTCATTACTAAGCATATGTTGAGAAATCCTGACCATGTTTTCAGATTTTGTCACTACTTGTGACTTTCTCCACTCCTAGTCATCTCACTCTATCACAGGTTGTAATGGTGAGTTTACGGGCTTTGGGTTAGGACAGTCTGCATCCCATCCCAATTCTATCACTTACCAGCATTGTGGGCAACTTACTTAATATTCTTACCTTCTGTATTCTTTATCTTTAAAGTAGGAATAATACTCTTTTTCATGATTTTGTGAAGATTAGGGACACTAATGAAAGTAACTTGTGTGAAAAGTCTTAGTGAAATCTCTGTTGGAAACTATAGTGTAGGACTCAATGATTATAGCCATTATTGCTGTTATTACTTTAACACAAAAGAAATAACAAACCTTCCTCTTTGCACACTGATTCGCTTTTAATTATTTCATATGTTATTTAGCAGGAATTTTCTGTGTTCTCTGTGGTTGCTATTTTACATTTGTATACATTTCAGCATACTTTGGGGTGAATAATATGCCCGTTTTAAAGATTCACTACATGAATGTGGCATCTGCCAGCCATATTCCTGATAAACTTCTAACTTACAGGAGACAGATGTCTACCACTACAAGAAGAATTTCTTTATTTCATGGCACAAAATTTTCTTTTTCTAGCAGAAGTATTTCAAAGAAATTGAAAGAATAATTTGTCTCTTAGGAAATGGTTTATACATTGCAATTTCTTTAGTTTTAAGAAAACACAAATCTGGAGCGAGATTAAGTGACGAATCTAGGTTCAACTGTAAATTTGTTGGTAACATCAGTGTGTAGGGGACTGCCTTTGTCTTCTCACATGTCTGAAGGCAGAATGGGAAAGCACCTTCCCCCATGTCTGAATGCAGCACGGGAAAGCACAAGCTTGAGAGCAACTGGTGCAGTCCTTGGAAGTTATCTGCCCACAAAAACATATCTTGTCCTTGAAGACGAGCCAAGACGCCTCACTCTGAAAACAGGGATACCTTGAAGATGTGTGAAAACACCGCCCCTGCTTACCAGGCAGCTTCTAAGAAAATCAACAAGGTGCTCTGGCCTGCTGCCCCTGAGAAGGGAAAGATGAGTATAGCACTTGGCTGAGGTCCGAGAAAGGCAGTATAAAAATAAAGGTGCTGCGCCACATCGGGGCTGCAGCCATTGTCTGTCTGTCTGTGTTGTCTGTGTTTTTTGTTCTCTCATTTCACCCAAAGAAAACGTGCGGCACACTACATCTGGCACCCAAAGTGGGGTGTCCTCTCAGAGTGATTTGTATATTTATTCAGCTCCACGCCTCCCCTTCGGGACTGTTCAACTTCGATGGCAGGCACCGTCATCAGTGGTTCTCAAACCTGGCAGCTCATCAAGATAGTCTGGGAGCTTTTTAAAATGAAGATCTCTGTAAAATCATGGTCCATTGAGAACTGATTAGGTGCAGGATGAAATGGGGATCTGGTTACAATGTGGACGAGTGGAGATTTTGCGTGTAGGTCGTCCAGAAGAGGACTAAAGCTAAGAACATATCAGGTTATGACACCC
Organism: Manis pentadactyla; assembly: GCF_030020395.1. NCBI lineage: Eukaryota > Metazoa > Chordata > Mammalia > Pholidota > Manidae > Manis > Manis pentadactyla. The sequence continues at coordinate 123,576,148 of NC_080025.1, forward strand.
ATGGGATTGGCATGTCCTTTCTGTTGCTCTGATGCTCTGGGTTTTATCCTCATTCCTTTGAATTTCTTTAGAAAGAAAATTTGGCAAAGTCACAGAGAATTAACTAATGCTGCAATTATGGTCATTAGTTTTGCAGCTGCCATCAACATGTCCCTATAAGGGTAAGAATCTTTTGGCAGTGAGAGTATTTTGCCCCAGAGGCAACATGAGAGACTAGGAGGCACAGGACCAGGAATAGGCAACTATCTTGTTTAATCAGTGTACTCAGTGAATATACATGATTAGGTATCTGCTTTAAAGATGTTATTTCATTCTGAGAATATGGATGGTTCAGGGAGGGTTTAAAGGATTAGTCTAATACAGATTACCCATTTTTTACACAAACTCACAGACTATTCTCTTTTGTATTTTGAAGTCCTGGTATAGCTTCCAAAGGAGATGTTTTTATAATTCTAAGACCTCTATTTGAATTCAGAAGGCAGAATAGCCTTAGTTTTATGGTCCTTGGAAAGAAACTCTCTTTCTTTTAGTTTCCTCATTTCAGGAAATGCATGGCGATCATACATTCCAGTGTACCTGGTGTTACAGAGTGCAGAAGAGCCACAATGTTTTGCAGTAACTTTCACTAGGAGGTTGCATGTGCTGCCACTTCTCCCCCCACTGAAATCTGGGGCTGATTTTGTGACCTTCTTTGACACATTGAAGGTAGTAGAAATGATGAATTACAAGTCATATGAGTTCTAAGCTTTGGTTTCAAGAGACCTTGTAGCTTCATCTTTTGTTGCTGGTAGAACCCTGTTGCCACCATGTGGGTGAGCCAGCATGATGGATAATGAAAGACCAATGGTCCATTTGCTCCTGAGCCCTGCTGACAACAATCAGACATGTGAGTCTAGAGCCATTTCAAAGGGTCATCTTAGGTCATTCAGCTGTCACTGGTCTTCCTCATTCTGCCTGTGAGCCCAGAAAAAATCAGCAAGCAAGCCCAGACCACAAAATGCTCCTGACTTGTAGAATCGTGAGGTGGATAAATGTTGTTCTTGAAATCCAGTGGGTAGTATGTCATGAAGCAAAAGCCAACTGATAACATTTGGGACAGTTCTAGCTTAGATGTGCTATCATAGAGTAATTATTAGTAATGCCTCCTTTCATTCTCAAAACTATCTTTGCTCAAGTGTAAGTTACACAATCAACTCGAGTGAATTGTACAACCATCAACTCACTGCCAAACAGATTTTACATTTAAAAATGTAAATTAGGGAGCCAAGATGGTGGCGTGAGTAGAGCAGCAGAAATCTCCTCCCAAAACCACATATATTTATGAAAATATAACAAAGACAACTCTTCCTAGAATAGAGACCAGAGGACACAGGACAACATCCAGACCACATCCACACCTGTGAGAACCCAGCGCGTTGCAAAGGGGGTAAGATACAAGCCCTGCCCGGCGGGACCCGGGCACCCCTCCCCAAGCTCCCGGCAGGAGGAGAGGAGTCAGAGCGGGGCAGGAGAGGGAGCCCAGGACTGCTGAACACCCAGCCCCAGCCATTCACACCAGAGTGCAGACACAGTGCATGCGCAGGGCCCTGGACACTAGGGAAACAGGGCAGCAAGACAGGTGAGCAGGTCCCTGAGGCCGGTGCCTGAGGACAAAGAAAAGCGAGCAGCTTTTTTAAAAAAAAATTATTTATTTAGGTTTTTTTTTTTGTGAGTGCTTTTTGGAAGTCTTAAAGGGACAGGACGGGACACTTAGTCCAGAGGCAGGGAATCCGGGGATCTCTGGGCAATCTAACCCCCTGGGCAGCAGGGAGCATGGAGGCCCCTCATGGAGATAAATAGCCTCCTGGATGCTCCCCCTCCAACGTGGCTCCACCATTTTGGAGCAGCTGACCGAGACAGGCCACGCCCACAGCAACAACAGAGATAAACTCCATAGCAGCCAGGCAGGAATACGAAGCCCTGTCTGTGCAGCTGCCCAGCACAAGCCACTAGAGGTTGCTGTTCTCCCAGGAGAGGAAGGCCACAAACCAACAAGAAGGGAACTTCTTCAACCCGTCACTCGTCCCAGCTCTGCAAACTAATTCTATCACCATGAAAAGGCAAAATTACAGGCAAACCAAGATCACAGAGACAACACAAGAGAAGGAGACAGACCTAACCAGTCTTCCTGAAAAAGAATTCAAAATAAAAATCATAAACATGCTGACGGAGATGCAGAGAAATACACAAGAGCTAAGGAATGAAGTTCGGAGGGAGACCACAGATGCCAGGCAGGAGATTACAGAAGTGAAACAAACTCTGGAAGGATTTATAAGCAGAATAGATAAGATGCAAGAGGCCATTGATGGAATAGAAACCAGAGAACAGGAACACATAGAAGCTGACATAGAGAGAGATAAAAGGATCTCCAGGAATGAAACAATATTAAGAGAACTGTGTGACCAATCCAAAAGGAACAATATCCGTATTATAGGGGTACCAGAAGAAGAAGAGAGAGGAAAAGGGATAGAAAGTGTCTTTGAAGAAATAATTGCTGAAAACGTCCCCAAACTGTGGGAGGAAATAATCAAACAGACCACGGAAATACACAGAACTCCCAACAGAAAGGACCCAAGGAGGACAATACCAATACACATAATAATTAAAATGGCAGAGATCAAGGACAAGGAAACAGTTTTAAAGGCAGCTAGAGAGAAAAAGTTCACCTATAAAGGAAACCCCATAAGGTTATCACCAGACTTCTCAACAGAAACCTTACAGGCCAGAAGAGAATGGCATGATATATTTAATGCAATGAAACAGAAGGGCCTTGAACCAAGGATACTGTATCCAGCACGATTATCATTTAAATATGATGGAGGGATTAAACAATTCCCAGAGAAGCAAAAGCTGAGGGAATTTTGCTCCCACAAACCACCTCTATAGGGCATCTTACAGGGACTGCTCTAGATGGGAGCACTCCTAGAAAGAGCACAGAACAAAACACCCAACATATGAAGAACGGGGGAGGAGGAATAAGAAGGGAGAGAAAAGAATCTCCAGACAGTGTATATAACAGCTCAATAAGCGAGCTAAGTTAGGCAGTAAGATACTAAAGAAGCTAACCTTGAAACTTTGGTAACCACGAATTTAAAGCCTGCAATAGCAATAAGTACATTTCTTTCAATAGTCACCCTAAATGTAAATGGACTTAATGCACCAATCAAAAGATACAGAGTAATAGAATGGATGAAAAAGCAAGACCCATCTATATGCTGCTTACAAGAAACTCACCTCAAACCCAAAGACATGCACAGACTAAAAGTCAAGGGATGGAAAAACATATTTCAAGCAAACAACAGCGAGAAGAAAGCAGGGGTTGCAGTACTAATATCAGACAAAATAGACTTCAAAACAAAGAAAGTAACAAGAGATAAAGAAGGACACTACATAATGATAAAGGGCTCAGTCCAACAAGAGGATATAACCATTCTAAATATATATGCACCCAACACAGGAGCACCAGCATATGTGAAACAAACACTAACAGAACTAAAGGGGGAAACAGACTGCAATGCATTCATTTTAGGAGACTTCAACACACCACTCACCCCAAAGGATAGATTCACCGGGCAGAAAATAAGTAAGGACATGGAGGCACTGAACAACACAGTAGAACAGATGGACCTAATAGACATCTATAGAACTCTACATCCAAAAGCAACAGGATATACATTCTTCTCAAGTGCACATGGAACATTCTCCAGAATAGACCACATTCTAGCCCACAAAAAGAGGCTCAGTAAATTCAAAAAGATTGAAATTATACCAACCAACTTTTCAGACCACAAAGGTATAAAACTAGAAATAAATTCTACAAAGAAAACAAAAAGGCTCACAAACACATGGAGGCTTAACAACATGCTCCTAAATAATTAATGGATCAACAAACAAATTAAACTGGAGATCAATGAATATATGGAAACAAAAGACAACAACAACACAAAGCCCCAACTTCTGTGGGACGCTGCGAAAGCAGTCTTAAGAGGAAAGTATATAGCGATCAAGGCACACTTGAAGAAGGAAGAACAATCCCAAATGAATAGTCTAACAACACAATTATCGCAACTGGAAAAAGAAGAACAAATGAGGCCTAAAGTCAGCAAAAGGAGGGACATAATAAAGATCAGAGAAGAAATAAACAAAATTGAGAAGAATAAAACAATAGAAAAAATCAATGAAACCAAGAGCTGGTCCTTTGAGAAAATAAACAAAATAGATAAGCGTCTAGCTAAACTTATTAAGAGAAAAAGAGAGTCTACACAAATCAACAGAATCAGAAATGAGAACGGAAAAATCACGACAGACTCCACGGAAATACAAAGAATTATTCAAGACTACTATGAAAACCTATATGCCAACAAGCTGGAAAACCTAGAAGAAATGGACAACTTCCTAGAAAAATACAACCTTCCAAGACTGACTAAGGAAGAAACACAAAAGTTAAACAAACCAATTACGAGCAAAGAAATTGAAACAGTAATCAAAAAACTACGCATGAACAAAACCCCCAGGCCGGATGGATTTACCTTGGAATTTTATCAGACACACAGAGAAGACATTACCTATTCTCCTTAAAGTTTTCCAAAAAATAGAAGAGGAGGTAATACTCCCAAACTCATTCTATGAAGCCAACATCACCCGAATACCAAAACCAGGCAAAGACCCCACAAAAAAAGAAAATTACAGCCCAATATCCCTGATGAATGTAGATGCAAAAATACTCAATAAAATATTAGCAAGCCGAATTCAACAATATATCAAAAGGATCATACACCATGACCAAGTGGGTTTCATCCCAGGGATGCAAGGATGGTACAACATTCGAAAATCCATCAACATCATCTACCACATCAACAAAAAGAAGAACAAAAACCACATGATCATCTCCATAGAGGCTGAAGAAGCATTTGACAAAATTCAACATCCATTCATGATAAAAACTCTCAGCAAAATGGGTATAGAGGGCAAGTACCTCAACATAATAAAGGCTATATACAATACACCCACAGCCAACATCATACTCAACAGCGAGAAGCTGAAAAGTTTTCCTCTGAGATCGGGAACAAGACAGGGATGCCCACTCTCCCCACTGTTATTTAACATAGTACTGGAGGTCCTAGTCACGACAATCAGACAAAACAAAGAAATACAAGGCATCCAGATTGGTAAAGAAGAAGTTAAACTGTCACTATTTGCAGATGACATGATATTGTACATAAAAAAACCCTAAAGACTCCACTCCAAAACTACTAGAACTGATATCGGAATTCAGCAAAGTTGCAGGATACAAAATTAATACACAGAAATCTGTGGCTTTCCTATACACTAACAATGAGCCAATAGAAAGAGAAATCAGGAAGACAATTCCATTCACAATAGCATCAAAAAGAATAAAATAACTAGGAATAAACCTAACCAAGGAAGTGAAAGACCTAAACCCTGAAAACTACAAGTCACTCTTAAGAGAAATAAAAGAGGTTACTAACAAATGGAAACTCATCGCATGCTTCTGGCAAGGAAGAATTAATATAATCAAAATGGCCATACTGCCCATAGCAATATACAGATTTGATGCAATCCCTATCAAATTACCAGCAACACTCTTCAATGAACTGGAACAAATAATTCAAAAATTCATATGGAAACACCAAAGACCCCGAATAGCTAAAGTAATTCTGAGAAAGAAGAATAAAGTAGTGGGGATCTCACTCCCCAACTTCAAGCTCTACTACAAAGCCATAGTAATCAAGACAGTTTGGTACTGGCACAAGAACAGAGCCACAGACCAGTGTAACAGATTAGAGACTCCAGACATTAAACCAAACATATATGGTCAATTAATATTTGATAAAGGAGCCATGGACATACAATGGTGAAATGACAGTCTCTTCAACAGATGGCGCTGGCAAAACTGGACAGCTACATGTAGGAGAATGAAACTGGACCACTGTCTAACCCCATACACAAAAGTAAATTCAGATTGGATCAAAGACATGAATGGAAGACATGAAACCAAAGAACTCTTAGAAAAAAGCAAAGGCAAAAACCTCTTAGACATAAACATGAGTGACCTCTTCTTGAACACATCTCCCCGGGCAAGGGAAACAACAGCAAAAATGAACAAGTGGGACTATATTAAGCTGAAAAGCTTCTGTACAGCAAAAGACACCATCAATAGAACAAAAAGGTACCCTACAATATGGGAGAATATATTTGTAAATGACAGATCCGATAAAGGCTTGACGTCCAAAATATATAAAGAGCTCACCCACCTCAACAAACAAAAAACAAACGATCCAATTAAAAAATGGGCAGAGGAAGTGAACAGACAGTTCTCCAAAAAAGAAATACAGTTGGCCAAAAGACACATGAAAAGATGCTCCACATCGCTAATTATCAGAGAAATGCAAATTAAAAAGAGGTATCACCTCACAACACTAAGGATGGCTACCATCCAAAAGACCAACAACAAGAAATGTTGGCGAGGTTGTGGAGAAATGGGAACCCTCCTACACTGCTGGTGGCAATGTAAATTAGTTCAACCATTGTGGAAAGCAGTATGGAGGTTCCTCAAAATGCTCAAAACAGACTTACCATTTTACCCAGGAATTCCACTCCTAGGAATTTACCCTAAGAACGCAGCACTCAAGTTTGAAAAAGACAGATGCACCCCTATGTTTATCGCAGCACTATTTACAGTAGCCAAGAATTGGAAGCAACCTAAGTTTCCATCAGCAGGTGAATGGATAAAGAAGATATAGTACATATACACAGTGGAATATTACTCAGCCATAAGAAGAAAACAAATCCTACCATTTGCAACAACATGCATGGAGCTGGAGGGTATTATGCTCAGTGAATTAAGCCAAGAGGAGAAAGAGAAATACCAAATGATTCCACTCATCTGTGGAGTATAAGAACAAAGGAAAAACTGAAGGAACAAAACAGCAGCAGAATCACAGAACCCAAGAATGGACTACCAGGTACCAAAGGGAAAGGGACTGGGGAGGATGGGTGAGTAGGGAGGGATAAGTGGGGGGAAGAAGAAAGGGGATATTATGATTAGCAGGCTTAATGGGGGGTGTTGGAGAAAGGGCAGGGCTATACAACACAGAGAAGACAGGTAGTGACTCTACAACATTTTGCTATGCTGATGGACAGTGACTGTAAAGGGGTTTGTGGTGGTGGACCTGGTATAGAGGAGAGCCTAGTAAACATAATATTCTTCATGTAATTGTAGATTAATGATAACAAAAAAAAAAAGAAAGAAAAGGGGGATTACTCCCTGATAGGATAAAACTAACTGTAAATCAGCGATTAATGCATGCTTTAAATATCCTTAATTTTGATCATTTAAAGGGTGTCAGATGATCAGCTATGGAAGTACATTTTTCTGATAATATTCCTTTCTCTTAAAAAAAAAAGCAGTTCCTGTGTGGTGATCTCTAATAATTTCTTCACTATGATATAAAGGGCATATCAAAGTGTGGGCAAAGGGTTTGTTTGTGTTTATACAGAGGATCAAAGTCTAATTTGGCTACCCAGAAAACGAATTAAGATATGATATGAAGAAGAATGTCCAACATCAACATTCTCTGGAAGAGTCATTCAAGAAGATGATCATCAAAAAACTTCAACAAAGATCCTGGTGCTGTTGCAGTTGTAGCTGCATTCATCCCACTGGTTCCTGGACTTGCCATTGGAATGTAGAAGGAGATATCTAAGCTGGCCTGTGCATACTGTAAAACAACAAATTTGACTGGATCTATACTGTCAGAACTCAACCAAGAATTAGGAGAAGTGCAAGTTGCAGCGCTCCAAAATCTTGCGACTACAGACTATCTACTGTTAAAAGAACATATGGGATGTGAACGGTTCCCAGGAATGTGTTGTTTTAATTTGTCTGATTTTTCTCAAACTATTCAAATTCAGTTAGACAATATCTATCATATCATTGATAAGTTTTCACAAATGCCTAGGGTGCCTAACTGGTTTTCTGGGTTTCCCTGTATATGGCTGGTAATTGTAGGTCTGCTTTGGTTATGTGGCTGTATTCGTATTATGTTAATGTGTGTACACAATTTAGTTAGTAGTTTAAAACCTATACATGCTGAAGTTACCCTACAAGAAGATATGTCAAAGAAATAATCAATCTTCCCATGTTTTCTTCTGTCTGCTACCTCTATAGTTTTTCTTCTTCCTTCCTAATTACAACCTTAAGTAGATTTCGTGCTTCACAATGAAATTACCAAGTATCATAATTCTTCCAAGTGTTAAAGATACCTCAAGACAAATGCTGGGCATAGAACCCCAGGGCATAAATCTGCAAAGAAGTAAAAAGCTAACCTTTTCAAGCAATATTGCTTCTCTCTCACTTACCAACTTTACATTTCCCTACATGGTCCTGGAAGATGACTGGTTAGCCAGAGATGGGTAAGATTCCTCAAGGGAGGAACAACCTAAGACAGGCACAGTCACAGGGGGGTCATCAGGTGAGAAATTGGGGATCAACAGAGGTGAGGCTTAGAACCTCACCCCCCCGTTCTGAGAGAAATCTTCTGCATACGTGGATGTTTTGTTGTCCTTGTCTAGTTTGAATTAATACTTAGTCTATAGGCACACACTGATCATCTACATTAGCCCTCTTACAGCACTAAACTATACTTTCTACCTTTATCTTGCGTCTACCTACCACTTCAGCATTTTATTAAAAATTATAATAATAATAATGGAGAAATGTGGTATTCACATATAAATCAAGTATAAAAATCAAATGAGTATTCATATTTGACCTGATTGTTCATAGTTCATAATGCGTGATCAAAATCGAATGTTTCCGTGATGACTGTCCTTGCACTGTTCACCATGTAAGAACTTGTTCGTTATGCTTCAAAAGGTTGGAGACTGTTGAGAATTAGGCTTGGGGTTGATTAATGATTGTGCATTGAGTCCCCTATACAGAATTTTATTGTTGTTAACAACCATTTGATCAATAAATATGAGAGATGCCCTCTCAAAAAAAAAAAAGTAAATTAGGTAAGAGTTACTTTCTGGTTTAAAATCCATAAGTGAATTTCTGTGTCATGTAGAATTTCAAAGTACTTTCCTGATCTACAAACTCTTTTATTATCTGTCCCCATTCCCAACTGTATAGACTTCACTCATGGCATTCTCCCTCTGGTCCTACAGGCCAGTACACTTCCTTTTTGTTATGCAAACATGTGAAGTTAATTCTTCGAACCTCAGGGACTGTTTTTCTTTTGCTTGTAATGTTCTTCTTTCTGCTGTAGATGAGCAGCTTCTTCTGATCCTTTAGTGCTCAACTCAATGCCACACTTCTGAGAAGCCTTCCTTGAACTCCCATGAAAAGATGCCTTACCTCAGTCTTCATCACAGCCCACTGTTTATTTCCATCATATAACTTACTACAAAATGTAATTTAAAAAAATGTTACTTCACCTGATACTGTCAGTGTCTCCCAATAACAAAGCTCCTTGAGAGAATTGCATCCCAACGTCTTTGTAGAAGAGTATCTGGCAGAGATGAGCTATATAAATATTTGGTAAATAAATATGTGCAACTCTGGACTTAGAACTGAGAGTCCTGGATTTGAGTTTCTCCTCTTCTGTTTCCAAGGTGTTTAGTATTGAATAAGTCACTTACTTTGTGGCACTTGTTTCATCATCTTGAACATTGAAAAAAAAAGGGGGGGATATTAAATGTTTGCAAAAGATTGCAAGATTGTCTGAAATGTGTTTTTAAATGTCAGCTGTTAGTATTAGCCTTTATTTCTTTAAATGATGTGATCCTTTTTATATCAAATATGTATTTGTTCAATATGTATTTTTTATAGAGATTAAGTGCTTGCCTTAAGGTGGAAGGTCCCTGCTTGCCTGTACTTTTCCCAAAGTGAAGAAAGCACTGCCAGTCCCATCTCATCCCATCCTATCCCAAGTCCTTGGAATCATTATTTCCTTGGTCAGTCTGATTGAGCTGAAGGCAAAATAACAGTAGTGACTCATCTTATCTTAAGTCTTGTCTTCCATCATTTATTTCTTGTCCTTTAAAATGAAGATATAAATAACTCAAATAAAAGGAAAAAAATCCTATTTGATAATATATTTTTCCCCAAAGTCTTATTTTTAACATCTGTAAAATGCTATAAAATATATATTTCTTTATGTTTATAAATTACTTTAAATACTCACTGTCAGAACGGACTGACCATGGGCAAGACCTGTGATATTGACAGATTGGGCTTCCCTTCATTTGACATCTCTTGCCAAGTGGTATATAAATAACCCATATTCAGGATAGGTAGTATTCATCACTCCCACCCCCTTTTTTTTAACTGGATGTATAACATATGTGCATAGTAAACCTTTTAGACTGTACAAATGTATTTATAGTAAAATATCAATCCTCCTCTCACTGTACACCCTTAGTGTTCCAGTGCCCCCTGGAAGTAACCTCTGCTGAGTTTCTTATAAGCCTGTTCTATGTGTACATGTTTTACATACATGTAGATGATGTGTATCTTAAGCATCAGGAAGAATCTCTTCTTCCCCACATGGTTGTCTCCTTGGACTGCTTTCTCAACCTTTGTTTATCTTGAATGCCTCATTAATTTAATTAACCCAACTTCATAGAGTTAATTTGAGATTAATTGGTTATCATACATAAAGCCTCTGGAAGAGTATCTGAAACAGGGTAAGTACTTTGTGTTAGCTATTACTGTATTTACATTTTTACCCAAGGTCTTGCATCACTGATTGACATAATTGCATTTTAATATGAGTTCAGTTGACCCTTGAACAACATGGGGGTTAGGGGTGCTGACTCCGTGTAGTTGAAAATCCACATATAACTTCAGATCCCTTCAGAACTTAACTACTAGTAGCCTACTGTTGACCAGAAACCTTCCTGATAATATAAACAGTCATTTAACATGTATTTTGTATATTATGTGTATTATGTACTATATTCTTACAATAAAGTAAGCCAAGGAAATGGTGTTTTTTCAAATTGTCAATCTCCAAAAATTTTTCCAATATGTTTTTTGAAAAAAAATCTGTGTACACGAGGACCCATATAGTTCAAACCTGTGTTGTCCAAGGGTCAGTTGTATTAAATTTTGAATCCAAATGATAACTCAAAAAGATAAAAATTCTATGATGCAGATTTAAAAAGCCTCACATATAGACAAGTTCTTAACAAATTCTACAGAGGATTTAAAAAATCTTTTAAGTATGATCTTAGAACATATCGTTTATTTAATACTACAGAGCAAAATTTATCCTCTTAGATGCCTTTGCTCTAACGCTGAATGCCAGAAGAAAATGAACAAATAGAGGCTTTATCTGTTTTCTTTGCATTTACTCATTTGCTCATTTATTTATTTAAAAGTGTATTAACTGTACACTTTGTCAGATGCAAAGCTAGGTGAATAAGAGGCAAATAAAATAATCACAGTCCCTATTATAATGGGGTTATAGGATGGTGGGGAAGAAATTTATTAGTGAAATAATTACATATGTGATACTATATCAAAAGGTGATATGCAAGCTGTATTTGTGGTATGTATAACCTAGTCTAGTGTAGGGATGATGGAGCCCCTTTCAGTGAAAGTTTGAAGGAAACAGAGTTTGATCTAAGAACTTTATTTTTAGCCAATTTGTCATTCAGTTCTGAAGGCAACTAAGAATTATTTTTTGTTGTTGAAAGGCTTAGAAAATATACCACTCATATACTCTCCTAAACCATAATGCTGGATGATATATTCCAACAGCATCTCTTTCTCATTCTTTCTTTTTCTTGACAAGCTCTTCTCCTTCCTGTACATGCAGAATTCTACAAAATCAATGTGGAATGCATATACAAGTTTATTCATTTATTTTTTACTTCATCTCATTTCTTACTTTATAGGGTTTGTATTTATGCAATTGCATTTTTAATTTTAGTGTGATTTATTAATAATTTTAATTTTATTACATATTACATATTACAAATATTAGGCTTGTGGTATTTCTATGAAAATAAAAACAATGATTTTCATCCTTATACCCTAATTTATGTAGTCTTTCTCATATTGCTACATATTTGGATGTTATAATGATAAACTTTTGCTGTTAGGCAATATGCTGCAGTGAATAAGTGTGTGCATCTATATCATTTTTCACCTGGCAAGTATATCTGAAAAATGCTGTATGTTGAATTATTGTGTCAAAAGTTTCTTTAATTTTGATGAATATTGCCAAATTCTTTTCATAGGAATTGCACTAATATATTTCCCAGTCAGCAATGTGTGAGGATGTCTGTTTCTCCATAGCCTCACTAATTAAGTATTTTCTCAAACAGTTGTTGGCAAATATGATAAGATAATGTTGTATTTCAAAGTAAATTTAATTGTTTTTTCATTCCATATGAGTTTGAATATGTTTATGTGTTTAAAAGCTACTCGCATTTCCTTTTCATAACCTTTCCCCATTTTTCATTTTTAAAGCTTATTTTTAGCAACTAATATATTCTAGCAAGAGTAGTTCTTTTGTGGTGATAGAAATATAGATATTTTCCCTGGGCTGCCTTTTGGCCTCATATATGGTTTTTCTTGACATGCAGATTATTTGTCTGTGTGTGTGTGTGTGTGTGTGTGTGTGTGTGTGTGTGTGTAGTTGAAGTTATCAGTCTCTTCTTTGAGTATTCTGAATTTTGAGTCATGGTTAGAACATCCTTTCCCATTTCAGGTTTATATATGAAACTCCATAGTTTCTTCTGATATTTCTATAATTTATTTACATTTCTATAATTTAATTTTTGCTTATAATTATTACTTGTGAAGTATGTCAGAAAACAATCCTCTTGAATTTTAATTAATTAATTAGTTAATTTAATTAGAGAGCAGAAGTTGGAGTCCAAGACCTCTGGAGTAGTTTGGGCTCTGGTAGATGCCTATAGCTTTGAAGAGGGGTCCCAAATGGCTACAACGTAAGAGTCAGTGTGAAATAGGCATAGAGAGGCCTTCACAGAGAATGAAGTAAGCTCTGGAACATTCCAGTTTCTGGGAATGGATAAAGATAATCCCATATTTATAAAGCCTCTGGCAGAGACAAAATGTAAATCACTTCTAGTAGAAGCTGACATCATCTGAGGTCCCAAGTACAATCACTTTTGCAAATATGATGTCTGGAACAAATTAAAAAGATCCAAGATATCAAGGCATGTGAGGAGAAAAGACTGATTGAAAGAAATCCAGCAGAAACAAGGAACAGAAATGACTCATGAGGCTCCAGATAGTAGAGCCATCAAAGACTCTGAAATAACAAGTATTTGCTAAAGGAGATAAAATATGAGCTTAAAAATTTGGCAGAGAATTGCACACTATGAAAAATAGAAATTTTAGGAGTAACAAATATAATAACCAAATTTAAAAATAAGTGGTAAAGATTTAATAGCATATCAGAGACAGGTGAGGGTACTACTTGTGAACTAATATGTAGGTCATAGGTCAGAAGAAAATATCCAGGTCAAAACTGAAAATAAGTAAAAGAGTGTAAGATATGTAAGTGAGGTATTCTAGCATAAGTATAGATGCTGAGAGAAAGAGAAGAAAGGGAATAATATTAAGAAAATGTAAGAAAATAGTAAGTGCAGCTGAATTAAAGAAAGACTAACTTGAAAGCAGCAATGATCACTGACAGGTGACTTGATAGAAAAATATGTGATCTTAAACATAATGGAATAGTAACTTCAAAATGTCAATGAAAAGGCCTATATTGAGGGGAAAATTTCACTGAGAATGAAAGTGAAGTAAATTTTGGGATGAACAGTAACTGAACATTTCCTGTTAGTGACTTGGAACCAAAGAAAATGCTGAAGTGTTTTATTCAGGCAAAAGATAAACTTTTCCAGATGCAGGAGGAAATAAAGACCAATGAAAATAGAAAATATGTTGTCAGCCACTTTAATCTCCATTTTTGTTTTAACCTATGTTCTATAATTAGATGATGTCAGACTTTTTTTTTTCTTTATGATTTATTAACTATTCCCTAAGATCCTTAAGAAAGTTCAAGGGAACAATAACTTGGCCAGAATATAGCTCAGTGTTGATCAGTCTAGGTCACTTTTACCTAGCTGATGATGTGCTCTTCCAATATGGGCATTCAAAGAAATTTTTCTGGAATCAAATATTTGAGTATTATGCGTTTTTCATTTCAATTTTTACCTTTAAAGCCTCCAGTTATGCATGTATTTACTCATTTTGCTCATCTTCTGTATTTATTAGTCTAATTCTAACTTTCTTTAACTGTTTATTTTTGATACTTAAAATGTGTACTATGTCACTTACTGTATTTTCAGCAATTTCTCTTCTCCTTTGTGTCCCTTCAAAATTTGTCTCCATTTCTATGATTGCTTTTATTCCTTCTACTTTCATGAGTTCTAATGAGCTTACACATTTTTTTCTTCTGCAGTCTTAACATCTTTGCCTTGAGTTCTTATATTTTTCCTTTGCAAGTTCCTTCACCAAAGTGATGGCTTCATTAAATATTTTTAAACATTTTATGTTAAAATAACTGGTACAATTTTTTGTCTTATGGATTTACTTGTTGGTGAATGTTCTTTTTCTATTGCTCATATATTTTTTAAAGTATCCTCTAAATACATGGTTTAAATCTGCTACTCTTCCCTAATTTCTGGTACTTTTGTTGACTTATTCCTATTTTCATAGTGTTGTCCAAAATTCAGGTGTTTGTTCTGAGTCAGAACTTCACTATGTGAATTTTTGTATATGTTCTATTTGAGTTTATCTATGGAACTCTCATTGTGTGTCAGTCTTTGCACTAAGCTCTCAGGATGTTACAGAGAACAGTATAGGCAGGTTTTCTACTTTCAAAGAACTTGTAAGATTAGTAAAGGAAGAAAAATAAAAAAGTTAATTCAATACAGTGCATACTAAGTACTATGAGAGAAGAAATTAGGTACTATAGAAACACCAGGACATGAAACATTCAGATTTTTCTAATGTGTCTTGCACAAGTCCTATGTTTTAGGGAGAGTCAAGGATTCTCCCATAAGTTTTTAATGTTTTTAAGAGTCATGAAAAGATTCCTAGAGGAGGGAATGTCTAAACAGACTCAAATCAACCTAAGAGTGTTCTAAGGTGAAGTAGCTGTTTGTGATAATATGCAGAGTCAGAAAAAGAGCAAAAGAGCCATAGCATGACAGGTGAATGGGTTTCATTGCTTTGTTTTCCATTTTATGAATCAAACAATTGAGTAGATCTATGAAACTCCTTATTTTACAAGCACATTTTTTATTTTAAGTATGATTTATTAGCTCCCTTTAGAAGTGTCTTCAGAAGCAGGAAAAAGTGAGAAATGCCCTTAAAAAATTATTTCCCTTTGAGAAATCTTAGATTAAATAGTTAATATTTAGAGTTATCACCTTTCAGGTGAGATGTGATCCTTCGGCTGATGTTCCAATTAGGATTTGGAATATTCTTTCTTTAGAAAATTCTTGTTGGTTAATGACCCTGCTCTTATTCTTAGTAACTATCCCATTGTGAATCGTTTCGCCACAGAAGTTTTCCAGTCTTTGTCTGCCTAGCACCTGCAGCAACTGAACTTTGAAGTTTAAAATACAAGTAGCCCCTGCTTTTCAAAAGTTTCAGTTGTGCTACTTTGCTTTTACAAAAGACCTATGTTAGAATCTGTTTTTGCTAACTTAAAGAAATCCAGAGATTTTTGCATCTACAGAAAATGATGAAAAGCGAAAATAGCACTCAGTGTTTGTTTTGCAGCTAACTGTTAATAGAGGCAGTGAGCTCCCTGAGCAGCCAGAGTGGCATGACCAAACTCCTCTCCTGGGAACTACACTCAGCATCTCAGCATCAAGCTGCCATAGCTTTAAACTGTGTCTGTGAGCATCTGTGCTTTATCTTGACTTATTTGTGTATCCGTTAGCAAGATATTACTAATGGATCAGAAAAGCCTAAGAAAAGTTATTTTTTGGGTCTGGGGAACTCTCAAAAATTTTCCATATAAATTAATAGTGATTGCCTCCTTACACCATATACGCTTACTGAAGGTTTCATAGGAATACTCTACTTTTGGTTAGTGGCAGAACTTGTATTCTTAGACTAATGTGAAAACAGCTGTTAAGGGCCTTCAGTACTATCCCTTTGCAAGCAATATTTTAGGCCTTCATTTGTGGATTCTTGCAGTTTCACAACATAGACTGCTATTAATCTTTTTTTTTTAACAGTTATCATCTCCATAAGACTATTAATTTTCTCAATATTTCTCCTCCGTACTACAAAAGTCTACAAGAATGACAGCATTTTTGTCTGGGAGCTGCCAGCTAATTTCAGCTATTATAGCATCCATATGGCAAATTTCCAGCTTGTCAGCTGCTGTACAACATTCAGACTGGCTTGCTAGATCTTTTAGTTTCTGTGTTTAGCAAAAATATACAAACATTAACTAACCTATCATATTGATGCCACAAGTGTCAAAGTTGCTATAATTAAATCCTCCAAGTATTTCTTTTAATGAATGAAAAGGAAAACATTTTGGCAACTGTAAATGTGTGTTTTATATTTTTAGGATGGAAACTACAGCTTGTTTACTTAATTGGTTTGGCACGGAAAAAATTGTTAGGAGAAAAACAGAGCGACTAATCCATGCTCTTTTCTCATTTGTTGTGTGTTTCTAACTATAAGCATTTGCTACTTTTTGTAACTGAGGACAACACCCACCAAGACCAGAAATTTTCAAATTATAATGAACTGCAAGTAACAGTGTGACTCCTTCTCAGAGTGAAGTCAGAATAAGAGAATAATCTGATAAGCATGAGTTAAGCTGTTTTTTTAAAAAATGTGATTCTGTAAATAAAAAAATAAAAGTGTTGTGAATGAATAAAGGAAACCTAAGGAAGGTAATATTTTGTCCCAGAAACATAAATTCCAAATTCTTGTAGGGTTGAACCACAGAGAGACAGAAAGGATAAAAAAGGGGACAAATGTACTCGTTTGATAACAGCCAAGTTATCTTTCTGTTCCTAATCCTGGTAGGTGTTTAAAGCTATTTCTCTTAGGTGCACTTTGGTAGGTTCCTGTGATGTACAGTCATAATTTTCTCTGACTGGCTCCTTCCATTCTTTCTATGCATCTCCTGATTTTCTGGGGGTTTATTGTACCTAGACTTCTTCTGTTTATGTTGTATACTGCAGTGCTAAAGGAACTTTTGAACTTGGCTGCCTGGGTTCGAATCTTGATTTTACTAGTTGTGTGACCTTAGGCAGGTTACATCATATTCTTGCTTCAGTTTCCTCATCTGACAGTGGGGTAATAATAAATAGAACTAATTTCATAGAGCTGCTGAGGAAATTATATCTGTCTGTTCATCCATCCATCCCATGGACAAATGTAATATTCATTATCATTATCATTGTCATTACTATTTTTCCCTTTAAAAGGATGTTCCTGTACTGATGCACAGGAAAGACTCATGCTTTTTGTTACCATGAGCATGCTCTGCAGGTAGAAGTGATGCCTAACATGGCAGCAGCCTCTCCTTTCCTCATTTTATACTCTTGGCACAGCTATCTGGTGTCTCTACCTTTAAGATTTTCCAATCAATTGTGTTCTTGCTAACCTGAGGAGACACATTCTGTTTGCTGGGTGGTCCTGTTGAAGACCCTCTAACTTGGCTAAAGTTTGGAAGCAGGCCTCACATGGTACTGTAAGCTAGTGGAAGGTGCCATAAATTACAAATACTAGAAAGCAAGAAATTTGTCACTATTTGTAGATGGCACAATTATATACATAAAAATCCAAAGCAAGCACAATATTGAATTGAGAAGTACACTTAATTTATTGTTGCCTTACTCCACTGGCTGGGTGATCGGTGTAGTATTGAACAGAAGTGGTGATAGAGGACATCCATATTCAACATTGTGTATTACATTTTATCTAGTTCTGTTGACCTCTATTTTTTTTTTCTACTTTCAAATTGTGGATTCGTTTATTTTAACAAGTAAAGGCCTATTGGTATTTTGGAAGTTGAGTTTTAAAACAATTCATCCAGTCATTTCCTCTAAGTTTCTAATTATTGATGTAAAGTTGTCACTATTTTTTATGTTTGTAGGATATGTAATATCTCTTTATCATTTGTGAGATTTTATTTTGTTTTCTACCTTTTTTTTGAGCAGTATTGCCAGAGGTTCATCATTTCATTAGTATTTTTAAAGAACATGATTTTAATGTTCTTGATTTTCTCTACTGTATGTTTTCTATTTCATAAATTTCTTACTTTAATTTTGTTACTTCCTTTTTTCTATTGTATAAGTTTTAGTATGTTGTTCTTTTCCTCAATTCTTGATATAAAAATTAACAGAGCATCAGTATTTAGTCTTTCTTCTTTTCTAATATTTACATATAAGGCTGTATAATTACTTCTAAGCACTTTATGTGTTTCCCACAAGTTGTGATATTCCATGTTTAAAATACTTGCTAGTTTCCATTCTAATTGTAAAACGATTTGTTATATATATTTTTAATGATTTCTGGCTAATTCCACCTTAATCAAAGAACATATTCTATATCTTATGCATCAGTTTCAGCATTTGAAATTTATAGAGACTTGTTTTGTGGTCTATCCTATATAAAATCTATTATATAAAATGTTTCTAAGTAGGTGAAAATAAGGTGTACTGTTTTATTGTTGGGGCAGTGTTCCATGTCTGTTAATTATGTCTTTTGCCAATTGTGTTTTTCAAAACTCTCCTTCTCCTGCCTTTTTTTTTCCTGTTAGTTATGAGGGATTTGTGTTAAGACTTTTAAGTATTTTTGGAATTTATCTCTTTTTCCTTTCAGTTCTGTAAGGCTTTATCTTGACATAATTGTGATGATTAATTGTATGTGTCAGCTTGATGGGGCTGTAGGTGCTCAGTTATTTGGTCATACATTATTCTAGGTGTGTCTGTGAGGGTGTTGTTGGATGAGTAACATTTGAGTTGGTAGACTCAACATTTGAGTTGGTAAAGCAGATTGCCTTCCCCCAATGTGTGTGACCCTCATCCAGTCAGGTGAAGGTCTGAGTAGAGCAAAAATGGTGATGCTTCCAAGAATATTAGGGAACTGCTCCTGCCTAATTGCCTTGGACTGGGAGATGAGTTTTTTCTGACCTGCTTCTGGCCTTTGGAATGGAACTTCACCATTGGCTCGCCACTTGCCAACTGCAGTTCTTGAGACTTGTTAGCCTCCATAATTGAATGAGCCAATCTTTATAATTCTCTTTCAATAGATAGGTAGGTAGGTAGGTAGGTAGGTAAGTAGATAGATGGAGATATATCCTATTTTTTATATTTCTCTGGAGAACCCTAAAACGATCATTGCAAGATATATTTAGTTTTTCTCCTTGTTTTGATATGTATTTACTCTGATATTAGTATCAGCTGGGTCCTTTTTGGGGGCAGCTTTTGCATGGTATGTTTTTTATTTTCTTTTAAACTTACTATGTCTTTTCATATTTAATGTGTATCCATTGAAAGCAGTATATGCTTTGGTTTTGTTTTTCTGTGCAGCCTAACAATCTTTAAAAGAAATTTGGAGTATTTAAACAATTTAAATTTTATATAATTAATACATGTGGAATTTTAATCTGTTATCTTTTTTCCCTGTTTTTCTGTTTGGTTTTGTTTATCTTTTTTCTCCATTCTTATTTTCTTTTGTAGTTATTGTTGCTTTTGTTATTGTAGTCCTTGTGCTATTGTTATAAACATATACACATAACATATGCATATATATAAACATATACAACTAACATACACACATGCACACACTTCAAACTCCACAAGATATTATTATTCAGGGCACTTAGTACTTATTTAGATTTACCCTCATTTCTTCATTTTCAACACTTATCCATCCTTTTGTATTACTATATTTTTACTTGCTGAAGAACTATTTTATTATATCTTTTAGTTTAGTTGTCCTTGAAATGACTTTTCTAAAATGTTATTTATCTGAAAATTTCTTCATCTCATCATCAGTTTAATGATGTTTTCACTGGCTGAGGAGACTAGGTTGGCATTTATATATTCAGTACTTTACATCTTTCATTTCATTGTCTTCTGATCTGCATCATGTCTGCTCAGTGAGCTGTCAGTTTTTTTGTCTGTCACTCTTTTGAAGGTAACATGTTTTGCCCCTTTATCTTTTAAGTTTTTCACATTTTCTTTTTTAGCAAGTAAACAGTCCACATACCTAAGACATTTTTTTCTTTATCGTTTTTGATCTCAGCTTTTTAAAAATATCTTTTGTATGTTTGGTGATGCCAGCTAGTTTGATCCATCTTGGAAAATTCCCTGTCCAGTATATCTTCAAATGTTCTTTTTTTCCATTCCTTCTTGGACTCAAACTTCTTTTATGTTAGATATTTTCAGTGTTCTTATATGACTCTCATTCTGTTAAGTATTTTTATTTCTTTTTCCAACTTTGTACATCAGTCTGTTCATTTTTTTTTTACAGATATGTTTCTCAGTTAACAATCTTCTTTTCTGCAGTGTCTAATCATTTGTTAAAATATCTATTAAATTCATAATTTAATTTATTGTATATTTAATTTTCTAGAATTTCCATAGGTTGTTTTTAATAGATGTCAGTTTCCTGGTAAAATCCCCATCTTACCTATTTTTTTACACACATTAATTGTAGTTATTTTAAAGTCCCTGTCTGATTACACAATTATAAATGGACTACCTATCAATATTTTTTTATCATCTGGCTTTTGACATATTTTTTTTTAATTTGGTAAGTATACCCATTTTGTATGAAACGTTAAAAATATACTAGATGATGTTTTCTTCCTCTAGAGAGGATTTAATTTCCTTTTAGTAGGTAAAGAAATCACCTTTATCCATACATGGATTGAATTTTAATGTCTTGTTCTAATTACAGTTTGGCTTTACATGAGGGTGTAGCCCTTTGGAAATCCCAATTTAAAACTTTATGTGTTTACCATTGACCCTGCTCCTTGAAGAAACCTGAACTCCATTTCTGTAACTTCAGAACTGTGAGACTGCCAAAATTTCTGCATAGCATTTGAGCATTTTAACAAAAGGTTTTTCTTACTTTCTTGGTTTTTCTTCTCTGTCTGCTCAGATTAATTATGAGTAAATGTCTCAAGGGAAAATTGTATGTAGTATGTTGCACTTACCCATTTCTCTAGATCCTTGCCTGTCACATAATGGCTGTCTTTATAGTCCTATTTGCGAAATAGCTTTCTAATTGACTATAAATTTGAGGAGATTCATATACATTTTAAGTTCCAGCTACCTTACAAATGCATTATAGGCCAGTCTCCAGGAAAGCTCTCTTCAAGAAATTATTATTACTTAGAGAGAAAAAACTGTGGTAGATTAGCTAGCTATTTGAAAGTCATGGATAAAACAAGTGCATAAAAAAGTGGATTAAAAAAGTTCTAAAACTGAACTTTGGGCTTGTCATAATCTTTCAAAAATATGAACAACTTTAAAGTAACATCAATTCCCAAGAGGGCTTTTCTTAAAATGAAATTAATATTAGATACTAATTATTAAGTGCCTCCTGTATGCCACTATTGTGCTATGTATTTTTCCTAGAGCTTATCTGCCACACAAGTACTATATACAATGTATTTTTTTCCATCTTTTACAGAAGAAGGACAGAAACTAAGAGAATTATGGTCAGTTGCTCAAGATCACACAGTAAGTGCCCTAAGTTTTGATTCTAACCCTATAGTCTGTCTTCTTTCTTCATGTCATTTTGTGATTAACTGTAACAATCTTTAGTCATTTCTAATATATTTTAGAAATATTTCAATATAAGGATGGTTCCAATTTGTGTGTTGTTACATATTTAAGTATAAATGGAGATGTTAAGAAAACAAAAAAGTTTGAGATTAGGAAATATGTCACTATGAAATTTTAAAAAGTAGATTTTGAAGTTCTGATTTGGCTGTCTATTACTGTGTGTTCTTATGCAAATTGCTTAAATTTTCAGAATGTAAATTTCCTACATATTCAATATGGGGATATTAGCTAGTACTTCATTGAGCTTTTCTGAGGACATGCATGTGAAATTTTATGGAAAACTCAATGTATTAATTAGTTTCTTTGTAGATTATATATATATGCGTGTATATATATATATGGTATACATATTATATATATGTGTGTATTTATTGTATATGTTAAATATAAATTATATATCTAATATATATCTATGCTAAATAAATATATATTATATATAAAATATATATATATATTTAAAGTCAGAATCACAACCCCAGGAAGGAATTTTGTTTTACTTAATTTGTTTTTTATTTTATTTCATTTCATTTTTTATTGAAGTACAGCGATATACAGTATTGTATTGGTTTTGGCTGTACAACATAGTGATTTGACAATTATACACATTACAAAATGCTTCCCATGATAAGTGTAGTTACCATCTGTCACCATACAAAGTTAATACAATAATATTGACTATATTCCCTGTACTGTACTTTTCATCTGCATGACTTATTTATTTTGTAATTGGCAGTTTGTACCTCTTTATCTCCTTTACCTATTTTACCTGTTGCCCAGTCCCCTTCTCTATGGCAACCAACAATTTGTTCTCTGTATTTATGTCTATTTTTGTTTTATTTTTTTAGATTCCTCATATAAATGAAATCATATAGTATTTGTCTTTCTCTGTCTGACTTACTGATTTAGCATAATACCCTCTAGATCCATCCATGTTTTGCAAATGGCAAGATTCATTCTTTTTTATGGCTGACTCATATTACATAATATATATGTACCACATCTTCTGTATCCAGTTATCTATCTATGGATACATAGGTTACCTCCATAGCATGGCTACTGTAAATAAGGATGTGGTAAATGTAGGATGCATTTATCTTTTTGAATTAGTGTTTTTGTTTTCTTAGGGTAAATTCCCAGAAGTGGAGTTATTGGGTTGTATGGTATTTCTATTTTTAATTTTTTTGAGAAACCTCCTTATTGTTTTTCATAGTGGCTATACCAGTTAACATTCCTGCCAGTAGTGTAGGAGGTTCCCTTTTCTCCACATCCTCGCCAACACTTGCCATTTCTTGTGTTTTGGATTGTAGCCATTCTGACTAGTGTGAGGTGATAACTCATTGTGGTTTTGTTTTGCATTTCCATGATTAGTGATTTTGAGCATCTTTACATGTGCCTGTTGGTCGTCTATGTATCTTCGGAAAAATGTCTATTCAGGTTCTCTGCCTGTATTTTAACTGGGTTATTTGTTGTTTTGGTGTTGAGTTGTAAGAGTTCTTTATGTATTTGGGTTGTTAACTCCTTATCAGGTATATGATTTTCAAATATATTCTGCCATTCAGTAAGTTGTCTTTTCCTTTTGTTGATGGTTTCCTTTGTGTGCAGAATCTTTTTAGTTTGATGTAGTCCCACTTGTTTTGCTTTTGTTTCTCTTGCTTGGGGAGGCATACCTAGAAAAAAATTGCTAATGCCCATATTCAGGAGTTTACTGTGTTTTCTTTGAGGAGTTTTATGGATTAAGAAAATCAAATCTGAAAAAGGTGATCCAAATTAACTCCAAATAATAAGATTTATGATATTTCTATTACTGTCTACTATGATGTTTGCTTAGTTGCTAAAGATAAATGGATAATATTTAAAAGCAGGAAATAAATTTCTTTACTAAATAACTTGACGTTAATGTTGCTCAGATGCTAATTGGTAAGACTATAATTATAAGAGAGGGCACCTAGAAAATGTTAGTTAAACAGGCAGTGATGGAGTATTCTTGGGACTAGGTTGACAATGATGGTCGTATCTGAGCTGAATTCAGAAATGTTCCTAGAAGCACTTTATAAATAAGATTAGGATGCAGATATGGCATATTTAACCACTAAACATAGTTTCTTATCTTCATCTCTGAGAAGCATAGAACATTGTATTTCTTCCACTTTGACTTTACATTGCAGAGGACAAAGTAAAATTAAGTAATAGATACTAAATTAGTATTTTCCTAATTACACTCATAACTATAGCAACTACATTCCCCTGAATATAATGATTGTGCATAGTCTAATTCTGCAATAACACTGTTTAAATTATAGTCTCCCAAATCAGTTTAAGTAATTATCCAGAAATTTCATTAATCTTCATTAAAATGGTGAAGCAGATAAAGTTCATCCTTAGTGATACTCTGAATTCCATCTTATTTTACTTTCTTCATGTTCAAAGAATCTACACTATTTTATCAATTACAAGAAGCTTATTTTTCACATTTTCACATCTTTGAAATTGAGATGCAACTTTAAATTCGATGTGATAAAAAAATCATTATCATTGTCATGGTTAATAGCTATTTTTTTCTTAGTGGTAGGTACACAAAAAACTGATGCATTTTACAATAATGGCATCTTAGATTTAGAGAAATTAGATGTAAGGCAATAAAAGCATAAAGGCAATGTCTCCCTCTATAGATGTCTGAATGGTCAGTAATTTTTAGGTGAAAATAGGCATTACTCCTCTTAGGGATGTACATATATTTAATAATCTTCTAAAATGAAAAAAAAATCAAGCCAAGTAAAATAATTTTAGGACTCCAAAGAATGATCTACAAAAGGCAGACTGAATTTTGGTGATAGGTATGTTTTTGGTCATATATATTTTTGGTATGGGTTTATTTCTAGCACTATTGAAATCTGTTCTGCTTGCTCCAGTCTTAACTTTTACACTCATTAGATATGTGACCATGGCCCAAGATTGAGCTGTCCTTAATTTCAACTTCCTCATCTGTAAAATGGAGATATAAAATCTACCTAACAGAGCCACAGAGAATACTATGTGAGATAGCAGATATAAAGAGTACCATAATTCCTAGCACAAAAAATGTTAGGGAATGTTTCCTTAAAGAGTGGAATGAAGGCCTTGACATAAACTGCATTTGAAGACTGAAATTCGTCACAGGTAGTAGAAAGTATTCTTGATTTCTGGCTTAGCCTGGCAGCAGACTAGAATGAGAGTGTGTTTCAACTAGGCACTCTTAATATCCTTTGTTCATTTTAGTACATGATTAGTGGAACACAACAGGATAAAGGATGGGAAAAAAATCCTGTTATGAAATGATTACACTCATCAGTCAAAAGTATACCTCTGAGTCTCTAAAACAGAAGGTGTGAGTATCATATTGGGAGCACTTCACTGTGAGATGAGCAATACAATTAAATATGAAAATACTTTTCACAGCATTTAGCATCAGGTGGCTATAGGCATAATCCCTGCATGGGTATATAGGTAACTCCTTACAAATTCAGTCCAATTATTGCCTCAAAATGTCTGCCTCAGAGTTTGAAATCCCTACCATTAGAGGCACTTTGGTTTAACTACATGGTCTCTACAAGGACATTGCACAAATACACAACAGTGACACAGATGGGGAGAGATATTTTATTGATTTATTAGCATATATTAGTGTGTCAGATTAGATAGGGAAGGAAATAGAAATCAAGCCAAATAAGTTTGATGGAGATAAGAGAAATTTGGATAATCTCAGGAGGTGGGAAAACTCTAGCAATAGGAAAACAAAGTGAATAATCTGTCCAGATGGGAGGCTCTAGGAACTTTGTTATTGGGAAAAAAATAAACATAAAATTCTAGTTCTGAAGAATAAGGAATATGCTGCTCTATGTCCAGTTAGCTGGCACAGAATGTGGTGTAGAATTGGCCCTTGGTAAGTGTTTGTTGAATGAAAGAATGAATGGATGGAGACATTTTTAAATGAAGCATATTTTTACTCTCTGTTTGTTGTTAAAATACCCCACAATGTAAAGTGAATTTCTTCTTTATGTGCTCATGTAAGGCAAAAGCATCCCAGAGCATAGGCAAATTATGTTGCATCAGGCTTTTGTTGCTTTCCAAGAAATGTTAGGGTGATCTATAAAACATCTAAGCCTATGAAGTAAAGAAATAACTTAAGATGTCAGGCTCTTGAGTATGTGGATCATGCCTCTTTTAATTTTTATAATCCCACTGTTTATTATAGTGCATGAAATATGATAGGTATTCAATAAATATTAGCTAAATTAATGGGATTCTAATCTACACAGTTAATTAACCAAAAGTTTTGTGCATATTTTGTCTAATAATCCAGAAAATTGACTGCATAGTTGCCATGCAGTCATAGTCAATGGCATGCCTCTCTCATCTATTGATGGACTATAATTTGGTTCATTTAATTGTGTTTATGTTTCCTGTGTTGTATTTTCTTTGTGGGAATCTTTGTTATACTGCCAAATTTTGCTGAGCCACATTTACATGTGTACTGACAAATTAATATATTTCGGTGGCCTTATGTTTCTGTTGAACAGCCATGAAATGTTTTATTTGCAGCATCTGTGTATTTCAAAATATTCTGCCTAGGAGGTGCCAATTTTTCATGTAAATGAGGTGAAAAATGAGATTAAAACATTGGTAAAATAAAAGTGAATCTGTAGTTTTTTCAGTCCCTTTCTGAAGATTCTGCTCTAATTTTGTAGAGAGGAATGGGTGAGGGATAGGGAAATTGCAATGTACTAGACGTTTGCAGTCTTTGAACTTAGAGACACCTTATTCCCACCTGTTTTGAGACTATGAATCCTATCAGGGTGGGGCTATTTGGAATCTGCAGAAGGTGCTCACGCTTCAAAAAAATTCCCCGTACTACCCCGCATTGATTTCACCCATTACCTTCCATTCTTATACTAGCAGAGAATTCACAATCTCTTAATATATACTAATATTTATTTGTGATCTGAAGATCTTTAAAAATGACAACCCCATATTAATTGTTATTGAACCTTCACAAGAAGATTGCTTCTGCTCTCATTATCTTGACTCCAAATTCATTTGAAATAATACTAGTGAATTTAAGGAAGAAATAGTGCAAAGAGCTAAATCTAGAAGCCAGTGTGAATTGGTAAAGGTCTAAATGGGAAATCTGGGTTAACAACTTCCCTTTAACTTGATTATACCCTCCTGGTAAAGACTCTCAGACTTTTCACTTCCAAGTTGCCATACAGGAAGGAAAATGTTGCATGACTGAAAAATAGTGCTTTTCATTCTCAGTGAACAAAGACCCTTTGTTGAAGTCAATAAAATGTATTCCTTTAGAGTTTTGACTACAACCTTTATTTACCCACTTTTATTTTCTATTATACAAAAGCCAGCACAAACTAGATGGCAAGAGCAACATAATAGATGATCCCCGATTTTTTAGAAACAAATTTAGAGAACAAGAGAGTTAGACATTAACTTCTTATAGAGTATTTGGGATATCATTGACATTGCAAAATATGTCACGGGAAAATTTGGTATTATCACACTTACTGAAAATACAAACTTATATATAGTTCTGATTTTTAATTTTAACTTTTTTAGAGATTGACAAAAATGGATAACTCCAGTGTCCCAAAAGATAGTTAGTAGTCAGTATATGTTTAAGTGAAAAAATTTATAATAGAATACTTTTGAAGTTATAAAATTGTAGGTAGATATTATGGGCATTGAAAGTCCAACATTCTTTATCTCCCATATACTGTAGTCTGTACAAACCATTTATTCAATTTTTTACTTTTTTAAATCTAGAAATAAATTGAAGTAATTTAAGCTGACCTTAAAAGTTTGATATTCTATAGTGATTTCATTGCTAATATTTTGATATTAGGCTGTTTTGGGGCTGATATTCTTGCTCCTTTAGGGAAATTGTATCATTTTTGATGGTGATTGTTTAGAAGATTTCTTCAATTACAGATGAGACATAGTGTGTTCAGCTGCAGGGAGATATGAAGGTAATTGAGCACATCCATTTACCAAAGCAGTGATTAGCAGAGTGGTTTTTTCTGATCTAGCTTGCCAAGAGGAATTTACCTCGCTATTCCAAGTTTTTATGCCCAAAGTCTACAAATATCCAGGATACTGATATGGACCATATTTGGCCCATGGCATCTTTGATAATCAAAGATCAAAATGGTGTTTGTGGAAGCTGAGATGATGCATAATTGGTAAGTGATTTTGTCATTGATTTCTCTTTGGATGCCCTTAAACAATGTTTCTTAGTTAAGGTAGAATGAGTGGAAGGTTGGGTATGGATTAGGCATGTATCAGAATTACCAGGTCATTGGAGAGTTTTATAAAAATTTCTGGGTGATTGTGTTGATGATCCTCTCGTGGGTGGACAGCAGAGGGAAGATTTGCATCTGATGATGTGTTTTTGATGTTTTTTAAATGACAGATGCTCCACTCACTACCCCATCTGATTATAAAGACATCATTCTGAGGTGAGAAAGGTGGTTTAAAAGGAAAAGTTCCAATTGTTTCAGAAATAACACTTCTATGTCTCTGTTCTTTTGGGGACCACTGTTCAAATTATTCTTCCATATTTACAAGGCTTCAGGAAGGTTCTGTGTGGGTGGTTTTATGCACAGGAATGTGGTTATGTGCAAAGATAGCAATATTTCTCCATTTATCTAAATGTTAAGAAAGACTCTGGGATATGATTAGTGCGGTGATTTTCTAGCTCATATTCAGATAAGCAGAAAAATTAACACCAAATTTATGATTTTTTTGGAATGAAATGGCTTATAATGAAATGATTTCATCCTAAATAGAATAAATGTATTGCATATAGCTTGCAGAACTAATACAGTCTTGTTATGATGGGATATGGCAATAAGTAAATAAGACAGATTTTATTCTGTGGTTTTTAGAGATTTTTTTCCTCTTTACTACATGGTTTTATTTCCATAGCTCTGGATACTCAGAGGTGTGAAATCGTTATTCTGTCCTTAACAGTTTTGAATACACACATGGCTCTGAGGAATCACATTGGAATGTCACTTTCACTTTACAGATGAGAAAACAGAGGCTCAGAGACCGAATGCTCTAATTACCATTTCATTTCTGTTTATGCTCTACATCTTCTACATATGTGCCCAAACATAAATAGCTGCATCTGTAAGAAAATAGAGAGTGGTTTGGCTGTGTTTCTCTCCACTTTCCTTATTTGAATCTTGTTGCTTATTACTTAGGTCTTTCTGGTGAACCATAAGGATTACAGAGGCCGCCCACTGTCTAGATTCATATTCTCCAAATATCTAACAGCAGAAATTGAAATGTTATTATAACATCTTGAGTGAAATTATCTTCCATGTAACATTTAAAATAATCAGTATTTCTTTTATAAACCTAGCCAACAATTTATACAGGAGCTAATTTTACCTCTTTAGTATCCCTACTACCTAACACATCACAAATTCTCACTAGATATTTGCTCAGTAAATCAACTGACTATGAGCAAATTGATTATTTGAGGCCTTCAGCTTCCATGGTGTTTAATTTTGTGATGGTCTAAGATGACAAAATAGTTTTTATATAGACATTGCAGAGTTTGGAGTTATAGAGGTACTTCTCTATCACTAAAACTCTATTTTACTATTAAAATGCTGTTTCAGTCAACAAGTATTTCCTAAGTACTCACTCTGTCTTTAACTCCATACTAGGTGTTGCTAGATTAGCAAGGACAGCTGGTGAAGCATGTTATTTTTCTTCACTGCCTCCAAGTGAAATCTGTAATAAAACCAAAGCCATACTTGAGTTATTTCAGAGAAAAACTATTCAGAAAGACAGTTCCATATTTTCAGGCAACTTAGCAGGTCAGATGCCTTTGGGTTCTTTGCATGACTGAGTTAAAGAGCTAGATGTATATAAAAGCTTAGTGAATTGTGTTTGCAATTTCACTGAACAGCCATAGGTAAAACTGGACTTTGTTGGGGTTTCAAGTGTAACCACTGAAGTGGCTGCCTGTGATTGAATCGCAGCTCTGTTGAAAAACATCACTGAGGATGGAGAAGTTACTGTTAAGGCACTTGTGGGTTGCAGTTTGTTTTTGATGTTGGTTCACATGAAAACTCTCCCTTTATATATATATATGTAAAACACTCAAATGGAAAATTAGACTAGGAAATAGATTGACTTGGAAGAAGGAAGCTAACTGCTAATAAAACAAAACTTTTACCTATGATAAAACAAATCCCAAGCCATTCTTTATTGGTAGAAAATTCCCCTGAAAAAATAAAAACTTTTAAACTTATTATATTGATATGCTAACTCCATTAAATAATCACTAAGAAACTTTTTTTAAATTAACCACTGAAAGTACTTAAGGATGTCAAAGTGAAAAATTTGAGGCACAAATTCCCTAATTACTGTTGAAACGCAAATTAACATGAAGTTATTGAAGTCTAAATAGCATGTGCCAATATATCATCTGGGACACATTTTTCCCTGACTACACTTCCTACATTGCTGGATGTATAGTCAATAATTGTTATTTGGTATTACACATTTCATAGAAACTGTCAGAACAAGCAGTTAGTCAGCAATGATAAAAAGGCAATAAAGGAATTAGAAATAATGAATAGGTAATATAAGTCATCAGTGTGTGATACATACATTTCTTAAAATGTTTTGTAGCTTATTTGTTATTAAATACAATCATGACTGGTAGAAAGCAGATGAAATTTGATTTAGGGACTCAAAAATGTTTAACTTTCATTTGAAAGTGGGCCATGTTTTGATTTTCTTGGCCCTCACTATACTATAAACCACTATAGAATTCTCTGTAAGGTAATTTACTTAGATCTGGGGCCATTCTCTGAAGACAGTTCTACAGAAAGTTGTACAAATGCTTTCTCAGCTATAATATGATTTCTCAGCATGAATGCCATGAACAGTAAGTCTCCAGAGGAACTGTAAAATGTTTGTTGCAGCTGAGTTCTAAGGTTAGAGTTTAAGACACAATTGACTGCAAAACTTTAACTTTTGTTACAACTTTTAACCTTTCAGCACATATGGGTAACGATGAAAAGATGACCCTAAATATCCCTATTATCACCAGTACACCCTTTCATATTTTTCTATTTTGTGAAGTCATACATATATACATATAGGGTAGTCCCCTCTTATCCATGGGGGATATGATCTAAAACTTCCAAGTGGATGCCTGAAACCACAGCTAGTACCAAACCCAATATATACTATGTTTTTTTTCTATATATACATACCTATGGTAAAGTTTAATTTATAAATTAGGCACAGTAATAGATTAACAACTATAATAATAACAGAACAATTATAACAGTATACTGTAATAAAAGTTATGTGAATGTGGTCTGTCTCTCAAAATATCTTACTGTTCTATACTCACCCTTCTTCTTATGATGTGAGTGATAAAATGCCTACATGATGAGATGAAGTAAAGTAAATGGAATAGGCTACTATTGTTTCATAGTTTTAGGTTACTGTTGACCTTCTGATGATCTGTCAGAAGGAGGATCATCTGCTTTTGGACTGCAGTTGACCATGGGTAACTGAAACCTCAGAGAGTGAAACTGCAGATAAGGACAGCTGAAGAGCTCTAACTTAGACAGTACTGATCTAAAAATAGGCCATTGCAGTTCTCACTTTGAGAAATGCTCAAGCTTATCACGCATAATAACTTAAATCATTAATTAGTGAGAAGTGATGATCTGCTCTGCTCCATTTCACCTTTGACTGCTGTAATCACACCCTAGAGGTAACTATATTATAGTGATAGATGAAGTACTTGGGATATTTCTGTGATCTAGAGCTTCTTGGATGCAAAAGAATATCTTACAGGTGTGTAAGCAAAGTGGTTTAACATATTACCCATTCTATAATTCATATTACATTGACTAGAGAAAGAGAACTACTAATTTATGAATTTGTGAAGGTGGTGGCATCTGACATATATCTGAAATTGGAGACTGAATTTAATATCCATAATTAAGTGTCAACATTCATGCTTGGCAATATACTAACATTACAGAAGAGTGGTACAGAATTGCTGTTTCATAGCAGATTTTTAAAAATGGCTTTCAGTTTATATTAATTTTTAATGGCTTTCATTTTACTTTATTAAAGTATAGTTGACATATGACATTTGTTTCAGTTGTATAAGTTGTATAACATAATGACTTGATGTTTGTATACATTGTGAAATGATCACCACAGTAAGTCTAGTTACTACCTATTATCCAAGTTACAAATTCTTCTTTTCTTACAATGAGAATATTCAACATTTGCTCTCTTAGCAATTTTCAAATATGCAATACAATATTATTGACTGTAGGCACTATGCTGTACATTACATCCTGTGACTTTATTTTAGAACTAGAGGTTTATACCTCTTGATTCCTTCACTCATTTCATCCATTTGCCTCCCTATCCTGGCAACCACCAATCTGTTCTCTGTATCTCTGAATTTTGTTTTGTTTTATTAGATTCCTCATATAAATGAAATCATATGATATTTGCCTTTCTCTGTATGACTTACTTCACTGTGCATAATATCCTCAAGTTTCATCCATGTTGTCATAAATGGCAAAATTTCATTGTTATTTTATAGCTGAGTGGTATTACATTGTATGTAATTACATTGTATGTACCACATCTTCTTTATCCATTCATCTATTGATGGACACTTGCATTGTTTCCATATCTTGTCTATTGTAAATAATGCTACAGTGAACACAGGGGTGCATGTATCTTTTCAAATCAGTGTTTTCTTCTTTAGGTTAATACCCAGAAATGAATTGCTGGATGCTCTGGTAATTCTCTTTGAAAACAGGGTGTCTGATGTCTCCAGCTTTGCTTTTTCTTATATTGCTTTGGCTATTCAGGATCATTTTTGGTTCCATGTGAATTTTAGGATTTTTTTGTTTCTATTTCTGGAAAAAATGCCATTGGAATTTTAATAGGAATTGCATTGAATCTGTAGATTGATTTAGGTAATATGGACATTATAACTATAGTCTTCCGATTCATGAGCATGGAATATCTTTCCATATATTTATGTCTTCTTCAATTTCTTTCATCAGTGTCTCAGTTTTTGGTGAATAGGTCTTTTCTTTCCTTGGGTAAATTTATTCCTAGCTATTGCATTCTTTCTGATGCAATTGTATATGGGATTGTTTTATTAATTTCTCTTTCTGATAGTTTGTTGTTAGCATATAAAAATGCAATAGATTTGTTCGTAATCCTAGAGGAAAAGCTTTAAGCTTTTCACTTTTGAGTGTATTAGTTGTAGGTTTGTCATTATGGACTTAATTATGTTGGGGCACCTTCCTTTTATACCCATTTTGTTGAGAGTTTTTATAAATGGATGATGACAGAAATATGGATTTTTAATTAACTCTTACAATTTTTTTTCCTCTTATTTTTCTTCCTCTAATTTTTTTTTTTGGCATCCCAAAGGGAAAGTGAATTGTCACTGAAAGTGGAGAGAATGAAGAATTGCTCACTAGTCATGTAACTGCTTCTCTTGCCGTTTAAGACTTGGAGTGGGAAGTGAACAGTGTGTGCAACAGTTTATGGCTGTATTTTCTTAATCTTATCAGCATTATTCTCTCCTATATTATAGAAGATAAGCAAAAATAGGTGACAGAAAGATGCATTGGGCCAAATAACCCAGTGTACTTAGGCATTGTTCACAAAGGCATGAAGTCACTATCAGGTTGGTTCAACAACATGACATTAAAATTATTCCTATTAAACTAGTTAGGATTATATTTAAATATGTGTTATAAATATTTATTCCTTTATAATATTTCCTTTTTTTTTTTTGTAGATAATTATTTTTTATTGAAGGGTAGTTGACACACAGTATTACATTACATTAGTTTCAGGTGTACAACACAGTGATTCAACATTTATATACATGATAATTCTAGGTACCAGCTATCACCATACCAAGTTGTTACAATATTTTGACTATATTCCTTATGCTATACATTACATACCGGTTATTAATTAATTTTACAATTGGAAGTGTGTATTTTTTTTTTTTTTTGTGAGGGCATCTCTCATATTTGTTGATCAAATGGTTGTTAACAACAATAAAATTCTGTATAGGGGAGTCAATGCTCAATGCACAATCATTACTCCAACCCAAGCCTAATTTTCGTCAGTCTCCAATCTTCTGAAGCATAACAAACAAGTTCTTACATGGAGAACAAATTCTTACATAGTGAATAAGTTACATGGTGAACAGTACAAGGGCAGTCATCACAGAAACTTTCGGTTTTGCTCATGCATTATGAACTATAAACAGTCAGTTCAAATATGAATACTCATTTGATTTTTATACTTGATTTATATGTGGATACCACATTTCTCCCTTTATTTTTATTATTTTTAATAAAATGCTGAAGTGGTAGGTAGATACAAGATAAAGGTAGAAAACATAGTTTAGTGTTGTAAGAGAGCAAATGTAGATGATCAGGTGTGTGCCTGTAGAGTATGTGTTAATCTAAGCTAGACAAGGGCAATAAAACATCCATGCATGCAGAAGATTTCTCTCAGAACAGGGGGGGTGAGGTTCTAAGCCTCACCTCTGTTGATCCCCAATTTCTCACCTGATGAACCCCTGCGACTGTGCCTGTCTTAGGTTGTTCCTCCCTTGAGGAAAATTACCCGTCTCTGACTAACCAGTCATCTTCCGGGGCCATACAGGGAAATGTAAAGTTGGTAAGTGAGAGAGAAGCCTTATTGTTTGAAATGATTAGCTTTTTACTTCTTTGCATGTTTATGCCCTGTGGCTTCTATGCCCAGCATTTGTCTTGAGGTGTCTTTACCACTTGGAAGAATTATGATACTCGGTAAATTTCATATGAGGCACGAATTCTATTTAAGGGTTGTAATTAGGAAGGAAGGAGAAAAGCTATAGAAGTAGCAGGCGGAAGAAAACATGGGAAGATTGATTATTTCTTTGACATATCTTCTTGTAGAGTAACTTCAGCATGTATAGGTTTTAAGCTACTACCTAAATTGCGCACACACATTAACATAATAGGAGTATAGTTACATAACCAAAGCATATCTGTAATTACCAGCCATCTCCAGTGAAACCAAGAAAACCAGATAGGCACCTTAGGCATTTGTGAAAACTTATCTATGATATGGTGGATATTGTCCAACTGAACTTGAACAGTCTGAGAGAAATCAGACAAATTAAAACAACCCATTCCTATTTGAACTGACTGTTTAGAGTTCATAATGCATGAGCAAAACTGAAAGTTTCTGTGATGACTGCCCTTGTACTGTTCACTATGTAACTTATTCATTATGTAAGAATTTGTTCTACATGTAAGAACTTGTTTGTTATGCCTCAGAAGATTGGAGACTGACGAAAATTAGGCTTGGGGTGGATTAATGATTGTGCATTGAGCATTGACTCCCCTATACAGAATTTTATTGTCGTTAACAACCATTTGATCAATAAATATGAGAGATGACCTCACAAAAAAAAAAAAAAAAAAGGACAGACTTCCAATGGTAAAATAAATAAGTAACCGGGATGTAATGTATAGCATAAGGAATATAGTCAAGATATTGTAACAGCTTGGTAGGGTGATAGCTGGAACCTAGAATTATGTATATAAATGTTCTACCACTGTGTTGTACACTTGAAACTAATGTAATGTAATACTGTGCGTCAACTACCCTTCAATAAAAAATAATTATTTAAAAATAAATAAATAAATAAATAAATAAATAAATAAAACAGGGGGGAAGGCTTTAAAAAAAAAAAAAAACCCATTCCTGGGGACTGTTCACATCCCATATGTTCTTCTAACAGTAAATAGTCTGTAGTTGTAAGATTTTGGAGTGCTACAATTTGCACTTCTCCTAATTCTTGGTTGAGTTCCAACAGTATAGATCCAGTCAAATTTGTTGTTTTACTGTATGCACAGGCCAGCTTAGATATCTCCTTCTTCATTCCCATGGCAAGTCCAGGAACTGGTGGGATGAGTGCATCTACAGCTGCAGCAGTGCGTGGATCTTTGTTGGGGTTTTTTGATGATCATCTTCTGTCATGAGTCTTCCAGAGAGTGCTGATGTTGGAAGTTCTTTTTCATATCGTATCTTAGTTCATTTTCGGGGTAGCCCAATTAGGCTTTGATCCTCTGTATAAACACAAACGGACCCTTTGCCTACACTTTTATATGCCCTTTATACCCTTGTATAGAACTCATTCGAGGTTACCACACAGGAACTGCCTTTTTTGTTTTTTTTGTATCACTAATCTACACTTACATTACGAATGTTATGTTTACTAGTCTCTCTCCTATACCAGGTCCCCCCTATACACCCCTTTACAGTCACTGTCCATCAGCATAGCAAAATGTTGTAGAATCACTACTTGCCTTCTCTGTGTTGTACAGCCCTCCCCTTTCTCCCACCCCCCCATGCATGCTAATCCTAATACCCCCTACTTCTCCCCCCCCTTATCCCTCCCTATCCACCCATCCTCCCCAGTCCCTTTCCCTTTGGTACCTGGTAGTCCATTCTTGAGTTCTGTGATTCTGCTGCTGTTTTGTTACTTCAGTTTTTCCTTTGTTCTTATATTCCACAGATGGGTGAAATCATTTGGTATTTCTCTTTCTCCACTTGGCTTGTTTCACTGAGCATAATACCCTCCAGCTCCATCCATGTTGCTGCAAATGGTAGGATTTGCCCTTTTCTTATGGCTGAGTAGTATTCCATTGTGTATATGTACCACCTCTTCTTTATCCATTCATCTATCCATGGACATTTAGGTTGCTTCCAATTCTTGGCTATTGTAAATAGTGCTGCGATAAACATTGGGGTGCACTGATCTTTCTCATACTTGATTGATGCATTCTTAGGTAAATTCCTAGGAGTGCAATTCCTGGGTCAAATGGTAAGTCTGTTTTGAGCATTTTTATGTACCTCCATACTGCTTTCCACAATGGTTGAACTAACTTACATTCCCACCAGCAGTGCAGGAGGGTTCCCCTTTCTCCACAGCCTCGCCAACAATTGATGTTGTTTGTCTTTTGGATGGCAGCCATCCTTACTGGTGTGAGGTGATACCTCATTGTAGTTTTAATTTGCATTTCTCTGATAATTAGCGATGTGGAGCATCTTTTCATGTGTCTGTTGGCCATCTGTATTTCTTTTTTGGAGAACTGTCTGTTCAGTTCCTCTGCCCATTTTTTAATTGGGTTATTTGTTTTTTGTTTGTTGAGGCGTGAGAGCTCCTTATATATTCTGGACGTCAAGCCTTTATCGGAT
Source organism: Manis pentadactyla (assembly GCF_030020395.1). NCBI lineage: Eukaryota > Metazoa > Chordata > Mammalia > Pholidota > Manidae > Manis > Manis pentadactyla. Next base: position 123,613,381 of record NC_080025.1, read on the forward strand.
GTGTCATTTTCAAATATATTCTCCCATACTGTAGGGTTACTTTTTGTTCTATTGATGGTGTCTTTTGCTGTACAGATGCTTTTCAGCTTAATATAGTCCCACTTGTTCATTTTTGCTGTTGATTTCCTTGCCCAGGGAGATATGTTCAAGAAGAGGTAACTCATGTTTATGTCTAAGAGGTTTTTGCCTATGTTTTCTTCCAAGAGTTTAATGGTTTCATGACTTACATTCAGGTCTTTGATCCATTTTGAGTTTACTTTTGTATATGGGGTTAGACAATGGTCCAGTTTCATTCTCCTACATGTAGCTGTCCAGTTTTGCCAGCACCATCTGTTGAAGAGACTGTCATTTCGCCATTGTATGTCCATGGCTCCTTTATCAAATATTAGTTGACCATATATGTCTGGGTTAATGTCTGGGTTCTCTAGTCTGTTCCATTGATCTGTCGCTCTGTTCTTGTGCCAGTACCAAATTGTCTTGATTACTATGGCTTTATAGTAGAGCTTGAAGTTGGGGAGTGAGATCCCCCCTACTTTATTCTTCTTTCTCAGGATTGCTTTGGCTATTCGGGGTCTTTGGTGGTTCCATATGAATTTTTGAATTATTTGTTCCAGTTCATTGAAGAATGTTGCTGGTAGTTTCATAGAGATTGCATCAAATCTGTATATTGCTTTTGGCAGGATGGCCATTTTGACGATATTCATTCTTCCTAGCCACGAGCATGGGATGAGTTTCCATCTGTTAGTGTCCCCTTTAATTTCTCTTAAGAGTGACTTGTAGTTTTCAGAGTATAAGTCTTTCACTTCTTTGGTTAGTTTTATTCCTAGGTATTTTATTTTTTTTGATGCAATTGTGAATGGAGTTGTTTTCCTGATTTCTCTTTCTGTTGGTTCATTGTTAGTGTATAGGAAAGCCACAGATTTCTGTGTGTTGATTTTGTATTCTGCAACTTTGCTGTTTTCTGATATCAGTTCTAGTAGTTTTGGGGTGGAGTCTTTAGGGTTTTTTATGTACAGTATCATGTCATCTGCAAATAGTGACAGTTTAACTTCTTCTTTACCAATCTGGATTCCTTGTATTTTTTTGTTTTATCTGATTGCCGTGGATAGGACCTCCAGTACTATGTTAAATAACAGTGGAGAGAGTGGGCATCCCTGTCTAGTTCCCGATCTCAGAGGAAATGCTTTCAGCTTCTCGCTGTTCAATATAATGTTGGCTGTGGGTTTTTCATAGATGGCCTTTATTATGTTGAGGTACTTGCCCTCTATTCCCATTTTGCTGAGAGTTTTTATCATGAATGGATGTTGAACTTTGTCAAATGCTTTTTCAGAATCTATGGAGATGATCATGTGGATTTTGTCTTTCTTTTTGTTGATATGGTGGATGATGTTGATGGACTTTCGAATGTTGTACCATCCTTGCATCCCTGGGATGAATCCCACTTGGTCATGGTGTATGATCCTTTTGATGTATTTTTGAATTTGGTTTGCTAATATTTTGTTGAGTATTTTTGCATCTACGTTCATCAGGGATATTGGTCTGTAGTTTTCTTTTTGGGTGGGGTCTTTGCAACGTTTTGGTATTAGGGTGATGTTAGCTTCATAGAATGAGTTTTGGAGTATCCCCTCCTCCCCTATTTTTTGGAAAACTTTCAGGAGAATGGGTATTATGTCTTCCCTGTATGTCTCATAAAATTCCGAGGTAAATCCAACTGGCCCGGGGGTTTTGTTCTTTGGTAGTTTTTTGATTACCACTTCAATTTCGTTGCTGGTAATTGGTCTGTTTAGATTTTCTCTTTCTTTCTGGGTCAGTCTTGGAAGGTTGTATTTTTCTAGGAATTTGTCCATTTCTCCTAGGTTTCCCAGCTTGTTAGCATATAGGTGTTCATAGTATTCTCTAATAATTCTTTGTATTTCTGTGGGGTCCGTTGTGATTTTTCCTTTCTCGTTTCTGATACTGTTGATTTGTGTTGACTCTCTTTTCTTCTTAATAAGTCTGGCTAGAGGCTTATCTATTTTGTTTATTTTCTCGAAGAACCAGCTCTTGGTTTCATTGATTTTTGCTATTGTTTTATTCTTCTTAATTTTATTTATTTCTTCTGTGATCTTTATTATGTCCCTCCTGCTGCTGACCTTAGGCCTCATTTGTTCTTCTTTTTCCAATTTTGATAATTGTGCATTAGAGCATTCATTTGGGATTGTTTTCCTTTTTTAAATATGCTTGGATTGCTATATACTTTCCTCTTAAGACTGCTTTTGCTGTGTCCCACAGAGGTTAGGGCTTAGTGTTGTTGTTGTCATTTGTTTCCATATATTGCTGGATCTCCATTTTGATTTGGTCATTGATCCATTGATTATTTAGGAGCGTGTTGTTAAGCCTCCATGTGTTTGTGAGCCTCTTTGCTTTCTTGGTACAGTTTATTTCTAGTTTAATGCCTTTGTGGTCTGAAAAGTTGGTTGGTAGGATTTCAATCTTTTGGAATTTTCTGAGGCTCTTTTTGTGGCCTAGTATGTGGTCTATTCTGGAAAATGTTCCATGTGCACTTGAGAAGAATGTATATCCTGTTGCTTTTGGATGTAGAGTTCTATAGATGTCTATTAGGTCCATCTTCTCTACTGTGTTGTTCAGTGCTTCCGTGTCCTTACTTATTTTTTGCCCGGTGGATCTATCCTTTGGGATGTGTGTTTTGTTGAAGTCTCCTAGAATGAATGCATTGCAGTCTATTTCCCCCTTTAGTTCTGTTAGTATTTGTTTCACATATGCTGGTGCTCCTGTGTTGGGTGCATATATATTTAGAATGGTTATATCCTCTTATTGGACTGAGCCCTTTATCATTATGTAGTGTCCTTCTTTATCTCTTGTTACTTTCTTTGTTTTGAAGTCTATTTTGTCTGATATTAGTACTGCAACCCCTGCTTTCTTCTCGCTGTTGTTTGCTTGAAATATGTTTTTCCATCCCTTGACTTTTAGTCTGTACATGTCTTTGGGTTTGAGGTGAGTTTCTTGTAAGCAGCGTATAGATGGGTCTTGCTTTTTCATCCATTCTATTACTCTGTATCTTTTGATTGGTGCATTAAGTCCATTTACATTTAGGGTGACTATTGAAAGATATGTACTTATTGCCATTGCAGGCTTTAAATTCGTGGTTACCAAAGGTTCAAGGTTTGCCTCTTTAGTATCTTACTGCCTAACTTATCTCGCTTATTGAGCTGTTATATACACTGTCTGGAGATTCTTTTCTTCTCTCCCTTCTTATTCCTCCTCCTCGATTCTTCATATGTTGGGTGTTTTGTGCTGTGCTCTTTCTAGGAGTGCTCACATCTAGAGCAGTCCCTGTAAGATGTTCTGTAGAGGTGGTTTGTGGGAAGCAAATTCCCTCAGCTTTTGTTTGTCTGGCAATTGTTTAATCCCACCATCATATTTGAATGATAGTCGTGCTGGATACAGTATCCTTGGTTCAAGGCCCTTCTGATTGATTGTATTAAATATGTCATGCCATTCTCTTCTGGCCTGTAGGGTTTCTGTCGAGAAGTCTGATGTTAGCCTGATGGGTTTTCCTTTATAGGTGACCTTTTTCTCTCTAGCTGCCTTTAAAACTCTTTCCTTGTCCTTGATCTTTGCCATTTTAATTATTATGTGTCTTGGTGTTGTCCTCCTTGGATCCTTTCTGTTGGGCGTTCTGTGTATTTCTGTGGTCTGTTCGATTATTTCCTCCCCCAGATTGGGGAAATTTTCCACAATTATTTCTTCCAAGATACTTTCCATCCCTTTTCCTCTCTCTTCTTCTTCTGGTACCCCTATAATACAGATATTTTTCCTTTTGGATTGGTCACACAGTTCTCTTAATATTGTTTCATTCCTGGATATCCTTTTATCTCTCTCTATGTCAGCTTCTATGCGTTCCTGTTCTCTGGTTTCAGTTCCATCATTGGCCTCTTGCATCCTATCCATTCTGCTTATAAACCCTTCCAGATTTTGTTTCATTTCTGTAATCTCTTTTCTGGCAGCTGTGATCTCCCTCCGGACTTCATCCCATATCTCTTGTGTATTTCTCTGCATCTCTGTCAGCATGTTTATGATTTTTATTTTGAATTCTTTGTCAGGAAGACTGGTTAGGTGTATCTCCTTCTCTGGTGTTGTCTCTGTGATCTTTGTCTGCCTATAGCTTTGCCTTTTAATGGTGATATTAATCGTTTGCAGAGCTGGGACGAGTGACGACTGGAAGAACTTCTCTTCTTTTTTATTTGTGGCCCTCCTCTCCTGGGAGAACAGCGACCTCTAGTGGCTTGTGCTGGGCAGCTGGGCGCAGACAGGCTTCTGCTTCCTGCCTGGCTGCTATGGAGTTTAGCTCCGCTGTTGCTGTGGGCGTGGCCTGGTTCTGGCCACTGCTCCAAAGTGGTGGATTTGCATTGGAGGGGGAGCGGCTGGGAGGCTATTTATCTCCGTAAGGAGCCTCCGTGCTCCCTGCAGCCCAGGGGTGAGGGTGCCCAGAGATCCCCGGATTCCCTACCTCTGGATTAAGTGTCCCGCCCTGCCCCTTTAAGACTTCCAAAAAGCACCCGCCAAAACAAAACAACGACCACAAAAAAAAAAAAAAATGGTCACACGCTTTTCTGGTGTCCTCAGGCGCCAGGCCTCCGGTGCCCACTCACTGTTCTTGCTGCCCTGTTTCCCTAGTATTGGGATCCTTATCCCTTTAAGACTTCTAAAATGCCCTCGCCAAAACAAAACAGCAAAAAAAAAAAAATGGTTGCACGCTTTTCTGGTGTCCTAAGGCGCCAGGCCTCCAGTGCCTGCTCACTGTTCTTGCTGCCCTGTTTCCCTAGTATCCAGGGCCCCCCCGCGCAAGCACTGTGTGTGCACTCTGGCCCGGATGGCTGGGGCTGGGTGTTTGGCAGTCCTGGGCTCCGTCTCCCTCATGCTCTGCCTGCTCTTCTCCCGCCGGGAGCTGGGGGGAGGGGCGCTCGGCTCCCGCCGGACCGGGGCTTGTATCTTACCCCCTTTGCGAGGTGCTGAGTTCTCTCAGGTGTGGATGTGGTCTGGATATTGTCCTGTGTCCTCTGGTCTTTATTCTAGGAAGAGTTGTCTTTGTTATATTTTCATAGATATATGTGGTTTTGGGAGGAGATTTCCGCTGCTCTACTCACGCCGCCATCTTGGCTCCCTCCAACCTACAATATTTCTTGAATCATCCTGTTTTTTCCTATCCCCACTGCCAGCACTCTAGAATATATATTGTTTTGTACCTTATGCCTGCTTTGCAAAATTAGTGTTCTAGTTTCCATTCCCTATTCTTACCTTTTACTCTTGTAAGTATAAATGTAATATATATAAATGTAAATATTAATATATACAATATTAATATTTATATAATTCCATTTTTTTCTTTATTCCACTTTCATGCTCTCATGTCCTTGGTAGTTTCCTATGAACTGCAGCAGGTTTCTCAAGAATTTCCACCCAAGTGGAGGATGGGAGGTGACTGGAAGTTCTTAAGGACAAAGAATTTAGCAAATTCTCCTCAAATCTTACAGTGTATCTTGTATGTTTAAAATTCAAGTTATCTTTTCATTCTTCACCACATTCTTATTGATATTTGTTTTAATGTAATTAAAAGTATTCCCTGAACTAATAGGGACATCTGTCCAAACATTTCATTCCAAATCTTGAAATAATTTTGATATCCAGGAAGATGGCCACACTAGTCCTTTGTCTCCAACAGTCTCTGGTACTGCCAGATTTTCCTGAGAGTCTGAGTGCCCTGGCTTGAGAAATCCGACCGAGTTCAAACTCTTTGTGCTGGAATTTCATGATACTCTGCAATCCAGCTATAACTTCCTTTACAGTCTATCTTCCATTAATTCTCTACACAAATCTGACACTTAAGCCAAACTGTTGAACTTATCATACAGATTCATCTCTCCTTTCTTGCTTCCATTTGCACAACTTAATTCTTTAACAGTAGCTTCTTCCTTGCTGTCATCTCTGCCTGGAAAATATTGATTAATCTTTAATATCAAATTCATACTCATCTTTCCTTAAATAACTTTAAGCTGAAAGCAGCCTTTCTCATGACTGGTATCTTACAAACGTCCAATGAGTTGCACTGTGCTATTTAAATACTTATTGTTTGTTTTGGACAGAATTCTGTTCCCTTGCCCTGCTCCTTCTTCCAGAGCTCTGCACTGAGCAGTGACAAAGTCTCTCTCCTTGATCAAACCTTTGTCACGCTCCTCAGAACCCACTTGTCCTCTTGGCCCCATCCTTGGGCCCTATCTTAGACCTGCTTAGTACAGTTGTAGCAAGAGTACTGCTAAATCAGCTTATTGAGAATCCCCCCATTCTTGACATCTGAACACCTTGGCCTGCCTTCAGTAGAATTCTGTTAAGTGGGTTTACCAATAGTCCTGAATAAATTCTTCCTTACCATTTTAACAAGTGTCAGGATTAAAAAAAATTTTTTACAGTAGAGTGCCAATGATGTTAACCCACACACTGGGCTATAGGGTATGGATATAATACAAGTGTTATCAATCAGAAAGTTTTTTTACCTGCATTTTTCTTAATAGACTCATATGAGTATGAGCCTCAAGTTGCTCAGAAATATTCCCTGCTATTACCACATGGAGAAGCTGACATTAGACAATGAAGATGTCACATTTGCAGAAACAGCGTCCAGGTCTGACTGCTTTTAAATCCTTCACCGTCATCGTTAAGGTGAGTTCCATTCTGTTTTTCCCAGTTGTGTAAGCAAATTTGTATACAATTAGTTGCTCCCCACCTTTTTTTTTGCTTAAGCGCATTCAACAAGTTTTCAGTTTCTTAAAACAAAAATATACTGACTCATATATTTATTCATGTAGTGCTTTTCTACCATACCATAATTATTGATTTGTAATCTTAATTCTTTAATTATACTATGTATAATTATACTCTGTGTAATTTCACAGCATGTAGATTATTAAATTTACTGATTTATCCCATTTTTTTGCGTGCTTGAAAATTAAACAATTATAACAATTTGTCATTTTAAGAAGTTCTATTATTCTAAATGTTATTATTTAAAGCATAGAGTATGGATTAATCTAAAGATAAACTTACCTATAATTAAAATACTCAGAGATGACTTGTGAATAACAAGTATGTATCATCCACCCATCATTTTTCATGGGATCATAATGTAAATGTTACTTTGTTCATTTTATTTTCATTAAATTTTCTTCTGAATAATGCATTGTGAACATCATTCTGTCAATAGCATCATTCTATCACATAAAGCCTTTGCAGTTCATATAATCTTGTATCTTAAGACATCCAGATTGTTTCCAAAGATTCCCAATGTATAATCAAACAAACCAAATAAAACTAAAACTTTTAAGTTTTCTTTTTTACATGTTTCTCACACGCCTATTTCCTAATATTATACACATTAAATCAAAAAACTTTTGATGCATATAGTCAGATAACTTCAGAAATATGGGACAAATTAATACTTCTAAACTAATGAATTAACAGTCCTTTTTTTTTTTTTTCAAATTTTAGCTAAAGAAACTGATGTTTTGTAGTTTTTACCTTATAGCTCATTATATATGAGGGTAAAAGTACTTTTTGGTTTATTTATTAAAGTTATTTTTGTTCAATTTTTATTTCCTCACTTTGAAAATTTTATAAATCTAATTTTTGTATTGTGGTTGCTATCTTTTTCTTATTGACTTATTACAACTATTAATTCATTATGGAGGTTAGCACTTATCACTGATGATGATTATAATAATGGTTATATTTTATAGAGTTATTGGCCCTTGTATTTTTTCTTTCATACATGTTGAGAAATTTTCTTCAGTTTTTTGTTTCCATTTTGATTTTTCATAAGGTATATTTGAAAAGCAGTCCGTTTTTGATGTCACTTTTCTGATAAATGCTGGCTAGTTCCTATGTTTTGGATCATATATAGGTGTAGAATTTTAGGTCTTATATATAGAATGTCTTCTTGAAATCTGTTATACAGTGGAATAACCCTATTATTTTTATGATTCTAGTACTCTTTTATATATGCATGTACTTTATGTTACATATAACATTTATTTATATCTAATGGTATATAGGCATATATTGTATATAACTTTATCCTATTATTTGGCTTAGTTGAATTTATACCATATTGTAACAATTTGACAGTAACTTTAAACTTTTTGGAAAAGTCTAGACATTTGTTACAATGGATACATTTTTCATTAAATTCTTTAAACAATTTCAACACATTCTTGATATGAAACCAATTGCCTTTCCTAATTTTTGCCAGAAGATGGTGCTATATTAATAAACTAAGCTGAATTTTACGAAATTCAGACAAATACTGTCAAAGTATTACAATAAAAATAATTCCCAGGGCTTGACAAAGAAGTCCCCAACGATATATTCACCTTATCTTTAATCCTTTCATCTTAAAATGAAAGATTAGTTTTGCATTTGGAGGGGGAGGGCTTAAAAATATTTTACTTAGTGTAATTTTTTTCTCATTTTCACTTTTCCTTTTCAAGTTATAAGAAGTATAAAAAGGGTATAAAAAAGCGCTAATCAGTGATTATTAATCTCAAGTTACATAACAGATTTGAAATTATGTGGAAGTTGTATAACCATCCCCCGCCCCCACAACACACACATATGTACACAGAACTACTTCTGTGCTAAGACTGAATAAATGGAATAAAGGAAACCAAAGCCAAAGCTGAAAATTCTGATGATTCTGTGGGACTAATCACAAAACAGTAGTTTCTATATTTATAATTATTTACATCTAACAATAGTCCATTAAAATCCAGCTTGGGGGCACCTTCACATTGTATTTTATATTTTATTTACAACAATACACAGCCATTCATCAGAAGTTCTGTAACAGAGCAAGGATTCCTTCAACCACTGCTTTCATTTAATGTCATTAAATATTAGTCAGTGTCGTTTAAAAGGTAGCTAATTTAGTATAAGTTGAAACGCCTTAATGTGTACTAGTAATGTAACTTTTGTTTAGCATAAAAATGAACCTTAATAAACCTTTTTCCTTCTTTACTGCTTCTGGCTCCAGAATTTTTTAATGAGTTGCAACAGGAGCTCAGCAACTACTATGAGGTTTCTTAACCTGACAGTAATTGTGTCTAATAAGTAGTAGACCAGAGTATTCAGCAGAAGTTCCATGCAGGTATTTAGTATTACCTTACTAATTCCTGGTAATGGCTGGGAAACAAACTGTATGCCGTAACACTGTCCATGAGGCCCTGATTCAGGAGAAAGGGACATGGAGGTAATATAAAATTTCACTAATGAGCAGAAGTAGCATTGGTACATGTTTTACTTTGTTTTGTTTTTGGTATGATTTCTGGAATGCCTTCCAAATCCATTTAAGTATATAGATCAGCAACATCTCACTCTTATGTAGCTTGATAGTTATCCTGCACATTTATTGAATTCCTTCTGTGGGCAGAATGTCCTCAGTATTCCAAACTGAAGGGTACATTAAAAAAAAGAAATAGAAAGCTGTGCTTTTTGGAAATAGCCATTTATTAGGAAGATGGAATAAACATATTCTTGCAGAAAATAGAAAAATCATTTTATAGCACTAAGTAATATAGTATAAGATGATTGTGGGATTGATTAGTTCTCACTTTGGTTTCTGATCAGTGTTTTTATTAGAATGTAAAAATAGAAAGCCTGAAGTTGCTAATACTTATCACAGTCCTACTATGTAGATTGATAAATGAGGAAGCTAAGTCCTGCAGAAGTTGACTAATTTGCCCACTTGCACAGCTAATAGGCCATTGGACAGGATGTGAACTAATCCATTCTGTCTCCAGAGCCCGAGCTCTCTCCAACATGCCAAACAGCTCTGAAACCCTTTCAGTGCACATCTGGGGCCCAGCTTAGGCTCACACTCATTTTGTCAGTCTCCTAATGTGAAATTTTAGGTCACCTGTCTTCACTCTCTTCAAATAAAACCCATAGAAGATTTTTTCAGAGTCAGAGTTGAGATTGATTTTTGTGATTCATTTGTCACTGTGAAAAGAGATTACAGCTGAAAGAAGAGTGACTCATATGGTGGCTCATGTTCACTGCTGAATGACTGGCAGCTTCTATAACAGAAACACAGACTTTTCCTTTCCTTTGGGGAATGAACAGCATGAGGACATTTCATTCAGTAAAGCCAATGACAATTTTTCTTTAAATTGGGCACCCTAATTCTCCCAGGATTGCTGCACAATAATATTCCCATGTCCATAAAATTTCAAGATAATCTTTTCCAAAGGAAGTGCAGTCTCTTTTAAACTATTTACATTGTTTGCTTCTCTTCTAATAATTTCCACAAAATTATCTTATGTATTCAGGCCCTTTTATTAGAACAGAGAGATTGCTCTCTGAAGACTCTGAAAGCAGAAGAATTAAATATTCCTTCACCTAGTTTGTCCTGTTCTGCTCAGCCCACTGATTAGATCAGCTCTCAATTGTGGTAAGATTGTATATGGACTTTGAAATTCTTTAGAATTTCTTACTACTTTGCTAACTATATATATAAAGAATATCCCATTCCTAGGAAGTGTTTTACCTTTTTTGCACTTACCTAGATTACTGATTTTGATTTCTGGCTTTAAGTATGGAGACCAAACTAGTTTGGGGTAATAATTCATGATTACTCTAGAAATTGCCCCTCTAAGTCATTGATAAAACTATGTATTAATCAAGGTGTACTGTACAAATGCAGTGGCTTTGTGAGTTATGAATAAATCTACACTGGAAGACCGTATCACAGAGGGTTCAAGTATACCTTTGTGTACTTGACAGACCTGAGCAGAAATCACAGTGAAAGTGTGGATGCGTTACTTGAATTCCCTCAGCTTCGGTTTCTTCTCATCAGTTTCCTCACAGGCTTCTCACAAGAATTAAATTAAATTATGTATGTGTGTACATGTACATGCATACAAATATTTAGCACACTACCTGGTACTTAATGCTCAAGTGGTAACTTAAATAATTATATTTTGCCTTTTTTCTTTCCTTTCATGGTTTTAAAATCTTTATTCACAAACCAGACATTCCAAAGATATGTTAGTTTCTTATATAAACAGAGAGAATGGCCAGTAATCAATTGCCACAATAATACTGTATAACAAACAAGTAAAAGCCTTAGTGACACACAATATATATTTGTTTTTTCTTACAAGTCCATGGTCTGGTGTTTTTGCTTCGTATGGGCGGGTCTCAGACAATCTCGGCTGTGTCTGTGGTCAGCTGCCCTTCAGCTGGAGGCTGGCTTGGCGAGGATCGTCTCCACCGGGTTATCTGCTCTCTGATCCACAGGGTCATGCTCCAGCCAACCAGCCCGGGCTGCTTCTTTTCTAAGGAACAGCAGGAGAAAGTAGGCAAGGTTATTGAGGCCTAGGCTTGGAACTGACACACAGTCACTTCTGCTCTAGTTGGGTTAAAGTCTACTTTTGAAGGAAGGAACTGCAGAATGACAGGGCAAAGGATGTAGTTACAGGAAGAAGTAGAGAATTGAGGCCCTTTTTGTATTTAACCTAAATGAAGACAAGGTGTCTCAGAAAAAGAAATGTTTTCAAAAAGATGCTAATATGTTTTTGACACATTTTTGTTATGTTGTTTTCAAGTTCTCATGATTTTTACCTTCATAACTAATATCTGTGCAAATTACTATTTTACACAAATTATAATAATAGCTAATCATTATTGAAGATATACTATATGCTAGGTTTATTGGTATTTTACAATTTGTAGTTTGGATTTTTTCCTTTTAAAAATATTTTCTTATTTAAATTTCACATCTACCCTTCTAAGTAAATATTACTACTATTTTTATAATCTCTATTTTAGAGAGAGAGAGTCATAGAGAAATAAGTAATTAATTTATGGTCAGGATGCTAATAAGAAGCAGAGCCAGGATTTGAATCTGGTTTGGTTCAAGTATAGAGTTTGCCATGCTGTATCGCCTTCCTACTCTCTTCTATTTTAGTAACTCTTGAATATGTCAGTCAAAATAAAGAAATAAACACTGACCAGTTAGGTGACTTTTACTTTGTAGTAAATAAACACAAAAGATAAATTAATTCATGCCAGAGGCTATGGTTTTGAGACATATCTATTATATATATAATTTTCATAAGAAGTAAGCTGAAAGATACCCCTACAGTGTGGCTGACCTTGCACTTTCAGAGCCTATATCCTAACTGACGGCCATACACCCATAGTGGAATGAGCCAATTAACTAAGTTCCCATCCAGCTTCTTGGTAAAATGTCAGAACTAAAACAGGATTCATTTAATGGCATTCACTAGTAAATGGGGTCCATTTAAAACAAGACAACAAAGGTTATATTCCTAATTAGAGGATTGAAATTATTACCATCCCAGGAACTGTAACATATTCTTAGTATTTTCCTAGTTTTATTTGAGGTTCTGATGTCTAATATCACTGAAGTTACTGGAACATATTTTGGAAGATTTTCGAGTACTTGAAATGCCCTTCACACAGAATAAAAATAATTGGCTTAGATGCATATGAACCATAAAAACTGACAAAGTAACTGCCAACCTAGATCCCTTACAAACCTTGGTTTCCCTCTTCCTTTTACTTCCATCTCTCCCTACCTATGCCCCTACCCCATGCTAATTTTTCAGTATACATTTATAAATCTATATATAAAATCCCTTTCATTTTCCCCTTTTCTCCACAGTTCCTGCCACTGTCCTAGTCCTGAATCATTATCTTTCTTTTGGAATGAGAAGAGAATGAAACTGGATTACTGTCTAACTCAATACACAAAAGTAAACTTGAAATACAAACTTGTAAAACTCTTAGAATAAAACATAGGCAAAAAATCTCTTGAATATATGCAAGAGCAATTTTTACTGGACACATCTCCCCAGGCAAGGAAAACAAAGTATACTTCTGTACAGCAAAGGACACCATCAACAGAACAAATAATATATAGGAGAATATATTAATAATGATTTATCCAGTAATTGGTTGACATCCAAAATATATAAAGAACTCATATGCCTCAACATCAAAAAAACAAATAACCTGATTAATAAGTGGGTGGAGGACCTGAACAGACACTTCTCCAAAGAAGAAATACAAAAGGCCAACAGGCAGAAGAAAAGATGCTCTATATTGCTAATGATCAGGGAAATGCAAATCAAAACCACAATGAGATATCACCTTACACCAGTAAGAATGGCCAAGAGATAAGAAATAACAAGTGAAGGAAAGGATGTGGAGAAGAAGGAACACTCCTACATTGTTGGAGGAAATATCAATTGGTACAGCCACTGTGGAAAGCAGTATGGAGATTCCTTAAAAAACTAAAAATGGAAATACCATATGACTTAGTAATTCCATTTCTAGGAATTTATCCAAATAAAATGAAATCCCTGATTTGAAAAGATATATGTACCTCTATGTTTATTGCTACATTAGTTACGATAGCCAAATTATGGGAGCAGCCTAAGTTGTTATCAATACAGGAATGGATAAAGATGTGGTACATATACTCAACGAAATATTATTCAACTAGAAAAACAGAAATCCTGCAAAAGAAAATTTGCAGCAACATGGATGGACATAGGGGATATTGTGCTAAGTAAAATAAGCCAGGTGGAGCAAGACAAATACCATATAATTTCACTTATTTGTGGAATCTAAAAATAAAACAAAACGAACAAAATAGAAGTAGACTCATAGACACTGAGAAGTGACTGGTGGTTACCCTGAGGGAAGGGTTGGGGTGAGTGGATGGGAAGGTTTAGGAGGATAAAGGGGCACAAAAATCCTCAATCATAATATAAGTTGGTCATGGGATGGTAGCACAGCATGGAGAATATAGCCCATGATTCTGTAACATCTTCCTATGTTGATAGATAGTAACTGTACTAGTTGGGGTGAGGATTGAATAATGTGGGTAATCATTGAACTACTGTGTTGAATACTTGAAACCAATATAATATTATGTATCAACTATACTTCGATACAAAAAAGAAAAATTAAAATGTGTATGTATATACAGGAAGAATCCTGGAAGACTATATACAAATATGTTCTTAAAGATTATCATTGAGGGTAAAATTATTAAGGATATTTATTTCTTTCTTAGTGTTTTCACACTTTAAAATATTCTTTAATGTTTACTTTTGCAATCAGAAGAACACCTGTGCATTTTATTTTTTACAAGTGTTGAATAATATGTTTTATATTTGCTCTTATTAATGAATGTGAAATTTTTTTGTTTGTGCTTATCAAAGGATGATTTCTATGGAGGATTGTGTTATTTTAAAATACATTTATATGTTACTGATTATTTGAATGACAGTGTCACTATTTAATTATTTACATAATGCACTTTAGTGGTATTAACATACAACAGTTATTTAAGTAGTAACGTTAGGCTGAAACTTCTTCACAGAGAACACCATGTGGTGAAGAAAGGCTCTGAAGGGAGTCTTAATCATGCTGCTAAGGGCTTCTTAGCTAACCTCTCAAGGCTTCCATCAATATCTGAAAAATCAATTTTCTTACTCTCAGATCTCTTCCTGGTCTTAAAGCTAAGACTAGCTTTAAGCTGGATGAGTTTGGAGGTTTGGGGGGGATTACCTTATCAGGATAAGTTTATCCAGTTGGTGATATGTGAAATGTTTACAAAAATATATTGGGGAACTTAAAATTATAAAACTGGATAGAAATGTTTGATATTTATTCACTTAATGAAAGAGAGATTATTTCACAAGTCTGTTCATGCTATTAAAATATTCATACAGATAAACCTTCCATAATAATTGCAGTCATTCTCCAGTATTCCATTCAACAGCATCTTCTATGCCTCCAGAGAAGCTGTGTAAACAAAGGGAACAACAGAAGGCAATTTTATCTGGTTAGGATTATGGTCTCATCTGTAGATGTGTCAGGCTTTGAAGCAAGCTGCAGTCTGCTCTTGCAGCCCTGCTTTGGGGGCTTCTAAGAGGAGTCTGGAGCTCAGTGTGTCTGACTTGGAAGCAGCAAGGGAGAGCACTGTTGCTGAGGATGCTGTTCAGCATTACTGACTTTTCAAAAGACAGTTATTAAAATGGTGTGTGTGGGGTCACGGGGAAGACAGTGTAGCACAGAGAGGACAAATAGGGATTCTGTGGCACCTTACTACACTGATGGACAGTAACTGCATTGGGGCATGGGGAGGACTCGATAATAAGGGTGAATGCAGTAACCACATTGCTTTTATCATGAAAACTTTGTAAGAGTGTGTATCAATGATACCTTAATAAAAAAAAAAAGAAAGACAGTTAAGAAAGATTCAAGATATCTCTTGGGTATGCAGCCTGCAGGAGCTGAGGCGAGTAAGAGTGTCTGGATGTACAAATGTTTTCAAATAGGTTTAAGGAACCCAGCCTGTATTTCTCTGAAAATCTGTCTGATTTAAATTCCTCTTTGAAACAAAAATTTTTAAAAATAGGGAAGTCAAATTAGCAGAAGTAAAGTCTTAAACAGGTTAAACCAAGGTGTGATTGAACATTAATGGTCACTGAAATCAAAATCATTATTTGTTCGTTAAGAGGGCTTTATTTCTGGTAGAGTCTTATCATCTTCTGTTAACTTAGAACACTAAAGCAATCATACATATAAGTATGCTAAACATAGAATTATGGGTAAGTTCACTAATTTTTTGTTATTTTTAAATACTACAACACAAAATAAAATGTTACATTTTAAATATAGCAAGTAATATAGTCTGATTTTTTCTAACTTTTCTGAAAACTCACCATTAAAACTCATAAATAAAGAAACATTTGGGTATTTAAACAGATTTTTTTTACAGTTAAGAAGTTGAAAATACAGGCTTTTTTACATTATATTGTAAATAAACATAGCTCTCTAGATATCTGACCCCCTAAAGGCATTATACCGTGATATTAAAATAAACGTTGATATGTGTAGAATTAGAAAACTAATCAAGTTAGTGCAATATTTATTCTTATGCAGACCACAAGGTGGGATCCAGCAATCCTTCCAAAACTTCTCAAGACCAAGCTCTCCTATTGTTTGTTGAAGAAGGAAATCATGGACTTCTAGTTGCTTCTTTATCTGGGTAAGTGGCTATGATATACATAGTTAAGGATTTTATAATGGGAGTCAAAAGTCCTATCACATTCATTTTCCTTTTTAAGCTATTACATTAGTCTTTAATACTTAGATCCTGCTAACCTCAAGAACAGTAATTTGTGAGACTAGTATACATCTAATATAACTGGTCTTAAACAAGGCTCTAGGGCAAGCAGTGCTCTTGGTTAGTTCAGAGCTCATAATACCAAATTGGATGGTCAGTGTTGCCCTGCCCTGTCCATGCTGCCCTCTTGAGCTCTCAGCGCATGCCACAGTCAGTGTTTTGGTGGGCACTGCCATACTCTTTCATCTGTTATTCAAAGCAGATCTTATCTAATGAGCTACCTGTATCTGTAGGACCTAATAAGTTGCCTATATAAATAGGAAAGGCCTTTCAATAATATTTTACATTTTATCTGGGAACAAGTGGACAAAGTCCTTATTTCATTTGTATATGTAAATTATAGTTTTGGAAATTTCAATCCAAATGGTAGAACAAAAGGAAAGATATTTTCATATATTCATCCATTTAATACATATACACATGTACTATATATATAGATGGATAGATAGATCGATTTAATACCTACAGATGTCAAGCATGGTGTTACTATACCAGGAATATGTTGTGGAACAAAATATACTATTCTGGGACAAAAATACACTATTGCCTGTAGGAAGCTCACTCTTTGGGGTGGGAGAGTCATTAATTATATAATATAGAACAGGGATAAGTGCAATAAAGAACAGTTTAGTGGTGCTCTGAAAGGTGATAATTGGAGATTTGAACTAATTAGGGTCTGTAACGATTGAACTGAGAGAAAAAGAATGTATGGATGTTAACCACGCAAAGAAGGGGCGGGGTGAAAATGTTCTAGGCAAAGGCAGCAGAAAGGGCAAAGTTTCCTCTGTGGATGTGTGTCTTCATGAATTACCACTCCTTCTTGCTCTCTAGGGTGGTGGCTCCTTCCCTGCCCATCCCACAGTCTTTCCACAAAGGCACCAACTCTCAGCTCCATCCATAATCCTGTGCCCTAAGACCAATGGAAAAACAAAACAAACAAAATCAACCAAGTTATTTGTGAACTAACTAAGATAAATAAAAATGCAATTTGCTAGCTTCTTCAGGTAAAGATCTTTAACAATTTAAATCCCTATAATGTAATGCTGATTATTTCTAATGATTTAGCAATAAGTCAACTAAATGATGTGCTATGAAAGACCTTTCTGAAGGAAAGATCCACTTAACCTGTATGGAATTTAGATATTTATCAATAATATCATAATTAGCATAATTCTGTTTGGATACTTAATATTGCTTTGACATTTTCACTTATCAATTTCTTTGAATAAACATGTTTTATATAAATATAGGACTTATGAGAAATATAGGACATAGAGAAAAAAGTTATAGGACTTATGGCAACGTTAATTAATTAATTCCCAGGCAATTGCTTTATCTGTCAGATACCTTTTCTTTTTTGAAATGATATTACATTCCAAACAAATAATTGATCTGGATAGTGGTTATGCTCTCATGTCATACCTATAATACAGCTTTGTATCACAACTGCAGGTGAGATTCACTCAGACTCCAAGTCAGGAAGTAATACATTGTAGAGTCTTGAAAAACAGGTAGATTCTGGGGAGAGAAGAATCAGTAATGATACTTTAGGCAAGATAATGAACAAAAGGAAAAGAAATAAGAAAAAATAATGTGTCTATATATATAAATATTTGCCCACTAGAGTGACAAACATATATATACACACACACATACCTATATACTAACATAGAAGATTATCAGTACTACTGATTTTCTCACTCCTTGAAGATGAACTCGCTGTGTAGATCTGAAGATAACCACAATTTTTTGCATTCTAATATATAATATTTCTTCAAGACTGTGAGAATTCCTATTTCTATTGGGAGAAACCTCACATTAGACTCTCGGTGTGTGGTTTAACCCAGTGGTGCTCTTAAGATGGTCATACACAAGTCCTGGTCAGCCTATCTTAAAGAACACCATGTTTGTTAACCACAGCCCAGACTAGGTGGTGATTGCCAAGACCATTTCAATTCTTTTTCACTGTCTTCTCATTAAGGGATGAAAATGTCTTAGAATTATAGTAAATAGTTTTGGCATATATGCTATGATGGGTAATGAATTTAGGTGTCTTAGAGGCTTGGCAAGTAATATAATGCAGAAGTAGTATAAAGCAGTGTTTGTCAAAATGCAATCCTGGGGCCAGTATCAGTATCAACCAGGGAACTCTTAAGTAATACAAATTATTGTACCCCACTTAAGACCTTGCAGATCAAAAACTTCAGATAGGTGAACAGTATGTTTAACAAGCCCTACAGGTGATTCTGATTTATGCTCAAGTTCGAGAACAACTGCTGTAGAATAATGGGGAGTTATGGACTACAGTAAACTAGAAAGTCCTAAAGTTTTCAAAGCCAAGGTCAACCTATTGAGCTGTCCAAACAAAACACAAACACTGCATATGAGGGAAAAATTTAACCCATGTCTGCAGATTTAAGGGGATTTTGACACCTTTCATTTTGGTTTGAAAACACTTATAGAAAACACTTCTGTGGTTATCCATTTGCTGTCCCCAATTATGCTCTCTTAACAGCACATTCTTGGAGTCAGTAGGACGTCCTCATAAAATGAGAATGGTAGATGATGTGTGCATATTTCATAGAATGAAGTGATCTGTCTCCGTTGGTTTTCTTATTGAATTGAAAATCTATAAAGCTCATGAAAAGGCTTTCTGAACATCTAATCCAACCTGTTCATTTTATAGGTAAGAAAATAAAGTTGAGAGGCTGAGCAACATGCTGAAGATCAGAGAGTAAATAGATGTAGTAGTGGTTATATTGTAGTAGTGGTTATGAGGAAGAGGCAAATGCATGTACACTACATATTGAAAAAACTGTATTCTTTTTTAAATAAATCTGTATATTTATAAATTATGAGTATATAACATGTAGAAACAAACATTTTCAGTAAGAATACATCGATAAAATTATAACCAAGGCCAGTGTGAAAATGATTCTGTATTCACTTCATGAAGGCATGGTATAAGAATTCTTTAAGTATGCCTATTATAATTAATACATATAAATATTTGCAGCTTGCAGCACAACAGTAACTTAATTTTATTTACTCTGATTCTTTTATCCATGACATAGGTTAGAGTGCCACATATACTAGGAGCTCCCTTCACTGAAAAATTTATAAGAGAAAGGTTCTTGTTTGCTAAGTTCCTTCTGTTTCTTGCTTTCTAGAATTCTTGGTACACTGTCAGTACTCAATAAATATTTGTTGAATAGATGAAAATGGAGATACGTTATTTAATTTTCCTGCCTACTCACATTGTATTTTTTTCTGAAATTATTCTCCCATAGCCCTGTGTATACAATGGAGCCTGTATTGCTACCCTTTTACCATGGCTGATGGGATGTATAACTGATAGGACCAGGATAAATTTGGCCAATTACTTCTTTGCCCTGGAAATGTGGAATTGTGACATGGAGACTTGAATGTGTGTTCAACATTTGAAGTGGTGGCATTAGGTTGTCTGTTTTCTGTGAATTTTTCAACAGGCAAGTAATGGTTGTCCACCTTTTATCTCTTAAGTGACAAGAATACATATGTCAGTCAATAAAGCATGTTCTTATGCTTACATTTATTGGGATATATGGATTTTTTAAGTAATTACATAAATAATGTTAAGAAAAAAATTAGTGTCATGAAAAAGCAAGGTGAGATGACAGCAGCATTATTTTAAGTAGGGTATTCAGGGACTGCTGCTCTGAGTGGGTACCATTTGATCAGAGATTTGGATGAAGTGATGAGCAAATCATGTGAATAGTTGTAGAGTAACAGTCCAGGCAGGGAAAACCACAAGCACAAAAGCTCAAAACATGAAGACCAGTTTGGCTGGAGTACAGAGAACAAGGGAGATGATGGTAAGAGATATGACAAAATATAGTCAGAAGTCAAATCCTTTGGGATTGGAGGGTCAACATAAGGACTACAGAATTTTTTCTAATGACACTGTTAAACCTTTGTAAGGATTTTAAGAAAGGGAGTGATTTATATTGTCAAAGGATCATTCTCAGTGACAAAAAATGGCGACAGGGAAACCAACCAAGGTGTCACATTGGTTGAGAAGAAGGTGGCAGTGTTGAATGTGCTGATGGTTAGATTTTATATTGTGAAAGTAAAGCTGAAAAGACTTGCTATTGGTTTGGATATGAGATATTAGATAAAGAGCAGATTAACTGGGTGAATTCACTAGGTGAATATGGTGCCATTTAAGTAAATGGAAACACGTGGGAAGAAGCAAGTTAGTTTGGGGTTAAAGTGGCAACGAAATCAAGAGTTTGGCTTTGGTCATGTTAAATTTAGGATGCCTATTAGACATGGGAGTGAATACTTCGAGTAAATGCCAGGAAGTCTGTCTAGAGTTGAGCAGAGTGATTGACAAAGCAGTTTTATTAGATTAGTGAGGACAAGAAGATGTGTGAGGTGAACTCTAGAGTGAATAAGAAGCAAGGAAGCAACGACACAGGATATAGACAGCTGCCACAATGAATTTTTGAAAAAAGAATGGAGAAATAGGGTACAAATTATAAAAGGATTATAGAACAGAGTTTTTTTTTTAACTGGGTATTTTAATATATTATTACTTGACTGTTGTGTATGACTATAAAATTGTCTAGTAGAGAATGGAAAAAAGATAAAAGAAGGAAGTTATAGTTATAGAACAGATGTCTTTGAGCAGGTGTGTGGGGGAAGTGATCTAGTCCACTAATAAAGGAGTTGGCCACAGACTGGAAACAATTTATCCATTTTAATGAGAATGAAGTCAGAGTGTATGGGGACAGACAGAGATCATTGGTAGCTGTGATGGGAAGGGGAATATGTAGGTGCTTTTCGGATTACTTCTGCTTTTCAGTGAATACAAGGTAAGTTGAGAGTGATATGTGGGAAAGGGTATTAGAGATTTGAGGAGAGAAGAGGTATAAAATTGACTTTTCAAAATATGAAATTGATTAAGAAAATACCTTGTGCATAAGAGAAGAGTGAGGGAGGAAGGCATCTGAATTCTAGAAAGAAGACCAAGTGACACAAGAGAGTGAAAGGGGTAACCTTGGTTCTAGTCCCACAAAAGGCTCAGTTATTTTTCTTGTCCTTGGGTGTGTCTCTATTCCATAAATCATCCTTGTTCCCAGCCATCTGTTTGTTTTGTTTTGCTGATGGCAGTTTGAAAATACTTCAGTTAATTTTTAATCGTCATTGATTCTTGAGGAAGACACTGCATAAAGATAAGATACTGTGATACACTAATCAACCTGTATTTGGTCTTGGTAGTTTCTTGAAAGCTTTTTGTCATTCAGTCAGCAACAATCATTGCATCATACAAGCAGATGACTAGATTTAATTTTTAGCTTTAGAATGACTAATTAAAGCCCTGAAGGACACAGAGAATAACGTTTATACCAATAGAAAATAATTTTGAAGAACATGAGATCAGTCAGAGTCTGTTTTCACTGGCTCAGGAAGATGGAGACAGCTGGGTATAACAGCGCTTCCAGTCAGTGCTTTTATGAGTCAAGGCATTCATAAAAATTTATATTTATAGAGGCAGCTAACTGTGGGCATTCTCCACCATGCCACAGCTAGTTGACCCAAGGAATGAGAAGATCAAAGTCTTATCACAGCTGTAACCCATTGACAGTACCAGTTTGCTCTGGCACACCCGTCAGTGAGTTTTCTGGTAGAGGAAAGAGGAGGGCCCCTGCATCTGTACGGGTACCTGTGCACCTGTATGGGTACCTGTGCTCTGTATGGGGATCTGTGGGCCTGTACGGGTACCTGTCCATAAGGGAGTTCTAAAGAAATTGAGTTACAGTTCTTCCACACTTCTGTTTCTGGCCTGAATATTTCCTTTTTAAGGAGAGAGAACATTTTATGAATTTATGGAGAGATGAGAGAATTTGGCTTCTTGCTCTTATTTCCCTCCTCTCCAGCTGCTTCTGTTTTGGGATTGGACAACAGTTTTAACTTCCTCTCGGGATATTGTGTATTGACATGCACTATACTCTGCCACTGAAAGGAGAGAATTGAGGGTTGTAGATAATGTATGAAAGCAACCAGCCCACAGGCTTGGTATAATAGCTGCTTTATACATCTGTTGAATGAGTTGAATGACTAAAACTTTAATGAGTAGTATAGCTTAAAATTCTTGAATCAGAGTTTTCTGAATCTTTGACTTGAACTAGATGGTTAAATTAAATCATAGAACTGTTAAGTATCCAAAAGCATGTTATTACCCTCAAAGTGGAAATTTCTGTTTCTTTCCTGCAATATTTTCTTTGGGCTGTAAAATAATTTCGGGTAAAAATTATGAACATTGAAATGGTTAAGTGCACATTGGTGTGACTAGAACTGGAAATAAACCTCTTTTAAGGTCTGTGATCGATAACAAAAGAGTTAGATGGGATTCCCTAAATGACTCACAATGGGTGGCCAGAAATAAATCATATTACTTGACTATATGGAATTCAAATAATAAAGAAATATAACTGGGTCAATGCACTATTGGTTCCAACTTGGGGATGACAACTTGAAAGGATTATAATCTATTTAGTATACAAATTCCTCAGAGGAAGTAGGAGAAAAACGTGATTAGCTAGTAAACAGGCAAAAAAACCTATGCTTATAATTTTGTATTGATTTCTCATGGTATGTAAATTAGAAAACCTAGCTGATTCTGTATGTGAGAAAGTTAAAAAACAAAAAGAACTGGTGGAGTTTTGGAGGAATGAAATTATGATTCCCAGAAGTGTGGGACACACAGCCAGGGTTCAGACACATACACTGGTGTATAGTTAGATGATTTCAGAGAGAAGAAACATGAGCATTTAGTTATGTGGGTTTGAGCAGAAACTGAAATGGGATTAGAGAGGAATATTCAAGATTTTTACATCTTGCTCTTAAAAATATATTCAATTTCTTGGGAATTTTGAATATGCTTTTTTGTCATATTTTTCCATTAATAATCAAAATAAGATGAAGTTTACAGATATTTTTATATGCAGTCCATCCAGGGAAACTGCAATAATTTAATTGTCTGTTTTGCTAAACTGTGAATAATCTATTGTAGCTTGTCTTGTGTTCAGTTAATAAGAATGGTGTGAAGATGCAGGCAGCCTTCTGTTCTTTTGTTTACAGGGTCTCTTAGTTCTGTGGCTCCCCTGGCAGTAATCTTTTTTTTTTGAAAGGTAACAGAGGTACAAGTGTAAAACATTTATTTAATTTGTTTAGATTTATAAAACCATGCCCATTCTCTAGGTCTCTGGGGCATGAACTAGATAAGAACATATGGCGTTATCTATTATTTTCTCAACTCTAGTTATGTAGTAAGGCATTGTAGAACGTCAAGAAGGAAATCTCAGATTGCTCTCCTTGGCGTAGTGATTTCTTGGATTATGTTCAGTTAAATTTAATAAAGGGACATTTATTTCTCTAAATAATCAACCAAGGCCATGGTTTTCAATCTTTTAAGACTAGTAGGAAACATTCAGAATTCCTTTCTACTACCAGAAGTCCAACTAAGCTATTAGCCACTGTTAATAGGGCATATTATTGTTAAAATGTCTTAATTGTGGACTATAAGGACATTTACAATATATTCAGATTGACAATAGTTATGCCATTTTTTCAGCATAGTCTTAATTCCTAAATGAAGTTAAAAAAAATATAGCAAGTCAGAAAATGTACTTTTAAAGAGTATTGTTTTATCCACAGTAAGTTTATTTTTCCATGTTTAATGTTGCCAGAACAGTTACAATTGTTTTAAACAGTGTAAAAATTACTGTATCAAGAGGATTATGCCAGGCCAAAGTTCCTGTAAACCAGAAGTGTTTTATGTTTTGTTTTGTTTATTGCCAGAAGTTAAATCCAGAAAACACAGCTGTAAGGTCTACCTAAATGGCTAACACAAGAGACAAAAGGCTGTTCCACTTATTTGGAGGATTCTATTTTGATCCTGTCAGTAAGTAGTTGAGAACAATTCTGAAACATTGGCTAAATTCTCTGTTTCTTTCTATATTACTTTCCTCCCAAGTTCTACTGGTGTTTGTATTTACATACATGCCCACATGCACGTACTTAAAGGTTATTCTCTGATGATAGGTTGGTTGAATAGCTGCCTTTTCTCCCAGTTTACATCTTGGCTTTTATTAACATTTTTATCAGAAAGGCTTTGCTGAAGTCTTGTAGTTCTCATATGTTAGGAATTTGTACTTATTTTGGCTAGAAAAATCTAATACCATCAAGAATCTTGAATCAGCTAGGATTATATTGTCCTTCCTCTGCTTCTTGGACAGGTCCAAGAAAATCTTTAAAGAGTTCTTCACATTTGGCAAAAACTCAACATAACATATACTGTTAACATTGAGCTTGTCAAGAAATGTAATGTAATTTGGACAATTAGAGCATCAGCCCCTTGAAAATTGGCTTGCAGACATTTTTCTCATTTAACAACCAGTGATATTAACATTCAGGAAAACAAAATTTGGTTGAAATCAGGAGAAGAACATATCAAAGAAAATATAAGGTAATTTATTTCAAAGAAACTGGAATGAATATTTATTGTTTCTAGTGGTTCATCTGTTTTATCATTTCTCATTAATGATTTTTAATCTATTATTTGGATAGAGGCTTAATGAAATATTGTGATACACATGACATTTAATAATTAATTTTATGTAGGCTCCAAATAGTTTATATCTAAAGAGTTATTTGGCCAGTATGTCACAGCAAAGGGATAGCTCTAGGCACGGATGCCTTCCTAAGGACTAGGCAGTAGTAGTAAATCTGTTCTACAGCTTTAGTATCACTCAGATATAGTGAGACATATCATATCTTTTAGATATGTATTTCAGATATAGTCACTATCCATATTTTCTCTACTTTAGTCTAAGTCTTTTTTCTCACTCCTAGATTTTGGCAACACATTCCAAGCTCCTTTTTGGCCAATAATTTGCAGTCCTCCAATCTGTCAAAGTAACTTTATGAACTGTTACTGTGAACTTGATAAAATCTTAAAACCCTTCAGTGACTCCCTATTTCCTTCGTTATGAAATCTAAACATCTCAGCAAGTCACTAGTGCTTTATCTTTGGCTAACTTCGCTACTATCATTAGTTAGTCTCAAGGCTCAGCAGAAGTCATAAGAACAGTAGTTTAAAGAATTATTATGACATTCTTTCACCTTATATGGAAGACAACCTTCTCTGAACATCTAGGGTATCCATTTTGCTACTAGATAATAAATGGTATGATTCATGAATATCTTAGTCAAAATATGAGGGTGAGATACTTTGTCTCATGGAATACCCCTGAGTAATTAAACAATACTTTGCTTAAAAGGGCATTTATTTATTTTAATTCTATAAAACAGAGCCTGCTAATAATTCTTGGAACTTTAACATTTTGGTGTATCTTCATTTTATGGAATAGTTGCAAGAATAGGAAGGAATTTTGTGTACCTGTTATGCGGTTTCCAACTGTTCACATTTTTCTCCATTTGCCTAATTGTTTATCAGTTTCTCTTTTGTGCTCTAGCACCACCTTCCCCCACACATACCATTTTTCTTAAACTTTTGAGAGTATACTGGAATATAGTCCTTCAATACTTGTAAATATTTCAGTGTGTATTTCTTTAAAAAAGGGTGTTTTCTTCCAAATCACATTATACTTTCAAAGTTAGTATTGAAACAAAACTGTCTAATCCGTACACTATATTCAAATTTTCTTACTTGTCTCAGTAATGATGAAATCATAATGTACACTAATTTATAAGGCAGAAGTGGCCCCTTCAGCTTATTTGACAGAGAAAAATGTTTGTGAGAGTCATCTATCTTATTGTATAGTGTAAGTGGTTTTTCCCTCTTTATTGCTGAGTAGTATTTCACTAATATATCCCAGTTGGTTCATTTTTATTTCATTGGTTCATGGTAGTGACTATTATTTCATTTTTAGCAATTATGAGAAAATCTGCTCCAAACATTCTTGTTTGTTTTTCTGTAGGCTGATGTTTTTATTTCTCTTGGGAAGTACTGGGGAGTAGAAATACAGACTTATGTTTAACTTTTTAAGAACATCTAGCCTTTCGCAAGATTTTTGTACCATTTTATACACCTTTCAGGAGTTTACATGAACTCCAGTGCCTCTACCTCTTTGCCAGTATTTGTTGTGATCAGTTTCTTTACTACACGGCATATTGGATGCTATGGATTAATAACTCGCTGTGCTTTCCATGTGTATTTCCCTGGAGACCAATGAGCACCTTGTTGTGTGTTTACTGGTCATCCTATTTCTTCTGTGTTAGGTATCCAATTTTTTTCCCCACTTTTTATTGAGGTGGTGTTGTGGTTTTTTTTATTGCTGAGTTATAGGAGTTACTTATCTATCATGAATATAAGCCTTTGCCAGTTGTATTTTTTTTCTCCTGGTGAAAATTGTCCCAGTGAAAAATGTCTCTCAGTTGTGGTTTGCCTGTCCATTTTTTTTCATGGTGTCTTTTGATGAGCATGAATTTTTAACCTTAATGAAGTGTGAGTTGGCATTTAAAACTTTTTTTGACTCTGCTTTCTGGTCCAGTCTAAGAAATCAGTATTTAACCCTTAGCTATGAAGCTATTCTCTGTTTTCCTCTGGGAGCTTTAGAGCTTTAACTTTTACATGTAGGTTTATAATCTATCTCAAATGAGTTTTCTATATCATGTGACATAGTGGCTGAGGCTCACTATTTTCCATATGAATATTCAGTTATCCCAGAAACATTTGCTGAAAAGACTTCCTTTCCCAATTTAATTACTTTAGCACCTTTGTGGAAAATCAAGTGAATGAGATTTCTGCTTCTGCCTAGTATATATAAAACTGGAAAGAGTGCCTTGTTCATTCTAACAACTATATATGGCTGGACAAACTATACAATCATAATTTCTTGAGACTGCCAAAGAGCTGAAAAAGCAGGGCAGCTCAGTGACATGGCATACAAGGCAGAAGTGGCCCCTTCATGAAGTGACAGCACAGACAGAGGGGCTTATGTGTTGTGCAGTGGGAAGAAAGAGTATTACCAGACAAGCTGAGAACAGCCAGCTAAAAATTTAACATATTGTTGGAGCCAAGCATGGGCTGGTAGGTCAGTCTGGAAAGTGTCCCCAGGAAGAGAGGCAGGGTGATGGTTCAGCATACTGAGTATTCCCCTGCCTGTTGTCCTCTGAAAATCATTGCTGTATGTCTTTTATAAAGTTTTATAGTTATTTTTGGCCAGAGGACTAGTCTGACACCAGTCACACTCTGGTGTACAGGATATTGTTTTTAAGAGGTGTGCTATTTATATGAAAGGCCATAGATATACAAACCTACAAAATACAATACAAACACAGAGGAACATTTTTTTTAAAGGTATTGACAATAATTTCAATGTTAATAAACCACATAAAATGTAGACTCTGAATTTGTAAGGTTTGTCTTAAAAATTATTTCCTTTTTATACATTTAGCTTTATTCTGTCTCTTTCTACTGTTTCCAGCCTTATGGTCTTATTTTTTCTTTTCTCTTGATAAAGCATTTTAAGTTAGATAGTAATAGCTCTCAAATTCCAATAGGGCTGGCCAGTTCAGAGCATTCCCTAGTTGTGTTGGCAATATCTGTATGAACAATATCAGAGAAAAAGTGTGTCGCAAAATTTATAGGCCCTTGTGTGGTACAGTGACTTACTGATGATGGTTTAGGATTATAGGTAGAGAATTACTTACACATTTGTTTATTATCCAATCAGTACACAAGAAATTTCTTCATAGTGTCTAAGAATCATCTTTTTGTTTGTTTGTTTGTTTTTATTTTCAATTGCATGTCTCCTACCATACCATGATGAAAAAAGTTAACAATGCTATTTCATCTCACCACACTATGACTCTTTGCAAACTATTTGTATTGGAACAATATAGGTCTTTTTGCCTCTGTTGTTAGTTCCCTAAAAGCATTCATGTAATCCTGATTATATCAGTACTCATGATATATCACCATCTATTGTGCTGCCCATGAACCTGGCTTCCAGAAACTCTCTCAGAGGCAGTTCTCGTGTTCCATTGATGATGATGATACATGTCAATCTTTCAACCATGTGTTCTTCTGGATGTTATAATTGCATTAACTACATTTCTGGAAGGTAATCATTTAGTGTTAGCTATGCCTTTGCCTTCCATGTACTGCCTCTTGTGGTCAAGATAGGCAAGAGACCCATGGACAGAGCAAGAGTAGTACCATTAGTTCAAGGAATATCCATCCCTGTTTGACGTAGCTTAAGATTGAACCAGGAGACTATAACGTTACCATATTGATAAGAAAAGAGAGGACCATTTAGAAAGATTGCTGTTGTGAACAAGAATCTCTATAAAGTTTTCTTGGGAGATAGTGCCTGACATGTAGTACAAAGGCTGCTACAAGGGTGGAGTAATCTCCCTGGTGTCAGCACCGAGGGCACATATGGTAAAAGTCAATGCCACTAACCCTCACTGTGTGCTGTGGAACAGGAGTGGCACTACAGTTGGAGCATGGGAAGAGCTGACACATAAGTCTACATGTGTGACTCAATCACAGGATTAGCAGTGGTCCATCAGCAGCCCAGAACCCTGTACTCACCTTATGTCTACTGTAAGAGAAAGTCACCCAAGTCCATGTGTCTTCACCATTATGGTAGCTCAGTTTTATGAGATCCTGCAGAAGAAATACCCTGCTGAGCAGCTGGAGCAAGTCTCTTGCTAGGCTGTCTTCCAGACCTAGACTTAACCATAGAGATCTGGGAAGTCTACTTAGGTTATGTGAATCCCAGAGCTCCTTGGGTTATCTGGTTGCGCCTGTGCATTGGAAAGAGATCCAGAGAATGCTCCAAGCAGAGAAATGTGCAGTAGGCTTATGTGGGCCACAGTCTGGTTCAGGAGACTATGCCCAGATGGCACTGCCTGTGCTGGACTGACCCGGGCAAAGGACAACTTAGAAGTTTTGAGGAAGGCTTTTAGAGGCATGCATCCTCTGAAGTGCAGGGCCAAGAGCAGAGGCCTTAACTTGTTCATGTCTAAGACAATACTGGGTCTGTCCCTGAGTTAAAATACCCAGGATATCCAAACTTTCTGAGTGGTTGAATGGAATAATTTTGTTAAATGGAGATAAACCAAGCTGAATTAATTAAGTAGGAACGGTAGTTTTTGAGTATTCAATGTCACTATATTTAAGTACTCCAGTATATGAAATACACTAACTTAAGAATTAATAAAGGTATATATATATACACATACAAATTTTCCCTTTTACTTGAAGCTTTGTTAGTTACTGACATCTTTTCCTAAAGGGAAGGGTAGAAAGAACACCATGGGGTATTATGTGTGAAGAAATGTTTTTCCTACATAATAATCCCATGAAAGGTGTACAGAGTAAAGCACACATTTGTTTGTTTATCCTAAATAAATTCCCTTGAGATGGAAGGAATAGCAAAAAAGTGCTAGTATTCCTGAATTTGTGAAACAAATATGTGATTATACTATCTGTAAGCTCTATACTTTCAGAAGTTTTAGGGTTTGCAATCATTTGAAACTATTCATAACTCTTTACAATGTGTCCATATGTCTATATACACTAGCATAATTATTTTTAATGTTAATAGAGTAATTTTACAAAATTTCTTAACCCTTTATGTTGGTGAGATTGCATAATGCAAAGTAAGAGGATTTCTCATAATTTTAAAATATGACTAAAATATAACATTTTTTCTCTTATAATTTATCTTTCGATTTTAGAAAGGTGAAGGAGTCTGAAATCTTTAGTTAACTTTTAAAATACAGTTTTTTTGTGTGTTTGTCATTAACATTCAAATAATCTGAAATCGTCTATAAGATGCCTAAACAAACTGGCAAAAGTGAAAAATTCAGCAAATCGAACTAAATACTCTTAACAGACCCAAACCAACAAAGACAAACAAAAATACATTTAGGTACCAGTAGATATTTTAAGTAAGATAAACTGCCCAACCCTTCTTTTAAGAGAATACATTGAGCAAAATTGGTGGTATATTTGGCCATAGATTAAGATGAACTGAAATTTTCAAGGTGACTAACTCCTTAGTCTAAATGAATTTGATGCTTGTCGAAAGTTGTTAAGAAAATCTGACTCAATCTGACTCTTGAAGCCTTAAAAACTGTTAAAACAACTATGCCCAGTGCCCCTGAAATAGACAGTATAAATTTCTGCAGATAATGTAAGCAAATAATTTATGGTGATTATAAATTAGAAAGTACAAGAAAGTTTTCAAGCAAGGGAGCTGACCCACTAAATGATTACTCAGCTCAAGAAAGGAGCCAGACTCCTGGGCCACTACACATTGGTTATGCATCCGTTTAACTGTTCATCAGGAAATTCATTTTTAAACATATTTTTATTTAAACTTTTTAAAACTTAAGTTCCCTAATAATGATATGGTAACCCAGAATAAGATGGGGTGTGTGTGTGTGTATATATATATATATATATATTTTAGGAAAAACTAAGAATTTGGGGGTGTTGTAAGCCAGAGTTTCTCATCCTCAGTACTACTGACATTTAGGGCCGAAGGAGCCCTTGTTGTGGGGCCATTCTGTGCACTGTAGCAAGATCAAGAGCACCCCCAGCTTCACTCACTAGATGCCAGTAGCACATGCATTTCCCCACAGGGATAATCAAAAATATCCTGAGGCATTCCCAAATCTCCCCAAGAGGTCACAATGGTTCCCAGTTGAGAACTGATTCTATCAAGTAAAATTATGCAGTATTTAAAATTTCCTTGTTGACAAGAAAAACCTGCAGATTTTTTCTGCTTCTCCAGAAAAACAACATTTTAATAGGTGGGAAGAGACACCGAATGATATAATTGTATCCATTTCATTGTTGATGTCTGTGTAGCACAGAAGCAAGAAACTTAAGACTGAATACATGCACAAATATATATTGTGTAATCCAACAAGCGTGATCCTGCATACTGTAGTTGTTTGCTTCTTAATTGTATTTGAATTTGGTTGCTAGCATTTAAAGTTGCAATGATTTCACTGAAATAACTTGATTATGACTTCTGAAAAAAAATCAACTTCTAGCAAAACTATGCCTCAGTTTCCAAAAGAATAATTTACTGGATGTTGCCCTTTTTAGATAGGATATATGCTCTTTATTTTATCACAACTGACTTATTCTTAAAAATAGATACTATGTTACCTATGTAGTCACTATAATCATATGAATTTGAAAGTCTAATAAGTAAATATATCGAATACTTAATCAAAAGCTCAATTAACTTTAAGGAATGAATTCTAAGTTCTAAAAATTAGGAAGGAAAACAGAAGCATTAGTGGAGAAGAGTACTTGGTGGGGTGAAAGAGGGAGGATGATTTATTATTTTCTTCAATGCAGTGGATCTGGGTATTAGCATATTAGCTTATTAGGAATTCTTTTGAGCTTTTCAGTAACTCTTTATTTTTAAACTTGTAGTAAGATAACCGAGATAATATGCAAGGATTATTGTCTGGGCTGCAATCATAATACTGAAAAGATCTGGTGAATCAAGCTGTGGGCAAGCGTCACATTTTAGAGGGTGTTTATCTTTGTCAATAAATAGAAACGGGGTCAATTCTTCCATGTTACTCAACAAATATGCATTTCTTTTAGAAACTTTAATAGTGGAAAGTTTATGGGATGAATGTATATTTTGTAATTAGTAATGAATAGTATTAGCTGCTGCCAACAATAGGTTATCTACTTGTATTGATTTTGTTTTATATGCCAATTGTGGAAAATTGTGCTTAAATAATATACTTTGTTTGTAGAAATGTTTTGAATGACCGTGGGTGTTTGTATGTATAGAGCAGTACAGAAAAGTTTAGAGTAGTAGCCTGGGGTTATGAACTACAGTTTGGCTCAATTAGTTCAATTTTTTATTCGTACTATCTGGGAAAACTGCCTTCCGCATCATAATAAATAGTAATAATTCGTTGACTCAAATGGAGACAGGGTAGTTCCAAATCAGCAGGAAAATAGTATTTAGAGGAATTTTGAAAAATTTGACTTTTTTATGGATCCAAGAATTATGAGAAAATAATTCTATATCTAGAAGTGGTTCTGGTGTAACTTTTTAAATAAATACAAGTTCTTATCTTATAAACTACATATTAATCCTTAGATATATTTCACTTTTTTATTTAGTGCATGCTATTCAGCTCCAATAAAGAAAGGCAAATCAGGTGCTTTTGGTAATAACTATAACACTGTTATTTGCATCTAGTTATGAAATATAAGCAAATAAAAGATATATTGAAATTTTTCAAAATATTACCTTCAAATGATTTGAAGACAAAGGTAGTCATTCGTAGTTGGAAAATTGTTAACTCATTCACTGTAAGTGCATACATTTTTAAAATAGGAAAACTGTGTGCTAGCCATTAGGATTTTTGCTTTATTTGTTTTAAAAATCAAACACAGACATTGGGAGTGATCCATGAAACTTCGAATGAGAAGAAGGAAATATTACAGTTCCTTTTTAGAGGTTAAGAGAGACATTATTTTCCATGAAGAATTGATGATTAAAAAAAATTTAATGCATGCAGATTTTATTCATAACCAAGAAAAATAATATTATTGTTCAGATGACTTCTTTAATATTTATAATTTATAGTAGACTGAAATTTCCCTAATTAATTTTTGATTAGCATTTTTAGTTATCACAGACTTTGTACAAGGAAAGAAGACACACTATTCTAATCTGTTGTTCTTTCCTTTTTTGAAAAATATCTTAATATTACTTAGCAATGGGTTCTCCTTTGAAAAACAGAAACCTTAGTTTATAGTAACTTAAATAAATGAGGTTTTTTTCCTATGTAAAATAGCTGGAAACTAGGCAGCAATTGGCCTTAGTTCAGTTGGTGGTTTCTTTAGATAGCGATAGATCACTGCTGTATTAAGGCATGAGAAAGAGGAAAATGTAGTGCCAGCCACATTTCTTCCTTTTTATTAAGAATATAAAGGCCTCTTTTATCTTCCTCTTGTGTCTCATAAGCCAGAACTATGTCACATGGCGTTCCCAGCTATAAAGGACACTGGGCAATTGAATATTTATATTTCCAGACTTTTATAGTTAGAATGAAACAAAGGTTGGGAGGAAGTATTAGACACACTCTATGCCTAAATAATAATTTAATTTGATCATGGGATGATATATCATATCAGTGAATTGAAGAGTCAACATTTTAAAGAAGCAGACTTTCCCCAATAGACTCCAATAAAAATTCGAGTAGGTTTTTCTGGTGGAAATTGACAAGCTATTCCTAATGATTTGATGGAAAATCAGACCATGAATAACCAAGGCATTCTTGGACAGGAACAAAGCTGGAGATTTATGTACCAAACTTCTTTATTTAACAATAGTAGTGTAGACTAAGGTATTAACAGGATAGACAAATGATGCAGAATAGTTTTCAGAAAGCAACCATCCATACACGATCTCCTAAATTATGGTCAGGATAACCTGATAGTGCAGAAGGAGAAGGGTGGTCATTTTAACACTTGGTGTTGATTTAGTTAAAAATATGGATGGAAATAAAAATAAAGTGTTGTTTCTACTTTATACTACACATAGAAAATCAGTTCAAGATAGATTGTTGATTTAATATGAAAGCTAAAGCAATAAAGCTTTTGGAAACTTCTAGAACCTCTTTCTTGTGCATGTGTGCACTCTCTCTTTTGCTTTCTCACTTTCTCTGTGTCTTTGGCCATTCTTTAAGTAGTACCTGAAAATTCAAGTCCCTAGCCAATTTGTTAGGAGGAACTAGATTTAGTCTCTTGGAAGTTGTGTAAATAATTGCTCATGAAACAAAAGTGAGTAGGTCTGAGAGAAACGAGTATAGAGGGTCTCTAAAGTCAATGTATTGATTTCATATACAGAAGTTGCCTCCCACCTCCATGCTTTTTCTCCAATTTCATGTCCAGGGAATTATACAGAAAGAGATTTTGTAGTACTTGTGTGTGTGGCTTCAAGTGGTGGCAAATGTCTGAAACTGGTCAGGTTGTTTAAGTCATCTAAGGTTTTATGATTGACTGCTTAATTCAAAATTTATGTTGAAAGAAACCTTTCTTATTTGTTTTTGGCCACTGCTTTTCATGGTCAGGATATAAATGTATAGGTTTTTCAGGCTCATGTTTTCCTAGGGATTTTCTTATGTCTAATGCCATTAATTTGTCCATGCAATAAACACTTTTTGTTTAAATGTACAAATAACTAAAGCTCCTTTGAAGAGGGATTCTGAAACAGGCAAGTGACTTTAGTGCAGGATGGAAGGTGATGAGTGAATGCTGTTATTGGCATGATAAAGGTACAATGCTGTGGGAATATAGGGACAAGGGAAATTCCTTCTAGCTGAGGGATCAGAGGTAATTTTGTGGAGAAACTGACATTTTACTAGAGATAGGTAATTAGGATTTGGAACCACAGAGATGTAGTATGAGCCACTCCTGGCAGTGGAAAAACCAGGAACAGAGTGATAGAAGCATGAAATAGATATATTTCTATCACCATGTAAATTTTAAATAATTTAGTGAACTCATTAGAACTATTATGTCAGAAGCCCATAGATAATACTAACAAAATTGCAAAAGCAAAGGAGAGAGTTACTTTTTAATAAAGGGAAAGGATTTAAACTATCTACAACCAAACAGGATCTTAGAAGTTCTATGATTAAATTGTTCAAGAAAAATAAAGGGTCATTCCACTCACAAAGTGTTAAAACATGAAAACTTATTTAGAAATCATTCTTTCACATCTTGCCTGTTAAGTATAATCTTCAATACAAAAATTCAGTATCTAATATATTACAATAAATATTTCCTATATTTTTACACAGCACATGTATTTAAATTAACGTGACTATGTACTCTAGTTTCTCTAATAAGAAATCATCCAGTACAGCTCACAGCAAAAGTAGGTTGCATAGGATGAAAAGGCATTTCATATCGCCCAACACATCTCTTGCAATAACTGAATTTATTTTATATGAAGTAGGTCATTTTGTAGATAGAAACTTTCTGTTGTGCACTATTCTCCCTTGACATCCATGTCATATTAGCTGCTTGTTGTAATATTTTTCTCTAGTTCTCAGCAGTTTGTCTTCCATCTCAATTTGTAAAATCAAGGGGTTTTACCTCTATTGTATATTATAGATTGGTTACCTACTTAACCTATAATTGTCTCTCTTTAATATTCAAAGACATCAAAAGGAATTTTCCTTCCTGTGTGTCATCCAGAACACACAAAATTACATTTATTTATAGCACAATATCAATTTCATTTTATGTGAAGCTTTATGAAGTAGGTCAAACAGGAATGAAAAACAGCTTAGAAATTGTATGAAGATAATATTAGGTTAGCAAAGGATAAATTGTACAGAATTAACTGGACCTCATCTATCTCATTGCCAACTTTTTTTTTTTTTTTTTTAGGTTTTCCCATCATTGTAGATAAATAAAACAAGGATAGAAGGATTCTAATATTGGTTTCTTATGCCCAGGCCAGAGAGATGCTGTTTATTAACATTATGTTATGTTGAAAAAGAGAGAGTTGGTGAGAGTTTATCTTAAAAGGGAGTGTCTACAATAGAATGAGATGCCATTTGGAATTTAAGATTTTGCACAGTCTTTTTAGTCCCTGACTTTTTTGAAGAAGTCATAAACATGCCACAAATACAGTGTAATTAGGACATTAGAGTTGGATGAGGCAGCAAGAAGGTAGAATTTGCCTATAGAGGAGTAAGGCTTATCAGAGTTCCTGAAATTGTTGCATTCTTGAAGAGCTTTTTGTTTGCCTGTTTATTAATTGTCTTTGTTTTTTGCATAAGATTCAATATACATACTGCTTAATCCTCTCTAAACTCTTGCCCAGAGCTGAAGTATGCTCTCACTCTCAGGTTATGTTCTTGGAGCCTCCCTTTCTCATCATCCTGAGATTTTTGTTTTCTTCTCTTTTGGGGCATCTTTGTAGCATCTCTACCACATTTGTGGTAGCTTTGATGTTCTGAACCTTCTCTTTACTTCCTCATTTCATTGAT
Organism: Manis pentadactyla; assembly: GCF_030020395.1. Taxonomy (NCBI): domain Eukaryota; kingdom Metazoa; phylum Chordata; class Mammalia; order Pholidota; family Manidae; genus Manis; species Manis pentadactyla. The sequence goes on from NC_080025.1 coordinate 123,649,733, forward strand.
GTATATCCTTTAAGAGCTTCCTGAGAAGGGGCACAAGGGAATCTTGCAGTCTTTGAAAACATGAGAACTGCATTTTTGAGAATGTATATATTCTACCTTCACACTAGACTGAGAACATAATTCAGCCTCAAATTCTAAGCTGAAAGAGATTTTCTTTCAGTGATTAAAAGCATACACCATTCTCTTGCTTCTAGCATGGCTGTTGAAGAATTCAGTGGCATTTCTTTCTTAAACTTAGCTGACAACATGCTTTGCTATGAATCTTTTTTTATCTTTTTTACTCACCAAGTGATGAGTTTTCTAATCAGAAGATTTGTATCCTTCAGATAGCCTCTAGAATCTTTTTGCAACTATTGTCTTGATAATATACTCCTTTTTTTTTTCTGTTTCCTCTTCTGAAACTAGTTATGCAGATACTGCATGTCCTGAACTGACTCATTTAACATTCTATTTGCCGTCTTTCTTTTTTCCCTAATTTCTCAAAGATTTTCCCAATGGTATCTCAGCTATATCTCTTAAATGTCATTTTTCTTCAATTACTACTTTTAAAATTAGTCATAGATAATGTATAAAATCTTGTCTTAATTTCTTTCTTTTGGATATTTTCTTTTGACCATTCTTACACCAAAAATAGGACAAAATGTTAAAATTGTGATGTGTTCATACAGAGGAATACTTTACAATAATGAAATAAGTAAACAAAGCCAACACAGCCATCATCTAAAGATTTTGTGATTTAATAACCTGGACTTATCCCATAAATTTATTGTAGAAGACATATCCACAGAAGAATCTATATAATATAATTTCATGTGCATAAAGTTCAAGAAGGAACAAAAATTTAAACAATAGATTAGTTTGATAATTATTCGTAAGTGTATAATAGAAAAAAAGAAAAGAAGTCACAGGCACATGAGTGGTGGTAGGTGCTCTGAGGGAATATGGTAGGAATGAGTACACAAAGAGCTTTAAGTTACTCTTTTTTTAAAAATCTTTTATTAAGGTATGATTGATATACACTCGTATGAAGGTTTCACATGAAAAAACAATTTTCTACATTTACTCATATTATCAAGTCCCCACCCATACCCCAATGCAGTCACTGTCCATCAGTGCAGCAAGATGCCGCAGATCCACTGTGTGCCTTCTCTGTGCTACACTGTTCTCCCTGTGATCCCCCACACCATGTGTACTAAACATAATACCCCTCAATCCCCTTCTCTCTTCCTCCCTACCCACCCTCCCACACCCCTCCCCTTTGGTCACCACTAGTTCATTCTTAGACTCTCTGAGTCAGTTTTAAGTTACTCTTAACCTGGAGGTTAGTACTTGGAATTTCATCTTATTCTTACAAAATGAACAAAAATAGTTTAAACATTACTTTGTTTACATGTTTTTCTTCAAAATTAAAGAAAACAGAGAAACTGAGGGGCTGGTATTGTTGAATGTTTCATGTGTGAGAAGTAGATATAAAGGAGTGAGTCCAGGCTGTATAAAGGATCAAAAGGAAGGTAGATGAGAAGTAAACTTCCAGAAGGAATAAGCCACAAGTAGTGGAGGCTTTACATTTGTTGGTATGTGCAGTTAGGTAGAAAGCAAGAATATTGACCCCATCACCTGATACAGGGTGAAAGGAAATAAATACCATTTGAAAATGCCACAGGAAAAGCTATGTCATCAGAGGTACATTTTGAAAGCTTCATCAGTCATATGACTGGGCAAAACAGGAGGATAATATTTTGGGAGACCATAGATGGGCAGTACAGCCTTTGGTTCTAGAATGAGATGAACAGGGCTAGTCCTTAAAATCTGTGGCAGGACTTTGCAATTGGCTTTAATGAGTTTAGCTCATGACCAACAGTGAAGCTCGTGTGTGGACTGCAGGGAAGGTGAACATGTCTTTCTCTTGTGGTCAGCTTTCTAGGAGTGACTGGTAGCCAAAGTGACCTCTCATTAGTTCTTTCTGTGGGGAAGGATGAGTTTGGGACCAGTTTCAAAGCTGATGCATTTGGCCCTTTGACTTAAATATTTGTTCTTCATGGTCCCAATGGCTTAGCGATATTGGTGGGTTCCTGTTTCTGACACTGGTGTATCTCTCAGTATTTGTAGCCAATGCATATACAGTGACCTTAAATGATTTTTGTTGTCACAGTTCTGATAAAAGCTACTTGGATATCTCTAAGAGCACAGTTGATTTGTACACTTTGTTGCCCTCTTATAGCTCTTTGTTTAGGAACAGAGGGAAGGATCCTCAATAAAAGTCTTTCCTCTACCTCTTCATTTGGCTAAATCCTATTCGTCCATTCAGATTCTAGTTTTTATACAACTTTATCTGGGAAACCTACCTTAGTCTTTCATGTCTGATTAAGATGTTTCTCTTAACTTCTTCACTGCTCTCTCCTTCTTATGTCAGAATACAAATCTCACTAAACTATCATTGCTGGCTCAGCTGAAATGTTGGTGTTTAGTCAATTTCCTCTAAAGAGTCATTGGGAAGACAGTGTAGCACAGAGAAGACAAGTAGTGACTCTGTGGCATCTTGCTATGCTGATGGACAGTGACTGTGGTGGGGTGTGGCGGGGGATTTGATAATATGGGTGAATGTCGTAACCACAGTGTTGCTCATTGTGAAACCTTAACAAGATTGTATATCAATGATACCTTAGTAAAAAAAAAGAAATAATTCTGCATCAGGGGTATCTTTGAGTATGTTCGGAACCAGCCTTCTGGACAGGTGTTCAGGAGTGCTGTACCAATGGAGTTACTTCCTTACCGATGATGGTTCCTTTTGGTCTGTTACACTCATGACTATTATTCATCATGGGAGACTTTACTTTCTTATACAGGGTGAGTCAGACTTTGCTCTGAAGTCCTAGAAGCAGGAAATAGTCAAACTGAAGTCTGTCAAGAGAACACGATTGAGTCAGTAAGAGCAAAATGCCTGCGATGTTCTGTAGGAGGGAGAATAGGTAGCAAAGGCCACTTGCCTCATACCAGAAGAATTAGGGGTATCATATAAAAAACATAAACAAATGCATTGCAATGCTGACAGGGGAAAAAAGTCCACTAAATGGCATATTTGATATCTCAAGGGAAAAAAGTTACATGGAAGTAAGCTTTGTTCTGAAAAACTAAATGGAACAGTTTAAAAAGAACCAGAATCACATTATTAATGGTCTTTTAGAAGGTGTATTAATTCCACTGCTGTGTTAAGTAGTGATTTATGTTTGTGTGGAGGTATGCACAATATTAAATGGGAGTATTTAAAACTTTGATTCTTGGAAAGGTTTCTGTAATTGCCTCCTTGGCTGCTTGGATTTTATTTTTGGCCTAGATAAAGAATGAAGAAGAGACAGCATGATTATGTGGAACTGGAGGAGCACCAAATAGCAAATGACAGGTAACCAAGTGGTCCCTTCAAGGAGACTGGTTACATGTTGGCTGTGTTTCTAAGTCAAAAAAGACTCCACCAACATATAATGAGAAGAGATTCTCTGTAAGCTGGGTGTAGTGGGTAGGAATGAAGTGCAAATATATGCATGGCCAAGAAGTTAGGGAGACAACAGAAAAATTTGGGAACAGATTATCTGATGAGTAATTACCTTGAAAGATAGATGATTAATAGCATCATTGTAGACTAAAGATATATGACAACTTTTTAATGCATTTTGGATCTCATACTGGTGGGTAGGCTGTTTCTTCTTAAACCAGTGCTGTGCTGAAGTTGGCTTAGTACAGCTATATTCAAGAGTGATATTTAAAATAATGCCTATGGGCATAGACCAGAAAGACTGTTACCTGACCAGTGAGAATAGAGGTCAGCCATCATGCTGAACTGGTGTGTCCCCTCTCACAAGGTTTCCATTATTAACTATTAAAATATCAGAATTTTGTTCTTTGTTACTTTAAACAGGACAAAAGAGTGGTCCATATTTTTATTTTATATATCAAAGGATCCATGTTATCATTTTTCAGTCTATCATTTGGAATTTGTGGCCACAGAATTATATGAAACTGCATTAAACCTCATGTACTATAGTGCTATATTAGGGCACTTCATATAATTGAAAACAAATTTTAAAGCATCTGAAAACACAGATAATCAGGCTGGAATTTTTATAACCTTGATTATTTTTCCAGGGTTTATTAGAAAGTTCACTAATCGACCAATTCAATAGCAAATGATTTACTAGTTTTTCTTTGTTTATTTAAATAAGTGCCAAGAGTCTTTAAGTAAGAAAATTTTTCTTATTGGGCTCAAAGTTTAGAAGAAAAGAATTTTCTGATTTTCAACAAATAAATCAATCTGATAATTTAAAAAACCAAAGCTGTTTTGCATGAAAACTTCCTATGTAATATTGTAACAGATTTTCTAATACTTAAAAATGTAATATTAATTAAAATTTTTTGTGAAGGAATGACTGGCATTTTTGTCTGGAAGAAACCTGTAAAATTAATATGATAATAGAATTGGAGTAATAAATTAGTGCAAGTCATTGTGTAGTACATGGTAATTCAGAGCAAGACTTTATATATCTGCTTTTAAAGATGCTTCATTCTGTGGATTTAAGCTTAGAATGTTGTGCCTGTATTGCTTGTCATAAATTTTGCTGAAATCTGAGTTATTTGATTATTTTTTTTACACTTAAATATATTTTCATATTGAGGTACATACAATAAGATGCACAAATCTTAGTGTACAGCTTGATGCACTTTGACATGTGTATATACTCATGCAACCATCACCTAGGTCAAGATATTATTCATTTTTATTAATTTTTTCCCCTTCACCTATTTCACTCATCACCTTATCTGCCTCTGCTGTGGCAGTCAACAGTCTTTTCTCTGTGTCAGAGTCTGTTTCAGTTTTGTTCGTTCATTTGGTTTGTTTTTTAGATTCCAGTTACAGGTGAAATCATCTGGTATGTGTCTTTCTCTATCTACTATCTGACATATTTATGTAGCATAATATCCTCTAGGTCCATCCATGCTGTGGCAAATGACAATATTTCATTTAAGTTATTTTAGTAAGCAAATAAAACATGATATTAATCTTTAAAACTTATAGCATCATGGAAAACATTGCTGAGAAATATATTATGGCAAATTATAAATGGGAATGGAGCTATCTTTTTTTTGTTTTTGTTTTTAAGGGACGATGTAGTTTTGTGGAAAACAATTTAATATCTTTGGGTCTCTGTTTCCAAGGCTAAGCTCTAAAATTCTGTGGATATATAAAGTAGCCATAACTACTAGTTGATCATTGTAAAAGGTTGGTAAACAAGGATAGGAAAATTATTTTTGGCATTTGCAACATTTATGTAGGTTTGATTATTTTGCCACATCCTATAATTCATTAAGATTTCAAAGATCTTGTAACTGAGGTTTAAGCAAGCTACCACTGGATGATGTATGTGTGCATAGGGTTAGATACAGCACAGAGAGCAGCCTTTTCCATCTTTAACAGGTTAAGGTAAACCCATTCATTAAAATATAGCTCTGAGATTCACAATGTAGCTCTTAAAGCGGATTTCCTTATAGGGAAAGAATATAAGACACACATTTTATTTATTTGACATTTATACTTACCTTCTCTTATTTCTCTATATAAACAGTAATGAAAGCTAGTAGAAAATTCGTATTAAATTTCTGATTCTTTTCTAAGCCACAGTAAAGCTCCTACCTTGTTAAATACTTTTACTGTCTGTCTCAAAGCTTCAGGCAGTATGTTGAAGCTTGATAGTACTGTATCCTTATATTTAATTTCTATTTGCTTAAGTTTTAGATTAAGACCAGAAGCTGGGGGTATTGTAATGAAAATAATACCACGAATTATATTTCCATGGGTGGCAGGTAATATTTAAGAATCACATTGACTTGGGCTAAAATCAATGTCAAATAGAAGTCTAATGGCTATTAATTGCTCTATAAAGTCAGTTTCCAAGAATAGTAATATATCTAAATTTCTAAACTAGGTTCTAACATTTTCTTTTTAATCTCTATCTTAAATCAAATCCTAACTTTAATTCAAACCCTAATATTGTAGTGGTATGAAATAAAGTAGCAAGGAGATCCTGTGATCACTAGTTGAAATTGGGGATTATTGGAGTGTGACTTGGGAGCTTTTGGTGAGGAGGGAGCCCTTGGATAGGGTCTGTTCTTCCTGTGTGGGTCATGCAGAGAAGTCAGCCTTCCCTTTCCTTCCTGGGATGTTCTTCCACGCTGTTAAAATTCTGCTTCACTCCCCCACTCCTCATTACTTTCAATGGGAATGTTTGGCTTCTATATGTTTGGATGTAGGTGGCATTGTATTGATCCCCAAATGAGAGGAAATGGCTCTTGTTACTGTGACAGCTTCCTGCTTCTTTCAGTAAGAAGTCATCATTAAAGAGAAGAGTACTTTGTGAAATAAGCCAGGCAGAGAAAGACAAATACCATATGATTTCACTTATTTGTGAAATCTTAAAACAAAGCAAAATAAAACGAACAAAATAGCAGTAGACTGATAGACACTGAGAAATGACTAGTGGTTACCGTGGGGGAGGGGTTGGAGTGGGTGGATGGGGAAGGTGAGGGGGATAAAGGGGCACAAAAATTCTCAATCATAAATATAAATTGGAGAACAAGCATGGAGAATATAGCTAATGATTCTGTAACATTTTCCCATGTTGATAGCACTAGTGGGGTGAGGATTTATTAAAATTCTTTGCTAGTGTGAGCCCTCTTTATTAACAACATTTTTATTGAAATAACATTTGTTCAAGCATTATTCAAATACATATTAAGAAGATAGATTCACCTTGACCAATTATGTGTACAGCCATTAAGAACAGTATAATTGAAATATCACTTACATCAATTTTGCTTGTTAATATGGAATTTATCTATATAGATGGCTCAATTAACTTTAGAGGTTACTACCTCAAATATTTCTTAGGTGAAAAAAAAGGGATAATAAAGCTATAGGGATAATATATCATTTAGGATTTAGTCAGAAAAACAGAATGCATTTCATGCATTCTTGGTGTTAAGGGTTTTCATATAGGGAATTAGGAGTTTATACCTTTTGGAGAGGGCATCAAGTCACAGAACCACCACTGACTTTCTTAGCTGTGGCTTTGCAGCTCATCCAGAAACCACTGCAATTATAGAGCATTTCTGGGAATTTTCCACCTATTGCAATCTGTTGCAGTGATGTGGCAAAGCAGGATGCCAAAGTGTGCTCCTTCTCTGTCACCTCACAAATTTTGTGTGAGTGCCTATATTAGCAATTGCAATTCATAGTGTACAGAAAAGAGGATTCTCAGAAATGTATCTGCTTTGATGTTTCTTCTGTGATTGCAGAGTCCATATAAGGAGAGAGTAGTATTGTACAATTCATAACAGAGAATTCATCACAGCTGTGATTCTCTCATTTTGGTTGGTTTTTACTCCTCCACTTGGGAATGAAAAATGTAGCAATGGAAGTGGGGTGGGGAAGGAGCAAGCCAAGTGTGCATATCTAACCAGGACAGATTTCCTGTTATTTTAGGCGGTGTTTAAATCTTCTGTATCTCTTTTATGTATAGATTACCCCATTTCTCTTTTTTTTATTAATGTGTTTATTAAAGAAACCCAGTAGATTTTGACCTGTGTAGTTTCCCACAATCTACATGGACTTATTGCATCCCCCTGGGATGCCTTAACATGCTCCTCTGTCCTCTGTGTTGGAATAGGATCTAGAGGCTTGATTCGACTTATGTTACATTTATTTGTCAAGACCACTTCATAGATATAATTTGTTCTTCTTTCAAGAGACATGAAATCTTTGTCTCCCTTTCTGTAATATAGTCGGCATAGAAGCTCAGTGTCTGTGACATTTGCTTCATTAAGGATATTTGTTGAAGTAGTTCTTATTGAAAGGGAAATACCCCTCATATAGGAAAGTCAGAATAATTATGAAAAACTAAAACACTGACTTCTTGTCTTCCTCCAAAGGAGACCTATACCTTTTTAAAAGTACAGTTTTCTAAGCATGAATTTTTAAAAAACTATCTCAAAAGAGAAAATTGTGTACATTCATACACAAAATGCATATTTAAGATCAGATCAGAAAACCTATAAACAAAACTATTTCATTACTTCCTTGTTAACTATTAGTCCTTTACTTTTACACTTCAGATTTTAGTTCCATAATCACCAAAAAGTGATTGCTATAGCAAAGGCTAATGGATAGATATATTCCATTAAGTAGTTCAATTATATAGTTTCACAAGAGTGTTCCAAAGTCTTAATTTCATTAAAAAAATATTGTGCTTCAACTACTAAAATTGATGTTACCAATACAGAGAATTTTGAGTGTTTATTTGCTATAGAATTTAATTTGGAGGAAAGTTCCAATGGAGAACTTATTGCAACCTATGGCATGTACAGATGAGTTTTTGTTACTCCATGACATTCAATAATCTCTATATCACCCTTTGACAAGGAATTGTGGAGAAAGTCAATGTGACTAAAAGTAAGGATTCTGTTTTCAGAAGAGCAGCACCAAGTGCAATTGTGAAAGGTTTATTTATTTATTTATTTTTTTGTCTAGAATTTTTTTTGGTGACTATTGCATGTTTACATTCTAAAATCATTCCTAAGGGCTCTAAGAAAACAACCATGCCACATAGCAGATGCTGTAGCCTTATTTAATTGTTCGCCTCTTAATAACATAGGATGCAATAAAGGAAAAAAAAAAGCCAGAGGTAGATGAGATGACATCTCCTTATCTTTTGCTATCAGAGTAGCAGAGTTTGAAGAGGGCTTTGAAAAGAATGCTAGAACATGAGACTATCAAGCACACAGGATGATTAGCCTAATGTCGTTTACTACCTGTTTCTTAAAAGTATATTGAAGTGTTTACAAGAGAGTTGAGTTTTACTAACTTCTTCTTAAGAATTGTTTCCATAAATCAAAGATTATTTTAACCTGTAAGATGATACTTTTATCTACCAGTGAATCTTATTTATAGAGCAGAGAAATAGCACATTTAAGAACCTGTAAATTCAGATTTTCTTCAGATGTGATGAAGTTAACACTGAGCTATGATTAAACAATTATCACAATATGGATATGCTACTTTTCAGATATTTAGGTGAAATAATATATATTTTAAATATGTGACTGTTAGTAGTATTTGGCCATAAAAGTACTTTACTTCAGAATAATTTTCATCCTAAATATTTGGTAGTCTCATTCTTTCTGCTTTTTTTTCCCCTTGTGAACAAAAACACAAAACATGGATTAATTTATGTTTAAAAGCTTAACACCTTGACAGGTGCTAATAAGCTTTTGCTCAATAAATGGTAGCCATGAGCTAAATGTAATTTGCTTTATATTTCTTATAAACAAGAAAAGAAAGTATTGGTTTTAACTCAGCACCTGAGCATTTTCAGGCTGTGGATTGTTGTCTAGACAAGAGCTTTGTGCTCTAGTGGAGCTGGTGTTTCAGGTAAGCCTCTCAAGAGAAGCATGCTTTCCAGAAGAGGGAGATTGATGGAAGAGCGCTGCAGTATAAGATGTGTAAGTGCAACATAGGAAGCCCATCTGTGGGTGCCATTCATTTGAGTTAAACAGTTTCGTGCCATAAAAATGTTTACTGTCTTGTGAATGTAAAACAAGCTACTCTTGAGTCAGCTGAAAATATCATGTCTGCACATCATAAACATGATTTGAAGCTGCGGATAACAAGTCTCTAAAACTGGGTCAAGTTTCAGGGCATAAGAGTATAATTTTTAAAACTTTATTTTTAGTAGGTAATGAATGTATTTGTTTCTAAGCTTGTATTTCAGTTTATTGTATGGTTTGCTTAATAAAGTTCCAAGTATCAGCTTTATCTTTCAAGGAGAAATAAGAGCACAAAGTAAAAAAATAATAGAGATAACTGTTTACTTTGTATTACATTAATAATGGTATGTCTTCAAATAACTTATTTTCCTGTTAGGTTTAAGGTAATATAACTTACTTAAATTTAATTTGAATGTGACTTTTCAGGAATTCAACTAATATGTTAAGCAAAGTAGTCAACGAATATAATACAGACATCGATTTAAATCAATTGAAAAAGTTTAAAAATGATTTATGTTAATGTATGATCAAACATGGCAGTTTTGCATAATCAAATAATTAACTACCCCAATTATCAATAAATCAGACAGACTAGTCAGACATAAAATTAGTCATTTACTAAACCAAAATTCCTTATTGAATTCTGTGAGCATAAATTATCTCAGTTTCCATATGAATTTTCTAATCCTAAATTGGTGCGTAAGAATATTTTCTATCATCATGTTTATGATAATAATGATATAAAATAGAGAGTAAGGTGATACATCAGGCTTGATTAAAAGAGCTTAGCCATAAAGATTATGAAACCAGGAAATATATGACTGCTTTATAATACACACATGTCTGATGTTTCTCAGCAGAAATTATGCCTGAGTTAAATACCGTTTAAAAGTATTTCAGCAGAATAACAAATGAGTGAGTGGAATCATAATATATATTTTAGGAATAAAATAGTTACCCCATTGTATTGTATTGTTTCCCTGCAGTGCTTATCATAGAAAAAAACCTTGGGTTTTTGGCAATTCCTGTGTCCATTCTTCCCTGAAACAAAGATGCTGTATTACTTAATGGATTTTGCTACATTAGCTAAACAAGCAAAGAATAATCTAGAATGGTGTCCACTCTGGTCACATATCAAGTTCTCAATAAATGGTAGCCATGAGCAGTATCACTAAGTAGTGTAATTTTCTTCTACACAAGTTATCATGAGGAAGGGAAGCTCAGGATAAATAGCTCAGAAAAAAAGGATAAAAAAATTATGTGGAAAAATATATGTGGGCTGCTCTGAGAAACAGAGTACACAGAAGAATTGAAGTTATTTTCCAATATCTCAGCTTCACCTGACAAAACCATCTAACCTAGAAAGGAGACATTGGGGATGAAAGAGGGAGATGATTCATTGTTCACTACCAACAGTCAAAATTGAAAACAGCAATTTTAGTCCCTTGTAATTTTGAATAGTATACCAGTATACTTTATTTTCCTCTCTGTGATAGATTCTCTGCATGCACTGGAACTTGAACAATTCCATCAGGAAAACACTGGAAATAAACTGAGTAAATTGCATATTATTATTCCTATACTTACACTAATAGTTATTTATTATGGATTTTCTTTTCTTTTCTTTTTTGGTCCATGACTCATCTATGATTTCTTTCTTTTTGACAAGAGGCCAAGGACAATTCGAAGCCACCATTTCCTTTGGATCAGTTACCATTAGTGACCTATAAATAGAGTGAAATAAGTTACTCTTACCCTGAGGTAGCAAGGATTTTATGGCTCCGATTCCTTCTCTCTGCCCTTCGTCCTATCTCACCTGAGTGGAACGTAATGCCTCAGTACATTTTTGTGATAACTTATATAGCTTGATGGCTTAGTTTCCTCACTGGGTAATACTATTGCAATAACTCATACTTGATATTGTCCTACAAACGTCCTGGCCCTGGGCTCCACTACACATATACTTTTTCACATGAACTTCCAAGGCCAAAATCTGCCTTCAGTATACATAAGCAATCTCCATCAAAAATTATGAACAAATATTCATTTTGGATAAAAGAGTATCTAGGCATCTATTTACCTGTTCAGGAAAAAAAAACTGTCTTACTGTGATTACAGTGAAGTCACAAGTTATTAACCCGTCAGTGCCAGCTGCCACATTGAAAAAAGTTTATTTTAGACTTGAATCATTTCCATTCAGATAAATAAATCAACAAACACATTTTGGTGCCTCCATCTTTTCAAGTGGGCATGCCATAGTAGTACTGACGTTGCTTAGCAACCACAAAACTGTGAGCTAGCAAGATTAAAGAACGCAATAAAATAAGCAGTTCTATTTACATACTTAAAGTGAGAGAAACCATGCTCATTTGGTCAGCCTATAGTCCTATGAAATTTGCAGCATTCATTGTTAAAATTGTGGGCAGTTTTACAATAGTATCCTTAGTCATCATGTCCAGTTGTGTTGTAGCTCTGAGGAATACCATCTGCTGATTTCCTACATGTCATTTATTATATTACCTCCCAGTCTTTGTAAAGATTTTGGTGAGTGGGTCACTGTTAAAATAGTGTATAAGAAAGAGTCAAGTACATTTCCCAAGTATCTTTTTTCAAGTATCTAACATTTTTATAGTTGTATGTAGGACCTGGTCTGCATTTTTTTCTTTTCATTTTTTTGTTTGTTTCATGAATTCTGTCTCAATAGATTTAAGTGGAAGACACTATGTTTTAACAGACTCAATTGAAGTTTGTGTTGATATAAAATCAAGAAATAAAGTATGCCAGCTCATTCGAAGCAGCAAGTTCTCAATAAGTATGTTAATTTTATATGTATATATTTAATTACATTGATCAGAAAATTGTCCCTCATTTACATTAAGAAATTAACATTTGGGGCTTTTTGAGAATAGAATGTAAATGCTATATATGGATTTGCTCTCTGGATAGCTAATAAATTCACCCATTTATCCATTAAATGCTTATTGTATGCTATTATACACTGAGCTTGACCCTTGGGGGAAAAAAAAAGATCTTTGCCATCCTGAAACTCACAATATAGTATGAGTTCTAATTTCAGTGTATCAAAAAAAATGTTAATGTGGAGGTACCCAACAGTTTGAAAATGTACAGAAAGTAATATCCCTTTCTGGAGGAATCTGGGTAGACCTCAGAGAGGACTTGTCATTTTTTCTGGATGTTTGACAGTCATTTAGGCAGAGAGAGAGGAAAGGGTATGTCATTAAGTGTGTTTGCAAGTGCATAGATAATGTGAGGTGAACTCAGAAGCAGGGACTTCAGGGAATAGCCAGTGTGACCCAGTGTGTCTTAAACTAGATGGGGTCATGTAGACTAGAAAGACATATTTCTAGAAAGGTGGATTTAATCCAGCTGGTCATATAGAGAAATTTATTATGAAAAAGAAATTTTAAATAGAGTGAAATAATTAATACCAAGAATAGGTCTAAGGGCTTGACTTTTCTCAAAGCTTTTATCCAATGGTGAACTTTCCTGATAGCTCTTATTTGTTCTTCTTCAACTATACCAAATATGCTGAACACTTACACAAAATGATTCATATTTCATACTAGTTCTGACGTTCAATTAGTAGAGACCGGCCCATAATGAAATGTCAACCTTAGTGTTGCCACAGCTGTTATCAACTCCAACAAAGAGTTTTCCTAAAATCTGTCTATCTGCACATCTCATATTTCTGCCTTTACAAATTTCCCATTGCTGCTAGTTTGAGAAGTATGTAGCTAACAGCAGATTAGAAACTTGGAAAGGTTAAAATCTTATTACTTTCACATAAATTCCCTTAACTGATGCTAGAAAGCAACATGTTTGATTTTTGTTTGGGTTTGAGTCATGTCTCAGCAGGAAAGTAAAGCACAATCACATTGGAGAAAGTTGAGTTGAATGTAATGAAGGCCTGTTACGAAAGTATGGACAGGTTATAGGGAAAACACAGAGATAATTTGGTATCCTGGGAATAGTGGAATAGGATACCTGCCAACCCCATGCCTGAAGTAGTGAGGAAAGAGGGTGGCTATTTTGAGAATCTTTGGATAGAAACCCTAGTAAGGAGAGGACCGCATCGCAGGAGGCACTGTGATCACCAGTCTGAAATGACTCACAGGATGGGGGCTCTGGAAATAAACCCAAATCACACTTTCCTCCCTTTTCTCATCTTATGCCAAACAGCAGCCAGAGTGTTAAGAAGTCTAGAATGTAGACCATTCGAGGATAAGTGACTCAGGGCACGGAATAAAGTGAGAAGGGTGGAGAGTATTTCCTCAGTGGCAAATGGAAGATGCTCACCCATTTGTTTTGTTTATCTTCCATTCACTTAAATTGTCACCACAGTACCAAAATGGTAATCTAAGAAGGTTTGGGGGACATAGTGGTGATCTAACATGTTCCCCCATTAACTCCCAGGGAGCTGAACCTGAAGCACTCTGCTATTTTGAAATAGCTAAAGGTGTGTGTAAAAGGAAATGAGGACAAAAGCAGTGGTGTGGGACATAACTAGTCAACAGTTTTACATTGGGGGTTTTATACTATGTGATCTTAACCTGCCTTAAACATTAAATTTTCATATTTTTATAGTTATCAGGTTTTAATCAAAATAGAAACATTTATAATTCAAGTCACTGAAGGGATTAACATTCTTTTTTTAAATTAAGGTATCATTGATACACAATCTTATAAATATTTCACATGAGCAACATTGTGGTTATTACATTCACCCATATTATCAAGTCCCCCCCACACCCCATTGTAGTCACTGTCCATCAGCATAATAAGATGATATAGAGCCACTACTTGTCTTCTCTGTGCTATACTGCCTTCCCTGGGACCCCCCTATATTATATGTGCTAATCATAATGTCCCTTAATCCCCTTCTCCCTCCCTCCCCACCTGCCCTCCGCAACCCCTTCCCTTTGGTAACCACTAGTCCCTTCTTGGAGTATGTGAGTCTGCTACTGTTTTGTTCCCTCAGTTTTGCTTTGTTGTTATACTCCACAAGTGAGTGAAATCATTTGGTACTTGTCTTTTTCCACCTGGCTTATTTCACTGAGCATAATACCCTCTAGCTCTGTCCATGTTGTTGCAAATAGTAGGATTTGTTTTCTTCTTATGGCTGAACAATATGCCATTCTGTATTTGTACCCATCTTCTTTATCCATTCATCTACTGATGGACACCTAGGTTGCTTCCATATCTTGGCTATTGTAAATAGTGCTGCAAAGGGGATTAACATTTTTACATAAATAGAAATAAAAAATTACTAGTCTTTTTTTTATGGTTTTTTACTAAGACATATACAGTGATTTCTCTACATTCATATTTAAACATTAGAAATTTATCTAGCCTCTTTCGCAATCTGTTTAATTTGTCCCGATCGTAAACCTGTTTTATAATAATATTGCCAGAATCATTGGATGGATTGATTTTTTTCTTTGTCCTGTTATAATGTCTGTGATGATTACAAATATTGTAAATAGCACATTGTATATGTCATTATCTTTTTGTATTTGTTATTCCATTAGAATAACTTACAGTCACTCCTTCATAAAACCAGTTGTGCCATCCTTAATTAAATTCCAAATTTCACTAATCTTTAGTGAGAATTTCATTTAATGTAATTTGTCCTATGAAGCTCCTGGATACATTCTGTAGAAGAATAGATGGCCATTTCAAGGAAACAAAATAGTGAATAAATCAGTTATTTTGACAGTTTGACAAAAAAAATCTGACATGCTGGTCTATATTTGTTCATCAAATTAGAGTCATGGATGCACAGAACATGATGCCAGTGGAATAAGAACTTAGAAGGCATTACCTAGTAATAGCTCTACTGGGGTGGGCAACACACTTGAGAATCCTGGCTGCAGGTAATCCAGTCAGGCAGCTGATACAGTATCAGCTGACAGACTGCCAAGATGAGAGATTGCTTTCAGCCGGTACCCAACAAAGGAATGTGGAGATCCAGTCAGCAAGATAGGCAGCTAGCCAAGTTTGAAGGTATTTAAGAGTGAATACAAGGGACTGGACCAGAGACTGGGGTTATAGTGTAAGGCTCCCAGGGGGATCACATGAGGACTTAAGAAGAAAGGAAGGTCCTGAGCTCAGAAAGTTGTCTACTGGGGAGGTGCCTAAGGAAAGGGCTCAAACCTGTGGAAATACGGATGGGAAAATAGACTCTTGGATATTCCAACTTTCAGATCACTGCCAATTTTGTCACACTCATTTCACTATTTATGTTATTAATCTTGCTTTAAGGGTTTTATCTATTTGTATCCACTCATCCAAATCTCATGTTTATAGTCCTCTCCCTATCACACCTCTTCCATAAAAATGACTTCACTATATTTTGATCTTATTTGATTGCAGAGTGTTTTACTTAATCAAGTATGTTTAAAGAATCTTTATTGTGTTGTTATATATTACTTGTAAATTTTCCCATAATGAAATGTATTTTTCTCAACTAAATTGTAAGCTACTCAAAGTCAGGGTCCCTGTCATCGGTATCTCCAGTATTATCAACAGCACTTAGAATACCATTAGACTCATATAGTAAAGATTCCATGACAATCTGTCAAATTGCATAAATGTAATATTTGCCATTTATCATTGAAAAGCTAATCATCAAAAAATGTTTTCTAAGATTGTTAGATTAAAGATCATGTTATGTATTTTACTTACAGCAATTATATTTCCCACTTCTTGGTGTCAGGTACCTCTGCCTCGATCAAGCTGGTCTGTCTGTGTCAGGATTTTCTTTAGAGTTCTTTACAGGGACACTCAGGGATGGGCACAAACACAACATTCTATAAATATTTGCACTAATTTTTGCTTTAGGAAGTGGGTTTGGGTGCCTTAAAAGAACCACAGTGTAGGGAGCCATTTATCTACCTACACAACCCCACTTGGAAAGTAAAATTTAATTTTTTAATTGTTATTTGACTGTCCAGTTTGACTATTTCACTTATTCCAATAAAGTTCTGAAGCAGAATCACTGAGCACTGAATCTGTATTCAGAATGACTTAGCTCTACCAAGCTGAAAGTATGAAAAATCAAATAGAAAAGATCCATGTAAGACAGAAGAAGGGTAGTCTGAAAGCTATTGACATGGAAAATAAAAAACAGGCAACTGCAAGCAACAGAGCAGAATAAAATAGATGACAGGAATACCATGAAACACTTCACTACTTGTCTGGTGGCATTACCATTTATTCCTAGGGAATGAGAGAGCAGGTGGCTCAGAGGGTCCTCAGACAAATACATCAGGAAGCCAGAGAGTCAAGAAACGCCATAAATAGGAGTGCAGGCCACACACAGGTTATTTTAGCCTCACTCCTATACCATGCAAGCCCTTTTACCACCAAGAGAAATGTTAAATTCGGTAGCAAAGATGAGAAATAGAATATTGGCATACTCCTAATGAGCTCTTCTAAAAAAAAGGGGGACAGATTTAGGAAGAAAGCAGGTGGCTCTATAGATGATTCCAGGTAATCATGTTTCTCAGTTTGGATCCTGTATATGAGGATTCAAACAATGAAATAAATGAAAATGGCATCTATTCCCTCATATATTTAATTTTTAAATTAGACTTTTTATTTTGAAATAATTATATGTTTAAGTGCAATAGTGAAAAATAATACAGAGATCTCCTGTACTCTTTACACTTTGCAAAACTGTAGTATCGTATCACAACTAGGTCACTGATATTTATGCAGTCCAGACAAAGAACATTCCATCACTTAGGAGTCTTTTTATCGCCCATTTATAGCCAGATCCACTTCCCTTTTGTTCTCATCCCCACCTTAACCCCTGACAACAAATTTGTTTTCCATTTTGATAATTTTACCATTTCATCAATGTTCTTTAAATGGAATCATTGAGTATCTATGGGTTTTTCACTCTGTGTAATTATCTGGAGATTCACCCAGGTTTTTGTGTGTATAAATAGTTCTATTATATGGTATCAATGAACCATGGTTTGTTTAATCATTCTACTCATTTGAAGGATGTCTGTGTTGTTTCCATTTTGGGATTATTATGAATAAAGCACTGTAAACATTCGTGTATAGATTTTTTTTGTCTTCATTTTAATCCACTTTTTCTGGGATAAATCCTCAGGAATGTAATTACTTGGTCATGTGGTAGTTACATGTTTAGTTTTTTAAGAAACTGCCAACTAGTTTTGCAGAGTGGCTCTACCATTTCACATTTTTAGTAGCAAAGTACTTGTAATGCTATTCCTTGACATCTTTGCCGGCATTTGTTTTTTTAGAGCAGTTTTAATTAAATCTACATAAAAATTGAATAGGGAGTACACAGAGTTCCCATATGCCTCCTTGTCCCACCCCGTTTCCTCTGTTCTTAATATCTTGTATTAGCATGGTGTATTTGTTACTAATTGAAAAGCCAATATTAATATATTGTTACTATTTGGAGTCTATATTTTCACTGTCCTGACAATCCCCTATGCTGCACCTATTGATCTCCCTCCCAACATGAAATCCTAATAATCATTGATCATTTTGCTGTCTCCATAATTTTTCCTTTTTCTGGAATGCCATATAGTTGGACTCATACAGTATGTAGCCTTTTAAAAATGGCTCCTTTCACTTAATTATATTCATTGTATTTTTCTCCATGTCTTTTTGTGGTTTGATAGCTCTTTTCTTTTTGTTGTTGAATAATATTCCACAATCTGGATGTACCACAGTTTGTTCATCCATTTACCTATTGAAGGACATCTTAGTTTACAAGTTTTGTCAGTTTTGAATAAAGTTTCTCTAAACATTTGTGTATAGATTGTTGTGCAGAAATGTTTTCCACTCATTCAAGTAATACCAAGGAGAAAAATTGCTGGATCATATGTTAAGAGTATGTTTAGTTTCGTAAACTGTTTTCCAAAGTGGCTGTACTATTTTGCATTCCCATCAGCAGTGAATAGCATTCCTGTTCCTCCATATTCTCATCTGCATTTGGTATTGCCAGTATTTTTATTTAGGCATTCTAATAGGAATGTAGTAGTATCTCATTGTCTCTCAAGTAGTATCTTGTCGTTTTAAGTTATAGTCACCTAATGCCATGATGTTGGGTATGTTTTCATATGCTCATTTGCTGTATCTATCTCTTCTTTGGTTGATGTCTGTTCAGATCTTTTGCTCATTTTTAATCGTTCTTATTTTTCCTTATATTTGAATATTAAGAGAGTTCTTTGTATGTTTTAGAAATTAGTACTTTATAAGATGTGGGTTTTGCAAAGATTTTCTTGCAGTCTGAGGCTTGTCTTTCCATTCTCTTAACTTTGTTTTTCACAGACCAGTGTTTCTAACTTTAATGAAGTCCAGCTTATCAATTATTTATTTCATGGATTGTGTCTTGGTGTTATATCTAAAAAAAATCATAACCAAACCCAAGGTCATCTAGGTTTTCTCCAATTTTGTCTCCTAGAATTCTTACAGTTTTGTATTTTTCATTGAGTTAATTTTTGTGAAGGGTATAAGGTCTGTATCTTGATTAACTTTTTTTTCATGTATTGATTACTATAGCTTTCTTTATATTAAATCTTGGAAGTCAAGTGGTGTCAGTCTGACTTTTTTTCTTTTATACTGTGTTGGCTATTCTGAGTGTTTTGCTTTCCATATATACTTTAGAATTAGTTTGTCAATATCCACAAAATTGCTAAACCTTCTGTTTTAGCTCATTTTCTCTGACACCATTCTGCCACCTTTTTAATGTAGAAGTTCCAGCTTGTCAGTAGGGTTTTGTTGACTTCTCCAGTTTGGTCTCCTTGTTACTGCTATTTGTGGGTGATGTCCTCCTCTTTTGGTCTCCACTGACACCACTGTGGTGTGTGGCCTTGATGTTGTGGGGTGATGGTGTAAGCCCTGGCTTTCAAATTAGCCTCTTCTGGCATCATCCTGGCAGGGGAGCTGAAAAGCTTTATTACAGCCTCATAAATTTGGAAATCTAGACTCTCCACTCAGCCTTCACTGACATGGAAGAGGGAGGGGCCAAAATATTTTTCTGTGGTATTTGTCTGAAATAATTATTGTCTAAACATTTAAAAAAAATTTTTTTATTAAGGTATGATTGATATACACTCTTGTCTAAACATTTTTTACCTTGGTAGGTTGACCCTTTCAACCAAGCTTTTCTTGTGGATTTTCTTTTCCCATGACAATGGAAGTTTTTGTGTTTCTGGTTTCTTCAGCTGTAAGTCTGGGCTATATGAGGCCAAAAGAAACCCAAGGATCTTTACCAGCATATTTTTCCTGAGGTCCCTAGGTATTCTGTTTCTCTCAACTTTTCAGAATCTTCCTTTGTTTTTTAAGTCATGTTCAGGGATTTAGTCATACTTATTGCAGGAAAGGGAAATAAATACCTACTGTATTGTAAGCAGAAGTAATAGAAGTTTTTCCCCCTATATGTTTAAAATGCTAGGTGTTCAGTTGGGAGACAAAGATGAGCTAGGTGAGAGAGGACACTGTCAGGTGTTTCAACTAAATTAATAAATCGTAGAATCTGTTGTAGAAATTGGAAAAGAGAACTGATATGACCAAGTAGTATTTTGTAGTTTTTTTTTTTTTCTTGACTGCAATATTTAGTCTAAAGAATTGACTATAGGGAGACGTACTGGGAGGCCTGGGGACAGTTAGGGTGCTGTTATGGTAACCAGCTTATGAGGCCTTAGATTAGGAGAGTAGAGGTGGTAAAAATGGAAAAGAGTGAATTCAAGTTTTATTTTATTATTAATGACATCAACAAGCATTTATTGTATACCTGTTATGACCAAGATAATGATAGAGATAATGAACATATAAAGATGAAGAAGATGTGGAGTCCTTTTTTCAAGGGGTTTTAAATTAGCAGAGAAAATATGTATGTAAGAATAATGGACAACTTGATGATAGGTCAAGACACTGAATTTTGAGGTGACAGGAAAAGTGATGTCATGGTGGAAAAAAAGGACAGTTATGGGAAAAGAGTAACTTTTAAGAGGAAGTCAGATTTTGGATATGTTAAATTTAATTTCATGTGAAATATCCAAGTAGAGAAACTCTAAAAGCAGCTACCTGATAAAAGACTAGAATTCAAGTTAGAGGCAATTATTAGAATTAAAATATAGTCTTAACATAATATTTTTCTGAAAAGCAAATTTTGTGGAAGCTCTTGGTCTTAGAATTTTAAAACACAACAGATCTATATCATGATTCATTGGAACATTGAACAGAATCCATCATGGGGTATAAAGAACATGGATTTTGGAGTCAGAATAAACTGCGTTTAGACCCCAAACATGTCACTTACTAGTGTTTCATCTTAGTGCCTAATTTCACCTGTCATATGGGAATCCAATACTGAGTAATTAGTGTTATTATGCAGTTTTGATATAATAATGCATTAAAATGCCTGACACATAGTAAGAACTTATAAATATTTGTTCTTTCTCCATTTATTGACCGTAAGTTTGTACTGGAAATAAATGCCACACTCAAAATTTGTGTTGTGCCTTTATATTTTCTTTGATACTGTTCCTGGTTTTCTTGTTTCAAACAGAAAGACAAGGATAAAAAAATGTATCGACTGTTCGTGGTTCATGAATGCTCATTACATGACACTTCCAAACTATATAATTTAACAGTATCAGTGTTAAATAGTTTAAAAATTAATTGAAAATAATCTACATAGTGTGTGGATATTTTTATCAGTTTTGTTCAATATTATGTCATATGATAAAACATTTGGCATATGACATGGCATATCACACAGCAAAATTCTTGTTAAGGCTGATGCTGGTTGGTTACTCAAAGACTTTTGTACAAGAGAGAGCAGAGAATTGGGCTGGTGACTTCAGAAGGAGTTGGGTTCAAGGAAGGCTTTTATGAAATGAAGGATATTTGCATTATCTTCAGTCATTCTTTCTAGTTTGATGTCATCTTCCCTTCAGTACAGTAAATAAGGTTTTTATCCTGTGGTAGACACTGTGCTCACCAAACTTTCATGTTCTCAACCTATATTTCTCAACTTCTTTTGCAGTGTACTTGGATTTTGGCTAAGTGTGTGTGGAAGTTATGTAAACAATTTCCAGTCCAGGTCTTTAAAAATATACCATGCTGTCTCTCACTCTCTTCCTCTGCTGTGCCAACCTTAGTAAATACACCTTTATTGGGTTAAGCCAAGGATATTTGAGGGTTTATTTATTACCACATAATATCCTAACTGTCCTTTGCTAATACAACACATACTGTCACAAACCCACTGATACACCTTTTATCAAAATAACCACTGCCCTCCATCTTGCTTCTGTCCTTGTCTTTCTTGATTTCTCAGTATTTAACACAGTTATCTACTCCCTCCTCCTTGATCCATTTCTCTCTTGACATTCATGACACCATACTTCTCTAGTATTTTTCCTCTCTTACTGGTATTCCCTATTCCCTCTCTCTTCCTTAGTTCTTTCCTCCTGTTGTGATAGACATGTAAGTGTTGAGTATCCCTATGCTTGGTATTCTGTTAGCTCTCCTTACATCATTATCCAGTCCCATGGCTTTAAAAAGCAGCTATATATTTGTGGCTTTCATATTTATATCTCTCATATCTCTTATCTGTACCTTTCTCTGAGCTCTAGACTGATATAGCAACTTCTTGAAGTCTCTACCTGGATGTCTAATAGTCATCTCAAAATTAATATTGATAAGGGAAATCTCTGATTGCTATCTCCAACACAATCTGTTTCTTCTTAGTTTTTCTATCTCAAGCAGTGGTTCCACCATCTTTTCGTTTACTCAAAACAAAGACTTAGGGGTCATCCAGTGAGTTCTTTTCTTGCCCACATCAACTCCCAGCCCAAGTGCAAGTCTCTGTGAGCTCCCATGCTTCTACTGTTATCAGTCTATGATAGGCATCATCATTTCTCACCTGGGTTGGTATGGTTCCTCCCAAATGTGCTCATTGTTTCTTTTGTGTTTTTTCTAATCTATTTTTCATTCTCTAGCAAGACTTACTATTTTTAAAAGTATAAATCAAATTATTCCCATCATTTGCTTATGATTCTGCAATTAAATCCCACTGGATTTAATATCTAAATTCCTAATGATTTTCTAGTCTCTGACTATTTGCATCTTACTTGCCTCTCCAGTTTCATCTCCAGTTTAGTCACTTAACCCTCTGTACTCCAGCCATACACTCTTTCTTTTTCTTAAATATACTTAGCTGCTGTTTTCTCTGCCTGAGCTGCTTCCATTCACCATCTTCCTGTATTAGGCTTCCTGTGAGTACTCAGGTTTCAGGCTCAGATTTCATGTTCTGAGAAACCTTTTCATTCTCCATCTCTTTTATTATTTTTTTTACAATCTTCATAAGACTTATAACTATGTGAAATTACCTTGATCACTTAGTTTTCAATACATTTATGTTATCTATTTCATTCTCTTTCCTCTCCAGGATCATGTAAGCTACAATGAGGGCAAGCAATTTGCCTGCTTTTTTCACTGATGTACCCGTTTTTGGAGTAATGCTGGATATATACCTAGTACTCAATAAGTTGATGAATAAGTGATTGAAAGATTGAATAAGTGAATAAAAATCATCATCCTTTACATAAAGGGCTTATTAACCTATATGGTTCTGTGGGTTATATTTGGAGGCTTCAATTTTTTGAAACTTCTCTAAAATAATTGTTTCTTAAGCATATATGCAGTATTAAATCTTGCGGCAGGAATAGTTCATCAGGTTCCCAATAGCCTTCTCTCATATGGGCAAAAAAATAGTACTTTCTTTCTTTGTGTGTTCTTTAATTTTAGGGCTATGATATCACAGGTTTTCTGACATTATAAATCTCAAGGAATCTTACCTCTTAGCTCCTGACCCAGCAGGGACACTTTGTCAATAGGCCCCACAGGCAGATATTCTGTTAAGAGCTGTGAGACTTGTATTCTCCTCAGGAGACTAATTCCCGAATTGTGCATGAAAGTGTTAAATCACTCCAAACAAAGGGACACTGTTACCTAAAAGTCTCTATGCCCGCAATTAAACCTCTCTTTTTAAGACTTCTCTCTCTATGTGATTTTTATCCAGTATTTACTAACAGAACCAAACCAAACAAAACAAATGGTGTCTGGAAAATCAAAACAAATACAAATGGTTTTCCCATTTTCATAAAAAATAGATATTTAACATTTTGCCATTTCTTTATAGAAGGACCTTTTTTACTCTGAAAATGAAATTCTCAGTAAAAGATGAAAAAGCTTAATAGAAATTGGAAAAAAAGAAGTAAAACATTTTCTGGGATGAGTGACTTTATTCCTTTTATACATAATGGTTTTAGAAGAATTTATATATTCCATCCCTCTGGACAGAGAGTGTAGTACTGTGACTCATACATATATATGTATTTTTAATCTGTCTCTAACAAATGACTTTGTTGTTTGATGACCTTTGCTGAGAGCCTTTGATAATAAAGTTGAGAACTAAGACATCACCAGACAGCAGTGCACAGATGGGCTTCAGCTGAATCTTCAGAAAAACAATATCTTTATCCTCCAGCTATTTTCCCATAAACCCAACTACCTTTCTGTTTCACAGAAAAACTTTTTAATGCACTGCTTCTTTTGGCATTGATAAAAATTGCCCTCCAAGTAATTGTGTAAATAAAAAGCATAAAGTGGAAGTAATTAAAATCTCATAAGAAGGGCAGTACTTTGTCCAGATCAAACATGCTCATTTTTGAGGGTCACTTTAAGTTTCTGGAGAGCTTCTTTACACTGTACTGCTGTAGGTCTGAAAATGAATTAGTGGCTGTGTTGAGTCACCTCAGGAAATTAAGTTTCTGTGTTTGTGCTATCTCTGGGATTTGAGCAATAGGTTTCATTTTAGTTAAAAGGAAACTGCTATCTGAAATAAGGTTCTCCCTACCATTTTTTTCCTAGAGCTATTTTAGGTAATCAAATGTAACTAATAAATGAGAAAGAAAATAAAACTAACTCAGTTGCTCAGGGGCTGCAAAGAAATTAGGGGAATTCTTGGAATATTATTTAGTGGGATTGAAAACAAATGTTCGAACCCTGTCCTCTCTCAATTTTGTATATGTATGGATATGTGTGTGTGTTTGTGTATAGTATCAAAGAAACAATATGAATACCTCTATCATATACATTAATCCAGTCTCTTCAAATGGCAGAATAGTCAGTGATTTCTGATTGAATTTAGAAGTTCTAGGTAAGACCCTCCTGCCTTTTTCTAAATTCTCTCTACCTACTATACCCTGAGTTCTGACACCTGTTTAGCACGTGGCAAGGCTTTTCATTCTGCTTTTGGGCATCAGCATTAGGATGTAAAACCATACTGATTTAGGTTAGAAAAGGTATAGTCTCAATTAACATTAAAAGAGATCCAAGGGGTAATGAATTTCGCATATATTTACTGACAACTATATGATAGATGTGTTAATATTTATTATCTCCCTTAAGGTATAAAAATAACCCTGTGAATTATATAGTATTATCTTACTATGCTCTGAGAATATTAAGGTGAGAAGTGAAGTAACTTTTCTAAGACCACAGAGTGTCAGAATTGGTGGAGCAGGAAATCGGAGCTGGGTCTTTCTAACTACAGTGGCAATAGGCTCAGGCCCTTTGCCTGTTAAGCATGGTTAGAAAATCTGGAATAGCTACTGGAGGGGAAAGAGAAAAGTTGCTTGAATTAAAGGCAAGCTTGGTCTGCTTCATAATGTCAAGTAAGTGCTTATATGTACTGTGTTTATATTTATATTCTCTAGGCAAATGGTGGAGGTATTTTAGAGTCTCACAAGCGGTGGGTATGTGTTCTATTGACAGATAAACTTTATGAACTGTAATTCATCCCTTTGATTTTAGTGTAACTTAATTACACAAAAGGTGTAATACATACTTTGACTTTTTACTTACAGAAGGGTTTAGTTCATATTTTTAAGCATTTTAAGTGCTTGATTTTGGGGGGCACTAATGGCCACTGATACACACACATACATTTGCATATATTTAAAAAATTTATTTAATAATGTGTTTATATATACATATGTATATTTCTACTCTTTAAACAATCAAAATAGAATGGTGAGACATGTTTCTCCACTGGCATATGGATCTCTGATATTAGAGACCAGCTTATATCCCTTTGCTCTATGCCTTCATACTCGTATATTCTCTTTGTGAACTTCATCACACTTGTTATTACTTGTTTAAAATCTGTCCTTTTTGCAAACATATAATTTCCATGAAAAATGTCATACTATATTGTTCATTGTCATTTCATCAGCCCCTACCAAAAAAAGTAGTATATAGTAAGAGTTTGGGGGGTATTTAATGAATTCAGTTGAGATGGAAATTCAGTATTCCTTTTGTAAAAGGCATTTGTCCCTGAGATGAGCACCACAGTAAACTATGTTATACTAAAACGATATTTTTTAAAGAAATATCCTAGAAGCCAGTGTTGAATAAGAATGTTATGTATAATGGTATAAAGATGCTTCAAAAAGTAATCTTCTGAATTTTGCTTAGAACTGTCTCACATTTGTAATATTATCCATTTTCTTGGAAAATATTTTTGGTAGGCATTCTGTTAGTGCTATGGATGAAGCTAAGATAGACTAATTAAGGGAATTAAATCTTAAGGAGATCAGGATGCCTTTATGAAAATGTTTATTACTTAGACCAGAGATCATAAGTTTTTTCATATGTACTTCTAAGGAGTATTTTGAAAAAAGTATGGGTCCCTTTATAGATTTTAAAATCAGTATAAGAAAATTTCATTCTATGTTTTGGATGGAACTGGAGGACATTATGCTCAGTGAAATAAGCCAGGCAGAGAAAGACAAATGCCAAATGATTTCCCTCATTTGTGGAGTATAACAATGAAGCAAAACTGAAGGAACAAAATGGCAGCAGACTCAGAGACTCCAAGAATGAACTAGTGGTTACCAAAGGGGAGGGGTGTGGGAGGGTGGGTGGGGAGGGAGGGAGAAGGGGATTGAGGGGCATTATGTTTAGTACACATGGTGTGGGGGATCACGGGGAGAACAGTGTAGCACAGAGAAGGCACATAGTGGATCTGTGGCATCTTGCTGCACTAATGGACAGTGACAGTGACTGCATTGGGGTATGGGTGGGGACTTGATAATATGAGTAAATGTAGTAACCACATTGTTTTTTCATGTGAAACCTTCATAAGAGTATATATCAATCATACCTTAATAAAAAATTTTTAAAAAGAAAGAAAAAGAAAATTTCATTCTATGTTTAACAAGAGGTAAAAAGTGTTATTTTTGGCATACTTTAAATTTTATAACTTTCAAAATAAAAAATATTACAATAATGTTTAACATTTAGATTTTGGTAGAATCTAAATACCATAGCACTTTAATATCCAGAGCTAGTCACTTAATAATTACATTAGAAGCTTCAGAAATCATAGAACTTTAGGATTTTGCAATACTCAGAAATTTTATGTAATATCTTGTATTCTTTAACCTTATTTAGGTTCATTTGCCTAGAGAATTTTATCCTAAAATAATATATTTGTAGACTTATACTTCTTTTACTGATTAAGTACTGAATTACTTCATTTTTCTCTGTAAGAAAGTTATATTTATAAATTAAACACTTATTTTTATTTTCCATGATTCCAAGAGTCTAAAAGTTAAACATTTTCTCCTGAAATGAGCTATATTTATAAATGTCCATCAGCATAGTAAGATGCTATAGAGTCACTACTTGTCTTCTTTGTGCTATACTGCCTTCCCCATGACCCCCCTAATCATATGTGTGCTAATCATAATGTCCCTTAATCTCTTTCTCCCTCCTTCCCCAACCCCTTCCCTTTGGTAACCTCTAGTCCCTTCTTGGAGTCTGTGAGTCTGCTACTGTTTTGTTCCTTCAGTTTTGCTTTGCTGTTATACTCCACAAATGAGTGAAATCATTTGGCACTTGTCTTTCTCCACATGGCTTATTTCATTGAGCATAATACCCTCTAGCTCCATCCATGTTGTTGCAAATGGTAGGATTTGTTTTCTTCTTATGGCTGAATAATATTATATGTATATCTTCTTTATCCATTCATCTACTGATAGACACTTAGGTTGCTTCCATTGTAATTGTGGCTATTTTAAATAGTCCTGAGATAAACAAAGGGGTACATATGTCTTTTTGAATCTGGAATCTTGTTTTCTTTGGTTAAATTCCTAAGAGTGGGATTCCTGGGTCAAATGATATTTATATTTTTAGTCTTTTTGAGGAATCTCCATACTGCTTTCTACAATGGTTGAACTAATTTACATTCCCACCAACAGTGTAGGAAGGTTCCCCTTTCTCTATATCCTTACCAGCATTTGTTTTTCCTCATATTTTGGATGTTGGCCATCCTAACTGGTGTGAGGTGATATCTCATTGTGGTTTTAATTTGCTTTTCCCTTATAATTACCAATGTGGAGCATCTTTCATGTGCCTGTTAGCCATCTGAATTTTTTCTTTGGAGAAGTATCTGTTCATATCTTCCTCCTATTTTGTAATTGGGTTATTGTCTGTTGAGGCATGTAAGTTGTTTATATATTTTAGATGTTAACTCCTTATCAGATGTGTTGTTTATGAATATATTCTCCCATACTGTAGGATGTCTTTTTTTCTACTGAAGGTGTCCTGTGTTGTATAGAAGCTTTTTAGTTTGATGTAGTCCCACTTGTTCATTTGTACTTTTGTTTCCCTTGTCCAAGGAGATGTATTTAGGAAAAATTTGCTCATGTTTATATTCAAGAGATTTGCCTATGGGTTCTTCTAAGTGTTTTATGGTTTCATGACTTACATTCAGGTCTTTGATCCATTTTGAGTTTACTTTTATATATGGAGTTAAACAATAATCCAGTTTCATTCTCCTAAATGTACTGTCCAGTTTTGCCAACACTAGTTATTGAAGAGGCTGTCATTCCTCAGTTGTATATCCATGGCTCCTTTATCATTTATTAATTGGCCATGTATGTGTGGGATTACATCTAGGTTTTCTATTCTGTTCCATTGATCTGTGGGTCTGTTCTTGTGCCAGTACCAAATTGTTTTGATAACTGTGGTTTTGTAGTAGAGGTTGAAATTGGGGAGTGTAATCACCCCAGTTTTATTCTTCCTTCTCAAGATTGCTCTGGCTATTCAGGGTCCTTTGTGGTTCCATATGAGTTTTAGAACTGTTTGTTCTAATTCACTTAAGAATGCCATTGTTCCTCAAAATGCTCAAAATAAACTTACTATTTGACCCAGGAATTCCACTTCTAAGAATTTACCCTAAGGATGCAGCACTACAGTTTTAAAATGACAGATGCACCCCTATGTTTATCACAGCACTATTTACAATAGCCAAGAAATGGAAGCAACCTAAGTGTCCATCAGTAGACGAATGGATAAAGAAGATGTGGTACATATACACAATGGAATATTATTCAGCCATAAGGAGAAAACAAATCCTACCATTTGCAACACCATGGATGTAGCTAGAGGGTATTATGCTCATTGAAATAAGCCAAGCGGAGAAAGACAAATACCAAATGATTTCACTCATCTGTGGAGTATAAGAACAAAAGAAAAACTGAAGGAACAAAACAGCATCAGAATTACAGAACCCAAGAATGGACTAACAGTTACCAAAGGGAAAGAGACTGGGGAGAATGGGAGGGTAGGCAGGGATAAGGGTGGGGAAGAAGAAAGGGAATACTATGATTAGCATGTATAATGTAGGGGGTGGGGGAAAGGGGAGGGCTTTGCAACACAGAGAAGACAAGTAGTGATTCTACAACATCTTATTATGCTGATGGACAGTGACTGTAATGGGGTTTGTAGGGGGGACTTGGGGTAGGGGAGAGCCTAGTAAACATAATGTTCTTCATGTAATTGTAGATTAATGATAACAAAATTAAAAAAAACTAGTTAAAAAAGGAAAAAAAAGAATGCCATTGGTATTTTGATAAGGATTACATTGAATCTTCAGATTGCTTTAGGCAGGATTGCCATTTTGACAATATTAATTATTCCTGTCCATGAACATGGGATGTATTACCATTTATTGGTATCTTCTTTAATTTCTCTTATGAGTATCTTATAGTCTTGTAGTTTTCAGGGTAAAGGTTTTTCTCCTCCTTGGTTTCCTTTATTGCTAGGTATTTTATCCTTTCTGATACAATCGTGAATGGAATTATTTTCCTTATTTTTCTTTATACTAGTTCATCATTAGTATATAGGAATGCCACAGATTTCTGTGTATTAATTTTGTATACTGCAACTTTGCTGAATTCACTTATTAGTCCTAGTAGTTTTGGGGTGTCTTCATTAAGTTTTTATATGTACAATATTATGTCATCTGCAAACAGTGACAATTTAACTTCTTCCTTAATGATCTGGATGCTTTTCATTTCCTTGTGTTGTCTGATTGCATGGCTAGGACCTCCGGAACTATGTTGAATAAAGGTGGGGAAAGTCAGCATCCTTGTCTCATTCCTGATCTTAGAGGAAAAGCTTTCAGTTTTCACTGTTAAGTATGATGTTGGCTGTGGGTTTGTCATATATGGCCTTTATTATGTTGAGGTACTTGCCCTTGATACACATTTTGTTGAGAGTTTATATCATGAATTGCAGTTTAATTTTGTCAAATGCTTTTTCAGCATCTATGGAGATGATCATGTGATTTTTGTCCTTCATTTTGTTGATGTGGTGTATGATGTTGACGGATTTTCGAATATTGTACCATCCTTTGCATCCCCAGAATAAATCCCACTTGGTAATGATGGATCATCTTTTTGATGTATTTTTTATTTAGGTTTGCTAATATTTTGTTGAGTATTTTTGCATGTATGTTCATTAGAGATATTGGTCTGTAATTTTCTTTTTTTGGTGGTGTCTTTGCCTAGTGTTCGTATTAGAGTGATGCTGGCCTCCTAGAATTAGTTTGGAAGTACTTCCTTCTGCTTTAAAAATTCTGTCCTTGTCCTTGATCTTTGCCATTTTAATTATTATATGTCTTGGTGTTTTCTTCTTTGGGTCCCTTGTGTTGGGAGATGTGTGCACTTCCCTGGCCTGTGAGACTATTTCCATCCCCAGATTGGGGAAGTTTTCAGCAATTATTTCCTCAAAGATACTCTTTATCCCTTTTTTTCTTTCTTCTTCTGGTATGCCTATAATGTTAATATTGTTCCATTTGGATTGGTCACACAGTTCTCTTAATATTCTTTTATTTCTTGAGATCTTTTTTTCTCTGTGCCTCAGCTTCTTTGTACTCCTGTTCTCTAATTTCTGTTTCATTTAGTGTCTCCTTTACCTCCTCTAATCTGCATTGTATGTTTCATTTCAGATACTGTATTTTTCAACAATTCTATTTCTTTCTTGAAGTCCTCCCTGAGGCCTTGAATATTTTTCTGTACCTCCATGAGCATGTTTATGATTTTTATTTTCAAATTATCAGGAATTTTGGTGGTTTCAGTTTCACTTCACCATCTTTCTGGTGTTTGAGTAATTGTGTTTTGTAGAAGATTCCTTTGTTATTTCACATTTCTTATGATGACTATGGAATAATAATCTTGTATAGTGGCGCCCTCTAGTGCCCAGAATTTCTACTATGTGGAGGTGCCCATCACCTGCAGCAATGGTGAGGATTGAAGTCATTTGGAGACAGTGTCTGCAAGGCAGAAAGAGCTCTTTTGTGTGTCCTGGCTGCAGTGCCTGTCTCCAGTGCCAAGGCCATTTGGCCAAGCATGAAGGGAGGGGCCTCTGTGCTACACCCCTGTAGCTGCTGCAAGTGGGGTCATCCCCTTGCTGGCTTTGCATGATGGTGGTGGCAGCAGATGAGCAGACCAGTGTTTGCTGGGAGGAAGGAGAGGCAGACTGCATATCGCAGGTCCGCAGCACTATGTTGCCTGCCAGGGGGATGGAGCACCTGAAGATCCTGGAATTTCCCAACCTGCTGGGCTGAGTGTGCCGGGATGATTTTGTCCACCTGTCCTTTCTCCTGAGCAGCAAGCTCTGTGTAATCTTTTGCCATTTAACACTGTCGCGCGCCCCGTCCTCGCCGGCAAGAACAGCACGCAACAACAGCAGGATTCTTCTGCAGAAAGCTTTAATCTTCAGCTCTTTTGTGATACAATCATCAGGGGAAGAACCCAAAGGGAAAGACTGGGCTAGCTATATAGTTCTCATGCTCCAAGCTGATTGCGCGCTGCTTGTGATGCTTTATTAGCATAGCTGCTACGATACGCCAATTGGTTAGCAGGTGAAGGTCTAATTAGCATGTGGTATGCGGCCAGGAAGTGGCGGGATTATCCAGAAGTAGTCTTTGTTTTACCTACAACTTTTTCTCAAGCTGGGCGCCATTTTTGGGTGCGGCAGGTATGGCTACCAACATCTCCCCCTTTTTTGTTTTGTTGAAACTCAGGGCGGAACTTGTCAGCTGAGGTGGAGATAGAGGCCTGATCTCCAGAAACATTTGATGTCCTATTTTCGGAGAGGGGTTTGTAGACATCCACCCCTATGCAATCAGGCATGTCTCTCAGAGGGGCCCATGACCTCTTGCAGTGCAGTGCCTCGCACCCTCTAGCTGACGATGGGACCGCCCGGTACAAAGGGCTTGGGCCTGTGCAGTGACCCTCTTGTACCGAGTTTCGTATGAGAAGCTTCGGGTAAGCGAACAGGTACCTTAACCTGGTGCAATGCCACAAGGGCTCAGGGTGCAAGGGCTACCTCAAGCTAAAGCTGAGCTTCTTTATTGAGCATGTTGAGCCATACTTGGGGAGAGGCGCCAATATCTACCGCCATCAAGGCTTGAGCAAGGATCACTTTATCTTGCCTGTGTTGGGCACGGAGCCTGCATAACAACCAGAGTAGGAGCATGAGACCTCCAAGCATGAATACACCCATCCCAGCCATGCCCGCCCACTCTTTAACGTGGGAGAGAGCTCTGTGGAACCAGGAAGAGAGTCCTTCTGCTATGGAGATATCTAGCCGGGTGGAGTTTATGTGGGTTATTTCTTGCCGTAGCTCTTCTAACGTTCCATCAAAGTCTTGGGACCAGTTTCCTGAAAGATACTGGGACAGGCTTCGTGACAGATTAGCTGCTCGCATAAAGTTTTCATATTGTATGCTAGTAATGCAGAGAGCGCGAAACTTTCGCTCACATCCCAATTGGGCTAACTGCCAGAGCACATCTAGTTGCTCTTCCACTAGATCTACTCGCTGATTGAGGACCATTATTCCTCCCTTCAGCTTGCCATCAAGCGTGGACTGATGGTCAAGGGCAGAGGATACTGATTCCGCAAGGTTATTAAGTTCTGTAGCTGATTTGATAGAGGTGTCTAAAGCTATGCCAGCTGCGGTGGCTGCAACTGCGGATATGGAGATTAGAAGCACTATAGCGGCTGTAGCACCGAAGTCACGTTTTTCCCGAAACAGGGTCATGGTGTTAGGTGCGTCTACTGGGACGGGGACCCAACGAGGAATACGGGCTATAAAGGCATTGGTAAAGTTAAGCGCATCCCAGCACTGAGACAAAAAACAGGAGGTATTGGAACAGGAGTTAAAACCATCATTGGACAAGATAAACAGGAATGGAGGGGAAAGGCATACTGGGGCTGGTGGGAAGGGGAGCTTGGGGGCTCCCTGAGTAGAATAGACCGGGGAACAGAAACGAGTGGTAGGGCTTGAGGATTTCACATCAATATAGCACTGATAGGTCATGTTGTAGCTGACGCCTTTCCCTCCACCCAAAAGGGCGGATAGTGGGGACAGGTCTGTACAAGAGCCATTAATGCCACACAGCATCCATTTGTGAAAAGGATTCCTGTTCATAGGCTGGGAGTAATTGCTATCTTTTATCAATGCTGTTCCCCAACTTCTACCTTCGGTCATATCTGGGGAGATAGTGAACCTCTGGTGTGTGTCTGCCCAAGTTACTGTAGCTGACTGGCAGTCTGTCCAGGGCCATGGTTCTCCCTCATAATCACCTAAACAGTGGGGAGCATATTTGGGTTGACGGAGGCTGGTGGTTGAGTTAAGGCCTCCGGGAGGGTCTACAAATGTTCCATTGATCCAGAGAACATTCTGGGGGATCGTTAGGTTCTCGAGCCCCCCAAGCACGATCCCCGTTATTGGATCACTGAACCAGCCATATTTTCTCTGCTTTAGGGAGATACAGTTGGTTAGATTCTTAGTGGTGAAACATAATGATCCGTCGGTTACAAAGGATCGGTTTTCTCCCAAAGGAGCTGTTGTGGTGTCTTTTGCCAGGTATGGCAGATTTATGCTAGAGTTGGAAGTAAAAAAACGTGGAAAAATCGCTGCATTGAAGCGGACGGGCATGGGCTTAGGAAAGGCAGACAATATTCCCCATCTCAGTACTCCCTGAATCGGGCTTCCCAGCGACGAGAGCAGGATCAGTAGGCACAGAGAGGTCATCTCCTTTGTCCAGGACCTTCCTTGTCAGGCGCTCTGGGATCCAGAAGGGGTTTTCTTCACCCTGGGGGAAAACACATACAGCTCCCCTGGATCTTATTATAATTGGATCCGGGCCTTTC
The DNA here is from genome assembly GCF_030020395.1 of Manis pentadactyla. NCBI lineage: Eukaryota > Metazoa > Chordata > Mammalia > Pholidota > Manidae > Manis > Manis pentadactyla. The sequence continues at coordinate 123,683,914 of NC_080025.1, forward strand.
CATTGGTTAGATAATACATCCTTCCATTTTACCAGTTCTTGTGGGTCTTTTGGCCACTGATTATGGCGGTCCGCCGCTGTATGGCCTTGAGTATCCAGGTTCAAAAAATTGAGAGTGAAGAGTGCTAGGGCTATAGCTGTTTTGGGTGTGGGGGGTATGTCCTCAATTCCCCCTTTTTGTTTAATTAGATAGGATTTGAGAGTGCGGTTCGCGCGCTCCACAATCCCTTGACCCTGTGGGTTGTAAGGAAGACCAGTGATATGTTTAATTCCCATGTGATGACAAAATTGAGCAAATTTGGCAGAAGTATAGGTGGGACCATTGTCTGTTTTGAGGATTTGGGGTAACCCCCATGCGCTCCAAGCCTCAAGACAGTGGTGAATGACATGGGAAACTTTCTCTCCAGACAATGGGGAGGCAAAGATGACTCCCGAACAAGTATCTACAGATACATGTACATATTTCAGCTTCCCAAAGGAAGAAATATGTGTTACGTCCATTTGCCAAACCTGTAAAGGCTTAATACCTCTAGGATTGATCCCAACATGAGGTGTGGGAAGAAAACTGCAGCAGTGTTGGCAGCTAAGAACAATGTTCCTAGCTTCGGCTCTGGTTATGCTAAACCGCTTGCACAGTGTTTCAGCAGTGACATGAAATTGTGAGTGGAATTTTGAAGCTGTGGCGACAGGGTCTAGCAGAGGGAAAGCTATACTTCTAGTTGCAAGGTCTGCTAAGTGGTTGCCTTGGGTCATAGGCCCGGGAAGGCCTGAATGTGCTCTAATGTGGGTCATATATAAAGGAGAGCGTCTAAGGAGTAATTGTGATTGTATTTGTTTGAACAGGGTAGCTACCGAACTTGATGCTTTGATCAGTCCAGCTACTTCTAGGGAATTAACTGCATTAACAACATAACTAGAGTCTGACACAATATTTAAAGGTCCATGAAAGGTTTGTAGTACTTCTAAAACTATATGGCATTCTACTACCTGTGGAGTATTGGGTGTATAGTTTTTTGTTACAACTTCGCCATTATGGACATAGGCACCTGTACCTGTCTTGGACCCATCTGTGTAGACTGTCTCCCCATGTGGCAACGGGGTTTGGCTAGTGATTCGAGGGAACACTAGGGGATGAGTTTTAGCAAAATTGAGGAGGGGATGCTTTGGGAAATGATTATCAAAGGTTCCTGAGAAGCTATAAGCAAGTACGGCCCAATCATCATTCATAGCGCATAATGTTTGTATCTGCTCCATATTGTAGGGGGTTATGATTGTTGCTGGAGCTTTCCCAAAATGTGTAAATGAGGTTTTTACTCCCCTCAGAGCGAGATTGGCTATGGCAGCTGGGTAGTATTCTATCGTTCTAGCTTGAGAGGCTTGGGGATGGATCCAGATCAGTGGCCCTCGTTGCCACAAGACTGCAGTTGGCAGTCCCGGAGTAGGAAGGATGCATAACTCAAAGGGTTCATTTAATTGTATCCTATTCAATTGTGCTGTCATTAAGGCCTGTTCTACCTTGTGGATGGCCTGCACTGCCTCAGGTGTAAAGGAGCGCGGAGATGTTAGTTGTGAGTCCCCTTCTAGGATTTTAAACAGTGGTTTCAAGTCAGTGGTAGGTATCTTTAAAAATGGCCGCAACCAATTAATGTCTCCTAGGAGTTTCTGGAAATCATTCAAAGTTTGCAGCTGATCATGTCTTATCTCAAGCTTTTGGGGGCAAATTACATCTGTATAAATGGTGGCTCCTAGGAATTTGCTAACACTAGATTTTTGGACTTTCTCACTGGCTATATTCAGTCCCCAAGTCTCTAGGGATTTAGTGAGCTTTACATAGGCCTCTTCTACCTCTGCTGATTGTGGGGAGCAGAGAAGGATATCATCCATATAGTGAATGATTTTCAGTTTGGGGTAGTTTTCGCGAATTGGTGCTAGCGCTTGCTGAACATACAGTTGACATATGGTGGGGCTATTTGCCATCCCTTGAGGGAGGACTTTCCACTGAAATCTGGCGTCTGGTTGCTCATGATTAATAGCTGGCAGGGTGAAAGCAAACCTTTCTCTATCTTTGGTGTTTAGGTGTATGGAGAAGAAACAATCTTTGATGTCTATTATGATTACTTTCCATTCTTTGGGTAGAGCAGAGAGAAGTGGCAGTCCTCGCTGGACACGTCCAAATAGCCTCATTTGAGCATTTACTGCTCTCAAGTCATGAAGCAATCTCCATGATCCTGACCTTTTTCTGATTATAAATATGGGCGTATTCCATGGAGATACAGAGGGTTCTAAATGTCCTAATTGGAGCTGTTCTTGTACTAAATGGTGAGCTGCTTCTAATTTCTCAGAGGATAGGGGCCACTGAGGAACCCATATGGCCTCCTCTGTAAGCCAAGGTATGGGCATGGCGTCTTCAATGGCCCCTAGGAAAAACCCAGGCCATGACGGTCATTTTTTACTTTGGGAAGGATAGGCTCTGTGCGTCCCTGTTGGTGTTTCCCTAGTCCTTTACCAGGAATATATCCCATATCCATCATCATGCCTTGGGCAGGGGTGGAGTATTCATTAATGAGTTTAAAGCCTAGGCCCTGCATAACATCTCTCCCCCACAAATTGACTGGCAGTGGGAGCACATAAGGGGTAACTGTACCTTTTTGCCCTTCAGGCGCCTGCCATCTCAATGGTTTGGCACTAATGGTAGGACTAGACTCATATCCTAAACCTTGTAAAGAGTGTGAGGACTGTGTTACAGGCCATTTGGAGGGCCACCAGGTTGCAGAGATAATACTTTTATCTGCTCCAGTGTCTAGGATTCCTTCAAAACTTTTTCCCTCTATTTTAAGGGTCAATTTTGGTCTGTCTGCTAAATCTAATACTATAAAGGCTGAGTTATAATTAGAGGAACCAAAGCCCTTTTCTCCTCTCTCCGTGGTGGTAGCTGGATAATTGGCATGGAGACTAGGCAACACTAAGAGTTGGGCTATGCGGTCTCCTGGGGATATAGGGTAGATTCCTCTGGGGGCTGAACACATGATTTTTACCTGTCCTTCATAGTCTTGATCAATAACTCCGGGGTGGACTACAAGGCCTTTCAAGGTAGCAGAAGAGCGCCCCAAGAGCAACCCTACTGTATCTGGTGGTAAGGGGCCTTTAAAGTCTGAGGGGATGGGTTGAACTCCCATCTGTGGAGTTAACACTATTCTGGTGGTGGCACGGATGTCCAATCCCGCGGAACCTGGAGTGGCTCTCCTCGGGGGGCTTGGTTGCTCCCAAATGATACTTGTGTGCTGGTTGCCCCATATATTTGCGGGCCCTGGCGGCGGGGGCCCCTCTGGGAGTTTTTTGGCGACTCTAAGGGTTTCCCTTCTATGTCTTTAACAGATCGGCATTCATTGGCCCAATGTCTGCCTTTTTTGCACTTAGGGCACAATCCAGGGGTCTTTTGGGTTGTGTGCTCTAAAGTTGGGCTTCTACATTCTCTCTTTATATGTCCTAATTTCCCACATTGAAAACACTTAACATTCCTATTAAGGTTCTTAGCTTGTCTATGACTCTGCAATATAGCGGCAGCTAGGCCTGCATTGGTGAGGGGCCCTCCTACCTCCCTGCAAGCTTTCAACCAAGCAGTCAATCCTTTCTGCTTCCAGGGGGTAATTGCCTGTCTGCATTCTCTGGTGCACTGTTCAAGCACTAGTTGTTGGATGAGGGGCATGGCCTGTTCTTGATCTCCAAACACTCGGCCTGCAGCTTCCACCATGCGAGCAACAAAGTCTGAGAATGGCTCGCTTGGCCCTTGAATAATCTTTGTCAAATTGCCTGAAACCTCTCCTTTGTTAGTGAGAGCCTTCCACGCTTTGGCTGCACACGCATTTATCTGCGCATACACTTGTACCGGGAAGGCGGTCTGGTTAGCGACCCACTGTCCCTGACCTGTTAACATGTCAAAATTCCACACGGGCTGCCCCTCAGCAGCATTGGTGCATGCTTGTGTCAGGCTAAGGTCATGCCACAATGCCTTCCATTCTATATACTGCCCCATGCTAGAAAGACAGGCTTTTGCTACATACTGCCAGTCTGAGGGCGTCATAGCTGTTTCTGTCAGCCTCTCAATTTGTGCTAGGGTGTAATTGGCACTGACTCCATAGGTCCGAACGGCCTCTGCTAGGTCTTTGACCTCTTTATGGGTCAGGGGCTGATGGGCACGTGCTCCATTGTCTTCGATTACGGGGAACATCTGTCTAATTGCCCTTAAATCCTCTGGAGCACAGAAGGAATGTGCGCCGTTCGCATAGGGCGGCGGGGCTAAGGGCGATGAGGAGCGTCTCACTTTCATTTTCCCTTTAGTTTGCGTCTCCGTTTTGCTGGCATCTGTACTTTTGCACTTAGCAGTTCTAGAGACTCTGATCTCTTCCTCCTCTTCCGAGGACATTAATTCATCTTCTGATTCCCTATTGGAAAGTTGGAGTTCCCTCAACTCTTTCCAGGGGTATTTGCTATTTTCTCCGAGGCGGTCGTCACCTGCTTCTCGGGGCTCTTTCGCTTTTGCCCTGGACGGGCTCTCTCCCTCACTCTGGGGCTTTTTAACTTTCGTTTTAGCGGCCCTTTTTCGGCCGCGAGCTAGCTCTGTCTCCCGTTCCGTTTCTGACATACTCTCTTGGATGTCTGACAAGGCTCTCTGACCTGCCTTTATCACCTTTTCACACTTTTCATCCTGCAGGCAAGCTCTAATCAGTTTCCATAGTGGTCTAGTGCCTCCTCTCAAGTGTCCCTCTTCTTCTTCTCTATCAAGATCTTTCCCTAACTTGTCCCAGCTCGGGATGGAGAGGGACCCTGAACAGATAAACCAGGGGGCAACACGGTCTACTTCTTTTACAAATGATCCTAAAACTTTGGTGGAGACCTTCAAATTTCGCTCTTTGAGAACTGCCTGTAATGCTGAGACTAACGATGGTGCGTTTCCCATGGTGCCTCTTTATTTACGGAGAACCATCAGCCACCACCCTTAAAAGCGCGTCTCTCGGAACTTACCTCTCCGGGCTTTCTTCTGTCCTGCAGTTCTGAATCCTCTCCAGATGTCTGAAGGGTCCTTCCTGTGCCGGTGATGTTCTGGTTCCCGGGTTTCGGCACCACTTGTCGCGCGCCCCGTCCTCGCCGGCAAGAACAGCACGCAACAACAGCAGGATTCTTCTGCAGAAAGCTTTAATCTTCAGCTCTTTTGTGATACAATCATCAGGGGAAGAACCCAAAGGGAAAGACTGGGCTAGCTATATAGTTCTCATGCTCCAAGCTGATTGCGCGCTGCTTGTGATGCTTTATTAGCATAGCTGCTACGATACGCCAATTGGTTAGCAGATGAAGGTCTAATTAGCATGTGGTATGCGGCCAGGAAGTGGCGGGATTATCCAGAAGTAGTCTTTGTTTTACCTACAACTTTTTCTCAAGCTGGGCGCCATTTTTGGGTGCGGCAGGTATGGCTACCAACATAACACCCCTCTTGCTATTGGGAAGTCTTTCACAGTGTCTGCCTTTCCTTTGTTGCCAATAGGCCAGTTGTGAGTACCTGTTCTTTACAAGCAGCTGGAACTCAGTCTGTCTGAGTATCCTGCCTGTCTTTGCTTTTCAACCCATCTAATCTCCAGAGCACTATTTAATATGGGTTTGTGTTCTCAGAGCAGATCTCTAGGGGTGGTTGTTTAACAGTTCTGGACTTTTACTCCCTCCCCGCCCTGTTTCTTTTCCTCCTGTCTGTGAGATGGGGTGGGCAGAGAGCTTGGGTCCCACTGGATCATGGCTTTATCACTTTACCTTTATTTAGCTTTATCACTTTATTCTTCTGTGAGGTCTTCTCTTTTCCTGTGATGTAGGCCATCTGTTGCAGTGTTGTTTTGGGTTGCTCTTTCAGGATTAGTGTATTTGCTGTATTTTAGTGTTTAAGGTAGTTTTGGGAGCAGGTTTCTGCCTCCCTTCTCATGCTGCTATCTTTTTTTGCCTTGTGCTATCTTTAAATTTTTTTAATAAATTACTTTCAAAACCTTGGAATTGCTGATAGAGTTCTTTCAATTTATGTAAAATATCCATCATAAATCCTGATGGTAAAAGCCTATCCTCATTGTCAGATGAATGAGTCATATTAGTACTACTTCTTATAAGAAAAAAATCTGACTACGTGTTTCAATTCAGATATATATGTTAATATTTTGCCAAGTAATAACCATCTTGCTTCTGAATTCTATCTCTGAGAGGTATAGATGGATAAGGCCCAAACTTTGTCTTGAATAGGTTGTACCCCAGATGATATAAGACATCAATGCTCTTAATTTTTTTTTTACCAATGCTCCTTTTGTTTTTCATACACAGGATTCTCCCTCAGGAGAAATGATGTAAAAGGTTAAAAAGGGAAAATTAAATGACATACTGATTTTGATGTTTTCTCAGGCTGATCAATTTTAGAAAAGAGAACATTTACTTTGAAATTTGAATGTTAATTATCCTTAAACTGTTGTAACCTTTTATTCCTTATAGACTTTTCATGTAATCTCTTTACACACTTCTCATTTAAGTGATTTGCATAAAGTTACAGTTCATAAGTGAACGAGTTCATATTAGAACCCAAGTCTAACCCAAAAGTTAAAGAAGTTAGGTATTCTACTATATGTTACGTTTGTGATATCACAGAAGTAAATGAATAGGTATTTGTTGAAAAATTTTAGATATAAGATTAAGAGATAATTTCCTTCCCTTTTTCCCTCCCTTCCTCCTTATCTTTTTCTCCCTCCCTCTCCCCTCTTTCTGTATTTTTTTTTTGTAAAGTAGGAGAAGGAGTTGTAGAAGAGGTGTTAAAAGTAGAAATAGCATGGAACCTAAATTCAAGGACTTTTTAAGGCATATTAGTTCTAGGAAATAGCATCTGAATTTAAATCACTTAAAATTGTTCACGCCTGGGTATAAGTCTTCATGCATTTCCAGGTTAAGCATGACCTAGATTGAATATCATTGACCTAGTAGAAGAAATAATGCCTGAGACAAAGTAAGATGTCAGCTAAAGTCTTTTTTCTTTGGTCTTGGCAGACAGAATTGGTTCTAAGAGTAGCCTGTGATCACTTTGGAGAGACTTATTCTGAGGAACAGTGGGTACATTTTGATAGAGCAGAGGTATTCATTTCAAGGTAGTTGGCTGGTGGTTATTTTACCATCAGGCCTTGATGATGGGGATGATCAGTGTGCAGAGTCTGATAAAGGAAGGATTAAGTGGAATCCACAGTCTGGAACCTTGGAAACCAATTCAGATGTACTGAAATAGAAAGTTTTATGTCATAACCTACTATATAGTACATACATATAACACCAGGCACCACATTTTACAGCCCACCCAATGCCCAGTGAAGTCTCTCTTAGTTACATTTTAATTGTGTTTAATTGTATGCATAAGAAATGAATGAAAATGCAACTAAAGAAAAGTAGAAATGCAAAACTTCATCTTTATTAACTTAAAAAATGTATTTTTACCTACTTTGTGCTCTTAAAATGGTTCTCCCTCTCCCCACTTGATGCTCATAGTATTATTTTCATGGCTGACTAGTCTGCTAAAGTTAAAGAATATCTACACTATGTTAAGTGCACACTTCCTTGCTTAATGTTGTTTGTCTTGTAAATTCAAGTACTGAATAAAGAAATGATACCTTCATAATTCTTAGTATGTGACTGGACCAAGATGATCGTCCTGCCTTCTCATTACATAAAACCTTCTGCAAAAGTAGCAGATAGAGATGCTGTTCATGTGTCATTTATTGGTCATATCACATAACCATGATTTTCCAAAGTTGGCCCTTTCCTGAATCCCATGCAAATTAAAAAGAACAATAACAGAGAACTTTTCTTATTTGCATTTATATGCTTTGACATTGATGCAGTTTTGATAAATGTCTAAAATGAAAAGATATGAGTAGTGATCTCATAAAAAGCCTAGGCTTAAGTGTCCATCAGTAGATGAATGGATAAAGAAGATGTGGTACATATACACAATGGAATATTACTCAGCCATAAGAAAAAAACAGATCCTACCATTCGCAACAACATGGATGGAGCTAGAGGGTATTATGCTCAGTGAAATAAGCCAGGCGGAGAAAGACAAGTACCAAATGATTTCACTCATATGTGGAGTATAAGAACAAAAGAAAACTGAAGGAACAAAACAGCAGCAGAAGCACAGAACCCAAGAATGGACTAACAGTTACAAAAGGGAAAGGGACTGGGGAAGATGGGAGGGAAGGGAGGGATAAAGGTGGGGAAAAAGAAAGAGGGCATTACGATTAGCATGTATAGTGCGTGGGGGGCACGGGAAGGGCTGTGCAACACAGAGAAGACAAGTAGTGATTTTATAGCATCTTAATACGCTGATGGACAGTGACTGTGAAGGGGTATGTGGGGGGGACTTGGTGAAGGGGGGAGCCTAGTAAACATAATGTTCTTCATGTAATTGTAGATTAATGATACCAAAATAAAAAAAAAGGAAAGCACAATCATACAAGAGTCAAAAACAGGTACTATGGAAAAAAAAAAAAAGCCTAGGCTTATGCCCATGGACTACATTTCTTGGCCTGTGCCTCTTATTTTATTTATAGATTTCTGAGCAGAGTGGTACAAGAATGTTTTCTATTTCAGGGCTTGGAGCTTGAGCTTCTGGTAAGGAAGCTAACAAAAGAATCCATTAGAACATGATTCTCAGTTTCACTTATTCACAATTAAAAGTAAGTTGGCTAAAGGATTATAAAAACATCCTATAATCAGATCAGTGACCCCAGTGAGACCCAGTCATTAAAACTTTAGCGTTAAGCCTGTAAGCCTCTGTTCCTCTGATTAGGCAATTTACTCTATTCCACTCTTCTGTCTGCCAAAACGTTCAGTTGAAAAATGCTTATTCTCTAGATTCTTAAAATGTTGTTTTGAAGAAAAGGGGAATGAAGTTTCTTATTTAGCCATCCATCATTATGCAATCAGAAAACATGCGGGATTTATAGATAATATTATAAAGAGGCAAAGGCAGCAGATTTTACTTGGATAGGCAGAAGAGCGCAGAGCCCTGCTGAGTCCTGAAACAGCCTGAGGTACAAGCCTTTGCTCCTCCGTGTGTGTGGATCATGGTGATTACTTACACCATTTAGCGACATGGTGAGGGGACAAGCTGGGTCTGCATTTTCACTAATTATCGCTGAAGGTCACAAAGTTACTGTGCAGGGCCTCGGTTTCCACATTTCTGTGGTGTGGATAATCTTTCCATTAACTTATAAGTTTGTTTTGATGAAGTACTTGATAGGTGTTTTTAAGTGGTTTATATAAATTAAAAGATGCTATCCAACTCTAATTCTGACTCTGTTTTTAATTCAGATCTAGTTATGTTGAAGGGTTATTAAATGTGGTCAGCATGTATCCATTGTATTTCTTCTTTAAGGATGTACCAATCAAAGAATTGCAGGGCAACACATAGTGAAATCATTGAGGTACTTCTATTCATGTCATTGATGAAAATTCCAAGAAATGATATGAATCTTACTCCCATTAAGGATAATTTGAGACGTCAGAAAATACTTTATTCTTCTCTTCTAATTTCTAAACCAATGTTAGGAAGTCACAAATAGAAACACCAAAATATTATGGGCTGTAGAATCTCAGCTGTGTTTCCTTCTCATCTGATTTATATGAACTTTACCTAGGGTAACTGACCAAAACCTTGTTTATAGGTTGATCCCTAGTATAATAGTTTACCCCATATTTTTCTTAGTAATGCAGGTACAACTTACATCACACCGTTAATCTGAGTATGTGCTAAGCCTTGTTCTTTAGAGGTATCTCATTGCCAATGAAGAGTAAGTAGTAAAGAAGGAGATGAGGTCAGCTTACAGAATATACAAAACAGAAATAATGAGCTGGAGGGTACACAGTTGAGAGATATGACAGATATATCACTATGTGATACATGATTTATTTTCCTCAGACTAAGGGCATTCTGAACTGTTTTATACAAGCCTTAACCCTTATTGCAAAGGTGTCTGTAAAAATAAAATGTTTTTGTGATATCATTTGTGATAATTCTATAAATCAAGAAAATATCTTCTACAGCAGAAATGTCATATCTGTTTATGAATTGTCTAACGGAGCTTATTTTCCATGCCTTTTAAATCAAAGAATTTGCTTCTCTCTCACCTGGCTTGGGAGACTATGAATACAACATTACATTGTGAAAAGTTACAGCAATTATTATTAGTTACTGTATTATTTTTAAAAATATAATACATTATTTAATGTTTTGTAACTGGTTTCCTCAAGTGAAATTTTAACATGAAATAAAATGCAAACATATACTGTATTTTAAAACACATTGTATTATAATGGACATTTTAAGAGTGTAATTTCTTTGGTTTAAACATTCATAAATTGGCTTGCTTGCCAGTTGCTTCAGAAATGCAATAAGGGACAGTGGGAAATCAGAAGACACAGGTATATCCTTAATAGTTTGTCTGATGCATGCTAGGATGTTGAGTAAAAAATAACATGTCCTTCCAGTACCATATTTTCTGTCTTTAAGGAGTAAAATGCAGTTGTATATTTTCTTTTTTGCTACATTACATATACTTGGAAGAAATTATTAAAATGTGCATATAGAAACCAAAGTTACTTCCCTTATTAATCATGTTTATCTTTCTCTAATACTAATAAATTTCACCTTTAACATACCCCTTAACATATACTCAAATAGATGTTGGTGAGAAGAAAATTCTGAGGGAAGTCAAAGAAGAGTATAAAATAAATGGATGTGTTGATATGGCAGTATTAAAATATATATAGATATATAGGCAGAAGAAAAAACAGCACTTTGGGTAAGATATATCAACAATGGTATGGATTTAAGGCCCCCGCTTAAAAAATATATAAAAACAGGACAAGGCTAATAAAAATTTAAAAACACATACTCAGGAGTGGGTGGAAAAGATGACAGAATAGGGAGGTGGTGTGGAAACCTCCCTCCATGTACATGCCAAGGAAGCAGCTACAGCAAATACAACTAACCCTGAAAATGACCTGAAAACTACGGAACAGACCATCTATACGTGGTGAAGAAAAGGGAACCACACTGAGAAGAGTGAAGAGGCAGAGCTGATTGATCAGGACCCAGTCTCTTGCCACATCTCAGCCCACAGGCAAGAGGGATAGGCATAGAGTGGGGAGGGGATAAGTGCTCAGGAATTCTGCATACCTAGCCCTTGAGATCTGCTCTAGGAAAAGTTGTCCATGGAACATGAATTCACATTGCATTGGGTTCTGGTGATTAATGGGGCTAGACACGAGAGAGTTGGAGCACTCTGGGAGGCTGAGACTCCTCTTGCTTGTGGGGGACAGGCATGATCCATCAGTCCTGCTGGGACCCAACACAGAGGCAGAAATTGGAAATATTTCCCAATAGCAGGATGTGGGCCAGAGGGCAGGCATTGGAGGGAGGTCTCTGGGGTAGAAAGGTCAGGTAACAGCACTTCTTCCCAAGCTCAACTGGTCTGGCTCTCAGGAGCCAGCTCCAAATGCTCCATCCCCCACACTGGTAGCTCAGCCCCATGTCACACTCCCCTGCATACCTGCAAGCCCTGCCTTGTTTGCCTAGCATCTCAGCCAGCCTTGCAGTTCCACAGTTCCACCCTGGCATCCCAGCAGGAAGAGGGCATCCCCTCCTACAACCATTCCCATAGAAGTACCACTGCTCACTCACAAAGAGTACAAAAAGAGTTTTCAGTCTCTGCAGAGGTCAACCACTGCCAGCAGGTAGGCAGAAAGGTTGCCCTGCCCGCAGACGACAAACAGCAACTGAAGCTCCACCATAAAGGAGAACAAAGCACTGTGAGCAAAGAGTCTTGAGCTTCTGGACACCACAGGATGCCCACTTCATTAAACCATTACTTTCCAGACCAGGAGGCATAGCTGATATATCTAATACAAAGGAAGAAACACAAAAATCCAGACAAAATGAGGCAGAGGATATGTTACAAACAAAAGAATGAGATAAGGCACCAGAAAGGACTAAATGAAGTGGAGACCGCTAATCTTCTTGATAAAGATTTCAAAGTAACAGTAAAAAAGATGCTCACTGAACTGGGGAAAAGAATTGATGATCTCAGTGAGAACTTCAACAAAGAGATAGGAAATTTTTGAAAAAGAGCCACTCACAGCTGAAGAATACAATAACTGAAATGAAAAATACAACAGAGGGAATGAATAGTAGATTACTGAAAGTAGAAGAAAGCATCAATGAGAAAGAAAATAGAGAACAGGAAAATAACCAACCTGAAGAACAGAGAAAAAAATGAATTCCAAAAAATGAGAAGATGCTAAGAGAGTTGTGTGATGACTCCAAATGAAACAATATTTGTATAATAGGAGTCCCAGAAGGAGAAGAAAGAGACAAAGGAGTAGACAATGTCTTTGAATAAATAATAGCTGAAAACTTCCACAATCTGGGGAAGGAAATACACAAGTCCTGGAAGTACAGAGAACCCCTAAAAAATGGAACCCACCAAAAGATAACACCAAGACATATAGTAATTAAAATGTCTAAGATTAAAGATACAGAGAGAATCTTAAAAGCAGAAAGAGAGATTCAGTTACCTATAAGGGAAATTCCATAAGTCTATCTGCAGATTGGCTAAGATTGGCTATCAGTTGCTTGTTATTGAAGCTTCGTTAATGGATACTTTTTTTTCCATTTTAGTAAGAAATGCTGTTCCTTCTAACTTATTAACTCTTCTTTAGTAAACCTTGAAATACAAGCATTACGTAAGAGTTTATGTAGGCAGTCTGTTGACTAAGCACTGCAAGACAATGGAAACCAAATGAAGAAAGTTTCAGTAAGTTTCAAAAAGGGTAGTTGTAAAACCTCAAAGTGACAGAAATGCTGTATTTGGTTATTTACTTTGGACAGGGAAGAGAGTGGTTTTTGAGAGTGCAGTGGATTCTCATGTACTGAGACCCACCAATTTTTATAAATCCAATAAATAATGGTAGAATGAGAGAATAAAATATAGAATAATCAGCAGTACCATATGTTGAAGAGTATATAAATAGAAATATCCATGGGACTTTTTATTGAGATGATCCTTAGCCTTCCAATAAATATATGTTGAAATTAGTGAACTACTGACATCACAAGGAGTAGGATTGTGAGAGTGGAGAGCTGATCACATAAGATTGAGGAATGATCAGGAGTTAAAAAGAGACATGCATAGTAGACTAAAATTATCTAATGGGTCAACCAATAAAATATAGTCTCAATAGACACTTGTTAGATTTATGTATAAATACCCAGTTCCAACTGCATTATCACTGTGACACTTTTAAAGTCTCTTAGGCAGAACAGATTTTTTTCCTTTGATCCATCTGATAATTGCTTATTGCTACTTAGCCTTATTTGCATTCTGCCTTACAATGTGTTATTTACTGTCTTATCAATTAGAGATTAATTATTTTGCATGTGTAATATATTCAATTAACACTGTAGTAAAGATCTGAGGAAACAAATTTGATTAAATTTCATATCTACTAAAATTTCTCCTTATATCTGTAGAGATTCTCTTAAACTAAATGAAATATCTCATCCTTCTAACTATCTGTTATTCACACTGAAGCTCAATAACAATTGGTGACTGTATAGTAAGAGCCTATGAAAGAGGGTACTAGTTGCCTACTAACTATCTATTTTTCTCCTTCCTCATTAACTACATCTCTGTATTATCTGGGATAGCAGTGTACCCAGTAAATAAAACTACAACTTTCTCTTCCATAAATAGGGTTTGAATAAGATAATAAGAAAAAGTCTGATGGGTTCCAGTTATAGCAAAATTTGGGGGATGTAATGGGCAACATAGTGACTAAAGTTAATAATACTGTATTGTATATTTGAAAGTTGCTAGAAGAGTAGGTCTTAAAAGGTCTAATCACAAAAAAAATAAATAGTAACTATGTGAGGCAATGGATGTGTTAACTGAACGTTATGGTAATCATTTCACAATACATACATATATCAAATCAGTATGTTGTACACCTAAAACTAATACCTTGTTGTATGTCAGTTAAGTCTGAATAAAGCTGTAAAGAAAGTCTGATGGAACATCTAAGGAAGCTCATTTTGTTCTTCCTTTTGCTTGGGCTGTGGATGTGATGGTTGGAACTTCAAAGCCATCTTGTAACTGAAGTGAACTTGAGGATAGAAGGCGACCACAAGGGATGGAGGATTATTTTATGTGAAAGAAAAATAAACACTATCACGTTTAATCCTGTGTTGAAGGGTCTCTTTTACTATCAGTTGAATGTAATTCCTAGATAATATGCCTATCATATATTTAAAGATCTTCTAAATTAGTTGTTTTTCAGTTAAATTTTCCTTAGAATGATTACTTGCAGTTCGTTAAAGCTTAATTAACTCATTTACTGGCAATAAGCATTTCTTGAACTGTTCTCAGGACCTACCCATATCTCTCATTTTGAGTACTGCTATGTAGGACATAAAAATATCAGGAGTCTCTAATATAGGAATAAATGAGCAAAACTAAGAGTTTTTCATGGTACAGATATAGTTATGGTATCTGGGAACACAAGAAACTTTGTGTAATCCTTAAAAGACCGAGAGAAAAACAAATACAACATTTTTTTAAGATAATGGCATCAAAAGTAACTATGCTGTTTCACTAAATATATACTGAGTCTTGGAGACTGAATGAAAGCAATATGAGTTTGGCTCATGGTTACAAATTCCATATTATTTCTTTTTATTTGAGGAGACCAGAATTAAAACCAGATGTTCCTAAATATCTCTCCTCACAGAGCATTAAGAAAGATTTTTGCATGTGGAGATTTTGTTGTTGAAGTTAGTTTTTCTTCTATATGGAAAAATAATAAAGCTGCATCCTGATAATACATCATTCAGATTTTTTTCATTAATTCAGACTAGCCAGCTCATGGATTAGTTGGTAAAGATGCTTTATAAAGTAATCGATTTTACATGACGTGTGAGAGAGAAAATAAAATGTAGAGGAGGGAAATAAAAAAAATTTTATACACTTGAGTTAATACATATAAATTCAGAAGCATCAGTTTTATCAGTGGTAATGTAATGCCTATTCAAAATTAGATTTGCTTCTTTAGGTTCAAACTACTTTTATAGGGTCATTGAGGAGTCAATGAAATCTGCTAATGATTTTCATGTTTTTAACAAGAATGACATGGTCCTATTTCTATTAGTGGTCATGCTTTTGGATTTGTATATTACATATATTTTAATATCCCATTTGATGTAAGTCACTTCGGCTTCATTCTTTGAAATGGCAGGCAGTTCTCAGAATAATCCTTCTGAACCTGCCTCAGCAAGTAAATTTTCTGAGAACTTTTTTTGTTCTCTGGTGAGCAGCTTTGGTGATTTCATCATTCCCATGGAAATATCGTTTACTCTCCTGAAACTGTACATTTAACATCTTTGGAAGGGAATAGACTGTATAAAATGAGAGTTACAGATAACAACTAGGAAAAGTTGAATGGTTCCATGCTGCCTGCCTACTGTAGGGAGGGGGCCTCATAGATAGCTAATATAAGTCAACACACAAGCATGCCTCATTTTATTGTGCTTTTCTTTATTGAGCTTCTCAGATACTGCCTTTTTTTTTGCAAATTGATGATTTATGGTAAGTCTGTGTTGAACAAGTCTATTGGTACCTTTTTTCCAAAAACGTTTGCTCACTTCATGTCTGTTTGTCACATTTTGGAATTCTCATGGTATCTCAAACTTTTTCATTATTATTGTGTGTTATGGTGATCTGTGATCAGTAATCGTTGATGTTACTTTTTTAATTGTTTTGGGCTGCCACGAACCGTAGCCATATAAGATAGTGAACTTAATAAATGTGTGTGTTTTGGCTGCTCCACTGACTAGCTATTTCCCATTTCTCTCCCTCTCCTTGGGACTTCCTATTTCCTGAAACACAACAATACTTAAATTAGGCTAGTTGATAACTTCACAGTGGTTTCTGTGTGTTCATATCAAAGGAAGAGTTGCACATCTCTCACTTTAAATCCAAAGCTAGAACTGATTAAACTAAGTGAGGTAGATATGCCAAATCCAGGACAGGTTGAAAGCTTAAGCCTCTTGCAACAAACAGTTAGCCAAGTGTGAGTGCAAAGGAAAAGTTCTTGAAGGAAATTCAGAGTTCCATTCCAGTAAACACATGAATGATAAGAAAGAGAAACAGCCTTACTGCTGATACAGAGAACATTTTAGTGTCTGTGTAGAAGATCGAATGAGCTACAACATTCTCTTAAGCCAAAGCCTAATCCAGAATAGACCCTAACTCTTTTCAATTCTGTGAAGGCTGAGAAAGGTGAGAAGGATGCAGAAGAAAAGTTTGAAGCTAGCAGAGGTTGGTTCATGGGGTTTAAGAAAGGAAGCCATCTCCATAACAGGAAAGTACAAGGTGAGGCAACAAATGCTGTTGTAGAAGCTGCATCAAATTATCTAGGAAATGTAGCTGAACTAATTAATGAAGGTGGCTACACGAAACAACAGACTTTCAGTGTAGATGAAAAAGCCTTCTATTGGAAGGGGAAACCACTAGGACTTTCATAGCTAGAGAGAAGTCAATACCTAGCTTTAAAGTTTCAAAGGACAGACTGACTCTCTTGGTAGGGACTAATGCAGCTAGTAACAAAGTTAAATCCAGTGCTCATTAACTATTCCAAAAACCTTAAGGCCCCTAAGAATTATGCTAAATCTACCCTGCCTGTGCTCTATAAATGAAACAACAAAGCCTAGATGACAGCACATCTATTTACAACATGATTTACTGAGTATTTTACGCCCACTGTTGAGACCTACGACTTAGAAAAAAGAGTCCTTTCAAAATATGACTGCTCACTGACAATGCACCTGGTCACCCAAGAGCTCTGCTGGGGATATATGATATTAATGTAGTTTCCATGCCTGTTAACAAAACATCCAGTCTGCAGTCCAGGATCAAGAGTCATACCAACTTTCAAGTCTTATTATTTAGGCAATACATTTCAAAATATTATAGCTGTCATAGATAGTGATTCCTCTGCTGGACCTGCACAAAGTAAATTGAAAACCTTCTGGAAAGGATTCACCATTCTAGATGTCATTGAGAATATTTGTGATTCAGGAGAATAGGTCAAAATGTCCTCATCAACCTTAAAAGTTTGGAAGACATTTGTTCCAGTTATCATGGATGTATTTGATGGCTCACAACTTCAGTGGAAGAAGGAACTGCAGATGTGGTGGAAATAGTAGGAGAACTAGAATTAGAAGTGGAACCTGAAGATGTGACTGCTGTGATCTCATGATAAAACTTATGAATGGGGTGTTGTTTTATATTGATGAGCAAAGAAAGAGCTTTCTTGAAATGGCATATACTTTGGTGAAGATGCTGTGAGGATTGTTGAAATGACAAAGAGTGATTAGAATATTACAGAAACTTGGTTGATGAAGCAGCAGCAGGGTTTGAGAGGATTGACTCCAGTTTTAAAATATGTTCTACTAAGAGTAAAATGCTATCAGTGTCAAATGCTACAGAGAAATCATTTGTGAAAGGAAGAGTCCATCGATATAGCACATTTCATTGTCTAATTTTAAGAAATTGCCACAGGCACTCACCTGTCAGCAACCACAACCCTGAGCAGTCTATAGCCATCACTGTCGAGACCAGACTCTCTACCAGCCAAAAGATTACGACTTGCTTAAAGCTCAGATGATGGTTAGCATTTTTTACTAATAAAGCATTTTTTACTAATAAAGTATTTTTTAATTGAAGTATGTACAATTTCTTTCTGGACATAGTGCTGCTTAACAGACTACAGTAGAGTGTAAACATAACTTTCACATGTATTGGGAAACCAAAAATTCATTTCACTTGCTTTATTGTGATACTCATTTTATTGCAGTAGTCTGGAACTGCATCCACAATATCTCAGAGGTATGCCTGTATGTTTTCTTCAACTTATTTTTTGTTTTCATTTTGCAAAGTAGGAAAAGTTTTGGGTTTTCCTTTTAATTTATTTTTTATTGAAGTTATTGATATACAATCTTATATTGGTTTCAAATGTACAACACAGTGGTTCAACCCATATTAATAAATCCTCACCCCCACTAGTGTGGTTACTGTCAATATAAAAAGATGTTACAGAATCATTGACTATATTCTCCATGCTGTACTACTATCCTCATGACCAACTTACATTATGATTGAGAATTTTTATGCCCCTTTACCCCTCTCATCCTCCCTACCCACCCATTCTAACCCCTTCCCCATGGTAACCACTAGTCACTTCTGTGTCTATGATTCTACTGCTGGTTTGTTCATTCTGTTTTGCTTTTTTTTTCAAATATTCCACAAATAAATGAAATCACATGGTATTTGTATTTCTACACCTGGCTTATTTCACTGTGCAAAATACCTTTTAAATACATCCATGTTGTTGCAAATGGCAGGATTTCCTTCCTTTTTATGGCTGAATAATATTCCATTATTTATATGTACCACATCTTCTTTATCCATTCATCTATTGATGGACAATTACATTGCCTCCATATCATGGGTGTTGTAAATAATGCAGCAATAAACATAGGAGTGCATGCATCTTTTCGAATTAGAGATTTTGTTTTCTTCAGGTAAATTCCTAGAAGTGGATTACTGGGTTGAATGGTATTTATATTTTTAATTTTTTGAGAAACCTCCATACTGCTTTCCACAGTGGTTGCACCAATTTACTTTCCCACCAACAGTGTAGGAGGGTTCCCCTTTCTCCATATCCTTGCCAACACTTGTTATTTCTTGTCTTTTGGATAGTTGCCATTCTAACTGGTGTGAGGTAATAACTCATTGTGATTTTGCTTTGCATTTCTCTGATGATTAGCTATTTGAGCATCTTTTCATGTTCCTGTTGGACATCTGTATGTCTCTGTTGAAGAAATGTCTGTTCAGGTCTTCCGCCCATTTTTTAATCAGATTGTTTGTTTTTTGGGTGTTGAAGCGTATGAGTTCTTTATATATTTTGGATGTTAATGCTTTATCAGATAACATCTTTTACAAATATATTCTCCCAGTTTGCAGGTTGCCTTTTTGTTCTGCTGATTGTGTCCTTTGCTGTAACAAAGCTTTTCAGTTTGTTGTGGTCTCACTTGTTCATTTTTGATACTGTTCCCCTTGCCTGAGGAGATGTGTTCAGGAAAAAATTGGTCACACTTATGTTTAAGAGATTTTTGCCTCTATTTTCTTCTAAGAGTTTTATGGTCTCATGTCTTACATTCAGGGCTTTGATCCATTTCAAATTTATTTTTCTGTTTGGAGTTAGACAGTAATCCAGTTTTATTCTCTTGCATGTAGCTGTCCATTTTTCACGAATTACTGAAGAGGCTTTCTTTTTTCCACTGTATATTCATGACTCCTTTATTGTATACTAATTGACCATATATGCATGGGGTTATATCTGGGCTTTCTGTTCTGTTCAATGATCTGTGGATTGGTTGTTGTGTCAGTACCATACTGTTTTGATTACTGTAGCTTTGTAGTATAGCTTGAAGTCAGGGAGTGTAATATCCCCAACTGTATTCTTTCTCAGGATTGCTTTGGCTGTTTGAGGTCTTTTGTGGTTCCATATGAATTTTAGAACTATTTTTTCCAGTTCATTGAAAAATATTGTTGGTATTTTGATAGTGATTGCATTTGTGTTTTTCAGTGTAAGAAATTGGTCTCCAAATTCCAAGAATTATAGGTTAAAGTGCTTAGTTGTAGTGTTTTGTTTTCTTTTTAATGGTTTGTATTTTGCCACAGGGTTTATTTACTCCAAACTTGTTTACTCAAGTTTTCATAAGTATTGTGTCATGACTTGAACATTTTACATCAAGGGAAGGCATGTAGCTGAAGCTGCCTTTAAAGCTTTAAGATAGCTTTCATATAGCAATTTTTCAACAGCTGTTATCAGCAATATCGTTTATCAAATACCCATCTGAGTTTACAATTTGGGGAAAAATCAGAGAGAATTCTGAGGTATTTTTCCTTAAGGTGATGTTTTAGTTATGATTAAAGTAAATATAAGCTTGAATACAGTCACAAAGCTTAAAATAATCCCTTGAATCCCTTGACTACTTCATCAAATAAGCCTAAGTTATTTTTGTCCATCTCTATATCAAGTAGTTGTAGAGCTATGAGGAACTCTTAGATTTGGAACTCCGGGTCCTGGATTAAAGTCCCAACTCCGCATCTTACCACCTCTATAACCTTTGGAATGCCATTTCATCCTTTGTTGTTCAAATTTCTTCCCCTGTGATAACTGTGAATATAACATCTACATAATTGAGCTGCAGGGAGAGTAATTTTGATAATTTATTACATTTTTTGAGTGCTTTTTATGTGCCAGGCATTGTGATAGCTACCTTACATGGAGTATCTCAATTAATTCTCTCAGCCCTTTGAAGTAGACACTAATATTATCCATTTCAAGTGAAAAAGCTGTGACTAACTGAGTATGGATAACTTTCCCCAAATTAAAAAGATCTCAAGTGTTGGAGTTGGAATTTGTTCTTGGGAATTTGTCGAATCTGTCTCCATAACTCATGCTTTTAAATTAAATGTCACAAAGTAATTTAAGAAAATTTAAAGCCAATATAAATATAAAGAGATAACACTTTTATTATTTACATTTGTCTGTAACTGTAAATTGGGTAGTTATAGAGACTGCTAGATATAGACAGACAGAAAGACTGTCAATTGGGAGGCCTTTTGGGTGTTCTACCAGTTTTCTGATCCTTGATAAGGAGGTCTGAGGCAAAAAGACCGAACTAGTGTCTGTTCAATCTGTAGATGATTATACCCTGAAACCTGTTTTAGTTGTTGGGAATATCTACTGATATGTAAAAAATATCTTGGTGAAGATATTTGACCAAAGTATGTTAGATACTGCTTTTCTTGAGGGTAATTCCTAACTTAAAGAGAAAGGTAAAATAGATAAATAGCATATCTGTGTGTGTGTGTGAGAGAGTATTCTCATTGTTCAAAAGACCATGAGTATTTCTTTGTATATTACTGCTAAGGTTATTAAATTTTGTGTAACATTAACCTTAAAATTTCAATTGCTTTTTGAGTTACACCTTAAGCCTTGGCTGCAGATGCATTTCTCTGTGATCTAATATCTATGTGCTAATTTTCTCATTAATTGGTATGCCCTTGACATCTGGCACCATATGCTACAACGTTCTAAAAAAATTACCATAGCATAATTTTATTACTGCAAATCATAACATTGGTGATGCATGATTTAGTAAGTAGAGTGATATTTGATGGAACCTTCAAATAATTTTTACAGCATTTTAGTGCATACTCCATCAAAGCCCGAGTGCATAGTTCCAGAGATGATAACCAATACAGTTATACAAAAAGAACATTAAAGCCACAATAAATATGATTAATAATTTCAGTAACTAAGTACCCTCCATGTAATTTTTTAAATGTTTGTATTGATGTTTCCATATAGTCTTATTAAAACAATGCCGTCTCAAACACAAGATCACTCTCAATCACAAAAATAAGTGAAATTAACATATACCTAAACACTTTTCTTAAAAATGCATTTAGATATTTCTTTTTCTCAAATACTTGTTCAGTTTTTTTCTACACATGTGCCTTTGCAAGAGTGCTACCATTTATCCTTGTTTTTCAGATATGGTTGTCTTCAGATTAATTGGATGTGGTTTCTAATTAACAAGATAAAATGTTGTGAAGGGCAAGAATAAATGATGGCACTATATCTTTAAATACCATCCATCATTGTTTGGACTAGTAAATCATTTTGGTGTTTTGTTGTTTCAGTAACTTGAGTGTGTTCCCAAGCTAAAGTCATTTACCTCTTGAATGTCTATATGTTATAGTTTATCTATTTCTTATTTTTTGTTTGGATGGGAACATTGTTCCTCTGTGTGTTTCTGTATCCTAAAGAGAATTGGAACTCCCTGTTCAGCAACTTTTTTTTTTTTTGAGATGGCATCTCTCATATTTATTGATCAAATGGTTGTTAACAAGAATAAAATTCTGTATAGGGGACTCAATGCAAAATCATTAATCCACCCCAAGCCTTATTCTCATCAGTCTCCAATCTTCTGAAGCATAATGAACAAGTTCTTACATGGTGAACAAATTCTTAAATAGTGAATAAGTTCTTACATGGTGAGCAGTACAAGAGCAATCATCACAGAAACTTTCGGTTTTGATCACGCATTATGATCTATAAACAATCAGGTCAAATATGAATATTCGTTTGATTTTTATACTTGATTTATATGTGAATCCCACATTTCTCCCTTATTATTATTATTATTATTTTTAAATAAAATGCTGAAGAGGTAGGTAGATGCAAGATAAAGGTAGAAAAAAAGGTAGAAAAATCTTCTGGATGCAGAAGATTTCTCTCAAAACAGGGGGTGTGAGGTTCTAAGCCTCACCCCTGTTGATCCTCAGTTTCTCACCTGATGGCCCCCCTGCGACTGTGCCTGTCTCAGGTTGTTCCTCCCTTGAGGAATCTTACCCGTTTCTGGCTAACCAGTCATCATACAGGGAAATGTGAAGTTGGTAAGTGAGAGAGAAGCAATATTGTTTGAAAAGGTTAGCTCTTTACTTCTTTGCAGATTTATGCCCTGTGGGTTTTATGCCCAGCATTTGTCTTGAGGTATCTTTACCACTTGGAAGAATTATGATACTCGGTAATTTCAATATGAGGCACGAATTCTACTTAAGGGGTGTAATTAGGAAGGAAGAAGAAAAGCTATAGAAGTAGCAGACGGAAGAAAACATGGGAAGATTGATTATTTCTTTGACATATCTTCTTGTAGAGTAACTTACGCATGTGTAGGTTTTAAAATACTAATTAAATTGCACACAAACATTAACATAATAGGAATACAGTTACATAACCAAAGCAGACCTATAATTACCAGCCATCTCCAGTGAAACCAAGAAAACCAGTTAGGCACCCTAGGCATTTGTGAAAATTTATCTATGATATGATGGATATTGTCCAACTGAACTTGAACAGTCTGAGAGAAATCAGACAAATTAAAACAGCCCATTCCTGGGAACTGTTCACATCCCATATGTTCTTTTAACAGTAGGTAGTCTATAGTTGTAAGATTTTGGAGCACTACAACTTGCACTTCTCCTAATTCTTGGTTGAGTTCCAACAGTATAGATCCAGTCAAATTTGTTGTTTTACTGTATGCACAGGCCAGCGAAGATATCTCCTTCTTCATTCCCATGGCAAGTCCAGGAACCGGTGGGATGAATGCAGCTACAACTGTAGCAGCACCTGGATCTTTGTTGAGGTTTTTTGATGATCATCTTCTGGTATGACTCTTCCAGAGAGTGCTGATGTTGGAAGTTCTTCTTCATATCGTATCTTAGTTCATTTTTGGGGTAGCCAAATTAGGCTTTGATCCTCTGTATAAACACAAACAGACCCTTTGCCCACACTTTGATATGCCCTTTATACCATTCATTGTGCAGAACTCATTGGAAGTCACCACACAGGAACTGCTTTTTTTTTTTAACAGAAAGGAATATTATCAGAAAAATGTACCTCCATGGCCGATCATCTGACACCCTTTAAGTGATCAAAATTAAGGATATTTAAAGCATGCATTAATCATTGATTTATGGTTAGTTTTATCCTATCAGGGAGTAATCTCCCTTTTCTTTCTTTCTTCTTTTTTTTCTTTGTTATCATTAATCTACACTTACATGAAGAATATTATGTTTACTAGGCTCTCCCCTATACCAGGTCCCCCCTATAAACCCCTTTACAGTCACTGTCCATCAGCATAGCAAAATGTTGTAGAATCACTACTTGTCTTCTCTGTGTTGTAAAGCCCTCCCCTTTCTACCACACCCCCATTATGCATGCTAATCTTAATACCCCCCTTCTTCTTCACCCCCCTTATCCCTCCCTACCCACCCATCCTCCCCAGTCCCTTTCCCTTTGGTACCTGTTAGTCCATTCTTGGGTTCTGTGATTCCGCTGCTGTTTTGTTCCTTCAGTTTTTCCTTTGTTCTCAAACTCCACAGATGAGTGAAATCACTTGGTATTTCTCTTTCTCCACTTGGTTCATTTCACTGAGCATAATACCCTCCAGCTCCATCCATGTTGCTGCAAATGGTAGGATTTGCCCTCTTCTTATGGCTGAGTAATATTTCCATTGTGTATATTTACCACATCTCCTTTATCCATTCATCTACTGATGGACATTTAGGTTGCTTCTAATTCTTGGCTATTGTAAATAGTGCTGCGATAAACATTGGGGTGCATCTGTCTTTTTGAAACTTGATTGCTGCGGTCTTAGGGTAAATTCCTAGGAGTGCAATTCCTGGGTCAAATGGTAAGTCTGTTTTGAGCATTTTGAGGAACCTCCATACTGCTTTCCACAATGGTTGAACTAATTTACATTCCCACCAGCAGTGTAGGAGGGTTCCCCTTTCTCCACAGCCTCGCCAACATTTGTTGTTGTTTGTCTTTTGGATGGTAGCCATTCTTACTGGTGTGAGGTGATACCTCATTGTAGTTTTAATTTGCATTTCTCTGATACTTAACGATGTGGTGCATCTTTTCATGTGTCTGTTGGCCATCTGTATTTCTTTTTTTGGAGAACTGTCTGTTCAGTTCCTCTGCCCATTTTTTAATTGGATTATTTGTTTTATGTTTGTTGAGGCATGTGAGCTCTTTATATATTTTGGACATCAAGCCTTTATCGGATCTGTCATTTACAAATATATTCTCCCATACTGTAGGGTTCCTTTTTGTTCTATTGATGGTGTCTTTTGCTGTACAGAAGCTTTTCAGGTTAATATAGTCCCACTTGTTCATTTTTGCTGTTGTTTTCCTTGCCCAGCGAGATAAGTTCAAGAAGAGGAGACTCATGTTTATGTCTAAGATAATTTTCCCTATGTTTTTTTTCTAAGAGTTTTATGGTTTCATGACTTACATTCAGGTCTTTGAACTATTTTGAATTTACTTCTGTATATGGCGTTAGACAATGGTCCAGTTTCATTCTCCTACATGTAGCTGTCCAGTTTTGCCAGCACCATCTGTTAAAGGGACTGTCATTTTGCCATTGTATGTCCATGGCTCCTTTATCAAATATTAATTGACCATATATGTTTGGGTTAATGTCTGGAGTCTCTAATCTGTTCCACTGGTCTGTGGCTCTGTTCTTGTGCCAGTACCAAATTGTCTTGATTACTATGGCTTTGTAGTAGAGTAGATCTTGAAGTTGAGGAGTGAGATCCCCCCTACTTTATTCTTCTTTCTCAGGATTGCTTTGGCTATTCCGGGTCTTTGGTGTTTCCATATGAATTTTTGACCTATTTGTTCCAGTTCATTGAAGAATGTTGTTGGTAATTTGAAAGGGATTGCATCAAATTTGTATATTGCTTTGGGCAGGATGGCCATTTTGACGATATTAATTCTTCCTAGCCATGAGCATGGGATGGGTTTCCATTTGTTACTGTCCCCTTTAATTTCTCTTAAGAGTGACTTGTAGTTTTCAGGGAATAGGTCTTTCCCTTCTTTGGTTATGTTTATTCCTAGGTATTTTATTCTTTTTGATGCAATTGTGAATGGAGTTGTTTTCCTGATTTCTCTTTCTGTTGGCTCATTGTTGGTGTATAGGAAAGCCACAGATTTCTGTGTGTTGATTTTGTATCCTGCAACTTTGCTAAATTCCGATATCAGTTCTAGTAATTTTGGGGTGAAGTTTTTAGGGTTTTTTGTGTACAGTGTCATGTCATCTGCAAATAGTGACAGTTTAACATCTTCTTTACCAATCTGGATTCCTTGTATTTCTTTGTTTTGTCTGATTGCCATAGCTAGGACCTCCAGTACTATGTTAAATAACCGTGGGGAGAGTGGGCATCCCTGTCTAGTTCCCAATCTCAGAGGAAAAGCTTTCAGCTTCTCACTGTTCAGTATAATGTTGGCTGTGGGTTTATCACATATGGCCTTTATTATGTTGAGGTACTTGCCCTCTATGCCCATTTTGCTGAGAGTTTTTATCATGAATGGATTTTCAATTTTGTCAAATGCTTTTTCAGCATCTATGGAGATGATCATGTGGTTTTTGTCTTTCTTTTTGTTGATGTGGTGGATGATGTTGATGGATTTTCGAATGTTGTGCCATCCTTGCATCCCTGGAATGAATCCCACTTGGTCATGGTGTACGATCCTTTTGATGTATTTTTGAATTCGGTTTGCTAATATTTTGTTGAGTATTTTTGCATCTACGTTCATCAGGGATATTGGTCTGTAGTTTTCTTTTTTGGTGGTGTCTTTGCCTGGTTTTGGTGTTAGGGTGATGTTGGCTTCATAGAATGAGTTTGGGAGTATCCCCTCCTCTTCTATTTTTTGGAAAACTTTAAGGAGAATGGGTATTATGTCTTCCCTGTATGTCTGATAAAATTCCGAGGTAAATCCATCGGGCCCGGAAGTTTTGTTCTTTGGTAGTTTTTTGATTACCACTTCAATTTCATTGCTGGTAATTGCTCTGTTTAGATTTTCTGTTTGTTTCTGGGTCATTCTTGGAGGGTTGTATTTTTCTAGGAAGTTGTCCATTTCTCCTAGGTTTCCCTGCTTGTTAGCATATAGGTTTTCATAGTACTCTCCAATAATTCTTTGTATTTCTGTGGGGTCTGTCGTGATTTTTCCTTTTCTCATTTCTGATTCTGTTGATTTGTTTTGACTCTCTTTTCCTCTTAATAAGTCTGGCTAGAGGCTTATCTATTTTGTTTATTTTCTCGAAGTACCAGCTCTTGGTTTCATTGATTTTTGCTATTGTTTTATTCTTCTAAATTATATTTATATCTTCTCTTATCTTTATTATGTCCCTCCTTCTGCTGACCTTAGGCCTCATTTGTTCTTCTTTTTCCAATTTTCATAATTGTGACATTAGACCATTCATTTCGGATTGTTATTCCTTCTTTAAATATGCCTGGATTGCTATATACTTTCCTCTTAAGGCTGCTTTTGCTATATCCCACAGTAGTCGGGGCTTTGTGTTGTTGTTGTCGTTTGTTTCCATATATTGCTGGATCTCCATTTTGATTTGGTCATTGATCCATTGATTATTTAGGAGCGTGTTGTTAAGCCTCCATGTGTTTGTGAGCCTTTTTGCTTTCTTTGTACAGTTTATTTCTAGTTTTATGCTTTTGTGGTCTAAAAAGTTGGTTGGTAGGATTTCAATCTTTTGGAATTTACTGAGGCTCTTTTTGTGGCCTAGTATGTGGTCTATTCTGGAGAATGTTCCATGTGCACTTGAGAAGAATGTATATCCTGTTGCTTTTGGATGTAGAGTTCTGTAGATGTCTGTTAGGTCCATCTCTTCTAGTGTGTCGTTCAGTACCTCTGTGTCCTTACTTATTTTCTGTCTGATGGTTCTGTCCTTTAGAGTGAGTGGAGTGTTGAAGTCTCCTAGAATGAATGCATTGCATTCTGTTCCCTCCTTTAGTTCTGTTAGCATTTGTTTCAGATATGTTGGTGCTCCTGTATTGGATGCATATATATTTATAATGGTTATATCGTCATGTTGGACTGAGCCCTTTATCATTATGTAATGTCTTTTATCTTTTGTTATTTTCTTTATTTTGAAGTCTGTTTTGTCTGATACTAGTATTGCAACACCTGCTTTTTTCTCTCTGTTGTTTGCATGAAATATCTTTTTCCATCCCTTGACTTAAGTCTGTGCTTATCTTTGGGTTTGAGGTGAGTCTCTTGTAATATGTCATCTGTATATTGGTGGATCTTGCTTTTATCCATTCTATTACTCTGTGTCTTTTGATTGGTGCATTCAGTCCATTTACATTTAGGGTGATTATTCAAAGGTATGTACTTATTGCCATTGCAGGCTTTAAGTTTGTGGTTACCAAAGTTTCAGGGTTAGCTTCCTTACTATGTTACTGTCTAACTTAACTCGCTTATTGAGCTATTATAAATATGGTCTGATGATTCTTTATTTCTCTCTCTTCTTATTCCTCCTCCTCTCTTCTTCAAATGTTGGGTGTTTTGTTCTGTGCTCTTTTTAGGAGTGCTCCCATCTAGAGCAGTCCCTATAAAATGCCCTGTAGAGGTGGTTTGTGGGAGGTAAATTCCCTCAACTTTTGCTTGTCTGGGAATTGTTTAATCCCTCCTTCATATTTAAATTATTATCGTGCTGGTTACAGTAGTCTTGCTTCGAGGCCCTTCTGTTTCATTTCATTAAGTATATCATGCCATTCTCTTCTGGCCTGTAAGGTTTCTGTTGAGAAGTCTGATGATAGCCTGATGGGTTTTCCTTTGTAGGTGACCTTTTTTTTTCTCTCTGGCTGCCTTTAATACTTTGTCCTTTTCTTTCATCTTTGCCATTTTAATTATTATGTGTCTTGGTGTTCCCCTCCTTGGATCACTTGTCATGTGAGTTCTGTGTACCTCTGTGGTCTGAGAGGCCATTTCCTCCCCTAGTTTGGGGAAGTTTTCAGCAATTATTCCTTCAAAGACACTTTCTATCCCTTTTTATCTCTCTTCTTCTTCTGGTACCCCTATAATGTGGATATTGTTCCAATTCGTTTGGTCACTCAGCTCTCTTAGAATTCTTTCATTCCTGGAGATCCTTTTATCTGTCTCTGCATCAGCTTCTCTGCGTTCCTGTTCTCTTTTTTCTAGTCCATTAATTTTCTCTTGCATCTCATCCATTCTGTTTTGAAGTCCTTCCAGAGCTTGTTTTATTTCTGTATTCTCCTTCCTTAGTTCTTGCATATTTCTCTGCAAGTCCAGCAGCATGGTTATGACTTTTGTTTTGAATTCTTTTTCAGGAAGACTGGTTAAATCTATCTTACCAGGTTCCTTCTCACGGGAAGATGTAGCAGATGCCGAAGCTGTCTGGGTTAGTCTTGTCTGGATCAAATTTTTTTGCCTTTTCATGTTGATAGGTGCTATTGACTGTCAGCTGGGAGAGCCAAACTTTCCACTTGCTACTGGCCTTTCTTTACTGGGGCAACTACGACCCCTAGTGGCTTGTGTTGGTTAATTGCGTGTAGAGTGGGTCTTTGTGTCTTGCCTGGCCGGAAGGGAGAAATTTCCCTTTCTGTGGGCGGAATTTGTCTCAGGCTGCTTCTCTGCTATGGCTGAGTTCCGGAGAGGTAATGGATGGGGGGCTGTTTGGCTGTTTACCTCCATGAGGGGTCTCAGAGCTGTTGCCCAGGGGGTTAGTGCGCCCGGATTTCCGTGGAGTTTCCAGCTGCTGTTCTGTGACCTGGTTTGTTTCCATCCACCTGTTGCGTCCCTGTCCCTTTAAGACTTTCAAAAAGCACTTGCTTTTCTTTGTAACAGGGGCATCAGCTTCAGGACTTGCTTAGAGGTCTTGCTGCCCTGTTTCCCTAGTTTCCATCCCTCCATGCATGCACTGTGTCTGCGCTCTGGTGTGGATGGCTAGGCCTGGGTGTTTAGCAATCCTGGTCTCCCTCTCCCTCCCCGCTCTGACTCCTCCCGCCAGGAGCTGGGGTCAGGGGCGCTCGGGTCCCACCAGGCCAGGGCTTGTATCTTACCCCTTTCACCAGGCGCTGGGCTCTCACACGTGTGGATGTAGTATGGCTGTTGTCCTGTGTCTTCTGGTCTCTCCTTTAGGATTAGTTGTATTTGTGGTATTTTCAAAAATATATATGTTTTTGGGAGGAGATTCCCACTGTCCTATTCACACCATCATCTTGGCGCTGCCCCCCATTCAGCAAATTTTAAACACAAAATCTTTAAAACAAAACCAAAAATTATTATAAAAGAATAGAGGAATTTTTAAAGGCTCTTTTTGACATTATTGTCTAAATGGCCTTAGGAAATATGGAATTTGCTTGTCAATATTACTGTCGAGAGAAATGACCTCCAGTAACATTCAATGAATTGTCAAGTTATACACCTAAGTATGACAAATTTGGGACTAGCATCTTGACCTGATGTATCTGATTGTACACTTTGGACTGTGTCAAAGTTTTACTGTTCAATAAGGAAAGATGGGAACAGATTATGGTGATGAGCATGAATATTTATTCATTTTTTTTTACCAGAGTGTAAGGGAATCAAAGGGTCTGAGGTGGTATCTCTTTTTAGCACTTACTGCTGATTATTGGAAGTTACCCTTTGAATTTAAAGGGTGGAGATGGGAATAGGATATGGGAATGGCAATATATATTTCCTTAATATTTCTGGCTCTTTCTCAGTAGTCATCTTCCTTTTTCTGCCACATACTGGTTTGGTGAGAAAACATAAGGTTCAGTATGATACCAACCAAAATTCTATCAGGTATGTTTAAGAAAATGTACAGATTCACTAAACATGTATTAAAATTTTAACAGAGTAGCTAGGATCATCCTGAAATAAGACAAATTTATATTATAAATGTTTATTTTCAAGCTAAATGCAAAACTGAGACAACTATAGACAGGTAGTCTAATAGAATAGAATTGAGTTTACAAATAGATATGTATACCGTAATCTTGATTTATAGTAAAGATGTAACTGCAAAATAGTGAGGAAAGGATGAATAGTTAATAGTGCTGGGCCAAACTATATACAAAAGGAGGGGAAATCTTCAATCACTACTTGGCACAACAGACAAAATTATATTCCGGGTGTATTATATGTCTAAATATGAAGTAAACAGTAAAAATTCTTAAAAATAATAATAGAGAATTTTCTATGAAACATTATAAAATAGGATATGAACACTAAAAATCGATGTAGCTATTAGTAATATTTCATTAAAATCAAGAAATTCTGTTTATCAAAAGACACTATTAAGAGAGTGAAAAGTCAAACCATTGAGTAGGGGGATCTATTTGGAACATATGTAATGGCCAAAAAGTTTCATGATAAACTTCTACAAATAATAATGAGACAGATGATCCAAGAGAAAAATGCATCAGAGGATTGAGTAGGCTCTTCACAACAGAAGATATCCAAATGGCTGAAAAATATATTAGAAGATGCTCAATCTCATTATTCATCAGGGAAATATAACCACAATACAATATCCCATACATCAACTGTAACAGCCGTAAAAAATCAAGATCTCACAATGACATGGAACAATCCCATTTCTAATGGGACTGTAAATTGTGAAATCATTTTGGAATACTAATTAGTAGTTTCTTCTAACATTAACACATGTATATCCTGTAACCTAGGAATTTCATTTTAAGTATATTCCCAACAGAAATGTGTGCATGTATGCCCCAAAGGGCATATACATAAATGGTCACAGAAGCATTCTCTTTTAATAGTCCCAAAGTAAAATCCTTCTAAATGTCAATTAGTAGTAGAATAAATAAATTGTGATAAGTTCATACTTTAGAATATAACAATAAATGTGAGAGTTTGAGGATTAAAGATGGTGGCGTGAGAGGTAAGACAGAGGCTTCCTCCTAAAACTGCATATAATATGAAAATATAATTAATACAACTAATCCTGAAAAAGCACCAGGAAAGAGGACTGTGCCAGACAGCATACACCTGGAGAAAAGAGCCAACCTTATGGAACAGGGTAATGTACCAAAGCTGTTGCCTGGTGGGACCCAAGGCCCTTCCCCCACCCCATCTCACCGGCTGGAGGAAGAGAAATGGAGCGGAGAGTGAGTGGAGGCCTGGGACTGCTGAACACCTAACTCCAGAGATCTGCTCTGGGAGCACAAACCTACATTTCATGGTGCTTTTATGATACTCTTGTGATTGGGGGATTGGAAAACAAAGACAGGCAGAATTCCTGGAGAGACTGAGATTCCGGCCACTTGTGGAAAGCAGGGATCCATATCCAGCTGTGCTGGAACAAAGGAAGGATGGGTGGTCTGAGAGACTTCCTAAGAAGAAAGCCCATAGCAGGAGGGCTGCTAAAGGGGCAAGGATTTCACAGAGCTTACTGCTCAGGAGAAAAGACAGGTAGACAAAATTGTCCAGGGGCACTCTGCCCAGCAGGTTGGAAACTTTCATGATTTCCAGGTGCTCCAGCTCCCTGACTGGCTACATAGTTCCAGGGACCCCTTCCATGATAGGCAGCCTACTGTGCTTTCTCCCAGCCAGCCCCACCTGGCTTGCAAACCGGCAAACCCTACCCTGGCATTAGGCCAGCCAGAGGGAAGATCTGTCTACAGCAACTGCAAATGCAAGGCATAGAGGCTTATGCCTGTGTGCTTGGCCCACTGGTTCAGGCAGCAGAGACAGGCAAAGCATCCGGGAAGCAGGAAAGAGCTCTTTCATCCCCCAAGGCACCAATACCATATCCCTGTGACCCCTGACATTGCTTCAGGGACTGAGAAGCTACAGAGAGTAGAGCTTATGGACACTAGAGGGTGCCACATATAAATATGAAACACCAAAGGAACCTGGTTCAGAGTAAAATTAATATAACTCCTGAGAAAGATGACATGGACCTCATGACTCTTCAAGAAAGGGAGTTCAAAATAAAAATTATTAACATGCTAATGGAAGTACAGAAAGATATTCAAGAACTCAGGAATGAATTCTGGTTGGACATCCAATCATTGAAGAGCACAATGGAGGTAATTAAAAGCAGGTTAGATATGGTGGAGGGCACAATAAATGAAATAGAAACTACAGAAGAGGAATACAAAGAAGCTGAGGCACAGAGAGATAAAAGGATCTCTCAGAATGAAAGAATATTGAGAGAACTGTGTGACCAAGCCAAACGGAACAATATTCACATTATAGGGGTACCAGAAGAAGAAGAAGAGAGAGAAAGGGATAGAAAGTGTCTTTGAGGAGGTACTTGCTGAAAACTTCCTCAATTTGGGGAGGGAGATAGTCTCTCAGGCCATGGAGATCCACAGATCTCCCAACTCAAGGGACCCAAGGAAGACAACGCCAACACACATAGTAATTAAAATGGGAAAGATCAAGGATAAGGACAGACTGTTAAAAGCAGCCAGAGGCAGAAATAAGATCACATACAAAGGAAAGCCCATCAGGCTAACATCAGACTTCTCAGCAGAAACCTTACAGGCCAGAAAGGAGTGGCATGATGTATTTAATGCCATGAAGCAGAAGGGCCTGGAACCAAGATTACTTTATCCAGCAAGATTATCATTTAAATTTGAAGGAGGGATTAAACAATTTCTAGATAAGCAAAAGCTGAGAGAGTTTACCTCCCACAAACCATCTCTGCAGTCTATTTTGGAGGGACTGCTATAGATGGAAGTGTTTCTAAAGTTTGATAGCTGTCACCAGAGGTAATCAAACAACACAGTAAAGAAAGTACAACTAATTACTAAGCAAATGCAAAATTAAATTAACAATCCCCAAAGTCAATCAAGGGATAGACAAAGACTACAGAATATGAAACCTAATATATAAAGAATGGAGGAGGAAGAAAAATGAGGAGAAAAAGTAAAGAGCCTTTAGATTGTGCTTGTAATAGCATAGTAAGTGAGTTAAGTTAGACTTTTAGATAGTGAGGAAGTTAACCTTGAACCTTTGGGAACCATGAATCTAAAGTCTGCAATGGCAATAAGTACATACCTATCCATAATCACCCTAAATGTAAATGGACTGAATGCACCAATCAAAAGACATAGAGTCGTTGAATGGATAAAAAACAAGATCCATCTATACCCTGCCTTCAGAGACTCACTTTAAATCCAAAGACATACACAGACTAAAAGTGAAGGGATGGAAAAAGGTATTTCATGCAACTAATAGGAAGAAAAAAGCAGGATTTGCAGTACTTGTATCAGACAAAATAGACTTCAAAACAAAGAAAGTCACAAGAGACAAAGAAGGACATTACATAATGATAAAGGATTCAATCCAACAAGAAGATATAACCATTATAAATATCTATACTCCCAACACAGGAGCACCTACATATGTGAAACAAATATTAAGTGAATTAAAAGGGGAAATAGAATGCAATGCATTCATTCTAGGAGACTTCAACACTCCACTCTGAAGGACAGGTCAACCAGACAGAAAATAAGTAGGGACACAGAGACACTGAACAACACATTAGAACAGGTGGACCTAACCGACATCTATAGAACTCTACACCAAAAAGCAGCAGAATACACATTCTTCTCAAGTGCACATGGAACATTTTCAAGAATAGATCATATACTAGGCCACAGAGAGAGCCTCAGTAAATTAAAGCAGATTGAAATTGTACCAACCGGTTTCTCAGACCACAAAGGTATGAAGCTAGAAATAAATTACGCAAAGAAAATGAAAAATCCCACAAACACAAGGAGGCTTCACAACATGCTCCTAAATAACCAATGGATCAAAAACAAAATTAAAACAGATATCAAGCAATATATGGAGGCAAATGAAAACAGTAATTCAACACTGCAAAATCTGTGGGATGCAGCCAAGGCTGTGCTAAGAGGAAAGTATATTGCAATACAGGTCTAACTCAGGAAAGAAGAACAATCTCATATAAGTGATCTAAATTCAGAATTAATGAAACTAGAAAAAGAAGAACAAATGAGGCCCAAAGTCAGCAGAAGGAGGGACATAATAAAGATTAGAGCAGAAATAAATACAATTGAGAAGAATCAAACAATAGAAAGAATCAATGAAAGCAAGAGCTGGTTCTTCAAGAAAACAAACAAAATAGATAAACCCCTAGCCAAACTTATCAAGAAAAACAGAGTCTACACCCATAAACAGAATCAGAAATGAGAATGGAAAAATCACTATGGACACCACAGAAATAAAAAGAATTATTAGATCATACTATGAAAATTATATGCTAGCAAACTGGATAACCTAGAAGAAATGGACAATTTTCTAGAAAAATACAGCCTTCCAAGGCTGACCAAAGAAGAAACAAACAGAAAATCTGAACAGACCAATTACCAGCAATGAAATTGAACTGGTAATAAAAAAACTACCTAAGAACAAAACCGCTGGACCAAATGGCTTCACTGCTGAATTTTATCAAACATTTAGTGAAGACCTAATACCCATTCTCATTAAAGTTTTCCAAAAAATAGAAGTGAATGGAATACTTCCAAACTCATTCTTTAAGGCCAGCATCACTCTAATACCAAAACCAGGCAGACACCACAGAAAAAGAAAATTACAGACCAATATCCCTGATGAACATAGATGCAAAAATACTCAACAAAACATTAGCAAACCGAATTTAAACATACATAAAAAAGATCATCCATCCTGATCAAGTAGGATTTATGCCAGGATGTAAGGATGGTACAACATTGGAAAACTCATCAACATCACCCACCACATCAACAAAAAGGACAAAAACCACATGATCATCTCCATAGATACTGAAAAATATTTAACAAAATTCAACATACATTCATGGTAAAAAATCTCAACAAAATGGGTATAGAGGGCAAGTTTCTCAACATAATAAAGGCCATATATGACAAACCCACAGCCAACATTACACTTAACAGCAAGAAGCTGAAAGCATTTCCTTTAAGATCAGGAACAAGACAAGAATGCCCACTTCCCTTACTTCTATTCAACATAGTACTGGAGGTCCTAGCCACGGCAATCAGACAACACCAAGAAATAAAAGGCATCCAGATTGGCAAGGAAGAAGTTAAACTGTCCCTGTTTGCAGATGACATGATATTGTACATAAAAAAACTCTAAAGAATCCACTCCAAAACTACTAGATCTAATATCTGAATTCAGAAAATTTACAGGATGCAAAATTAATACACAGAAATCTGTGGTACTCCTGTAAACTAACAATGAACTAGCAGAGAGAGAGAAATCAGGAAAACAATTCCATGCACAGTTACATAAAAAATAATAAAATGCCTAGGAATAAACCTAACCGAGGAGGTGAAAGACCTATAGTCTGAAAACTACAAGACACTCATGAGAGAAATTAAAGAAGACACCAATAAATGGAAACACATCCCATGCTCATGGATAGGAAGAATTAATATTGTCAAAATGGCCATCCTGCCTAAGACAATCTATAGGTTCAATGCAATTCCTATCAAAATACCAACAGCATTCTTCAACGAACTAGAGAAAGTCATCCTAAAATTCACATGGAACCACAGAAGACCCTGAATAGCCAAAACAATCCTGAGAAGGAATAATCAAACAGAGGGCATTACGCTCCCCAACTTCAATTTCTACTACAAAGTCACAGTAATCAAGACAATTTGGTACTGGCACAAGAACAGACCCATAGACCAGTGGAACAGACTAGAGAGCCCAGATATAAACCCAATCATACAAGGTCAATTAATATATGATAAAGGAGCCAAGGACATACAATGGGAAAATGACAGCCTCTTCAACAGCTGGTGTTGGCAATACTGAACAGCTACATGCAGGAAAATGAAACTGGATTACTGTTTAACCCCATACACAAAAGTAAACTCGAAATGGATTAAAGACTTGCATGTAAGTCATGAAAACATAAAACTCTTAGAAGACAACATAGGCAGACATCTCCTTATTGTAAGTATGAGCAACTTCTTCCTCAACGCATATCCTCGAGCAAGGGAAATAAAAGCAAAAATGAACCCATGGGACTAAATCAAACTAGAAGGTTTCTGTATGGCAAAGGGCACCATCAACAGAACAAAAAGGCATCCTACAGTATGGGAGAATATATTTGTAAATGACTTATCTGACAAGGTGTTAACATCCAAAATATATAAAGAATTTACACGCCTCCACACCCAAAAAGCAAATAATCTGATTGACAAATGGGCAGAGGCTGTGAAGACACAGTTCTCCAAAGAGGAAATTCAGATGAACAACAGACACATGAAAAGATGCTCCACATCACTAATCATCAAGGAAATGCAAATTAAAACCACAATGAGATATCACCTCACACCAGTAAGGATGGCCAGCATCAAAACGACTAAGAACAACAAATGCTGGTGAGGATGCAGAGAAAGAGGAACCTTCCTGTACTGCTGGTGGGAATGTAAGCTAGTTCAACCATTGTGGAAAGCAATATGGAGGTTGCTCAACAAACTAAAAATAGAAATACCATTTGACCCAGGAATCCCACTCCTTGGAATTTACCCAAAGAGTTCAACTTCTCAGATTCAAAAAGACATATGCACCCCTATGTTTATTGCAGCACTTTTTACAATAGCCAAAATATGGAAGCAACCTAAGTGTCCATCAGTAAATGAATGCATAAAGAAGAGGTGGTACATATACACAATGGAGTACTATTCATCCATAAGAAAGAAACAAATCCTATCATTTGCAGCAACATGGATGGAGCTGGAGGACATTATGCCCAGTGAAATAAGCCAGGCGGAGAAAGACAAATGCCAAATGATTTCCCTCATTTGTGGAGTATAACAATGAAGCAAAACTGAAGGAAGAAAATGGCAGCAGCCTTAGAGACTCCAAGAATGAACTAGTGGTTACCAAAGGGAGGAGTGAGGGAGGGTGGGTGGGGAGGGAGGGGTAAAGGGGATTGTGGGGTATTATGTTTAGTGCACATGGTGTGGGGGATCATGGGGAGAACAGTGTAGCATAGAGAAGGCACATAGTGAATCTGTGGCATCTTGCTGCACTGATGGACACTGACTTCATTGGGGTATGGGTGGGTCCTTGATAATATGGTAAATGTAGTAACCACATTGTTTTTTCATGTGAAACTTTTGTAAGAGTGTATATCAATTGTACCTCAATAAAAATTTTAAAAAAAGAAAAAAATTAATAAATGTGACATAGTTGCTGGTAAATCAATAATATGGATAAATTCCACAAACATAGGTTGAGTAAAAGAAGCCCACTAAAAAATACATGTTTTATTCTTTCATTTATTTGGAGTTCAAAAGCAGGAATAATTATTCAAGTCTATTAGAATGCAGGGCAATAGTTATCTTAGGGGAGAAAGGAAGAGAAGTGATTATAAAGTGGTGTGTGGGAGTGTCTGTTATGGTATCATTGGTATTTTTTAGACTTCAGTGGTAATCTCATTTGTATATTTATTTTGTAATAACCTTTTTAACTTTGCATGTATGAATAGGACATCATTCTGAATATATGCTTTTTTATTGAAAATAATTATTAACAATATAGCTTATTAATAAAAGTTGACTTAAGTACTATTTTCTTACATTGCTTGTAAACTATTAGATTTAAAACCTTTTTTTGTTCAATACAATCTTCAGCTCAGTCAAAATTTGATTACTCTTTACTTTTTTTATAAGCACACCATATATAAAATTAACCCTGTTACTATCTCCTATCAGCCAATTCATGATATCTCTGATATTTAACAAAGAAAGTAGATTTTCAAGCATTTGTAGGATAATTTTTGTTTAACTGCGTTTATGTTGCTCAGAGAAGGATGTTATCATTTCTGTAGTAGATAATCTACATGAGATAATTCAGGGCCTAGAATTAAACTGCTTACTAGATTTTTTTTTTACTCAAAGGAATCCAATATTATTGGAGATTTGAGAATGAGTTTAGAAGCTTATTTTTAGCCTTATTTCTAAAAGCTTTATGAATTGAGGGTTATTCTTGGTGGGTTGGCTGACTAGTTCATATTGGAACGTGGCTGAAGGAAATGGTTTTTATTTACTTCTGATCCATCTACCTCTGAAATGGGGTTAAGATAATATTCCTAGTATACTACATTATCTCCAGTCATCTGGATATGATTTCTCTGGAGCAGCACTGAGGGAAAAATCAAATAAATGGTTTTTCTTTAATTTTTCTGTCTCGAGTAAACAATCTAAATGCATGTAAACTTATTGAAAGAGCCTAAAGATATTATTTAAGTCATTAGTTAACATGGAGATAAATTTTGAATACCTGAAGCAACTATTTTAGGCAAAATAAGATATATTGGTGTAAATTCCTAATGATATGGAAAGAGATATCTAATTTTACTTTGATGAGTTCAGGTTAAATGATCCTTTTCAATACTTCACATTTGCTTCTAAGGCTGAGTACAATTTTATATTTGCTGTATTTGTAGCAAGTATCAGAAGTAATTACTAACAATATTGCTTAGTCCCACTTTTTGCTGCTTTATGTTTCACCCTCAGCTCATTCTACCTGCTAATTCATACTTTATATTTTTCTTCACTCTCTGTGTTCCTTACCACAAAAAGTGATTTTTTTAAAACAAACATAATAGTAGAAATCAAGCTAGTATATAACAATCTATGTTTTGATGCTGTGTTAGAAATAGACTTTTTG
This sequence comes from Manis pentadactyla, assembly GCF_030020395.1. Taxonomy (NCBI): domain Eukaryota; kingdom Metazoa; phylum Chordata; class Mammalia; order Pholidota; family Manidae; genus Manis; species Manis pentadactyla. Next base: position 123,723,192 of record NC_080025.1, read on the forward strand.
TAGAAGTGGAGAGCCGTATACTATTCTTAATTAAAAAATGAAACTGGTTCAATATGTATACTTGTAAATGTCTGTCTGAGGACATGGATTTAACAAATTCTTGAATTTGCATTTTGAAGGTTTATTAAGTAACAAGTTAGTGATACACTAGAAATAAAATATACATGTTATTATGGAAATAGTATTTGATGAGGACTTAGAAATATAAATTCATTTAATGAAGTTATATACTTCCCTGAAATAATCTATTTTTTTTAGTCATTCATCTAGCATAATGTCAGCTCTACAGTACATGAGGGACAATGCCTTAAGGAAGAGTAAGGTGTGTATTACAGAAATGTTCCATCAGGCTTTTCCCCCTGCAATGCTAATAATGTAGCCTAATCCATTGCTTGAATTTCTTAGCAAGAATCTTGATTGGTTTTGTATCTTGGAGGAATTATAATCATTGCATAGGTGAAAGCATAAATTAGAAAAAGAAAAGCAAAATCATAACTCTGAGGTAAATATAAAAGATATGTTAAATATTTTATTTAACTCATTAATTATTGAAGTGACCAGTAGGGTGTTATAGGTGGTTATAATATTGAACTGGTGTGTGTCCCAAATTCTTTGTCTGATTTCCAAGTTTTAGAGAATGTTTCTGATACAAAACTTCTTTTCATATAGTAATGGAATTTGAAATTGACAAATAGAATCTTCCCAGCTTAAAACTGTATTTCCAGGAGGGGTAAAATTATCCCCTACGTCAAGTGCCAGGCTACAGTTTATTAAATACCAAGAAGGAAGAAATGTGCTCATAAGAAGTACAAAGATCAGTGGGTGTTTATGCTTCCAGTAATGCGATGAAATTGACTGTAACTAATAGAGTGTGAAATAGTCTCCCAAGGAACATAATGAAGCCCTAAAGAAAAATAGCTTAAAAGAGGAGTGGACAGAGGTCTTCATAGTACAAGCAAGGAAAATCATGATGCATTGGAAGGTGATTTTTAGGTTGTTCTGAAGTGTTGCTGCCTCTGATTTTGTTATTTTTATTCATGACTGGCCATGTGTCATCTCAGTGTTGATTTACCTAATTTATATAGACTCCAGACAACAAATCAGAATCAAAATCCAGTGCTTATTACTGTAAATATCAGTAAGGTTCAGCAAATATTTGCTACTTACTTAGGTGTGAATAGTGTCTGGAGATAGCATATGAGAAGAGGTGCTAAGTGGGGTTCCCTAACAGTTCTCAGCACTGATTTATACATCACTGATGTTCTAGTTGTGTGTCATGTTAAATGTACTGTGTGGCCGTAATGGTTTTGTGGTGTGGACAGTGGCTCTTGAGTCTTCACTAAGCCTAAAGTTCTTCAGGAATCAACAGAATTTGTTACATTTCTGTTATAAAGCAAATATGTTATATTAATGAAAATAGATGAACTCAGTCCATTTTAATATGACACATGAGAAGACATTCCTAGAGACTTAAGTAAGAATGGAAAATTTTATATTTAGAGGTAGTCTTCTTTATATTTATTATCAGTACTTCACTAATATTTTCTGAAAAGGATGATTTCTGTCATACATCAGTGTCTTAAAAAATAAATGTTATCATCAGACCATTCCTTCATCCTAAAACTTCAGGACTCTTTTTCATTATATTGATTTATCTCCCAAACATGGGTTTGTTGGATATTAGCTATAATTTTTCTTACTTAGAACTATTTATACATGAAAAGTTGAATGTAAACAAACATCAGTGGTACCAGAGTTTTTATGGTTTTATCACTATGATCCCATTCCACTAATTATGGAAGAGTGGGACCTGTTTGTTAGGAAAGGAGGGGCAAGGGAAGAAGGAAAGAAACCAGTAGGCTCAGGCAGAAGAAAATAACTGCTAATACTATTAGTTCTACTATTTCACTTATAGATTAAGTTCAGTAAATCAGATCACTCTTTTTATTGGGTCAGGTTGAGTACTGTAAAGTATTTATTTAGTGGTACCTTTGAAGTCAAAATATTCATCCATTCAAAATGTTAATATTCTGATTTTAGAGGCAAATAATAATTTGCCTTTATTTATTTACTTAGAGGTAAAGAATTACCCATAGAGGAAAAATCTCACAACAGAGGCCGAATCTGTCTCACTTTTCAATGTGAACCCATAAGTTTAAATAATCACAAATACAGCTTTGAGAAATACCTTTTACAGACATATGCAATGTCTGACTATTAAAGTAAATGTGAGAGGGTTAATAGAAGTGAAGATTAACATTTTCAAGAAGAGTAGGGTATGCCTGGAGGATGAAGTTAAAAGGCCAGGACTCTTTGGTAGTGGTAATAAGTAACAAATCTCACAGATTAACTATCATTCTCCATAAAAGTGATTGGACCAGAAAAATTGTTTTTTCATTCTCTACTCTTCTAGTATAGCATAGTTACTTAAAAAAATATGTAATATTGATGGAACCTTCTGGCAAAGAGAAATATATGTTAGTTCTTCCCCACTGGTGCTTTTCCAACCAGGACTTTTTTCTATACATACGGATTTATCCCCAGAGTTGAATATAGATATATATATACTATTGTCCATTTGTTTGCCATCTGAGGTCCTGTGCAGGGGCAGCCATTTCATTATAATTATTAATTCAAGGATGAAGGCGTTTCCCTTGGTCACATCCTCTATCTATATAGAGTGTCTTGCATGAGAGGGAGATCATGACGGGTGATCCTTCCTAAGACACCAAGGATAATTAATTTTTTTAAACCTCTTTGGAAGTTTACATTTACTTCATAGCCATGCATAGAAAATCAAAGAAACCTAATAATACAGATCTTCTTCATCTTATGTCCCAATTAGGCCATCACAAGTTAAAAATATCATCTATATGAGTTTACCATCTGTAGACAGACAGAGACAGAGAAAGGAGCAAAAATAAATGGGGCAAAATATTAACCATTGGTAAATATACATAGAGAGTATGCAAATGCATAAAATTCTTGCAACTGTTTAAAGACTTGAAGCTTTTCAAGAGAAAAAGCATGAGAAAGAATAAATAATCTTGTTACAAACACAAGAAGCAATAGCAAAATGTTGTAAAATGAACACATTTTGTTTGGGGATTAAGGCAAATACTTCTCAATACATGATTCTGCCACAACTTGGAAGGATGTGCATCTTTTTGTTTACAAAATCGAATGCAGTTGATGAGTCTCAGCCTATGGCTATATGTATGGTAAGGAGGAAAGAGGGCTGAGCGTGATGACAGGGCTCACTGGTGGAATGTCCTGCCTTGTCCACTGGCCATATGTTGGCAGAATGAGTAGAGGGGACCAGAGCATATGCACTTTACTTTTCAACAAAGCATGCCTTCAGCTGTAAATACAGCTCAATTAATATTCTACAGTGGGGTTCACTTCTTGAAGAGGAGTGAAGAAGGAGGTAGGAATTAAGGGGGCAGAGAACACCTTCTCAATGAATAGTCAGCATAGGTAAATAATCTATTTATTATGTTAATACAACAGCAAGTATCTGTGTATCTGATAGATACACAGTATATGTGAGTATAATTAGAACAGTTGCTTACCTTAAAGACTTCTGGAACTTTCTGCATTGTACTCCAGCCTATTAGTTTATGCTTTTAGTATAAAGTTGACGTTACATTTATATTTTCAATGAGAGCTACTCTTAAGTTCAATTCCCATATTAGGTGCCCCTTTGTCTTTCATAGTAGCCTCTAGATTCTTAATATGTCTAATTTGTTTCTAAAATACATTTTTTCAGAAGTGCTGAAGACTTCTGTTTTTCCACCTTGGTGAAATTTGAGGGAAATACAGTTTTTCCCTCTGGCTTGATTCTGTTTGGAAAAGTCATTAGAGACAACTTTAATCGGACACTTTTTAGGAAGTCTTTTTGAAAATATGTTGTTATTGAGATTCATAGACTATAGATTATAAATGCTTGATTGCAGGAGTTCTGTATTTCTAAAATTAAATAATTTACCAATCAAATATACAATGAAAACTACCTAAAACAAATTTTCAGAGGCAGTTCCTGATGTCTCATTATAATGAAATCACTAGTGTTTTGACTTCTGAAAAGAGTCCTTATGGAAAAACACTCATCCTAGGGTACAGGCAAGTGTGATATGCTCTAGGTATGGTTATCTAAGTGGTACTTAATATCCTGAATTTTTTGCAGTGAGGTTTTTAATGAAAATATGTGCCCTTAAGTTAATATTTCAAGACTGAAAGAGAGGAAATAAATTATAACCATTTCCAGGTCAGATATTGGTTAAAAAATCTGAATTTTCTGTGCTTAGTGCATTGTGAGGGTTATTGTCAACCAGAGTCTTAAAAGGGCACTGAAGCAAAAATGATGATATTGTTTCTTTTGAAGAGCTGGAACAAAATTCTGACACTGGGAGATTCTACATTTGGGGAAGAATAATAATCAGGGACATCACCATCTCAATGTATGTCATAAACAATCTATGTCAAGAGGTACAGCTGCAGATTCAAAAGACTAAGTTGTTATGAGTGAAGGTTCGGAATGACCAATGTGGATGCAACATTTTGGAAGTTTGGGAAGACTGTTATAGTAGCTTAAGAGCCCATCAAAGGCTGAAACAGTGGAGAAGGACTGGAGCTGCCTTCCTTAGTTAGTCTTAGACTAAGGATCAATCTGGGATGGTCTCTGAAATCTTTGAACCATGGGAGGTCGTAATGCCCAAGGTAAATAATGGTACAGATGGACAGCATTTTTTAACATCATCTTGTTTGACTGTTTCCTCAACCAGTAACATTTGGAAGCAAGTTTTAATAGTTCAATTTTACGTATAAAGACCTTCAGACTCAAGGATGTTGAATTTATACAGTAACAAGGTGTCAGGACTAAAGTTCAGACCTGCAGCTTCTAAGTCTAATTTCAGTGCTCATTCTACTACATCAGGAGGGAGAATTGTCACCCCTCCTGCCCCAGGAATTTCATAGCACATACATGTGTCTCAGTTTTCAATTAGCAAGAATCCTAAATTACCCAGAATGCTTCCTTCTTTAATAATGCCATTTAGTAATTATTTATTTGTAACTGTTCGTTTTCTTTGAAATAATGTCCCCTCTTGTCCTCTGAGCCTGCATGTTCTGACATGCATTCATAAATCTTCTCAGAACGTCCTGCAAGATCAAATACTGACATTCTAGCCTGGTCAGTAATGAAAGAATACATCTTTTAACTTGCTTTCCTTGTTTTACTGTTGAACCCTTCATACCCCCAACATTCCAGGATCACAGTTACTTTGCAAGTCTGTCTATGGTTCTATCTTTGAGGGAACTCAGGCTAAGGAAGCAAGTATTTTTAAAAAGCTCAGTTTTCTCTAAATCTAGTACACTATTTCAAATGTACTGAGTAAACCTAAAGAACCCAGAGTATGGGGCTAGTAATGAACCTTTAATGAGCCCTGGTATTCATTAGAAAAGAGTCCTTAGGGAAAAATACTCATCCTAGAGTATGAGACTAGTGGCTGAAGTTTCTGCCCAATAGGATTACAGGTTGGCAAGTTTCCTGGCCAGCATCTAGAGGGGAATAGAATATGGATCAGAACTCTATTCTCTCCTGTCCTCCAGAAATCTGCTCCCTCTCTTTCCCCAAGCCTCCTAAGATTGTATTGTCAGATTCTGAATTTAATGCAAAACTCTGCCCTTGGAATTGTATCTCAGACCCAAAAGCAAAACTAGTTATGAGCCCCAGGTGGTCTGTCCCTTTGCTATTCTGCTTCACAAGGTAACTGTACCCAAAGAATTTTATCTTGTGTTCTCATGATGCATTTTTTAAAACTTGGATTTATTCTACAAACAAATCTAAGTATATTTTTCTTCTTTATATTTTTCCTATGGTGTACTTAGGTGTGAAATTATTTAGTTTTCCTATAAAGAATCCTAACAGTTCCAAGCATTCCAAAATTATGTTCAATTTTATAAGCAGCAATTATAGCACATGCAGTAGGGATTATGCTCAATTCACTTTGCAGACTCACTTTAATTTTTACTTTTAAAAAGTATAATTCCCATTTCAGAGAAAATGATTGTTTCCAGTGTTCAGATTGCTAGTAAAATACCAAGTAGCAAGTATTTAAAACAGTACCCTTGTAAAGTCTCATTTCTCTTCCTTTTTTTCAGATTTGTACTGGTAACAAGGGCAAAATTTGGATCACTAAAAAAAAGTCTTTACAGTTAGCTGTAAGTAGAGAAGTCTATCCCCAGAGTAGTATTATATTAATGGATCAGATAATATAGCTTAAAAAATATTTTAACATAGAAACCTTTGCTTCCCTTCAGATGGTCTTGTATGATGTAGGTAAGACTTATTGTGAATAAAATTAGTGGTGAATCTATTTTTTACTTTTTCTAAACACTTAAGCACCTGGAAGGTAGACTCTTTGATATAAATGCCATATCTAGTTGAAAACTATTTTATAAGCTGGCTTTTAAAGCAGAGGAGAGAAATTTCCTAATTAATTTATTGGTAGCCTAATTGCATTGTCAATGTCATAAGCTTTAAAAATGTAGGGGGTTCTCTGAAAATATATGCATATTTAAATTGCATATTAGATTAAAGAAATTATGTAAGTGAAATAGTAAACTGAAATATTTTAATATCTGAGGTTATACTGTAATTTTTTTGCACATTTTTGCAGTCTGTCCTTAGGCTAAATTAGCACTTTATTATCTTATCATTTGTTGGTTCAGAGTCTTACTTAACCTAAATATTTTTTACTTTCAAAACAGAAACAGTCTTTGAATTTTATTCATGGATTTTCTAATAGTGCTTCTTTAGTGTTCATGTTAGCTACCCTTTGATCATTTTCTGTTAAGATCCATATACATAAAATTCATTTTAAGCTTGAAGGCTGCATAATATTAAACTATACAATATTTAAATTTTTATGGAAATTCCTCCGAAATCTTTCTCTCAATTTTACTGAACACAACATAGCTAGCCCTAGATTCCATACTCATTTCCCTAATACAATTTCAGTGACAGGAAAGCATAGTGCTTATGATACTGACGCCACACATTCCATTTCTGGAGAAGTCTCTTCACACAGAGAAAAGCACTAATCCACAGCTACCAACTATACCATCACTTATAAAAGATATTTCTGAGAGAACAAAGATGGCATTATGTAATCCATGTAACTTATTAAGAAATCAAGAAAATAATGCTATCAGAGACAGTGTACTTACCAGTGATTTCCTTTGTTTCTTTGTATCTCCTAGCCCCCAAAATTAAGCAGGATGTTGACAGTAGGATCAGTTGGTGGGCTATGAACAGAAGTGAAGAGAGTTCCATGTAGTGCAACTCAGCTGGTAGAACCCCTACTAGCTTGAGTGCATATCTGCTCTAGAGTTGCTTGGAGGCACACTGTAACTCCGGGGTGTAGGGGGGGAATATATTCCCAACCTGGGGAAAATAACCTTTGAAGCCAAAATAATCAAAGGGAGAAAAAAAGTGGGAGAAACCTATTTATTGCTTACAAGCAGTTGTCCACTTCTGCCCATCCATGTCTCTCATGACCTGGTTGCAAAAAGGGGCCCCACCAAACCTCTCCAGTCCAAATATACCCTCGCTCCCCCCAACCCTTGTAATTACCTATTGACACAGAGATGAACTACTTCTCTCCACCTCTTCGAAACACCCATTGATATAGAGATGCACTAAAGCCAGGTGAGAGATTCTGGAAATATTGCAATTTTACCCACATGCACCAAATTTTCTGTGACAGGGAAATAAACTTTTGTTATAAGCCACTGAGCTTGGGGCTTATTAATGCAGAGTTAAGTGAGCCTATCCTGACAATACTGACATTGGAAGCAAAGGTAGAGAGCTTCTGTAACAAAAACCTAAAATAGGGGACAGTATGAGACTGATATGCAAGCCTAAAAAAGATGGTGACCTTTGCAATATTAAAATATTTGGCAAAATACACACCTGCAGTGTTTGAGGAGGTAGATCATACACCTAAAAACAACACAAAATAAAAACACCACCACCAGGAACAACAACAAAAATGTATGACTTTGGGGAAAGAAAGCTTGAAAATTTTAGATATTATAGTAATTGTAAATGGTTGTATTTGGCAAGATACTACAAGGAGGTGATGAGTGCAAGTAATAGTTGGCTGGCCTCTAAGCAAAACTTGAGAGTAAGTATACAGTTGCACAGAAAATCTGGGTTGCTCAGGATTAAGAAAGCCCACTGTATCTGGACTTCCACTAACATAAGATTAAGAAATCTTTGAGGAATAAAAATCCAATAAAATATTAAGTTATATTATTTAATTGCCTCAGGGGAAAAAAATATCAGACTATGTGTACAGAGCCAATAAATGCTTTTGACTGAATGAACTGATTTAGGGCAAAAATCTGACAGATCTAGAAAGCACATAGCCTCAAAATATCTCCATTTAAATTCACATATATATATGGGGGCAAGAAAGCAAGAATTATAGTGCATCTGAAACTTAGAAAGACTAAGATTGTACATACAAACTAATTCAAATCAAATATGTAAGAAGCTTAGTTTTGGGGAGGTATTAATATCTTAGAGCAAGAAGCTTGAGCCTGTATAAGACTCTAAATCACTTTTAGTCAGTCTCCCAACATTTTAAACTAAGGAAATCAGCTGCAATACCTCCTCAGCCACCAAGAGGGCATAGTCCCCAGATAACCATTTCAGACATGGGCATGGAAGATAAAGACAGACACAAGGTCCACATAGAACATTAGATAATAGTTGCTCCTTCCGTAGATCATGGTCAGACACCAATTCTGGAACATTTTCTACTCTCATGACATTGAGTCCTTATAACACCTTTGTAGTGGAGCTGCTGAATGGATATTTGGCAGACATACCTGTAAGTTTGGAACTATAAAGGAACACATGGAATAGCTGGTAAGCATTATTGCCTCTTGGAGTTTCATGTTCTCAATTTCTCAATAAATCAAGTAGCCTACATCACTGTTTGTCACTCATTCTTTCTTTTTCTAAATGGTAGTAATTTTCAGTTATTCTATACAAGCTTTATTATATTGGAATGTGGAAGGGACTTAACATGTATTTTTTGCTTAGAGATCTCCAAATCAAACAAAGACATACTTCTAGCTGATGTAAACACTACTGCATATTACTCAGAGATAAGCCTTTGAATGGGTGCATTGATGGGATAGAACTTTGGGCTACCTCCCTTGAGGACAGATTCCATTTAATATTTGGAGGACAGAAGAGCAAACTAAGACAGAGACATGATGGCTACCAAATAAACCATTTCTTTCCCTCATTACTTACCCCCTTTGCAGTTAGGCAGGGCCTAACCAGGAATAATGTTAATATAATGACCTGAGAGTGGAAGTGATCAGTATCATGAAGAAACTGATTGCATGACAAGTATGATCTTTTATTGTCTCTTCCCTTGACCAAAGAGCTATGTGTGCAAATTCTCCATCAGCCAACATTACTAAGTGACCACATGGAAGGTGGCTGCTGCCCAGCTCCACAGGACTCCTGGAGATGAGAAATAAGAGGGAACTGTTTGTTTCCACAGCTCTAGTAGGTTCTTCCTAACTGAAGCATGGATGACTGGTTAGTCAACACCACACTAATATAAGATGGCAAGAAAAAATGCTTTGTATTGCATTGTAATTTTGTCTTTCCCTTAAGATTCTTTAAAACAAATACATGACCTTTGGAAGTACATTTTAAAGGCATGAAGTGCCTTTTAGAGTTGCATTCATTGTTACATTTAATTTAAATAACCTAATTTAGATAAGCATTTGAAGTGTCCACTAATGTGCACTAAGATTACAATGCGAAAAATAATTCTTTTTCAATGAATAAAAATTTCCCTCAGTAATAAAAATTGCAAGCATTTCTATAGCATTTAGTACATCACATACATTTTCAAAGCAAGTTTACATATAACAATTTGTATGTGTAAACTTATTTTACATATAACAATCTTCAAAACTCGAATAAAGTTTTACATATAACAATCTTTAAAATTCTATAAGTAGATACTAAGTATCTTGATTTTGCAGGTGAGAATTGAAGTTACAGTCTAAATAACTTACCAAGCTCAAGTAGCTAGTGAGTGGTGGACTTGGGACATGAAACCAGTCAGTTGTAGTCCAGAATCACTGTTTTAATCACTGTCTACTACTGCCTCAAATCAATGTTAAGGCTCATCTAATTGGAGTGGGTTTAAAGCTCTTAAACTATTTATATACAGATTAGTACCGCTTTAAAAACCAGTTATTTACAAATACAATTTAACAAACCAAGTGTTGATTTTTTTTTTTACATTACGAAGCATATTTTTTAAAGAGAAAGTTACCCTTAAATCATTTAAAATGTGATTTCACTTATAGAAAATGTATGCCTGAGTTCAGAAAGCCAAATCTGTGTGCATACATGTGTGGAACATAGAGATACCATTTGTCATAGGGGATCAGTGAGCTATGATCAATCTGGGCAAGGATGAAAAGTACTATCATTGGGTAGCTCATCTTTATTTTTATTATGCCAGAATAGAAGTACAGTTTGGTATATTTATGTGCAAGGATGATAATTTATTTGTAATGATTAGACTGCTTTCCATTTTCACCTATACATTATTCAACTGCTTTTTGTGACCAACACTTGTGTTTAAAAATTGTATTTTGAGGACGTTAATTTATCATATAACTTATGTAGTTATTTATATTTACCTAGTGCTCTGAGTTCTATTTTATGTGTTTATAGCATATGCAACCAAGAAAAATTAGAGAAAATGCAGCCTGAAAAGACATTCTAAGAATCATTTAAGATACAAAATTCTTAGAGGTGAGTTTCTTGAATAAACTGTTTTAAACACAAATGTTAACAAATAAAATGCTAACAACAATAATAATAATAATAGATAGTGTCAAAGCAACAATTGCACCAAAATTCAACAGGCAAGAAAGACTTTATTTGAGGATATTGCAGTAGGCTAGAGAGGCTAAAGCCCAGTCAAGCCCAGCTGGAATTTTAGGAACTGGTGTGGGAGGGGATCAGAGACCATCTGTGTTTGCTAGTTGGCTTCTGAGTTAGAAAATCACTTGTGTAAGAAGAGGGTCTATAAGATTGCTGACTTAATAGTTATATTTTAATAAATTCTTGGTAGGTGAAAGATTCTTGTGGGGGAATAAAAAAATATCATAAAGGAAGTGTGGATGGGAAAAAAGAAGAGTAAGACAATTTAAGGCAGATTTTGTTGTATGTTTTTCCCAAGAGAAGATGCAAGATCTAAGTCAGCATATATACTTCAATACTCCTTTTGTGCACCCAGAAGGAATGAGTGTTTGGATTGTACTCTACTATACTACAAGAAAGATTTTCTTTAGGGAATACAGAGAATGTAGAAATTGGATATAGTTTGTTGCCACTTTTGTGATAGAACTTTTATGATGTGAATGTTTAAACTGTCTTTTTTCTACTCACTGAATAGAAATGGCCAATATACCCAAAATATTACATGACTTTTATAAAGAAAATTTCATATAAAAATCCTACCTTCTCCCTAGGAAGCCATTCTATTTTGTTAAAAAGACCCCAACTGATTTTCTGTTTGGGCAATAATTTTTATAGATTAGATTTAACAGAGTAGCTGCAATATTAAAGTGTATTTGCCCATGACAAAAGAACTTCATAACTTTTCTGCCTACCTTAGGAATCTGTCTTACCATATATATAGAGAAAGACCAGGTACTTTACCTCTAAGATCTAACAAGACATCCTTAAAACAAGGATGTCCACTGTTTTCAGTTCTATTCAACATTATACTGGAGGTTCTATACAGAACAATTGGGAAAAATAATAAGAAAAAGAAATAAACAGCATCCAGATGGAATAGAAAGAAGTAAACTATTTTTGTTCATAGATGACATGATTATGAATATAAAAAATCCTACAGAATCCACACCACCCAAAATACTATTAGAAATAATAAATGAGGAAATTTGCAAGACAAATGATCAATAAAAAAAAGTTGTATTTCTGCATAGTGGCAGTGAACAACCAGAATATAAATTAAGAAAATAATTCTGTTTATTAAAAAATCAAAAAAATATCTAGGGGTAAGTTTAGTAAAAGTAGTAGACAACTAACATTGAAAACTTGAAAGTGTTTTTAAAAAAATTAATGAGGTTCTGAATAAGTGGAAAGAGATCCCATGTTCATAGACCAGAAGACAATGTTATCATGGTGGCAGTTCTCCCTAATCTGATCTACTGTTTGAATATGTTCCCTATCAGAAATCTAGCTGGTATTCCCTTTGCAAAAATCGACAAGCTGACCATCAAATATGACGGAAATGCAAGTGATCCAGAATGGCCAAACAAACTTTTAAAAAATTGGGTGAATTTTATAGTGTGTTAATTGTCTTAATAAGCCTTAAAAAAATTTTTTTTTTCAAGAAAAGTGTGTAGCGTCAGTGTAACCATTCATTAGGTATTTTGATATTTATTGCTTTTGAGTGACTGGACCAACTAAGGTAATTAAACATGATATTTGTGAAACGTTAAGTGTGTGCTTTATTAGCAACATAATGATAAGAAAGAAAACAGAATCAATTAGTGGTTAATGCTAAAATATTCAATAGTAGTAAAAAAATTATTTTTAGTCCTTTGTTTTGTTGAAAACACTGAAGATGTGTATTCTTTATTAATTATTTTTATTTCTGTGTATGAATTGTTATTGTCTATTTAATGTCTGTTTTTGTAAATTGGCATCTCTGAAAGTATTTTTTTTTCACTGTCTATTTTTTTCCTTGTGCTCAGAGGTGAACAAAGCAGGGGCTTCTGTAGAAATCAGTTGGAAATGTGAAATTACAAGGAAAAGAGAATATTTTTTTAGCAAATGAGAAAAAGCAAAAATATTTTTGTCCCATTAGTAAATCATTACATAACTGTCTTTGTGGATTCTAACAAGTCTTATAATTAGCTGCGTGAAAAAATAAGGAAATGGAGGAGCTCACTTGATTTAACAAATATTCATCTAGCTTGTTCTATATGTAAAGTGTGAGCTAGTAAATATAATAGAAGAAAAAAGCAGTTTTTTTTTTCCTAAGGAAATGCTATTTAATCTAGGGAGACAGAACACAACACACATCATACATAAACAAGGTGAAAATGTGACTGTTTTTGACAATGCCAAGTATACAATGACAATCTAACAGTTAAGGAAAAAGATAGATTACTAGGAATAGAGATAGTTTACAAAATCAGAGAAAGAGATGAAGGTTTGAGCAAAATCTTGAAAGACAGCATTGCTCATTTATGAATAAAAACTGAGGCTCAGAGGGTTAAATGGCTCACCTAAAGCTCTGTAGTAAATGGTGAATCTGTACTAGTATGAAGAAAAGTTTCCAAATTTCAAATCTGACATAATCCTCTCTGATTTCTTACTAGCTGGAACTTTTGACTATTTCATTAATACATATTCATACATAATAAAACCCTCATCAACAACATTTAGACAGTGGCTGTTGAAATACTGTATTTCAGTTGAAGAGAAACTACTGCTGGGAACTCACAGTAAAGGAAGAGGAACCTATTAGGGTGAAAGGCAGAATCCCAGTTAAAATCATGATATCTTACCAAATGGAAAAAAGAAACTCTTATGGCATAGTCCTAAAGCCCCCTGCCTAGAGACTGTTTATTCCAGGAACTCTGTCTCTGTTTCCTACAGTTAAATAAAATTCTGAAGTGACATAAACATTTCCTTAACATACCACGGCAGGAGTTGTAGGTGAGGGCTTTCTGTAGGACTGTGGGTGGGGGCAAATCTCTCATTGTCAACCATTTGAAAAGTTTATTAGGAAATGACTTCAGCAGGAGGCAAAGGATATGCTATGTAAATAACTTCAAAATTTTGCTGAGCATCATAAAAGAAGATTGGATATAGGAATGCCATATATTTCTGTGTATTAATTTTGTACCCTGCAACTTTACTGAATTCAGTTATTATTTCTAGAAGTTTTGGGGTGGATTCTTTAGGGTTTTTTATGTACAATATGATGTCATCTGCAAACAGTGACAGTTTAACTTCTTCCTTACCAATCTGGATGCCTTTTATTTCTTTGTGTTGTCTGATTGCTGGCTAGGACCTCCAGTACTATGTTGAATAAAAGTGGGGAGAGTGGGCATCCTTGTCTTGTTCCCAATTTTAAGAAAAAGCTTTCAGCTTTTCACTGTTAAGTGTGATGTTGGCTGTGGGTTTGTCATATATGGCCTTTATTCTGTTGAGGTACATACCCTCTATACCCATTTTGTTGAGAGTTTATATCATGAGTGGAAGTTGAATTTTGTCAAATGCTTTTTCAGCATCTATGGAGATAATCATATAATTTTTGTCCTTTTTGTTGATGTGGTCGATGATGTTGATGGATTTTCAAATATTGTACCATCCTCACATCCCTGGAATAAATCCCACTTGGTCACAATGGATCATCTTTTTGATGTATTTTTGAATTCCATTTGCCAACATTTTGTTGAATATTTTTGTGTCTATGTTCATTAGGGATATTGGTCTGTAATTTTCTTTTTTTGCTGTGTCTTTGCCTGGTTTTGGTATTAGAGTGATACTGGCCTCAGAATGAGTTTGGAAGTATTCCTTCCTCTTTACTTTTTGTAGAACTTTAAAGACGATTGGTATTAGGTCTTCTCTAAATGTTTGATAAAATTCAATGGTGAAGCCATCTGGGTCAGGAATTTTGTTCTTAGGTAGTTTTTTGATTATCAGTTCAATTTCATTGCTGGTAATTGGTTTGTTAAGATTTTTCTATTTCTTCCTGGGTCAGTCTTGGAATGTTGTATTTTTCTAGAAAGTTGTCAAATTCTTCTAGGTTATCCAGTTTGTTAGTATACAGTTTTTCATAGTATTCTCTAGTAATTCTGTATATTTCTGTGGTGTCTGTAGTGATTTTTACTTTCTCATTTCTGATTCGGTTTATGTGTGTAGATTCTCTTTTTATCTTGATAAGTCTGGCTAGAGGTTTATCTGTTTTGTTTATTTTCTCAAAGAACCAGCTCTTGGTTTCATTAATTTTTTCTATTGTTTTATTCTTCTCAATTTTATTTATTTCTTCTGTGATCTTTATTATGTCCCTCCTTCTACTGACTTTGGGCCTCATTTGTTCTTCTTTTTTTAGTTTCATTAATTGTGAGTTTAAACTGTTCATTTGGGATTGTTCTGTTTTTATGTAAGCCTGTATTGGAATATACTGCCCTCTTAGAATGGCCTTCGCTGAATCCCACAGATTTTGGGATGTTTAAGGTGTTGTTTTCTTTTGTCTCTATATATTTGCTTGATTTTTGTGTTTAGTTGGTCATTGGTCCATTGATTATTTTGGAGCATGTTGTTACACCTGCATGTGTTTGTGGCCTTTTTTGTGTTTTTTTGCATATTTTATTCCTAGTTTCTACCTTTGTGGCCTGAGAAGGTGATTGGTACAACTTCAATCCTCCTGAATTTACTGAGGCTCTTTTTGTGGCTTAGTATGTGATTTATTCTTGAAAATGTTCCATGCGCACTTGAGAAGAATATGTATCATGCTACTTTTGAGTGGTGTGTTCTGTAGATGTTTGTTAGGTCCGTCTGATCTAATGTGTTGTTCAGTGTTTCTGTCTCATTTTCCTATCTCGTTGACCTGTTCTTTGAAGTGAGTGGTTTGTCAAAGCCTCCTAAAAGGAATGCATGGCATTCTTTTTCCCCTTTTAATTCTGTTAGTATTTGTTTAACATATTTGGGTGCTCCTATCTTGCGTGCATAAATATTTATAATGGTTATATCCTCTTATATATAATATAATATATCTTATCATTATGTGATATTCTTCTTTGTCTCTTGTTACTTTATTTTGAAGTCTATTTTGTCTGATACATGTACTGCAACTCCTACTTTTTTCTCCCTTTTATTTGCATGAAATATCTTTTTCCCATCCTTTCACTTTTAGTCTGTGTATGTCTGGGTTTGAAGTGAGTCTCTTGTAGGTAGCATTTAGATGGGTTTTGTTTTTTTATCCATTCTGTAACTCTTTGTCTTTTGGTTGGTGTTTTCAGTCCATTTACATTTAAGGTGCTTATTGATAGATATGTACTTATTGCCATTATAGGCTTTAGATTATTGGTTACCAAAGGTTCAAGGGAAGCTTCTTTACTATCTAACAGTCTAACTTAACTTGCTTATTATGCTACTTCAAACATAATCTAAAGGTACTTTTTTTTTGGCCTTCCTTCTTTTCCTTCCTCCTCCACTCTTTATATATTAGCTGTCATATTCTGCACTCTTTGTGTATCCCTTGACTGACTTTATGGGTAGTTGATTTAATTTTGCATTTTCTTAGTAACTAATTGATCTACTTCCTTTACTGTGGTTTTATTTTCTCTGGTGACAGCTATTTAGCCGTAGTAGGTTTTCCACCTAGAGCAATCCCTCCAAAATACAGTTTATGACAGGTAAATTCCCTCAACTTTTGCTTATCTAGAAATTGTTTAATATCCCTGTTTCAAATTTCAATGATAATCTTGCTGGATAGAGTATTCTTGGTTCAAGACCCTTCTCTTTCATTGTATTAAATGTATCATGCTACTCCATTCTGGCCTATAAGGTTTCTGCTGAAAAGTCTGATCATAGCCTGATGGGTTTCCTTTATATGATTTTTTTCTCTCTCTGGCTGCTTTTAATACTCTGTCCTTGTCATTGATCTTTGCCATTTTTATTATATGTCTCAGTGTTGTCTCCCTTGTGTCCCTTGTGTTAGGAGATCTGTGCACTTCCCTGGCCTGAGAGACTATTTCCTTCCCCAGATTGGGGAAGTTTTTATCAATTCTTTCCTCAAAGGGACTTTTCTATCCCCTTTTCTCTCTCTTCTTATTCTGCTTCTCCTTTAATGTGTATATTTTTATGTTTGGATTGGTCACACAGTTCTCTTAGTATTTTTTCATTCCTATAGATGCTTTTTTCTCTCTGTGCCTCAGCTTCTTTGTATTCCCGTTCTCTAATTTATTTTTCATTTGCTGTCTCCTCTAACTTCTCTAATCTGCTTTTAAATCCCTCCATGTATGTTTCATTTCAGAAACTGTATTTTTCAAAGTTTCTATCTCTTGAAGTCCTCCCTGAGATCTTGAATATTTTTCTGTAGCTCCATAGCATGTTTATGATTTTGACTTTGAAATCTTTATTAGGAAGGTTGGTGATTTCAGTTTCACTTATCCCTCTTTCTGATGTTTGAGGGATTTTCATTTGTACCAGATTCTTTGCCATTTCATATTTGTAATGATTAGTATGGAATAATAACTTTGTGTAGGCAGCACCCTCAAGTTCACTGAAACCCTACTCTCTGGAGGTGCCCTGCCCTTGGAGCAATGATGGGGGTCACAGTCACGAGGCCCCAGAGCTCTTTCCTGATTCCCAGTTGCAGTGCCTATCTCTACTGACAGGGACAGTGGGCCAAGTGCACAGACAGGAGCCTCTATGCTGCAACCCTGTAGCTGCCATAGGTGTGACTGCCCTCCTGTTATCCTGCCATGATGATAGGGCAGCAGGTTTTCGAACCAGTGCCAGTCGGGAGGAAGGAGGTGTACCTGCATATTGCAGTCAGGGGCCTCATGTTGCATTGCCAGCCAGGGGGATAGAGTACGTGAAATTCCTGAAAGTTTTTGTTTTTCTGGGCTTAGTGTGCCAGGACAATTTTGTCCAGTTGTCCTTTCTCCTGATCAGAAAGCTCTGTGTTATCCTTGCCCATTTATCAGCCCTTTCACTGTTGGGAAGTCTTTCAAAGTGCCCACCTTTCATTTGTCCCAGAGTGACCAGTTGTGGGTGTTTCTTCTCCACAAGTGGCTGGAATCTCAGTCTCTCTGAGTATTCTACCTGTCTATGCTTTCCAACTCCTCTAATCTCCAGTGCACCTTGTGATGTGGGTTCTCCAGGAGTGGGTATTTAACAATCCTATGCTTCTCTTCCCTTCCCCCTCCATTTCTCTTCCTCCCACCTATGACTGGGGTTGGGGAATGGCTTGGGTCCCGCCATATAGCAGCTTTGCTACTGTACCCTTTCTATGAGGTCTTCTCATTTCCCCAGATATAGGCTGTCTGTTGCATTGACTTTTGGTTGGCTCTTTCAGAGTTGTATTTGCTCTATTTTCATGTTAAATCTGTTTCTTGGAGGAGGTTTCTGCCTCGCTTCTCATGCCACTGTGTTCTTTAATCCTCTCATTTTCATCTGGTACTGATATTTCTTTCCTTCATGATCTGGCAGTAAGGACAGACTTGTGAAAGGTCTACACTGAGTTCTGAGATAAAACAAACAAAATACTTTCAGATCTTCTGAATTTTTTGTTGTCAAATATTTTAATGTCAATATTATTAAGGATAAACCTTTTCAATGTATTTCAGATTATTTTTGCTTTAAGAGAACTTTACATCCAGTATGTATAAAACAAATCACATAATCTATTAAAAATAATAAACAACAATAAACCAAAACCTGCAACTATAGTAGATGCAAGAAACTTGGGTACTAGTAGGTATTCTGGTATTCACTTCCCATGGACCTCAAGGTACTTAGATGTAATATGAAAGAGTGAATAATGAAGGAGTTTTAATATTTCCCCTCCCCCATTTTTTTGCGGGGTGAGGAGATGCAAACCCCTTTCAGGATCTGAGGAAAACTGTAGGTCATTAATTACATGAGGAATCAGGACCAGTTTCACGGCATGTGTCTATGGAGTCCTTCAGAGTACTTCAGGGCACATGCCCTTGCTTTATTGTTCTACTTTCAGTGTCTTGAAATTCCTTATTTTTAAACAAGTGACTCCATATTTTCCTTGTATACCCAATCCCAGAAATTTTGTAGTTGGTGCTGCCTGAAGCTCTTGAGTCTCATTACGAAACTTTGGTCTAGATGGTTTCTAAAAAAGGAAATAAAAATCTCTTTCAGATTTTACTCCTCTTGTAATATACTGTGAATCCTTATTGATGTCCACAGTTGTTCTTGAACTACAGAAAGAAAAGAACTGAATCTTCTTTAATTCATCCCTTAAAAAATGTGCCCTGTGTATCAGAAAGCATTTTGTCTCTATCTCAAAGATAGGGATTATGGAGTGGGCTGGCTTCATTTTAGGTAATTCTGTCAGTTGTGATAATATTCTTTCAATTATTTTTATTGGTTTTAAAGAATATCTCACATAGAATACCACACTTTATGATATATTTATGTAGCTGGTATTAAAATTAAAGTGATTAGATATTTTTTTCAAAGAGCATGTTTATATGATGAACTATGCCTTAAATCAAGTTATTATATTTTATATATGAGTCAAGTCCCAAGAAAGTATGTTAAAAAACAAACAAACAGGCTCTTGGACTCCTTATAACTAAAAATTTTTAAACATTTTTTCTTTTTTCTACTTACTTCCAACCATATGTCTCAGCCACAGTAAACTTGAAAAAGTACAGGAATACCATATGAAAACAACTCTATTCTGAAATTTATACCATGATTGCAAATGGGAGGTCAAAGCACTTCCTTTAAATTCTGCAAGAATAGGTGTGAAAAGTGTGTGACTAAGTTACCTATGATTTGAGTTTTTTTTTTTAATTTTAACTTTTGAATAGTTCTAAACCCCAGCTGAGTTAGTAATAAAATACAGAGCTGCATACAAGAAAATTCCATACCAGGAATCCATTTGATCAGTAAAATCTTTTGAACAAAGCTGGGAAAAAGAGCACATGGTTGACAAGTTTAGGAAGAGATCAAAGGGATATGCATCTGTCTGTCCCTCTTTATTGTTTTATATGGGGCAATTAAATGATCCTTAAGGGAAAAGACTCTGCAGTTTGATATTTAAACTGTAGTGATCATATTACTAGGGGTTGGCACTCTTGTTGAAGAAAGTGGTCTGACTGCTAATGTTTTAGGAGTAAGGGGAACTTTGTCCTTCAGAAATTAGAGTTTCTTGAGGTTTTTAATGTCTTGGAGTCACGTTTATGATGATGACTTGGGAATTGTAAGTAATAGAGTTATACAAACTCCACAGTCTTAATTTTTTCTGTATTTTACCTTTTTAAGACTTATATTCTATAATCTTTTATATTTCCACTTCCCCAGTGAATCCTTATTCTTGAATAAATGATTCTTGCCAAGTTTGGAAAGTTATTTCTAAAGGATGAGGTGAATTTATCAAGTTATGTTTGTTATTTAGTTAACTTGTATTAAGTCTAATCCAGAACAGGTATTTTTGCTGGTTATCCAATTCATGAAGAAAACATCAGCGATAACAGCTATTTAACTGAAGTGAGGGATATTCCAAGTATCATCATAATGATCATCATAATAGCCTGCATTAAGACAGTCTTAACTTCAGTGCTTTAGCCTACCAAGATGTTCATTTACTATCAAATTTTATTTATTATGGTCTTCATACTAGGAGAGGGATAAGCTGGTAAGTATACTCTTCAGTTATATCCATATTTTTGCATATGAATAGATATCAATAGAAAACTTTTTATGATTGACCATTTGACATTCTGACAAAAATTCAGATTTTACTGTTAAAACAGTTCTATAGTTCTATGAACTCCCCTCCCTTGAGGCAGAATTAATGGCCTTGCAATATTGTAATTCAGAAATATTAATGCTCACTACCCAGAGGGTTAGCTCATCGTTTAATAGAAATCCATTATGGAAAATGCTTCTAACTATCTTTAATTGTCTTTTTTGTTTAAACAGAAGGATATAATTAAATGCAGTATTTAAAAATGTAAATATGCTGTTATTAGAGAACTCATTGTTCTCTATTTCACAAAGTAAAAAGACAAATGATAGAAAATATTCTCAATTTTTGAAGCATTAGCTTTTTCTAGTGTATATGTGTAAAGACCCTGTGACTCTACTGGTTTTCAAAAAATTTAAAGAGCTAGAAAAGTAGCAGTACAGCTTTCTGTAAAAGCAAAAGTTGTTATATGGGCATATATATCATTGAGTAGATGTGGGGATAAAAGCAAGATGAAATAGAGGATATTAAACTCCTGAAGGATACTTGTTCTGTGTTAGTAAACAACGGTAATTCAGGAATGTACAATGTTTACCTCTATCACCAAATTATATTAATCTTCCAACCAACTATGTATCTCTAAGTTTGACATGTGTTATTAGTATGCACATCAAGCCCATGTTGTGAAGTTCTGAAAGAAATTGTGTCTAATAGCAGTTGGGTACAGAATGGGTCCAATAAGAAATTAAAAAAAAGAAATCCACGTTTCTTTCTTTTTTTGTTGTTGAATTCTAAGTTTGAGAAAGGAGGATTTACTACTGGAAAAAACTATTGATTAAGATAATAAGGAATGGGTTTTAGATAAACAGTAGCTGAAGAAGATACATTTGTATGTGAGGTGACCCTACAGAAGACTTATAGTAACTGTTTATTAAAAGGGGAGCTAGATGAACAGGCTTTCAGAAAAATTATCAGCAAGTTTTTATGATGGTTATAAGTAAATCTGCCAAGTGATAGAGTTTTTTCATTGTAATTGAAGATGAACTGGTCTGAAGATACAAGGATAAAAGAAAGTTCATGCCCGTTGTTTTCTTCTTAGTATGTTCTCAATATTTTAGGAAGACAACAATTTGACAATTGCAACCGTATTCTTCAAACATTATCAAGTACATCCCATGAAACTATTATTTTCAGTTTTTTGAATATTGCTATGGTTTTCCATTGATGTTCTTTCATTCACGGCTTTTAGTAGTATGTACTTTCTCTGAGTCATTTGGATGTATAACAAAGTGATTCTTACACAGGGTCATCAGCAACACATCTCTGAGGGGTTTTGTTTGTATTCTTGAGGATTTCTAAATTATTTAATTATGGTTTTTATATATGGTTTTAATTTTTATACTTATTGTTTTATAGAAAACTATAAATATTTTTTAGGGTCATAGAGATGACAGCTTATAAGAGATCGCTGTCCCCTTATATCTGTGGCCATGCTTGAGGATTTTATTTAAAACCTACTGATGCCAGAGAGGTACACATTAATTATTCTTGGCTGAGGAGAAACCAGGTTTAGTGTGAAAATGAGATAAAGATGAATTATGGACAAGCAAAAGTCACATGGCATTGCAGAGCCTTAGGGTTAAAAGTTTAGTAATAGTTCAAATAGAGACAAATTCTAAGAGCAGGGGTTCGGATGGTTGATAACACTGTAGGCAACAGAAACTCAAGAGAATATGAGATAAAGAGTCAGCACACAGAGCCTAGTAGTCATCACATTTATTTGAATTTTAGTAATATTATACTTTCATTTGTCTTTAATTTGTAGGTCAGTTTTAGGTTCATTTTTGCATGAAAGGTACTGTCAGTTCAGTTGAATTTACATGCATTCATGTGTGTAAAAAACAATTATAAAAATAATTTTCATCAGTTGGGGTAGTCTTTATATTTTATTTTGTTTCAGTCTGTACTAAACTAAAATTGTACATGACTAAAATTGGAGAAGCATTGCATTATTTTCTAAATGGAGTTATTTTTTTCCTGACTTTGTCTTGTGCTGTTCTCTGTTATAAATGGCATAAAACTAAAGTGATTTGTTCCCAGAGGAATTAACATTTTAACAAAAGGGTACTGACAAGAAACTTACATGTCAGAACATGTACCAGGGAGTCACTCTGCATGGGAGAAGGAGCGAGATTGAGAAAGAGCAGGCTGTGCGTCACTTCAGGAAAATGCAGAAAAAAATTTTGAAGCAGCCAATAAAATTAAAACAAATATGAAGAATGCCTAATATGGATATAACTGGATTATGCAATGTCTAGGAAAGAATATGAACCCTGTAGTACTCAGCCATTGAGGAACTAGGGGAGGGACTTGCATGCTAAGGAATAAATTGCTGTTGTAAATACCCTGAGTGTGCCTGCTTAGCAGACACCTGATCTTGCAAGACCACCATTAAAGCCTTGCTCTGCTGTCCTCTTTGTCTCTGTGTCTGCTTATTGAGTTTGGATCAGTGGGAGTATTTCTCACATTCTCCTCCCATAGTTTGCAACATGAATTCTGAACTCTATAAATTCTAATCCTGAAATGAAAAGTTTGAGTAGGACCCTAACAAAGGTGGCGCATGTAAGATGTGTTTAGACTAATGTGAATAGATAATGCCTGCTTTTGAGAAACATTTTGATAAAAAGTATATGTTGGCATTGTAAGGATGAGGTTCTAAATATTTTGGTAGAATTTCCAGAAAAATATGTAATCTATAAAACATTATCTGGGAAAATTACAGGGGGAAACCCATACTCATGTGAAGTTGGGAGTTGGATATAGAGCAGTATGATTTTCATGAACAAGTCAAGGTAAATGTTAATTTTGTCAGGGCTTCAGGGCATTCGAGAAGGAAACAGAACCATTAGGTACAGTTTTACAGACTGCATACTACACAATCCTAGTAATCATCATTCACATAGCCTTATGCTGTAAATATGTCTCCTATTGTGCAGTAGGTAATCTGATAAACATGCATAAGGACCTTGATAAGATACATCCTTTCTCATCTCAGGTAGGAATATTTTCTTTTAGAATTTTTCATAAATAATATAATGTTAATTACATTACTTTATTGGGGGTCTTTCCCTATGGAATTGGCTTATAGATGAATTTTTAGCTTCAAAAGGTAAACCTATTAAGATAGGGTTTAAGACAAAGTCATTCTATGCCTCATCTGGTGTAGGCACTCTAACAGCTTAATCTAAATTTTATATGACTTCAAATGAAAATTAGGGCATCAGGGTCTAGGCACTATTATGGAGAAAAGGACACGGGTTAGGTGGATTCCAACAGACAGAAACTGGACTTGGAGTCAGACTTGTCAGGTTCAAGGACACATTCTCACTGACCCAACCCAGGACCCCTGCAAAGGACTGAAGGTCAAAATGGAAGGGGAGTCTTCACAAAAAGCCCTGAGGCACAGCTTTGAGGTACATTGTTTAGCAAAGTTTCAAAATAAAATTGATTTGGAAGTTTGGGATTCAGCACTAACCATGTTTCACACACTCTACTGGTAATGGTACTCTTCATAAATTATCTCATTTAATTGGAATTCTCATAAAAAATGATATATTTTAACTGACTTGCCAGAGTTAATTTATTTAGCACATATAACCACAAAGTATTTGATTTTCCTACTTTGAGATATTGTGAAATAAGACTGAGTCTTCATACTCTTAAAAAGCCCAAGATACAGTGAAAGAATGATTAACGAATATTTACGATTGGTCTGAAATCACTAATGAACCCCTAAAGACTATGTTAGAATGATGGAACTAATCTTTCATAATTATTTTCTTTCTTCTTTATGGACCCATACTGTCCACTTATAGGATAAAGTTCTGGCAAGATTTAGATTTTTTCATACATACATTTTTATTCAAAAAAGATTATAGATGCCAGAAAGTCTACCCCATCAAGTATTTTTTCAGAGAAAAATTGGAGATTGTTAAAAGATAGCAGGTTTAGGCTAAGTCTGTGGTATAATCAAAACAGTGTACATTCAAAAGACTAACAATCTCAGTGGCTATCATCCTATCTGGCCTTTGGGAAATTTCCAAAATTTTCTAATTTTGCTCTGTTTAAAATAAAGTAGTCATTTGCATGTGAATTTGGAAGGCTCAATTACTAAGAAGAATTATTCTCAATCACTTAAGATTGACATATAAGCTTGCTAATAATTTTATTCATTCAAGTAGAATAAAATGAAAGAAATAGTTATTCCATTTATTCACAAATATTTATCATGTGGAATTCTCAAAACAACCTGGTAGCCTCAGGAAAATCAAAACTACAAAGCTACAGTAATCAAGACTATGTGGTTCTGCCATAAGTATAGACATGGATCAGTGGAGTAGAAGGATGATTCCAGAAATAAAAAAATCTATATGTCCTAGATTAAAGATGGCAGCGTGAGAGGAGAGACAGAGGCTTCCTCCTAAAACTGGATACAGTTAGAAAATTTAATTGACGCAACTAATCCTGAGAGAGCAACAGGAAAGAGGACTGCATCAGACTGCACACACCTGGAGAAAAGAGCAGACCTCAGCGAAGGGGGTAACATCCCAGAGCTGTGGCTCCACGGGACCTGAGCCCCTCCCCCACCCCAGCTCACCGGCGGGAGGAAGAGAAACGGAGCAGGGAGGGAGTGGAAGGCTTGGGACTGCCGAATACCTAGCTCCAGAGATCTGTGCTGGGAACACAAACCTACATTTCATGGTGCTTTCATGAGACTTGCAT
Source organism: Manis pentadactyla (assembly GCF_030020395.1). Classification (NCBI taxonomy): domain Eukaryota; kingdom Metazoa; phylum Chordata; class Mammalia; order Pholidota; family Manidae; genus Manis; species Manis pentadactyla. The sequence goes on from NC_080025.1 coordinate 123,748,529, forward strand.
GACTACCAGGTTGAAAAGTTAATACAGGCAGAGTTCCTGGGGAGACTGGGATTCTGGCTGCTTGTGGAAAGCAGGGATCCATATCTGGCTCCTATGGGACAAAAACTTATACCTGTGTGACTGGCCCACCAGCTCAGGCAGTGGAGACAGGCACAGCAGCCAGGAGGCAGGGAACAGCTCTTTCCTCCCACCAGGCACCAGTACCGCTCCCCTGAGGCCCCCAACATTGCTTCAGGGGCTCAGGAGCTCCAGAGTAGAGCTTCTGGACACTAGAGGGCACCATATACAAACATGAAACACCAAAGGAACCTTGTCCAGAGTAAAATTGTTAATACAACTCCTGAGAAAGATTTAAATGATATGGACCTCGTGACTCTTCCTGAAAGGGAGTTCAAAATAAAAATAATCAACATCCAAATGAAGGTATGGAAAGACATCGAAGAACTCAGGAATGAATTCAGGTCAGAGATCCAATCGTTAAAGAACACGATGGAGGGTATTAGAAGCAGGTTGGATACGGGAGGAGAAAATAAATGAAATAGAAATCAGAGAAGAGGAATACAAAGAAGCTGAGGCACAGAGAGAAAAAAGGATCTCTAAAAATGAAAGAATATTGAGAGAACTGTGTGACCAATCCAAGCGGAACAATATTTGCATTATAGGGATACCAGAAGAAGAAGAAGAGAGAAAAAGGGATAAAAAGTGTCTTTGAGGAGGTAATTGCTGAAAACTTCCCCAATCTGGGGAAGGAGGTAGTCTCTCAGGCGATGGAGATCCACAGATCCCCCTACACAAGGGACCCAAGAAAGACAACACCAAGACATATAGTAATTAAAATGGAAAAGATGAAGGATAAGGACAGATTGTTAAAAGCAGCAAGAGGCAGAAATAAGATCACATACAAAGGAAAGCCCATCAGGCTAACATCAGACGTCTCAGCAGAAACCTTACAGGCCAGAAGGGAGTGGCATGATGTATTTAATGCCATGAAGCAGAAGGGCATGGAACCAAGATTACTTTATCTGGTGAGATTATCATTTAAATTTGAAGGAGGGATTAAACAATTTCCAGATAAGCAAAAGCTGAGAGAGTTTACCTCCCACAAACCATCTCTGCAGTCTATTTTGGAGGGACTGCTATAGATGGAAGTGTTCCTAGGGTTGGATAGCTGTCACCAGAGGTAGTAAAATCATAGTAGGGAGGGTGGAGCAGCTGATTGTAAGGCAAATGCAAAATTAAATTGACTATCCCCAAAGACAATCAAGGGATAGAGAAAAAGTATAGAATCTGATACCTAATATATAAAGAATGAAGGAGGAAGGAAAAGGAGGAGAAATAGAAAACAACCTTTAGATTGTGTTTGTAACTGCATACTAAGTGAGTTAAGTTAGAGTCTTAGATAGTAAGGCAAGTAACCTGGAACCTTTGGTAACCACGAATCTAAAGCCTGAAATGGCAATAACTACTACCTATCGATAACAACCCTAAATGCAAATGGACTGAATGCACCAAACAAAAGACACAGAGTAATAGAATGGATAAAAAAAGCAAGACCCATCTATGTGCTGCTTATAAGAGACTCACCTCAAACCCAAAGACATGCACAGACTAAAAGTCAAGGGATGGAAAAAGATATTTCATGCAAACAATAGGGAGAAAAAAGCAGAAGTTGCAGTACTAGTATCAGACAAAATAGACTTCAAAACAAAGAAAGTAACAAGAGATAAAGAAGGACATTACATAATGATAAAGGGCTCAATCCAACAAGAGGATATAACCATTATAAATATATATGCACCCAACACAGGAGCACTAGCATATGTGAAACAAATACTAACAGAACTAAAGGAGGAAATAGACTGCAATACATTCATTTTAGGAGACTTCAACACACCACTGACTCCAAAGGACAGATACACCAGACAGAAAACAAGTAAGGACACAGAGGCACTGAACAACACACTAGAACAGATGGACCTAATAGACATCTATAGAACTCTACACCCAAAAGCAAAAGGATGCACATTCTTCTCAAGTGCACATGGAACATTCACCAGAATAGACCACATACTAGGCCACAAAAAGAGCCTCAGTAAATTCCAAAAGATTGAAATCCTACCAACCAACTTTTCAGACCAAAAAGGTATAAAACTAGAAATAAATTGTACCAAGAAAGCAAAAAGACTCACAAACACATGGAGTCTTAACAACACGCTTCTAAATGGTCAATGGATCAATGACCAAGTTAAAATGGAGATCCAGCAATATATGGAAATAAATGACAACCACAACACAAAGCCCCAACTTCTGTGGAATGCAGCGAAAGCAGTCTTAAGAGGAAAGTATATAGCAATCCAGGCATACTTAAAGAAGGAAGAACAAACCCAAATGAATAGTCTAATGTCACAATTATAAAAATTGGAAAAAGAACAAATGAGGCCTAAAGTCAGCAGAAGAAGGGACATAATAAAGACCAGAGAAGAAATAAACAAAATTGAGAAGAATAAAATAATAGCAAAAATCAATGAAACGAAGAGCTGTTTCTTTGAGAAAATAAACAAAATAGATAAGCCTCTAGCCAGACTTATTAAGAGAAAAAGAGAATCAACGCACATCAACAGTATCAGAAATGAGAAAGGAAACGTCACGATGGACTCAACAGAAATACAAAGAATTAATAGAGACTACTATGAAAACCTATATGCTAAGAAGCTGGAAAACCTAGAAGAAATGGACAACTTCCTAGAAAAATACAACCTTCCAAAACTGACCAAGGAAGAAACAGAAAATCTAAACAAACAAATTACCAGCAAAGAAATTGAAGCGGTAATCAAAAAACTACCCAAGAAAAAATCCCCCGGGCCAGATGGATTTACCTGGGAATTTTATCAGACATACAGAGAAGATATAATACCCATTCTCCTTAAAGTTTTCCAAAAAATAGAAGGGGAGGTAATACTCCCAAACTCATTCTATGAAGCCAACATCACCCTAATACCAAAACCAGGCAAAGACCCCACCAAAAGAAAATTACAGACCAATACCCCTGATGAACATAGATGCAAAAATACTCAATAAAATATTAGCAAACTGAATTCAAAAGTATATCAAAAGGATCATACACCATGTCAAAGTGGGATTCATCCCAGGGATACAAGGCTGGTACAACATTTGAAAATCCATCAACAGCATCCACCACATCAACAAAAAGAAGAACAGAAACCACATGATCATCTCCATAGATGCTGAAAAAGCATTTGACAAAATTCAACATCCATTCATGATAAAAACTCTCAGCAAAATGGGTATAGAGGGCAAGTATCTCAACATAATAAATGCCATATATGATAAACCCAGAGCCAACATTATATTGAACAGCGAGAAGCTGAAAGGTTTTCCTCTGAGATCGGGAACAAGACCGGGATGCCCACTCTTCCCACTGTTATTTAACATAGTACTGGAGGTCCTAGCCACAGCAATTAGACAAAACAAAGAAATACAAGGAATCCAGATTGGTAAAGAAGAAGTTAAACTGTCACTATTTGCAAGTGACATGATGTTGTACATAAAAAACTGTGAAGACTCCACTCCAAAACTACTAGAACTGATATCAGAATACAGCAAAGTTGCAGGATACAAAATTAACACACAGAAATCTGTGGCTTTCCTATATACTAACAATGAGCCAATAGAAAGAGAAATCAGGAAAAGAATTCCATTCACAATTGCATCAAAAAGAATAAAGTACCTAGGAATAAACCTAACCAAAGAAGTGAAAGACCTATACCCTGAAAACTATAAGACACTCTTAAGAGAAGTTAAAGAGGACACTAACAAATGGAAACTCATCCCATGCTCTTGGCTAGGAAGAATTAATATCGTCAAAATGGCCATCCTGCCCAAAGCAATATACAGATTTGATGCAATCCCTATCAAATTACCAACAACATTCTTCAACGAACTGGAACAAATAGTTCAAAAATTCATATGGAAACACCAAAGACCCCGAATAGCCAAAGCAATCCTGAGAAGGAAGAATAAAGTGGGGGGGAATCTTGCTCCCCAACTTCAAGCTCTACTACAAAGCCATGGTAATCAAGACAATTTGGTACTGGCACAAGAACAGAGCCACAGACCCGTGGAACATATTAGAGACTCCAGACATTAACCCAAACATATATGGTCAATTAATATTTGATAAAGGAGCCATGGACATACAATGGGGAAATGATAGTCTTTTCAACAGATGGTGTTGGCAGAACTGGACAGCTACATGTAAGAGAATGAAACTGGATCACTGTCTAACCCCATACACAAAAATAAATTCAAAATGGATCAAAGACCTGAATGTAAGTCATGAAACCATAAAACTCTTTGAAAAAAACACAGGCAAAAATCTCTTGGATGTGAACATTAGCGACTTCTTCATGAATATATCTCCCCGGGCAAGGAAAACAAGAGCCAAAATGAACAAGTGGGACTATATCAAGCTGAAAAGCTTCTGTACAGCAAAGGACACCATCAATAGAACAAAAAGGTACCCTACGGTATGGGAGAATATTTTCGTAAATGACAGATCCGATAAAGGCTTTACATCCAAAATATATAAAGAGCTCATGCTCCTCAACAAACTAAAAGCAAATAATCCAATTAAAAAATGGGCAGAGGAGCTGAACAGACAGTTCTCTAAAGAAGAAATTCAGGTGGCCAACAGACACATGAAAAGATGCTCCACATCGCTAGTTATCAGAGAAATGCAAATTAAAACCACAATGAGATATCACCTTACACCAGTAAGGATGGCCACCATCCAAAAGAGAAACAATAACAAATGTTGGTTACATTGCGGAGAAAGGGGGGCCCTCCTACACTGCTGGTGGAAATGTAAATTAGTTCAACCATTGTGGAATGCAATATGGAGGTTCCTCAAAATGCTCAAAACAGACTTACCATTTGACCCAGGAATTCAAATTCTAGGAATTTACCCTAAGGATGCAGCACTCCAGTTTGAAAAAGACAGATGCACCCCTATGTTTATCGCAGCACTATTTACAGTAGCGAAGAAATGGAAGCAACCTAAGTGTCCATCAGTAGATGACTGGATAAAGATGTGGTACATATACACAATGGAATATTATTCAGCCATAAGAAGAAAACAAATCCTACCATTTGCAACAACATGCATGGAGCTAGAGGGTATTATGCTCAGTGAAATAAGCCAAGCAGAGAAAAACAAATACCGAATGATTTTACTCATCTGTGGAGTAAAAGAACAAAAGAGAAACTGAAGGAACAAAACAGCAGCAGAATCACAGAACCCAAGAATGGACTAACAGTTACCACAGGTAAAGAGACTGGGGAGGATGGGAGGGTAGGGAGGGATAAGGGTGGGGAAGAAGAAAGGGAATATTATGATTAGCATGTATAATGTGGGGGTTGGGGGAAATGGGAGGGCTTTGCAACACAGAGAAGACAAGTAGTGATTCTGCAACATCTTACTATGCTGATGGACAGTGACTGTAATGGGGTTTGTCAGGGGGGACTTGGGGTAGGGGAGAGCCTAGTAAACATAATGTTCTTCAAAAAAAAGTCTGTATGTCTTTGTTTAACTTATTTCGCTAAGGGTGCCATTTATTTCGCTAAAGCCATTCATCAAGAAATGAGTAGTCTTTTCCACAAACTCCTGTAGGACAATGTATATTCATGTGCCAAAAATGTATTTGAACCCCTGCCTCACACAATATAAAAAGTTTAACTCAAATGTATCATAGACCTCAATTTTAAAATGAAAATAATAAAGCTCTTAGAAGGAAATATTGGAAAAAAATCTTCATGACATTGGGTTAGGCCATGGTTTGTGATATATATCACCAAAAGCACAAACAACAAAACAAAAATTAGAAGATATGTATCTTATCAAAATTAGAAACTTGTGTTTGTCCAAGAAAACCATTGAGAAAGTGAAAGGATAATCCACAGGTTGGAAAATATTTGCAATTCATATATCTGATAAGGTACCTGTATGGAGAATATATAAGGAACTCTTATAACTCAGCAATAAGAAGACAACCAAACTAAAATTGTGCAAGTGATTTGGATAAATATTTCTCTACAGAAGATATCCAGATGGCCAATAAACATGAAAAGATACTCAACATCTTTAGTCATTAGGGAAAGTGCAAATGAAAACCATAGTAAGATACCACTTAACAACCACTAGGACGGCTATAATCTAAACGGACCTCAATAACTAGTATTCACAAGGGTTTGGAGGAATTAAAACCCTCATAGATTGCTGGTGGAAAAGTAAAATGGTGCAGCTACTTTGAAACACAGTTGAGCAATTAAGTTCTTCAAAATACTAAACATAGAGTTACAATATGACCCAGAAATTCCACTTCTAGGTATAAACCCAAGAGAAATGAAAATGTGTTTGTACAAACACTTGTATACAAATGTTCATAGCAGCATTGTTCATAGTAGTCAAAAGTAGAAACATAAATCATGTATTTGTTTTGTACATACATTTGATGGGCATATACATATAAATACATGCATACATATAGACACAATTTTAAAAGGTGAATTTTATGGTGAATTTTGTCTCAAATGTTACATATGTATACACATATACATCTCAATGAAGATGTATATGTGTGCACATGTGTGTGTACAGGTGTGCATGTACAGTTGCCTTGGAAGATGTTAGAGGAAAGAATAAAAAGGCTGAAGTAAGCATTCTTGAATTGATATATGATTCTCAATCAGATGACCCAGTGACCCCAAGAACATTATGTTCCACGACAGCTCCCAGATGCCACATCATTCACCAAGGTCATCATAAGTACGGTGAGAGGGGGTGCCACACAACTAAGAAGTTCAGTGGTAGCTATCCTGCAAGGCCAGCTGGGAAGGATGGGAGAAGAGGTAGCTACAATCCTGGTCTTATTTACATCTGTGAGAATAATAGGGCTCTGAGTAACAGAGGCCAAGTGGTGGCTGCATGCTGCATTCCATAGTGCAAAAAAGGAAGCACAGCACATGGTGGCCGCTTTGGCTCAGAAGGCAACATATCTATACCTGGGAATACTGCTCCAGCCCAGTCACTGAGTGGCATGGAAGGCCACCAACTTTGAGTGGTAACCAGAGCTGGAAAGTTTGCTGCATCAGATCCAGGTTACGAAGCAATCTGCTGCCCCACGTGGGCCTTACCACCTTGTAGGCATATGATGTTGGTGTAAGCAGTGGAAAAAGATGAAATTGAAGTATATGGCAATCTGTGATGGTCCTTGGTTTTCTGTAGCAAAGCCATGCCATTTGCAGTAGATAATTTTATACACTTTCTGAAATAGCTTTTGGTGTGTTACTGGGTCCTGGTAGAGATGGAAAAATTGATCATAGGATACCAACTCATTATGCTTATGATGAGGTGGTCTAACAGTTATCTCCAAACACACTCATGTTAATAAATTCTAATCAGGTTAAATTTCTCTGGAGCTTCAGGTTAAAAAAATACATAAATGACAAAGCTGAAACACTGTCATTTTTTTTTCCATTTTTAACAAGCATGCTCTTAGTCCTATTTCCTCTGTTCACTGAGACTTTTTTGTTGGTCTAATTTCCAAATAGTCTATAATGTTTTCTGTGAAATGGCTATTGGCTAGTTTTCCAAGTCTTGGCAATGTTTTCTGGGTGAAGAATATAGTATTGTCTGTTGTTGGTGAGAACCAAATGAATGGCATGTGTAGTTAGTGTATAATCCTAGCACATAGTGCTCAAATTATGTGCAGGCTGAGAAAAATATGTATGAGAAACTGAGTCTTACAGGGCTCTACAGCTAGAAGTAAAACAGTACATTTGAAGTGGCATAGAACTTTTTAGCACATAGTAGCTATTGAGTATTTGTGAACAGTTATATAGTAGATGTATAAATAAACAAGTCTTGATGAGTAGAAACTGCCATAGGAGAGAATTATAAAAATGAAAGTCACAGGCATTGCAAAAAAAATTAAATGATTTTGTCTTTTATATTTGTGGATCATGTTATAATTATAACACAATGAGGTCTGATGTTCTGGGGTTCTCTTCATGTACAAGTAGGAAATCACATTAAATATCTAGAGGTTACAACCTGCCAACAAGCTACCAGAAGCATATTGTTTGGCATGACAAATTCGATTTGATTGGCTATGAACAGGGTGACTAGTCTCTCATTTGTTATATATAGTCTCAACAATTACTAATGTATTGAGTGGGAGATGTTTCATTTGTTCATGAATATTGCTAACTGGCACCCCATGAATTCATTTGTTTGTTAGTTTAGTAATCTCTCAGTGTGATGTCATTTTATTTTCTCTGATTTGTTTATTCTTCTATAGAAACAAATTTATTCCATTAGACTAATGCATAATATAAGCATAACTCTTCTCTCTCTTAATTTGTAGTCTTTTCAGTTAACACGTCTTTAAACTGGGTAGGACAATTGGACTAACTGTTTAATATCCTATCCTCCTGACATGGCCAAAAAAGATTTTGGTACGTGTACCTAATGATATACGTTTAAACTGTATGTGTATGGAAAATACATAGAATATACTGTTAAGCACAACAAAAAGCAGAATATAAAATCGTAGGTATAATTAGATTCTTTTCAGAAAATACACATAAAATTATTATTGGGAGGTATGTTAAAATGTCAACAGAGGCTTAATTATTATTTTTATATTTATACCCTTTCCAGATTATCTTTAGAAACCATTTAGAGTTAATAAATATAAATAAAGATAAATTTTGCATTCATGTAATTTTGCTTAAATTTTTGGAATAAAAATATTTATTCCACAAAAATATAGAATAGAGGTAGTATCAACAGAATTCCCTCATATGTTGAAAAGAATGTAATGGACTTCTGGTTAACTAGACATTGTAGTGATAAGCCATAACATATATATTATTTCTATGGCTATTCCACTTGGAAATAAAAAAGATCATGTTTATTCTAGGGGAACAGATCAACTATTGAGCTGTGAGCATTTTTCACTTACATAGAGCACAGTTTGGAGAAAATTCACTCTTCAGTGGCACTATTCCTTTTGATTCTGCACCCTGTTTCATCGGGAGCTAGACTGCAGGCAACCAACAGTTTTTCTGTGATCTTGTCAGGCAGGAAGAATAATTTTCCCTCTACCCGTCTAGGTTCTTGGCTGAGACACCCCCTGTAATACAAAACAGATTAATAGAAAATGGAAGTTTAATAACATGTATACCTCCCATATACATGGGAAATACCCAGGAAACGGAGCAACTCTCCCAAATGGTCCAAGCCACCACCTTAAATACCATTTCCAGCCTAAAGACAAAAGATATTGGGATGGGGGTAATTATGGGAGGTTATCTGGACATGCACTGTAAACAAGAATATGGGGTTATGCAAATTCAGTTGCTACTTTCCCCACCAATAGAGTTTCTAGAAGTTTAGAATCAGCCTCTTCCTAGTTTTGAGGAGACACCCTTTCAAATGGAAATTTCCCTTATAAATGTAAATGTCCCTTACAGAAGGGTAACTTAGTTTTCGGAGCTCTTATGTGTCTGCTGCTTCTTAAAAGTAATCAGTTCAAAATAATCCTAATGCCAAAGAGGTATAATTTGGGGTGCCATATTCTGTTCCCCTTCAATCTTATTATAAAATTATTGGCATGCAAAACATTTTGCAGTGTTTAAATACTCATTTGTGAGGGGGGCATGTAATAAATTAGAGGGATAGGCAATAAATTTTTTTTATTAAGGTATCATTGATATACACTCTTATGAAGGTTTCACAAGCAAAACAATGTGGTTATTACATTCACCCTTATCGAGTCCTCCCCCATACCCCATTGCAATCACTGAAAAATATGGAACACTTCACGAATTTGCGTGTCATCCTTGCACAGGGACCATGTTAATCTTCTCTGTATAGTTCCAATTTTAGTATATGTGCTGCCAAAGCGAGCATGGCAATAACTTAAGTCAAAAATGAATTTGAATATTATGATACCTCACAATGATACAATTATCAACATTTCCAATGAGTATTGTAATGTTATAAAGCAAGTAAACTCTGATTTTTTTCCACGTTATTGAAATCCTATTCTGAGATGCAAACAAAAGACAATTACTAATTTGATGACCACATAAATTATATCTTTTAGTTCTTAATTTATGAATGCTAACGAAACACATAAATATCTTTTAATGACACTGTGTGGAAGAGAAATTATATACTTCATCCAACAAATAAAATGTCCCAGAGAATTCCTAATTAAATGCTGTTGCTTTCTCAGCCATTAGTGAAAATAATTAGTGAACAGGGAAATATACCACCCTTCACTTTGGGCAGGCTTTCACATCCCCATGAAACACTGAAGTCTCCCCAGGGTGACCAGCCTCACAGCTAGAGAAGATCTGTCCTAGTTAGATAGAAAATCAGATAATAACAAAAATAATTTGCAACCTCCAGGTGATTTAGAAAACAGAAATAGACTGAAAGCTTTATTATTATGTAAAGTGACAAGCTATAATTACTGCATAGGAAGCCTTTGTTTTTGAAGCTGCAATCTTTAGAAATGCAAGAGTGAAGAGAATCACTCTGTTTGCTATCTGCTCTATATCTGAGTTTAGCCTCTGCGATCAAACTGAAATTGACAAATAACGTTTCTTTTTATGATCTAAAACAGGAGTCACATTAATTTTTGAAAAATCAACACATGGTGACAGTAAGTCTGTTGGAAACTTGTATGCCACACTAGTGGGAGCGTTTTGTATGTTGCTGGTAATTTTGGTGAAAAAACATGGTCATAAATATAAAATGATTGCAGGAATTAGAAAAAAATTGGACTATTCATTAACAAATGTGTCAGTTATAATGTTATGAATTTTACATGAGTAATCTGATTCCAAATTTCTCTCTTAGTTTGGAGTTAAGCTGTTTTAAGCTCAACTTGTTCTGTCACTTAATTATTCCTGTCATGAAGCTTTGACTTGGATATTTTTATATATGGAAGAAGTTTGTATTACATAAGTAATTGAGTAATGACTTACAAGAGAAATCTGAGAGAGACAGCATTGGTGTCTTATACTTGATATTTCCTAGTGTTAAAAAACAAAATTCAACCCAGTGAATTTGTAGATCTAATTGGCTTTATTAAGTGATTCATGAACTGGGCAGCATCCCCTCTTGCAAGCAGACAGATGCTCCATTGAACTGAAGAGAAGGGAAGGTTTTTAAAGGTAGAGAGAGAATGGGAAAAAAGGGAATTATTAGCAATGGCTCCATTGTTTTAGAAAAGGTCATCCTCCTAAGGGAAATGGAAAAGGTCTATCAGTAAATTTCCTAGTGCTGACCAGGAAATTCCATGTTAACTAGTTACAGGTTATATTCCTCAGGGGGCTGAAATGGCAGTTAGACTAGGTATTAAATCTTGGTTTGCTGACATAGGACCATTAACATGAGTGACTCCATCTTAGGATCTGTAGTTTTCTTTTTTACATGAGTTTATGTAATTACTATATTTTAATTTCTACCTGGAGCCCTACCATTGAAGTTTGTTTACAGTGGTCCAAAATGATATTTATGACTGAAGGCTATTGAATGAAGTATGTTGTTTAGAGTTTTGTTAGACTTTTAAGAGTCACAGTTGATTAACAACTCCATTATTTGAAAATTTTAGTAATTTAACTAGAAAATAAAATGCAATGTTTTAAAAGTAATTTACAAAATACTCATGGTAAAATAATAAAATAACGCTTTCAGTGAAATAAATGAAGATTCCTCATTTCCATGTCTTCATTGTGACCATTTATATGCAAATTTACCAAAAAAAGCATTTCAGTGAAACATAGACCTTCAACTTTAAATTGAGCAAACTGACAAAATTTAGTGAAAGGTAAAATGGATTGGCAAAAGAATATAGAATTGTAGAATTGACTAATTCAAAGAAAGTATAATGCTACTGATGCTGGTGTTCTTGTTTGCGGAGTTGAAGAATGAACTTCATGAATGAGCAAGGTAAGAGATTTACAGAGAGAGTTTTATTCAGGATAAGAGAAAGTTTTATTCAGAACAGAATAGGAGAAAGTATGGAACTCCGCACAGGTGCAGGGAGGGGCAAGGTTGCCACTTGGGGTCTCCGTGTCTAGGGTTTTATGCTTATTGCAGTGGGAGTTTTCTATAGAGTCAGCCAGAATGGTAGTTATATTTTAATATGTCTCTGTGAAGGTTTCCAGGATACCCTATTGTAAACTAATGGGCCTACATGACTATGAGCAATGAGCTGTTCTATATCACTGGGTCCAGGTGGGGAATACATTGTTACATTGTTTTAATCTCAACACTGTTTTTTCTCTACATTCCTGAAGTCTCATTAAGACTTTGTCCTTTTCCAAGGCCCACACTGTACTCTAACTAGGCAGGAGTTATTATCTGCTGCCTCCCTATCTCACTACCAGGTTGAATTAAATAAAGAAGAATGAAAATAACTCTCACATTGTTTTTAAGTTTAATTTTTACTTCTCTCATTTGTGCATATGCATAATTTAAAGAGTAAAAATGTGTCACAGGTCTTAGAACCACAAAACTACATTCACCCTATGCCTCTCTTCACCCCAGATTCCTGCTCTGCAGAGGCTGACACTTTAGACTATAACTGCATCTTCTTGTATTTATTTCTAAATATATAAATAAAATACTCTTACTGCTATTTCTTGATTTCTCAAATGTAGACAATGTAAGTATTAGTTTGAAGATGAGAACTCCTCTTTCTTATAACCCCACCTCCCCACACTCTGTTCCCTGTCTCCCCGTTATATTACAATTATTTGTCAAATCTGTGTTTCCTGCTTACTTTACTGTGACTTTGTAGATATTGTTCACATAAGTCCTATAATATACTCTGATTACCTTTTCTTTCTTACATAATTCTTTGCTTTTCTTGACATTAACAATGTCTTTTTTTCTCTTTGCCCATTTGCCTATTTGTCCTTGAGAGGGTTTCCTCAGGTATTTGGTAATATTTGCTGCCCATTCATAATTAAGCATGGGCACTAAAAAAAAAAGGTAATTGGAAACTTTGTACAGAACTCAGCCTTGCTGTTTACTGAGCTTCACTGTAAGTTGATCAGATTCATTCCCAGATATTTGTACTGGATAAAGCATGGCTAGCTTCTGTAACAAGTAGATCTTAAAATGTGTGAGGGTTCAAACACAATAGGAATTTTTTATTATTCAGTTTCCTGGTTAATGGGTGATTTTTCTTTCTGTATAGATTCAGAAACACAGACTCCTTTTATCTTGTGATCCTACTCATCCCAGGATATTGAAGTACCCAGATGGCAGAAAGGGAAAGAGAACTGTAGAGAAAGCACATGGCTTTTTAAATCCCTGGCTTGGAGGCAGTACAGATCATGTCTGCTCAAACTAGAGTGTTAAGAAGTAGTTTAATGCAAAGTGGGCTGAGAAATGTAGTCTCAGGCTAGGTAACTGCTTTTTGGTGACAATTCTAGGCTGTAGGAGTAGTATTCATTTTGATGACAGCTGTCTGTCTTTGCCACAGAAAACCCCCCTGAAAAGTCAGCATCTGTAGATCTTTGTTTTGGCTGTTGCCTGGTGAATATAACCTAGATTGCCACATTCTTTTAATTAATACCATAAGTCATTACTTCTTAAACTCCATGTGTATAAACATGATGGAATATAGATTGTGATTCCATAAGTGTATATAGAATCAGAGTCTTTGAATTTCTACAAGATCCCAGGTGATGTCAGTTCTGCTAGTCCATGGATCATACTTTGAGTAACAAAGACCTAAATTACAGCACTCTGCCTTCATCTATTCTATTCATTTCTTAGTCCAGTGACTTTCTAATTACATTTCTTCAAAAAATAAACATCCTCTCTGATGTAATATATATGAGAGTAATTTTCTGATAGAAAGGAGTAGGATAGGACCAGCCCCCTAGAAATCTACTTGCTTTTTATGCACTCTTCATAGTGGATTAACATCACTAAATATTCAAAAGAGGTAGTTTTGAAGAATACTAGTGACTCAGTAAGTCTACAGGCAATGAGAAAAAGTGACTTCGGTCATTTTGGCTGGAAGGTGTTTAGAAAGGAAGAGAATAGAGTATGTTGGAAGTGGCAATTCGAACAAAAATATCTACCACATCTCTAGGTCCAGTGGCTAGAGGAGGTAAGAGGGAGACAAACACCAATTGCATGAACTGTGTGGGAAGGCAAGTTAGAACAAGAAAGCGATGGGAATACTTGGAGGAGCATTTGAAGATTTAGGGAGTTTTAGAGACAAAAGCCCAAAAGTTTCAGGAGTTACAGAAGGGGAGAAGATGGGTATAAAGGTGGCTAGAGAGCATTCTAGGAATTGAAGTTTGGGGGATGAGGAATAACTTAGAGACCTGTGCTTCCTGCAATGACTAGAATAAAAAAGAGATGCAGATTACATTAGTTTAACCCTGATGATTCCAAACAGAGAGTGATCGAATTTAGGGAAAGAGGGGATAGGGCTAGAGATTGGGTCATGTCAGGAGCCAGTTCTGATTGACTGCCACTGGTGGAGGCCACAGAGGGAAGGTCTAACTCTGAGTCAAGGAAGTTGACCAAGGAAAACAAAATAATGTGTCTGGCAGGGGAGGGAGAATTTAGGAAGGTGTACAATGAAGAAAACCGTTAATTATATTCTTAGCACATCTTTTGACTTCTGTTTGATATATTTTCTGCACAAAGGCAGATATTATCACAACTTTGCTTTTTATTCATATTTTCCAAGCATGCCTAATTGTTTTATATAATATTTGTGGGTGATTTTTGAAAATAATGTATTTCTGAAGGATATGTAATCCTGTATAATGTATCGGCTGCAAATCTCCTGAAACTTAAATCATGGCTGATCCATCAGTGTATGCTGTGTGAATTGGATATTAAATAATAAATAAATCATAAATTCTGTGAGCAAAGTTAATGACAAACATAAAAGCTGTGGCAGGAGCCAGACCAGCCTCTCTTCTTCTGTTTAACTGGAAAAGATTGATTTAAAATTTATACTATCAAGCAAAAGGCAATTTCTGTACTATCCCCAGACAGTTACACATGGTGAGAAACACAGCCATGTACCAAGGCTCTTCATTATACACACTTACTTTCAAATTGCTAATTCATTTCATCATCAATCATCCACTCTTTCATTCAGAAAACATAAGCTAACAGTGCAGTTCATTTATGGAACACTATTTTCATACTTGGCAATGTGTGAAACTGAATTCTTCACATTGTTAGATTCAGCTTTATTTAGTGCACAACAATTGTAAACGTGTAGGGACAGACAGCAAAGTGCTGATCAAGTAGAGTGTGAACACAGAAATTACTCTTTAGTATCTTCTTTAAACATAAAGCTTTGAAATAATGATGTTTAACTGTTAACTATCTTTTCGTTTTTTTCCTTATGTAAATGTGGCTAAGACCAGATTCCCTCAGCATTTAAGATATTGAAGTTGAGATATTGCCAAAGAAGCAATCTCTGTGGTTTCCTCTCTATCATTTGTAACTACTTCTATATTTAAAGCACAGGGATGAGTAAAATGTGAGTTTATGTAAATTCTGGAACACTTAGTATGTTGGATAAATGTAGAACTATTTAATTGTAAATAGTTCCTATCATTTAGAGGCTCAACTGGGCAGCTTTTTTATCAAAGTGCCCCAGGCAGCTTTTTTATCAAATGGCTGTACCTTCTAAAACTTTCCAAATAATTTGTATACTTGAAAAATTAATCACCAGTTTGATAAAATTTAAAGAAAAATGTATTTAGGTCAAATAGACATATGGGGGGTTGTTTCCAAAGAACCAATTAAGATTTCTTGCTTTTTTTAACAATTGCTTTATGTTGAAGTTCTTTCCTGTATTGCATTTTCTTTGCACTGCTGATCTAATTGTCTGCTGACATATCCATTATCTTTTATAGTCATTTCAAAGAGCAAAAGGATTAGTTGCGTATGATTTTTAGCACTTCTTTTGGACTTGCAGTCAGTTCTCCGTGATTGCTTCTTTTTAATAGCCTGCATAATGCAATTAGAAAGTTCTGATACCACTACGGATGTAAGAAGGCTGTAACCAATGGCGAAGGCATACTTGAAGTCCTTGAAAATGATACTGTTACTTTCCTTGGGGTAAAAAACAAAAACACAAACAAAATCATAAAAGTCTGGAATATAGGAAGGCATTTTAGGGAGGTAACCTGATTATTGACACCAATGCAGTTATTGCAAAGCTACCAAAGCTCCTTTGTCAGCCACATAGGTGAGATTATCAAACATATTTTCAAGGGCAGGAAAATGTTTTCACTGACATACTTTTCTGTTTGTATAGAATGCTGTATCAATAGTCACATCTTCCATGATTCTAAATTTAATTGTAAATAGTTTCTAGTCAAGAGACAGTTCTCAGAATAATAATCGAATTTATGTAATTTTATGTCCCTTTTCAAAAAATGGAACAACCTCAGTAAAATATGTCTTCATGAACCAAAACAAAATTTTTTATTGTTTTAAGACTGTGAAGAAATAAGGCTGTTTGATGTTATTGCTGGTGTTTGCTTTAATCTTTTCTCCTTCCTTCCTTCCTTTCTATTTCAAATAAAACATCATCTCATTCACTCTTGGGAAATGAATTGAAGGAGTTCTTCATTTAGTGACATATTAAATCTTACTTACAGTGTCCAATACTTTTTCCTTAAATGGCTTGGATGATGTGTGAGGCTCAAAAGAGTATATTAGCTTCCTGTATATGAATGTTTAATGACTTAAAACTTCTCTGAATATTTTTAATGAAAACATAAAATCTTCTATTTGATTACTCAAAATAAGAGGGCAGAATATTTGATGATAGGGTCTGTCCTTGGAGCAAGATTAGAAACTTTTCAGCTTTGATGGCCAGGGGAAACCCAATATTTTGGGAAGGAAGAAAAGAGAATAACAGAATAAGGAGAAAGAGAGCAGGAAAATGAGGAAAGGAGAAAAAGTAAATGACATTTCCAGTATCATGATGAGCAGATGACAAAAATTATCATGACAGACATGGAAGAGAGCCACTGTTATCACCTCATTCATTTGTCTGTGACACAGGCTCATTCAACCACAAACGTGGTGGAACCAGTACTTGGCAGACCTCTCTGCATCACTGGCAAGAGCTTGGCTTCTAAGCTTTTCAGCTATTGCTTGGTAAGACAAAAAGCCATACAAACAAACAAATAAAATTCCTTAATACAAGTAAAAAATGCAACTGATATCAGTGACTAATGATCTAATTAAGGATAAGAGTTAGTAAAGACACAACCAGGAGTTGTTGAAGTCAAAATCTGGGTTGCTTGCTGCAAAGATGTGAGCAGACTAACTCTAAAAAGCCCCCTGAAATGGGATCAGAACCTTACCTGTGTGGCTTCTTTGCACAGAGCATGATCAGCATGGGAAGTCTGTGGTCAAAGTTGAGATTCATCACTCATATTCCACCAGCTATTAATTCCCACAAGAAATTAGAAAATTTATATGAAAAATATTTAATAGTCAAGTGAAGGATTCACTGGATTCTGTTAATATCCAATGGCTTAATTAAGTAGTTGGAAAAAGGAAACCTTTAGTTTTAAAACTGAAAAACAATGATTTACCTGATATATTTAGAAAAAATAGTGGCAAATCTCTTCTAATGCTATTTAAGAAACTATTTTCAATTCAAAAATCATTTTTAAGTTACCATTAAAGAATTTTGATATGGCAGAATAGTATAATTTATCAGGGAGCAAAACTTAGAACCAATATATCAATCCAGTGTTTATTAAATACCTACTAAGTAACCGATTGTGTCCTTGGAATTATAGAATAAAATTGGGCTGTTTTTCTAAATTCCAAGAAAGCAATATGGGATTTGTAATTTTGATTACTGTAAAAGTGAGTCAGATATTTGGAGAGCTGATTTTTCAAGAAACCTCTTTTGGTTCAATTTTAAATCTCAGAACTCAAAATGTAATTCTTGAAAATCAATAAATTTATAAATATAAAATCTTCATATTGAATCATTTCAGAGAAGTGTTATTATGGTTAAAGCCCTCACTACATTTGTAATTTTATTGTGACACAAAGTTCTAAAGAATCAAGAAATGACATGAGTAAGAAACAAAAGCCCCATGTTTATCTCTTAAAGATTTATTATACACAGCAGGCAATGTGACAGTGCTTTCACATAATGACAATATTAGTTTTAGAGACCATGCATTTAGTCAGTTGTCCTACTGCGAAGAGTTTGAAAATGGTTTTGTTCTACACTGAAGTATCTCCCTTTCACAATTTAGGTGATGTACAGTTTACTAGGTAGAAGAGCAGGTGTTTAAATAATGCAAGCAGTGTTGTAATAATCATAGATGGAATCCCAGCTTTGCTCTTTTTTATCTTCTCATTTGTCTCATTTATGCAATTTGTATAACAATAGAACTTTTCCCATAGGCTTATTGTAATGATTAAATGATTAAAGTCTATAGCTCGGAATGATGAGCGAAGTTCTTGACAAACATTTAAATGTTAAGTGAAGGAAAGCCATGTTACAAGGGTAAAAGGAATTTTGCAAAATTTTCCCCTCTCTACAATATTGCAACTTATAAATTCTCTGTAACATGAAATATAAAACTTTTGGTTCTTCTTTGATTATCTGTCTTGGAATACTTAGACTTCTGGTGTAAACTTCTTAATTTAGCCTTAAGACACTCCTATTGCTGCAGGGTCCTCTTCCATTGCCGTCAAAGGTATGAAGAATTAGGCTGTCATTTCCTACTCTTCTTTCTTGTTCATTTCGCAATGCTGAGACAACATCAGGGTTACTTAGGGGTAACTTAAACCTCAGGCCATTCAAGCCCATAAGAATAACATTTTTATAATGCAACTATCCCCTAACTGTAAAAAAATGTTCTTGAGAAAACATAATGTCACATTTGAAAAGTTCACATATAGAAAAAAAATAACTCATTTTTTTGAGCAGAAAATAGCTGGCATAAGTCATTAGTTATATCCTTTATACAAATACTTAACTACTGAGTAACCAATTGGGTCTTTGGAATTATAGAATAAAATTGGACTGTTTTCCTAAATTCCAAGAAAGCAATATGGGATCTGTAATTTTGATTACTGTAAAAGTGAGTCAGATATTTGGAAAGCAAATTTTTCAAGAAACCTCTTTTGGTTAAATTTTAAATCCCAGAACTCAAAATGTAATTCTTGAAAATCAATAAATAAACAGTGATTCTGTTCATGTGTATGTTGACATGCTATAGCAACTTCTCACACCACTTCTCTGTTTCCACTCCCAAGCCATAATTTTAAGAAATTACTTAGAAAGATTAGAATTAATTCACAAAACCTCATAAGCCAACCAGGATCTTTATCATTCCATTAAAGTTGATATGAACCTTTTATCTGATATTTGTAACTTTATGATTTTTGTTTGAAAGGCACAGTGAAGAAAAGCAGATTCATTGCTAAACACAACAAAACTCAAGAAAGAAGCTTGTAAAGAAAAAAATTTTTACTTAATACATATGCTTTGTCATGTGTTGACTTACAGTTTTGATAAGGATGACCTATAGTGAGAATTTAAAAAATTTTTATATTTATCTGCTGTTAGATCAAAACTATATAGATCCCCTCTAAAATACCTATAATATATCTGAAGAGTGTCAGTGAAACTTCCTACCTTTTACTAACATAAGGCGAACTCAGATTGGGGGGAGTATTAGCACTGAAAGTGACACTGGAAATCTATGTTCTTTTTTGCACATACTTTACACATAATGAATTTGTACCTTAATGATGAGTGATAGCATGGCATCTGCTGTTTTCTGCAGTGTACTGGATTAGTCTCATGACTGTCATTAAATACTCGATCATGTGTTATGTCTATGCATAAAAAATCTACTCTTGTTCTTAATATTTACTTTGTTTTACAAAGTGACTGGTCAGAATATTCCTGTTCTCTTAATTTACTTCTATATGAGTCTATTTACCTTTCAGTTAAGCAACTGGGGGTGGGGAAGGGAAAGGGCAGAGGTTTGTCCCTTCCTAGTAATTTTGAAGACTTGACACAGTGTTTGTCAAAATGCATTGTGTGGACCAGTCAACTGGGAAAGGTTACAAAAGAACCTTCCTGCATTCTCAAAGTGGGACTTGGGAGTCTGCATATAATATGTACCCAACGTTTGATGCAAGAGTTTCCTAGGTAACACTGGAAACACAATGACATCATGGGTGATTGAGCTGGGGATGGGAGGGGAGTAAAGGTGATTGTGTGCTGTGCAGACAACGAAGCACAGAAAACAGTTGAAGAGGCCTGAGACTAAGAGGGAAACTAAATTGTCCAAATGAGATAGGGCAGGAAGAGCCAGTAAATACTGAACCAGAACATGGAAGCTAGGAATGGGACCAGCAAGTAGAGGAAAATAATTTAGGAACATATTTCAAAGGAGGAGAGTCAGCAGAAATAGCTCCTGGAGGAAACTGTAGCTGGCAAAGTTGGGTTTAAGAGTGGTAGGACAGCACTGAGCCAACATTCCAGCATTCTTTTTTTTTCAGTTTCTAGAGTGGCTGGCCTTTGCCCCACAAAAGTAATGTTTTATGTAAAATTATATAGTTGCTTTGTTTATAAATTCTAATGGATAAGGGTATTTATTATAAGTAAATTATTCTAACTCCATACAAGAACTTGTCTTTATTTTTTCCTCCTTCCTTTGTTCTTTTTTTTCATCCCTCTGGATGATCTATTCTAGCATCCTTTCCAAATGAGCCCCAGTTAGAACAGTCTTTGGCCACCCCATTTACTGGTCAGAGCTGAAGGAGTGGCCTTTAGCCCATTCTTCAGCCCAGCTTCCCAAGCTCTAGAGGCAGCTTGGACACCACTTGGCATCAGCGTGGGAGTGGGAGTCTGAGCCCCTCCCTGGACCGCTGGACTGGTTGAGCTGTCTCATGAGTCTCTTG
The DNA here is from genome assembly GCF_030020395.1 of Manis pentadactyla. Lineage (NCBI taxonomy): Eukaryota > Metazoa > Chordata > Mammalia > Pholidota > Manidae > Manis > Manis pentadactyla. The sequence goes on from NC_080025.1 coordinate 123,769,581, forward strand.
CTGGCTCTCACTCGAGCCCCAGCTTAGCTCTTGTTCCATGTTTTGTGAAGTGGAAGTTGACTCAGTTCTAGTTCACTGGCAAGCACAGTGTCACCTATGACACGGTGTGCTTCATAACTATACCTGAACGAGTTACGATGACATTCCTCTAGAAACACATTGCTCTCTCTTTATTCTTTAGACTAGCTTTGTACCACACTCTCTGAAAGAAAGAAACAGCGAATTCTTTTCCTCAGAGTTCTTCTGAAGGATCCCACTCAGATGCCTGAATACAATCAATCATGTTCTTGTTTTAAAACTCATCCTAGAGTGGAATCCAGAGGGAGTAAGTTGGATCCATCTAGACTGTCAAAAAAATATCTTAAATTACTGAAATATAAAAATAATCTCAGTACGTGTTTCTCCTATATTGATTAGCTGGGCATTGCATTATAGAGGGTCTGCTATTCTGCTGCAGCACAAATTTGCTGATTATGCTGAACTATGAGAAAGCCCCAAATTGTCTGTACCTGTGATTTATGGAAATTGATATGAACCCAGAATATAAGCAAAGTGAGACTCAAAACCATTATAAGGTCAACAACAACAAAAAATAAAAGCAGTTGTCCTCAGTTTAAGTAATTTTAAAATCTTTGCTGAATAACTAAATACTTGTATCATATTATGAAGAATTAGCAGTGAAAATCTATAACTGAACTCCATAAATTACAAATTGCTCTGGATGAGCCAGATCTAGCCCTAATGTCCAGCACACATGATGTACTGAAGGTGTGTAATGACCCACGCGCAGATGCCGCAGAGGAGGAATTTAACAAGATTGGCATTGGCTTTTATTAGATCTCACATGGCCATGTAACATTTATCTGATGTGAAGAAAGGACTCGGTGAATTATCAAACAAACAGATGCTTTTTTTTTTTGATGTGGTAAATCTCTTTGGACTTATAATGCTCATTGGAGAATGTAACAACCTCTAAAATTTTGCTGCAAGGTGAGAAAATACCAGTCAAAGACAAGTTATTAAAAAGATAGAATACATCACTTTGAACTCTAAACACTTGTTCTTAACACTTGATGCCTCTTACAGCAACAAATAAGATGGCAGGTGTTTATGATTTATAAAACATTTCTTGTTTAGGAAAACAAAGTGATAAAATTGCGTTGATGGATATAGTAGTGTGAGACAAAATCATTCTGTGTCTGTGAAAGCTGTATGTAATAAAAACTCTAAAATATTGTCCTCTGTTTCTAAAACCCAGTTGCTGGTGCTGTTTATATTATTCAATCATCTGGCAAGTCAATCTCTCAATATTCTGAAAATCTAAGTCATTACTGGTAATATTCAGGAAATTGAGAAGTAGGATTGCTAACTCAAAGATTTCAATTTTATTTTTTGGAATGTGAACCAAAGGGGTGCTGTGGTAGGTAGAAAAAAATGTCCCTCCAAAGATGTCATGTGCTAGTCCTTAGAATTTGTTAACATGTCACCTTATATGACAAAAGGGACTCTGCAGATGTGATTAGTTAAGAATCTTGAGATGGGGAGATTATCCTCCTTTATCCGAATGAGCCCATTTTAATCATAAGGGTCCTTATAAAGGAGTGCAGGAGAGGCAGAGGAGATTTGACAACAGATGAGGTCAGAGTGATTTAATTAGTGGCTTTAATTGAAGATGGAAGGGGGTCATGTGCCAAGGATGGCAGGCAGCCTTCAGAGGCTTGAAAAGGCAGGGGAACAATATTCCCTTAATTTGACAATACAAAAACGAATACAATCTGTTTCAGATGGATTCATGCTCTCTGAGAAACAAGTAGTCTTTCCCTATTTAAAAAGTACCAACTGAAAAATGATTTTAAAAAACACAACAGAGTATCATGATGCGTGATCAAAACCGAAAGTTTCTGTGATGACTGCCCTTGCACTGTTCACAATGTAAGAACTTATTCACTATGTAAGAACTTGTTCACCATGTAAGAACTTGTTCGTTAAACTTCAGAAGATTGGAGACTATTGAGAATTAGGCTTGGGGTTGATTAATGATTGTGCATTGAGTCCCCTATACAGAATTTTATTGTTGTTGACAACCATATGATCAATAAATATGAGAGATGCCCTCTCAAAAAAAACCAAAAAACAAAAAAACCACAACAGAGTGTAAATGTAAATGTGCAATTTCTATGGCTTAGCTAAAAAAAGATAGCAATTGGGCAAAAATAAAATAGTTTTTCTATAAGCTTTATAACAAAAAGTGGCCAAAAAAGAGGATTCTTTTAAAAATAATTAGATGAACTTCCCAAAGTATGCTAAGAGAAACCAGTCCTATAAGGCTCACTTTAAAATAAAAGTCAGGCTTTATGTTTGGGAATCAGCGCCTACTAGCTTTGCGTTCTTCAGCTTTTACAGTCACATATTACGTCTCTGCTGGGGCCTGCCACAAAGAATAACAGTCAGATTTAACTAAGCTTTTCCTCAGTATAGGGCTCTTTCATTAACTATAAAGAAAATGTTGAGCCAAATGAAGATCAAATCTATTTTAAAACCAGTGATAAATAATACAATGTATTCATCAACTTTGAATTGATTCAATAATCTCAAATTTATTGTGATGAGGGAAAATATTTTATTAGTTCTACCCTTATGCCTATTGTACAGGTGAAAAACCTGAGGCTTGGTAGGTCACATAACCTGTCCTTGATTATTTGACATTTAAATGGTGGAAAATAGAATCAAGGGTAATAGAGTCAGCCTGTGTGCTCTGTGTGCTATGGTATCTTGCTCTTCTAGGCTTGTGAAATCTTTACTATCAGTCATCCTACATTTTTTGACTTGTGTGAGTAAAAGACATTCATTTTATCTTACAATAAACAAGATTTCAGGGAGACAAGAAGAGAAGCATATTGCACTGCTGGTGGTTTATTTGCTCCCCACAGTTCCCCAAAATAGTACTTCCTATACTGTAGACGAGAGAATGTGATGCATTTGTGGTGGCATTGAGTAGAAAATGAATAGTGTATCAAACAGTAATAACTCATAGACCCCTAAAAGAATTGACAATCTGATGATAACATCCTACCTGTCTACTGCACTTCTGAATTATGTCTTGATACAGTTTCAGTGATTTCTCAGTCAGCCTTTAGAATCAAAATCAATTCTTTTATGAGCATCTTTTGATTCCCTTAAATTTAATATTTGATTGCTCAAGAAGGATAGCAACATTCCAATACTATATATCCTGGATAAAGAATAACTTTTTAAATATAAATAATTTGCAGTTTTTTTCTTTGGTTTTAAGGCTATCAGAGCTATACCATGCCTGCAAAAGGCGAGTATGAACTAGAGCCTTAAAGCTGTCTTCATTCAGGTGCATCATATTAAGTCCAGGAATGGTTATGGCAGTAAGATTGTTTGGCACTAGGTGACTATTATTCTTATAAACATGAAGCTTAAATATTGTGCTGTATTTATAGAGTCCAGGGAAATCTGCCATGCATGATGTAGTACTTGATAAATGACCATTTTTGTGAGATAATATTGTCATGGTTATGGCATGTAAATAAATAAAATGCTTCTTTCCACAGTGAGTTTTTATAAGACTGTGTGCCACAAAAAGAATTGCTCAGAGTGGCCTTGGGTGCTCACTTTGTTTTGTCTATACATTAGCTAGCTGTGACCAGGGATTCCCTTCAATCCAGTTTATCTTTGCATGGAACTGGGGCTTCCTCCCTCAAGAAGTAGATTTCTTGAGATTTAAGACCTGCAAGTGTTGAAATGCTAGTATTTCCAGAACAACTGTATAAATAGATGGCCCCCAAATCCAGCAGCTTGTTTATTCTCTTAATGACAAAGCTATTTTCTTATGCTTGTCTTACTAAAAAGGAGATTCAAAGTAGGGAGAGCTCAATGCTTCAACAGGCCCAGTGCTTGCTTGTTCACACCACTCTGTGGAACGACTGGAGGATCACGGATTCCTCAAAAATTGCTCATTGACCTTGGCCCAATGTAAATTTGCTCAATAAAATATACTTCTTAACTTATATCATACATTATGAAATTAACCTTGAATCCCGGTACACAGCACGTAAAAATCAAGAAGGAATATGATTTGTGTGACAAGACTCTTCATAATGTTTCAAAAGTTACTTAAATTATAGTTTTTATGTTGAGAAATAATTATGCACTGACTTTTATATAAAAAGAAATCAGTGAGAAAAAATGAGAGCTCATCATTTTTAGCATGAGGGAAAATGAGGCAGTGAAGTGAAGGCCAAAATTTAACAGTAGCATCTTGTCATTTTATTCAGGGAAAAGAAACATGAAATATTATGACAACTGTAGATTCACAAAATTCATAAAATTCATTTATATGCTTCATTTTGTTGAACAAAAACATCCTATTCCCTTTATCAATATACAGCTTGCAAACAGTGTAAGCCTTGTCAGGTCCTCTTCAGTGCCTCATGTAAATTATTCTAAACTTTTACTTATTTATTTACTATTGAAGTAAGGTTGACATACAATGTGATACTAGTTTCAGGTACACAACATAGTGAATAGACATTTATCTACATTATGAATGTTCACCACAGTAAGTGTAGTTACCATCTGTCACCATACAAAGTTATTACAGAATTATTGACTGCATTCCCTATGTGGTACTTTTTATTGTCAGAAACCATTTGTTTGTTAATTGAAGTTTGTACTTCTTTATTCCCTGCACTGATTTTGCGCATCCCTCCAGTCCCTCTCCTCTGGCAACCATCAGTTCATTCTCTGTATTTTATGAGTCTATTTCTAATTTTTTGTTTTGTTTTGCTTTTTACATTCCACATATAAGTGAAATCATATTAAACCTTTTAGATTAGTCTATACTGCTAACTATACATTTCACAAAATTAAATTCAGATTTCAAAAGTGCATTATCCAAATGTGACCATACTTTATGTATGTGTAAATGTACCATACTGTAAATGACCAAGTATAGCATGATATGAACTATGGGTGAGTGAACATTCTGCTGTGCCTGGGACTTTTCTGGTTTATGTTTATTGTCCTGGTATCCATCTAGTTTATATTTGCCTCAGATTTCTCATTTTTTAGCCAAATATTTATAAATAGTTATATTTATAAATAGTATGGGTGTGGTAAAACTCAAAATATTTCATATCTAATTTCTGTCAGTTTCATAATCTACTTAAAAATTTTGGTTACTTAAGATGACACTCAAAGTTGCAGAGGATACGTTTATGTATCTGTGTATCTTTCTATAAGGCATGACTTTTCAAATAAAGGAAATGACTCTTTTATATTAATTGAACTGTTGACTGAATTCTAGTTTTTTATGTGCCATGATGATGAAGTGATAGACGTTAATGTCTCAGCTCTACAGTACAAGAAGAATTTTAAAATAATTAAATTTTTCCAGTTTTTAAAATAAGTTAATGTCATTGAATGCTTCTGTTATCCATTAACTGAGAGGAAATACAATCCTGGAAATCTATTGTATAAAAATTGAAACATCTAACATGTCTTTGGAATTTAAGTTAAAATTCAAAATGAATGATGCAACTATTTTAACCAATTTTGGTGGAGTAAAGCTTTATAATAAAAACAATATTCATACTAAATTAAGAAACCTATGGAGCAGAAATGTACTTGAAATTGGTTTGGGAACACATATAAATCATAATTATACCCAAACAAGTTGGATATTTCTACCAATGGAAATAGAAACTTGAAGTGTCAAAATTTATAATTTTTGCTTACACACATCAAGAGTAAAGTAAGTAAAAAGTTTATGGTGGTACCAATGTTGAATATGCACAGAAACAAAAGCTCAGCATAACAATACAAGTAGCCTTCTCTGTTTTCTATAATACTTTGAATTTCAGAAATGTTTGAGCTGTAGATACTTTGTCCACATAAGGGGCACTAAAATATTACTGATTTTTTGTAAATATTCTGCTAACTTTTCAAAGGAATGAATTGCTAGAAAATCTCAGATTTAAAGATTTTAGCAAATCACCACAAATGAAAACAAAGCTTGTTAAACACATGACACTGAAATCTATCCTTATAAAAGGAAAAAAAAAAATTGAACAAATCAAAGTTTTAGTGATTTACAATTATCTAATTTAGAAATTCTATAATTGTGCTTTGGAATATATCAAATTATGGAAGGAATCTTTTGTTAGTTCTAGTTTTAATTGGATGACTTGATATTCTGTACCTTCTCGATCTCCAATGTTTATCTTTGATGATATTTTTTTAAATAGACATTTATTGAAATATTCAATGTAATCTCAGATAAGAATAACTAATTTAATGAGTTTTGTCTTGTGAAAATATTTATTAAGGAAATAAACTCTGATTGGAGGCAAAACACAGTAACTAAAAATATCTTGTGTTTAGTAGAGTTTATTTTGCCCATACAGGGGACTTCAACATATGAGTGAGTACTTTCATAATAAAAAGAGTACTTAGACAATCTTCAGTAGAGTTTGTACAGTCTCATATTTATTAACTATGAAATGCAATTTTGAAGAAAATTTTAGACAACTTAACAAAAAAAACATTAAGACCAAGTTTAAAAAATCATATTTCATAGAAAAGTCTGTTGGCATGTTTTAGGAACAGATTAAAGTATGTGAGTATGCCAAGACTAATTTGCTTCATTTCTTTAATGGCTCAGAAAATTAACGAGACTTTTAAAATTCTGCTTTAATATATATGTATATATATTGTATATATCTTAATTCATTAGAGATAATTTTAAAAATAATTTTAATATAACTCTTATAAAGGTCCACCAATTTAATAAAATGGACATTCAATAAAAATACTTGATAGAATTCTATTTTAAAATTATTTTTAGTAACTGCATTTACTGTCAAAAATTTCCCATTTTGGAACAAATTGTATGATCATCCCATGTTGTATATTCTTGCAATTCTTGCAGTTATCCTCAGCCAAGATTTGGTCATTTGGTTTCAGGCTATACCAGTGCTTGCATTCTACTCCTTCCCATTGATGTCAGTTTCCTTTTTATTGAGGTATATTTTTTCTAATTCTTTCACCAATTGCGTGTGAGTGATAAACTTTTTCACTATTTGAAAGAAAATGTCTATATCATGTATATTCCAGAAATAACTGAACTGGGTACAGAATTTCTAAGTGACATTTATTTTCTCTTAGCATTTTTAAGGTTAAGTTCCCATTCTTTGAATCTATTATTGCTATTGAAAACATCAGTCTAATTGTTGTTCCTTTTTAAGTAACTCATCTTTTCTCTCTGGTTGCTTTGAACACTTTTTTTGCTTTGCCTTTTGTGAGAAGCAGTTTTACATTTAAGATGTGAATTTCTTCTTCAGTTCACTTGGAAATAAGTGGCTAATTTTAATTTGATGATTCTTGTAAATTCTGGATGGTCTCAGCCATTATTTTATTTTATTTTATTTTATTTTTGAGAGGGTATCTCTCATATTTATTGATCAAATGGTTGTTAACAACAATAAAATTCTGTATAGGGGACTCAATGCACAATCATTAATCCACCCCAAGCCTAATTCTCAACAGTCTCCAATCTTCTGAAGCATAACGAACAAGTTCTTACATGGAGAACAAATTCTTACATAGTGAATAAGTTCTTACATGGTGAACAGTGCAAGGGCAGTCATATCACAGAAACTTTCAGTTGTGATCACACATCATGAACTATAAATAATCAAGTCAGATATGGTTTTTAAAATGATGTTTCAGTGTTCTTCCCTGTCTTCTCTCCTGTTGGGACTCCTCTTAATGAAAGTGGCCAACTCTGCTGCCAAGCCAGTCCACACTGTTCTCAGACTCCTTCTTTCTTACATAAGTTCACTGAAAAGACAAAACTAGCTAAATACACACTTTTCAGGTGTCTCTTGAAACCAGGGCTTGTCATGGGTCAGTTTTAACTAAGATGTTAAATGGAACTGTGTTGTTAGTATTTCCAGGGAAATTATTTATGTCACGATGAAAAGGGAGACCCAGCTAGTGTTTCTCCTTTCCCCTTCCTTCTGCCGTGCAGTGAGAGGAGCTTCAGGGGCTGTCATTTGGACCTAAGTAAAAGGCTGAGATAAAATCAGAGATGGCATCTGTAACATAACTGAGGCCCGAATTTATTGCTTATTAGCTGCCCCCTCCAAAATCTAACTATGTAATAAAATAACCTCAGTTTCTTTAAACAGAGTCTGTGGAAAGGATGTAGGTGCTGATCCTTGAGAGGAGCACATCCAGGGGGAGGGTGATGAAAACATGGAAATGAAACAACTTTCCTTCTAACTATTACATTTCAGAGCAGAAACCATACTTAGTTTTAGTGTAGTCCACACTGCATAGTGCCTTGTTCATGGAAAATACTCAAGTATTCAAAAAATAAATGATATTGGTTCTATAAATCCATATTAGGATTTTATAATCAAATCTTGGCCAGTTCACTTCTAATTTCATTTTATGCTTCCCTCTTAGAATAAGTCACAATTTTTATGCAAAGCAAATGAGTGTTCCATTTTCATTACCAGCTTTTTTATACCAGAGAAATCATATGATCAAGGGTTATTGTTATGATAAAGAGTTTCTAACAATTTTTTCTTTATGCTCTCTATCAATTGTTATCAATGAATGATTCATTGTATCTAGACATTGCTCTTTGTGTATTTCTGGAAAACCAATAAGTTTTAGTATTAGTGAGTCATATTTGCTTAATCTTATTTGAAATACTGTCTGTGAATCTAAAGTCTGTCCATTTAACAATTAGTAAGTTTTAAGAGTACTTTCCCTCAGATGTTGTTTTATTCATGAAATTTCATATTGCTTTTATAAAAAGAATGCCTCAGATTATAATTTTTGAATCTTTTTCTTAAGAATTTTTCAATCTAATGTATATTCAAATGTAATGCTATTTGAATATAGGATATTCCACTATAAATCCTCTATGTCTCCAGCTATAAATACAAGTCTGCCCTAGAAAAATATACTTTCTCTAATATCTTAATCTCTGTTTCCAAAATTACTCTCCTTTTCACAGTGAACACTTCTATGTGTTTAAAAAGTTTTAAGATTAAGATCTATATAATGCTTTTGTCAACATAGTGCACCTTCCCTCTGGCATTTAAATACGCTTTTTCTTACTCATAGCACAAATGCAGTATTTAGAACTGTGGAGCTTTTCTGTTATGTACAAGGTACAGAATTGCAAGAAAAAAGAAGTAGAAATAAATAACAGCCTGATTTTTCATATTAAATTGAATTTAATAGGACTGACATTTTGTTAGAACAGCTATAACACCTATTCATGCATTTATTATAAATGAATCTCCCTCTAAAGTACTTTGTAATCCCCATGTGATAGCTGTGTCTTTCTTTCTACTAAGATATTTATAGAACATGGTATGTTTTGAACATTTCCTGAAAATTGTCCCATGTTTCAAATATTATTGGTAATTAGTGGCTATTAGTGGTGAGAAATATATTTTATCATCCTTTCATCACTTCAGTTACTATAGCTATATTCATTAGGGTAAAGAAATTGAAAATTGCATGGGCCTAAAGCTAGGGATGAGTGGGTACTGGGACTGTAGCTAGTAAAGACACGGAGAAGGGAATTGTATCCAAATTTAAGACAAGGCAGGGTAACAGATGAGCCAGATTTAGAATTTATCTTCCTCTACATATCCCCAAAAGACACTGAAAGCAAATATGAGATAAAATCTAGAGAGCAATGCAATATATATATATATAGCTCAAAATCAAGAATGTGTTTCAGAACTAGAACATGCCTATTATTGGAAGAGAATGTAAGGGGACTATGTTGTAGGTTGAATTGTGACTTTGGGGTTTTCTTCAGCCTTCTTAAGCATGGTTAAAATTCTGCTTGAAGCATTTATACATGGGAAGAATGATGATATAGTGGATATCTAACAGACACAAAGTTTTGTTAAGTTGCATGCATTTGGAATATGTTTTATGCCGATCCTGGCAATAAGAGGGTCTGGATCCAGTTTTTCTTCCTAGATGAGAAGACACTCTTAAATGCTGCTTAAGGAACCAGTTGTTTTGTTTTATTTTTATCCTTTTGAATTGTATGCTCTCAAGTGCTGTGGAAATATAAAGTAAATAGAACTATAATGTGAGCCACAAATGTGAACCACGTATTTAATTTTAACTTTTCTAGCAGGATGTTCAGATATTGAAAAAATTTTTAATTGTTTGCTGTCTTATTGTTTATTCTGTCATATAGATGTACTGCAAATATTTTCCCCTATTCTGTGACTTGCTGTTTCATTTCCTTAATTGTGTCCTATCAGCAGAAAAAAAGTTTTGAAATTTGATACAGCACAATTTATTACTTTTAAAGTTTTATATTTTTTACCCGTTTTCCCCAAGTTTTACAAAATTTTCTCTGAGACATTTTATGGATGTTTATTTATGTCTGTGCTTTAATTTGTCATGATAATGATGACGTTGATGATTTTGATAAGGTCTGAGTTCATTTTTTTCTCCAAATGGGTGTCCACTTGTTCCAATGCCATTGTTTGAAAAAAAAAAAGTTCTCTCCCATTGAGTTGGTTTGGTACCTTCGGAGAAAATCAATGATCTATTTACAGGGGGTTCACTTTGGATTCTCTTTCCATTGACCTATAAATCTCCTTTTTACAAGTACTAGCTTTGTATTAAATCTTGAAATCAGCTGTTGTTCTTCCAGTGTATTCCACAGTTTGTTTACCCACTCACCCGCTGATGTACAGGTAGCCACTTCCACCTCCAGGCTCTTATGAATAATGCTGCTGCAAACCTTTGGGTACAAGTTTCTGCACAGACATATGTTTTCTTTTCTCCTGAACAGATACCTAGGGGTGGGATTCTCAGGTCATATAATAACTCTATATTTAACTTTTTGAGAAAAAGTCTTTTTCACAGTGGGTGCCCAATTTTACATTCCCACCAGTAATATCCAACCAATGGTGCTGATTTTTCCACATCAACAACAATTGTTATTTCCTGTGTTTTATTTTATTGTATTTTATTATTTTTTGATTATAGTCATCCTGATGGCTGCAAAGTGCTGTCTCATTGTGGTTTTGATTTATATTTTCTTAATGACCAATGGTGGTGAACATCCTTTTATGTACTTATTGGCCATTTATCTATTTTCACTGGAGAGATGTCTGTTCAAATCCTTTGCCCATTTTTTAATTGGGCTGTTTGTCTTTTGGTTGTTGAGTTGTAAGGATTCTTCACATATTCTAGATACTAAACCCTGATATGATAAATGATTTGAAAATATTTTCTTCCATTATGTAGGTAGCCTTTTCTTTCCTTAATAATTATTTGTGCCTTTGAGGCACAAAAACTTTTAATTTTGACAAAGTCCTGTTTACATGTATGGATTTTTTTGTTGCTTGTGTTCTTGGTGTCTGTTGCCAAGACTAATAATCTGTTGCCAAATCTGAGGTCATGAACAATTACCTTTATGTTTTCTTCTATAAATTTTATGGGTTTAGTTCTTTTATTTAAGTCATTGATTCATTTTGAGTTAATTTTTATATATGGTATAAGGCAGGTGTCCAGTTTCATTCTTTTTGCAAACAGTTATCCAAATCTCCCAGTACCATTCTTTGAAGCACTATTTTTTCACCCACAAAATAGTCTTGACCTTTTTGTTAGCATTTTTTGGGCCATAGATGTTTGGGTTATTTCTGGGCTCTCAGTTCTACTCCACTGTTCTCCATGTCTATCCACATACCCCTTGGACACATATTTTCAGTTCCCTTGGGAAATCGTGTAGTTGGAGTGTAACAGCTGGATTAAGTAATACATGTATTTTTAACTTTTCAAGAAACCTGATAGTCTTTTCCTCACCATGATCAACATCCTGCAGCTGGGTTTATTGCCCCTCTGTACAAAATTAGAATTTCTCTTGGTGAGAATGAAATGAAGAGTGGTTAATCAATAAAATGTATCTTTCCCACTGTATTTCACCAGATTCTGATGGAGTCTAAGTGATGAACTTTGAACTACCCTGGAGAATTATTTTGCACTGTTAGAAGTGCTAAAAAAATGTATATTAATTTGCTAGCCTCTCAGTCTCTAATTTTCAGTATTATCCTACTAGAACATCATATTAGAATTTATGTTAGTAACATTTTAGAATGATATCCCTTCATGATTCTGTGTGTGTGTGTGTGTGTGTATATGGTTTCAAAATTATGTTGATGTCAACAAGTTTTCATTTGTTTCACTTCCAGTTCTGAAAGTAGTATTTTCTGAGGTTCTGAAAGTATGTTCTCTTTCAGGTTACTATACTGTTCTTTATTGTATAGAAATGATTTGGAGTACAGCAGTTTAGAAAATCCACTGCATAAATATGGCCATATGATAGGGAACTATCTTTTGGTTCACAATTCAGTAGTAACAAGCTCTACTATATCCTACCATGTATTATTATAGCCTTCTTAGTTTCTAGAGCTGACTCTAGGAAGAAAGTGAAGTGAGTGATTTCTGTCTTTATTCTATATTTATTTTATTCCTTGAGTTTTATTTTTCCTTTACCTTCATGAAAACCTTCACTGGAGAAATACTCTGAGGAGCTTATCCTCACTAATTGCTTTAATTGTTATTCTGCCAAAGGGAATTTTCATTTAACAGAGGTTAAAAGAATAAAGCACTCCTAATCGTAGAATTTTAGCACTTGAAAATTTGTTGGAGAAGGGGTCTTTGGGAAAAAAGAGTGCACAAAAAGGGAAAGAGGATGCTGCGTTTAGAATTGTGCCATTCAGGGAAATCTCCCATTCTGACTAAGCCATTCAGAATGATTCCTAAACAGGACCACTCACCTCTAATCTGTTCTAGCCTTTAAAAATAAAAAACAGAAAACAAAAAACAATATATGCAAACTTAGATGGAGTATACAGCTGTAGGCTGTGTTTATTTATCTATAAGGGGTCTTGAGTTACCATCCTTAGATTAGAATATCTAGGTCAGCATTTGCATCTGACACAAGATGGTTAGCTCTTTTTGGATTCAAGCCAACAGGGAGGTGGCTGTACATTAAATAGACTGGGTTTATGAAGATCAGAATACACAGTATAATTCAAACAGTAATGTACTTTTTTAGTAAAATTCAATTATGCATCCCTTTTATCCAAAAAGAGCTTGATAAATCAATTATTTTATGTTCTTTAAAAAATCATTTGAAAAATCTAATATTGGAAAGAAAGGCAAAATACTCAATACTATAAATCAATCCTCTATATTGTATTTACCAATTGATCAGAATAAATGACAGAATTCAATTAATAATGCATTGCTTTAGTAAAATTCAATTATACATCACCTTTACCCAAGAGCTTGATAAATATCAATTGATCATTTTATATTCTTTAAAAAATCATAAAAAATCTTCTGATATTGGAAAGCAAGATAAAAAACTCAATACTATAAATCAATCCTCTGTATTATGTTTATCAGACAATTGAGGAACTATTGATTTGTTAGTATATGAGTTTCTAAATACTAGAATATGAGAATTTATGAAGCACCTGGGAAATATATAGGTCACCGAAATAAAAATTCACTTCTCTAGGATGATAGTAAATGATATCATACTGAGTCCAAATATAATGAAAAATAGGAATTTAATTGAAAATGTAATGTTCTGATATTTCATTCTTATTTTCTTTAAAAAATGATAATGTTAACCTGGGATTCATGTATTTTATTTCAAAATACATGTAGATGCATCATGGGTAGAATACAAATATAATGATCCAATTATACAGTATTCAGATGATGTCCTGTTATTGATGGTCTGGATTGCAATCTCCATCAACAAAAGTGAAAAAATATATAAATAATGAAGTATATATAATATATAACAATATAAGTAACATGTATATAATGATATACATATTACTATGTATGAAATGGTAAACCAAAAAATGTAAGAGTTACTGAGTAAAGCACTTTTGCTGTTTTCTGTCAGTATAAAACACTGTTTAATATTTTGCTGATAGCAGAGAAAGTACCATCATTGAATTTAAGGATAAACTAATCTGTATTAGGTATGCATCATTTACTCTTTTCATGACTAGTGCTTCCTATGAAAAGTTTTGACCTCTTTAAATCTAATAGAGAAATGCATATAAGGAGAGTTATTATTTATGTGTGGTGAAGACATAAAAGTTAAATGATATCATCCTGAGTCCTTTGTGATGAATTTTAAAAGAGACAGTGGTCTTCATTAATGTCCAATAAAAAAGTTAATGTACAAAGAACCAATACTGCTCAGATCTGAGTTTTAGCAGTCTTTGGCAATGATTTTGACACTGACAGAAAGTCTATGTTTGGCAGAGGAAATAACCCAAAGACCACAGGCCCTGTCAACCATGTAAGTTCTTATACAGCTTTTGTCCACACCGTTGACACTAACTTCATGCTCAATTTATTTACACAGTCTTTTTGTGCCAAGGTGGGGAGCTTGGCTGGGAAGATACATGCCTATAACCTATTCACTTAGAGATAAGAATTTTACAATCACTACAAAAATGAAAAACAATGAGCAACAGAACATTGACTTTAGGGGAAAAAAATAGGGTCATCCTTGTTCCTTTCACCTAATTGGATGACTATCAGATTACCTTGGCAAAAAAACCTTTTGCCCGGGGACAGATGGGAAACAAAGCCCGTGGATGTTAGGTGGCAGGTGGAGGAAGCCACTAATCTGCTGGAAGGCTGAGCTTGGTTCCGCCCCTAGCTGGGACGATAGGAGATCCAGTTAGCTCTCTATCCAAACATTGCCGAGTGAATACCCAGGATATGGTACAAACCACACTGATTCTTGTATGATACAGACTCACTACCCATTCTTCTTTGAGAAACATTTTATTCCTTCTTAATTCCCCAAAACTGGATCTGCAGAAAATTCTCTGATTTGTGCATTATGCCTAACCATTTCAATTCCACCTACTTTCTAGCAGGTATTTGGGCATATAGAGTAAGAGTGTGTGGGCTCTGGAGCCTGACTGCCAGGACTCAAATCCCAGTCCCTCAGACTGAGAGTTCTGTGACCATGCGCATGCTAGTATCTCTGTGCCTCAGTTTGCTCATAAAGTGCAAATAACAGAAATATCTATCCCATAGACTTTTACAGATGTTAAATGACAGGAAAGATTTAAAGCATTGGGCAAAGCATCTCCTATATATTAAATACTCAATAAAAGTTGCTATTTATATGGACCTATATAAATTTGATTACCAAGTATCAAAGGTCTTAGAAGCAACATTTGCTGCCTGAGGTAGGGAAACGAAATTTATTGATCACATCTATTGATCCTCTACCCTGTGCCAGATACTTAATCCTAGAATAATCTGTCAAAGGTTCAGGAATAGCCAAAGTAAAACCAATGAATCACCAAAGTTGTAATTAGTAAGAATTTATTGTGCACACACCAAAAAAGACAGTTTGAAAACTGGGAGCACTCCAACTATCACATGGAATGAGGCTCAGGAGTATTTTGTTACAAAGCAGTTTATATCATGGGAAAGCAAGAACTATTTATTCTTCACAGTAATTGGTTATAATCTTAGAATTCTCTTAAATCATAGTGAATTGGGCAGTGGTTACCTCATATCAAGTTTGGGAAATAGTTTAAGTTTTGCTAATGATTTTCAGAGATATAAACAAGAAATGACCCAGGTCAATTTAGCCTTGCAAAATAAGCAAAGTTAAGCTTCGCTTATATCACTAAACTGGTTTTGTCTGCTCAGGGAGTTTCTGAGTTTGTTTTTTGTTTGTTTTATTTTTAACAATTTCTCCATTTTGGTCATTCCCTCAGCAGGCTGACAGTATGACCAAGCAGTATAGCATTATTCTCAGGTACCACCGTTGACATAGTCAGGCCTTTAGAATCATACATTTGCTGTTTCTATTAGTTGAGTCATCAGGTCAGAGGGCCATGTAGTCACCATTTTCATTATGTGTTTATAGTTGTTTTTATCCAGTTGCCTGATCCTAATGGAGACCATCTGGTCTGTGAGCGGTCGCGTACAGGCATTGAAAACCCTCAAAAGTATGTAATACATTAGAGAGGTTAATATGATGACTGTAAGGAGGATAATACTCAAGGACTAAAATATTCCTTAGAGCAGCGATCCCCAGAAACCAAGATTTAACCAATTAATAAATCAGATGAGTTTCAATTGTTTTTCAAGTTATTTACATGGGCACACATGATGTATTAGCAAACATCCTCACAATTACTTAGGGCAGGGTGAACGTGAGGGTGTTTTATTTCAGAAGGCAGTGTTGCAGTTGAGATTCCATCTAAATTAGGTCTCTATATGATGTGAGTTACTGGGTAATTTAATGAGAGGCATTTCTATGGAAACAAAGAAAAACAAAGGTTAATAGTTTGAGCAAATTATAAATCCAGTTTCCCTGTTGAGAAGATTTCTAGATTCAAAGCATCTTCAAATGGAATGAGACAAGCTGTGGCAAACAGATTTTTCCTGGTGTACAGTGTGAATGTCTAGTGAATTATTTTTTCAGTATTCCTTTTCTATAAATCTTCTGCAACTTATTATATATACTTAGGTTTTGTCCTGTCTTTTTCTTTTCTTACTTTGGAACCATCATTTTACTTTCAGGCAAAATTACTGTCTTTTTTTTTCCTTCAATAATAAAAATCCATCTCCATTCTGCATACTTTTTTTTTTTTTACTGAAAATACACATTCTACTTCTCCTGTATAGTTATTTTCATTTGCCATAGTATTCTCCACTTCATTTTCATCACTTGCCCAGAGATTCATCAAGTGCTGCTGCTGGGAATTCACCAAGACAGAAATCACCCCTCTTCATAACCAGCAGCATCACTGGAGGCTAACATGACTGTTCATTGACTGCTCCCTCCCAATTCATATGAGACCCAGAGGATAACAGCTTTTAACAGAAGAAAGGAATTCTCCATGCCCTACACCATCAACTGCTGAACCAAAGAGAAGGAATCACTGTGTAGGGATGGTGTTCCTGGGACCTGGACACAAAGTAATGACTGTTTACATTTGCATGTGAGCTGACTATACATCCTGGCTCTTATAGCCTATTGGGCCAATTTTTAGAAGCACACATACATTACCATTATCATCAACATGTTCTACACTGATATCTTTTTACCTGAGCCAAGGGTCAGGGAAGTCTTGTGCTATAACCCAGAAATTGTCTCCAGTAGGCCTGATAATCCAGTGCTTCATCTGAGTTTAAGGATTACATCTAAAACTACATTGTGATATTGCTGGTTTCCTTTATAGTCCCGTGCATTTAATTTTATTCAGCTAAAATCAATATTCTGAGAAAGGATCCATGGTCTTTGTCCAGCTGTCAAGGAGTAATGGCACTAAGTACTTTAAGACCCCTACTCTAGGGGATCCTAGTGAAGACAAGAAGAATGGCAGGTAGTGCAGAGACAACTCAGACCTCAGAGATCTAAGTGGGGCAGGAAGGACAGGATCTCTGACCATGGTGGGTGCATTTATATTAACATAATTCTTCTTTTAAAAGGATGCTTGGTCCCACTATAAATACAAATGTCTTCTCTATTATTCTTTCAAAGAAATCTATAGGCTGTGTTTACTTTGGTACTTCTTGAATATCTTTTGTGAAGTGAATAGTCTATTTAAAATAAGAAGCTTTTGAAATTGTCATTATTTATACTAGCATATTCACTTATTAGATTTGTAAGAGCTCTCCAGAGATAGATGAAAATATGCCATGATATTAATTTAAGCATCTACTCTTTTCCACACAAGTCAAAATAAGTTATATCATGGAAAATAATGCACATTTGTTACCTGATTATAATTTCTGATGTCACAAATCATTTTCTGTAAATACTAATAGCTACTAACTGGCATTTGATTGAAGTTGTAAAGAGGTGGATTCATTCTGTTTTGCTAATTGATTCAAGTTGGATTTTGGCCAGCTCTTATCACCTAAATGTCCAGTAATAAGGAATGATTAACTGAATCTTAGCCCTTCCATGTGACAGACTAATGTGATGCCATTAAAATGGTATTTTAGAAGAATACTTAGTAAAATTATGAAATGTTTATAATAAATTTACTGTCAGTATATGGAGAATAAAATCTAGATTCATCATCTTGGACTCTAAGGTCTTACATAATTGGACCCTTGCATAACTATACTTCCTAGCTTAAACACCTGTCTCCCTCATCATCACACTTCACACTGGTCTTTATCCTATTTCTATAATATTTTGAGACTGTCAGGACTTTGTATTAGCTGGTCCTTCTACCTGGAAGGCCCTTCCAAATATCTTCACCTGAAGAATACTTTCTTGTCATTGAAATGGCCTTCCCCCAACCACTTACTCACTTTCTAATATATTACTTTGTTGTATTACTTGTTACTTCCCACTACCTGATATTGCCTTACTTATTTTCAGTTTATTTTTTTATACTTTCTAATAGAATGCAAGCTCCTTGTAAGCAGGAACTTTTTCTCTCCTGTTCACTGTTTTATTCCCAGTGCTTTGACAAGTGCTGACACTTAGTAAATGTCTAGTATATATTTGCTGAATGAATAAACTACTGATCTTTTAAAAAAAATATCTAAAGTAAAAAAACACTTATTTTGGCAATCTTGAAACAAATATAAGAAGAAAAAAAGGAATACAAATTGCCAATATTGACTCCATCCAGAGATATCATAGATGTGAGAGTGTGTAGTAAGGCACAGACATGTGAATAGACACCAGTTGGTGTCATCTAATTGTACTCCCTTTTTGAATTTCCTCTTTTCCTTACATTTTTCTCCTTTCTTCCTCTCAGAAACAAAATTAATTTATCTTGAAGACTCCTGTGTATCATTTTAGTGATGATCTTAACTTCCTAGGAATCACTCTGCAGAGCTTATCAGTGTATTTGTTTGCCCATGCAGTGCTCTCCCAAAGAGAAACTGGTACTCATATTTTGGTGTACTTCCCAAATATGGACTAGAGCACAATGATGAAATAAATGATGAAATAGTGCTGGTGCTGTGGGATATAAAAGTGGACACACACCCCTTTTTCTTTTGTAGGGGTCAGAGAAGACCTTCAGTAAAAAGTGACTTTTCAGCTGAGACCTGAAATGTTCCTCATCAGCTGCACTAAAAATAAGGCTAGAGACCTGGCAGGTGGGAGAGGCAGGGAATCCCAAACAGAGAGAACCACTGTATGTGCAAAGGCCCTTAGATGAGAGAACGTTAGACTTTAGCAAGAATAAAACTTATTCCATGTTACTAGTGCATAATGTGTTAGGGGATTTTTGGATGCCAGGGATGCAGGCAGAGCTGGAGAAGGAGGGCTCCTCTCTAAGCAGTTTATCTTGAGGGCAAATAGAAGCCTTTTAAGTGCTTTCAGCATGGAAATATGATAGTTCTGTATTTTACAAAGATCACCCAACCTGCTCATGGAGAAATATGAAAAGAGAAAAAAACTTGTAACCTGTGTACCTATATAAACACAGAATGACTATTTTTTCAAACGTGGAGGAAGAAGACAAGAAAATGTACATTTGTTGTGCACTTCAAAAGGCAGCAAGCAACAGGAAAAAGGAAATAAGGGTAAGGTGTCCTTGGTGACTGCTTCTAGTGAGAGCCTTGTTATCCGTATCAAAAGTTATCTTTACCTGTTAGGCCATCTCCAGTTTAGGTGGGCAGTCACCCTGATTTAACTGGCAAGGTGGCTATCATAAGGAAGGCTGTTTTTCTTCAGTGTAGCAGGGCCACCTGCAGGTTCCTCCTATAGATGGTCTTTACATAGTCAAGAAGCACCAGCGGGGTCTCTCTCTGCAACTCCACCCTCTTTTGCTCCATAGATAAAAGATGCTAGCGCTTTTCTCCTGGGGACTGCTCCACATGCCGACCAGAGACCGTCTTACCACATGTCAGACCAGTCGCATATTGGCTGGTCTTCCCAGGAACTCTATCTGCTCTTCTTAGCACTTTAACTCTCAGAATCTACTCGGTATCTCTGGCATATGGGCAGTGCCTTTCTCTTCTTTTTGTTACTTATTTGCCTCTCCCTCTACCCTATTTTCATAAATATTCCTTTGGTCTTTCAGAGATTATGTTGGTAGAAGCAGGGTTTTAAAAAGGAAAGGGTAGGCAAATTAATGTGAGTGTACAAGCCATCATCATGTCTTACAAACTTATGTCTCTTTTCACAGTCTGAAGAGGCATGGTCTGTTATTTGGGAGACATAGCTAGTTTTTTGTAATCCACCAAATATTTATTGAGCTTCTAATATATGTATTAATTCATGGGGATCAAAGTTAAGAAAAAAATCTTTCCCCAAATAAAGAAAGAAACACAAAAGACAAACCCTTTTGTCTGGCCCCCATTCCCTCATAGCTACTCAAAGATGTTACTCTTTTCCTGTCTTTTCTTTTCTTAGTTTCCTATTGCTGCTAGAACAAATTACCAAGAATTCAGTGGCTTATAACAATACAAATTAATTTTCTTACAGTTCCACAAGGCAAATATATGAAGTGGGTCTTATGGACTAGAATGAAAGTGTCTGTGGTGGAGCTGCATTCCTTCTAGAGTCTCTGGGGCAGAATCCATTCCTTGCCCTTTCTAGATTCCAGGAGCTGCACACATTTCCTGGCTTTTGGTCACATTGCTCTGGCCTCTGCTTCAATAATCACTTGTCCTTCCTTTTCTCATTTGTAAAAAGCAATAAAAGTAGTACATATTATCTAGGGTTGTTGTGAAGAGTAGATGCTTAGAAGAGTCTGGTACCATCACACACTTAAGAAGCTATTATTACTATGGGGAATAATACAATTTTACAACCACCTTCATGAGGTTAAAAACTCCACCATCCACATATACTTATGAAGCAATATATGAGAATTTAATAAAATAAAATACTTTAGTAATTGATTCTAGGAACATATGTGCTCATGTTATGGACAGTCTAGTCTTTGAATTACCATTG
Source organism: Manis pentadactyla (assembly GCF_030020395.1). Lineage (NCBI taxonomy): Eukaryota > Metazoa > Chordata > Mammalia > Pholidota > Manidae > Manis > Manis pentadactyla. The sequence goes on from NC_080025.1 coordinate 123,790,609, forward strand.
AAGAATTATCAGTATTTTAGCAATTCTAGCAGAAAATTATGAGCAGATTATTTGCAACATTGGCTTCCTTTCCCATCTGTGACAAGGTAAAAATATCTACATTTGAGTATTTCCAGTCTTCTTCCTCCTTGTAAGTTCAATTACTTTTTTTCCATCATGATTCTCCATCTCTACCCACATCTGGTGAGCATCTCCTTTGTGTCAGCTGTTTTTTTTTAGGTTTTGTGATGCAGCTTAAGATAACAAATAGAGGTTCACCCAAATAAAGCATCATGAATTTAAGACAGCTAGAGGGAAAGATCTATAATGTGAGTGTTGTTGTGAAGGGCTTTGTCTACTCAACAGAGAATAGAAACAATAGTGGCTTAATGAAAAAAAATAGGGGTTCAGAGTTACAGTGGTTGTTAACTGTAGGTTGAAGAAATCTGTTGTAATTCAAGGTAAGGATATTGATAATGACAAGAATGTAAAATATTTTAAAGGTTTCAAAGCATTGAGAATGTTTTTTACCCTTTGACATTATTTGAGAGATGCCAGTAAATAGTGATTTCTTTCCATTACTTTCAGTTTCTAGGTTCTATTTCTTTCAATCCAGCTTCTATCAATTCAACTACGTCATGTGGGACTTAGTTTGTGTTTGAATTACACACCATCCAGTAGATAGGTTATATTCCTTTCAAATTTCTTGAATCCTTCCATGTCAGTCATACTTACCAAACCATTTACAGTCCATCTGCCTCCTCCTCCTCCCACTATCTTTATCACTCTTTATGCCTTTCCTCTCAGAGGAGTAACTAACCCTTCTTCAGTTCAAGTTCACACTTTCCATCTGTTCTGACAATGTTATTCTTACCTTCAGTTTATAAACATGTCCTCAAAATGCATAATCATATGCACATCATCAGTGCTGCATGGCCTGCAAGCAAGTGCTCCCATTTTCTTCCTTCCACAAACTTTGTTAGTCTGCAAAAACCACTGGTTCTTTCATGTCCAGTTCGCTGCTAAACTCACTTTGATCTGCTTTTTTATCTAATAAAATAGAAAATACATTTGTAATCATCAAATCCAGTGACTGCCTCCTATTTAATTTGACTGCTCTATAGCCTCATAACATTGATCAGGCTTTTCTCTCTTCACTGTAAAATATTATTTTTATCTCTCCCCTTCAGCTCACTTATTCTCTTTCTGGCTTTCCTCCTCCTCTATCTCTAACTGTTGGCAAATCCCACAGCTTCTACTTTGATCCTTTAACCCACTAGACATGCTTTTGTGTGTTATATTATTCACTGCTACAGTTTTATTAACATCAGTGGACATTCCCAACTTTTAAGCATGACTTAAAAGCCCAAATTAATCTCTAAAACCTCCTTAGTTTCCTGTGTCTTTAAATGAAATCAATAGCATTATTAATGGAAGTGTCTAAACTCGAAAACTCAGGTGTCCTTGATATGCCTTCCTTTGACCCCATATCATCTGGCTTCAAAGTCACTCATCAATTCTGCCCATGTTAACTACGAAATCCCTCCCCTTTCCTCCCTATCTTTGATCAGTTCAGGTTTCCTTTCCGAATTCTCTCAATTATTTCAAGTCAGTGAACTGAGCCTTTTTGTGATATTTCTTACTCTCTGATTTATCCTTTCCACAGACTTGAGTATAGCAGTACCTGTTTTATTTAACATTTGTTTTAATCTGGCCTTTACAATATTACCACAAACTCCTTTCATTCACTTACAAGCCACATCTCATTTTTAATTATATTAACTCATTTTAAAAATGGTAGCAATGCTAAAGCGTACTGCTATCAGAAAATAAAGAAGCAACTCTCTAAAGGCATACAACAAGACAATTTTAGGCAGTGTTCCATATCTGTAAATTCTGGAAGGATGCTCTAATGAACAAAGCACCTGAACACAGACAGTGGTAAGAGGTTAGTTGAATCTGTGGTGCCTCAGGGGCATGATCATAAACATCTGACAAGTACTGAGAGTGGCTCAAAAATTACTAACCACTGCCAACACTGTAGAAAAAAATGAAACCAGTTAAGCAGCATCTTTATAGCTTCCATTTCCATTTCTGAAACCTTTCCTCTCTCCATCAACAAATATGCATGATACCTCTCAATCCAGAGGCTTAACACCTGCCCCAGGATGATTTCTATGAATGGCTTACCTAGACATTTCCTGATCATGAATTTTTGCCCAAATTCATCTACCCTACCTTCCATCCACATCAGATACACAGAATAATTTTTTCAGCAGAATACGCAATAGTGTTTCTCCTTCTGTTTTGTCAGATTGTATTTTCCAGAGATGGCTACATAGTATCTCTCATCTCATGTGCTTTTCTGGAACCTTGTCACTCTCATGACAAGAAGTGGATGTTTAATGCCCCTCCTCCTAATTCTGAACAAATTTTTGACTGAGATATATCCAGGAGAGTGTGGAAAAATTATGCTATGTAAATTTAAAAAATCTATGGTATGTTAATTTATGTAGATTAGGGCTGGCCTTAAAATGGTACAGGGTACATCTTGGTAGCTGAGGAGCTCACTTTTGGAAATTTAGGCTTCCGTGTGAGCAATCTAGCTGCCGAGGCTGCCATGCTGTGAGGAAGTCCAAAGCGGCCCGTGTTGAGAAACCATGGGGAGGGGCACTGAACTCACATGGAGAGAGAGAGAGATGCTTGTTTGGCTTCCAGTGAATTTTGTCATTTTCTCCTATAGTTTCAACCTGCTTGACTACAGTCACATAATATATTTTGATCCAGAAATGTCCAACTGACTCCAAATTCCTGGGCCACAATAAGTTTCAGAGGTTAAAAAAAGAAGTTGTTTTAAACAACAAATTTTGTTCATGTCTCCAATCATCAACTCTATATTCAGAGTAAATCCTGTATTGTCAAATTTAATTGAAGTTTTCCCATTCTACAGCTTAGTTTAAGAATGAGCATGGTTTAGGTGTGACTTAATTATGGCCAATAAAATATGAGGCAATATGTGCTGGGGGGCTCTGGGGAAGGAATCACACATATAATAAATTGTGTATTTTCTTCCACCAGATATCTTCTCTAGAAATGGTGCTAATCCATAAAAAACAAAGGGAGAGGTAACAGAATGAAAAGAGAGAAGGAATCTGCATCCTTGACATTTTTGATTTAGCCAAACCTGGAAATGTTATACTTGGTATCTCTTGTATATGAGGGAACATATTCTGATTTAGCTACAAATTTTGACTGGAATTTTCTGTTATTTGTTGCTTAAATCATCATAACTTTTTAAATAGTCTTCAATATAAATGCACGTGTAGTCAAGGACTATCATTATATTCTTTGCATTATGGTTGAGGAGTAAGGATGCTCAGGATAAGCAGGGAAAGGCAAACGTTAGGAGGTTGGCAAAATAATCCAAATCCAGGGCAGGAAATTGGTTATAAAAATTTACCAGGCTGCAAACTGATTGGACATATAATAGGTAGTATCAGGATATCTGAAGAAAGGCGGTGTTTTTTAATTAGGAAAATCATACAAGAGACCAGTCCCAGGACGGAATAATAGGGAGGCACAAAGGTAGCATTTTCATTCTATGGAGCAACCTAAAGCAGAGGCAGAGTGATGGAGCTACAGTGAGTGAACTGGAGAGAAGACTAACTCCAGACATTCACTACATGGTGTGGTTGGGTTCAGGCCATAAGAACATCAAAGAGCAGTGAGATAGCTTGCCAGAACTGATTGTGAGAGCAGGCAATGATGACTAATCTTAAATTAGTGCTTGTTTTGTATTAGGCATTATTCTAAGGACTTTACATTTGCCAACTCATTTAATTCTCAGGAACACCTATGAAGCAAGTGTTAATTCCTTCCTGATTTCAGATAAGAGATCAGACACAGAGAGGCTGAAGAGCTTGCTCCAGGTCTTACAGGTAGCAAATCCAGTTCTGAAGTTCGAACCCTACACATTCTAGCACCAGGGCTTATGTTTTGACCTGTGTGCTGTGTTTTGAGGATGACTTATATGGTTAAGCTTGCAAGAATTTGCCCTGCTTCTGTTAGGTCGACTCAGGAGCTGAGAAGAAATTGTTCTTCAGTTGTTTAATATCATCAATCAAACTATGAGGAGATAAGAATTCCCCTTCAGTGGTAATGAACAAGTGATAATATATATCCCAGGAAATTTTCTTGTTTTACACACAGCCATTTTAAATATAAAATGCCTTATCAAAAAGAATGACTATGCTATAATAGGAATTTAGACATTGACATGTCTTAAGAACAATACATAATCCATGACATAAATATTATATTAATGTAAGAAATATTTTGGGGTAAACAGTCATTTCTTCAGCTCCTGGAAACCTCATGGTAATTGCTTGCTCTCATTAAAGCTAGCTTTGGCTGATATCAACCAGAATAGTTTCAGGTACAGTTAGTGGGGAGTTTTAAGCTACCTTCAGACAAATAATATTGTCTACAGTAGCACCTTCAAATACCTCCATGTGTCTAGAAGGGATTAAAAATTAGGCTGATTTATGTACATAGCTTCGCTTTAGAAACTGACCCTGCAAAGAATTTTCTTAAGAAGGTCCATCTGTTGGAAAAAAAGAACAAAAAATGAGTACTGACAAAAAGGAGATGGACATGGGTGGAAAGCATTAGAAGCCATAAAGATACTTTGGAACCAAGTGGCAGCAAAAGCCAATAAAAAGTAACCTTGACAACAGAAAGTTTAAGCATGTGAAGCTAGGAAGAAAGAGAGAAAAGTTACAGTAACTGAAAAAAAATATTCCTTACATTAGAGGAGAGTATTTTTCACACATGTACTCACACACATGCTCAAAATAGGAAATCTATCCAATGATTTCACCAAAAGACAACCAAATCTTATATTAAGACTGAAGCATAAAATGTGAAAATGCAACTTCTGGGTCATCTATTTTGGAAAAATTGTTCTGAAAATTCTATTTTTCTTTTGATTCTTTTAAAAAGAGCTCTAGAGTTAGAATTTGATCTTTAATTGCACAGATTCATTTTACTTTCAGGATTACATAACTGAGTCATCTTATTCAATATTATGGATGCCAGTTATATTGTAAGTTTGCTCTTTTATGGTCTTAGGTCTGGGCATAGGCTGGGATCCTCTTTTGTTTGGACAAACATCCAATTGGGAATTTCTCTGGAATCTGATGATCATTGCAAGGAAATGTTCTCACTTTTATGGCCAAAGAGAATCAGATAGGAGAATTCCCACCAGAAAAATGTATTGCAGTATCCAAATGCATGAGATAAAGGGGACACTTTTTCTCTGACATTGTCTCACATTTAAGAACTTCAAGGATTTGAGGTCCAGGTTTGGATGTTCAGAATCATCTAGCAAAGACAGAAAAGTCTTAAGTGATGAAGTAGGCCACCAACTCCACTTCGTGTCTGCTAGAGAGGAAGGCATGTCCTTAACTTTTGAAAAATACTTATCCGTAAAGATTATAATATCATAGGTTATTATAGCAGCAGTTTTTCAAATAATATATCAGGTGATAAGTTTTCACTTTCAGAAAATCAGACTGTTCTCCAAGTTGCCAGCCAACTTGAGTGTAACTCCCACTTGACATCAGATTCAGAATGTGAGAAGCAATGCTTGAGTTCAACCTTCTCTCTAGTTTAGAAGCATGAGTCATGAGGGATATACCCAGTTATGGAACTGTTTACTGTCACTCCTGAATTTTGTTTAATATTAAAGGGAAGGAATTTGGGGAGGAAGATCCATTACTATTCCTAGGAGTGAAAGGACATATACATAAACCAAGCTGTAGACAACAGCTTGTCATGTCAATATAATACAAATAAGCCAACTTTTATATTTGATGCAAATGTAATCTCTTACATGATGTTTTACAGACACAGAAAGTTGCAACTTAGACAATTGTTAAGGACCCTTAATCATTTACTTTAATAATGCTAACATTAGTGAATATGGTCAAGAAATTACAAGTTTCTGGTTTAAAAACTCAACTCAGTTCTTTACCTTTTAATGACCTGTCTTAAGTGTTTCACTTTGAGCAGTGAGCTCTTAAAGTCTCTTTTCTCTGTCATGTACCAGAAATGTGGTATTGGGTACAGTATTGATTTAAAATTTTTCTTTGGAAAAAGTAAAAATAATACCTTGTCCTATCTTTAAATACTGCTAATGATGTGTAGCAAATGAGATAAAACTGAGATAGGCAAACTAAAAATGCCATAGAAAAGGTAGTTATTATTACATCTTTTTTTTTTTTTGTTTGACTACATTGTCAGGAAACTCAGGCATATTGATTATCTATTTTTTTGATGAAAATCAAGGTCCTTGTTGAGTAAGGTCCAAGTTTATATTACAAGGACAAGTCAAGTTGATTCCTCATAGGCACTTAGCAATTAAGTTCTACTTACATCCCTCCACTGATTTAGTCCCCTCAAAAGTCTCATAAAGAAAGTCTTACTGCCTTCAAAATCCCCTGTACTCCACCTTTTTATACCTTCCTCCCTAATAACCCCTGGCAACCACTGACCTTTTTACTATCTTCATAATTTTGCCTTTCCAGAATGTTACATAGTTGAAATCATACAATATGTAACCTTTCCAAGCTGTCTTCTTTCACTTAATAATATGCATTTAAGTTTCTTTCATGGGTTTTATTTTGACCTGATAGTTCATTTCTTTTTATCACTAAATAATGCTCCATTATATGAATGTATCAGTTTGTTTATACAGTCACCTAATAAAACTGGTATGATAGCCAGACTAACCAAGAAAAAATTAGAGAAGATGCAAACTATCAGTATCAGGAATGAATGTCTACTGATCCCATAGACATTAAAATGATAATGAAGGAATAGTGCCAAAAATCCTGTGCCCAGAAATTTGATAGCCTAATGAAATGGATTGAGTCCTTGAAAAACATAATCTGCCAAAAGATTCTCCCTAACACAAGGAGGAATAGAAAACCTAAATAATTCTCCTATTATTTAAAAAATTGGATCAATAATTAATAACTTTCCAAAAAGAGAGCACCAGGCCCAGAGTTCTGTTGTTGAATTCTACCAAGGTTTAAGAAAGAAATAATGCCACACTTTCACAATCTCTTCCAGAAAATTGAAGCAAAGAAAGCACTTCCTAACACTTTCAATCAGGCCACCATTTCCATAGTGCGCAAACTAGATAAAGGCATTACAAGAAACAAAAATTACTAAACAATGGCTTTCAAAAACATATGCAAAAACCCTTGACAAAATATAAGCAAATGAGTTCTTACAATGTATTAAAAGAATTATTCCACATATGCAAGGCTGGCTCAACATTCAAAGATGTTGTAATCTATCACATTAACAGGCAAGAAAAAAATCCTATCAGTTGATGCAGAAAAGCATTTAATATCCAACACTTATTCATGTTAACAATGTCATCAATAGAGGTAATGGGAAATTCATCAGCATGATAATTAATATATACAAAAGACCTACAACTAATATCATACTTAGCAGTGAGAGAGTGGACACTATTCCCCCAAGACTTGGAAAAAGGCAAGGATGACCTTTCTTACAACTCTTATTCAGCATCATCCTGAATGTGCTAGTTAGTCCAATAAGAAAAGCTATAAAAGTCATAGAGATTGGAAAAGGAGAAATAAAACCATCTTTATTCACAGATGACATGATTAACTGTGTATGAAATTCTGAAGAATTGGCAAAAAAAAAAAAAAATCCTTGACTAATAAGTGAGTATATCAGGTTTGAAGGATTCAAGGTTAACATCCAAAAGTCAATTACTTTTCCATATATACCAGCAATGAACATTAGGAATTTGAATTTAAAAAAATACCATTTATAATGGTACCAAAAAAAAAAAGAGAGAGATACACAGCTAAGAAAATATGGACAGGATCTATATGGCAAAAACCAAAAAAAGTTCCGATGAAAGAAAGAACAGATCCAAATAAGTGGAGAGGTAGACGATGTTCATGGATTGGAATATTCACTATTGTTAAGATGTCAGTTCTTCCCAACTTCCACTATAGATTCAATTTCAATCAAAATACTAGCAAGCCATTTATCAAATATCAATAAACTGATTCTGGAGGTTATATGAAAAGCTACAGCATAGTTTTGATAAAAGATTAGAAACATCAAACAATGAAACATAACTGAGGCCAGAAATACTCCTAAAGACAACAGATTTTTGATGAACAAGCAAAGGCAATTCAATGGAGAAAAACTCTATCTTCAGCAGATGGTACTGGACCAATTGAGAATCTGTATGCAAAAAGTGAACCTACATACTTTACAAAAATTAGCCCCAAATGGATCATAAACCTAAGTGTAAAATGAAGAATCTCAACTTCTAGAAGAAAATGGAGGAGAAAATTTAGGTAGCCTTGGGTTTGGTGGATAAGTTCTTAGAATATTAACGCATGATCTATGAAAAAAAAGATTGTAAGTTAAGCTTTATTAAAATTAAAAACTTCTGCTCTGAAAAAAAGTGTTAAAGAATGAAAAGATAAACCACATATGGGAGAAAATATTTCTAAAACAGGTATCTGATAAAAAGATTTATATGTAAAATATACAAAGAACTCTTAAAACTCAATGATAAGAAAACAAACAACCTGATTCTAAAAAATGGGTAAAAGATCTAAAGAGACATCTTACTAAAAAGATATAAAAATATATACAAATAACAAATAGGAATATGAAAATACACTTAGTATCATATATCATTAGGGAGTTGAAAGTTTAAAAAATGAGATACTACTTATGTGTATAAACATAGCTAAAATTATGAAGAAAAAAGAAACTTTGACAATACTAATTGCTGGTAAGGATGTGAAACAACAATAACTCTAATTTATCAATGCTGAAAATGAAAAATAGCCGTTTGAAGACAGCTTGGTAGTTTGTTATAAAGCTGGACTAAACCTGCCATACACCAGAGTAGTCACACTCCTGTTATTTACGCAATACCCATAATAAAAATGCTTAACAAAATTGACAGTATTAGAATGGATTCTCATATTTCCAAATTAATATTAATTCCCTACCATTTTAAATGTAGACATTTTGTCACCAGCTTTTGTATCAGCAAATATCTTGGCAATAGCCTTAAGTCTGATTTTAACATCGTCCAAATGGTGGTGATGTTCGTCTTTATCAGCAAATGAAGTTTTCATCTGTTTTTAAAGCAATCTACAGAATATTTATCTCTCAGCTTCCATCATAAAAAAGACCTCCTGTGAGGCAGTATGAATTATTTTCATACTACCACAGTGAGATTTAATGAGACATTTTTAATAAATAATATCCTGTTTACACATAATAAAGTATCACCATTAACAGGGTTTTTGGTTTAGATTTACAAAAATGTACTAAATCAGTGATGAGAATCATGATTTATAATTGTTTCATTACTATTTCTGAAACTATGGTAAGAAAGGTTAGTGACTGCTGCTGGCACTGTAGTAGCAGAAAGCTAATGGTTCTGTGCTTTAGTAGAGTTAGACTGTGGTTCATGTGCAAAAATTACCTCAAGGCTGTGCTTTAAATGCTTAGCTCATTTATCTCTCATCAGTTAGGTAAATGAGATGTGGAAGTGGTTCCTAGTTTCTAAATAACTTTTTATGCACTACTGAAAGCCTTAAAGGACCCTAAAATGCTTTCTCCTGTTAATGAAATTTCACTCATGTAATCTGTTGCTTAATCTAGAAAACTCATTTTTAAAGCCTCCAGGCAGGCTGCTAAATTTACACGGAGTATACCAATGTTTATAAGCTCCTTTTTTACTATATATTTACTTGTTTACATGGGGATAATTTCAAAATATATGTACCATAGTTACCTAAAATGTTAACATCAGGGATAGATAAGTGAAGGGTTTACTGAAATTTCTATGCTGTCTTTGTAACTCTTAGATAAATCTGAATTATTTGAAAGAAAACATTTAAAAAATATACACTAAAATACTCTACTCTCCTTTTACTGCAAAAAGATTACAATATAATGTCTTTTTAGTATAAGTTTCAAAGTGTATAGTCAAAATAAATAGTCTTATACAAAATTATATTTTTATTATACAAAATATATTTGTATTATACAAAATATAATGCCTTAAAAAGTAGTTATAGGTGAAAGTTCCAACTGATACTATGTATTTCTTTCTCACAAAACACTGTCAATACCATGGTAGTTGAAGGCAGAAAATAAATATCATTGAGTTGAAAAATCTCTATACTCTATAAATCACACTGTGATGTTCACTGCCCTTTTTTAAAAAATTTTTTATGGTGTGCTGGATACAGAGTTAATTCACAGAAAGATAGAAGACAGTGTCTGTTGTTTCCTCTTGTTGCTTGTCCTCAACCTTTTAGTGTTTCTTATACCATTGGAAAATCTCTTAGGCAGAGTAAAGTTGTTTTTCTGTCCTTTGATTAGATTAAGTTCTTAGTGACAAAGGAAAATAAAAAAAAATTTTTTGATAGACCAATGATTAACCATAAATGACTGAACCGTACTTTCAGGAAAAAATAAGACACAGTTCCAAATTCAGAACTCACCCCCGTAAAGAGAGAATTAAAAATGGATTGCTACTGTTGTAGAATGTGGTTCTGTTTTCTGGAGGAATTTAAGGAACATCCCAGTACTGAACTCTTTTATTTTCATTACAATTTTTCCTTGTTTAAGAATCCTACTAATTAAATGATAATGATGTTAAATTTTTGGTGTGCTACTTAAATATATTTGAATGGGTTTTGGTCTAGGATTATGTTGGGCTTTCAACCAAAGATGAATTCCAATTTGGTCTTAGTTATGGTTCCTTTGACAATGTATTATGCTGTTGATTCAGTTAAAAGCAGAATTTACTCCTAATCCTTGGTCAAGGGGTTTATGACCCTTCCATCTTTGAATTCATTATAAACTTACAATTTGTAACTATTCCTCATCCTTTTACTTTACTTCTTTCTCTGACATAGCTATAATGAATAAGTTTTTCCAAGTTTACCTCTTAACTCTATAAATCTAGGTGGACAATCTTGCTGGTTTCCGTATGAGAATCTGGTTCTCTGGAAATGCTTGTCTAGGTTATTGAGTTCTTATATCAGTCATCCTGTTCTTTGCCTGTGATTCTGATCTTTATAGTTTATTATTTTTTGTTTCATCATTTCACTTACAGCAGATACTGGCTAAATCAGCCTGACTCTGCTTATCTCCTTGCCTGCACACCATTTGCAGAAATAAGAGCTCCTCTGGTCTGAACTGAGCCCAGAAGCCAGAATTGGTATGAATAGGGTGAATGGACCTGTAGCCGTAGAGCTTGAAGTAAAGAGAAACTAATGGCAATTAGGCAATTATAGGCTCTTGGCCAAGGAGGATTTTCAGAAGTGACAAAACCAAATCAAAGTTGGAAGAACAAGATAAAAATCAAAAGCTGATTTAGGTAGAGCTACAGAGGATTTGCAATGGCTTCAGTGGATTGGTCAGAAAGGATCAGGAGTTCACATGAAGGTGATTGTTGAGATTCTCTGATTCTCTGACAAGGGCGCCTCTTCCAGGATTCTTGGGCTCTTATCCATGGACCATGGGAGAAGAGAGAAGGTTGGCTTTGAAAATAATTCTGTCAAACACTGGCCCTTCTGACATACACAGCAAGCCCTTATTTCACACTCACTGAATATTTGAATTTTCCAGAAGCAGCTACAGATAAAAGCAATAAATGTAAGTAAAATCAAAGGACAAACCGTTTCTAAAACATATACTTTTAATACTTAACTTCTTATAGTTTCCCTTAGTTAGGTATTAAAGAAAAATGAGTTACGTTTCCTTTAGCATCCAGATTCTTTGTTGATATATCCTAATTAGAAAAAGAATGATTAAATATGATATATAGCAGATGATTAATTTAGGCATCCAAAAATACTAAGTGCTTCATCTAAAACCAGTACTTATGAATTGTTAACTTAGAAAAATTTGCTATTGTGGTTAGGCATGTTAAGCCATATTAAGTAGTGTATCTTAAAGTTATTCACACATTCCAGTGAATGTGAGGAATTAAGATAAAAGAATACATTTTAAAAATGTAGATGATAAGGATATTAAAGTAGCCCTATTACTGTACTTTTGGAATTCAGAATAGGAAAACACCAATGTGAAATAGTAGAAGGTATTTCAGTATTTTAAAGTCATGCAAGCTTCATTATGTAGCTATTAAAAAGCAATTTTTTGTTCATATTATTTTGACCATATCACCTTAGGCCTTCCAAGGGGTTTATCCTGCCAAGAAACAAATTAAGCATTTATTAGAGGGTCACTAAGGCATCATTACTACAGGTTCTTGTCATTAGTTCATTCATTGCCTGCTCTTATAAGCTTTATAGAATCATGGATTTTTAATAAGTCTTGTGCTGTGTGGTGATCTCAGGTTTGTTACTGCTCAAAGGAAATTTGTTTCCTTTTTTATTCTGATACCTTGTTGTTTATGAAATGATTAAGTTGTTCTTACAAGAAATCCTATAACATGGCATGCTATAGAAATGACAATAAAATGCAGAATATGTTAATGAAGCCTGACTGTCATTTCTGTGATTCAATTTTTTTCTTTCCCTTCTTTATCATTTTTTAATATCCAGTGTTTGGTGTATATAGTTCAATAGTTAAACCTTAATGACATCTAAAAATAATGTCATTGATAGGCTGATGCTGTAAAACTTCTTCAGTTACTTCCAGTATTACACCAAAGTGGACACTGTCTGGTGTCTCTCCATTTCAATAGCAAAGGTCATGCCACAGTGGCTCAGACAAAACCTTGGGGGTGCTACGATACTGGCCCTAAAATGGAAGCTACAAAATGCCCATGTCCTGGATGCATCCTTTTGTTTCCTTTTTACTTTTCTGAAAGGGGATCTCCTTGCCTTTGCTCTCACATACAAGGTGGTTGCTATGCAACTAATTTTTATATGAGAATGATCTTATGAGCTCATCAAGAATCTTTTCATACAGATGTAATCAAACGAGGTGAAACTGTGTTTGCACTATCCTTTTCTAAGGCATTAATGATATGGTGTGATAAACAGTGTCACTCTATATAAATATTGTAATGTATAAAAATAATGTTTTAATGACTTTATCTAAACTTGGCATATGGGCCTAGTGATACCATAGTGTAATGGGTTTAGCTTTAAAATGTTGTGTATTTCAGTGCAAGGAAACTGTTGTGGTCCTCTGTATTTCAGAACATCACACATTGGAATGCCGGCACTGCTGCTTCTATGCAGTTATAGATCATACCTAAAGGTTCTCTTAGAAAGCCTGCTTCTCATTTGCAACTAGAGAAGTAAACATACCTTTGATTCAAATAATGTATGTGGTACTCCGAAGTGCTGCTCATCAGTTATGCCTGGTTCTCCAACCCTCATCTTGCAATTGAGATGGCCATGTGGATTGCTTTGGACAATTAAATATGATCAGAAGTGACTCAGTCCAAAAAGGAATTAGTCCAGAAATGCCACGAGTCAGCATGGGATACACTGCACTTTATCTTCTTTCTGCCACAGTGACCAGCATATTCCAGGAAATGGCTTCTTGGCCAGCCTATGTTCCAGAATGAAAATGACTCAGAGCAGAGATTCCAGTTGGCCTGAATAGGACTGTTAACCTTAAAAAGTAAAACTGATAGTTATTTTATTAGCAAAAGTGGGTTTATTCAGAAACAGCAGAGAATTGCAATTTGGGGCAAGCAAGCTGTGGCAAAACCACAGTCACGTCCAGAGAACAAAGGAGAGGAGACTCTTCCACAGAGGACAGTAGGGAGTTGGAGGTACTTTTCTAAGCAAAAAGTACATTGGAAGAGACTGGGAATCCTATGTGTCATGGCTGTCCATTGGCTGAGTTGTAACAGGCTCCCATTAGCTGGACTGTTGCTCCGGGGAGGCAGAAACTCTTACGCCTCCTGCTGGGTGATAAAGCAGCCGAAATAATATGAGCTGCAAGGTGTCCTCCTCTTCCTTCAGGGGCAAGGTTTTTGGGGGTCGGGGTGGGAGGAACGGGAGTGGGTGTGGGGAGTCTGCTATTGATGAGGAGTGTCAGGCAAGGGTGAGAGCTCCCCCTCCAGGTCTCCTGTCCTCATGCCAGTTAGGTGTCCCTTGATCGATAACAGGACATAAAATGTGAATGAAAAATTAACCTTGATTGTTTTAAGACATTAAGTAATTTGTTCTGCATCTTAACTGACCAATAGAAAAATAAATGCTGCCGTAAGGGGAAAGCTTAAATATGTAGCATTTGTTTAGTGTCTGACTGGCAGATAGAAAAATAAATGATTACGGGTGTTGGAAGACATGGATTCTATGTAGTTGTAAAACAGTTGGGAAATTGTTGCTGAGGTAACTGGGAGCACAGGTCAACACCTAATAAACTTGCAGCCTTACAGAAAGAGGTTGGAAGACAAAATGTTAGGAGCGTGTACTGGTTGCTTTTGGGTACATTTAGCAAGTTAGTACAGGAAAGAGATGAGATGACAAAATAATCAGTTTGCAATTGGAATCAAAGGAAATAGAAAGCACACACAAAACCGGGGTCTTGTAGGGTTTGAACAGTATCTGCTTCTCAACTACAAAGTAAGCAAAGTAAAATAAAAGTAACATAAAAATATTTAAAAGTAAGTTAAAGTGCTATTGAGAATGTTATTGGATATTGATTCTTATTTCAGTATGAACATACTGAAAACAAAATATGTGAAAATAAAAATACTGAAGATAATTTGAGCATTAAAGACTATTTGGGACTCATATTTATTGCACAGATCACATTAATGTTATCACAATATTGGTAGTTAAAGACTTTTAATGGATTAAAATCATGTGTACTAGATCATTCAACTGGACAAAATGGCTTAGGCAAAATAGATCAAAGGTATAGTTTCCTAGCATATTAATTCCCTAATGCTTCTGTTACAAATTACTGCAATCAGTGGTTTAAAACAGCACAGATTTATTACCCTAAGCTGAAAGTCCAAAATGGATCTTATTAGACTAAAACCAGTGTATTGGCAGGACTCTGTTCCTTCTGGAGGCTCTAGGGGAGATGTAAATGTTGCTTTTTCCAGTTCTAAAGAGGCTTCCCAAATTTGTTGGCTCATGGTCCCCTTCTGTCTTTAAAAGCAACAATAATGAGTCGATACTTCCCAGTTCATATCACCCTCTCCTCTGCTTCTCTCCTCACATCCCCTTCACTGACTATACCTCTCCTTCCTCCCTCTTTCATCTATATGAGGAGCATTATGATTACATTTGGTCCACCTGGATAATTCATATTACCACCACATAATCACATGTGCAAAGTCCCTTTTGTTATGTAAGGTCCCATAATCACAGGCTCTGGGAATCAGGATGTGGACATCTTTGGAGAGTCATTATTCTGCATAGTCTGCTCTCTGGCTTCCAAATATTAATGCCCATTTCATATGCAAAATTCATTCACTTATTCCGGCATCTTCAAAAGTGACATCCTATTACAGAATCAATTCAAAGCCCCAAAAAGTCTCATGTAAATCTCGTCATTTCAGAGTCCCAGATTTCATCATCTGAATTTAGGTCAGATGTAGGTGAGATGCTGGTTAATCCACCCAGACATTGTGCTGGATGTAGAGATTAGGTGAGACTTTCGGTTTGTCATTGTATTCTACAGTCTGGAAAGGGGCATAAACTGTATATTTGGTGATCCAAAGGTGTCACCAAAGGGCAGATTGTTATAGGTGTGTGATGTTGTCTAACAAACACTTCAGCTTGGACTATTGATAGGATTGCACTTCCTCTCTACTTTGAAGTTGGGAATGGCCATATTGTTTGATTTACACAGTAAAATATACACAGTGAGTGCCAGTGACATGAATCCTTCCAGTTGGAAGTTTTAAGGATCTAGGTTATAATTTACTATGCTCTCTCTTTCTTTTGACATGGAAATGATTTTCCAGGTTGTAGCTGCCTTGTCAGTCCGGGTCTAGGAAGGAGGATGGCTGACTTCTAGTGAACAGGAGTATGAATAAGAATGAGCAGGTAATAAACCTTTCTGACTTAATCCAGTAGAACTTTTAGGCTCTTTTTTTATTTTGTAACTGCGGCATAACAGCCCATTGTAATAGAGCTGATAAATTGAAAGATCTGATTTTTATTTTCATGTGAGAAAATAAAAATAATTTGTTTATCCTTATCAATCATCTTATGAGGTTACTTTATTGGAAGCTAACCCAAGTTGATTTGAATCTGATGATGAACTGAAAAAATTTAGAATTTTATATCTATATAATTTATAAATATATGTTGTCATATATTTCAAATCTCTTCCCTCAGATGCTTGTTGTTATTTTTATACAGTTTCCTCTTTCAAGCTTAGTTTT
Source organism: Manis pentadactyla (assembly GCF_030020395.1). Classification (NCBI taxonomy): domain Eukaryota; kingdom Metazoa; phylum Chordata; class Mammalia; order Pholidota; family Manidae; genus Manis; species Manis pentadactyla. The sequence continues at coordinate 123,807,011 of NC_080025.1, forward strand.
CTTTCTGAGTCTGAGGCATCACTCTGTGTGGTAGCATTTGTAGAATTTACCAAAATAAATATATTTTGTAATAAATATTGTCTACATGGAATAATGCACAGTCAATATATAATACTTTGGATGTATTCTATTTTATCAAGAAGTTACTTTTTATATATATATTTTTTGCTATCAAACAAACCTGGCATTCTGTTTTCTCAGTTTAATTGATTTTTGTATCTGTTTCAAATATACTTACGTGCCTGATACCTCACAATCATTTATTTTCCCTACTCCTCTGATTTTGATATAGCTGGAAAGAAATCACTGGCCTATTATTTCCTTAACAATTTATATTTTTTTGAAGAGCCCAATTGACTACGTTATCATGTTACACATGGATTCAACTTGTACTTTAAAAACATGTGAATTAACTACCCAGTTTCCCTTATACCCAGCTCCTGGCAACCACCATTCTTTTGTCTGCTTTTAAGTGTTTGACTATGTTAGATACTTCACATAAATAGAATCATGTGGTGTATGAGAAACTGCTATTCAACAGGAATAAAGTTTCAGTTTTGCAAGATAATTAAGTTCTCTCCAGAGAACAATGTGCTTATAGTTAACAATACTGTATTGTACAGTTGAAAATTTGTTAAGAGGTATATTTTATGTTAAATGTTCTTACTACAGTAAAAAATGTGATTCAAAATGTTTAATTTTTTATTTGTGGATTGAGTATACTTTTGAGGTTAATTTTTGTAATAATATTTTGAGAAAAATTTTAGTTTTAAGTAGAAATGATAAGAAATGTTATAGAAATTTTCCTTATTTTACATATTCTGAAATATATTCTCAAATATGAAGCACATAATTTAATACACTTAACATCAGTCACTATTATTAGATTATTATAATAGTTTATTATGAACTACTTTATTTCCAGAGTTTCTGAATATAGTCTCAAAATATCAAGTAATTCATAAGATTCTATAATTCATCCTGATATATTTTAATGCTTTTTAAAAGAAATTAGCATTCTAGTCATTGTTTGAAGAACATGAGACTATTTTGAAGATTTTCTTAAGAACAATAATAATAAAAACAAAGTAACAAATAACATATATTTAACATATGTGCCAAGTTCTTCTTAAATAAAAATAATAAAGATGAAAGAAATATGAATTGGTAAGAAGTCTGAATTTTAGAATAAAAAATTAATTAATTAATACCAGTAACTTCAGTTTGCTCAAATCAACATTGACAGATTGGAAACTAGCTTTAGGATGCAGTTAGGAGGAAGTAAGAATTTATGATTAGCTTCCAAATGATAGAATATAAGTGGGTCTTTCAAATGTGCTTAAAGCAATTTGTTTTCCTAAATCCATTGAATTCTTTGTACTAAAGTTATTCTTTATTTGATCTAAATCATATAGTGATGATCATTTTAAATGAATAAATTATTACCAGGGAACTGAACCCATTTACAGCCTGCAAGTATCACTTTTTTAAATATATTTTATATTTTTTATAAAAATTATATATTTAAGATAAACAACATGATAGTTTGATATTCATATACATAGTATACATAGTGACATGATTACTACAATTATGCAAATTAACATATCTCCTCACATACTTATCATTTGGTGTGTTTTTGATGAAAGCACCCAAAATTTATGCTTTTAGCAAATTTCCAGTATTCAACATTGTATCACTAACATTCGTTCTCATGCTATACATAAGATCTGTAAACTTATTCATCATATGTAACTAAAACTTTGTACTCTTTGACCAACATTTTCCCAATCTCTTATGTCCCCACCCCTGGTTACCACCATTCTAGTCTCTGCTTCTAATTATTTCAGCAATCCCACTGTTGGGTACATACCCAAAGAAAATGAAATCAATACCTCAAAGAGATACTTGCAGTCCTGTACTTATTGCACCATTATTCATAATAGCAAAAATATGGAAACAACCTAACTGTTCCACAATGGATAAATGATGAAAGAAGTTGTGATAGAAACACACACCCACACAAACACCTCCCCCTCCACACACACACATGGGAATATTATTTAGGCTTAAAAAAAAAAAAAAAGGAGATCCACCATTTCAACAACCTGGAGGACATTAAGCTCAGTGAAATAAGCCAGACTCAGAAAAAAAAAAAAAGAAAAAAAAAAGCTGCATTATCTCATTTAGATGTGGAACCTAAATCCATTGAGTTAACATCATTTTTTCATAGAGGAGATTTAAGCCACATCATCTGAATTACTAAATATTTTTAAATCAGCATAGCTTGAAACAGTTACTTTCATCTGAAGTAATGCAATCAGAGACAATAATCAGTAAACAGTGTCTCAGTAGATTATAAAATTGCAGTTTTCTCCACTGATGATTGAATTGTCATCAAACCATAAAGCTTACATGGAAAACTTTGTTTTGATGTCATTCAAGATAATAAACATACAAAACATAAAGATCCCTTTATTTAAATAATTATAAGAATATTGAAATTGACATTTTTAAAAATGGAAACTTGTGTGTTTAATTATGAAAGATCTGACCATTTTCCTTGAATTACATATTAAGTACTCAAACTCTTACTTGGCATTATTAATTAGAATGCATTTTTCCTATGTCTCTTTCACAATGGAAGATTCAATATTTGCAATTTTTATTATTTTGTAGGAACCTAGGAAGTCTGTTTATGTACTAGAGTATGATTTTGATGAATTGATGAGGTGAGAATTTAAGTAATTCACAGTGATTTTTTTCCTAATTAGTCAGATAGTGAGCTTAAGTGAATGCACTATAAAGCTGTGTCAGTAGACTTTTCTTGTCCTCTACTTATCCTTACACAGTCAGTGACTCTAAAGATGATAAGATGTAAAGTTCTTGTCATCTTAATTCCCGAAGATTCTTGGTTAATGTTTTCAGAGAAATGGCACAATTTCATATATTGTATTTTAATACCAGGATTTATTTTAATAATTCTGTAAATTACTTTAGTTCTGCACTTGATAATCATTGGGATCTGAATGGGGCACTTAGTGTTACAAAAAATTTTGCTGCATTTTGTGTGGAAATGATTACACATAAAACTGAAGAATTTAATCTTTCTATAGGGGAACTTCCATATAGGAAATGAATATAGAACTATTTTTCCATTTATGGACATAGATTATATTATGAAAAGGTCCAACTTTTAGAAAAATCATGTCACATAAAAACTGTTCTTAGCCTACATGTGAGTTATGTTCAAAAAGTTCTTTATATTTATTGAGAATTCCAATTGTGTGTTACCAGAGAAAGAGAAGTATTTATGGGAACTAGTGAAAAAGGTCTCAGAACAGCTTTCTAAAACTTTTCCCTCAGACTATTAATGTCCCCAGTATTATTAATAAGTATTCTAAAGAAAAGTAGAATTTCTTGAGTAAATATATTGACTAATGCTGGTGTTGAATGAATTAAAAAATTTTTCTTACTGTAATGTTCTTCAATACCTATAATGCTAATATGCATTACTATGCATTGTAAGAGTCAACATGCCATGTTTCTGAAATGTATTTCACCATAAAACCTCTAATGCCTTTTAAGAGCACACAGAACATTTTGTGTTCTTTAAGATAACAGATAGTGCTTATTAGGTCAAGTACCATTTGGACTACTTCATATGTATTAGCTTTTTAAAAGTTCTGTGTTCAATCTGAAGAAAACAAAATGGAATTTTGCTTGCTACTTCCAAAGATCCATGTCAATTTTAATATACAAATAATACTTTAAATAGCTTTAAATAGGTTGTCACTCAGTGGACATGTCTCATATTTATCCTGTGGCTTTTTGAAACTCCTGGCATGCAGACACATCCCTTTGCAAAGCCAAGTTTGCAAAGTACAGGAAATGTGGTCTCATTTGGTCTTTACTATAACTTTGTAAAACATGAAGCTGAGGCCCAGAAAGATTTGCTACCTCCAGATTTGGAAGCCTGTAAAGGGAAGAGCTGAGATTTGAATTTGGGATCTGGTGGACAGTAATAAATAGATGCATCCGGTGTCAGTGGAGTGCCACACAATGCTGTGCCCTTGCAAGTTGGCTTCTGCTTTCAGGTCTTGCATATGTTTCATTTTTTCAATCTTCTATATTTTTCAAGTCTTCCAAATTTTTCTGCTTTTAAGTCTTCCATACTCTTCCATTTTTTTTCCTTCTTTGCTTTCTATCTTCTTACTGTTTTACCTTTTTTCTTATTCTAAGAATTGTCTTCCTTCTCTTTTTTTCCATGGTTTCTTATCCTGGACCTTCTACAGAAAATGAATCTTAAAGCATTTTTGCACCATTCTCTAGTCATTAACAAAGGCCATTAGGCTATTTTTTTGTAGTCTTTTTTTTTTTTTGTCCCTTAGTGGGTTCTGCTAAAAGCTACAAAAAAAAAAAAAAAGATGTAGATGTTAAAAATCTCCCTCTTTTGGTTCTACTATAGTTATCTCTTGGAATTAAACCCAGAATTGATGAAAAAACTGATTCAGAGCAAAGTATGTAAACATGCAAAATACATTTTTAAAAATTATTTTTCAAAAAAAATGTCCCAGACTGAACATACTAACATTTTATCAAAGTTGCTATGTAGCTTCCAAAATCAGTAGGTTGGGGCTTGCAGTAGAGAAACTGGGAATTACCTGCTGTGATCTACTCTCCCAGGAATATTTTTTCAGACAGTCAGGACAACAAAGATGGAGTGGAAGGGTTAACGGAGTCAGGTAGGAGACTGAATGGGGTGGGTCTGCCATGGCTGAGAGGCTGGGGGTTGGCAGTAATATAGGAGCCCAGCCTATAACAATGGTGAGGGAAGCCTGGTGATGAAAAGAGTGGCAAGGATAGAAGTAAAGAATATCATATGATAGGATTTGGATACTAAAATAATATCTACAGACAGCATCTCACAGCATGTATTTATTATTGTGATTATCTGTAGAGAGATTAAAAATGGAATATTTAACAAGATTTGGAGTTGGCCATACCTGAGTTGAGGTTCCAGATTTTCCACTTACTGATGATATTACTTCAGCAAAACTTCCTAACTCATATAAAGCTCAGTTTACTCATCTGGAAAATGGTGGGTGTGGGGACAAACTAAACAAAAATTTTAATCTGTTGATTAAGTACAGTACTTCTTGTAAAGTGCTTGGCAATAAAATTTCTCTGTAAATGCTAGCTAAAATTATTGGTATTAGGGAAGCTATATACAGATGGTCCCCAACTTAAACAATGGTTCTACTTAATGATTTTTCAACTTTGCAGTGGTGTGAAAGTAAAACACATTAGTAGAAATTGTAGTTTGAATATTGAACTTGTGTTTTTTTGGGCTAGTGATGTGGCAGGATATTGTCTCAGGACACCAGGAGGCAGCAGTAAGCTGTCCCTCCCAGTCACATGATCCAGAACCACATGATCACAAGGATGAACAAGGGATACACTTACATCCATTCTCTTTTTCACCCTTAGTACAGTATTTAATAAATTATAGGAGATATTTGACACTTTATTATATAATAGGCTTTGTGTTAGAAGATTTTACCCAACCATAGGCCAGTGTGTTTTGAGCACATTTAAGGTAGGCTAGGCTGAGCTCTGATGTTTGTTAGGTATATTAAATGCATTTTCAACTTAAGGTATTTTTAACTTAAATAGATTTATTGGGACATAACCTCATTGTAAGTCAAGGAAAATCTATATATAAATCTTGGACTGCCTGAATATGTTCTTTAGATTTTTCAGACTCATTTGCAGTTGTAAAATTAGCTCTTTCTTGCTGGTAGAAATGCTTAGTTTATCAATAAATTTTATAATAATTGCCCCTCCTGCTGTAAAAGTACAGTTTCAGTAAATAATGACCCAAAAACATGCCAGAAAATGTACTAAAAATTCCAAACTAGTTTTTTAATTCAGTCAGCAGCTATTAATTAAACTATGTAAATAAATTCTAAAAATCTAATTTCAACAAAATTAAGTGCTCTACTTATAGTTATATTTTTTGGAAACACAATTGTCCCCAAACAATGATCAATTTGACTGCTTTTATCAAAGCCAAATGGGTGAATTTAGGCATAAACTTATGTAATGAAGAAAAAGTAAACCATGAAATATAATTTTTATTTGACAAAATACTATTGTGGCACAAATTAAAAAAAACTAAATAATGTGTTATCTTCAAACCATTAGTAAATTATTGATCAAGCATTGATTGTGTCAATCATTTGCTACTCTTCTGTCTGCTAATACTTTTGACGCTTATCACAAATAACACTTAGAAAGGATTAACAGGAGACCAATTAAATTATTAAAAAGTTCATATTTATTGAGTATCTACTGCTCTGGCTATGTATTGAATATCTACTGCTCTGGCTAATAGCATTATTCATATAATTTTATCAGAAGCCAAGAATAGTCTCAGAAAGCTAACCAACTTTCTCAAGAGTCACACAGCTTAAGTATGGTAAGTCATGGAGCTAGAATGCCAACCCATTATTACAAAATCAATTTTGCTAAGTGCTGTACCTTGCCTCATTTCTCTTTGTTCAAAAATAAGCTTACTTAAACACTGAAGATCTCAGTGTGCTGTGTTAGTAAAACCTCAAAGTCAAATCCCTGCCAAATATGTCAATATAGAAAATCAAATGATTGACTATAATTGTAAAAGTAGCAAAATTTTACTGAGTAACTAATAGGTGCTAGGTTCTGTACTATGTATTTCAGTATGCACTATTTAATTTAATATTTGGAACTACCATTTGAAGAAGTAATTGTTTTTATTCCCATTTTACAGATGAAGAAACAGCCTGAAGGATGCAACTATGTATATACAATTAGCAAATTTCAGAGATGTGATTCAGATCCAGGTATGTCTGATTCTAAAGCAATTTACCACTATACTGTTTGTTCCTCAGTATCATGAAGTTATATTTAATTTAATAATTCTTATGATGGGAAAAAATATTCCAAAAACTGAGAGAGGAAATTTCCAGACCTGAAATAATCTAAATACTCTGAAACTAATTGCTAATATACTGAAGTTTTTCAAACCAAGATTCTATGGGCTTCACTTTTGTACTTAATTCAAGATTCAGGTTAAAGGTATTTGAAAATTTAAGATACCCTTCAATAGGGAGCATGGCCCAATGGTTTGGAATTTTGCTCATCTATAGATGTGTGGATGCAAAATTTCATACAGCTACATTATCTTCATTCTCTTCTGGGTAATTGAGCTATGATATTTAGCTGTGTCCTTTGGTTTCCTGCCTCATATAAGCACTTTTTATCACCCAGAATACTCTTTGTCTTCTTCACTCACACAAACTTTTCAATATAGAACTTATAAGGGTCTGCCGTAAAAAGCTCTCTCTTGGAGGCAACTCAGTGTAGTGGTAAAGAAAGGGAATCTGGAGCCAGACGGCCTGGGTTCAGACAGCTTTCTAGGTATGTGACTTTATTTAACTTTTCAACCTATTTGTGCCCCAGTTTTCTCATCTGTAAAATTGGGATAATAATAATAATAATATGTTTCATAGATGTTAAGAGAATTAAATGAGTGATATTTGAAAAATATGTACGATGATGTCTGGAACAATACAAGCTGTATATTTACTAAATAAATAAAAAAAATATAAAGCTCACGCCATTAACCCTAATTGGAAATACTCTCTTTGTCATCTGTTTCCTGATGCTTCTGATTCAACTCTCAGGACATTTACCACATTTCTTTCTCTCATGATTACTTATTTGCATACCTTTTTACTTATGGTAGATTTTAAGCTTCTTGAGAAGGAACATTATTTCTTCCATTGCTTCAGGATATTGTTCAGTAAGACTCATGCATAAGAGAATCAAGGACTCTTTAGAGGCAGGTGAGTGAGCATCTTCCATTTCCTTCTGATGTCAACCTTAAAAATAAAACAGCCAGTCATTTTACTGGCAAAATGAGGTGTTTTTTTTTTTTTGGTAACAGCAGAGGAATTGCAATTCAGGACATGTGAGCTATGGTGACATCATCAGCTTTTATTAGCTTTTAGGAGGAAATTGGAAAGGATTGTTTTGAGCAAAGGTTCATTGGAGAAAAGAGTCCAAGGTTGTGGTGGGTTTTCATTGACTATAAACCAATGGTGGTGGTTAGTGCATTGCTGCTGGAGTAAAGAGGGATCATCCTTCTTTTTCTTAAAAGCAGGAGCTGAAATTCCTGTGTGAAAAATGCTCTCCCTTGTCAAGGTAATTCTTACCTTACTTGTGCCTGCTGGTTATACAAGCTGCTGCAAGTGATACATGTTTGAGAGCTCCGTCTTCAAGGCCTTCCTACTCCATTTTAAATGAGGTTTCCTTTATTTTCATACTACTGATTATAACACCATTACACCATCTGTCACAATAAGATGACAATCAACACTAGTGGAAACTGTAAACCTTCTGGTTGGATCACTTGGTGCATTATATGTAGACAGTAGGTAAAACAGTGTCCCTATAAAGCCGTCCATGTCCTAATCTGGACCTATGAATATGTTACCTTACCTGACAAAGAGGACTTTGCAGATGTGACTAAACTGAGGATTTTCAGATGGAGAGATTATTCTGAATTTTCCAGGTGGGTCCAGTGTAATCATAAGTGTTCTTATAAGAGGGAGACACTAAGAGTCATAGTGGTGCCATTGCTGGGGGTGGGGGCATGGGCCAAGATACGTGGGTGGCTTCTGGAAGCTGGAACAGGCAAGGAGTAGATTCTCCTTTAGAGCCTCCAGAGGAACACAGCCCTGATGAAACATTGCTTTCAAGACCTCTGGCTTTCAGAACTGTAAGTCAAAATTTGTTATTTTAAATTTGAGTAATTTTAAACCACTAAGTCTGTGGTAATAGCAGCCATAGGAAACTGATGAAATCTACTTCCAGCAATGAAGGAATGAGTGAAAACAAGATAGGAAAGAAGGAAGGAAGGATGCTTTACTACAGATAACATTTCTGTGGCTGATATGAATAGAAGAGACAAAAAATGAATAGAGAGAATTAACCACCAAAAATTATCATTCACAGAAAACAAACTGAATTATTGGGAGCAAAATTTTAAAACAAGTACATTAAGTATACTTTCTTGGAAGTTGGTGGATTGTTTATGTGTAAATTATTTTATCATGAGCAAGGCATTATAAGGAAAAGAAGACATTAAGTCAATAATTTAATTCATTAAAGAAATGTAGATACCACAAACCAAGGGCAGAGTTTCTTTTTATAAACCCAATCTTGGGAATAATGAGTACAATTTTTCAAACTTAGTTCCTTACAAGCAATAATATTTGTTTCTACTCCTGCTTCCCTTCCTTTGCCCTTCCATCCCCACCCCCTGATTGTACTGCCAACCAGAAGCAGTTGTGTTTAGGGTACTGGCGAAGGGAGAGCAAACAGAAGGGCAGTGGAGGGGATGATGCTGTCAGTCTCCTTTTAATGAAGAGTCTACAGAAATGTGGAACAGAAGCTTTAATAGCATCCACAGCAATAACCACCACTGTTCCCCATGTATTTTGAATCAGATTTAATTTGAATTAGATAGAAGTAAAAACTCTTTACCATTGCACCCTAATGACTGTAATTTTCTCCCAAGCTGTTACTTACAGACACAGTATGCTGCTCCTTGGAAAGAACATTCTTATCCTTTTTTATTGAGTCTCAAGGCTAATATCTTTATTTAAAAAGCTAACTTATTTTTGAAGGATGAACGTTATTGCTCTGAATTGTTATGGCATGTAAGCCCTTCTGGATTTTTCCACAAGAGAAGAAAGTCCCAACTTCGATGTTTTTCTTTTGTTATAATAATTCTACCCAGGCCAATGCTACTGCCCGGTTGGTCTCTCTTCAGGGTTAGAATACTTCCAGCAGCAGCTTTGCATGGAGCATTGAACTCACCACTGAGCTGTCACCATGACTGTCAGAGCCGAAATGTCTCCAATACAACTTCAAGTAGTTCAGTTCTCTGGTGCCAGATGGCATGCAAATCGGTCCCTTTTTGTACATACAGATGTCACCGTGCCCAGAGTTTGTCAGAGTGTCCATGTCTGGTCCTGCTGGGAATGTAATTTGGTAGAAAAACTCTTTGGCCTACGTGCCAGTGGGATATAGGATATAATAGACACATTCCCAGACAGCAGCTTTAAAATATACACTGTTCTATTAATCAGAATAAGAAACAAGCAAAATTCAAAGTTGAGTCTAAACATGTATTTTTGAAACTGGATGGAAGGAGAAATTTTGCTGAAAAATTAGATTGATTACAAAAGACAGATTTCACTCAATAATTTTTCATGTCCTCCTTTCCTCATTGTTCAGTGCTGCCAAGGAGAAAAACAGTGTTCATAACAAATAGAGTCAGGGAACTTGTTTGCTTCCATGTATCATTGTGTTGATATCTTAAAAAAGGCAGAAATGAATGGAAGGAATATCAGTGTTAATAAAAGTTAAGTAAACTAGGTACAAGTCACTTTCTTAGAATAAAAAACTGAATCCAGACCCTATAACCTAAGTTTCACTTTGTTAATATCTGGCAATTATATCCAGTTTTAAGGGCTTTTCTATTGTTCTAATTCTACCTCATGGAGTGTAAGAGTAGGATTATTTTTCTGTTTCCACTCACTTTTAGATCATCCTGTGACCTAACTGATTATTCAATTGATCATATGTTCAAAGATAAGAAGAAAAGTTTAGCTTAAGACAAGTACACTTTGGAAGAGAAATCTGCTCTAAAAACAAAATTATTTATTCCATGGCCCAATAAAAATATTTTTAAATTGCTTATGTAAAATTTGAGAATATTATATACACTCAGGCATGATCTTAGGAATTAAATATAAGGCTACATAGAAGCCTAATATGTATTTTCTATGTTTTTTTTCTTTGCTACAGATGTGCTGGACTTCTGTCTTTAGCTTGGATAAATTAAGAATATAGAGTTTTTTTTTTGCTTTTGCCAGGGTTATACAATTTGATAGCTTATCAAATTAGTTATATACTACCAAAATATTTTTAGAAATAATCCTAAAGAAAATCTGACTATATCCTATACCTAAGGTAGACATCTATTTTAGAATTGGTGTGCTAGTTTGAATCTGAGATAGAGTATTTAGTGTTTAAGAAAGAATGAAGTGATTGTTGCATGTAAACCCTAAATGTAGAGCCATTATTATGAAGAAAATGTCTAAGAATAATTAATTCAACAAAAGGACATTATATTTAAAAATTTTGTAAGCAAACACAGTATTCTTTAAGAGTTTAAAGTATTGTACTTTAAATGACACAATAACACAAATGATCTACAATAAATAAAGTGAAATTTTTTTAATGACAAAACTGATCTAATATAATAACATAGTTAAGCAAGAGATTAAAAGGTTAAAATATTTCCCCAAGATCATTTTGCTGATAGATAAGGTAGAAAAACTGGGATTCAAGACTAGTTCCATGGGACTCAAGGCAAATTACTTGATTTCACAGTAAGGCACTTGAAACTCTTACAGCCCTAATCGAGTACTCTGTAAATTTTAGAGGATAGCTGTCTAGAGGAATTGATAGACACCAGGATAGTGTTTGACTCATGGTAGGTATTCAGTGATTTTTATCTATGATGTTGCTACTGTTGATGAAGATGATTAGTGTCAGAGTTCTCTACTAACACTGTAACAAATTATCTTCTCCACTTGACTTTAATATACCACTCTTTCCATTTTTAAATGCCATGTTTTTTGATGGTCTTTTAAAATATCTTCATTGATTTTTCTTCTTCAACTCTTGTACCTGTTTTGTGCTTTCTCTGCCTCATTTCTGTACATATTTGCTGACTTGTGGACTCCTTATGATACTAGATGAATGTTCAGTTACTTCTTTTCTCATTAGGACTTAGGCAACTCTGGCTGAAGTACTTGTAAATTTATACTGTACCTTCACTTTCTATGTCTTCCTACTTTCATTTCTCATTTTAGTGCCCTATATTTCAATACAGTACAGTTTTAATGCATGGCCTCTTTATTGCTCCCTGATTTTTGCTAAGTCCTCTAGTTCTCACAAGTGATCTTATAACTATGAATTATGCTCATGAGTTTCTGAATATAAAATGCAAGATTGTTTCTAATCTAAATACAAATTGATCCTGTTATCAACAATTGCATGATAGAGACTTATTGTTCTCCTATTTGCCTAACATTTTACAAAGGACTATCATTAATATAAAACAAGTTCAAGGCATGATGATAGCTTTCAAGAAATTGGAATAACTAGCTCAATTCTTTCGCCCTACTATATACCCTATCAGAGTTGGATTATACCCTACCAGAGTTACAAAATCAGGAATTAATTTTTTAAAATCAATTATTCAATATGTTGAGCTTATTATATAAACTGATCTGGTATATAATTGCCATAGATCTCATTTGTCATTTCATTATAAGGCAATGATTTATAGTAAATGTTATTCTGTAGGAGTTCCTTTCCCCCTTCTCCCACCCATCTTCTGCCATCTCAAGAATGCCAACACTGTCGTCAGAACTGAGGAGGTCTGTATTGCTTTTACATCATCAATTCACAATTAATATAGAAGATTATTATTTCTCACTTTGTGTCCCTTTCTGCCCTCTGTGTAATGCTATTGTATTAAAAATTGAGGCTTATGAAGGTGGCTATAGTAAATCAGTAGTGGTAATGTTTTTCTGTGACTCTTAAAATCATGTGATTATGATTCAGATCCTCTCAGCATATCTACATTGGCATTTAAACAAATAAAAGTTTATGACTGTATTGCAGGTTGGGAAGAAATTTCAACCAGTTAATGTAGACCTTGTGGGAAAAATCCATTTTGGATACAATTATTTCTGGAAAACAAGATTTTACACTTCAACTTTTTTTTTTATTTCCCTAAAATAGTAAATGCAAAACATTTGAAAGGAGTGATATTTTTAGTTTTATTATTTCATTATTATTGTTGTTTTTTTAGTTTAGATGAAAACAGACACTGAAAACAAAAGGGCCTTTGTATAGCACAATGATAGTCTCATCCTTCACTGCATGTCATTTTTATCTTAGCATCTTGTTCTAGATTTCCTCTCAGGAAGAGGATGATACTACATAAACAAAACTATCAAAATCTTAAGACTGTGTGCTTATGGCAGTGTGTACAAAGGAATGGCAGTGATGGTGAAAGATTAAGGAACATAAATAAATTAAGAGTAAAATCTTGTAATGAAAGTGACATGTCATAAGCAAAGGAATAAAATTTACCTAACTTTATGCACCAGAACACAAACAAATAAGTAAGTAAATATATACCTTGAAGTGGGTAAAACAGCAGGGAAACAAAAGCCAAAACAGGTAGTACTGACATTATATAGCAGTCAAACCCTCTCACCATTGTGGTCAAACCTGGACCATCATTGCACAGACATCTGATATACCCCCCCCCCAAAAAAACTAGTAACACAGGCTTGTTATTAAATTGAAATGTGGACATTTTTGCATACTCAATGTGTGTATTTCATTAGTGGTTTATAGAATTTTTCTATTTAAATATGTTATTCAATTTTAAATGGGGTTTCATTACCAAAACCTGTCAATAAAATGTTCCAAACATTTGATACATTTATATTTAGTTTCAAAAATTAGAAATATTTATTTCTGATGCTTTAATAGAGATTCATAAGTTAGCATATCTACTTTTACCTATTAATTATTTTATTATAATAAAATATAATTATATTTTTAGTGCTAAATGGGTATCTGATATTCAGGATTGACAAATTCTGGACTAGATTATTCATCAGAGACAGAACATGTCTTGAGAATTTTTGAAAATGACCAGAGAAAAAGAAAGATGCCATGTTAGAGTGATATTTTTGGTAACTAGTATTGTCTCCTCTCAGTAATGGACTTTTGTCTACACTTGAAAAGAATAAATATAGGAATGCTTCAAACACCATGACAAAAACTTCAGAGTGAAAAGAAGGTCTGAAATCAGCTATTTGGTCAAAATTAAACAAAGAAGTGTGTAACTTTCCCTGAGGATTTGCAGAATTATTTGGATAGGAAAACAAAAGAATCAGAATCAGTTTCAGTCCTGATGCCAGTATGGAAAGAGACAGAGGGTGGGGTCCCACCACTCTTCACAGAGATTCCCCCGGATCGAGAGGGTCAGTGATTCCACCACGTCTGAGTCTTCTACATCCTCCCACAGGTGAAGGTCCAATGTGGAGGGGCTGAGGCCTTCAGTGGGGCCCATATCATCATGATCCTTGTGGGGGTTTGTGCTGAACTTCCTTTTCTTGGACTGTCCACGGGGGCCCATCCAGGGAAGGCTTTCACAAAGAACAGAGAAACCTGTGGAGGCTCAATAGCTGGTCTTTTATCATGAGTATCTGCTTGCCCAAGTATGGACCTCAAGTTCTGGAGGACAAATCCAACCACCCAGACTGCTGACATTTTGCAAAAAAAAAGGCCATTGTCGATATGATGACCCCTGTGCCTTTTACCAGCCAGGCATGAATGAACCTCCTCTGTAAGACTCCCCATCAGGGTTGGAAGGAGCTTACTGTGACCTAGTGGCCTTATATTTCCTTGTGGCCCTGTGATGCTGTGAGGCTGTGGCACCCACCACTCTCAGTCAGCAATGCCCATCCCCATCTGCCACCTCTCCCAAGTGTGTTTCACTACGGGTACATGGTGTGCACTCTATCTTTTGATCCAGCATCCAGAGACTCACCTTCAGCACCTTATCTTTGCTGCCTGCAGCTGCCCCCTAGAGTCTCTTCCTTGTCACCAAATGACTGCTGAACCGGAAACCTCTTTGGTGCTGTTTCTTGTGCATCTGCGCACACAACCCATGGTATTGCTCTCCCTTCCTGAGAGGCAGTACTGTTGCCTGGAATAGATGACTACCAGTCTATTCTTCTAGCTGCTTGTTTTAACTTCTTTGCATGTGATTCCTTTTAACCCCCAGCGTTGTCAGCTGCTCTGTGAAACTCACCAGGTTGTCTGACCTGGGGTCTAGTTTGTCTGGCAGATAGAGAGTTATTCCCTAAAAAGCCATTTTCTCTGCTTTTACATCTCACAGTTTTGTGTCAATAGCATGAGTCCCACTGTTCTGGTCTGTGATCACTGTTCTTTGGAGACTATACATCCCCTTGTAGCCTTTCTCAGTGTCCATGGCATTTTTGTGACTTCCCAACACTGGAGTAAGTTTTTCTGCCAAAACAAGTGAGGCTCTTGTAGCTTCTAGACTTTCTTTACCTGCCACATCAGAGAATTCTGAAGCTTTCTGCAAGACTGTCTCCCTAGTCCTCCCCATTCTTCTCCCCGGGTCGGTTATTCTAGGTTTGACACAGGCCAGTGAGACATCTTATAAAGCATCTGAAGGGCCTACTCTGTCTCCTCTCCTGACCACTTTAGTTAGACTCTGGTAGTATGAGGCTGCCAGCCCTTTTATTTGAGTCCTGTGAATCTCCATCTGGCCTACCTTTGTGTGGATCCTGGACAGTACTGTCACTCTCTTCCAACCCTCTTTCCTCACATTCCTGGCGCTGGTTGTTTTCTGTGAAAACACCAGTGAAACAGGTCCAGTTTTGAATTGGCCATGAGGACATGGGTCAGGAATTGTGTGGTTAAGAGAGTGGGATGAGAGCCATTGGAGATATGAGAATGATTTTTTTTTCTTTTTAACAGTTTTAAAAAAAATATTAGTAATAAATGCAGTGGAAACAAAATTAAAAAAAAGGAAGGGCAGAAGGAAGAAAAGAAAGCAGGACAGAAAGGTAAAAGAAAGAAAGGAAGGAGAAAGAAAAATCAAGATAACCAAAAGTGTCGTATCACTTCCTGTGATAAGACATAAGCAGGAAACTATTTTTAAATACTGAAAAACTATGCCACATCTAGGTTTCAGTTGCAAGCATATCTAAAGCTGAATCATGTAGCAATTGACTCTGCATTTGAGGGAACCTAAATACCTAGTGGCCAAAGTATGTATTTCATATTTCTATTTAATTGGACAAAATATATGAAAATTTTAACAAGCAGTAATAATAACTCTGTTGCACATCCATCATGTGCTTGATGTGACTTGAAATGTTTACACTTTTTCTGTAGAGGTCAGAATTATTATTACCATCATTTTTACAAAAAGGAAATCACAACAAAATTAAATAACTTCCCAAAGTTCTCACTAACAGGCATTTTTGAGGATTATTAGAAGCTGATTTCAAATTGAGTCATCTAACTCCAGACCTTGTACTCTTTATTGATATTATATTGTTTGGGAAATTATGTTCCTTTTAGCTTCACAGATCTCCTTTGGTAGCTTCCACTGGGACATCTCATTATAGCAGGCACACACATGTGAAAACTACATCTCTTCTTCTTAATAACCTGAAATGTAGAGTTTGATAAAATTCAAGAGTTATTACTTTTTTTTCCAAATGATACTTACTTTAAAACCTAATGTGTTAAAACAATATTACAGACCAAAGTTCTCCAAATGTACTTGAATATAATGTCAAAGATATTTGATCTGCCCCAATTCATTATAGCATTTAAGTGTGACTACAATCTGTTCCTAAAAAAAATCCTGAATAGTAGATAATCAAAAAGTAATAATTATTGAATGACTGGATTTGAACATTTTCCTCCTGTGAAAGCTGAATGTACAGTTCTAGCTACCCTCAAAATATATTAATAATATTTTGCACAGAAGAGAACATGAAGAAATATTTTTTCATGATCCTTTCATTACATATTTTGTCTCTTACAATGGAAACAAGATACGTATTATGGAAGAGGTGGCGGCAGCCTTCAGGGTCATCCAAAGAGACTAGATATGTAGCTACAAAACTTACGTGTAACTCCAAGTATATGATCAAAGTCCTATCAGTTTGATTAAGGTCTTCCATTTCCTTTCAGTATATTGGTTTTTCTCCTCTGAGACCTTGTGACTCCTTATAGCCAAGATGTAAGGTTTGTTTGGTATCTTTTTATTTGCCTAATTTGTGGGAAATAGCAAGAAGATGAATAGTTAATGAATATTTGAACAAACTGAATTTCACTTTTTGACATTCTGGTGTACAACCAGAACATAAGGTTACAATTGTTACAATGATGATGAAATAAAAAATGATCAGCTAATCATTTGAAAACACTATTGCAATCTCATTCATCTAAAAACTAAGGGAAAGGTTGCCAGAAAAATGATGCAGGAGAAGCCAGTTTCCCTGTCATTACACAAAGATCAGTTATTAGACAGCTCTCTGCAAACAAAAACAGCCCTGAGAAACCTCTAGAATCTACTTAGAAAGTTTCAGTAACACAGTGGGGGAAAAAAAACCTGAATCACACAGAAGAATATGGAGACAATTTCATTTTACTTACAGCATGCCATTCTCCAAACCAGCACTGTTCAAGACCAAGAAGGAACTTCCCATGTAGGAAGGGTTCCTCTTTCCAGGAAAGGAAGAGCAGGGTGAGCAGGCCCCTTCTCCAGCCTCTTGGAGCACTGCGTGAAGATCTTGCTTGGTTTCATTCCTCCCAGACTAGAGCTGGCTAGGAAGAAGGAAGAAAAGCAGAGGCTATGCTTAGCAGACCCACAGCAGGACCTGTCACAGTTCACAAAGACCTGGATTAAAAGCTTACACACCAGACTTAAAACAGTAAAACCTCTAGAAGCAAACAGGGAAAAAATGCTTCTTGACTTTGGTCTTGGCAGCAGTTTTCTGGATAGGACACCAAAGGCACAAGCTACAAAAGCAAATACGAACAAGTGGGACTGCATGAAACTAAAAGGCTTCTGCACAGCAAAGGAAGTTACAACAAAATGAAAGGCAACTTACTGAATTGGAGAAAATATTTGTAAACTTTATATCTGATAAAGGGTTAATATCCAATATGTATTAAAAATGTATATAACTTAGTAGCAGAAAAACAACCTGATGAAAAAGATCAGAGGAACTAAATAGACATTTTTCCAAAGAAGACATGCAATTGGACAAAAGGTTCATGCAAGGATGTTTGATATCACCAATCATTAGGGAAATACAAATCAAAACCACAGTAAGATACCATCTCACACCTGTTAGAATGGCTGTCATCAAAAAGACAAAAAATATTATGTGTTGTCAAGGCTGTGAAGAAAAGAGAACACCTGTGTATTGTTGGTGGGAATGTAAATTGGTACAGCCATAGGGAGAACAGTATTGAGGGTCATCAAAAAATTAAAACAGAAACTACCAGATGATTTAGCATTCCCACTTTTGGGTATATATCCAAAGAAATGAAAACAGGATCTCTAAGAGATCTGTGCTCTACATTCATTTCAGCATCGTTCATAGTATCCAAGATATAAAAACAACCCGAGTGTCTGTCAGTGGATAAATGGATGAAGAATACAATGGAATATTATTCAGCCATGAGAAATCCTGCCTTTTGCTACAACTTGCATGAACCTTAAGGGCATTATGCTAAGTGAGGTAAGTCAGACAGAGACAGACAAATACTGTATGATAATCACTGACATGTGGAATCTGGAAAAGCCAAGCTCAGAGAAACAGAGAGCAGGAAGTGGTTGCGGGGAGCTAAGTAGTGAGGGAAATGGGGAGATATTGGTCAAGGGATACAAACTTCCAGTTATAAGATTAACAAGTTCTGGGATTCTAATGTACATCCTGGTGATTATAGCTAGTAATACTTTATTATATACTTAGAAGTTGCTAAGAGAGTAGATCTTAATTGTTCTCACTATAAAAAAAAGTAATTATATAAGGGGAGGGAGTGTTAGTTAATACTATAGTGGCAGTCATTTTGAAATACATAAATGTACCAAATCAGCATATTGTTCACGTTAAATGTACACAATGTGTAAGGTTGAAGGCACTGGGGGGAGGGGGGAGCACTTCGGACACTGATGACGTGACAAAGCTCCCGGCTGCTGCCCCCTCCCAGCCTGAAAAATGTGCCTTAGGCTAGCCAATCCTCGCACCGCTGTAAATCTAAGCTCTCCCTCCCCCTACCTTCTTTAAAAACTTGCTTCCTGCCCTGCTGGGCGTGACTTTCCCAGCCTTCATTTCTGTAGACTGGAGAACCTCGCCCGGGGCGTTCAAATAAACTGCCTGGCCCTTTGTTGCCTCTCTTCACCTGCTTATTTTGGCTAGAATTTTTCTTACATTCGTGCTCACCCTTCCCCCCAATGCCTTCAACCTTACACAATGTAGTATATCAATTATGCTCACTAAAGCTAGAAAAATTATCAGTAATAAACAAATAAACAAATAAAATTAATAGAAGACTTTAGGGAGTATTTTACAATCATAGATGAATTCTTTATGCCATCTTGAAAATACAAATGACTAAGCAATGTGTTATCTTTTTATGGTATAAGTAAAAATAAAACAATACCTTATTACTTTATCTTGTGGTCCAGTTTATTATGAGAATCATAAATAACTAAATTCACAATTGAATCTGCACTTAAACATGAAACATCCTCTCACATGATGCTGTCAATTAAATGTGGACTAATCACCTTGCTTGAAGTATGGGAGGTCTCTAACTGGAACATACTCCCTGTTCTTGTCACAGTGTTTAAACTAGATGCTTCAGTGATGTAGGCAGACAGTTTCATTGAAACCTCATCAAGATGGCTGTTAAAATCTTATATTTGCTGTTTATACTACAATTCAACTGTAAACAATTACAGTTTAAGTTAATATTGTAAGGCTTTATCTCAGTTTCTAAGGAAAAGTTATGTACATGTTCTAAGGAAATATGCAGAGAGAGATTTATTTGAGACTTGTTATTGGTCTGGAATAGAAGGGCCCTGTGTCATAGCCACCTTCACCTTCTACCCTTCAGTCACTGCCAAAGCTGGGAACTAGTTTTCTCGGAGTCCTTTACACTATGTGGTGTTGGATTAGGATTTGTCAATGAGAAGAGCTTACATGAAATTTAGAACGATTACTCTTGGGAACCAAGACAGTGCAGCCAAGGCACCCTCCATGAAAAGTCCCTCTGTGTGACAGTGGCAGACCAATGTAGCAGCTTCTTAGCCTTCTCCATGCTCTCCATCTTCTCTACCTGATCCAGTCTGAAGTCATTAATAATGGTTTCTCAGATTCTTTGGCTATAACACTACAGCCGTTCTCTCCAACATGTTCTACATTTATTTAAGCTCACATTCCTCTTAAACTCTTCTACCAAAAATAGTGGTGACTTTGTTTCTTTGGGCACACCAAAATTAATGAAATTTTTGGTATTAGAAGTGCTTCTGTGGGGATAGACTTAAGGTTGGGAATCTGAAATTGATTCTCTGATCTAATTAGACTTAAAGGGATTAATGATCCCATTGCCAGTAGTAATTAGGACACAATGAAGGCCAATATATTTTTTAAAACTTTTAAAATTAATTAACTTAAAATTAAATTTTAAGATAAAAAATATTTGAGATACCAGAAAGTCTCTAGGTTCCAGGCTTCAGGAGGTAGGAATACTGGAGTAGATTTTTTGGTAATTCACCTGTTTTCTTACTTCCCAAAAAGGTCACCTGAGAGAATTCATAGAACAATCCCTTTAGCATGGCTTTGAGAAAGATGAGTATACCTGCCCCAGGGCTGCCATAACAAATTACCACAAACTCAGTGAGCTAAAACAAAATTTATTCCTTTACAGTTCCAGAGGCAAGAAATCTAAAATCAAGCTCTCCCCAGGGCCATGCCAATGCCCTCTGAAAGCACAAGTTCTCATCCTTCCTCGCCTCTTCTCAGTTTTGATGTTTACCTCTGATGGCCCCTCACTGTGGACCACATACTTCTAGGACGTGTGAGTCATAAACTTCTCTATTCAGTTTCTCTGTGGTCTGTTGTCGACCCTTGACTCACTGTCCAGCACCTGTCCTCTACTTACGAATTTTTTTTTTTTTTAATAATTATTTTTTATTGAAGGGTAGTTGACGCACAGTATTACATTACATTAGTTTCAAGTGTACAACACAGTGATAAAACATTTATATACATAATTCTAGGTTCCAGCTATCACCCTACCAAGCTGTTACAATATCTTGACTATATTCCTTATGCTATACATTACATCCCGGTTACTTATTTATTTTACCATTGGAAGTCTGTCCCTTTTTTGTTGTTGTTGTTGTGAGGGCATCTCTCATATTTATTGATCAAATGGTTGTTAACGACAATAAAATTCTGTATAGGGGAGTCAATGCTCAATGCACAATCATTAATCCACCCCAAGCCTAATTTTCGTCAGTCTCCAATCTTCTGAAGCATAACAAACAAGTTCTTACATGGAGTACAAATTCTTACATAGTGAATAAGTTACATGGTGAACAGTGCAAGGGCAGTCATCACAGAAACTTTTGGTTTTGCTCATGCATTATGAACTATAAACAGTTCAAATATGAATACTCGTTTGGTTTTTATACTTGATTTATATGTGGATACCACATTTCTCTCTTTATCATTGTTATTTTTAATAAAATGCTGAAGTGGTAGGTAGATACAAGATAAAGGTAGAAAACATAGTTTAGTGTTGTAAGAGAGCAAACGTAGATGATCAGGTGTGTGCCTGTAGAGTATGTGTTAATCCAAGCTAGACCAGGGCAATAAAACATCCACATATGCAGAAGATTTCTCTCAGAACAGGGAGGGTGAGGTTCTAAGCCTCACCTCTGTTGATCCCCAATTTCTCACCTGATGGCCCCCCTGCAACTGTGCCTGTCTTAGGTTGTTCCTCCCTTGAGGAATCTTACCCGTCTCTGGCTAACCAGTCATCTTCCGGGGCCATACAGGGAAATGTGAAGTTGGTAAGTGAGAGTGAAGCCTTATTGATTGAAAAGGTTAGCTTTTTACTTCTTTGCATATTTATGCCCTGTGGCTTCTATGCCCAGCATTTGTCTTGAGGTATCTTTACCACTTGGAAGAATTATGATACTCGGTAAATTTGATATGAGGCACGAATTCTATTTAAGGGTTGTAATTAGGAGGGAAGAAGAAAAGCTATAGAAGTAGCAGGCGGAAGAAAACATGGGAAGATTGATTATTTCTTTGACATAACTTCTTGTAGAGTAACTTCAGCATGTATAGGTTTTAAGCTACTACTTAAATTGCGCACACACATTAACATAATAGGAGTATAGTTACATAACCAAAGCATATCTGTAATTACCAGCCATCTCCAGTGAAACCAAGAAAACCAGTTAGGCACCTTAGGCATTTGTGAAAACTTATCTATGATATGGTGGATATTGTCCAACTGAACTTGAACAGTCTGAGAGAAATCAGACAAATTAAAACAACCCATTCCTGGGGAATGTTCACATCCCTTATGTTCTTTTAACAGTAAATAGTCTGTAGTTGTAAGATTTTGGAGCGCTACAATTTGCACTTTTCCTAATTCTTGGTTGAGTTCCAACAGTATAGATCCAGTCAAATTTGTTGTTTTACTGTTTGCACAGGCCAGCTTAGATATCTCCTTCCTCATTCCCATGGCAAGTCCAGGAACTGGTGGGATGAGTGCATCTACAGCTGTAGCAGTGCGTGGATCTTTGTTGGGGCTTTTTGATGATCATCTTCTGGCATGAGTCTTCCAGAGAGTGCTGATGTTGGAAGTTCTCTTTCATATCGTATCTTAGTTCATTTTCGGGGTAGCCCAATTAGGCTTTGATCTTCTGTATAAACGCAAACAGACCCTTTGCCTACACTTTTATATGCCCTTTATACCCTTGTGTAGAACTCATTGGAGGTTACCACACAGGAACAGCCCTTTTCTTTTTGTTTTGTTTTGTTTTGCTTTGTTTTTGGTATCACTAATCTACACTTACATGATGAATATTATGTTTACTAGGCTCTCCCCTATACCATGTCTCCCCTATAAACCCCTTTACAGTCACTGTCCATCAGCATAGCAAAATGTTGTAGAATCACTACTTGCCTTCTCTTGTGTTGTACAGCCCTCCCTTTTCTCCTACCCCCCCATGCATGTTAATCTTAATACCCCCCTACTTGTCCCCCCCCCTTATCCCTCCCTACCCACCCATCCTCCCCAGTCCCTTTCCCTTTGGTACCTGTTAGTCCATTCTTGAGTTCTGTGATTCTGGTGCTATTTTGTTCCTTCAGTTTTTCCTTTGTTCTTATATTCCACAGATAAGTGAAATCATTTGGTATTTCTCTTTCTCCGCTTGGCTTGTTTCACTGAGCATAATACCCTCCAGCTCCATCCATGTTGCTGCAAATGATTGGATTTGCCCTTTTCTTATGGCTGAGTAGTATTCCATTGTGTATATGTACCACCTCTTCTTTATCCATTCATCTATCGATGGACATTTAGGTTGCTTCCAATTCTTGGCTATTGGAAATAGTGCTGCGATAAACATAGGGGTGCATCTGTCTTTCTCAAACTTGATTGCTGCGTTCTTAGGGTAAATTCCTAGGAGTGGAATTCCTGGGTTAAATGGTATGTCTGTTTTGAGCATTTTGATGTACCTCCATACTGCTTTCCACAATGGTTGAACTAACTTACATTCCCACCAGCAGTGTAGGAGGGTTCCCCTTTCTCCACAGCCTCGCCAACATTTGTTGTTGTTTGTCTTTTGGATGGCAGCCATCCTTACTGGTGTGAGGTGATACCTCATTGTAGTTTTAATTTGCATTTCTCTGATAATTAGCGATGTGGAGCATCTTTTCATGTGTCTGTTGGCCATCTGTATTTCTTTTTTGGAGAACTGTCTGTTCAGTTCATCTGCCCATTTTTTAATTGGGTTATTTGTTTTTTGTTTGTTGAGGCATGTGAGCTCTTTATATATTCTGGATGTCAAGCCTTTATCGGATGTGTCATTTTGAAATATATTCTCCCATACTGTAGGGATCCTTTTTGTTCTATTGATGGTGTCTTTTGCTGTACAGAAGCTTTTCAGCTTAATATAGTCCCACTCACTCATTTTTGCTGTTATTTTCCTTGCCCGGGGAGATATGTTCAAGAAGAGGTCACTCATGTTTATGTCTAAGAGGTTTTTGCCTATGTTTTCTTCCAAGAGTTTAATGGTTTCATGGCTTACATTCAGGTCTTTGATCCATTTTGAGTTTACTTTTGTATATGGGGTTAGACAATGGTCCAGTTTCATTCTCCTACATGTAGCTGTCCAGTTTTGCCAGCACCACCTGTTGAAGAGACTGTCATTTCGCCATTGTATGTCCATGGCTCCTTTATCAAATATTAATTGACCATATATGTCTGGGTTAATGTCTGGATTCTCTAGTCTGTTCCATTGGTCTGTGGCTCTGCTCTTGTGCCAGTACCAAATTGTCTTGATTACTATGGCTTTATAGTAGAGCTTGAAGTTGGGGAGTGAGATCCCCCCTATTTTATTCTTCTTTCAGGATTGCTTTGGCTATTCGGGGTCTTTGGTGATTCCATATGAATTTTTGAATTATTTGTTCCAGTTCATTGAAGAATGTTGCTGGTAGTTTCATAGGGATTGCATCAAATCTGTATATTGCTTTGGGCA
The DNA here is from genome assembly GCF_030020395.1 of Manis pentadactyla. Taxonomy (NCBI): domain Eukaryota; kingdom Metazoa; phylum Chordata; class Mammalia; order Pholidota; family Manidae; genus Manis; species Manis pentadactyla. The sequence goes on from NC_080025.1 coordinate 123,831,561, forward strand.
GGATGGCCATTTTGACGATATTAATTCTTCTAACCACGAGCATGGGATGAGTTTCCATCTGTTAGTGTCCCCTTTAATTTCTCTTAAGAGTGACTTGTAGTTTTCAGAGTATAAGTCTTTGACTTCTTTGGTTAGGTTTGTTCCTAGGTATTTTATTTTTTTTGATGCAATTGTGAATGGAGTTGTTTTCCTGATTTCTCTTTCTGTTGGTTCATTGTTAGTATATAGGAAAGCCACAGATTTCTGTGTGCTGATTTTGTATCCTGCAACTTTGCTGTATTCCGATATCAGTTCTAGTAGTTTTGGGGTGGAGTCTTTAGGGTTTTTTATGTACAGTATCATGTCATCTGCAAATAGTGACAGTTTAACTTCTTCTTTACCAATCTGGATTCCTTGTATTTCTTTATTTTGTCTGATTGCCGTGGCTAGGACCTCCAGTACTATGTTAAATAACCGTGGGGAGAGTGGGCATCCCTGTCTAGTTCCCGATCTCAGAGGAAATGCTTTCAGCTTCTCGCTGTTCAATATAATGTTGGCTGTGGGTTTATCATAGATGGCCTTTATTATGTTGAGGTACTTGCCCTCTATTCCCATTTTGCTGAGAGTTTTTAACATGAATGGATGTTGAACTTTGTCAAATGCTTTTTCAGCATCTATGGAGATGATCATGTGGTTTTTGTCTTTCTTTTTGTTGATGTGGTGGATGATGTTGATGGACTTTCGAATGTTGTACCATCCTTGCATCCCTGGGATGAATCCCACTTGGTCATGGTGTATGATCCATTTGATGTATTTTTGAATTCGGTTTGCTAATATTTTGCTGAGTATTTTTGCATCTACGTTCATCAGGGATATTGGTCTGTAGTTTTCTTTTTTGGTGGGGTCTTTGCCTGGTTTTGGTATTAGGGTGATGTTAGCTTCATAGAATGAGTTTGGGAGTATCCCCTCCTCCTCTATTTTTTGGAAAACTTTAAGGAGAATGGGTATTATGTCTTCCGTGTATGTCTGATAAAATTCCGAGGTAAATCCATCTGGCCCGGGGGTTTTGTTCTTTGGTAGTTTTTTGATTACCGCTTCAATTTCGTTGCTGGTAATTGGTCTGTTTAGATTTTCTGTTTCTTCGTGGGTCAATCTTGGAAGGTTGTATTTTTCTAGGAAGTTGTCCATTTCTCCTAGGTTTCCCAGCTTGTTAGCATATAGGTTTTCATAGTATTCTCCAATAATTCTTTACATTTCCGTGGGGTCCGTCGTGATTTTTCCTTTCTCGTTTTTGATACTGTTGATTTGTGTTGACTCTCTTTTCTTCTTAATAAGTCTGGCTAGAGACTTATCTATTTTGTTCATTTTCTCGAAGAACCAGCGCTTGGTTTCATTGATTTTTGCTATTGTTTTATTCTTCTCAATTTTATTTATTTCTTCTCTGATCTTTATTATGTCCCTCCTTCTGCTGACCTTAGGCCTCATCTGTTCTTCTTTTTCCAATTTCCATAATTGTGACATTAGACCATTCATTTGGGATTGCTCTTCCTTTTTAAAATATGCTTGGATTGCTATATACTTTCCTCTTAAGACAGCTTTTCCTGTGTCCCACAGAAGTTGGGGCTTAGTGTTGTTGTTGTCATTTATTTCCATATATTGCTGGATCTCCATTTTGATTTGGTCATTGATCCATTGATTATTTAGGAGCGTGTTGTTAAGCCTCCATGTGTTTGTGAGCCTCTTTGCTTTCTTTGTACAGTTTATTTCTAGTTTTATGCCTGTGTGGTCTGAAAAGTTGGTTGGTAGGATTTCAATCTTTTGGAATTTTCTGAGGCTCTTTTTGTGGCCTAGTATGTGGTCTATTCTGGAGAATGTTCCATGTGCACTTGAGAAGAATGTATATCCTGTTGCTTTTGGATGTAGAGTTCTATAGATGTCTATTAGGTCCATCTGCTCTACTGTGTTGTACAGTGCTTCCGTGTCCTTACTTATTTTCTGCCCAGTGGATCTATCCTTTGGGGTGAGTGGTGTGTTGAAGTCTCCTAGAATGAATGCATTGCAGTCTATATCCCCCTTTAGTTCTGTTAGTATTTGTTTCACATATGCTGGTGCTCCTGTGTTGGGTGCATATATATTTAGAATGGTTATATCCTCTTGTTGGACTGAGCCCTTTATCATTATGTAGTGTCCTTCTTTATCTCTTGTTACTTTCTTTGCTTTGAAGTCTATTTTGTCTGATATTAGTACTGCAACCCCTGCTTTCTTCTCACTGTTGTTTGCTTGAGATATGTTTTTCCATCCCTTGACTTTTAGTCTGTACATGTCTTTGGGTTTGAGGTGAGTTTCTTGTAAGCAGCATATAGATGGGTCTTGCTTTTTTATCCATTCTATTAGTCTGTGTCTTTTGATTGGTGCATTCAACCCATTAACATTTAGGGTGACTATTGAAAGATATGTACTTATTGCCATTGCAGGCTTTAAATTCGTGGTTACCAAAGGTTCAAGGTTTGCCTCTTTAGTATCTTACTGCCTAACTTAGCTCGCTTATTGAGCTGTTATATACACTGTCTGGAGATTCTTTTCTTCTCTCCCTTCTTGTTCCTCCTCCTCGATTCTTCATATGTTGGGTGTTTTGTTCTGTGCTCTTTTTAGGAGTGCTCCCATCTAGAGCAGTCCCTGTAAGATGTTCTGTAGAGGTGGTTTGTGGAAACAAATTCCCTCAGCTGTTGTTTGTCTGGGAATTGTTTAATCCCACCATCATATTTAAATGATAGTTGTGCTGGATACAGTATCCTTGGTTCAAGGCCCTTCTGTTTCATTGTATTAAATATATCATGCCATTCTCTTCTGGCCTGTAGGGTTTCTGTTGAGAATTCTGATGTTAGCCTGATGGGTTTCCCTTTATAGGTGACCTTTTTCTCTCTAGCTGCCTTTAACACTCTTTCCTTGTCCTTGATCTTTGCCATTTTAATTATTATGTGTCTTGGTGTTGTCCTTCTTGGATCCTTTCTTTTGGGGTTTCTGTGTATTTCCGTGGTCTGTTCGATTATTTCCTCCCCCAGTGTGGGAAAGTTTTCAGCAATTATTTTTTCTAAGATACTTTCCATCTCTTTTCCTCTCTCTTCTTCTTCTGGGACCCCTATAATATGGATATTGTTCCTTTTGGATTGGTCACACAGTTCTCTTAATATTGTTTCATTCCTGGAGATCCTTTTGTCTCTCTCTATGTCAGCTTCTATGCGTTCCTGTTCTCTGATTTCAATTCCATCAATGGCCTCTTGCGTCCTATCCATTCTGCTTATAAACCCTTCCAGAGTTTGTTTCATTTCTGTGATCTCCTTTCTGGCATCTGTGATCTCCTTCCGGACTTCATCCCATTTCTCTTGCGTATTTCTCTGCATCTCTGTCAGCATGTTTATGATTCTTATTTTGAATTCTTTTTCAGGAAGACTGGTTAGGTCTGTCTCCTTCTCTGGTGTTGTCTCTGTGATCTTTGTCTGCCTGTAGCTTTGCCTTTTCATGGTGATAGGAATAGTCTGCAGAGCTGGGACGAGTGACGGCTGGAAGGACTTCCTTTCTTGTTGGTTTGTGGCCCTCCTCTCCTGGGAGAGCAGCGACCTCTAGTGGTTTGTGCTGCGCAGCTGCGCGCAGACAGGGTTTCTGCTTCCTGCCCGGCTGCGATGGAGTTAATCTCCGCTGTTGCTGTGGGCGTGGCCTAGCTCGGGCAGTTACTCCAAAATGGTGGAGTCGCGTTGGAGCAGGAGCTGCTGGGAGGCTATTTATCTCCGTAAGGCGCCTCCCTGCTCCCTGCAGCCTAGGGGTTAGGGTGCCCAGAGATCCCCAGATTCCCTACCTCTTAATTAAGTGACCCGCCCTGCCCCTTTACGACTTCCAAAAAGCACCCGCCAAAACAAAACAACGACCACCAAAAAAAAAAAAAAAGAAAAAAATTTTTAAATTAAAAAAAAAAAAGGTGGTCACTCGTTTTTTCTTTATTCTCCGGTGCCAGCCTCAGGCCTCTGCTCACCAGTCTTTCTGCCCTGTTTCCCTAGTATTGGAGTCCCTATCCCTTTAAGACTTCCAAAAAGCGCTCGCCAAAACAAAACAGCAAAAAAGCAAAAAAAAAAAATGGTTGCGCGCTTTTCTTATGTCCTCTGTCGCCCAGCCTCCAGTGCCCGCTCTCTGTTCTTGCTGCCCTGTTTTCCTAGTATTGAGGGCCCTGCACTCTGGCCCGGATGGCTGGGGCTGGGTGTTCGGCAGTCCTGGGCTCCGTCTCCCTCCCGCTCTGCCTGCTCTTCTCCCGCCGGGAGCTGGGGGGAGGGGCGCTCGGCTCCCGCCGGCCGGGGCTTGTATCTTACCCCCTTCGCGAGGCGCTGTGTTCTCTCAGGTGCGGATGTGGTCTGGATATTGTCCTGTGTCCTCTGGTCTTTATTCTAGGAAGGGTTGTCTTTGTTATATTTTCATAGATATATGTTGTTTTGGGAGGAGATTTCCGCTGCTCTACTCACGCCGCCATCTTCCACCCCTCCTACTTAAGAAATTTTAACAAAGTTATAACAGCATGTTAGGAAGACTTTCATACTAATAAATGTTTTCCTCTTCTTTTTTCCCCTTGCATCATGCAGCATTGCATATATAATAAATATTTAGTGGCATGAAATCCAGAACTTTTATGTTGTAAAAATAACTTTCTACATTCTATGTATTTAAAGTTTATTGTATTTTCAGTATATATTATACAAAGGATTTTTTAAAGTTTTTTTTCATATTTCATTGCATCATATTTAATACACCATGGATGAAATCATGTCCACTAAGATGTGCATTGACAAAGCATAATCAGGGGGTCAGATTTAGTCACCTGCCTGTTTTGTAAATAAAGTTCACTGAAAAACAAACCCACTCTTTCATATAATGTCTATGGCTGCTTTTATATTATAATGGCAAAGTTGAATAGCTGCAACAGAGACGATATGGTCCACAAATCTGAAAACATATATTATCTGGCTCTTTAATATACGTGCTAGTAGTTCACAGTTACTAAAGTCAAACATGGCTCCATTGTGGTTTCCTTTTTTCATTTTCAAAAGATTATAAATTTGCCTTTGGAACTGATTTGTCATTGTTTCACAGTCTTCATCTAATTGCTATAGTTCAGACAGCAGTTGTAGATAAATGATTGTTGGATACTTATTCAGTTCACTCATTTAATCAGAAATTTGTCAGCTGTAATATTGTAGGTAAATGTTTGCTGAATATTCAGTTCATTCTTTAATCAGAAATTTGTCAGCTGTAATATATGGTTGAAATGTTACTATTAATTATATACTGAAGTGTTAATTATAGGTTTATAACTATACTGTTAGCACTAGCATAAGCATATTAATTGCAAAGAGTCTTGATGAATCTGTTGACAGAAATGTGAGGGTAGAAGCCGTTCAATCAAGTTGAGTCTCGTTGATGCTAGTGAAAGTAAAGTCAAAGATTCTTGCTTACTGATAAACAAGGATTTGAAGCTGAGAACTATTGGAAAAGCAGAAGAAAACACATTCATAGACCCTTGGGATCTTTCCTTCAAAGAGAAATAAAACAAACCATCAGATAGAGCAAGATATCCAAGGGACAAAACTGAGAAGAATTCAGGTGAAATATTACAAATGAGAGAAATTTTCAATGGAAATTATGCGAAATTAAATAGAAAGCTCTAGATAAATACCCTGGAAAAATAGAGGCAAGCATGGGTCCATCCTGACTGTACCATGTTTCCAGTGTAGAACATCAGGCTGAAAACATTAGGATGACCTTTCTTTACCTGTTTTTTAATTTGTTTTTCTAATATAGACTTACTGGTTTTAAATCTTTAGAAATGGAATTTGGGACTTGTAGTTTAAGAGACAACAGTCATTTTTGATAATCGTATAGGCTTAAGAATCACTGAACTAAGGTAGGAATGAGCAAAATTCTGTCACAAATATTTGTGGTTTGGTATCAAGCCTCTGTTGTCCTGAGTCTGACATTCTCATGGTTCTTCCAATTATGACTACTCTTCTCTCGTATTTTCCTTGGTTTGAATTCCTGTCTTAGTAATCCATTTAATGTGTGGTCCCTCTGTGGACCTTTGCTTCGTTTTGGTCTTCTGTTTTTGCTCCTCATAAACTTTCCAATTTCTAGATGCCAATATGGCAGCAGGGCCATTGCTGGCTGCAGATAAATTTCTCTGACAAAGAGACTGATAGCATAGGGTATGAGTAATTTTTGTTCTTTAGTTTCCCTTTTTTTCAACCACTCCTGCTTTTTGCTGTTTATTCTTGTTTGCCACGGCCTCAGGTTATGTTTTCTACAAATGTCTATGTCCTATTGCTACCGAGCCAGATCAGCCTGGGCGCACCCTCAGAAAGCGCAGTAAGGCAGGCACTGCCATGGAGGCATAGTGAAAGAAAGGAGGTGTTTATTTCAGGGCACCAAGCAAGGATAATGGGAAGCTAAGGCTCAAGGTCCAAAACTCCCACTCAAGGATTATGTGGTCAAGAAATTATCCACACAAGGATTATGTGGCCTTGAGGGGAAATAAATTCTGCTTCGCTTGCTTTACCTTGGTTTACAAACTCCTACTTTCTTTCATTTCTGCTTACCCAGTCTTATTCTCACACTCCAGGTCATTTGAGGGACTTGGTCTACCTTTTGTTAATAAGTAGTCTGAGGGCTTTCATCAAGGGAGGGCTACCTGTTTGGTTTCTTTATAACCACCAACCCAAAATTTATTAATAATCTACCTGGAATTCTAATTGCAATTTTAAAAAATATCGATTATTGAAATGCCACCAATTAATGTAGATCTAAATGTGTCATATATTTTATAGAAGCATAAACAAAGTAATGAAGGAGTAATTGCTTTCACCTGCAAATGGGAAGTTCACATAGAAAGTGACATTTGACCTAGTTCTCAAATTATTTCAGCAATAACAATATCAAAAGTTTGAGGAAGGATCTTTTAAATAGAGTCATAGAAAGACCAATATTAAGTAAATATAAAAGTCGCAAAAGTTCATGGCACATTATGAACAAACCAACTAGAAACAATGGTAGATGTGAAAGAGAAAATAGTAGATTGGAGTCAGATTTAAAAAGCCACGCAAATACATTTAAACGTATTCAAAGCACAGTAGATAGTCAGCAACATATTTTGTTTTAGAAAGTGGCATCATCTTGTTTCATTTTAGAAGACAATTAGAAAATGAAAGATAGTTTTAAATATTGTTGTATTTTGGTTCTTACCCCTTTATCCTGCCTTTCCTGGCTTATTCTGTTTTTGTTTTCTAAGTATTCAGCCCTTTCCCTTCACTTAACATAGGTAATAGCTTAAAGCTCTTTTCGTTTACTGATCTCTCACTAGTATTCCAAAATTTTATTGCTGATTTCTGGATTTTACATTATGCTCAGACATAGTTTTGAGAACTGTCTATATGGAATATCATATTATAATTATTCTGGTAGGTATTCTTCATCTGTCTATTGATCAGTTGTTTCTTTTCAGATCCTCACGTCTTGCTTGAGATAACTCTATGAGGGGCAGATAACTCGCTCAAGAATAATCTTGGAATGGGATGAGAGAGTGTGGCATATGGGGAGAATGTGGCTGTTGCACATCCAAAATGGTGTTCTCTGATGTGTCTGCATATAATTTACTCAATTCTTTCCTCAACTTGAGATGTACTTCATTTCACTTTTAGAGTGAACAGGATGTTGTCATGTTTCATATTGTTGTCCCTTGTGTTACAAACCTCTGCTTTAGAGTTACCTCTTTTAGCTGTTTCTGGACAATGGCAGGTCTTACTCTCTTTATGCCCCTTTTTTCTAGATCTGCTTCCAGTGCCAATTATCAGGGTCAGTATGGAAAGCTATAGGGAATTTCACTACTTTTTCTATGACCACCCCAAACTGTGTCACTTCATCAACTCAAGAACCATTAGGCTTTTTTAGATCCTGTCACTTAATCCTGGAAAAATCTGAAAATTGGTAAGGATCCTGGGCAAGAATGTATTAAAACATACCAGTGTTCTCTAATTTAATTTAAATTTCAATGCATCTGCCAAATACTTGCAATATTTTGTGGTTTGTGGATATGGCCATTTACAAATTTTTGATAATCAAATCATTTTCCTTTTGTGTTCTTTTTGGGTTCCTCTTATGGGTCTCTGAAAGAGGAAGGATAAAAATGTTTTTGTTCTATAGCCTTACAGGGGAAACTCTAAGCAAGGTTTATCATAGCTCACTTTTATAAGTTGTTCTGCATATATATTAAAATGGATATCATAAAACTCAAATATTTAAAATTCTTAGCATTATTAAATTCTGTGAATTTTGTGGCAGAGATCATTTATCCAATTTATCTTTATACTCAAAACACTGAGACTAATTCAGATTAAAATTTGCATTAGGGAACACTTCCTATGATGCTATATTTTCCAGTATATGTCACCCTCTCTATTTCCATATACCTATATGTGTGTGTGTGTATACAAATTGTATACTATATACATATATAGTATAGTGTATACAGACACATATGTAAACTGTATACAGATATAGTATATAGTTTCTACACATAGTAAATTCTATATGTAGGTTAACTGGTAAATGAATCAAAAACATAGGTAATTCCCAGGACTCTTTTTTTATTGGGTCTAAAGAAGTAGGCATGTCTTCATAGGAGCATTAATTGATACAAATTCTTTCATGAGAAATTTGGCAAAATTTAAAATATACAAGTAGCAAATGATCCTAAAGATATACTTTAATGTCTATGTAGATGTATACAGATGTTTTCTATGCCATTAATTTTAATAGAAAAATATACAAACAACCTAAATACCCATTATGAGAGACAGGCTAAGTAAATTGTGATATATTTCTATAATGAGATATTAAGTAGATTTTAATGAAACTGAAATAATTTTGTATTTACTACTAGGTAAAGATACTCAAAGAGTATTTCTACGTGGAAAAATACAAAATTATGCCTATATTTTTTTTCCATTTGCCAAAAAAATAAAAGCATATATAAGCAGATATATAGATATACCCAGTAATCGAAATTTTCTGGAAAGGAAATAAACTGTTGTTGACAGTGGCCTCTGAGTGCATATGGAATCTTGAATAAGAGAGAGTTCAATCTACTTTTTATAGCCTTGTGAACAATTTATATATATATATATATGTTATCATATATGTAATATTCTATATGATTATATTTTACATTTTTTATACTATTTTATAATATATATTTAAAATCAATTGTAATTTCCATAATCAAATAATTTGAGTTTTTCAAAATTATCAAAATACACATTTTAAAAACAGCCTGAGAGTCTCTCAAGTAACTATAAGTGAAATTTCCAGTTTGTGTATCTTAAAACATAGATTTAAAACACAAATTGGCTTATATTATACAATCAAGATTGTATTAAAATGCAACAGTATTCAGTTGCTTTAAAGAGTGTGTTTTCATTACCTCTCAAAAGTAGATTAGAGGTTAAAATAGGCTATTGGGGAAATATCCAGCCTATTTCTACTCAGATTTCTTTATAATAAGATTCTTCCCTAATTACAAGAATATGTGATTGAGTAGCATCAAACTAGCAATAGAGCCCTCAACAAAACACTATTTTATTCTTGAAAGCATGTATAACCCAAGTTAATACAGCTATAGCTACAGCAATATACTTTCACAGGACTATCTTTTAATTACCATGTGAGCTTTCAGTAGAATTCTCTTCAGAGTAATGATGATATGTATTTTTATGTATTTCTATGTTAGGTCCTGGAACAACATAGAAAGGGAACAGAAACTAATCTCAATCAAATAATCTCAGGCAGTTTTAGCACTGTCATGGTCTTTTGCTGAATAGTACAGAAACAAAAGATATGAACAATTTCAGCAAGGCACCAATAACTGTTGTTTTGAACAAGACCTGTTTCTAACATTTTTAAAATTATTATCACATGTTGTCAGGTTGTAAGATAATCAAGTCGTCAAGAAAATGATGATTTGAGTGCATAGGTATGTGCCAAGAAATGAACAAGTTTTCTAGGACTATAATGGTTACCAACATATCTAGTCTTTGACCCAATGGATGCTGAAGTCTGGAGTCCAGACAGACATTAAATAAAAAATTGCAAAGGTGTGATTAATGGTAGCAGAGAAATATAGGGGTTTTGGGAACCTAACCTATTCTTGGAGGTCTTGAAGTTGCCTGGATGGAAGTGGTATTGAATTGCTACATGAATAATATGTGAAAGGTGTTAAATAAGTGGAAGGAATAGAATGTGTGAGGAATCATGGCCCAGAGCACATTAGAGGATATGAAACAAGGCCACTGTTTCTGAAACATAGAAATCTGGAGACAAGGTGGAGAGCTGGACTAGATGGGAATAGAGATATGGAAGTTTCCCCTCTACTGACATCCCCACTCTAAACTCAGAGATCTTTGCCTTATGTCTCTTACCTCCTATTTTGGGTGAATTCTTTACTAATTGTAAGAACCATATAAACATCTTAGTGCTGTGTTTCCTGCATGTGTGTTCTGGTCTCTAGGGCTGCTGTAACAAAGTACCACAAGCTAGGTAGCTTAAACAATGGGAATTTATTGTCTTAGATCTAGAGGCTAAGTCTGAGATCAAGGTGTTGATGGAGTTGGCGCCTTCTGAGGCTGTGAGGGAGAATCCAATCCCTGCCCCTCTCCCAGCTTCTGACAGTTGGCTGGCAATCTTTGCTGTTCCTTGGCTTATGGGTGAATCATCAGCTGCCTTCATCTATCTTCGCGTGGTGTTCTACCTGTGGGCATGTCTCTGTGTCCAGTTTCCCCCTCATATAAGGACACTAGTCATATTGGATTAGGGCTTTCTCCAATGACTTCATTTTGACTTGATTTTTTCTGTGAAGAACAAACTCCAAATAAGGGTCACATTTAAGGATGTAGGGGTTAGAACTCCCAACATACCCTTTTTGAAGGGACAAAATTCATCCTGTAACAATGTTAAACCTTAAGGTTTTCTATGAATATTAAAATTACCCATCAAATAAGAGAAAAGTAGTGACAAAACATTTTAAAACAAAAGAGACTGGTGATTATTATTATAAAACAAGAGGCTCTGCTGAGTGGATAGAGGAATTTGGGATGACAGAAAAAGAGATATCACAATGCTTTTTTGCTTTTTCCTGACAAAAATCCTAACTAGAACAGTATTGATTTTATTTATCCTCTTCCTCCACCTATTCACTGAAATTCCAAAACCTCCTTCAATTCTGATAAAAAACAATTTTAAACAACTGCTATTTCTTTATGGTACAATAAAAGCATTTTTAGTAAGTTTTTCTAAAATAACAGACAACTGATATTGGAGAAAGCTTTAAAATATTAAAATTAAGGCAGGTAAAAAACCTGAAATATATCAAACTGATTTTTACTATATGCTAGCTGAAGATCATTTTATGCTCAAAATGTGGAGCAACAAGGACAAATCAAAATAAAATGTTTTCTTTAAATTTAAACCAAAGAAGATAAATTTTGAAACTTAATGAGATTTTTTTTCAAGTTGTTTCTTCTGCTTAGAGAGCCTTCTGCTTAGAGTACCCTTAGATGGTTGTGTCCCTGAAAAAGATGTCAAAGCTTTAATTTCCAGTACCTCAGAATGTGACCTTATTTGGAATAAGTCATTGCATCTATAATTTGTTAAATTAAGATGAGGTCATAATGGAATAGAGTGGGCTCTTAATCCATATGACTAGTGTCCTTGTGAGAAGAGAAGAGACACATAGGTAGGAGGTGGTCTTGTGAAGATGAGGTCAGAGACTGGAGTTAAGCTGTTACCAACCAGCGAATGCCTGGAACTAGCCAAACCTGGAAGAGGCCCGGAAGGATCTTCCCCCAGAAGATTCTGAAGGAGAGTGGCCCTCCCAGTACCTTGATTTAGGACTGCTAGAATTGGCAACTTTACAGAATACATTCCTGCTCTTTGAAGCCTCCCAGTTTGTGGTGTCTTGTTATGACAACCTTAGAAAACTAATAGACATTCTATTTATTTTTCCTCCTGAAAAATCTCATTTATCCTAGATCAAGATAAAATGTTACCCTCCTACACTGCTGATGGAATGTAAATTAGTTCAACCATTGTGGGAAGCAGTATGGAGGTTCCTCAAAAAGCTCAAAATAGACATACCATTTGACCCAGGAATTCCACTTCTAGGAATTTACCCTAAGAATGCAGGAGCCCAGTTTGAAAAAGACAGATACATGCCTATGTTTATCACAGCACTATTTACAATAGCCAAGAAATGGAAGCTACCTAAGTGTCCATCGGTGGATGAATGGATAAAGAAGATATGGTACATATACACAATGGAATATTATTCAGCCATAAGAAAACAAATCCTACCATTTGCAACAACATGGATGGAACTAGAGGGTATTATGCTCAGTGAAATAAGCCAGGCAGAGAAAGACAAGTACCAAATGATTTCACTCATATGTGGAGTATAAGAACAAAGAAAAACGGAAGGAACAAAACAGCAGCAGAATCACAGAACCCAAGAATGGACTAACAGTTACCAAAGGGAAAGGGACTGGGGAGGATGGGTGGGAAGGGAGGGATAAGGGCAAGGAAAAAGAAAGGGGGCATTATGATTAGCATGTATAATGTGGGGAGGGGGCATGGGGAAGGCTGTGCAACACGGAGAAGACAAGTAGTGATTTTACAGCATCTTACTAAGCTGATGGACAGTGACTGTAGTGGGGGGACAGGAGGGACTTGGTGAAGGGGGGAGCCTAGTAAACATAATTTTCTTCATGTAATTGTAGATTAATGATAACAAAATTTTTAAAAAATGTTATTTCTTCTGTGGAGCTTTGTCTGACTCTACCAATGAATGGATACTGAGTTTTTCTAGTTCCCATACTTTCACTGTCTTTTAAAACACTCTTTGGCCAAACTGATTATTTTGTAATATTTTTAGGTATTTGTGTTGGCCTCTATTCTGAACTCTGATTCTTTTGTGGGTTAGGTAGATGTTATAAGCCCCAGATATTTTTTATCCAATTTTGATTAATATTAGAGTTGGTACCTGAGATCACCAATGTCAAGCTAATATATATGGTGATAAAATTTTAATGAGACTATTTAAGAAGCTGTTCACACAAGTGGTTTTGATCATGCAAAGCAATGGATTATCCATTATTTTCATTTACAAAGAGAGATAATGAAGCCTAGCAAATATTTACATGGCCATTATAAATTGAAACTTAAGTGAAATCTATACCCATTCTGTATCTTCCTTCTTTAAAATATATTTTTTTCTAAAAAGAGGGAAAGATCTTTTCCATAATACTGAAAGGGTTGAATAGTTCTAAGGACAATTAACTTGCAACCTTGAGATTTTGAATGTCTGTTTCAGAATAGAACAACTTTTAGAATTAAAGAAAGCTGTTCATTCAAAATGATAAGCTTTGTTTGGCATGAGGTTGATTTTCTCACCACTCCTGTGATTAATAACCTTCTGACTCTGACCTCATTCATCTGGTTCTGATCAACTCAACTATTCTAAAGATGTATTAGGGTTCTCCAGAGGAACAGCACCAATAATTTCTATATAGATATATAGAAAGAGATTTATTGTGAGGCGTTTGTTCACACAGTAATTGCAGCTGAGTAGCCCCACAATCAGTCATCTGAAAACTGGAGAACTTGTGGTATTGTTCCAGTCTAAAACCAAAGGGCTGAGAATCAGGGAAGGGCTAGCAACCGATGATACAAATCCCAGTTCCAATCTGAAGGCCAAAGAACCACGAGTGCCAGTGTCTAAAGGTAGGAGAAATGGATGTTCAGCTCAGACAGAAAATAAATTCACTCTTCCACCTATTTGTCCTATTTGGGCCCCCTTCAGATTGGATGATGCCCACCCACTTTGCTGAGGACAATCTTATTTACTCAGTCTACTGGTTAAAATGCTAGTCTCCTCTGGGGACACCTTCACAGAAACACCAAGAAATGTTTTACCAGTAATCTGAGCATCCCTTAGCACAATAAAGCTGACACATAAAATTAAACTTCACATAAAGGCTATAGTGTTTTAAAACAGGTTACCTTCTCCAAGTAAAATAAATGCGCCTGGCAAATTCAACTTTAAAGACGATAGTGAACAGTGATTTCCATCATATTCTAAGGTTGTATAATGTATTCTCATTATCGCACCTGAGGTATACTGGATTTTTAGCAAATATATTCTGAATGAATGTACAAATGGTCTTATGGATATAAGAGAAATAAAAAGCTAGTGAAAAGGAAAGACCATTCTTTTTTGGACAAATAGGAATAGATTTCAATTGCTGAGAAATGATTGAACTTTTATTTAGGATTTATATTTCGTATTTACATAGTGCAGTGATTTTTGGTGTCAAAACATTGGCCCATCAATAGGGGCTGAAAATATGTTTGAATCTTTCAGTAACCTAAAAGCAACTGTTAAAATCCAGAATATGAAGGATGATAAATTTGTCTGCTTTAGAAGCTTAATTCTCTTTTATGAGCAGCACTAATCATCTCAGACTGTGCAACTACTGAATCCAGTAGATGTGTAAAAGAAAAATCAGTCCTAAAAAAAAATATAGGGCATTTCATCAGAATATCCAGCCAGGACTCATTTTGATTACAAATGGCAGAAATCCAACTGGAACACACTTACTCAGAGAGTGGACTTTACGGCTTACCTCACCAGACTTGCGGAATCATAATACATCAGCTATGCTCTGAGGTGACTGAGGACAGGGATCTTGAAAGGCATCAGGTGTTGTTGCGCATTCTCTGTGTTTTTGTCTTGGAGTTTTTGCTCATTGTCCAGGCATTTTACAGCTGTTTAGCTAATTCTCTCTGTCCCTGGCCACTCTCAGGCTAGGGTATTTTCAGTTTTGCTCTGCAAGGGTCTTTGCACATCATACTTCAGTCCTCAGATTTAAAATGTCGTAGAGGAATACACTGATTAGTCTGATTTTGTGCAAGTGTCCAAAAAAATGCCACTAGAGTTGTTGGATACAATGACTAGTGATTCCCTCTACAACATGGTTGGGGTCAGGAGAGGGACAATCCACCCAAGTAAGAGGATGCCATGCTGTTACTGGGTCATCCGGTAGTTAAGCAAATTAATCAGTCTGAGACTATTAGCTAGAAACTGGTTAACCTTTAATAGAAAGAAACCTAATCTACCAGACTTTATAAAATTTACGTTAACATAAAGTGATAGATTTCTTGATTTCTGTTTGTGTGTATGTGTGTTTGAGAGAGAGAGAGGAGAGAGCGCCCAATACTTTGTTTCTTACTGGTTCTGGAAAGAATTATTTTTGTTTCTTTTTGTTTGTTTGTTTTTAGAAAATAGGTGTTAGAGATCTCCTGTAGTAAAAGAGCATTTAAGTATTTCAGGATGCCTAGTGGACCTCTAGAGAAGTGGCAAAAATCCTAGCCCAGGAATGCAGGTGTTTGTGTACACTTCAGTGTGGATTGGCCCTCGTGTGCTGAGGTCATCCACTGCGGTAGTGTGTACAGCTTTGGGACAAATACAAGAATCGTGAGTGAGGAGGAGTTCACCTGCTTGGGTATCCAAGGCAACTGAATCAATGCTGATGATTAGTTATCTGACAGTTCTACAGATTATTCTCACATTTCAATTTTTATAAAAGTCAATAGGCCATTGTGAATAATATATAATTAGTCAGTTCAATTTTTTGTGGGTAGACCACTAGCCACTGAAATAAAAAGTTGTATTCCAGAGTGAATGGAATATGCATATAAAATATAACTAAAAATAAGCATTAAAGAGAAGTCATAAGGAAAGTTTATAAGCAGAGACACTGTGATAGTTCCTTAAAACACTATGTATTCCACTATATTTAGTTTTTTTATTGTGATAAAAAAGCATATAACATTAAATTTACCACCTTACCCATTTTTAAGCGTTCAGTTCTATAGTGGTTAAGTATATTCACATTGTTATGTATCAGATCTCTAGGACTATTCAACTTTTAAGTCTAGTTAGGATTATAGTTCTATAAAATTAGACTTATGTTTCTCAAATTTGGAAGGAACTTAAGAAAATTCAACAGAATTTTGTTCTAGGATATGATCCCAAGTTTGATACTATTGTGAATTTTTGGTGCTCAGCTCGTTAGGAACATGCTTTAAGGAGGCTTAACCATAAGTTTATATGATCAAGTGGAAAGTAAAGGAGCAGAAAAGAGGGAGTGTTTTAGTTAATTAGATAAATTAATAAAGCAGGAAAGAGGGAGTGTGTTAGTTGGTTTTTATGGTTTACTCTATTCTGTGCCACAGGGAAAGGTATATATAATGCTAAATTAGAGCCTCTATTTTGATAAAACACACCAGTGTTCATAACGTAATGAATAAACTGATTAATTCTATTTTTATTTTCCCAAACATTTTTAGGTTTGTAGTATCCTCATAGCCAACAGGTTTAATTCATATAAGGACAGTCCTAAATGGCTCTTCTCCAAAAACACAGAGGATAGAGCTGTGTGTGTATTTTTGCAGTAAAGACTCAACATGTGGCTCTCAGTGAGAAGAAAGCTTATCATTAGAAACCACAGAGAGCTGTGCCAGCAGCCTTCATACCGTCTAAACTTAAAGGGTCTTCCTTACATATATGGAGGACATACAAACATCTTCTGGAGTCAGAGAGTTTCCCACTCCTTTACGTGATATACATTAACTCAGGAAAGTCAAGAACAATGATTTATATTGAGAAAAAGCAGAGGAGCCAGAAGCCAAACTTTAAAAAAAAAATCAGTTTTACTGAGATAAATTTAGACACAATAATCTTTACTAACTTAAGTGTACAATTTGCTGAGTTTTGACAAATGTATTCAATGATATAACCACCACCACAATCATAAATATTTCCATCACTCCAAAGAGATCTGCCCCTTGAGGCCTTGCCACTTCCTGTCTTCTGTCAACCAATGACCTACTTCATGTCGTTAGTTTTGCCTCTCCTAAAATTTTAAATGAATGGAATTCAGTACAGCCTTTTCTGTCTAGCTTTTCATTTAACATAGTGCCTTTGGAATCCATCCATATTGTGTGTACATTAATAGTTTGTTGAATTTTACTTTTGACTACTATAAAATTATACAGATTACTACAGTTTGTTTATGCCTTCAGTATTCACTAGTCAATGGACATTTGGGATGTTTTACTTACTAAGAATAAAGCTGTCATAGAAATCTAAGTAAGAGTCTTTGTATGGACATATCCTTTTATTTTTCAACTAATCTGAGAGTCCGTCAATAGGGCATATAGTATGTGCATATAGTATATTCATATACCTTTTTTAAAAAATGCCAAACTGTTTCAAGAGTAGCTGTAACAGTTTGCAGTGCTAGAAGCAATCTGTAGCTCCAGTTGCTACAGTCAACAAAACTTAGTATAATCAGCCCCATTAATTTTAGCCATTATAGTGTGTGTGCACTGTAATCTTATTGTGGTTTTAATTTGCATTTTCGTAGAGACTAATTATTTTTATGTGCTTATTTTCTTTGGTAAAGTGTTTGTTCAAATGCTTTGCCCAATTCTTATTGGAGTGTATGTCTTATTCAAACTTATTATTGAGTTGTAAAATATTTACAAATTATACTCCTGAACTTACCATACTTCTGTTTTGCAAATATTTTCTCCTAGTCAGGGACTTGCCTTTTAATTTTCTTAATAGTGTCTTTGGAGCACCTTTTGACATTTTAGAATTTTATTTTAAAATAATTTTACATTTAATAAATGTGGCAAAAACTGCGTTCTCCCATGCTATGCATCCAGTGTCCCCTAATTTTAACATTTTACATAACCATGGTATGTTCATTAAAACTAAGAGAATAACATTTCTCTAACACTACTAACTAAACTACAGATTTTATTCCATTATCACAGTTTTTCTGCTAATGTCCTTTTGCTCTTCCAGGGTCTGGTTTAGGACATCACATGTCAATCATACCTCCTTGGTCTCTCCCAATCTGTGATGATTACACAGTGTTTACTTTTTTTTTTTTTTTTAGTGACTTTAACACTTTTAAAGAGTATTGGTCAGGTGTTTTGTAGAACATCATTTCGTTTTGTCTGATTTTTTTGTAGAATTGGATGTTCCTTCATTATTAAATAACAATATGTGCCTTTTAATTGAATACTTAGACCATTTATATCTATTTTGAATATCAATAGGACTCGGTTAAATTCTGTCATTGTGCTGTTTGTTTCTGTCACATCAGTTTTTAAAATTTTTTTCTACCAGTTTTGTCTTCTTTTAATTTTCTTAAGATTTTTTTTTCTTATGTCTTATTTGTCATACTCTTTTAAAAAAGAGATTTTTCTAAAGCAGTTCTCATATGGTTCGTCTTTGGATCACCAAAGTCAGATCTCTTGGTAATTTGTTAGGATAGTCATATTCTTAGCCCTTACTACAGACTTAGAGAATAAACTATGGGGTTGGGCCAAACTATTTCTGATTAATAAGTCCTCCAGGTTATTCTGATAAACTCTGCAATTTTATAGTGTATATTTTCTACAATTTATGGTATATATTTTAATCTTGCCTACTTTCAGTTAATATTATACTGCTTCATTAAAGTATAAGCACCTTGTTACAATGTACTTCCATTATTTCTTTCTCATCTTTTATCCTATTGTCATCATAAATTTTAACTCTACCTGTAGTAAAACCCACAATACTTTATTATTACTACTTTTAAAAGTCAATTTTATGTTAAAGATATTAAAAAGTGAGAAAAATATCTTTTAGTTTACATATATATTTGACATTTCTAAAGACTCTTTATCCCTATGTGTAGATCCACATTTAATTTGTAATACTTTTTCTTCCACTTGAAGAACTTTATTCAACTCTTTTTTTATGTGTGTTTGTATTCTAGGGATGAATTCTCTTAGCTTTTGTTTGAAAAAGTATTTTACTTTTTAAAAATAATTTTTATTTATTATAATTTATATATGATGTTAATATATAATATTAGTACTAATTATTACAGTTCTTATAAATTACTTTTGTGATGGTGTTTATACAACATTGAGTAAAGTTTCTCTGTTCACTAGTGTCAGAGTTACAGAGACTGTTACAAAAAGGTTCCCAAAAAGATCTGCCTAGACCTTGAGGCTCCAGCCCCCTTGGTATAGCTCGGTTCTGTCTTGCGGATTGAGAATCTTGAAATATTCATAATCCCATTCTGGAAGCATGAAACTGCATGTACTTGCAGAGTAGCCACAGGGTGGAAGCTCTAGGCCAGTTTGCTAGCTAGCTTGCTGCCAGAGCTACCACACAAGCCCAGGAACTGCTCTTGCCTTCCTGGAAATGCTAGAAAAAGAGTTACCTCCATCCAAGCTATCTCAGAATTTTCAGCCTCATCTCAGAACCCCAGAACTGACATTGCTGAAGATTGAGTCTCAGTGAGGATCCCTGACCTGGCTGAGCTTCTAGTGAAATTACAAGTCCCTTCCAGGGTCCAGGTAACTCTTGTGCTTGTCTAGAAGACCCAGAGAGGATGCCCCCGTAGTACCACCAGAGCTGCTAAAACATTTTCGAAGTCTACCTGGGTGCCCAGGAACCACTTCTGCTTTCCTGGAAAAGTTGAAGAAAGTGCACCTTGCATTTGAGTTATCCTTAGAATTTCCAGCCTTGCTTTAGAGTCTAGAGCTTGTTGGGATATTTTAATTGCTAGTTGAATCCAGAAACAAGATTCAGACTACAGAGAGTAGAGAAGAATTAATATATCCTCATATTAAGGACACTTGAAAGTTTATACAATCAGTGAAACTGCCCACAAGCAAAATGAAAAGTCAAGGAAATGTTTGGGCTTTTTTGAAAGCTAGATTTTAAAAAATTGAAAATTCAGAACCATAGGCCTTCTTTCATGTGGATTTGGCATTCAAATTTATACAACCCATATTGTCTGTAAAACTGTCAGCAAAGATATTAGTTTTTAGTGGCCTAAGGGTTAGGAAGTCTACTGTGTATGTGAGAGAAGCAAAGCAAATTATGTCTAGTGGAAAAACCTCCACTAGGCCCCCCAAGGAAATGCACAAATACATCATTGTTAATACAAGCTCAGAATTCAAGGTGCAGGACATTTGAGGACATTGTGTAACAGTATGCAAGAGTTAGAAAAACAACACATTGACGGATGAGACTTGCAAGATTTCAAATAATTGAATAAAAATATGTGAAGAAATAAAAGAGGGAATAGAGAATACTAGAATGAAGTTTTAAAAGATCAAGAAGCTTTAAAAAGAACCAAAGGGAAATCAAAGATGTAATAATTGAAATAAAAAATGGAACAGATTTTAACAGAAGATTAGTTATGTAGAGAGATTTAGTAAACAGGAAATTTATCTGAATAAATTGCTAAGGAGGTACACAATGAGAAAATATGATGGAAAAACACAAAAAGACTGAGATTCATGGAGGATGGAATATGGTCCATAGAGTTCGAATTAGAGTTGCAGAGGAAAACACCAAGTTTAATGGGAGAAAGGCAGGTAACACCTGAGTGTCCCAGAGCTGACAGAATATACATCCTCAGTGTAGAAAACAAAATGAAACCCAAATAGGTTAAGTGAACAAGGGCCCACAGCCAGAAATACTGAATTGAAAAACAGAACTCAAAAGACAAATATAAAGTATTGAGACCAACTGGAGGCAGGAACATGCAGGCTACATACAAGGAACTATCAGTTACACAGAATACAGATGTTTTAGTACACAACTAGAATGCGGTGGAAAAATATACTAAAATATTGAAAGCAAATGTGTGTCAAGATAGAATTTTAAACCCAGGTGAGGTACAGTTCAGTAATGTATGTGAAATAAAGGTTTGGTTTTTTTTTTGTATAATCATTGTAGGTAATTTTATCACAATTTACGTAAAGAAGCCAAAGAAAAGTGACTAAAGACATAAAATAATTGAACAACACTACAAGTAAGCTTCACTTAATGGAATTATATAGAACCTTAGACAGAAGAGCTAGGTAATATATATTCTTTTCAAGAACATGCAGGTTATTTATGTAAACTGGTATATATTGAGCCATAAAATGAGTCAGAACTACTTTCAAAGAACCTGAGATCATATTAAGATCATATATTAATTGCAATCATTGAAGATAATAAAATTCAGGTATAGAGAAAGGACAAAAAAGAGCAAATATATAGCCATACATTAAGAAGAAATAAGCACATAAATAACTCAAGATCCAATTAAGGACTAATAGTAGAAATCATAGAATCCAAAAATAAAGTAAAAAACAAACCTGTCTCACCTCAAAAATATGTGGATGCAGGTCAATTAATACCTAAAGGAAAATTTGAAACAGGAGTAAACTGGAAAAACAATAGAGGAGGTCATCAGTCATCAGATTAAAGATTTCAAAAAAATTCCAGGAAGACAAAAAGCAGAAGGAATCTAAGAAACTAATGTCTGACAATTTTTGATTGAATGCTACCTATTTTACTTTGGATGCTTGGTGTTTTGCATTTATAAAAATGTTCTTGAGCTTTGTTCTGGAAAGCAGTTATTTGGAAACAGTTTGATACTTTTGTGTCTTGCTTTAAAGCTTTGCTATCATTTGGTGTAGGGCCAATTTTGTCTCCCTGTGATGCAAAACATTCAGTTCTCTAAGCCCCAAGTTTCACAAATTGGCTGATGAGAACAGAAATTATTCTGGCCCTATGTGTGATCTCCAGTTATTGTTCCATTTATCTCTCCAGGCTTCTGGGAGTCTTTTTAATCTATATGCCTTGTCTTTTTAAAATTAAACTTTTAATTTTGAGATAATTGTAGATTCACAGGAAGTTGGAAAAATTAGAGTCCATGTATCCTTGCCCAGTCTTACTCAATGGTCCTAATAATGGACATTTAGCAAAACTACAGTACAGTATCTCACAGCAGCATATTGGTATTGATACAACCAAGATATGGACATATTCATCACCAGAGGGATCACTCAGGTTACATACCCACTTTCTTCCCTATTCCTCACCCTCTCCCCATATGTAAACTCTGGAAAACATCGGTTATAAGTGAGAAAGATCTCATTATCATTTATAGAATTTTTTATTTAAAGAATGTTCTATAAATTGAATCATATAATATGTAACCTTTTGTGATGGGCTTTTTTCACTCTATTCTCTGGAGATTCTTTCAGATTGTTGAATATTTCAATAGTTAATTCCTTTTTATTGCTGAATGGTATTCCATGGTATGGATGCACAACAGGTTTTTTAAACCATTCACCTGCTTAAGGACATCTGGGTCGATTATTCCTGTTTTTTTTACTATTACAAATAAATCTGTTGTGAACAATTATATGTAGGATTTTGTGTAGCTATCAGTTCTCCTTTCTCTGGGATGTATGACCAGGAATACAATTTCTGGGTCATATGGCAGTTGTAAATTTAATTTTTTGAGAAACTAACA
Source organism: Manis pentadactyla (assembly GCF_030020395.1). NCBI lineage: Eukaryota > Metazoa > Chordata > Mammalia > Pholidota > Manidae > Manis > Manis pentadactyla. Next base: position 123,854,072 of record NC_080025.1, read on the forward strand.
AGTTGTCTTCAGAATTGATGTGCTATTTTACATGCCCACAAACAATGTTTGAATGATTCAGTAGAAGTTGGATTAGTAGATATCAGATCTTCACCAGCATTTGTAAATATTTTTAAATTTTAGTCATACTGTTAGGTGTGTAGTGATAGTTCATTTTGGTTTTGATTTAAATTTCCCTAATGGCTGATAATGTTGAATATCTTTTCAGGTGCTGACATGTCACCTGTGTATCTTCTCTGATGAAATGCCTCTTCAAGTCATTTGCATGTTTGTTTTGAGAGTTCTTTCTTTGTTCTTGTTACTAGTCCTTTGTCAAATATGTAGTTCACCAATATTTTTTCCCACTTGATAGTTTGCCTTTCAGGTCTCTTAACAGATTCTTTCACTGAGTAAAAGTTTTTAATTTTTGACTTCTAATTTATCAGATTTTCCCTTTATGGGTCATACTTTTGGTGTTCAGTCTGAGAATTCTTTGCCTTGACCTAGACCCTGAAATTTGTTTCCTGTTTTTTCTTTTCTATAACTTGTATAGTTTTACACTTTATTGTCACATCTATGATCCATTTTGGATTAATTTTTGTGTATGGTGTGAACCTAGGTCAACATTCATTCTTTGCCTGTAGACTTCCAAATGCTCCAGCACCATTTTTGAAAACACAATCTTTCCTCCACTGGATTTCTATTGTTATTGAATGGAACTGTAAAGAAATTTTAAAAATCACTTCTTTATCTTATATGAAGAGAAGACCAAGGCTTACCTGATATGTGGTGAAAATTTGATATATAAGTTAGAGAATAAATAAATAAAACAAAATTGACCAAAAGGACACAGAGGAAATAAGAAAAAAAGAAATCTAAAAAGAAGAAGGAGTAAGAGAAGGAAAAGAACAGGAGGACAATTTTGAAAAGATATGTCCTTGTTATAAGGGTAAGATGTCATGAAATAGAGCATAAGAAGCAGTTTTTGAATTTAAAAATATTTACTATATATCTTTTAAAAATCCACTAGTATCATATTTTTGTGAAATGATAAAAGTAAAATCCAATTTTTACAAACACCACACTTTAATCATAATCAAATTTCATTCTAATGAACACGTTGTCATTCACAGAAATCACATTCAGAGCTGTAGCACCTCATGATGAAATGTGGCTCAGACTAGCTTCTTTGTAATGAATTAAAATGAAAATTGCTTTTATCTCAAGAAGAAAAGCAGTGCCCAAACATAACTTTCATCTTGTAAGTTCCCGACCTATTAGAGGGATCATTTTATTTTGCTGGGCTATTTGTGAATTCATTTTTTAAATGGGCTGACGGGTTTTGGAATTTTGGAGCAAGGAGTACGGTTGAAAGGTAGTATCATTTTTATAGGAAGTCAAGGAAGTCAAATGTAGAGTTCAGTTTACATTTGCCCTTTAGTTGTCCAAATCCAGAAATGTCATATCACATAATTGTAAGCCAGCAAAGCACTGTTTATAAAGAAAATCTTATGTAGGATTTTGCTTTGAGTAGATTTCCTAATCACCTAATCAAGAAAACTGTGTTATTATAGGGGTCTATATATATAGGGGTAAGTTTTACTAATGATATTCAAAAGGGAAAGATTTTACTATACTGAAATGTATTTATTGTCTTCTAACAGATTAAATATTTGGGGCAATTATCAATTTTCAATGATATATCTCTTGTGTTATGTGTAAAATACCTGGAGATCTCAGTCATAATTCCAGTTCTGCCACCAAGTGATTGTGACCTTGAGAAATTATACGTATTCAATTACTCAAATTGCCTTTTAAAATAATGTTTCCATATCTGACATTTTAATGGGAGGGTGTTGCAACAACAACATCTGAGATATGTATATATCGCAATGATGAGTATTGCAATTCCTGTCAGAATTTGTAAACCCTTCATGTATATTCTGATCATTGGTGAACAATTTAACATAACTATCAGTTACAATTATTATTAGTAACCTTGGGGATATTTGTTCATATTTGAGTGCAAAGTGGCTCAAAAATCTATGTACCCTCACTATTTTCAAAACGCATTAAATCTTCATATACAGATCCATATGCTGTGTTTTGTTATATTCACTAGTTTTCATTAATATCCCTCTAACAGTGGAATCATAACCCATTGCTTTTAAGGCTGGTGAGTTCTACAAAGAAAATAAAATTAATTGCTCCTCTTTTTTATCATGCAGACTCTTTTCAACTTAATTTTATGGATTAAAATCACAGTGAAAAAATATATTAATCCTTTAGTAAATTAGTTATTGTTTTATACAGTAAGTATTCATATACATTTACCATAATATTCACCTTTTCAGATACTTTATTCTTTTCTGAATGTCCATGTTCTTTTTTTCCCTAGGATCATTTCCCTTTTGCCTGAGGAATTCATTTTAGTATTTTGTTTTTTTACATTTTGTGGTTGCTAGGGACTGGGGGAATAGGGAAATGGGGAGCTGATAATAAATGGGCATAAAGTTTCATTTAAGCAATATGAATAGGTTTTAGAGACATGATGTCTATAGGAAATTATACTGTACACTTAAAATGTGTTAATATTGATCTATTGGTAACAGATTATTTACTTATTTTTTATTTGGAAAAGGGGTTAATTTTTTTCCTTCACATTTGAAGGAAATTTTTACTAGTTCTAGAACTCTAGGTTTGCAATAGTTTACTTTCAGCATTTTAAAGATGTTATTTTATCAGCTGCTAGTTTAATTGCATCTCTTTGAAGAAACCATATTATTCTCCTGCCTATAACTGTTTTCAAGATGTTTTTCTCTTTATCTTTGACATTCAGCAATTTTACTATAATGTGTCATGTGTAGTTTTTTTACTTATTGCTTGACACCTTTTATTAGTTTGGGAAAGTTCTTGACCATCAATTCTTTAAGTATTTCTTCTTCTTTCTCTTCTCTGGTATGGGACTCTAGTTAGACTACATTAGACATTTCAATCTCTCTTATGTTTCTCTCCAAAGATAATTTACACCATCATTCCATCATTTGCCAGGCTCAGAGGAACAGATCATCCCAGTCCAATTAGATGGAGCTGGTTGACTGCTGGGTCTTTCCTTCCTTCATTCCTACCTCCACTCCTCCTCCTCCTCCTTTCTCCCTCCCAGACCCTCAATTCTTATTTTTCATTTTATGTTTCTCCCTGGATTTCCCCTCACTCCTAACTTCTATCCCTCCATTAGGTGCAAATGTGCATTTGGGAATTTGTATAGGATCTCTCCTATTTAGTGATTTCTGGATCTCAATTTTTGTGTTTGCAATACAGTGAGCTATCCAAAAGCTGTTGGCATTTCAGATATTTCTGCTTGGCTTCTTAGTCCCTTCCTTTTGGCAAATGTGTTAAGGGAAGTCCTGGCAGGAGATGTCTGTTTCACTTCGCTGTGTACTCTTTCTTGGGGATCTAGTTCATCAATTTCTGGATAATTTGGCAATCCCAAACTCAGTATTTTTCTTTGAGTTTCTCAGTGATTGTTTTGAGCATGTTGGATTTTCCACTGGCAGCAGAGGTCCTTAGTAGCCTTTCTCATCATTTTGCCTCTTCCAAGACTCGGTAGAGATCTGAAGGGCAAAGAAGCATGCAGAAAGATGGGGCTACCTCCGTGTGCTTCCCTAGTTTCTAAGATCTGATGCCTTAATTACTGGCTTGCAGTCGTAGCAACACAATGCCTTCCAACAAGGGCTGGGCTGTTTTTAATGGGTATGCAACCCTGGGTCTTGAGCAAAGGAAGGAACCACAGAAGCAGAGCAGCATTCTGTGCAGAGTCAAAACAAAATGTAAGGGTGAAATATGTGGAGCATGTCTGCAGGAAAAGAACTGTTTTTCTTCAACTGGAGTAAATATGAAAAGGACGTGGTGTTATGGACACTAGAGAGAGGGGAAGCAGAACATGTAAATAGTTTTCCTTTCTATTTGCCATTTTAAAGTGCTAACAGTCTTTCATTAGTCTCCTCCAGTGGACTGGGTAGAAGTGTTAGAAACGAACATCTCCTGTATCTGCCCCATATTGAATCCGTAATAGACTCCACCTTTTTTTCCCCCCATTACAGTCTGTAAATTACTCTTCCATCTCTGTGCTTCAGGTATCTGAATCAAGTGCATTGAATTAGTGCAAAGAAATCAAGAAGTAAAAAATGAAAAATGAAAATGAAAATAGCATTACAGAAGGGTAGTTTATGATTTTTTTCCCAATGCATTCTCACCGTAGTCATTACATTTCAAAATTTTGGGTCATATTTTATACTTTACTATTCATTTCAACTTGAAAATCTCCTGACAGTAGGCTATTTGTAAAGTATAAATTGGCAATTTGTGTATGCAAGTAAGGCATACAGGCAGTAGATATGTGGCCTTATCATTAAATAATATTATCCTGGAGACAGAACTCTAAGTGCTTTTGCTTCAGTAAACAAACCAGATGTGTTTTTCCTTGGCAAGAATTTTTTAGTTTTCTCAGTTTAGTTGTAAATTTTTAGCTAGTCTATATTGTAACTTTGTAAACTTGATAGTACTGGTTTCCATATAAACAATTACATATAAACCATATGAACAATGTCTGGCATTCACAAAATTAGCAATGGAGAAATAATATTATATTGTTTAGTTTATAGACCCATTAATCCTTCAGAAACTATCACAAATCCAAAGAATGTTTCTCAGTGTTAAGTTTTGTGCTGGGATCTCATCTATAGTAGGTGAAAGAGCTATAAGATTACATGTTGTAAGATGCCCTCCCAGGGGACAGGAAACAGCAGGTACTAGAGAGCAGAGCATAAGATGACCAGGTTCTGCATTGCGTTAAAGAAAGGTGGTCCCTGCAGATATCTCCCCCTGATATCAGGGTATTGTCACATTACTTGGTTTCTATCTATTGTTCAAATTGCATAATTTCAGGCATTTGTTATTTTCAGAAGATATTTTTCAAAAATTATACTTTTTAGAAATGGCTGATGGCAGCATTATCAAGGTGCTGATCTTCTATAAAACATATACCTACATTGATTTCATGGGGATTCTCTCTCATGTTCTGTGGCCTTTATGAGATAGTAGCAAAGGAATACCTCTGAAAAATGGGAGCCATATTAAACCATGGTAAGTTACACTTTAAAATATTTCTTGAAAATAGTAAATAACTATCTGTATGTGGTTTGAAACTTAAAAGTAATTACCTTGATTTTAAAATGAAGAAGTTCTAATTCTTAGTGAAAAATGTTAATATAAATAATAAACATATTTCTTTCTAAAACTAATACCCAAAGAAATCTCAGGTTTATATTTGAGTGTCTTTATTTTGGTTTGTCTTAATTCATTGAATACAATGATTTTTCTTCTGCATATACACAATACATATCTATTTTAATATAACCATCATACTGTAACTCACATTTTTATGTGGTTTTAACATCATAGTATTTGTTCTCCATACCATTAAAGCTGTGTTTGTTAATGTCATCTTAGCAATGATATACTTTCCATCATAGCTATTTGCTATTAATCATTTAATAATTTTTCTGTTATTAGATGTTTAATTTTTATATTTGTTTTATTATGCATCTATATTATGCGCATTTTTGTGCATTTAGCTTTTTATATATATCTCTTGCTGTCTATTATAACCTCTAGATGTGAAATTGGTTTTAAAAATGATACAGATATTTTAAAAACTTGATGTATCTGGCTAACCTAAAGTTAGTGCCAATTTAATCAACTGCAAGTGGCATATGAAAGGACACAACCCTTGCTGTTCTTGATTTAGTAGCTTTCAATCCTACTATTTAGAAATTACATCATTCAGTAAATACAGGAATTCTTAGGTGGCATATTTCAATGTCATTTAGAAGAGGCACCTTTTATTGACTTCATTTAAGAAAGGGTGTGTCCAAAATCTTATGCTATTAACTTATTTGTTCCTTAACAGTAGACAAGGCTTTGGGAATATTTGGTGCTTTACATCTTGAGTTTCAGAGTGTCCGGAGAAGATGTAGAATAATCCAAACTTCAGGACAGAATGGACCTTCTTTATTCAATATCTAATAGGGTATGATCTCATAAGTATGACTATCTTCAAGGCATTTAGCACTTCTCGGTGGCCTTCTGGGGACTCCTCTGAATGGGCATGCTCTTCTGTGCAGTAACCTGGAGATAAAGTGCTTTCCCCATGTGATAGTCTGCATAATATCAGAGCTGGGTTCAGGGTATAAAAGACCCTGGTGCCCGCTATAAACTGTGATGCATCCACTGGCTAGTCTGTGCATCTCTCTCCCATTCAGAGGTGCTATGACCTATGCAAGATTATTACCACCATTAGGGTGGATGAAAGACTGAGAAAACAGTAAAAGGGGGATGTGAGAGTCCATCCAGTGAAATACCTTAAGAGTTTCAAGAATCCTGATTAATTCAACATTCATTCTGAATATATGTTATTCTTACCTCCCCAACCATTCCAGTCATTCTTACTTCCAGTCCTCCTTTAGCCTCCAAAACTAAATGTGGGATGTGTTAAGTCAACTTTTTTTCCCCTACATATTCACTGTTGAGAACAGGATTGTGGCAAATTATACCATAGATTTTCTATTCACACAAGTGTACTCCATCCAAGTAAGATGAATTCTCCGCATATCCATTAAATCATTTTACTTACTAGTCAGATGTTAATACTGCTTCAAATAATGGTTACTGACAAGTACTTTTACTCTTTGTAAATCACTGGTAATGTTTTGCATGGAGCTCCTAAAAACTGCTTTCTTAAGTATGGATTTAAAAGGTGCAGTATTTTCAGTTCTTTAAGAATGAAGATTTTCTTTGGGAGGACGTATCATTCTCTTAACCTAATATAGGCTGTGTCTTAATCATTTCCTTTTGAGGACAAGCAATAGACATGGCATTATTTTTCTACTCAGGTGTAGCTTGTTTCCCCTCTCTGGTTAAAAATATATATTTTTATATTAACAAGGTCAAATTGGAAATTTTAAAATTTTGAACATAAAATGATCATTGCAGAGAACACCACCACTGTCACTTCATATTCTTCTGTCCATCTCCTTATCATCACATAAGCAATACTCCATTGTAAATTGTTTTAACTCTTGCCTCCCCTTTAGTCTGTGGCTTCCTTGACAACAGGAATTAGCCTTTGTCTGTATTCACATTGCCTGAAACAATACCCAGTAGATGTGAGTAGAACAAAAGGAAGGGAAAATGAAAGAAAGGAAACTTTTATGATTGAAAGAAAATCAGTTACATTAGCCTCCCAAGAGAAGCTTCTTATTGTTTGGGGCATAGGCTTTATGTCAGAAAACCCCCAATTTGCTTATTAAATTTAGAAAGTGGATATGTGTGGTGGAAAGAACAATTATCTGTGAGTTGGGAGACTGTTTTGGGAGTCATTTAAATCTTTGAGTATGTTTCCAGTTCTAAAAAGACTTTTGTATAATTTCATATTTTGGTCATCATGAGAATACAAGTATTGGATACTCTTTTTAAAGTCACAAAGGTAATAATGTTTAAATTGACTCACCAAAATTTCACTTGTGCCTGACCATAGTGTCAATACTTTAAATGCAGATTTTCCCCCTTTCTTACAGAGTCTGTTGTTTTTGTTTTATCACATACATATATTAACCTTTAAATATATTGGAATTCTCTAATTTTCAAGTTTATGTTTTTCTTTGTCATAAAACAAGATACTTACAACTCTATTAACTGTCCTTAAATAATTTGAATAGTTATATGTAATTTTTTCATTATTCAGAAATCTAAGTAGCACCTATTTTCATGAGATCATAAAGAAATATTTCCTTTTAAATATGACGTTTATTTTCATTTTGCCAGTTGTATACCTTTCTGGACTTTTGAACATTTTCCTTTCTATTATATACTGAATCATGAGATTCTGTGCATAGTGGAGAAGGTGACATATTTCAAAAGTAAAAATGCTGACCACAAGCCCAAAAAGAGGCAAATGAGAATTCCACCCCAACAGGTCCCTAGGAACAGCAAACAAGACTGCATTGTATTTTACAGTTTAGCAACATGTAAGACATCACTTGCTGTCTTCAGGGCATTTCCATTGGGATGCAGCAGCAATGACTTGTTGACAACTCCTTTTTGTTAGATCGTGGAAATATCCTTGGTTATTTCCAATTGTTTATAGGCATCATGTAAGGGATTACAGCTGTTTTTTTCAATTGCACTTCCCACATGTCACGCAGTCTTTACCTCAGAATTAACACACTCTAAAAAGGAAGCAAAGGTTCTTAGGAGATGTATTGGGCCCCAGATTAGCCAGATTTACATAAACATGATCATTTTTCCATTAAGAAGAGAGCCATAGAGAAATGATCCTCTGCTCTTGGCAGATGTTGATAGAAACTCATCAGTTACGCCTCAAGCTGCTTTGCCATAATCTCAGAGGAAAAAAGTTACCATTTGCTGGTTAGATTTATACCACTTAAATTATGATACCTTTTAAGTAAAGACCGGAATTTCATTAGGAGAAGATGGATTAACTGTGTTATCCATGATATAACTACATATCAAAGGTGAAACATTGCATTTAGACATCTGAATGAAATAAAGAAGCTGTAAAATGTAGGCTTCATCTCCCAAAATTATCCAATAAACTCAGGAAGCCTTTTGAAGAAGGGTAAAAGTATAAATAGAAAGGCAGTCTGACAATAATTATAGCTTTATACACATACTTAATTGGATGAAACTCTTAAATCACGCATGGTAAAGTAGTATGATTTCAGAATTTCATTCCCACTAAATGTGCATTTTAGGTTTTCCTCTTAAGTGTGAACATTAAAGCTCAGCTAAATGTTATGATTTAACATGAGAACTGAAATAGATAAAATGAAAAAATATGTTAAGATTGTGAGGAGAATGCTCTCCTTGTTGCTACTTCAATTTCTGAGGCAGACAGTTGGAAAAACAACTTACCTTAGTTAAAAAAGTAAAAAATCTGTACAAGTATTTTTACTGAAACCTGTCAGAACATTTCCTATGCAATCAACTTTTTTCTAGCTATCTCTGTATGTGTGTGTGTGTGCGTGTGTGTATAGGCTGTATTTGCAATTTGGTGGTATCTATATTCTACAATGTAGAACTAAAATGTGAACCAGTTATCAAATTTATATTCTGTACCAGATACATTCTATCTTTCTCTTGACCTTTAATTTCTTCACTTTTTCTAGTTCCAGCAATTATTTCTCCTTCCACCATATAAATATAGTTTCCCAAAGCTGAGAAGTCTCTGATAACTCTCTTTATATTCTCTCCTTGGAGATGTTATATGGTAAATTTAACTTTCACATATAGAGGGGTGATGGAATTTCCATGACATATTCAATAGGGATCCAACATCAATCAAACTCATAGTCTTGACGAAGAGGTTGTTCTATCTAGCTTTCCTATTTTTATCAATGGTACTTCAATTCTATCAGGTTTGAAAATTTGAGGAGACCCAGATTTATCTACTTTTAAATGCAGATCAATTAAACAAATGAAATATTCTTGAACATCTACTATTCATATACCATTTGGGTCTGTTAAAAATAATAGAATCCAAGAATGAGATAAAAGACTCAGAAGAGGACTCAGAGTCAGGCTTAGTAAATCTTACATTTCAAGAGGTTTAAATAAATGCTATGGAAAATGGGACAGCAGATAACTGGACTCAGAATCAGGTAAGGCTCTTTAGAGAATACACCTTTGAGTTTCTGCTGTGAATATTTAGTACAATTTCAATAGGCAGGGGAGAAAATATTTCACCTGAAGTGTATGACTTCAGCAAAGCCCAGAAAGAGTCAAAGCATCAGGCATATACTAACTAGAGCAAGGGGTCATTGAGAGCCATTAACAGAAATAAGCTTGAGAGTAGAATAGAAACAGCCTTATTTCTATTCTAAGAAGGTAGACTTTATTAAATAGTCAGGAGGAGCTAAGAAAAATATGGGTGTGCTGTGACTAATAATACCTTTTGGCACCTGTTATGGAATGAATTTTGTTCTCCCAAAAAACACTGAAGTCCTGATCCCCAGCATCTTTAATGTGACCTTATTTGGAAATAGGGTCTTTGCAAGTGACCAAGTTAAGAACAACTCATTAGGGTAGACTCTAATCCAGTATGACTAGTGTCCTTATAAAAAGGGGAAATTTAGACAGAAACACATACAACAGGGAACATAGTGGGAAGATATAGAGAGAACACCATTTGCAAGCCAAGAAATGCCTGAGGCTATCAGAAACTAGGAGAGCGGAGTGGAAGAGATTCACCCTTGCAGCCCTCAGATGGAACCAACCTGCCAATACCTTAGTTTTGTACTGCAACCTCCAGAACCATAAGCCATATAAATTTCTGTTGTTTAAGCCATCTAATATGTGGTACTTTGTTTTGCATCTCCAGGAAATTTCTGTGGATTATGAATGTAAGGCTCTGAAACTGGAGGCAGAAAATTAGGCCATTGCAATAGTTTGGGAATAAGTGATGCTGTCACAAGATGTAGGAATGGAAAAGTTGGTCCATATTTGAGAAACATTTTAATGAAGAAGAGTAAGATTTTCAGTAAATTAATTGTGGAAGAGGCACAGGAAAGAAAAAAATTAAAATGACTTACAGGTTTCTAGTTTGATCCATTCAGTTTGATGTTAAAAAGATGAGATATTCAGAAGAAATCACTTTGAGATGGAAGAATGAATGTTGTTTTAGATGTTTGGCAATTACAAAGAAAACTTTTTGATGTTACTCTGAAATATTCAGTTTGTTGTTTAAAAAGAAAACTTGAAAAAAGGTCTTGGCTGGGCACAGAGATTTGGGTTCCGTTAACGTTTGAAGTAATGAACTTACATAATGTGGAGAGGAAGTGTGGATGGTTGAGGCCAGAACTCTGAGGAACAACAGTAGTTAAAAGACCAGCTGATAGAGAAGAGCTTTGTTACACTCAGGAGTAATCTAGCAGATAGAGGACATCCAGAAAAGAGGAACATTAGTGAAGCCAAAGAGGAAAATGAGTTTCAAGACAGATGGAATGAAAAATGTTTAAAATTTTACATGGAGATGAAGACAGAGAAGTTGCCATTAAATGAATCAAATGGATAATAATCATTGTTGGAAAAGAATAAATGCACACTTCTGATATATTAGCAGATCAGTCTAAGAAATAAGTAAGGCAGCTCTCTCAGAAGAGCAAATAATGTGATGTAAGAGATATATCAAATTTCATAATTCTGACATGTAATTTTTTAAACATTTTAACATGTCTGCCATTGCCTTTTATAATCCAAAGAATTTTATAAACACTACTGGCCTGGATTGAATTTGCATTCTTCCAGAGACCATCTGAGTTCACTTATGCCAGTTGTAAGAGGTCCTACCAATTTGAGACCATTCTAGATTAAATTTTCTCCCTCAAGATATTTTGAACCACATTGGCAGTTTGAGTTAATTGTATGAGTACTGGCTTGTGATTCATTTTCTCAGGATAAATTTCCTCTGTTGTCCTAGACTTAGTTTCAAACTAGCAAATACCCTTACACTTTGTAGTTGGTATATTTATGGCTCCCTAAGCTTTTTCTCTGGGTGTAATCTTTGGTGACACAGTTTTCCAACTGTGTGCCAGAATCTTCAATTATGCAGTGATTCTCTTCCTGGATCTTGCCCTCCCCCTTTTTAAAGACTTTATTTTATTTATACAAGTTTTATAGTCACAGTAAAATTAACAAGAAGGTACAGAGACTTCCCATATACTCCGTCCCCACACATGCATAGCCTCTCCCGTTAACAACATTGCTCACCAGGATGGTACATTTGTTACAATTGATGAACCTACATTGACACATCATAATCACCCAGAGTTCATAGTTTATATTATAGTGCACTCTTGATGATGTAATTTATGGGTTTTGACAAATTTCTTATGACATTTATCCATCATTATAGTATCATACAGAATATTTTGGCTGCCCTAAAAACCCTTGGCATTCTGCCTAGTCATCTTTCCCCCTCCCCCAACACCTAGCAACCACAGTTATTTTTGCTATCTCAAATGCCATAAGTTGTAATCATACATCATGTAGTCTTTTAAGAGTGGCTTCCCTCACGTAGTAATATGCATTTAGGGTTCCTCTGTGCCCAGTCATGGCTTGAGAGCCCATTCCCTTTTAGTGATGAACAGATTCCACTGTCTGGATGTACTTCAGCTTACTGATCCATTTACCTGGAGAAGGACATCTCAGTTGTTTCCAGGTTTTGGCAATTATGAGTAAAGCCACTATGAACATCTGTGTGCACGTTTTTGTGTGAACTAAGTTTTCAACTCATTTGGGTAAATACCAAGAAGCCCAACTGCTGGATCACATGGTAAGAAGGCATTTAGTTTTTTTGTGAGAAATCCCCAAACCATTTTTCAAAGTGGCTATACCATTTTGCATCCTCACTAGCAACAGATGAGAGATCCTGTTCCATATTCCTGGCTAACATTTGGTATTGACAGTGTTTTGGCATTTAGCCATTCTAATAGCTGTGTGGTGGTGTCACTTTATTTTATTTGCAATTTGCTGATAACGAATGAGGTGCAGCATCTTTCCATACCCTTATTTGCTCTCTGTAGAAAAGTCTCTGTGAAAAGTCTGTTTAGATACCTGCACACAAATGTTTATAGCAGCTTTTTTTCATGATTGCCAAAATTTAAAAGCAAAAAATACATCCCTTAGTGGGTAAATAGCTGAACAATCTATGGTATATCTGATGTAATATTTTTTCAGCAATAAAGATAAATGAGTTCTTGAGCCATGAAAAGACATGGAAGGATCTGAAGTACCTATTAGGTGACAGCAGCTTATCTGAATAAAGCTACATAGTGTATGATTTCAACTATATGACATTCTAGAAAAGACCAAACCTTCTGAAAAGATCAGTGGTTGGAGGAAAGACTATGAATAGGCAATGCGCAGCAGATTTTTATTTCAGTGAAATTTACCTATAAAAGTGTAATGTAAATACATATCATTATACATTTGTCAAAACTCATACAATTGTACAACACAAAAAATGAACCCTAATGCAAAATGGATTTTAGCAAATCATAATGTAACTTAATCAATGCTAGTTGTAACCAATGTATCACACTAATGCAATGTATTCATAACTGGTTTGAGAGGTTGAGGTCTATGAGAACTCTGTACTTTCTGTTCCATATTCTGTAAACCTAAAACTGCTCTAAAAATAAAGTCTACTAATTAAAAACAAAACATGAGAAAATACCAAATGTGCTGCTCTAAAGCTACACATGTGCATGAGGTCTTTTTTCTGAGGTTGCCTGGGGTGGGACCTAAAATAGGGCATGTGCACAGCAGATCCAGGAGGTACTCTGTGTGTGTGCGTGAATGTTTCCTTTGAAAGTCAACACTTCCTAAGTTAATTTAGCCATTCACCCATTAATATATCTGTTCACTTCTATGAGTCTGCGATAATGGCAATCATTGTAGATACAGTGGTGTGTGTGTGTGTGTGTGTGTGTGTGTATGCTGATTTGTGTGGTATATTTACTGCTATCTGTATGCTCATGTGATAAATATAGATAGATGTGCACATTTTATATACATATATATAGAGAGAGATATGTGCCTATGGACCTACATATATACCTACAGACAACTCAAAGTGATAGGAAGAGGACACTTAGTCATTAATATTAATATTTGCAAATTGTCATTTAGAATCATTCTCAAAAGAGCACTGCTAGAAGAACTCACTTCTGGGGAATTGTAGATATCCAAAGAGAACATTTCAACTATTAATTAATAATTAAAACAACTAAGCACAAAAAGATCAGATACACTTGGACATTTTCCTATTCCAGAGAGCTGGCTTGTCTTTGAAGACAGTGCCCATCTTAAGATGGATTACTTTATTTGGCTTTTCCTGTGGTCTTCAAGGCTAGCTGAAATAAAAGGCACTTAAAACATCAAGTATTGCAAAGTTAAAGTAAAGCATAGGGATGCCAAGATACCTATCACTGAAAAAAAGTAAGTAGAAATCGAATATTCACTTGAGAAAATATTTGTAGAATACTTCCTCTTCTAGGTTCAGTAACAGTCATGGGATATATCTATTTTTGTTTTTCTTTTTAATATAGTATAATAATGTACATAAATTATATGCACTGAGATGAACTTGGATGCTTTTATTCTCCCCCCACCCCGAGTTCATTTACTGAAAACCAATAGACATTACTGAGATGAGGGTGCATGCATCAGCATTATCCATGGAAACTTTAGGAATGTATCAATACTTGGACTCTACCCTAGACCTACTGAATCATAATTTTCTGAAGATATTTAAAACAAACAGCAAAAAATGTCCTCAGTTTCTTTTCTGATGAATAACTCAAGAAAACAACCGCTGTTCTCACTGACAACTTTATAGACCTTCAACAAAATGAGCTTAAAATTGGCCAATCACAGAAAAAATAGAGAAAGGAAGCAAAAGAATAAGTGAGTTTGGAGAACTTTAAGGAAATACATTAAGCCACTTCTGTGTATTTGTAGCTAGAGGCCAAAGATTCATTTATTTTAAAAAATAATGCAATGCAGGTCTTTGAAAATAACTGTCAAATATTCTATGATTAAGTAGATAGGGAAACCAATTTATTCCTTGCTATTTTTTCCCCTTTAACTGAGCAAGGTTCTAATTCTCTTCCATCCCACTCAGTTACACCATCAAATTCTAGCAATTCTCCTTTTCCTCTCCACCATCCATTATAAAGTTATCCACTTTTATTAATAAAGACTGACTAGTGGTTTGGCACATAAAAAGTGATTAGTAAGTATTATTAGTATCAGTTTATAACTAAATTAGTCTCAAAAAGGAAATGAGCCAGGAAAAAGGATATAGTGAGAAAAAATGATGTGATCCAGGGCATTTAGAAAAAGAGTTTTGAATTGAAATAAAAGGAATATGTGTTGAATATAAGAGAAGCTCAACAAATACTCACTATTTAAATTAAATTATCAAATGTTTAAATGAATAAACAGTAGTCTTTATGTATAGTACCTCTGCACAAGGCAGAAACCAAAAAATGTGGCCTAAACCAGTTAGGTAAGTGGAAACTTCTAAGTCAGCATCCAGATTATAACACATCTGGCGATCCTTTTCTTCCAAAGGTTGTATTTACATTGGATCTAAGGAGTCACTGGATAAAATCTTATCTGTGTTTATAATTGTGATTTAGGCATATGTGGCTATGGCAGCAGGAGGAGGTCGACATATGCTGCCAGCTTGGAGAAGGATTCTGAGATGTATCTGGAGGGAATTCTTTGTAAAGTAGTAGGTTTCAAAGTAAAAGAAACTGAAGTCACTAACGAAGCTGGAGAAGCACTTTTCTCACAATGGACTGGGAAATTCTATTTAAGTCCACCCCAACATAGATACCTGTGTTTCCAGAGAAGAAATAGACTAAACTAAAAAAGTTGTTTCACTCATCTCTTTAAGGCTTTAATGGTTCCAAAAATTGTGTTGCTAAAACTGACCAAAATTGAGCATGAAGCCTATGACACAGAGCTAAGTCTTCCGACTTTGAAAGAGGCTGCTGTGCTCTGAGGCTACAGGAATGTCACGTGCTCCATGGGTTGGGGTGTAGGAACCTGTGTTTTGCAGGAGAGGAATGTAGTGGTGGAAGGACAGCATGTGGAAAATGGAAGCAATAAGTGGCAGAAGCTTTTTTTTTTCTTCACTCTGAAAAAGCTTTCAGAAACATTGTGGAAAATTTTGCAGAAGGAAGGGCTAGTGCATGCATAAAAATAGAAGAATTCCAAACAATATGGCTTCTCTCTCACTTACCAACTTTACATTTCCCTGTATGGCCCCGGAAGATGACTGGTTAGCCAGAGACGGGTAATTTTCCTCAAGGGAGGAACAACCTAAGACAGGCACAGTCGCAGGGGGGCCATCAGGTGAGAAATTGGGGATCAACAGAGGTGAGGCTTAGAACCTCACCCCCCCTGTTCTGAGAGAAATCTTCTGCATACGTGGATGTTTTATTGCCCTGGTCTAGCTTGGATTAACACATAGTCTACAGGCACACACCTGATCATCTACATTTGCTCTCTTACAACACTAAACTATGTTTTCTACCTTTATGTTGTATCTACCTACCACTTCAGCATCTTATTAAAAATAATAAAGAGAGAAATGTGGTATCCACATATAAATCAAGTATAAAAATCAAATGTGTATTCATATTTGAACTGACTGTTTATAGTTCATAATGCATGAGCAAAACCAAAAGTTTCTGTGATGACTGCCCTTGTACTGTTCACCATGTAACTTATTCACTATGTAAGAATTTGTTCTCCATGTAAGAACTTGTTCATTATACTTTAGAAGATTGGAGACTGTTGAGAATTAGGCTTGGGGTTGATTAATGATAATGGATTGAGTTCCCTATACAGAATTTTATTGTTGTTAACAACCATTTGATCAATAAATATAAGATATGCCCTCTCAAAAAAAAAAATAGAAGAATTCAAATGTAGTAATTGTGTGGATACACTTTATATTCACAACCTAGGAAGCTTCAGAGCACATAAATTTAAAAATGTATTTTAAATAATCACCTTTTTATGTCTTAATCCACCTTCCTTCAGTCATTTAATCTTATGATTTCGTGGCACTGACTTTAAAAGTATGGGTTGTTTGAAACCATACCTTTCTTCTGACTTACAGTGGGCAGCAAAGACTGGCTTATACAACATCCAATCCACTGCTCTGGAGGGGATACCTGAAATGTTTTATATCCCAGTCTCTCTTAGAGCTATGATTCCACATGTGGGCCAGAATCTTGAGTCAGATTTGGAGTAAAAAATAAGCCATTGAGATAGCACAGCTGCTATCTCACAATCTTCTGTCAGATATTATGGCAGAGGCATCTGATTTTTATATGGCAACTGTGTTGGAGTTTGTTGATATGTAGTCCATGAAGTTGTAGACATTAAGTTCTAAGTGGTGGTAGCTCTGATGTTTCCAATAATATTTTCTGCTCAATTTTTTGAAACACGAAATTACTCCCAAAATAAAGTCTATTATATGAAAAGAAATACTTTCAAAAAAAGACCTAATCCAACCAGTTCTCATCACCCCCACCTCTGCCCCCTTAGTGTAGGCCGTCATTTTCCGGTGTCTGGCCCAGTTCCTGTACAGGACGTTCTGAGTATAGAGGCCAGAATGATCCACGTAAAACATGTTGCTCCTCTTTGCAAAATCTTTCTATGGATTTTTAACTCAGAGTTGGATAGTCGTCAGAGCAACACACATAGCCATATGTGATTTTATACCACACAATTCTGTATCCCTTTAACTTTCTGACATTATCAGCTCATCTCTTCCCCAGGCACTCAGCTCTGGCTTCCTTGGCTTTCTCTCTCTTTGTTGAACACATGAACCATCCTCTAACTTTGAAGATGTTTGTACTGCTCCCCGCTCCTGGAGTGATCTTTTGCCGGATAGCCTAACAGGGCTCATCCCTTGTCTCCTTCAGATATTCTCAATTGTTACCTTTCTCATAAGTAGACTTTCTTGATCACCCTGTGTAACATAGCAGGCATTCCTTTCCAGTGCTTTCCCTGCAATACTTTTTTTCTCCATAGCACTTATCATCATCAGATATGCCATCTATTTCACGGTTCTATTACCCTAGAATGTAAAGGGAGAGACAGGAAGTGTGGGAGCAACAGAGGGAAGGAAGGAGAAAAGAGAAAAAAGAAAATTAAAATGAGAAAACCAAATCTTAGGGGAAACTTGACTTGCTGAAGTTATCACACCAGTAGGTTCAGAACCAAGACTTAGCCACACATCTCTTGAAATATGACTGACCCAAGATTCGTCTATGACAGTATTCTGATATTCGTATTAATAGTTCTTACCTAATTTCTTTATCATGATAGCATCTCAGAACATATTTATTTGGTTACATTCATATTGTTTTATGAGGGGAATTATGTGAGTTTGAGGGAGATGTATTAGTAAAGAGCACTTAAGTAATGTTATATTTCAACAGGAGAAGAATATTTTTTAAGTAGATGAAGACTGGGATTTGGTTAATGCTAACTCTCAGCAAGAGTTGGGCCAAATGTGAACATAGCACTTTGCTTTTTCATGATGTGACCCAACAAGAATCTCTGTATTTATTTGTCAGGGTTATTCTTAAATGGGGCTGTCTGAAAAGCACATTTCAACGATAGATTGATCTCCATGGCATTTTAAATCTTTGAGTGAGCTGCTTCAGGTTAGAAATTAAAACAGCCTATTGTTATATGTCTACCAAATGGAGTTCAGTGCTTCCGGCATTTGAGTTTGCCTAGAAGTCCTGTAAAGAGTATCTGTTTTGTAAATGTCTATTATAGTAAAATATGAAGGGGTGAGTTTAAATGTTAAGGCAAATAAAAAGAATATGGCGGAAGACAGAGCCATAAATTTAAGGTCATGACAAATGGCATTGCTCTTAATAAAGGAACAAACCTGAGTTTTGAAAGATCAAGAGAAGTTGTCATATAATTTAGGAGCATGTTACTTAGTACATTTCTTGTTTAAAACTAAAATAGGAGTTTGCAATTTAAGAAGGTTAATTGCAATTTATTGCAGTGTTACAATTTTTGTTTTTGCAATCTTTAAATTTTTGAGGGGATGGGCAAATTATCCTTGTGTCCCCTGCAGCCAACTGTAATGATTTCCACTGACTGCAGTAATGAGAGCACGGCTGATTGACTTTAGGCCTTTCTCCCACTGTTATCAGCAAACAAGTTACCAAGGAATATATGTATATGTATATAAAATAAGAATATCCTTGTTAAGCAAGCAAGAATATTCTTATCTTCCCTTCCAGCAAAAGGAAAAACAATTAGTGAACTCACCAACACGGCAGTTGCCAGTTGGCCAGAGGATGGGGTCACTTTAAGTCCTTCCTCAGTGCAGAAAAGGTATTTGCATACTTGGCTGCAAACTTGTTTTGGAGGATAGCTGCATTGATCAGAATCTCAATGGGATGTGGAGGCAAGGTCTTGAACAGCTTTACCTTAACCCATTTTTAAGCAAGGAGTTGAACTAGAATATAAAACTCTTTTGAAGATAAATCTTATAATTCAGATGTATAAAGGCTAAAATAGACTATATTTTACCCATATACCTAAAACACATACCTTTCAATTTAATAGTCTTTGATGATTAGATATGCTCCTGGTTTTATAGATGGAAGAATTGTGTTCGACTGCACCTACTGTATTGTGGGGTTATCATATGAAGAAGAGGCCACTCTTTTCTAGATGTTTATTTTGCTCTTTGCAAAAGAACAAAGAATCTTGTACAAAGAAGTTTCTATTCAGCATTTACCATATGCCTCTATTGGAAATTGCGTATTGGCTAACTATACAGGAACTTCCAAACTTCTGTGAGTACTTTGGACTGTCATTATACGCCTTGTACTTTTTTTGGTACTTTGAGGGCAACAAAGAAATAAAAGAAATACATTCTACTCTAAGGAGTTTCCAATCTAGTTGTTGAGCAAAAGATACCTAGAATTATGCATTTACTTAATGTGGGATACTTATAGGGTCTTACATATACTTCTTTGAGAACATTTGATACACATCAAGGTAGTGACTTACATAACCATCTCTCAATCTTCTGGGTAGGGCTCTGTCTTATACGTATATTTAATTCCATTTAATGACACAAAATCTAATTTATAATATATATTTTATAATAGCCTTTTTATATTAGCAAAATGACTTCTATTAGGAGAGGTTTAATTTCTTTCATGCTAGATATATATTTTTATGCAATATTTATATACTCATATCTAAACATATGATCCCATTTTAGTTAAAAGGTGAATCAAACAATTAGAGTCATCCTTTATTCTTCTCTTTCTCTCATATGTCCAATCCATGATTGGGTCTTACAGATCCTGAAAAATATATATGAAGTCTACTTACTTCCATTATTCCCTATGTTTCTATCAAACCCATATCAGCATTATCTATTATCTAGACTTCTGCAATTCTCCATTAATGGATCACCCTATTTTTACTTTTGCTTCTCCACTCAACACACATCGGAACCAGTGTGATTTCTTTAAAATGTTAATATAGGTAAGGTTACTCCCTGGATTAGAACAGTGTAATGGCTTCCATACTTTTAGAATAAAGTCAAACACCTTATCCTGATTAACACAGCCCTCCAGAATTTGATCTGACCACATCTCCGCTCTGCTGTTTTTTTACTCCTTCCCTTTCATCAAGCCCCAGACACAAGTTATTTTTCAGAAGGCTCATTCCAGCCATATATTCTTTGGACCAGCTGTTCTCTCCTTCATCTGGAATATGCTTCTTTCTGACTTTGTTAAAGCTTGGCTCTTTGTCATTCGTGCCTAACTTAAATGCTACTTCTGTATTGGTTAGAATGTTTATACTGCAAAAAATGAAAGATGCACCTAAGAGTAATTTAATAATGGATTTAATTATTTCACCTACCAGAATTCTGGAAGAGGACTATGACAATGCTAGTTAATGAAGAAGTTCAGGGATATCAATGTACTGATAGAGTGTCTCTACTCATTCTCTTTATTTTTCAAATTTAAGATGCCTTCCAAGCATTACATCCAAAAGTGAATAGATGAATACAATCAATACTCTTTCAGGAAAGAAGTGTCAGGGGAATGACTGTTAGACTGGCAACTAAGGATGTTTGCCATACTTCCTCAAAGAGAAAATCTTTGACAACCCCATCTATAGTTGCTACTTAGTTACTCCTTAGCACATCACCTACTTTTATTTTCTGCATAGCATCTATAATCTAGTTTTTGTAAGCTATAAAAGTATGTGCTTTTAATATTGACATATAGTTGATAGACACTAGCATTTATAATATTTTTAAATTCTCTGTTTGTTTTTTATTATCAGTCTTCTTTCACTAAAATATAAGATTTGCATTGCTCATAGTTGTATTTCCACACTAAGATCATGCCTGGCACATAGTAGATTATTAAAAAATAATTATCAGGTAGATGGGAATGGCTAGAATAATAAGGAGGAAATGATACTGATAAATATGGGTGAAAAGATTCAGATACTATGTAGCTAGCACTACTTTTAAACTACTGATCCTTAAAAACATCTTTTAATATAGGAAAAAAGTTTAATCTTTCAAAAATTGTAAAACAAGAAACAACACCAGAAATAAGAATGAAGATCAACCCTATAGCATATTCATTAATCAGAGAAGTGTAAGCAGGGTTAGATAGTGGCCAATCCAATTTTCTTACTAAATTGGATACATCCAGAAACCTGATGTCCACCATGTCAATTTCTTTAAATAATTTGCATAAAATGTGAATGTTTTTTCAAAGTCTTTCTTTGAATTTCAGCTAAGGTCTGTAGGAATTGTATGTTTTAAAGAAGGGAGTTGTATTTCAATAGCACATATCAAATAAAACCACATATCAAGAGGTTGACATGGAAGTTGTGGGAGGCCCTATGGCATTTACTTTATGGTCCCTGCCTTTAAAAAAATAGAGTTACTACTGTCTACAGTGTTGGCACATAGATTTGGTGGCAAGTGCTTAATGCTTTACATTGGAATTCTAATAGAAAAGTTATAAATGCTCTTTCCCACTAGATGCTTTCTCTGTTAATGTGCATATTTCCAATAGTTATTTCTTCCTAAATAATTTTGTAGGGTGTTGACATAACAGCATACCTTTCTGTAGCCTAGCTATAAAGTCATAGCTTATATAGACAGTACTAACACAGTCCCACAAATTATTTAGCTTATATTAGAAGGACAAAACCTAAACGTGTATATGAAAAATCCGATGTTAAAAATGGGTTCAGTAGCTGATATCAGCAATTATTATAGCCACCTTGAGCCAGGGCATGGCCTGTGGATTTGATTACGAAATCAGTTAATGCACACTGCCTAATGAACAGCCATACCACGTTTACTACAGTTAGAAAATGGAGATTTGTTACAGTGAGACTTCTGGAAATCTTTTCCTTTTTAAGGGTCTATTGTAGTAAGTTTTTAAAAATGGGGTTTATATTCTATCAGACTTCCCATCTATAGCTTATTTGCTTCATATGAAAAGTACAGCAGATCTAGCAAAAAGAAACTAAATAGCAATATAAACCGAAGTTATAACAACATTGTTCTTAGTCAAATTTAGCTTGAATGTCCTGTTAAAGGAATTGTACTTGTGAATTAAATAAAGAATAGCTAACACCATTCAAGGGATCACCAGAAACATTTCTAAGGACTAAGTGCTGAAGGTTTCTCTAACTCTGGAAGTCTCAAAATGGCCACCCATAAAAACTAAAAGCCGTCTGTTAATTAAGTTCAAGGCTGAACAATTGGCAACTGCTTTCCTGTTAAAGGATGAACAAAATACTTACCTTTCTCCTGATTTCTTTCCCTGCCTTGTGCAGCCAGGATGTGTACTGCCTCCCCTTCACCTTCCCTGCACAGGTCCCCCCACCATGTCTTTCCTTTGCAGGGCTTATTTTATGTAAATGAATGCACTCCTTTGAAGTTCTGTCTTTCTTGCCTGTCTCACTGAGGGTATAAAACCTTTGTATGACTTAGGCCCTTCAGAACTTTTTGTCCGACCCATCTGTGGGAATTGGTGTTTCTGGGCTTAGAAGTCCTTACTTTGGCTCAAATAAAATGCTGTCTTTAGTTCAAGATGATTTTAATATTTTCCTCCACATGATATTGTGATTTATAATGAGAAAGACACATTTTGTTTTCATCCCAGTTTTAGACACGGAGCTCCTAAAACACTTAGAATTTCCAAGCTAAGGAGACCTGTAAAGGCGTCTTTCATTATGATAAGAAAGTGACTTTTGGATTCACCAAAAGGATGGGGGCTGGTTGCCAGGAGACCCAACCCTGTGATTGGAGGGTTGGAACTTTCAGTCCCACCCCAGGCCTCCAGGGAGGGGAACGGGCCTGGAGGTTGAATCCTCCATGGCTAATGATTTAATCAATCATAACTATGTAATGAAGCCTCCAAAAAACTCCAAAGGAAACAGGGATTGGAGAGCTATCGGGTTGGTGAACTCATGAACGTGTGGAGAAAGTGGTGCACTTCTATGAGCATGGAATTCCATGCCCAGTCCTCATATCTTTCCCTGTGCATCTCTTCCATCTGGCTGTCCCTGAGCTATGTCCTTTTATAGCAGACTAGTAATCTAGTACGTAAAATGTTTCTCTGAATTCTCTGAGTAGCTTTAGCAAATTAATTGAGTTCAAAGAGTCAGTCCCTGGAACCTCTGATTTAGAGCCAGTCAGTCAGAAGCAGAGGTAACAATCTGGGCTTGCCACAGGCATCTGAAGTCAGTGGGTGGGCCTCGCAGCCTTGCAGGACTGAACCCTAAACCTGTGGGATCTGATGTTCTCTCAGGCAGATAGTGTTAGAATTCAACCAAACTGTAGAACACCCAGCTGGGGTCTCAGAAAATTGCTTGTGGTTGGTGATGGGGAAACCCTCCACATCACAGATTGGAATTAGGATCTGGACCCTTTTAGAAATTAATAACAAGGTATGAAGAAGATTCTTCCTCATTAAAAAACACAAGTAGAATTGGATTAAAGATGGCAGCATGAGAGGAGAGACAGAGGCTTCCACCTAAAACTAGATACAGTTAGAAAATATAGTTGGTGCAACTAATCATGAGAGACCAACAGGAGACAGGACAGTGCCAGACTGCACACACCTTGAGAAAAGAGCAGACCCCACCAAACGGGGTAACGTACCAGAGCTATGGCTCCGTGGGACCCGAGCCCCTCCCCCACCGCAGGAGGAAGAGAGTTGGAGCAGGGAGGGAGTGGAAGGCATGGGACTGCTGAATACTTAGCTCTGGAGATCTGCTCTGGGAGCACAAATCTACATTTCATGGTGATTTCATGAGACTCGCATGACTACCAGGTTGGAAAGTTAGTACAGGCAGAGTTCCTGGGGAGACTGGGACTCTGGCTGCTTGTGGAAAGCAGGGATCCATATCTGGCTGCTCTGGGACAAAAACTTATACCTGTGTGCCCGGCCCACTGGCTCAGGCAGTGGAGACAGGCACAGCAGCAGGGAGGTGGGGAACAGCTCTTTCCTCCCCCAGGCACCAGTACTGCTCCCCTGCGACCCCCGACATTGCTTCAGGGGCTGAGCAGCTCCAGAATAGAGCTTCTGGACACTAGAGGGTGACATATACAAACATGAAATGCCAAAGGAACCTTGTCCAGAGTAAAATTATTAATACAACTCCCAAGAAAGATTTAAATGATATAGACCTCGTGACTCTTCCTGAAAGGGAGTTCAAAATAAAAATCATCAACATTCTAATGGAGGTACAGAAAGACATCCAAGAACACAGGAATGAATTCAGGTCAGAGATCCAGTCGATGAAGAGCACGATGGACGGCATTAAAAGCAGGTTGGATACGGTGGAGGAGACAATAAATGCAATAGAAACTAGAGAAGAGGAATACAAAGAAGCTGAGGTACAAAGAGAAAAAAGAATCTCTAAAAATGAAAGAATATTGAGAGAACTGTGTGACCAATCCAATATTCGCATTATAGGGATACCAGAAGAAGAGAGAGAGAGAAAGGGATAGAAAGTGTCTTTGAGGAGGTAATTGCTGAAAACTTCCCCAATATGGGGAAGGAGATAGTCTCTCAGGCCATGGAGATCCACAGATCCCCCAGCACAAGGGACCCAAGGAAGACAACACCAAGACACATAGTAATTAAAATGGGAAAGATCAAGGATAAGGACAGACTGTTAAAAGCAGCCAGAGGCAGAAATAAGATCACATACAAAGGAAAGCCCATCAGGCTAACATCAGACATCTCAGCAGAAACCTTACAGGCCAGAAGGGAGTGGCATGTTGTATTTAATGCCATGAAGCAGAAGGGCCTGGAACCAAGATTACTTTATCTGGCAAGATTATCATTTAAATTTGAAGGAGGGATTAAACAATTTCCCAGATAAGCAAAAGCTGAGAGAACTTACCTCCCACAAACCATTTCTACAGTCTATTTTGGAGGGACTGCTATAGATGGAAGTGGTCTTAAGGTTGAATAACTGTCACCAGAGGTAATAAAACCACAGTAAAGAAAGTAGAACACCTAATTATGAACCAAATGCAAAATTAAATTAACTATCCCCAAAGTCAATCAAGGGATAGACAAAAAGTACAGAATTTGATACCTAATATATAAAGAATGAAGGAGGAAGAAAAAGGAGGAGAAATAGAAAAGAACCTTTAGATTGTGTTTGTAACAGCATACTAAGTGAGTTAAGTTAGACTATTAGATAGTAAGGAAAGTAACCTGGAACCTTTGGTAACCACAAATCTAAAGCCTGAAATGGCAATAAGTACATACCTATCAATAATCACCCTAAATGTAAATGGACTGCATGCACCAATCAGAAGACATAGAGTCACTGAATGGATAAAAACACAAGACCCATCTATATGCTGCTTACAAGAGACTCACCTCAAATCCAAAGACATGCACAGATTAAAAGTCAAGAGATGGAAAAAGATATTTCACGCAAACAATAGGGAGAAAAAAGCACATATTGCAGTACTAGTATCAGACAAAATAGACTTCAAAACAAAGAAAGTCACAAGAGATAAAGAAGGACACTACATAATGATAAAGGGCTCAGTCCAACAAGAGGATATAACCATTCTAAATATATATGCACCCAACACAGGAGCACTAGCATATGTGAAACAAATACTAACAGAACTAAAGGAGGAAATACACTGCAATGCATTCATTTTAGGAGACTTCAACACACCATTCACTCCAAAGGAAAGATCCACCAGACAGAAAATAAGTAAGGACACAGAGGCACTGAACAACACAATAGAACAGATGGAGCTAATAGACATCTATAAAACTCTACATCCAAAAGCAACAGGTATACATTCTTCTCAAGTGTAGATGGAACATTCTCCAGAATAGACCACATACTGGGCCACAAAAAGAGCCTCAGTAAATTCTAAAACATTGAAATTCTACCAACCAACTTTTCAGATCACAAAGGTATAAAACTAGAAATAAATTGTACAAGGAAAGCAAAAAGGCTCACCAACACTTGGAGGCTTAACAACATGCTCCTAAATAGTCAATGGATCAATGACCAAATTAAAATGGAGATCCAGCAATATATACAAATAAATGACGACAACAACAACACAAAGCCCCATCTTCTTTGGGACGCAGTGAAAGCAGTCTTAAGAGGAAAGTATATAGCATTCCAGGCATATTTAAAGAAGGAAGAACAAACCCAAATGAATAGTCTAATGTCACAATTAACAAAATTGGAAAAAGAAGAACAAATGAGGCCTAAAGTCAGCAGAAGGAGGGACATAAAGATCAGAGAAGAAATAAATAAAATTGAGAAGAAAAAACAATAGAAAAAATCAATGAAACCAAGAGCTGGTTCTTTGAGAAAATCAACAAAATAGATAAGCCTCTAGCCAGACTTATTAAGAGAAAAAGAGAATCAACACACATCAACAGAATCAGAAATGAGAAAGGAAACATCATGACAGACCCCACAGAAATACAAAGAATTTTTAGAGACTACTATGGAAACCTATATGGTAAGGAGCTAGAAAATCTAGAAGAAATGGACAACTTCCTAGAAAAATACAACCTTCCAAGACTGACCAAGGAAGAAACACAAAATCTAAACAAACCAATTACCAGCAAAGAAATTGAAGTGGTAATCAAAAAACTACCCAAGAACAAAACCCCTGGGCCAGATGGATTTACCTTGGAATTTTATCAGACATACAGAGAAGGTATAATACCCATTCTCCTTAAAGTTTTCCAAAAAGTAGAAGAGGAGAGAACACTCCCAAACTCATTCTATGAAGCCAACATCACCCTAATAACAAAAACAGGCAAAGACCCCCACCAAAAAAGAAAATTACAGACCAATATCCCTGATGAACGTAGATGCAAAAATACTCAATAAAATATTAGCAAACCAAATTCAAAAATACATCAAAAGGATCATGACCAAGTGGGATTCATCCCAGGGATGCAAGGATGGTACAACATTCAAAAATCCATCAACATCATCCACCACATAAACAGAAAGAAGGACAAAAACCACATGATCATCTCCACAGATGCTGAAAAAGCATTCGACAAAATTCACATCCATTCATAATAAAAGCTCTCAACAAAATGGGAATAGAGGGCAAGTACCTCAACATAATAAAGGCCATCTATGAAAAACCCACAGCCAACATTATATTGAACAGCAAGAAGCTGAAAGCTTTTCCTCTGAGTTCAGGAACAAGACAGGGATGCTCACTCTCCCCACTGTTATTCAACATAGTACTGGAGGTCCTGGCCACAGCAATCAGACAAAACAAAGAAATACAAGGAATCCAGATTGGTAAAGAAGAAGTGAAACTGTTACGATTTGCAGATGACATGATATTGTACATAAAAAACCCTAAAGACTCCTCTCCAAAACTACTAGAACTGATATCGGAATACACCAAAGTTGCAGGATACAAAATTAACACACAGAAATCTGTGGCTTTCCTATACACTAACAATGAACTAATAGAAAGAGAAATCAGGAAAACAGTTCCATTCACAACTGCATCAAAAAGAATAAAATACTTAGGAATAAACCTTATCAAGGAAGTGAAAGACCTATACCCTGAAAACTGTAAGACACTTTTAAGGGAATTAAAGAGGACACTAACAATTGGAAAGTCATCCCATGCTCCTGGATAGGCAGAATTAATATCGTCAAAATGGCCATCCTGCCCAAAGCAATATACAGATTTGATGCAATCCCTATCAAATTATCAACAACATTCTTCAATGAACTGGAACAAATAGTTAAAAATTTCATATGGAACCACCAAAGACCCCGAAGAGCCAAAGCAATCCTGAGAAGGAAGAATAAAGTGGGGGGGGATCTCACTCCCCAACTTCAAGCTCTACTACAAAGCCACAGTAATCAAGGCAGTTTGGTACTGGCACAAGAACAGAGCCACAGACCAGTGGAACAGAATATAGAGACCCCAGATATTAACCCAAACATATATGGTCAATTAATATATGATAAAGGAGCCATGGAGATACAGTGGGGAAATGACAGTCTCTTCAACAGATGGTGCTGACAAAACTGGACAGCTACATGTAAGAGAATGAAACTGGATCATTGTCTAACCCCATACCCAAAAGTAAATTAGAAATGGGTCAAAGACCTGAATGTAAGTAATGAAACCATAAAACTCTTAGAAAAAAACATAGGCAAAAATCTCTTGGACATAAACATGAGTGATTTCTTCATGAAAATATCTCCCTGGGCAAGGGAAACAAATGCAAAAATGAACAAATGGGACTATATCAAGCTGAAAAGCTTCTGTACAGCAATGGACACCATCAATAGAACAAAAAGGTACCCTACAGTATGGGAGAATATATTCATAAATGACAGATCTGATAAAGGGTTGACATCCAAAATATATAAAGAGCTCATGCACCTCAGCAGACAAAAAGCATACAATCCAATTAAAAATGGGCAGAGGAGCTGAACAGACAGTTCTCCAAAGAAGATATTCATATGGCCAACAGGCACATGAAAAGATGCTCCACATTGCTAGTTATCAGAGAAATGCAAATTAAAACCACAATGAGATACTATCTCACACCAGTAAGGACCACCACCATCCAAAAGACAAACAACAACAAATGTTGGCGAGGTTGCGGAGAAAGGGCAACCCTTCTACACTGCTGGTGGGAATGTAAATTAGTTCAACCATTGTGTAAAGCAGTATGAAGGTTCCTCAAAAAGCTCCAAATAGAAATACCAATTAACCCAGGAATTCCACTTCTAAGAATTTACCCTAAGAATGCAGTTTGAAAAAGACAGATGCACCCTTATGTTTATAGCAGCACTATTTACAATAGCCAAGAAATGGAAGCAACCTAAGTGTCCATCAGTAGATGAATGGATAAAGAAGATGTGGTACATATACACAATGAAATATTATTCAGCCATGAGAAGAAAACAAATCCTACCATTTCTAGCAACATGGATGGAGCTAGAAGGTATTTTGCTCAGTGAAATAAGCCAGGCTGATAAAGACAAGTATAAATGATTTCACTCATATGTGGAGTATAAGAACAAAGAAAAACTGAAGGAACAAAACAGCAGCAGAATCACAGAACCCAAGAATGGACTAATAGTTACCAAAGGGAAAGGGACTGGGCAGGAGGGGTGGGAAGGGAGGGATAAGGGCAGGGAAAAAGAAAGGGGGCCTTATGATTAGCATGTATAATGTGGGGGGGGTATAGGTAGGGCTGTGCAACACAGAGAAGACAAGCAGTGAGTCTACAGCATCTTACTACACTGATGGACAGTGACTGTAATTGGGTTTGCAGGGTGGGCAGGACTTGGTAAAGGGGGGAGTCTAGTAACCATAATGTTCTTCATGTAATTGTAGATTAATGATAATAAAATGAATTAAAAAAACACAAGTAATGCATGGTAAAAAAAAATGAAGAAAGAGAAAAGAAAATAATAAAGAATTTACTTAACAGGAATAAGAAACATTGAAAGACAAAGATTGTTGATTTTTTATTGTTTAAGAGCAAATGCAGAGGCAGTATAGCATAGGGGTTAATGGAGTTTAAATGATCACTTTCTGGTTGTGTGAGTTAAGACAAGTAAAATCTGTCAAAGGGTCTTGAGTCTAATAATCCTGTCTCAGGTATTTTGAGGATGTACTGTACAGATGTATGCAAAATGCTCTTTTAGACTGAGCATGTGGTAAGTGCTTATTACATGTTAGCTATTGATATTTCTTGAAATGCCTTGACTACTTAATTCTAGAAGTGTGGAAATGTTTATAAGAAGAGCATTGAATCTGAGTTATATGTTTTCTGAGAATATTAACAGTCTTTGCTTAAATGGGTGCACAGGAAAAAGTGTGTTAGAGAAAACCCAGGTCCCAGAAATAGTGAGAAATAATGCTGAGGACAGGACAATATTTAATACATGGGTCTCTTTATAATGATGTGGGAGTTAAAGAGACCATAGTATTTAGATTTTTACAGACAGTGGAAGTATTGAGTACTGGGTTAAAGACAAGGGCACCCTGTGCCCTGTGACAACAGCACTTTGTAGGGACTTGTTCTTAGGTTTTGACCGAGGAGAACAGACAAGATCAGCAAGGTCAACTTCCTTTCCAATATTCATCTGGAGAATAATGGCCATTTGAACTTTACAGAATGTGTCTGTGGCCTTGCAGTGTGCATTGGTTAGAAGTGGACCAATATTTTCCCTGATCTGCAGGTATTTGCCACAGAGATGGACTATGTGCTGTTCATAGGCCTCCACAGTGATGGTATATTTTGTCTGCCTGATTGTTGCTTGCCTTGCTGGAAACTGCTACTAAAACTTGAAGCTGGTGACTTATGGGGTCTTTTCTCTCTTCCCTGTATCTTAACCCCTTGAACATTGTTAGCATGATTATTTTAAAATCTGGTTCTGGAAAGTCTGATATTTGGGTTCCTTAATTGGTAGGGTGGCCAGATAACATACAGAATGCCTAATTGAATCTCAGTTTCAGATAAACATCAACTAGAATTGTAGATCAACAATGAATACTTTTTTTGGTGTAAATGTGTAACAAATAATGCATGGGATATTCATTGTTTATCTCTAATTCAAATTTAGCAGGGTGTCTTCATTTATATTTGCTGTATATGATAACCTTACCCTTGAGTTTATATTTATGTCTTGTGATTCTGTTTGTTTGTATCATATTGTTTGTCTTCTTTCCTCAGGTATATTGCCTTTTTTTAACATAGTGTACTATCGCAAAGTTGTTTGTAGAAATAGTATGGTCTTCATATGAAGTTATCCTCTCTCAGAACAATACCTATTTATTTCTGCCAGGCACTTTAAAATGCTAGCAGTCCAGGATCAACTTAATCAAATTTCAAGGATTGAGTAGATTTAAATCTGAGCTTCAGTTCTGGTAACTTCTGTCTACTTACTGATCATATTTATTTCAGATCTAGATAGGTTCAACAGGTTGCCATCTCCAAACTCCAATTTCTGTTCCTAGCACAGGAGGGACTATTAAAAGTGTTAGCTTCTCAGCTTCTCTGCTGTTTCCTCTTGAGCCAGGAAATACTTAGAAGAAGTATCTAGGTTTTGATATTCCCATACATCCTGGCTGGTTATTCTTCACAATCTTATTATTTCTTTAATGGCTCAAGTAGGTGGCTATGTCTAGATTTTCTAATTTTTTTCGTTAGGAGGTTTAGTGCAAACTAGTCTTCCTTTACTGAAACATAGTCTTGATTGTTGTCAATAAATGCTTTTTCTGGGTGAGAGGCAAAACTGCAAGAAATGTAAAAGGGAATATAAACAAAAGTGGTTTTCTTTTCTTGACCATTCTGAAATACATCATATGAGAGATGGTGTCTGATTCAAGGTTACATGTTCCCCTCTTAGCCATTCGTGAAGGGCAGGTCTCAGACTTCAGAGGCACCCATAGTGGAAGTTTTCAAAAGATTGTATTTTTTAAAATTCCCTTATAATTTCTGAAACATTAACTAGGGGTATTTTAAATAATACCAGACAGGAGGTGAATTTGTTAAACTTTCAGCTGGTTTGTTAATGAAGAGGCAGTGTTTATAGGAATTTGTTTCATTCTCTTAGCCCTGGCTGAGTGGATTTTCTTTGTTACAATCACAGCTGATTACATCTACTCTACAAAAGGTTTTATATCTCTTATGAATTGCCACTTTTACTTTCATTAATATGCTGTGAGCATAAGTTTTTGTTTCACATATGATGCTGTTTTTCACTTTTTGTAGAATTTTTCTATATAATTAGTCACACTCTAAAATTTTATGAACATTGAAGGGAATAAAGCAAATTTTACATCCACATCTTCACTTAAAGATAGTCAACGTGTTGGAATGATGTTTATACTTACCTTAAATAAAAACCTGAAATGTAGAAATGCTTCTTTTCTTAAAAATAATTTATCCATGAATCAAAGCAAAGCTATGTGTCCATGTATCCAACTATAAGCTATGCCTCATTAATCTGATGGAAGTGTTGTCAAGTATCTTTCATCAAAATTTAAAATATTTCCTCTCAAACCAATAATTTAATTAGAATGTTTACTATATAAAACTTAGATCACCATCTTCAAAGAGAACAAAGTGTTAATATTTAAGTTCTTCCACTAAAAATGTGAACAGATTATATTATCATTTGAAAGCAGTATAATATTTGCAGGCAAAGGAAAAAGCACAGAGATTGGAATGCAAAATTCATATTGTAGCTTCTAGCTAATGACAAGGATAGTAACCTCAGAGAAGCAGAAAATTCCAGAAATAAACACAATAAAAAATAATAACAATCAAAATGCCTATCATACCCTAAGGCATTGGGAGAAGAAATAATACTATTTGTCTGTCTGGCAGAAGGTATATTTCTGGTAATAAGTTTTAGATGCTGAAAGCAAGATGATTATTTGTAAAAGAAAAAGATTTGTGTTTCAAGCTCCGTTGGTAGAAATGACTAAACTTTTAGTTGGGAAGGTACAAGAAATTGTCTTGTAAGTTAAACCATCTTCAAACAAGCTCAAGTAAATAAGAGGGGTTCAGTAGAAGCCCAAATACTCCAGATCTTGTTAGCCTTATCTCCACAGTAAGTTTCCATTTCCTCTAATATCCAGTATAAGGTAGTGTTTTTAAAAGGCAACTTTTGGAGTCAGATTTTTTTTGGTTCTAACAGTGAATCTTCCTGTTACTACATGCATGTACTTGGGCAACTTGCTTAATATCTCAGTACCCCAATTATTCCATCTATTAAATGGAGTGGTTTTGAGAATTGAAAGGCACATTAACAGTAAATTATTTTTTAAAATGGCTGGCATATAATTAAAATTAACTGCTATGGTTATTTACAATAACTTATTAAATAAATATCTATGAAACTACCTATGTAGTAGTGTGGAATTTGGTCTTTTTCCAAGGTTTCATTCCAAATATCATTCTGAGGCTCTCTAGGGTTACCTATACTTATCATTAAACCAGTCCTTCCCATGTTCACCTGAGCTAACCTGCCAGGACATCGGATGTCCTGATTAGACAAGACTGAAAAGAGTGACTGGCTCATTCATTTCCCTTCCTCATCCTGGCCTTTCTCAGGGCAGCCCAAAGCATGCTCAGCAGTCCTCGTATGATCGCCACTTCCAAGGCCTTATTTGACCTAGATTTACGCGGCTCCTTTTGGTATGCGGAACGATTCCCTTTTCAGTACAGTGCTGAGGAAGGGTTAGAGATGCCCCTTGTGACCTAGCTTTTTATAATCAACCTTCCTCAGGTCCTCATTGTGACACTGATACTCAAGGTGATGACTTATATTCTTTTTTTGAGGAGGGAAGGCCTCTTTTTGCATTAGCTGCGTGCTGTGCAGATAATAACACTTGATTTCTATATCCTAGGCTCTAAAGTTGAAATTGATTACCTGAGGAGACCCATTTTCCATATAGTGAATTTCCCCTTTGGAGCTACCAGTATGTTTCATTCCTTTCTATATCTAACTGAGACTATATTAGAAAAATTAAAGTAAGTAAGTGTTTGAATGAATATCAGTTTATTTTGCCCCGTCTTAGTTCTCTATTGGAGGGTAAAGAGAAATCCCACTGCGTAGCCTCCAAGTCCCAAACCTGGTGGTTGTTTTTGGGGAGGGAGGGCACGTGACAGAAGGCAACTAACTCCTCTTGCTTAAGTACCAGGATCTTAACAAGCCAACTGTGTTACTAATTAAGTTGTTAAATAGTTAATTAAATTCAGAGTATGCTGCATTTTATAGATTTGGGCTTTAATATATTTTTAACATGGAAATAATTACTTAAAAATAACACAGGGAATAATATATCTACTTTTAAAATTTTTAAACAAACCCATATCCTGGCTTATTTATAAATATCTTATGAGATGATCTGCTTGATTTGGCCATGGTTGAGAACTTTACCATGGAGAAATTTTGAAGGCTTTTTTGTTTGTTTGTGAGCATAGTTAGAAAGGGATTTTGATCCCTGTATGAAATTTTACTTCATTTCGCAATGCACCTAAAACTGCATTTCGACTTTTAGTATTGGAGGCCTCGAATTAGAAACATTATTCACAGAATCACAGTGGCTAAATAAAGTTGTTATATTAAATACTGTACATTGTGTAGCTATACATTATAGTTGTTTTGGCAACTTTCATTTTGGTATCTTAAAAAATAAATTACATTCTCTTGATATAAGCAATTATTATCTATCAATGAGAACTTAAATTGGACTTAAGAAATGATTTAGAAAATGGTGCATTTGGGCTTTGTGATAGTAAGAAATTATATTCTTCCGTAAGTTGCCATGCTTCTATTATTAAAAAAGAATGTCACTGATATCTATAGATATTGAATGGGGGGAAAGGATTTTGAAAGGATCCCATAGATTAATCAACATGCATTATTTTATTGAGATCAATGTGTAAATGCACTTAACACATGAATAAAATGTGAATCAAAATTGTACTCTTAAATAATAACTTTATTTACTACAATAAAATGCTAATCTCTATTCCTCATTTGCTTTTATTTACTAAATGTGATGGAGTAAATATCTCTTCCAGATACATTGGAAGTATATTTTCCAGATATATTTATAGCTTTAAATGGAAATTTATGTATTTTAATTCCTCTATTTTTCACAGTTGGAATACATTCAGCTTTAAGATGAGTATTATGAATGTAAGAAAAGTGTAATAAATAACAAATGTTTTTGATGAATCTCATTGCTAGCAATAAAAAGAAAAGAATATTATCTGACTTTTTCAAATGCATAATATATGTATATACATGTAGACAGTTAGATTAATTGATATATGGACAAATAAACAGATAGATACCATACTTTGAGTCCTGGGCTCTGAAACTAAGAGTTGTTTTTACAGTCACTTCTAATGTTCTTCTGTAATCTATGGAAATAAAATTTTTATAAGGTCCTATTGGTCCTAATTTAAATTTGTTGAATTTTTATAAGCAATTAATTTATAATTCATATTCATTCATGAATTCTTTCAAAGTAATTTGCCAAGTGTCTATACATACTAGGTACTCTATTATCTATTACTACTATTCTGAAGCATGCTCAGAAATTCAGACTCCTTATCTGACTATGTATGTCATTGGGCAATATATATATGTCATATATATATATATACTCACATATATATGTGAATGTGTATGTACATACTATATATTATTGGGTTATACACACACGCACACACATACACACACACACATATATATATATATATATATATATATGCTTAAGTAAAAATATATATATGGAGCTATGGGGAAAAGACCAGAGAGCTACTAACTGAAGCTAGGGATTCAGAGAAAGGTTAAAATCATTTGGAACCTGGGCTGAGCTTTGAATTATGGAAATGTCACTTTACATACAAACATATCCTGGTTTGGTAATAGTTTTTGTTACAGAAAAATCATATATATGCTATTTTTTCTTGGTTGCAGTATCTTCAGTAAGGCTAACTATATCCAATTATGTCCTGAGGAAGCCTCTGTTTTTATATTTTGTTCAAAATTGTTGAAGCAAATGACATCACTAAGACAATTATGCAATTTAGAACTGGTAATGTCAAGACTTATGGGGTATAAGCAAGGCAAAACAATTCATCATTTTTAATGCTCTCTAAAGATACATTACACAGTTATCAATAGTGGTATTTCCTCAGAAGAGTGATGCAATGGAAATGTGTTTTTTTTTGCAGCAAGAGAAGTGACTTTATTCAGAAAGCCAGCAGTTGATACAGTCCAGTGTATGACCTTCAGCTTCAGTGTCAGAAAATGTTTTTTGTGATAAAAACTCTTTTCACAACTTTCAGTTATACCATGGAGTAGTATTAACAGTAGTTATCATGTTACACATTGTTATGTAAGATCTTATCTTATAGCTGGAAGTTTGTACCTAGTGACATTTTCATTGATCCAGGTAGCAGAACTTCTTTTTCATTATCTCATATAAAGGTCCACATGACATCAGAAATCAAGACCATATAGTCTTCAACAAAG
Source organism: Manis pentadactyla (assembly GCF_030020395.1). NCBI lineage: Eukaryota > Metazoa > Chordata > Mammalia > Pholidota > Manidae > Manis > Manis pentadactyla. Next base: position 123,890,318 of record NC_080025.1, read on the forward strand.
GGCTTCATAAAACCAAACAAATAGAATACTAACTACATAGAAATCTGCTCATGATGAGCCATAATCTTAAAATAGGGACTGGTTGCTTCTGCCATAGTAAGGAGTTCAAGCACTTTAGCATTATTGGTTTATTCTAAGCTCTCATTACATCATTAGGAAAGAGTCAATACTGACTTTACAAGTAAGATTCAGGAAAAATATCAAGAATAATTATACTTATCAGTCCTTATCTTATGTAGAATTGTTGGATGTGATAAGATATAGAAATAAATATCAGGCATTGTAACAAAGATTTAAGAAGGATAGTAATAGGCAAATGAAGAGAGGAAGAGAATATATAATGGTAGGGGCCCTTATGTCAGAAATAGGCAGCATAGAAGGGATTTCCTCACCCCAGGCTTGTTGCTATTATTAATAGCATTGGTACTGTTTTAAAAATAAAGAGGGAAATGAGAAGTAGCTGAACTATGGATGGAAAATGGTAAGCAAACTTTTGGTTTGTGTTTGTTTATAGGCTCCTGAGTATCATGAAGAGAGATATAGGCTTAAAAGATGAGATACAGATTCCAGTAGTGACTGTCTGACCAAATGGGCATAGTATGCTGAGACTCAATTTTATCACAAACAGAAGCCAGTAATTTTACTTGGTCTATGTGCATTAGAAAAAGCCCTAAGCATCAAAGAAAATAATTAATATGAATATAGTTTTAAAAACATGAAGTTTTATGAAAACAAGTATCATTCATACCATTTCACTCCATGCCCATCTCTTCATCAGTGTAGACCACACTGTGGTGCTCTTCCTTGCCTGTCTGTGCTCCTGTGACTCTCTGCCTCTGCTCCCTCTCATTCTAAAATCATCATGTGCTCAAAGTGCCTATTTAGGTTGGGCCACTGGCAGAGTGGATCTGGAGGCTGTATCTGAAATTACTATACCAGTAACCCTCTCCTGAAATTCAGTGAAAAAAACACTGGAAAACTACTGATGGCCTTTTTCTTAAAGTCAAAGAATGTCAAAAAACAAAACTAAGTCCTCTGAATCTTCTTACCTGTGTGTGAACCTTGGTATTTGATGTTCACCTGCACAGGATTATCACATGCCATATGTTTATTTTACAAAAAGAAATTTTGTTTTGGTGGAACCAATATCTGGAAATAGAACAATTTCCCCAGGCATTGTTTAGCAAAGAATAAAAATAAAAATGACTTCTTAAATTCCTCGGAAAGATCAGCAATTCTGGTTCAGGAATCTAAATCAAATCATGATCTTACTTGAACATGAATGAACTAGATTGATTTAATATACGTTCTCTTCCCAGTATCTTTTCCTTATCTTGACCTTTTCTCTTTAACACCTCTTAATTTTCATATCATCATATCCCAGAAGCTGATAGATGATGGAAGGATCAGGATTCAAGTGCTGTGATCAGGATTCAAGTGCTGTGATCCATGGTAGTAATTTGGGAGGAAGGAACACAGTCTATATTTATCCCTCAATGTGTATGAAGAGTTAAAAAAACAAAAGTTTAAAAATAGGAACAGAGACAGTCTATAAAGACATTTTGCAATTTTAGAAGAAAGTTACCTTAAAAGCAAGTAGTGATAATTGGTTAATTAGAATAGAAGATTGGCTAGATATTAAGAGATTTCTGAGAAGAAAGCATGAACATAAAGGAATAAAAGCTGAGCTATAAAGATAATTATCCTTTTTAAATGTCTCTAGTTCAAAAAATACTGGTGATCTTTGAGATTTTAGGAAATCTTGCCATGTAGAAAAGAATCGAAGTAATTAAAAGAGGATCATTATAGGACAGCATGAATAGTTTGCTTTATTCACTGATGATCCACCAATTTTGAAAATGCTGAATAAGAAAGAGATTTAAGTATTGACATTCTCTAAGCCGATATTATTAATAGCTCAAAATTCTATTTATTTAAATAGGGTGCAGTAATCAGCCTTAAGGGAATAAGTTGTTTCATGATTTGTTGGGACTTATGTCTTTACAAAGGAAAATTGATTTGTATGTCCTAAAATTTTTATTACTCATTCATTTAGAAAATTTAACGTCTAACTTACATCTTGTAAAAACAGCTCTTCTTGGTGTGCATTACGTATTTTGTCAAATGCATGGAGTAGTGTTACCTCCACCTTAAAGATACAGAAGAGGGCCTTTTTCCAAAAATCTCCCCCATGTTGTCCCTTTGTGGCCAAATCCTCCTCCTCTTCCCTCCTCCCTCCTCCCTTAAGCCGCATCAGCCACCGAAATATCCTCTGTCCTTATGGTTTTGCCTTTGCCACATTATACTGGGTGAAGGGACACAATCACATAAAAGGAGGAGCAGCGGCAGGGACAAGCCCATGAGGTCAGCTGGACCTATTCCACGCTGCACCACTCAGAAACTGCCAGTCTGGTTAGAATAATGAAATGGCCTCATGAAGGTGCCAGTTTGTGGAAGAAACTCTGCAGTGATGGGGTGTCATTCTCGATGATGAGTTTACACTCTTAATAAACAATCATTATTTTGTTTTGTTTATTCTACATGGTCTAAGGACTTAGGGGTGCACTGCTGGGATATGAGAACTTAGGGGAGTCAGTAGGAATGACTCCCCGTACTGTCATGTCCAGGGTGCACTTGGATACACTTGTGTCACCCCTTCTCATAACTCTGAGATCTGCAGGAAAAATGCTTGCAATAGAGAACATAGAAAAAGTCTTGTTACATTCAATCTCTGTCTAAACAGTTACTTTAGTGAATAATTAACTCAAAGAATAACAATCAGGAAAGATATTTGGCATGATCAGTAGGATATTGTAGGCTGCTGATAACCAGGGGAGAAATATATGACTTTTTAAAGCTGAATTAATAAATTTTTTGTTACCTAATTATTAAGATATAAGCCAATGAATGTGTTAATGTAGTTAATGCACATAGCTGATTGTGATGATATTGCACATAGAAATTTTTAGACTTTTATTCCATGGTTCTTAGTTCAATGATGTTTACTTTTTTGATTTTCTGTTTCGATATACTGAGTTCAACCATTAGTTCTGCAGCTTTATATCCATGTTAATACTGAGCAGATTACTTCACTCGCTAAACATAATTATCCACAAACATCTGGAAAATTTGGATAACAATGGCACTGGTTTACAAATTTGGGGAGAACAAATAAGCAGCTGGTTTTGAATCAGGACGGTGCACTTATTAAATTGAATGTGCGTGGACAGGTTATTTAAACTCTTTGAGACGTATATTCATTATTTGTATGTTGAAAATCATAATACTAGTTAAAAGGAAATATTCCAAGTAAAATGCTTAGATTAGTACCTGACAGAGTGTCTGTTTTAATAACTTGTTGCTATGGCTGTTATTACTCTGCAAGAATCTATATGGTTAAGCAAATCCAGATTTTACTTTTTCCTGTAGTGAACAAAACTGATATAGTGGTAAACATAACAATGTGGGAATCATCAGTGTCAGTCAAATTTTTGAAACTGCTGTTTCCTCACATGTATTTTGTAAACATTAAAGGTCTAATTAATTTAATTGAAATTCCAAAAATCGATCATCTGGATCTAATCATTACCATAGGTAGTCGTGTATAATTCACCAGCATATGTTTAAAATGAGAGTTGATCTCTTCCCATTCACCTGGCTATTTAAATCCATGTCCTCTAAAGGATCTGAAGAGCAAGTGTTTTACTGTGGGGAAATAGTAGTGATAGGGAAAATAATAGTGATAAAATGAAAATAAATTTCAATTCTACCATGCTTAACTTCAATTAGTTCTTATGAGATGTTATATCAAGAACATTGATTAATAAAAGTTTAAATCATATAAAAGTATAATTAGGCTTAAAGCTAAAATCCAAGTGTTCTCCAGCATCAATTGCTCTATATGTTTTTAAAGCTTAATATCCCCTTTAAATGAGACCACAGCTATGACATTTCACATCATCTGAGCCAGAGATGTACAATCAATGCAAATTAAATTTTGTTTGGATTTAATGTTAGATGTTTTCTTCTCATTTGCAATGACTTTCCTTGTTTGTATCCTTAGGTTCTTCATGCTTCATTTAGAATAAGAATAATTAAAAAATAGATTTGCATATATTCTCTTTGATCTTTATAAGATTAACCACAATCCTACACTGCTTCTGTTGTTAGAAAAGAAATAAAAAAAATTTTGGTTATAGGATCAGAGAAACTATCCAGAAAGCTACATGTAAAAATTGTATTAGGTAATAATATTTGCCTTAAAATTGAACGTGGGAAACAAGAGAAGAAGATAAAGAACAAGTGTGAGAGATAAAAGGCATTGTAGATTTTGCATAGTACTTGTATGACAAAATGATTTATTAGTAGATTTATTATTTTTTGGCAGGCATACCAAAATACAGTACTAACAGTAGTGAATTAGCATTCTGTCTCGTCTCCCTTAGTTCTTCCTCAGTGTGGTGACCTTGAGTGTGTTAGGACAAGATGCTTGGCTCTGCTGGATCCTGGCTTCAAAAATATAAAGTATCCTTAGGCGTAACTCTAACATTCCACTCTTGTATCCAATTTATACTGTAAAATGTACTCCCTAAAATTGTATAAACTACAGTGTTTCAGAAATTATCATCTAACACCCCTTCCAATGTTCTGATTAAAAACAAAAAGCAAAAATAAAAACACAGTCCCCTTATTCCTTTATTTAAGGTAAAAAGTTGAGAATTTTCCTATATAGAACTGCATTTCAGAAAAATTAAGTAACTTGCCCAACCAACTTTAACCAGCAGATATCAAAACAAAAGGAATTTCAAAACTTAAGACATTATACTGAAATGTAGGTGTTTATGCTACTGTGTGCTACTCTTCTTGTTCATAGACTAAGTTTAAAATATTTCCTGATTGCTACATTTCTTAGGAATCTTTCCTTAATGAGAGGGCCTGTAGCATTTGTTTTCTGTCCCATTACTCTAATTCATGGACCTGTTCATTGAGATAAATAAGAAACATTATCTTTCTTCTTTTTTTTAGCATTTTATTTTATTTTTGTGTTTTATGTTGAGTACATACAATAAAATGCACACATTTTATTATATAGCTTGATGAATTCATCAATGTAGTTGATAAATGGCCTATTATACCTGACTTTTGGCATTATTGACAGTTTCATCATGTCAGTTTTACATCATGACTCTTTAAATTATTAGAAAATGAGGGCAACACTTTATTTTTTGCCACTGTCATTTGAAGCATCATTGTATTTTTTTCAAACTTTAAAAAAATTGAAGTGTAACATGTATATGACCATATAGCTTAAGCATAGCCCAGCATGCAGGTTAATAATCTTACTATGAAGCAACATTTGTGTCCGTTTCCAGCCATTATCTCTTCATCCCAGGAATAATAGTTATCCCAACACTATAAATGTTTCACTTATTTTTTAACTTAATTAAGGTAGAATTATACTTTATTATTATTTTATGTCTGGAGACTTTTTCTCAATAATATATTTGTAAGATTTGTAAAAGTTTTGTTATTTAACTCTGGCTACTTTACCTTATTCCATTATATTACTATTCTACAACTTATTGATCCATTCTATAGTTCATAGGCATTGAGGTTGTTTCCAATTTAGGCATGTTTGAATATTCCTCTGTGAACAGGGTGCATGTCCTTATAGCATATAGGCATGCATTTCTGTTGGGTGTATAACAAGGAGTGGTTTTACTCACACACAGGTGAGACCAAAGAGTTTCCTGAAGTGATTGTACAATTTTTTTTTTTAAACTTCTAGCTCTGTTTGTGATCATTTAATGGCATTAAACTGTTGTTTTAATTTGAATTTCCCAGATGACAAAAAAAAAAACTGGAAACCCTTTCATTTGGAATCATCCTTGTTTTTAACATAATAGACTAGAATAATTTTTCCAAAATAAAACTTCTCTATTGATACAGTTTTAAAATATAAAGGAAGAACCATTTTAAATGTCCTTAACATTACCGTGATAAATTCATTTGCACCATCTTACTTTTGTTTTAATTTAGGGGGAAAGTTTCTATTGTCAGGTTGGTAATTTATGTTTTTAGAATCTTAAAAGTAATTTTTCTTCCTCTTTCATGTTATGCATAAGTTAACTTCAGTATTATGGTTATGAAATAAGTACATATTATCAAATATCTTAAAAATGAAGTACAGATATATATCATATACATACATACACACATTTATATAATTTACCATTTCCATAAAAATTTAAATAGATATATTGCCATATCACTACATTCTTTTACCTTTGGTTTTTACCTTTTCCTTCAGCAGTGAAATGATCCTTTGAAGTAGTGGGAAAATCAATAGGAAATGAAAGGAAAACATACCTAGATAAAAAGCAGGCTTAAGAAATCAGTGTATTTAACAGTCTTTTCAGGTGGATAGATCTAAGGGTTTATCATTAGTTGGGTGTCACCCATGTGTACTATTTTATGTAGACTGAACTGATTTGTTTATGATGTTTTATTAAATCATTCTTCACAATCTGGAGGTTTTTAGAATGATCTTTCATAAATATTGCCTCCAGAGTGAACTAGATCATGGTCTTTACTACTTAAATATTTTCTTATAAGCCTAAAAAAGGGTTAAACATTGTGTTAAATTCCTTAGTTATGTAAGATTCTATAGCTTACTGGCTATGCTAGGATTTTATCACTTGCATCAGACAAATCTGTCAGATTTGAGATTTATCTTAAATCTCAAAACAATATTGCATATATTTGACTTGAAAAAAAAATAGACCAATTCATGTTTCATCACATAGCATAAATGAATGTCATTATGTGACTTCTGTCACCAATTTTTGTTCACTTAATTTCTTGTTTGACAAAATATTTCTATTTTTCAAAATGAGTATTTTATTGCTTTATGATTCTGTGTTCCTTGTCATTTTATCCTTGGTAAGTATTTCCATTAAATATTTGCAAATTATGATTTAGGTCTAATTTACATATACCCAAAGTCATGAACTTTGTATTTAAACTTAGGGTATCTTTGTCAGGAAATTATAAGCAATTTTATTTCTGGATGTTTTCTATTAGGCATTTTTTCAGAATACATATCATCTAAAAAATAACAGTTTTAAATAGTAGAACATGTAGGCTTCTTCTCGATGATTGTTTTTATTTGTTGTTAATATTTTGGTCAAAATTACATTTAAAAAAGATTTTATTTCCTATAAAATTCTCTGTAATCCGAGGTAGGGGAATTTCTTTTTATGTCCTTAAGAAAATGGTTAGTCTGTATATAATGAATATATGAGGACCCTTTTTGGAATTCATAACTTTTACCAGCAGAAAATATGATGGAAAGCTGAGGAGAGAGTAAATTAGTTATAAAAAAGCTCAGGAAAATATTAAAACTTTTGAAGAATATCATTACCACTGCATTTTCCTTGGATAATTATCTTAAATACACATTGGAAAAGGGATGGCAAATAACATTTTTGTTTATCCATTGAATGAAAAAAAACACATTTACAATGTTAAAATATTATTTATTATTGCTTTATTAACTAAAAAAGGAAATACTGACCATAATCATAAAGAAATTAGGACAAGCTTACTGGAAATTAAGAAACAAAATCATACATTTAGATTCACTCTTCTTTTTACTGTCTTTGTTTTCCATTTTTAGGAAATTTTATCTGTAGAGAAAATCTGAGTGTATTTGCTTCAGGCAGATGTTTGTATTCTCTTATAACTTACTGACTCTGGGAATTATAGCAGAAGGGGGTGTTTAGCAGCAATGAATATAAATAATTGAACCCGGTGAACATTATTTTAGCAAAAAGAAAACCATGCTGACCCAATGACATGTAGAAATAACTTGTAAAATTATTAGTTGATCTGTATTTTAACAAATTTATAATAAGACTTTATGCCAGAGGTATTCCAAAAGTTACTCTGTAAAGAATTAATGTTGTAACTGGAAAATTATAGCTAAAGTGATCCAGAATTCTAGAATGCTTACACAGAAGGAGCTACTACAAAGATGTGTCATGATTTTAGCTGTTTTTGAACTTTAATATTTTTTAATATAATAAGCTGTCTACAGAGATGTGTGCTGAAAATTTTCCTACAAATTCAGAGGTACATGAAGCAAAAATTGATAGTGCCAGTTCACCATGCCCCAAGCCCAATATATAACTGTCCCTCTCCATATATTACTGTTTGGCAGATCTTCTAGATTTTTTTGCTTTGTATGTTAACATACAAATAAATGTAACTATAATGTACATATATGCATGAGTATGTGTATTTTATATATAATCTATACATATATGTAAAATATTCTACATTTTCACATAGTACATCAGTTTATACATATACATATATGTGTATATAACTACATATAGATACATTTATAAATTCTATATCCTTCAATCTGACACTTTCAAACTTTGCTTTCAGTAGTATGAACTATTAACATGGGAATGCTTTTTAAGATGGTTTTGACAAAAAGTTCCAACTTAGGTGATATCTAATTTTCCAAAATCAAATGCTGTTTAAAATGGTCTTATCATTTTAAAAGAATATTAAAACTGATTCAGATTTATTTGTCACTATGTTTCTTAAATTATTCTAGGAGTCCCCTTTCCTAGACACGTTAGTTTATAAAAAGGTGTTTGAAGTACAGTCTTTTGGTATGCTCAACTTTCTATATAGGCATTACTATCTTCTAGATCATGAGCAATACTGAATGGCAACCATATCACTTTAATCAGTGTGAAGCAATGGGACAGATACTGTTCTAGGTGTTAGTTAACCTGAGTTTTGAATTCAGCTCTGGTAGCCATAAATAGTCAGTCCTTAGGCTAAGAGATGGTTAAAATATGTAGAGAGGCTAAGTACACAGAAGTTAACCTGATTAATGGAATGCAGTATGCTTGTTCTGTCAATACCACTTGTTAAAATGAGAAGAGTTAAAAAAGAAAAGAATTATAAGGAAATACAATAAGATAGAATTTCAATGCCTTATTTGCAATAAGATAAAATCCAAACATATATTTGAAGATTACAATTTATTATGCAATTCAAGTTTTTATTGTTAGTTCTTTAGTTATTCAGAGATCATTAGTGTCTAGATAAACGTTCTAATTTTTTAAAATTTCAGTACTAATTGCAGCCTTTGATGTTATAAACCAGGAGACAAGGAAAAGTCATTTGACTATTTGTCCAATCTACTATTCCATAGTCCCATGATATTTTCTTTGTTTCAGAGCTCCTTTAAAACAATAGCAGTGTTGCCTGAAATCACTTGGGCATTTGTCAGAATGTATGCCTGGAAAAACCTAGCCCAACTTTAGGTATCTGAAAAACATCCAGTTACACCAGCATTACAAAACTGCCTTAAAAGTGTTACTCCAAGAGCCTTGTATTTTAAAAGTTAAGGGAAACTGATCTTCAATTGTACTGAAGTATATGTTAGCATAAAATTAGTCATTTATATTTGGGTTTTCCTTTAAAAATAGTTATGAATTATTGTGGTATACAGGTACGCTTCAGCATAATAGTCCAGTGACAGAGTTCAGATCAATAGGGACTAATTCGAAGAAGACAAATTAAGGATACTGCTTTCAAATATATAACTTTATTATTAGTAGTATTGAAAGGTAATTTCCTCCATGTCATTAGGGATGAATCCAAGTATAATAATTTTTATTGCATATAAGAATCACCATTAAGTTGATATATTTCTGATCAAGCTACTGAGAGAGATACTAGATATAGTTTCTTGGGATAATTCTAAATCCTGTATTTTTTAACATTTATATGCCTGAATGCAATAGAGCAAATCTAATATTTCAAGTTGTGTTTATTGTACAAGTATTCATTTAATGAATTGTTATGTTTAGAAGTACATAGTTAAAATAAACCATTGAGCCAACATGGCTATCAAATTAGAGATCAATTATACCTCTTAAAGAAAAGCTGAATGTTAACAAAATGCTTTGAGGAATAAAGAACATTCTTTGAACTCTAAATATTGCAGGATCATCTATAATGTTTTATAACCATATTACAATTACCTTTCATTTTCATTTGCAGTAATACAAAATTACAAGCTGGCATAAATATTCATAAATAAAGGAGTAGGAATAAAATTGCATGTGCTCTATAGAAAATTTTCAAATTTTCATTTACATTATTCATTAACTACAGATGTACCAATATAGCAGAATTTGAGATTTGCCACTGAAGTTATGTTCCCTGCATTCATGTGTGACTACCAGCTGTTTAAGCAGCCTACCAGTGCTTTCTTTAAAGAAGATGAAAATGCACTGAATGTTCATGGTTGGATGGACCCTGCAATGTGTCCTAAAGGCTAAGAAATTCATTCACTGGAAGACAATTACAAGAGGAAAAATCTTTGACATTTTGCAAAATCACACAATTCCTATTGCTGTTGTAAATTCATTTATCTATGGACATTTGACCATATAATAGATCAGATGATTATTTCACTTTCTATTTCATGATTTTTCAGATGATTTTATGGAAATACTATGTTTTCAAATAAGCCTAGCAGTTTTTCTAAGAGGAGATGGAAGAACTTGTTGATTAATACACATCATCAAACTGTATTGCTCATTCTTTATCAAGTCAACTGAGGCAGAATTTCCTATTTGTTATGAAGGATAAAAGAAAACTAAACCATAATCCTTCTCTTCAAGAAGCTACTATCTTACTGAAAGGATATTGCTGTATTATCATGCCATCTTCGGCTCCATAAACATTAAAAAATATGATTATTTCTCAGTAACTTCAAGTTAGAATTATAAAAGTGGATCAACATTGCTCACAGTTCTACTAAAAGGTAATCTCTATTACTTAAAAAAATTAATGTGCATATATGATAAAAAAATCCAAGATAAGAAAAGTTATACAATTAGTAAATCCCCCTTGCCTTTTCTTGATCTCTAGTCACTCTGCTCAAATGTAACTATTACTTAACTTGTATTTTAATTCCAGAATTGTACATGTGTGCTAACATATATGTATATATTTATATTTTGATATGTATTATTTTAATTAACACAAATTAGTTGTCCTACATATATAGTTTTGTACATATCTTTTTCCACTTAATGATATAGTTTAAAGACTGTTCTGTTGTTTAAAAGACATAATTTCCCTTTGTACAAGTTTATGAAAATATATTTCAGCAGTTTGCATATTTTCCAGATTTTCTGTGATAAATGTCTTTGAATGTGGATCTTGGCTAGATCTCAATAGGTATTCTTTTTAGTACACATGTCCTCAGCTCTGAACTGTTATTATACAACACTGAAACTCAGTAAACTGACTTGAGCAAAAGGTGAATTTACTGAATAATGCAACTGAAAAGTCTAAGTTTCTGATTTTAGGCATAACACCATAAGGTATTTGAACATTCCATCAAGTAAGGCCAATTTCTATTTCTGGGACAAGTTGTCCCCATGCTTAGAGCATAATATTAGCTTTAATCCTGTGGTTCATTCTTATAAGACATGCAAAGCGATTATTCTCAAATAATCCAAGCAGGAAAATCACAAAGAGGTTTCTGATTGACCCTTACAGAGTTGTCCAGTCCATTGCTGAACTGCTTCTCATGTTCAGGGTCCTAAGAGTAGGCCTCCACCTCTAGCCTGAAGGTATGTAGGACTGGCAGGTGGGGTCAGGCTCATTTGAACTAAAAGTGAGTTCTCCTTCCTCAAAAAGGAAAAAAATGCCAAGATTTGTAGTACAGCATTTAGTTAGCAGTTTTCTGGTTTATCTGTTGTAACTGGGAAGTAATTATTTCCATCCACAAATTTCCATAGAGGGAAGTAAAGCTCTACCTTACTCACCAGGAAGGAAAACGTATGAGAAGGATACCTCCTCAAGATAGGATTCATTGATCCAACTGGTAAGGTTGGTAGAAAAATAGGAAGCGTGCTCTGCATAGCCTGTCCTCTTTGTATTTCATAGGGATTCTAGTAGGCTTTACAAGCTTTAATTCTCTATTTTCCAATACAGAGCTGGGTTACTTAGTTCATTTTTTTTCTTGAGTGCAGTGTACAGGGAAGATAACAGAAACACATTGGACTTCATAGAATGCATCCTCGTATGTGACTTTTATCAGTAATGATGTTCATGTTTGATCTCCATGTAACTGATGCCTGGGTCTTATTTCTGAACTTGGGATGAACCCTTAGAATTCCAAAATATACTTTATTTCAAAGCTTTGAGAAGTAATCACAAATACTAGTTTGAGGACTGAGATGCAAGGTGGAAAGTTTGAGGTTTTTGGCTAAGCCTAAGTCTATACCGTTAGATTAAGAGGATTTTTATTGAAATAATTCAATTTTTGTGGTTGGCTATACCAGTTCCACGGGGTCACAGCTGAGATTGCTGTTGGTGAAGGAATCCCAATAATAATTGGAGTAACTTTCTATTGGCATTTGGATTCATTGCGTAACGTTCATGAGCCATGTCAGAACACATGGCTGGATATGTCTGATATAAGAATTAAGACTAGGGTGTGAGTACTTTTGCTTGGAATGCCTCTCAGATCCCTGAGGCTTAGGGATGAAAGCTGAGCTGCCTGTCGGCTGTGCTGAGAGCACTCAAAACGGAACTGTGTAACAGTAGGGAGGGCAGCTTCCTGAAGGTGAAAATCTGACTTCCTTTATAGAACACAGCCTCCCTCTGTTGACTAGAGGGCCTGTTGATAAGCCTAGTGGATTAAGGAGTACCTAAAACTCATCTCCAGTGAGGGGAAATATGGGAGGAACACATCTGTCCTTTTCCCCCCCAGCCCACCCTCCAGTCCTGATTCCTCCCTGAAGTGTAATTCCAAAGTTGAGCTGAGGAGACAAACAGAACTCACCTTAGCTGTGGCTTCAGCTCATGATACTGCTTTTCTGAAACTGCCAGTTCTCATCACATGGTAAACTCACTGAGGCAGCTTCCCTTTGTCTGCAGTTGAAGCTACTTTGAATTCTGAGAGGAGAGTATAAGAAGCATAATTGATTGTAAACAAGGATGCTTCAAACATAAAGTTGCAAAACATTCCCAGGGATGACTTGTTGCTAGTTCTTGGAACACACTGAATGTAGCCAGGCAATCTTGCAGTAGAGTAATTGTCCTGGACCAATAGAGCTGTCGCAAATAAGGTACCCCTCAGCAAACTGTTTGATAGGCTTTTTGGGGCGGCTCCTTGCCCATGTTCCTATCTCATGTCTCTAAAGAGCTTAGATATAGGCTTCTGTTGTTTTTTTAAAAAATCTTTACATCAACATGTATTTTTCTCCTCCTATATTTGATCTATTGTACTGGTAAACTTTGACTTTAAACTCTGCTATGTGTTCCCAGTAATTTAAAGTCTTTTCTATTTCAACCTACCGTATGTTACTTCTAAACCTTTGTTCCCACACATAACAAGCTTCCTAGGCAGCCCATACCACCAGTTCCCTCCATCCCTCTGAGTCTTTCAGAGCTCATGACTTATATAAATATCACATATGGGATTTAAATGTTAATAAAATACCTAGACTTAACATTGGAACTTTCAGTATCAAAAAAACTTAACAAATAATTTTTTACCACTGTAATATAACAAATTCCTTCATTATTCTGTTACTATCTACTCTCCAGCAATGTTTCCCAGTATAAGTGCATGTCCTCTAAAATAACAGACTATGCAAAAGTAACCAAGCATAAGTGACTATTCCAGTGCCTCCAGTGTAATTCATAGACTTGAATGAGAAGAAAACATTACTGGAAGGGAATGAAATGTTTTAAATATACTGAGACAATTTTAAATCACCACATGGGCAGGACTGAATGTACTCCTTTATAATATTTGCATTTCAAAATTTAACTCATTTCTGCTTCTTTAGAAAAAGACATATTGATATCACAATGAAAAAGTCCGAGCAGACCAGCAGAATCACAGTGCATGGCCAATTTTCAGCTCTGATATAAATTTCCCTTTGTTCTTTTGCCCAGTCTTTCCAAAATCCTGTAAAAGTCAGTTCGGGTCTAAAGCTGATGTTTTTAGTTCTTACAAATAATTTCCTTAAAAGAGTGAAAATTATCAGGCAGCTGCAGCAGTTCAGTTTACAGGGGAAACACAGAATGTCATTTTCAACGTAAGTATGCAGCTGTCTTCCTGTCACTTAAGGTTTTTTAAGACAAATCTAATTAAATGTCTACCTGAAAAGGCTGACAGAATAATTCTTAGCATACTAATGAAATTTGTCATAAGGCAGCCCAACCAGAATTCTGCTTCTGTATTTTGCCTCTGGCTAGCAAACCCGAAAACCCTTCTCATTTGAAGTAAAGTATTTAACTACCTTTTTGACTAAGATGTTTATGGTATATATTAAATTAAATTCTATTTCATTTTTTTAAGTGAGCTTCTTTCCTCAATAAGAAACAGAACATTCTATATGGGGAATGGGGAATGCTTTCAGAGTGAAAGAGGAATTTTTATCTGGTCTTTAAATGAAACATGTTTCTTAACTCCTCAGTTTCTACCTACTTTTTATTCTCTTTTGAACATGCAAGAAAAGTATATTTTTAATATTTAAATTAGGAACTGAAATCAAGCCAGAGGAGGGTTTTCCTCAGCTTTCAGGTAATTTTTTTCTAATTTTAAGTTATATAGCTGGCAAAACCTCCTCAAATTAAAAGCTTTTTATATGGAATATAATTCTAGCAAGCTTCCTTTCTCATTATTACATGAGTTTGTGTCCAGAGTCTACACATAATAATGTGACATCTAAATTCTTGGTCAAGTTGCATATTATTATCTATTGAGCAGACATCCCAATTGATACCTCATTATTTATGAGTTTCTCTGTTTGTTATTATGGGAAAAAAAGTATAAAGAGCTCTGCCTAGAGCTCTGGGCTGAGGCAGAGATGGAGAAGGATTATAGACCTGCAGACTGTTGGATACAGATGTGATTCTAGTGCTTGACCTTGCCGAGAGAATAAAGCTGGGTAATAAACCCTTTTACCCCAAGAATGTTCCATTGTCATTCCTTGGTCTCACTGAATCCATAGTGAACTTGTCTGGGGCTGAAACCCTCAGGCAAGATAACTGGTGTAGTCAGCAGGATTCATTGTAGACTGAAGAATGGAATAGGCTGCCCTTATGGGATGGGTACTTCACCAGGCTACCCCTATGAATGGGGAGACATTCACATGTCCCCCAGTAGGCATGTCATCTGAGGTGGCTTGCTTTCTGGAGGGCTGGACCCCACCCCAGGACTGGGGGCAGGTGGAGGTGACACCTGAGGCAGTAGAGGTGGCCTGTGGCATAATAAGGGGCTCCTTTGAGAAACAGAGTATGTGTGATGCAGCAGGAACTGTGGGTTGGCTATTCTCACAGTATTAAAAAAGTTTGTAGATGAGAAGAATGTGTTCCTGCAGGAGACATGAGAAATGGCAGGATAAGAATGTGAGCTGTGAAGTGCTATGGATTTGTTGAAGAATGAAATGTTATTCATATGAGAGGAGGTAGCATGAGAATGAAAGCTACAAGGTGCTGTGGAGGGAGTAAAGATTTGTTAAAAAAATAAAATGGCATTGCTGTGAAGCACTTTGGAGGAGGTAAAGGCCATGACGGAGAAGCACCTACTCCCAAGAAAAGCACAAGAAGAGGCAGCACAAGAATGTGAGCTGCGAGGTGCAGTGGAGGAAGTAAAAGATTCTTTGCAGAATAGGACAGTAGTGCAGCAAGGTGCTGGGAAGGAGGCAAAGGCCACAGAGGAGACAGAGGTACTCCTATGGGAAACACAGGAAGAGGCAACATGAGAACGAGAACACCAGCTGCGAGGTACTGAAGTGAAGGTAAGAGAGCTGTTGAAGACTGAGCTACCATTGCTGTGAAGCACTGTAGAAAAGGTAAAGGGTGTAGCAGAGGAGGCACTCAGGGGAGGGGAGAGAAAGGTGCCATCAACCCTGGAAATGGAGGAGCTGGGGAAGGATGAAGAGGTGGTGATGGAGGCACTGACTTCTCCTCTATTGAAAGCACACCTGGTGGCTGTAAAGAAAATAAAGACACAGCAACCGAGGGTTCCTCCAGGAGAGGTGCAGCCCCCTTCCCAGGTCGTGGAACACTCTATTTTCTGCCCCTATCTATACTCAGGCTATGCTGGTAGATTTTGGTTCCCAGTTTTGGCAGAAGCCCTCAGAGTCACTATCAGCTTGGCTTCTGCACCTTTGTGATGTAGTGGGGGATGAAATTGTTCTCTATGGATCAGAGATGGGAAAGCTGGCTTCCCTGACAGTTCAACCTGCCTTGAGTCAGTGATTACAAAATGCACATCATATCCCAGAAAATCACTCCCATCTCGATTGGTTTATGGCCATGCTTTGCACTGTGTTGCCTAATCAGGGTGATTTACAAACCTCCCCTGCTGGATGTCAGACATATGCTGAGTTCCAACAGGTGTTACATTAGTTAGGGATGAAAAATGCCATCTAAAGTCCAGAGATTTATGGTCCAGATGAGGAGCCTTTTACTGCAGGATGAGAAATATGGTACTTCAAATGGCTCCCATGTCCTTCTAAGGGCCCCTCACGGCCATTCTTGTACCTTCTCACAGTCATGAGGTTACCCATGTGGTAGCAGATTTGGGAGAGGCTGAAGCAATGAGAGGTGAGCAAGAAATAAGGTCTACTACTAAGAAGGAGAATTTAAAGGACCTTGTGAAGGTCATGAGGACCCAGATGTGGGTTGATTTAATAGGACCAGGAGCAGACAGAGGGAAATTATATGGGAAGTCAAATTGAATCTTACTGGAGCTATGGCAGCAACTGAAACCAGAGCAGCAGTTCCAGCCACTGAGGACCAGAAGCAAAGGCTAGAGACAGAGCCATAAGTCTGGCCTGTGTGTTTGTAAGACTTCCTGCTGGAAAGTGGCACAGCCTTGCCTAAACCACACAGGAAGATGACTGGAGACATGGTTTGACTGAAGGGAGGGTCAAGGTACCTGTCCTGAGGGACCTGGGGAGACCAGAGGCCACATGTTGAAAACATCCATTGGTCTCCAGTGAATGTACAACATGTACTGGCTCTGATTGACAGAGGATCTGAATATTCACTGATTTATGGCAACCCTGAGTGGTTGCTGGGATCCCTATTGTTATAGATGGATACAGCAGTAAGGCTGTCAGAGTGAAACAAACCCAAATCCCATTGTGAATAGGGCATCTACCTCCAAAGGAGTATACTGTGTATCTCTCTCCCACCCCTGAATATATTTTGGGGATAGGTATCCTGCAGGGCCTATGGTTGTAGACTACTGCAGGTGAGCTCAGACTGAGGATACCTGTTCTGAGGGCGCCAGCCCATAGCTTTGCCTGTGGCTCAGTGGGTGACTAATACCAAACAATACAAATTGCCTGGAGGGCGTAGAGAAATTGGAATAACCCTCCAGGACTGGAAAAGGTGGCCATTATAATGCCCAACCATTGTCCTTTCAACTCCCCAGTGTGGCCAGTAAAAAAGCTTGATAGCTCCTGGCATATGACCATGGATTACAGAGAATTGAATAAAGTCATACCCCCTCTGCATTCTGTTGTCCCTCTATTGCAGGCCTTATGGACACCCTCAGTAATGAACTAGGGATATATCATTATGTTGTGGACCTTGCTAAAGCCTTCTTCTCTATTGACAAAGCACAGGAAAGTCAGGAGCAGTTTGCCTTCATGTGGGAAGGATGGCAATGGACTTTCACTGTCCTTCTACAGGGATACCTCCACAGTCCCACCATCTGTCATGGACTTGTAGCTCAGGATTTGGTAGTATGGGAGAAATTGCCAACAGTGCAGCTATACCACTATGTTGATGAGATCATGCTCACATCTGATTCCCTTTCAGATCTAGGAAGTGCAGCACCTAGATTGCTGCAGCATCTACAGGAGAAAGGATGGGCTGTGAATAGCACCAAGGTTCAGGGACCTGGTTTGTCAGTCAGATTCTTGGGGGTCATCTGGTTGGGTAAGACTAAAGTTATCCCAGAAACAGTCATAGATAAAGTCTAGGCCTTCCCTATCCCTACAACTGTGCCACTGTTACAGGAATGTTTGGGTCTTCTAGGCTACTAGAGAATGTTTATCCTGCACTTGGCACAAATCCTGAAGCCCTTATACTGGTTGGTACGAAAGGGGGTCAGGTAGGACTGGGATGAGACATGTGCATCTGCCTTTATTACAGCAAAATGGGCAGTCAAGGCCAAGCATGCCCTGAGTGTTAGACCCATCAAGGCCCTATGAACTGGTTGTTAATGTGACTGAAATTGGTTATGGTTGGGACATCTGGCAGTGGCTTGAATGAACTTACCAATGCATTGGATTCTAGTCACAACTCTGGAAAGGAGCAGAGATACCATATATCTTAATAGAAAAACATCTGGCTGCCATATATCATGCCTTGCTGGCTACAGAACCCACCACCGGAATGGCCCTAATAAAAGTAATAGCCAGCTATCCCATCATGGGGTGGGGACAAGACTGGACCCAAAAGCTACAGAGTAGTGTAGCACAGATGCCTACACTGGCCAAGTGGGGTGCGTACCTACAGCAGCATAGCAGCCTCTTGCTACTAACCCCTTCAGTGAAGAGCTCCAATGCTTATTGGGGCCAGTAACATATGCTAGTGAAAGGCAGGAAGAATTTACTTTAGAGCCATTAGCAGTGGAGAGTCCTTGTTTTGGGAGGAAAGATCCCTTATATACAAAGATATGTGGTACACAGATGGCTCCAGCCATGGGCAGCCCCTGAAATGAAAGGAAGTAGCTTTCCATTCTAAGACTGAGACATATGGATGCAAGATGATGAGGAGAGGATCAGTGGGCAGAGTTCCAGGCAGTATGGCTTGTGATCACCCAGGAGCCGTCCCCTATAGTTGTTAACACTGATAGCTGAGCCATCTATTGGGGCTTGACCACATGGCTACTAACATGGTACCATGCCAATTGGTTGGTAGGTCACTGACCCCTTTGGAGGCAAGAGTTACAGCAAGATTTATGGGCCTGTGGTCAGACTAAAACAGTTATGGTATATCATGTGACAGGTCATTTGCCACTGTCATCCCCAGGAAACAATGAAGCAGATGAATTGGCCCAGGTATGTTGGCTAGAAGGAAACCCTGCCTCTGATGTAGCCCAATGGTTACATCATAATTTGTTACATGCAGGGCAAAAGACAATGTGGGCTGTAGCCTATCTGTGAGACCTGCCTTTGACCTGAAGAAGTCAGCAGAGCCTGGCAGAAGTGCAGTGTATGCTCTAAAAGGGACTTACACCGAGTTCCACAGTAACATGGTACTATAGCTAAGAGGCTGATAGACTATATTGGGCCTCTGCCCATGTCAGAAGGGTACCAATTTGCTATGACTTGTGTGGACACAGCTACTGGACTATGCATGTGTGCATTTTCCAGCATGTTGTGCAGATCAGCAAACAACCAAAAGAGGCCTGGAGTGTCTCTTTGCAGCTCATGGCTGACCACAGGTAATTGAGAATGATCAAGGTACCCACTTTATTGGACATGCACTACAAGAATGGGTGCAACAATTAGGAGCCAAATGGAGGATTCATATACCTTATAATCCTATTGTGGCAGGCCTGATAGAAAGGTACTATGGTTTTGTTAAAATATGGCCTGAAGTCAGACACAATAGTCTATGGGAATGGCCAGTCTGCTTATGGACAGTGCTATGGTGTTTGAAAGAGCAGCCCTAGAAGGAAGCACTGAGCTGTGTAGACATGCTAATACATTTTGCTGCCTCTCCTATATAACTGCAAGTACAAACCAAGGAGGAATTGTTGAAGGTGAGGTTTGGACACCAGAGTAATATCTTTCCAGCACCAAATGTACTAAACCCTAGAGACTCCACTAAGTGGATGTGGCCTTGAACATGTTGACACATGGACCAGTAGTGGCTGACCCTCTTGACACCTTGGGGACAAGGCCTGGAAGTTGGCCTTGTGTATATCCCTGGAGTAACAGCAGAGTGGCCCCTAAAGATCATGGTAGTATACCCTAAACACCTGGAAGGTAGGAGCATCTTAACTGGGGAATTTTGTTGTATCATTATCAGCAGTGCATGCACTTTCAGTAGCACACTATATATACATCCATCAGTAACTTCCACAGGGAGAGGGGTAAAGGTATGGTATACTAGACCTGGACCCCCTTCCTGCTTCAGTCCTGTCACAGGACCACTTTCTTGGATGCATCCTACCTGATGGAGAAGATTTGCCTATGTTGGTGTCATTAAAACATCCATCTTATTGCCCTTAAGGTCTTTGTGGATTGGACACACACCCTAGCAAAAATTGCTACTCACTGGGGTGCGTGGAGGCCCCTATCAGTACCACTACAAAGTCCAGATCATAAACTCATCAGAGTACAGTTGTTTTGAATACTGTTGGAATAATTTCCTCAGGCTTCAGGATTATTGTAACTTTTGTTACCTGTATCAAAATTTTGTTGTATCATAATTTTTGTTATTATCTCTATGTTGTTATCCTCTGTTGCTATTGTGGAATCTTGTTACAATGCTCCAGCTTTCTAGCACAGGGAGCATTCTGGAAGGTTGAGGGTATGTAGATTGTGAGGTGAGAATCCTGAAGGGGAGGAGTGAGGGTAAAATAGAAGTTTCTATGGCCAGGATCCTCACCTGACCCTAGACTACTGATATAATTGGCTTACTGCTAGGCTAATGCTTCCACACCCATGGGTAATAAGCTATTATTGACTGAGTCACAATATAAAGAGCTCTGCCCAGTGCTCTTGGCAGAGGCAGAGATGAAGGAGGATTACAAACCATTGGATGGAGATGTGATTCCGGTGTTTGACTTTTCCAGGAGAATAATGCCAGGTAATAAACCCTTTTACCCCAAGAACATTCCATTGTCATTCCTTGGTGTCACTGAATCCATAGTGAATTTGTCAGGGGGTGAAACCCTCTAGCAAGACATATATTTTCATCACCACTCAAATGGAAATATAAGGTTTTGGGGAGTTTTTTGAAAGATTTGTCTCTATGAATTGAGCTTTAAAATGTGCACTACATGTGGCACTGACTAGTGTCTCTAAAGTGGTTTCCTTAATTCTGGTTTGCAGTCAGTACTGTTAATGTGGAAAGATTGGTACATTTAATACTGCAGTAGTGCAAGCGTATGTATCATTTCTTATAAACCCTACTTTATTAATTGGTTGACACTAAAAATGTTTTGTAAGTACAGAGGCCAGGCTATAGTGTAAAGTTCAGTGTAGGTGGGTCCAAGGCACACTTTCTTATTGTCTATTTAATAGTGATGAAAAAATTAGCCCTATGGAAACATTCTGTTTAATTTAAATGGGGACAAGTTCATATTCATAATACCTCCTTATCAGATAGTTTGTTATTATCACTGGAAAGAAACTTCAAAGATACCTATGTGTCTTTGAGAAGAGAATAGTGAGACTCAACTTTGTTGTATTTATCTGAGGTCATGCAGGAAGCATTGTTTGTGACAGAACCTGTACTCTGACCCTTCCTAAAAATGGCCCCTCAACACTGGGCTCCTATATATATATATAGAGAGAGAGAGAGAGAATTCTTGTCTTACCAGAATTCATATCCCTGCACCTATGTTGTTGTCCTGGAATGGTAAGTCCTCAAACGTAAAAATAGTCACTAATGAACTGACCACTGGAAAATTCTGCTTAAAACTACCTTTTATTCCTGCTAACCATGTCAGCCTTCTGTCCACCTTTTAATCTACCTACAATAGAATGCAAATAGATTTTAAAATAGTACCTCAAATTTGGAGGGGTACTGAAGTATTTGGTTGCGTCAAAGAGCATGTTAGGGTAGTCTATTTTTTAAAACAAAAGCCATTGTCAAGATCTGATCTGTTAACACCTACAGAAGAGAAAAATCTGTAAGGACAATACATGAACATGTTAAAGACAGTTAATTTCCAATTATTCCAAGAGCTTCATAGGAAAATTGGTGAAACACTTCGTATTTTGGCAAAAATGTTTTTTTAATGTTCCAATCAAATATGAGATGAAGGGTATTCTATCATAACATCATTCCACTTTGTCAAAAATACTATACAAAATCAATACCTGATTAATTTTTACTAAGAAATATTGTATAGTTTGTTAAATACAAACTAAAACTCCCTTGTTAATCAAAAGTGTAAGTTACTTTCTTTTTTTCAGTGTCCTGCATGGTTTAAGGGTTTAGGCAAAGTGAGTGAAGAGAGAGGTCACCCATAAGGGTGAGACACTGATGGTGGTTAGAAAGCTGTCCTAATACAAGTGTTCCCTGGTTGGCTTCCTCATGAGGTCCCAGGGAGGATATATGATACCAGACTACTACTCTGACTTATCAGTGAACAGATATCTGGAGAGGCTTTCCCAAATATAGATTAGTAAAATCTACACACCTCTTACTCTAACTTTAGAAGATCCAGAGTTGAACATGTATATATTTCTGTGTTTAGATATTATATATATATATATATTATGTCAGTGCTGCTTAAATCTGGGCATCAAATGGCTGTGAGAAATGTGGCCAGAAGGCAGGATAATGACAGATGGGATTCCCCATCATCTTGCACAATTGGAGTCATTTTATAAATTTACTTCAAAGGAAAATATAAAAGTGATATTTATCCATCTAAATTTATAGTATAAGTCTTCTATTCATATCATTTGCTTCTTTCTGCCTGAAAGCTTGGATCACTAACTCTCTGGTGCCTGTGTCTTCACTGAGCTGCTTCATGGTCTTTACTCAGATGTCACTTACTCAAGAAATATTTTTTTACCCTTCTTTTCAGACTACGTCAGCCAGTTTCCCCCACTATAATCTGTATTGGCCCTCTGTATTTTTTTTGATACTTATCACAATTTACATGCACAATTTATGGAGTTATTAGTAATTTACTACTGCCTCACCCTTCCCCCTGCAAGAAGAACATAAGTTTGAGAGAGGGCTCAGTCTGTATTGATTTTTGTTCTCTCTCCAACACCTAGCATAGGTTGAATAAGTGTATAGAGCAGGTACTCAATACATATTGATTTAATGAAAGAGTGAATATAGAAGTGAAGGACTTAAAAGTAAATTTGACTTGGAGATGAAGTCATGTCAGAATATCATTTGGGGATAGTAAGAAGAAAATGCCTAAGGCAGATTTCAAGACATTCAGAAAATATTAGGTTGGTAGAGAACAGGTACCAATTTTCCACTAGTGGTTCTTGAGAAGGGCATCTCTGTCTTGTAGGTACTGTGTTCATCAAGCCTAAGAGACCTGGACTTCCAAGCCCCGCCTATCATACACACACACACACACACACACATTCCATACATACCACTGCTACCATCTGTTCAGGAGTGAAGAATGATAGTCACATAAAGAACAGAAAGGAGAGACTTATACTAGCCTTGATCATTAGGTGGCGCTTATATTATTATATTGAAAAATGTGACCATTTTTCAAGTGTCTGTCTCTTCTACTTTATTGTAAATTAGTGATGAGAACAGTTTGGGACAATGTAAAATAATGCAGAGGCTGTGTCTCTTTTGTTCACACTCCATGAGCTGGTACATAGATGACATCAAT
The DNA here is from genome assembly GCF_030020395.1 of Manis pentadactyla. Lineage (NCBI taxonomy): Eukaryota > Metazoa > Chordata > Mammalia > Pholidota > Manidae > Manis > Manis pentadactyla. The sequence continues at coordinate 123,913,962 of NC_080025.1, forward strand.
ACATAGAAATTAAGTAAATTTGTGAGTAAATAAATGTATGTGCTAAAAAAAGGAAAAGCAGTTGGGTAAACTAACACCAGTTGGGAAAACAATCAGCGGAAATACACAGCAACGTCTAAGATAGATGCTCTAAGACAGAAATAACAGTAATAGCAAATTTGTAAATTGCTATCAGTTATATAAATACCATATTTATTGGCTAAGTTATAACTACTACTTTGAAAGAATAACATTTTTAAATCATTTTTGTTTTCTCAACTTTAGCATGGTGTCTAGCATATGGAACAGTGTTTATATTTTTGTTGAATCAATATGCCAATGGATAGCATGTCCTACTCATTCTGGGTCAGACTTGACTAAAACTGGAAGTGACTCTCTTCAGCTGCTGCAAACACTTCCATTGTATATTTCAGTTTTCTTTTCCTCCCTTGTAGTTTTTATTCTCCCCTTTCTGATGCCCTTAGGGTTTCTCTCCTAGGCACACTCGGAGTCCTGCTTTGGTGTTGCCCTGCCAACACCTAAACTCTAGATGGAGTACTCAGTCTTCCCTACTTTATTTCCCCTCCCCTTTCAGAATGTACTTTCTTTCTACCCTGTATCATTGGCATTCAAGCAGGTCGTCTTCTAATTTTAAAGAGAAGTAGTGTGCAAGGATGATCAGTAAATTGGACTAACTCCAGTGAATCAGAAAAATTATACAATTGAAATATGTAACAAACTGTTTCTCTAGATATTATTTAGAAACTGTTCTGAAGTTGTTCTTGGATAACTTCAGATACCTTTTTAAATGCTGGTGGGGAGAGTTTGTTTTAAAGAGAGGGAATAATGACACTAATGCTAAATTTCAAACAGGAGGCAGGAAACTCAAAGTTGTTGTAAAGAGAGGATAAATCACTTGGGGAATTAGCAACATGAAGCCTTCCCAGACTCAGCCCAACTCAGCTGCTGCCATTCCTCTAACAATCCCCTTCAGCACTTGGGTATTTCTGAACAGCTGAGGTTAGCCTTTTATTTTTATAACTGTGGGGAAGTTGGGTTCCTATGGCCAGGATCCTCACTGAACTTAAACCACTTGATGATGTAACTGGCCTGTTGCTAGGCTACTGCTGTTATTACACAACATAAAGAGCTTGGCCCAGAGCTCTGGGCAGAAGCAGAGACGCTAGTGCTCGACCTGCCGCTGGGAGAACAAGCCGGGTAATAAACCCTTTCTCCCCAAGAACATTTTACTGTCATTTCTTTGGTCACACTGAATCCATAGTGAACTTGCCCGGGGCTGAAACCCATTGGCAAGACAATAACTAAAACGATAAGTGAGAGAAATACCGCTTCATTGTTTGAAGCTAGTCCTGACTGAATTATATCATCCGGGAAAGCAGAGACCATGTCTTCTATGTTTCATGAAACTCTTCATCACTAACAGAGAAAATGTTATAATCAGTCTTTTACATAGGTGAAAAAGTTAAAATAATCTTGGAAGTACTCAACTTTGACCAAAACTCTCTTTCATAAAATACTAAAGCTGTGGGCTCATTCTTTGTTCCTCTGTTCCTCTGGGCAGCATGGAGATATGGAGAAAAGGAAGTCCTGCTGTCCAGCTCTCCCCTCACTTTCACTGTGTTCTTCTGAGAGTTCACTTGTAAAGCTGAGCTCCACCCCCGTCTGCTTGCCCCCTCCCATTTCTGCGCTGTCAAACTCCTGCCCCCTTGTTTTACAAACTCTTTAGCTTCAGCTATCTATTAATAGAAGTTTTCTTAGCTCAGGCTTCTCTCTAACCTGCTGTTTAGAGGACTAATTTGGTCCTCTAACTCATTGGTCACAGAAAAGGTAGTGGCTGAGTATTTAATTCCAATTTTCTCTCACCATGTTGGTCTCTTCGCTAGCAAAAGCAAAAGGTGATTGGAACACCTGCCATACTAGGGACTAGAAATGAGGTATAAAGCAAAAGCAAACTTTATTCCTGCTCTCCAAATGAAGAAATAACGGGATGGATGTATAAACAATTTACAAACGACACTGTCTCAAGAATGATTCCAGTTAAAATATTTTTAGTTAATTAATTGATTCTCTATAACCTTTAAAAACTGGCCAGGAAGTACTTCAGCTTTACAAAGAGAACCAAATATATGCTCAAGTACCTCTTGTTAGAACAATCTAACAAACCTACATTAATCCCAGATTCCTTCACTGGAGTTATCCCATTTGACAACAAAAGTTTAAAAGAGTTGTCGGTGGCTCTGTCTCTAATTCCGTGCCTTTCATTCTTCCCTCAATATTTTCCAACCAGCTACATTCCTACACCTCCACTAAAAATTCTTTAACATATTCATCTCTACAGGGCTTATCCTGATGGTCAATATCGGCAACATTTGTAAGGGGTGACTGCTTCATCCTTTTAAAATCCTATTGATTCGGGGGTTCTTATTCACGGTGTTGAAGAATGAACTTCACAAACGCTCAAGGTAGGCAAGCAGGAAAAAAAGGCTTTTATTTAGAGAAAGTGATAGTACAGAGAGTGCATGCTTGGAAGGGGCAGGAGTGTCTGTGTCTGGGCTGCTTCTGGGGTATATATATCTCAGACTTAGCTGAGTGGTCTAATTTCTGTTGGTTCCTGAAATGCTGTTCCTTGTTTTGACCAATCTTACTGGAAGTTGTATGTATTTCCAAATGTGGCATGCTCGTGTGACCCTTACTGCTAGCAAAAAAAAACCAAGGGTGCTCCAGCCACAGGCATCCCGTTGGGACATAGACTATTGTGTCTGACTTCAGGCCATATTCCTGAGGCCCTCAGTAAGCTTCCTGCTTTTGTCCTTTCCCCAGGCCCCTTATCCTGTTCTGACTAGACAGGGGCTGCCTCTATCTTTTCCCTCTCTCACTGTTTTCTGGTCTGAAAGATTCAAAATAGCCCCAATAGCACAGAAAGAAGTAAAATATGACATATTTAACTGTATTTCAGGAATAAAGTCACCTTACAGTTGTAGTATAAATTGACCCTTATTTCTCCTCATTCCCAGCCCTGCATGTAAAAAGACACAGGTTAGAGCATAAAGATATTAGAGTATACATCTTGCCCAAAATAAAAAGATTTCCCTGCTTTGTTTTTTTTAATCTATCATCCTTTCCTTAAAATGAATGAAGGACCTCAGAGCAAGCCTCACTATGAAGAGGACAAAGGGAAGAAAAAAAGAGTATAGCAATCTAATGTGTTTTGGCAGAGGATCAGAAATATTCCTACCAAGAGTTGATTGATATGGAAGCTGTGCATAATTTTATGTAGAGCTATATCTTGATTGACATCATTAATTTTTCCACACAATGACCAAATTTTCCAGTGAAATGTCATTTACTATAAGTCAGTTTTCTCTTAAGTTTGACGTCTGTCAACCCTAAGGGTGATGATCAACACACCAAGACATATTATCAGTAGACTTAACCTATAATAATCTCTGTCTGATATACATTCCATGGCCAAATTTACCACTAATAACATAAGGCTGAATGTAAAGAAAACACACAAAAAATGACCCAGTTATCATAAAATACAGGTGAGTATAGGAACTTTCACTTTAAGAGATTTGAGTTGTATATTTTATTACTTCATCCCCAGATGTAATCAACTAGTTTGGCTGCTTTGAACACAGAGTTAGGCTAAAGTAATATTTAGACATGTTTTTTGTATACTGACTGCTATGGGTTGAATATTTAGGAGTTAATCTATGTGTCTTGTGGGAATACAGTCACTAATGTAATGTTATTTGGAGGTGAGGCCTTGGCTCAGAAAGTATTTAGGTTATGATGGTAGATCCCTCATGATGGGATTAGTACCCTTATAAGAAGAGACACAAAAGTATTTGCTGCTGCTCTCTGCTCCTCACTGAATTGAGGATACAATGAGAAAACAGTTGCTAAAAACCAGAAGTGTGGTCTTGAACCAGACACTGGATCTGCCAGCACCTTAATCTTGGACTTCCCAGCTTGTAGAACTATGTGAAATGTTTATTATTTAAGTTACCCAATCTATGGTATATTTATTATAGCAGCCTATATTGACTAAGAGAGGAATCGGTACTGAAAAGTGGGGTGCTGCTGTAACAAATACTTAGAAATGAGAAACTGGCTTTGCAGGAGGGTAATGGGTAGAGGTTGGAAGAATTTTGAGATTCTCCTAAAAAAAAATAATCAAATTTTAAACGTAATTCTTGTAAGAGGTCAGGAAGAAAAGAGGGGAGCTTTAGAGAAAGCTTCCTTCTTACAGAACACAAATTACATCTATAATGTTTGAGAACTATAGTAAAGTCTGTTCTTATGAGATCTTAGAAAAATGAGAAAATGTTGGACAATGGAGAAAAGGTGATTGAGTTAAAAAGTGGCAAAGAACTTGGCTGAAATGTGTTCATGTCCTTGTTTAGTGGAAGGCAGAGCTTATGAGCAAAAATAATGAGCTGAGATGGTTACTAATTAGGGTTTTGAGTCTTGGTTCCTCCTGACTGCTTATAGTAAAATTAGAGAAGCGAGAAATGAATTGAAGATGGAATTGTTAAGCAAAAAGGAACCAGAACATAAAGATTTTGAAAATTCTAAGTCTGCCCATAACAGAAAAAGGTAAGTAAAAATATTCAGAACAGAACATTAAGGGTGTGACAGACTGGCCATTTGAGAAGGTGATTACTGTGGAAGTGTACCATGGATGTAATCAGCAAGCTCAGCCAAAGCCAGAAATAGAAGTGAAAATCTACAGTGATGGTGGAGGTAAGTAGTTCTTATCAGAATTGTAAGCTCAGTCAACACACTTGCAAGGGAGATGTTTGTAAACAGGTAAGTGTGAAACTTGCTATCATTCTTGAAATGGCGTCACAAGGAAATTGAAATTTTGGGACTAAAAATACAACATATTTAAACACATTGCAACTCCAGGGGGAAACATGTTTTCCCATCCTCAGGCAAATAAATCTTTGAAGCCAAAATCAGCGAAAGGGAGAAATAAAGTGGGAAAAACCCATTTACTGCTTGCAAGAAGTCGTCTACTCTCTTTCGCATGTCTCCCTCATAACCTGGCAGTTGTGAAAACTCCACCAAACCTCTCTGGTCCCAGCGCCTGCTCACTCTCCACCCCCCATGTAATCACCTATTGATATGGAGATGGACTAAAGCCAGGTGAGAGATTCTGGAAACACTGCAATTACCCACATACATGAACAAACCATCAATTGTTAGAGTTAAAAAAAATATGAATATATGTCAAGGATTCATTTACCATCCTCTACAAAAGTCAGAAAAGAGTAGAAATCCACAGTTGGGAGTACGTAGCTCTCATCACACTCATAAGAAGCTTGGTCAACACACTGGTAAAAAATACCTGTTGTCACACAAGGAGGAGAGAAGCTCTGTTGTCACATGGTAAGAAAGAACCTTGTTGTCATGTTTGTAATGGCATCACAGGAAATTGGGATTTGGGTGCAAATATACTTACAATCTTCTGTGAAGAGACAAAGTGTTGTAAGAGTTAAAAAAGGATATCAACATATGATTTGGATTTAATCAGCGACCTCAAAAGAAACCAGAAATACAAGTGGAAATCCACAGTGACAGAGGAGATGAGTTGCCCTCCTCAGATTGATAGAAGCTTAGTCAACAGACTGGAGAGAACAAAGCTCTGTTGTCAGCTGGTAATTAAAAAGCATGTCATTAAAGTAGTGAAAAGGAAGCATTTCAAGATAGAATCATTTTGTCACTCTAGTAATGGCATCATCATGAAATTGAGGGGTTTTATTTTGTGTGTGTAAATGCTATTTATATTTATCACTTATGTGAAAGGACAAAAAATTGGGAGTTACAAAAAAACATGGGTATGAATATATGATACGAATTTCCCCTGAAACCTCAGCACAAACCAGGATAAGAAGTGGAAATCCACTATAATAAACGAAGGGAGATACTTCAAACTTGTAAAGAGCTTAGTCAGTGCCTGGCAAGAGAGAAGCTCTGTTTTTTCAACAGGTAACTAAGAGGCATGTCATCACACTTGTAAAGCATGTCAAGGAAATTGAAATTTGGGATTTAAATATGTATCATATATTTAAATACATGGAGGCACCACAAATTATTACAGTTAGAAAGCATATGAATATATACCCTCGATTCATTCACCATCCTCTGCAGAAGCCTGAGAAGTAGAAATCCACAGTGCCACATGATGTGAGTTGCTCTGATCACACTCATAAGAAGTTCAGTCAACCACAGTTAAGAAAGATCTATCCTCAAAAGGGCAAGAAGAAAGCTATGTTGTCAACTGGTAGGTATGAAGCTTATAGTGACACTTGTAATGGTATCATGAGGATATTAGGATGTTTGGAGTAAATATACTACTTATTCTAAATCTTGTGTGAAGAGACAATGACGTGTTATGGGAGTTTAAAATGATGATGCACACACACTTATATATATATGAATTTAATCAGCACCCTCAATAGAAATCAGAAGTACAAGTGGAAATCCACAGTGACAGAGGAGGTAAGTAGCGCCCTCATCAAACTCATGGATGCTCAGTCAACACAATGGATAGGAATACGCTCTGTCTTCAACTTGTAAGGAAGATGACACTGACTAAATCCATGTCCTTTTTACTACTATAATGACATGCTTTTTACTTATCATTTGACTGTCCTTGATAAGGATTTAATCTGCAACCCAAAAAGAAGTCAGGATGACAAGTGTGAATCTCCAGTGACTTGTGGGAAGTAATAGCTCTTGTTAGACTGGTAAGACACTCCTTCAACACTGGCTAGAGAGAGCTGTCATCAACAGGTAAATAAGAAGCATGCCATCCCACTTCTAATAGCATCACAAAGAAGTAGGAATTTGGGATTTAAATATGAAACATATATTTAAAGACTTGAAGAGATGACAAATTGTTAAAGAGCTACAAAGTATATGAAAATATGCCCTGGATTCATCCACCATCCTCTACATAAGCCAGATTTAGAAGTAGAAATCCACAATGTATGATGATCTGAGTAGCTATCATCACACTCAAAAGAAACTCAGTCAACACACAGATGAGAAAGAAGGTTTGTTGTCAACTGATATATATGATGCTTAAATCACACTTGTAATGGTGTCCCAAGGAAATTGGGATTTTAAGAGTAAATATACTAATTTTAACTCTCATGTGACATGACAAAAAGATGTTATGAGGGTTGAAAAAGGTAATGAACATATGACATGGATTTAATGTCAGTAGAAACCAGAAATTCAAGTGGATATCCACAGGGACAGGAGTCTAGTAGCTCTTGTAGACTCCAGGAAGCTCAGTCAACACACGGGGTAGGAAGAAGCTCTGTCTTCAAGTGGGAAGTAATAAGCATGTCATAGCACTTGTAAACACAAAGCCTGTCAACCTGGCAAGACAGAACCTTGTTGTCACCCTAGTAATGGTATAATCATTACATTGGTATTTTCTATATGCAAACATACTTCTTACACTTAATCACTCATGGGAAAGGACCACAAATTGTTATGAGACTCATCCTGCACCCTGAAGAGAAACCAGGATGACAAGTGTAAATCCACAGTAACATGTGGGAAGGAAGTGGCTTACATCAGCCTTGTTAGAAGCTCAGTCTACACTCTGGATGGAGCAATGCTCTGTCATCAAGAGGTAAGTCAGAATCTTGTCATCACACTTGTAAATGCATCACAAGGAAATTGAAATTTGGGATTTAAATATGTAACTTATATTTAAATACATGGGCAACAAACTGTTACAGAGTTAAAAGAGAATATGAATATATGCCCTGGATTCATACACCATCCTGTACAGGAGCCAGATTTAGAAGTAGAAATTGACAGTGTCAGGTGATGTGAATAGCTCTCATCACCCTCATGAGAAGATCAGTCTACACACAGGTAAGAAAGATCTATTTGTATCAGTCTACGCACGGGTAAGAAAGATCTATTTTTATAAGGGCAATAAGGGAGCTCTGTTGTCAAATAATAGCTAAGAAGCTTCTGTCACACTTATAATGCGATCACAGGGAAATTGGAGTTTTGGGACTCAATGTACTACTCACTTTTAATCTCATGTGAAGAGAAAACAAGGTGTTATGAGAGTTTGAAATGGTAATGAGCATATTAAATTGATTTAATCAGCAGCCTCTATAAAGAAATCAGAAGTCCAAGTGGATATCCACAGTAACAGAGGACTTGAGTACCTCTGGTCAGATTCATTGAAGTTCAGTCAACACACTGGATAGGAAAAAGCTCTGTTTTCTACTGTTAAGTAAGAAGTTTGTTGTCACACTTGTTAATGCTAAGCCTGTCCACCAGGCAAGAGAGAACCTTGTGGTCCCATTATTAACGGAATCACCATGACATTGGTAATTTTTTTTCTGTGAACATATTAATTATACTTTATCACTATGGGAAAGGACCACAAAATGTTATAAGGCTCAAACAAAGATGTGATCATATGATATGGATTTACCTGAAACCTGAAGAGAAGCCAGGATGACAAGTGGAAATCCACAGTAATGTGAGGAAGTGGCTTATGTTAGAATTGTAAGAAGCTTGGTCAACACACTGATGAGAGGGAAGCTTTGTCAACAACAGGTAAGTATGAAGCATATGAAGACTTGTGAAGGCATCACAAGGAAATTGAAACTTGGAATATAAATATGTAACATATTTAAATACATGAAGTGGCAACAAAGTGCTATGGAGTTATAAAAGAATATGAAAATGTGCCCTGGATTCATTCACCATCCTCTACAGAAGCCAGATGTAAAAGGTGAGATCCACAGTTTCTGCTGTGATGGGAGTAGCTTAATCACACCAGTGAGAATCTTGGTCAACACACAGGTAACAAAGGTCTGTTCTCCACTGGTAGGTACGGAGCTGTAGTGACAGTTATAGTGCTATCATAAATAAATTGAGATATTTGGAGTAAATATATTACTAAATCATTCTAAATCTCATGTGAAGAGACAACAAAGTGTTATGTGGCTTAATAAAGGTAATGAACATATGACATGGATTTATTAAGCAAGCTCAGTAGAAAACATAAATACAAGTGGAAATCTACAGTGACAGAGGAGGGAAATATTTTGGATCGGAATTTTAAGAAACTCCGTCAAAACACTGGCCAGAAAGAAACTGTCATCAAATGGTAAGAAGTGTGTCATCACACTTGCAGTGGTGTCACAGGGAAATTGAAATTTGGGGGTTAAATATACTCCTAATAATTAAATAACTGAGGAGATAACAAATTTTGCAGCATTAAAAGTGTATTTGAATATATGTCCAGGATTCGTTCACCATCCTCTAAAGAAGCGAGATTCAGAAGCAGAAATCCCCAGTGTGAGATGACTTGAGTAGCTCTCACACTCATCAGAAGCTCAGTCAACACACAGGTAAGAAAAGTCTGTCTTCACACAGGCAAGAAAGAAGCTCTGTTGTCAACTGGTAGGTATGAAGCTTGTAGTCACAATTCTAATGGTATCACAAGAAAATTGAAATGTTGGGAGTGGGTATAGTACATATTCTCAATCTCATGGGAAGGGCCTACTATGTGTTATGAGAGTTAAAAAAGGATATGAACATATAGATTTAATCAGCATCCTCAATAGAAACAAGAATAGAACAGGAAATACACAGTGACATTTGAAGCAAATAGCTCTCATCATACTTGTAAAAAAGCTAAAGTCATACTGGTACAAGCTTCAGTTTTACTGTTAAGGAAGAATCTTTGCTGTCTTTTGAAGAATCTCTGCCATCACACTCATAAAGGCATAATTACCCAATTGGGAGTTTGTTTTTAAATATCATACATATTTAATGACTTATGTGAGGAAACACCAAATTGTTATGAATATTAATAATATTAACACATTCCAGGCTATTTCAAAAATAAAGTGATTTCTGTAGTACAGGTATATGGGGAAAATTTACCTATGGAGTCAAAAATCTGATATGAATTCTGCAATGAAAGAAAACATAATGAAATTCCTAATATATCAGAGACCTAAAATATTGATGTTTTTCTTTATAGTTCCTTAGCTCAGTGTATGTAAATATGTCAGTAAATTCTACAGGCATCATCATTATCCTTATGCAGTAATGTGAAGATCATTTCATAAAAAATAAGCCCAAGCAATCTTGTAATCACATAGTTCCACATTGAATTTTCTTACTTTTTCCTTCCTTAATGTTCACAGGATAGAATGTTCTGATCCCCTATATATTTCTCACAGTTAATTGTGTTAGTTGCTAATCTCATCACATTCATAAAAGTTTGTGGAAAAATATTCAAAACAAATAACCACTGTCTCAAAGAGCTAAAAATATATCCCCTGATCTGGAAAATTAGGGAAAATCATCTTTCTCCATCTGTGGTACTTCTCATGTTGCCCATATTAAGTATCACTTTTAGAAGTGGTTCTACTCTCCTAGGCCCTATGCTTAAGAACAATGTTTCTCACCATCTGCAATCAAGGGTTGAAGTCATATTTCATATCTTTTGTGAATAAATATTTTCATAAAATTATTAAGGCAATTTCAAAGTTCAATAGAATTTCCTCAATGCTTATTCTCATTTTCTAAACTTACCTTTTCATATCTATTTGGCCAAACATATATGCAACATTTCATAACTGTTCATGCACTAGAATCAAGATTTTTTGAAGAGTACTGATTAAGAGGACTCTGCATATCACAAATAAAAAATTGGCAGACAAAGGCTCTAAAATTACTAAAATATTCCTACAATTAAAGATGTATATAATGAGAGAGGATGCACAATATATTAGAATAGGTATAAAACTTCTAAAAAATGGGAACTGAGAAATGAAAAATGCACTTGAGATAAAAATATTTCACTTGATGAGTTTGACAAAAAAATCAGACAAAGTAGAAAAGTCTATGGAATTATACAAACTAAAGTCAGAGAATCATGAAATCAAATGCACTGAGCCTCAATCGAATTACTGAAATGTTACATTCATTTTTTAATATTACCATCACCTAACATTGAATCATAATTTTAAAAGTGAATCATCAGAATAAATACTGAAATAATGTTAACTTAACCTCAATATTTCATGGCCTACTATCAGATAAATGAGTAATTGGAGACCCAGAAAAAAGGATATGGAGAAGGAGGAAGAAAAAATACTTGAAAAATAATGAATAAAATTTCTTTCAAATATTAAAAAATAAACCAACAATCCACTGAGTAATAAATTCCAAGCAAGAATGTTCTTTTTTCCATTTCAAGTTTATTTTGGGAAGATTAGTTCAGGACTAGTTTCTTTACTGTATAAAGATAGGGAAGTCCAGATATATTCTTTATCTATACTTGTTACTATCTGTAAACAACAGAATATAGGGCAGAGTTTTGATTTCACAAATTGCTCTCACTGAGCCAAATAAAATACATGTGCATATGCTAAGCACCCATATTTTACTCATAGTTAATCCTCAATGAATGAAGGGCTGCATTATTCCTAATAGTTATAGATGAGGAAAGTGAGGCATGAAGCCACACATGTGGCTTCAGTCTCAGATGTGAATCCAGACCTGCTTGAGTCTAAGTCCATATATTTCCAGGTCTGTAAAGTACAAGAAATTGTCAAAAACTGTTGCTAATATTATAGTAGTCTTTATGAGCATCTTCATCTACTATACAGAACTCCTGAATTTTAGCTAGGCATAATAATTATCTTACTACAGGACTGTACTAATTGAATCAGAAAACCACCAGGAAACATTTGTGATCCCCTTAGAATACACCTACCTTTGGTAAATCAGTGTTCATAAAAATATTTTTTAACTATAGTCATTCCCAAATAACCATTTATGGAACCTCCAGAATATTGGACTAAAAGACATTTATTGTAAAGTTACTCTCTAACAATAATTCACTCCAAATTGCATTCCTTCCAGACCTTATAAAGACATGTGCTTAGAGAGTAATGTCTGATCTTAAGCATGATTGAACTATATAACTTCAGTGTGGACTGAAACTTAAAATAAATTTGTTCTTGCAGTTGTAAGTTGTAAATGCCAAATATGAAATACAGTATTACAACAAACATCATAAAAACTTTCTATAATATAGTGGTGTTTTATTAAGTCAATACTAAAATTTTATTATCTGAAGGCAACTTTCACCTATAAGGTTCTGATTTATTGTTTACCTCAGTGATTGTTAAATTTCAGTACCATGAAAGGGAAACTTTTAGAACTGAATTGTAGAAAGCAGATCCTGACATTTGCAGAATAATTTGTATAGCCAAAAGAGAGATGGGGGCAGGTAGGAAAAACTCTCTCCCTCCCTGGTCATTCATTTGCCATGTAATTTTGTAACAAGGTCCTAGACTATCTTCATAAAGTGGTCATGAATACAAATTTAAGATTTGGTACATCATCTGCTATATCCCACTTACTACATTTATTTTTGAAAGATGTATCACACAAAAATAGTTGAATTCTATTCAAACATAATATTTGTCCTATAGACCTCTAGAGATAAAGTTTATTATGGTAACATATCAATCTGAAAATAAATTACAAATGCTTGAAAAATCAGAGATACAGAAATTATAAAATGAAGCAACTTTAGCTTTCTTAATGGCTGGGCATATTGCCTAAAGATATCCATGTTTTAATTATTGGAATCTATAAATATGTTATGCTTCATGGCAAAGGGGAATTAAAGTCACAGATGGAATTAAAGCTGCTAATCAACTGATTTTGATATTCTCCTGTATTATTTTAGTGGGCCCAATGTGCTCAAGTTTCCTTTTAAGTAGAAAAGGAGTCAGAAGAGTTGGAGTCAGAGAGGATTTGGAGATGCTGTGCTGCTGGCTTTGAACATGGTGGAAGGGGCTACAAGTCAAGGGAATGCAGGCAGACTCTGGAAGTGCAAAGGCAAGGAAGTGATCCCACATAGAGCCTACAAAGGTTTGAAGCCTTGTTGATAGCTTAATTTTAGCCTAGCAACACCCATTTGGTACTTAGTGACCTCTAAAACTTGAATCTGAGTTGTTTTAAACCACTACAGTTGTAGTCATTGGTTAAACCATTAGTTAAAAACTACTACATTTGGTTTGCACATTGACAAAATAACTCCAACGTTAAACAAAATCCAAACTCTTAAGAGCTTAATTTTTCCAAATCAACTGAATTGTTGTAAGAGAATATTTCACAGAACTGAACAATTTATGGTGGTGGTTTATCTGAGTATACAAATATTAATACATTTTTATTAATAAAAATTTAATGGGAGATGGCATTAATGGTGTCAATAAGCATTTAAATGGTAATTATGCATGACATTTTCTGAAGAAAATTCTACCGCACACATTCTGCTATGTGAAAAGAGATAAGGATCATGCCAAGGATTTCTGTTTAGTTCCCATTATACATACTCTGCACAAAACTATATTAGTCACTAATCAAGTGAAAATTTGGAATCAATAAGTACTTTGGTATTTTGTACATTTTAGATAAGGAATATATTTCAATTAACTGAGCTAAGATTTCCATCCTTAATCAACATTTTAAAATATTTTTGCTACATCTAAATTGTGCTCATCAACTAATGTATCATCTGATGACTTGTCAAAACTCTATGAAAACACTGTGGTAAAATCAGTTTCTATTTTAAAATTGTATTCATTCAGAAAATGTGTCACTTTTATACCTATTTTAAGCTAAATGAGAAATTTTCCCTGATCATTGAAGTTTATCTTTGGTATGTATACAGAAAATTCCATAAAAAAATCTAAAAATGTTTAATTTTTGTAAACTATCTTTTGTCAGTATTCAAAACAAAAACTTGATTTTAAAGGTGGCTGGTGATGGCATTATTATGGAGTAATGCAGAAATGCCTGAGGCCCTAACCATTCCTTTTAGTTACCCTGAGCCAGTGCATTATCACTTAGAGTATGTTTTTTTTCAAAATAAAGAATTACATGATTCATTTGTTAAAAATTTTGTGGACTGATTATGGAAGGAAGGGAAATTACAACACACAGTATCTATTGGCATTTCATTCCAAACATTTTAATTTTGTTCTCTGTCCTTGCTCTTCATCTCTTCTTTTTAATTCTTTTGCTTCTTAGCTTTCTCTCTCATTTCCAAATTTGATTATCTATGCACATCATATTACTCAGTAAGATCCTCCTCTTAGAAAACAGGTATTTGTAAATAAGAGATACACTTTTACCTTAATTTTTTCATTTTCTGTCATTGCCGAGTACTTTAAAATCAGTCAGCTTTGAAGGCTATTTCACTGGGAAAAATAAGCATCTTTTCCTATTTACAGAGACTCAGTTAAGTGCAAATCAAGTAAGTTGTCATTTTATATATATAAAACATATAGCATGCATAGTATATATAGCAATATATGCTATGCTATGTACTGAAACTAAATTGGAACTTATTGCCAATTCTGTTGCTAATGGCTCTGTGGCATTTTGAAAGTCAGTAAACTATTTTGAGCCTCAAATTTATCAGCTTTAAAATGAGAGGACTGACCTAGTTGGTCTCTAGGGTCATGTACAGCTATAAGGTTCTCTAGTACTTGGAGTACATGGTCTCATCCTTGCCATTGAGACACTTACTTTCTCATTGGAGAAGTAAATAATAATTGTGTGCAACTTTTTTTTATTATAAGAGTTCTTAAGTGTGATGCTTAAAAGAGTAAAACTGGAATTGTTATAACAGGTATTTGGAAAACTGGACTTTGTTTTGGATAATAAACTTGGAGAAAGACATTCTTGGAAAATAGAATAATGGAGTCTGGCCTAACTATACCATTTTAAAAGGATTGTGTTAAGCTTGTCTTGGCTAAAGCACAGTTTGTGCTTTGAAAGTTTGTAAATTCAGTTGAACTGATGGTAGGGCTTGACTTTGGCAAGACTGAAAAGTTAAGCAGAGAAATGTACATTTACTTTCACAGGCAGTAGGAAGCTACTCAAGTTTGTTCAAGAAAGAAATGATAACACCATAGAGAAAGTTAGTCTAGCAATAACACAAAATCTAAATTTGCAGGAGAAAAGGAAAAGAGGAAGGAAATGAAAGTGGAAGGGACAGGTAAGATATTTTTAATTGAAAATCCATTGAATGTAAAGCATCATATTGTATGGTGCAAGCAATAACAGCCTATTATACAGTGTACCAGTAAGAGGAATCAGCAATAGTATAGACACCCTAAATTCGAAATAGAGTTATATTTAAAATGAGGGTAGGGGTAAAAAAAGAGATAAATGTAAGACACTTTTACTTCTAAATGTGATTTGATACCTTACTGAATATAAAAAAAAACAGTCAAATATAACAGATATATGAAACTGAGATTGATGGTAATGATGAAAAGGAACTTAAGAGAGGGAACATTTCTGGAGAGGAGATATGAATACATTTTTATAAAGTCAGTGAAAGGTAGTATTTTCAAAAAATAAAAGGACATCCTAAATTACTGATTCAGAATCTAGTGTTAAATATTTAATTTATATCCATAGTTTGCTGAGAGAGAGTATTTCATTTCTACACTAGTAAATACTCCCTTATAAGTTTCTAATAAACTTATACACATACTAATGACAACATCCAAGTCATGAAAAAATGGATAATTATTTTTTCCATAAATTGCTAATTATAAGTATTTGCTGAGCTGTTGCATACCTAGGTCCACTGCTAGATCTAAAAATTCTCATAAGCATAAATACAGGTTCTAAGAAAGATGTAGGTGGAGGAAAACAAGAACAGGAAAGTTAAGAAGAAATCCAACTCCTGTGTTTAATTCTCAACAATAAAGTCATCTCCAGTACTATTTTCTCATGACTTTGCAGCTACACATATTGAAATTTGTACTTTATAATGCCGTGGAAAGGAACCAGCTGTATTTTATGTGGAGATACACAATTGCCAGCATGTTTTAGAATTCCACTCAGAAATTTCTACCTAGATTCCAGTCTCTTGCCTGCATGAAAAGTCAATAATCAAAGAGGGCATTACATGAAGTTAAGCAGCAATCAATCCTCCTCTTTTTGTAATAACACACCTCCATTTCATATGTCTTTCATTTGCTCTAGGCAGACAGCATCTTTAACAATCCTAGTATTCTTTGGAGTTCTTTTTAATTATCATAAGGCCTGTTATTTGTATGGAGCCTGGCAGCCCATTGGACAGGGCCCTAGGATTTACCCATGATGGGGAGTATCATCACATGCAGACAAGCATCACATGCAGACAAGAAGTAAAAGTCAAAGAGGCAATGAAGTCCTGACAGAATGTGTCACAAGTGATGAGGAGGAAGGGTAGTAGGGTAGGTTATTCTCAGCAGAAGTTCCCAGAGGCAGAGTAGAGAATGCCTCCAGGCTAATGCTGACTCATTCTCCTTGTTCACATTACAAAATAAAGAAAATGCCTCTCTCTGGCTAGAGACAGAAGCCAATATTGGAGATCTGGTGGATGGTGGGGAGGCAACACTGACAGTGAGAGCAGAGAGAACAAAGTTCAGGTTTTCTGTATTTGCTTCCAGGGAACCATCAGCCAAAGAGTGTGGACTGTCAGAGGAATTAGCATCAGTCTTGATAGTGGCCTCTGGGTGGACCAGCAGGGTATCACCAAGGCTCATGAAGAGGATAATGGGATAGCAGGAGACAATAGAGCCAGAACCCACAGGAGAACTGTTGGAGCAACCAGTCTGTGAGAAAACAGCCCTTTTATATTTATAGAAAGTTCTAGAGGGAACTAAAGTTCTGCCCTTGACAAATGGGTGACTATTGCCTCTAAGAGCAATGTGTTGAAGTGACTTTATCTGTGTGGGGGCTGAGCTAATGTTTCTCAATTTTTGCTAATCCTGCTTAAACACTGAAACCTACATTGCATACTTTATTCCCTGTCTATATGCAGAAACCCAAGTACCATCTCTCCATCCATGCCTGAAAACATTCATAAATTCAGAAAACCTGTCTTTACTTTTTATTAACTAGAATAACAGCATTTTATAATTTAGTGTGAAATTAGATTAGTGTGACTATAAAATAATTAAATTGCATTTATTAGGTCACATAAAGACATTAATCTTATTCCTTTAGATTCATGGCATATAATTAGCAGCCTTTTTCTGAGTTGGTCTGATACAATATCCTTCTGTTTAATGTCCACAGTAGCTCATATTTGTCTTATATGTACATTTCTGTTGCATAAAAATACTTTCTACCCAAACTTAAGTATAGCTATCAGGACTATAAGTTACAAATGCATGTTAGTTTGTGCAGCTTTTCATTTTGAATCAATGAAACTAATAGTTACAATAAAAAGTTGCATTATTTGACATGCTGTGAAATGAAATCTTGAAGATATGTTTAAGGGACCCTCATATGCTCTTATTGATATTGCTTTTTCCTGCAAAATCTAATTTCTTCAGAAATTGTAGCTATGTGGAGGACATAGCTGTCATTAGGTAAAGCTGAGTTTTAAGGCTGTATGACTGAGATTAGGAGAGAGAAAAAATAAACGATGATTTTTATTATTTCTTATTCTGTTTCTAAACTGCTTCCTTCCCTAAAAGCAAGAGATCACAACCATGATTTATTTGCCTTTCTGCAATGGAAGGAGCAGATAAAAGTGTGCCTAAAAATAAAACAGAAACATGCATAGAGGTGAGAGTAGACTCCTTCTTTAAACATGCCCACACACAAACACACACATACATGGGCTTTTTCAGACAATGTAATCTGTTCTAGTTATAGTCATCTTAGTTTCAAGAAAGACCTCTCCAGCTAGCTAGAGAAAAGGAAGGGGCAATATATTTCCTTGTAAGATATATAACAGCAATTGTACCCAAAGGTAGGAGGCAGTCTTAAAGGGACGGAGAGTCAGTAGGGAATCAAAGATTCTCTGGTCATTTCTTAGGAGCTACATGGCCGCCCTAATCTCAGCACATATGCTCCTTGCTCTTCTCTCCTTTTACCTAATTTATAATTTCTATTCTATAATACCTCGGCTTGTGGGTGGCTGTGGCTTGCTAGGGCACCAACCTAATTCCTGACTCTGCTTCATAAATTTTCTATTTTTTTCCCAGACAACCTCATAAATTATCTGTTTCAAACCCCCCCAATAACTGATGCTTGCTTCTGGTTTTTTAATGTGACTTCCCGAGAAGGCAATCTAGTCATCTCATCATGTTGTAAAAGCCAAGCTACAAACAATTCCTCGTGAGTCACCCTGTGCACACCTGAGGAGACGTGCTAAAGTCATATGGAGGCTTGTGATCTGACCACCTCTCAGCAGGGGCTGGGGATAGGATTTCTCTGGCAGAGACAGAGGCAGAATTGGCATCTGAAAATATAACATCAAATAAAACTGGCAGAGGCTTCCATCGGTGTTAGACCATTTTCCTAGGTACTGATGAGGACAAGATGATGCAGTAGAAAAAGCATGTGGTTTGGAGACATGCAGAACTAATGTTTCTGAGGCTGAATTCTTTATTTATAAATAGAAAAAACAATACCACGTCAGTGATATATGGGAAAATTTTAATGTGGTCTTGCATCTACTTTGAGTACTCAATAATGCAAAGTGATTTTCCTGCTATTAGATGAAAGCCTAGATTTCTAAGTTAGGTTAAATAACTTTGGCAATTCCCATATTTTTCTCCATAAAAAAAATTAAGTAAATTTAAAAATTGTGTTTACTGTTTCTAGATTTTGGCTTGCATTTTAAATATAGCTATACTATGTATATAGCTTTAAAAAATATCTTCTACAGCTTTAATATCTTCCATTTTCATTGGTTTGTACAAGTATTTCCATGAACTAATCACATATAATTTTAAAACTCCGTAAGGAAAGCAGAATTATCATGTTAGACATGAGCAAACTAAAGTTCAGTTTCTCTGTATAATCCAAAGCATTCCTTTATTCATTATTCCTTCCTTCCTTCAGTCATTCATTCTCTAATGAGCATTTATTGGGCACCTACTATTAAGGTTCTAAAGTGCTTGGGATATAGCAGTAAACAAATGGTGAGCATTTGCTTTATTACACTTTACATTTTAGTAAAAGGAGAAGGAGGAAAGAAAGAAAAAGAAGAGGGAAGGAAAGGAAAGAAGAGAGGGGACAATGGATGGAAGAAAACATGGTGATAAATACTGTGCAGAGAGCTTAAACAAGGTGGTGTGATGCAGAGGACCTGGAAGGCTACTGTACTCTGGTCACGGGAGGCACTTTAGAGTGACGTCGAATCTGAGCCCTGGGTGGTATGCGATGTGTGGGGCACACGCGATTTAGGGAGAAACCAAATGGAGCAAAAGCTCAAAAAAGTAGCTTAGAATATTTTAAAAACAGAAAGAAAGCGAGTGGGTCTGGAATTCAGGCTGAGGACAATATGGGACGGGGTCAGAAAGTTAACATATTAGGAATTTGGAAGACGAGCTGTGCATTTTGGACTTTAAGTATGATAGGAAGCTGATGTGGTTCTAAGCATGGAAGTAACAAAATCTAAATTACATGTTTAACAGTTTTCCCCCGACTACTCAGTGATGAATTGATTTTAGCGGATCACAAAGGCAGCAGGAAGGCCACCTCAAGGACTGCTGTGCCGTGGCGAGGAGAGGTGGCAGCTCCGGCTGGACAGATGCTGCTGCATCGGGATGTAGTTGAAGCAGCACTGGGAAGACGAGGTGTAGGTGAGGGTAATGGAGAAACCAAGAGATCGCCCTCAGATTGCAACTCAAGAAACTTCCTGTGTCTCCTACCATTTGGGAAAGATGACCATATAGAAATTTCTTCCCAGTGATTCTCACGAAGTTTGCTATTCTGAATCCAAAATCCTAAGAAAATTTGAGAATTAGGGACATGAGAAAAAGTACTGTAATTCTCTTGAAAGAACCAAAGCCTAATAGTCAATGTAGAGATAATCCTGGTTTGAAGGAAACCACTGCCAAGCTGAAAGCAAGAGTGAGAAATGCTGATATTCAGTGTCAAAGGTAAAGATTGGTGTTTCTGAAAAACACAGAAAACTTAGGAGAGAATCAGTTGCAACCTAATCAAAGAGACTTGCTCATGGCTGCTTCTGTGCTTTGCATGTGTTTATGCTGTCTTCTGACAGCAGTGAATCATTCCTGCTAAAAAAATTAATAAGTTTACATGCATGGTGTAGTTTATATACAAGCCTTAGGAGGGTGTTTCAAGAAGTAACTCATTTTGATAATACTTTTAAACTTCATAAGAGATTCCAATGTTATTATTTGAAAGCTAGCCAATAATACTTGCTAGTGTTTTTTAGTTTTTGAATATTTGCTATGGGCTAAAATTTCTGTAAAAGCTACTAAATGGTACTTTTAAAGTAATAAGCATTTTATTAACAATAATAACTAGGGGTACAAAGGATGCTCGAAATAGTTTACAATAACCTATGATTTAGGAAATTCTCATTTCTTGTTTCCAAATCCCAGAGATTAGTATTTGTTGGGAACATGGAAATACACGTTTCAAGTGACCCCTACTATTGCTTGCTTGCTTCAAGTTGCCTTTTCCCCCATTTTCACCAACAGTACTCAATAGCTGCTTTTCTCTCATTTCTGCACTCCCTTCTCAACCATGGTTACTTTTCTGTTTGCCAATTTGTAGTTTTCCATTATCACTAATACTGATCTTGTTTCATAAGACGCTGTAACTTTTTCCAGAGGTGAAGAGAAAGGACCTCATTCTCTCTCAGGGATAAATTTGCTTACAGCCATTCCAGAAATTTTGCAGTTATTACACTATTTGAGAGGCCCCTTGAGCTATCTGCACTGCTTTGTTCTAGATAAACCATTTCCTTTTTGTCCCTGTCCTAGACTGGCAGTCACAGACACTGGGAACGTGCTGTAAGAACAAATGTGTTCAGTCATTTCTCACCTGTAAGGTTCAGTGGTCTCTCATGCCAATGGGGCCTCCCTCATGGGGAACATCTGCTGTATAGACGTGTGCTGAAATACCAGATTTCACTGTTTTCTGTTGTTTGTGTCCTATGGGACTCTCTCTCTCTCTTATTTGTATTAGAAAAATGAGGAACAGTCTTTTTTTCTAATACCAAATGTGCTAAAAGTGTTTACAAGTCCTTTTTCATTGAAATTGATAATATTGTCAAATCTCGAGGAAAATAAAACTTAACAATTGTTAGATAAATCTCACCATGTACAGAACATAAGAGTGCCAATGACCAAATTAGTACTCCTTTTTAACTTATAAATTATTAAAATAATACAAACACAAAAATTCAATCTTTAACAGTGTGTTAAAATCCAAAGAGTGTGTTCAGGTGCATTCTCATTTCATTCTTGGGGAGGAAAAAGAAAGCCAGGAGGTAGTACTATTATGATTCCCAATTTTCAGATCATGAAACTGAAGCTCAGAGTTGAAACAACTTGTTCAAGTTCATACAACAGATTATTGGCAGTGAAGGGGCTCTAGTTCATCTATTCAGTGTCATTTGACATTTAATGGTTTGACTGTAAGTATCAGCATTTAATAGTACCATGCTAGGTACTGGAAAAATAGACATAAATTAAATGGATGCATTAATGTCATGTATTCTTATCTGCTGTTTTTAATATTTTCATGTTGCTTTTCTACTTGCACTGAGTAGTAATGATCTCACCGAATGATCTGAGAAAACACCAGGAGGATTAACTGCTATTACTCTGTGTTTCTCTGGACCAGAATGTGATTCTCAGAGGCATCCTGGATCCTGGAGGACAGCCTAATGCATGTAAGGGGCGCGCCACACTCAGCCAGCTCCCGAGTCCCCCACTGCAGTGGTCCTCATTTTGTTGCAAGGAATGTGCCAGCTCACTAATAAGTCTCAGTTGTCTTTTCTCCAGGTCTTTTGTGTTTTCTCTGGTAGCTTTTTTATTAGTGATGGATTGACTGACATGTACATTTCCCCATTTAATCTTTTTTGATTTACATGTGCATGTAGGCTGTGTTTGAAATGATACCAAAGCCGGATTCAGAGCTGTGGAGCTTTTATGAGACTCATGGCCTAATGCTATCCATTACTGCCATAGATGTTGATTATTTTACTATGTACCCTCTTTAAATATAAAATCAACTGACAACTTTCTTCAAATCATCCCCTGATTTACATCTAGGCCAAAGGTGTTTTCTGATACACAAATATGTAGGAATTCATAGTAAGTTTGTATGGCAGATGCTTGATGAATTCAGACAGAATGACATTTTGCAATTGAATTATCCTATTAGAATGATAATATCAGTGTTTTATATTAGTTTCTATTGTCAGTTACATAAACCTTTGAAAAGTAAAATATAACTAAATGGGGACTGCTCATGAATTGCTTTGTGTGTGTGCATTATAATTGTCTTTCCAGGTTTTTTGTTGAATTACTGAGTTCTACATGCACAATCATGGCAGCAAGTTAAAGGGTGGCTTTCTCCAGTCACTTTAAGAGATAACTTATTTTCATTTTTCCCCATACTGCTTTGCCTATAGGAAGGCACATATATTTTAATTCTATTTTTAGAAGTAGCTTAATATAAGGAGCAGTAGTAAAAGGTGCTAAGTGTTCTTCTTGGAAACTATTTCTGAGTGTTTGGAGTATGCATAGACTTCTACAAGACATAAAGTGATAGATTACATGTGAGAAAAGTAAATTTTTATGTTAGAATTAGTTTTGAGGATTATGTCTATCCTTGGAAGACTAATAATCTAACAGAAATATTTTTTTTCTTTGTCATCACTGAAATATAGACTTGAAGCCCTCTTGAGCCCATTTCATGAAATGATGAGCTTTTTTGATTTGATGTTGGCAGCTGTGCATTAAATTATTTATTTATTTATTTATTTATTTTTTTATTGAAGGGTAGTTGACACACAGTATTACATTACATTAGTTTCAGGTGTACAACACAGTGATTCAACATTTATATATATGATAATTCTAGGTACCAGCTATCACCCTACCAAGTTGTTACAATATTTTGACTATATTCCTTATGCTATACATTATATCCCGGTTACTTATTTATTTTACAATTGGAAGTGTGTTTATATATATATATATTTTTTTGTGTGTGTGTGTGTGTGAGGGCATCTCTCATATTTATTGATCAAATAGTTGTTAACAACAATAAATTTCTGTATAGGAGGGTCAATACTCAATGCACAATCATTAATCCACCCCAAGCCTAATTTTCATCAGTCTCCAATCTTCTGATGCATAACGAACAAATTCTTACATGGAGTACAAATTCTTACATAGTGAATAAGTTACATGGTGAACAGTGCAAGGGCAGTCATCACAGAAGCTTTCGGTTTTGTTCATGCATTATGAACTATAAACAGTCAGTTCAAATATGACTATTCATTTGATTTTTAAACTTGATTTATATGTGGATACCACATTTCTCTATTATTATTATTTTTAATAAAATGCTGAAGTGGTAGGTAGATACGAGATAAAGGTAGAAAACAGAGTTTAGTGTTGTAAGAGAGCAAATGTAGATGATCAGGTGTGTGCCTGTAGACTATGTGTTAATCCGAGCTAGACGAGGGCAATAAAACATCTGTGTATGCAGAAGATTTCTCTCAGAACATGAGGGGGGAGGTTCTAAGCCTCACCTCTATAAATGATTTAGACAGAATTTACTCTGCATGCGGGGTCTGTTTATTAGCATAAACTGAATAGAGAAACTGGGATGCTAAAGTATATTTTTAATGATCAAAATTTAAACACTCAGCTATTGATGTCCCTACAATGTAGTCCTTAACTTACTGTAGTCTTCCTTCCATCTATTTTGTACTTATTTCTTTCATTTCTACTGTTCATGACTTCCTCATATAATACATTAAAAACAAATGAAAATATGGTAAAGAAATCAAGGAAAACTCATATCCCTGTTGACTCATCTCATGTTTAGATTCTGCATTATCTAGTACAGATGTTGTTAAGGTAAAAAACAAACCAAAAAACCTCTTGAGTGGGCTAGAAGACTTTAGTTATGATCTCATCTCTTCAACTAATTAGCTCTGTGACTTGGCAGAAGACATCTTATTTGGGGACCTAATTTCCATCACGGTTATGTGTATGCAACTTCTTTCCAGTTCTAACAGTCTATCATTTCGACTCAGGAGATCTCAGTCCTCTTATGTTCCCTTCCATAGAAACAGAATATGAGTAGAGGCCTGTATCGTTCAGAAAATATTGTTCAGAGAATTGTTCAGCAAAGAGGATGAGAAAGCCTAATGAAGGCAGTCCACACAATGTGTGTGGAAGGAAACCAAGAAAAAATGAAGATGCATCCTGAGGCTAATTCCAATCTGAAGAAGACACTGCCACCATTAGGCTCGACTTGGTCACTAGGAGTTGCCAGAACCTGTAAAGAATGAAAGAGGAGAGGACTGCCCAGCAGGAGCTGTGGGCTTCTACAGAAGGGTACAGATACTGCCAGCTGCAGCCTCGCAGTGATAGAGTTGGGAAAATATATCTCCAACCTCTCTTGCTCCTCTGAAATCACCTGCTCGTGCTTCCCAGTGGCGAAATCTAACAGGGAATTAGAAGGCAAGGCATTCCAGGAAATGCAGTCCATACGCATCCATTTTTCTAGGGCACAAACAAGGTAGAAAATATAAAGAACATCTAGCTCAGGGTTATCCTACTGAATGATGGAAAGAAGGGCTGCATGCAGTGATGCCTAGACAATGCTCTATGGCAAATCCTCCCCTTCTGGATTTTAGCTGCCAACTCCGCCATGACTAGAACATCTAGAAGCTTTAACAGGAGCCTCATATGTGTCTGAGAGAGGTTATCTCCACCCACTGGAGAGGGTGGGGATAAGGAGGGATATTGGAAATTATTTATTAAGTAGATCTTTCCATAATGATTCCTTTTTATATATAAAATCCATCACTTCTCACTTTAAAAGAAAAAATATTCTGAAGATTGCTATCATAACAGAAATACTTGATTTTCCCTGTGTTCTCCTCTTATGATGAAGTGGATATAAAATGATCAGAACAGGATAATTTTGTAATAAAGAAAAAAATTCCATGGGGCATCCTTTCCTGTCTGTAATTATTTTACAAATGTCTATTTTGTATGAAAAACAGCACTGTCATAAGGCATGCAAAGCTGTTAAGGAGCAGCTACACTTCTATAAAAGCAGATGCCAAGAATGCACAGTAAGGAAATAAAACCAAAGTGAGCTTACGATGCACACCAAAACTGGACTGTCTACTTCTGAAACAAATGAGCAGATTGTATAAAATAAATGAATAAATATGCACATAGTTAACCATAGCTTATACCAGAGAGCTAATTATCCAGAAATGTCTTCATTTCTATGTGTTTAAATTCGCTGGCTTAACTAGAAAATGCTGTTATTTTAAATATAGAGATACCTCAGACATTCTTTTATGATGAAGTTTTCAATATCCTCAAAATTGAGTGTACATTGTATTGCTTGTTGAGTTGCAAGAAGATGCCTTAACTGTTAATTTTGGGAGAAGCAATATGTGGTTTCAAATCAAGTGGGTGAGTAAATGAAGATGGAAGAAATTGATTACCTCTCTCGTGTCTCTATTTCCTAGGCAATAATATTCATTGCTTTGCGGCTGTACTTACTCTAGCTAAAACTCATCTGATCTCTAAAACAACCTTTATGTTGTGCAATAAGCAGCAATTGAAATTTGGTTAACCCTCTGCTAAACCAGAGACACCAGAAAGCACTCCAGTATAGCATTCGGTGTGGTACAGGAATTAAGGTACTGAGGATTTCATAAGAACACCAAGAAACCCAGACATGAAGTGCCCATAGACTTCATCTGAGGAAATACTGTGATGCTTTGCAATTAATAACATCCTGCAGTTATTAGCATTCTTACCTCCATAAAAACCTTTCATAATTATTATTTAATTTTAGCTTTGTAAAATAAATAGGACAAAGATTATTTTATGTATTTGAATGGAAGGAGGAAAGTGAGACACAGATGTATTCCCTCAAGGTAAGATTGCTTTACCCCATGATTTTAAGTTGATTCAAAATACTTGCACATCTATTTACATCTTTTCATATTTAACCCTCTGCATTCCTGTGAACTTAATTCTACATGTAAGATTTTATATTTGAGGAAAATGAGGCTCAGAGAGAAAAGATCATATTCCCAGTCACTATCCCTGAACAACTCTTCACACATGGGCCTGTACCTTTCATGGACTCATTTATTATTCTTCAGTATTACACAAAATACTGCTATTAGTAAGAAAACACCTCTCCTCTGATATAAAGCCACAAAACATGGGTACTAAAAGCAATATTATACATTATCCATAAGACAATTATTCACTTTGCTCTTCATTCTTGGTATTTTATGGTTTTCTCTGATGCATCTTTTGAGACTTCAAATTTTAAAACTTCTAAGAAATGGTAACCTAACTAGCCATCTTTATATTAAATGAAATAAAACACATCACTGTTCTTTGTTCTTTTTTTATGTGTTTGGATTAAAAATAAAAACTGGTGGTGAAGATTTTTAAAACATTATCCAGAGAGATTCCTTCTGAATTTTATCACAGTAACCAATTGTTAGCTACTATTATTGGTATGATGCATAAGCTACTCTAACCAACTGCAGAGGGCTGAGAATTAGGATAATCTGTTAAAGAAATCTAAATATTGTAGAATTCTGTTATAACATTCTTCAGTCACATGATAACCCTTAAATTTATTTCTATATTATAAAGGAATTATGCTATTTAAAAAAAATGATGATGTCTTTTCCCCAATCCAGAATCCACTGCAGAACTCTAGCATACCATTAAGACATTGTATTTTATTGACTTTTTAGAATCGTATTTGTTAACCTTTCATGCATATGAGGAGTAAGAATACTGACAGGCTTTTTTGAAGAAAAAATTAATATATTTGCAAACCATTGGTCTAGACATAAGTGGGTATGCAAATTACATATTGGAACTAAATTATGTGTGTGTGTGTATATATATATATATGATTCATGTGATTTGCAAAGTATAATTTGTTGAATTAAGTCATAAAATTTATTATTTATCCCATAAAGATGCTTAATAAAGAAACTTTTCATGTAACTGTTTCAAAGATTATGTACATTCATACCAAATTGTTCTTTTTTCTGCCCAATAATAGATCTAGAACATATCTCCCTGCTTCCGTAAGTTATGATTATTCATGGATTTGGGGAAAGTGGTGCACTCATCTTCTAGAACTAGTCCATAAAAACCACCTCTAAAATTATCTTCCCTCAGTTGTCAGCTGAGCTAACTGGACTTCAGGGACCTGATGGAGGATTGTGTGGTCAACGGGAGAGCTTGGGTCTCTGAATCATGGCGAATGGGGCCATGTGCCAATCACATGAATGGAATTGTTGGTAAGTGTGACATAAATGTTATTTCATTTTTTATTGTGACTTTGTAGTATAAGCTATAGAAGTTCAGTTACTTCCAAATATATTTGCAAAGTTTCAAATAACTGGGTCATATCAAAGGTGTTTGCATATTTTCATCTTCTGTTCTCTACTTATGCTGCATAAAAATATACTTCACATTTAAAAGTCATTGTTCAATCCTTTTAACAATATTCCATGTGGTTATGTGACATATTAATGTTTAAATAGTAAAGAAGAAAGCAGCTTACACAGTCATTAGCTATAGCCTATCTTTTTCTTAAATTATCATTTATTTATTCAAATGACAGGATACTAACTTCAGTTGTTGCCACATGAAGTGCAGTTTCTTTAACACACTTGCTTGACCAAACAATTACATTTCTAGATCACCTAGAAGATTTTACCTGAAAACCAGGATTGTATGTTTTTCTGTTAAGTGTCTCATTTTAAGCATCCTTCATTCTCTAATTTTACAATATCCTGTGCTTGATGTATTCCTCAACTATTACACATATTGTTCCCACTTCCAAAAGATATGTGGTGGTTCTTTATTCCTGGAAACTTATAGTTAAAAAGATACTTGTTTTCTACCCTTATCTCATATTTTGATGTGTTCTTTATCTCATTTTTCCAGCAGATGAAGATTTGAATGTATTAATGACATTTTTCCCTGAATGGTTTTCAACTAAAAATTTCTTACAGATTTGACTATTTTCCTCTTTAAAACAGCTGATGCCAACCTCTGAATTCTGTACTTATTGACATATGCCCTAAGAATTTTAGACATCTTCATATTACACTGAAATCCTTAAAATCTTCATCCAGAAGGCCAAACCTGGCAATGATTCACTGTGATAATTCTCCTTGTCTTGGCATGTAATAATTATAAAATGATATAGAAGTATCTACTTTCCTCCTTTTCTAATTGTATTACCCTGTGTGGGCTGTTGATGCACATATTCTAGGAATAGCTTTGAAGAGTTTTCTCTTTGGCATCCCACACTGCACTGCAAGTTGGCTGAGGAAGGGTAATCAGTCCTCTGACATATTTGGGTTCACTTGTCTTCTCTGACCATGCTGACTCATTGTACAGAGTAGAGTACTGTCTGGGAGCACTAGCTTCTGGAAGGACAGTAGGTTGGAGCTAGACCCCATCTACTGAGGCTTAACTACAGGAGAAGGGACATTTTCTTGAGCATGGCAAATCAACTCAGCTTAACTGATTGTTAGTCTCCCAGACATATCATGAAATAGATTTCAGATGTGCCATTTTCTGCATTTGGGATACTTGACTTGGTGAAAAACTAAG
Organism: Manis pentadactyla; assembly: GCF_030020395.1. Lineage (NCBI taxonomy): Eukaryota > Metazoa > Chordata > Mammalia > Pholidota > Manidae > Manis > Manis pentadactyla. The sequence continues at coordinate 123,942,707 of NC_080025.1, forward strand.
TCCTTCTTTATTGCTTCATAGAGCTCTCTGGTTACCACATTAGAAATGAAGTTCAGTGAGTATTGAGTTGGGGCATTAGTGGGCCCAGCCAACGTGTGAACATACTGAGGACTGTAAGTAGGGTAGGCAGAGTTTATTTAGATGGCTAAACACATAAGAAGTGTGATCCAAGCAACCAGCTTTTTGAACAGTGACTAACATGGGCAATACGGAGCTCTGAAGAATGATTCTAAATGACAAGAGCCAAGACAGCTGCATTCAGATCATTTGGAAATTGTAATAAAGACCCTCTGTCCTCAGTATCAGAGATTTTTATCTACTATGTATGGAATAGGGAAAGAGAATCTTCATTTTAGTAAACATGTAAATACTGGTCTAGAGAGCTGGGATGCATTTTTGCTAAGCATGTCATTCTTGTAAAAGAATAGGGCTTGGATTGACAGGGATAACCCTTAACAATTTATATTACCAAAAGGATAAAGTATCTCTGCGTCCAAGGAAAATATAATTTTGGATACAGGTAGAAGTGGAATATATGGTGTTTTAATAGTTCATTTCCTTTCATATCCATGTGCTCAAGAAATCAGTTTTCTAAATGATATTTTAAAAATGAAGTAATATTAAAGTTGATTCATAACAGGCCCATACAAATGTTCCCATCTGTTTTAGTTTTAGCTTTAATAACTGTTAGATAAAACACTGTTTTCCTGTTTTATGGTTTAAATCATTAAATGTTAACAGACTGATGATATAAAGGAATCAGGGGTCAGGATTTTGTTCACTTATCTCTTCATGGATGATATGAATCTGACAGACCATGGCATTTTTTGGTCTCATTGATTCTCTCTATAAAGATTTCTCTGTTGCCCTAATTCCTAAGCTCTACTGCTTTCATTCTGCAATGACATTTAATTTTTTACAAGTGGAAAGTTTTTACTTTGTTATAAATGTTCCATTATTTTCTTGGCTATGTTGTAAGCATTATTAGGTTGTTTTTTTAAATCTAAATTCTCATGATGGAAGTTTTTGAAAGTATTATAAAGTTTTGCTCTCTCTGCTACCCTACCACTTACCTTTCCTTATTTTCTGCTTTATTTCCTTTCTCTTTTTTTCCATCTCAATTTTCCTCTACTTTCTCTTTCTCCTGTTCCTCTTTATCCTACTTACCATATGCAACAAATTGCCTTTAAACTTGATAGACGAAGATGAGTGAAGATGTCCCTTAAGGCTCTTAGTCTCAAGTCACAAAGATAAAATAATTGCATAAGTAATTATTATATGAAGGCATTTATAAAAATGTATAGTAGAAGACCCAGTGTAAGCCTAAGCTGGAATCAATATATGGTTGGGTTCATAATATAAATATTTACTTGAGAGACAAGGAAGACTCCTGAAAAATAACTCATTCCAAATGAGAACCAAGCAGTAGAACCAGGCTTGATGACATTGATTTGGCATATAACTTAGGCTGGAAGACAACAGTGAAACTAAATACCACTGGGTATTTGTCATCACATTTTTCAGTAATAATGGGGTTTCCAGGCTACACCTGAGACCTAACTTTATAAGAAGTATGCCTCACATTGCTGATTTTGGACATTGGTTAACAATGTAGATAATAAAATGCAAATAGAGGAGAGAGAAACCCCTGATTGCTTACAGATTGCCTCATCATCATGGTTAGGGGGAAGACTATTTGATGAGAACTAGGAGCACTGAACACATGTGAAAAGTGGTACAGTTCTTATGTTTCCATGTCTTAAATTACTCCCCCTACACATTACATTTTTCCAGAATTCTTGGAATAGCTATTGCCAGTGAGTTGGGAGCCATCAGGGAACCCTTAACAATTATGATTAAAGAAATGTGAAGTAGGTCTTTAGGAGATTGGCTGTGGGCAGACAACCAGGAAAATCCAAGTGTAAAGCAAAGGTGCATACATGTGATATTAGGCATTCTTGCATTGATGTTTTTCTTTCTATGTCTCATAGAAAGACAATTGGTCTCACTGATCACTGCCTCTCTTTAGTAGAGGGCCTCCATTTCCAATGTCATTTTAACTCACAAACTTTGGAGTGAGACCAAGAACTAGGACCAGAATGTTGTCTCCAAGCTGATTGTTGCCTTCAGTTTGGGGGAGCACCGTGATCCTGAAGTTTAACTTGTATAAAGTACATACCTCTGTAACTGTGGTTATGACGCAGCGTAGGGTAAGGACCCGCTGCGGTTCCCCAGTAGAGTGAGAATCTGTATCATCATTGTAGAATTGGATTCTATGGTAAATTTTATGGAAATGAAGGAAAAATTGCTCAATGGGTGAGGCACACATACCATCAGCTACAGGGATATACATAATCCTGTGTGTTAGGAAACTAAGTATCTGTAGCCTCAAGAAGTTGAGAATGAAACACTAGCTGTAACTGTATTGTCAATGTAAGATCAACCAGTTCAGAATGCTGGAATATTCAGAAGATTTGGCCAGGGCATTATGTAGTTTCTTCAGATATCTTCACAGGATGGTGTCTGCAGAGTCTCGTAATTCCAGAGGAGCTCTTTGGAAATGCGCCAGCATGTGTTACTGTCCTTGTCATCTATCTGGCTCTCTGCCCACCACGGGCTATTCTGTTGCACTGCTTCATGCTGCTGGAAATGCCAAGTTGTCATGTAGCAGTAGAATATATATGAATGGAAGGGACATCTTTTTCCTTCTCCTGGAAAGAAGTAGAAACCTGGAAATTAGAGCCCCCTGGTACAATCAAAGGTGTAGGAGAAAGAGGGTTGCTGCCTCGGAGTCTCTAGTAAATGCTCCCAAATGATGAAACATCTGTGTTGGCTGTTGGTTAGTGAGAATGCTGGGTTCTGAGATGCACTTATTTCTCCATCACCTATGCCCACTGCTTGCAGCTGGACATTACTCTTTCGTGGAAGGGGAAGAAACTACCGTGGTCTCCAGTCTTGGCCCCGCAGTGCCCTGTGGGCATTATTTTTATCTAATACATGATGCAGAGTCAATTGTAAGCTTTCATAACAAGGTTCTGAACTTAAGTTTATGTTCCAGGAGCAGGCATTGGTCTTGTATGTGACAAACACACTACAAATTAGCAAGCTGAGGGATACCCTGGAGGTCACGTCTGTCATGAGTCCAGTTTCAAGTTAGCAATCCAAACAAAGCATACCCCTGAGGGAGCCAGGACCAAGAAGCAGAAATCAGGTCTGTAGCACTGGGAAAACAAATTCCAGGTAAAAACAACTGTTGGAGCGTATCCTCAGGAAATGACATGAAGTAAGGGGATGGTACCTGCAAGTGTTTGAAGGATATTTCATAATGAGTGTACCCCAAAATAGGAAAGACTTTGATGTTTAAAAGTTGTTAAAACCCAGTTTCAATTTAAGTTTGAAAACAGAAACTTATAAATGACCATCTGTCCCATCCTAACAATCAACAAAAGCTTGATAAACTACAAAACATAGTTTAAAAAAAGTCATAGAGCTGAAGACTAAAAATTCCTAAGTGAATTTAAGTCCAGAAAGTGGTAAACCTATCGTAAAAAAAGACAGCTCCCAGCTCTGCCAGAACTGTGAAAGAGGAATCCACAATTCATCCCAGTGTAGGGTAGGACAAAGGGGAGTAGAAAACTGCCAACATTAAAAATAAAAAAAAACTTATAACAGTTTCCTGTGAAATTTTGTGCCAAGATGGATAGCAGACAGAGCTCCACCAGTAGAACTAGTCTGCAGTCTCTCAGTAGCTCTTACGAGTATTTATATAATTTGGGTGGGAGGATCAGAGAAAAGAGCTGAAAAAGATGTCCCATGAGGTCTGTGGGGCTTTACCCAAGTGCAGGCTCCTTATCTGCAAGGTGAGGGACAGGGTGAAAGAGATGGGGGACACTGAGGACGGCTCCAGCTTCTCTCCATTCCAGGGTCTTTCCTGGTAAAGGCAGGACAAGAGAGCTGGAAGAAAACCACCCTTCCCCCAGGCACTGCCAAATTTCAATTACCAAAGACTAAAGGCAGGTCCAGAAAGCTCAGATAAGCGACTCAAGAGCCATTCTAGAGTTCCAGGGGAGTGGTGGCTGGAGAAATGGTGGGAGTGGTAACTGCTGAAAGAAGTTTCCCAAGGAGAACCGCTGGAGAGCAAAGAGCGCTCTTCAGGATCTGAACAAACCTAGAGAGACTATCACATGCACAAAAACTTTGTTACTCAGCTGTGAAGCAAGGGAAGCTTTCTGGAATCTCACCAGTACTCAGATTTCAGGTGCCCCTAACAGGAAAATGATGATCCAGTCCACAAAAAATATAAAGCTAGTGGTGAAGTCAGTAAAACTGTAGCTGCTCAGAGACCCTATGGAGAGTGATTCAGAAGCCAACGTGCAGCATGGCTATGAAAGAAGAGGCCACTTTCCAGAGGTATCCACTGGTCCTTTAATTAAAGCTCCAGGCATATGATCAAAGATCACATGAAGTACATGAATGTAACTCTGGGGGCAAAATAAGTTCCCAGCCTGGGGTAAATTACCTTTGAAGCCAAAATAAGTCAAAGGGAGAAATAAAGGGTGAGAAACTCATTTATTGCTTACAAGCAGTCATCTACTTTCTGCTCGCTGTCATCTCTTGTGACCTGGCTGCAAAAAGGGACCCCACCAAACCTCTCCAGTCCATAATATACACTCACTCCCCCAACCCTTGTAATCACCTATTGATATGGAGATGGACTACTCTCCACCCCTTGGAAACACCTATCGATATGGGGATGCCTGGCCAGGCAAGAGATTCTGGAAATATTGTGATTTTACCCACAATGAAAAAGCAAAAAAATGTGATTTGTTCTCCAGAGTAAACAGCAATAGAAACAAATTCAGAGGTGGCTGCAACTCCAGGGAGAGGAAATCCAAGGGCAAAATACCTCTAAAACTGAAATCAGTCAGAAGCAGAAATAGTTTAAATTACAAACTGTGGTCCGGGTCCTTTCTCTCTCCTGCTCTGGCAGAAGCCCCCCATTCTCTCAGATTCAGATAAGCCCTAGGTTGCCCAGGTAATTACCCACTGACATGGAGATGAACTACCATCCTCCAACCCTTAGGAATGCCTGTTGGTATGCAGATGCACTAAAGTCAGGTGAGATATTCTGGAAATATTACAATTTTACCCACAGTGTCCCAGATATTGAAATTATTAGTCAAAGACATTCAAATGACTAAGATAAAAATGGAAAAGGTGGACTATATGAAGAAGGATATTTTAGCAAGCAAAATTTATAAGTTGAAAGTTATAAAAGAGAATCAAACTGAAGACCAGAATATCCAGTTTGAACAAACTACTACCTGTCAGATCAATTAGAAGTAAGAAAAATAAAAAGTTTGGTTTTACCCTTCCTTACCCCTTCAGTGCTTGTCCTTGCTTTATATGGATCTGAGTTTCTGACCTACACTATTTCTCTTCTGTCTAAAGAACTCCTTTTAAAATTTCTTGCAATGCAAGACTCCTGGCAACAAATTCACCCAATTTTTGTCTGAGTGAAAATCTCCACTGATTTTACAGGGTACATAATCCTAGGTTGGCGATTTTTCTCTCCACACTTTAAATATTCCACTCCACTCTCTTGCTTGCATGGTTTCTGAGGAAAAGTTGATGTAATTCTTATCTTTGTTCCTTTATAGATAAGGTGTTTTTTTCCTCTGGCTTATTTCAAGATTATTTCTTTATCTTTGATATTCTCTAGTTTGAAAGTGTGGTTTTTTGGCACTCATGCTGTTTGGAGTTCTATGAGCTTCCTGGGTTCTATGGTTTGGTGTCTGATGTTAATTTGTGGAAATTGTTAGTCGTATTGACTCAAATATTTCTTCTGTTTCTTTTTCTCTTTTCCTTCTGGTATTCTCATTATGCATGTTACACCTTTTGTGGTTGACCCACAGTCCTTGGATATACTGTGTTTTTTTCAGTAGTTTTTTTCTCTCTGCTTTTTGGGTTTTGAGGATTTTATTGGTATATCCTCAAGCTCAGAGATTCTCTTCTCAGTTCTTTCCAGTCTACTAACAGGCCCACAGAAGCATTCATTCTGCTACAGTGGTTTTGATCTCTAGCAGTTCTTTTCTTTCTTTCTTAGGATTTCCAATTTTCTGCTTACATTGTCCATCTATTATTGCATGCTAATTTACTCGCTAGAGCTCTTAGCATATTAATCACAGTTGTTTTATATTCCCAGTCTGATAATTCCTAACAATCCTGCCATGTCTGGTCCTGAGGCTTGTCCTGTCCTTTCAAATAGTATTTTTACTTTTCTTTGGGGAATGCCTGGTAATATTTTCTTGGTAGCCAGAAATGATGTACTGGCCCAAAGGAACTGCCCTAGGACTATATCCCCCTGTAGCTTTAACTCTCAGAGTTGTCCACACTGGGCCTCCAGCAATTTGTCAATTACAGTTCAGGTTTTCCTGCCCTGGCACAGGGTCCTGTGGTGGTTTCTGCTCATAGGTCTCTGCTCTAGTGAATCACGACTCCCTGTGTTAGTCTGTTTCTCTAATCTGGGTTTGCCCTGTGTCTTGATTTTTCTTCTCATGTATCTAAAAAGAGATGTTGACTTTTCAGTCTGTCCGGCATTTTATTTGCTAGGACATAGTAGTTCTGTACCTGTGGAACTGAAATTATGTATATGTAGGTATAGATATTATATATATATACATATACACACTCACATACATGCACACATATTTATATATAGTGGTTAGATGGATGTATGTAGTCATAAAACTTATCAAATACTTAAGATCTATTTTTTATTTGATAATACCTCAAATACATACATGCATACATACACATATATAAACATGTATATACATGCACAACAAAAGGTGTCATTATTTCCCTTAAATAAGATATTTTCCCTGATGTAATCATAAATGAGATATTTGTCTGCTGGGAGTATCTGCAATTTTAAGTCTTACATATCATTAGAATCATGTACCATATTTAATTTACTTTTTGCCTCACATCCCATCACACAATCTCTTTCTCCATGTACCTCCCCTTGCGTTTCTTACACACAGGCACGTTTGTCCATAAGAGGGAGCAAAAACATTTGTGCCCTCCTAGCCATCAGTAAATCTCTTTCTCACAGCTAAGCCCTGCCAGTCCATCTAGTAGTGCTATCATAAGATGATTGGTAACATTTTTCCTCTTTCCACAAGTGGCATGATAAGGTGAAGCTAGTCTATAGACATACCTTTTATAAAATGACTGTATTTGTTTCAATAGACCAGTATTGTTCACATGATTTTGGGACTGTGAAGTGACTCTTAAATTGAGCATGCACACGTGTGCATGCATACACACACACACACACGTAAAAAAAAGAAAGGAAGAGAAGAAAGAACTTTATTCTTTTGCTTCCTCCTGAATTAAAGCCATGCTCTCACATTTGTTTGACCCAGAGGAGGCTTATCACGCCTCATCCGTCAAAACCAGAAACATCAAGCTGTAGATTCAGAGTCCTTTAGTTGTCCTAATGCTTTTTCTCCTTTCCTTTTCTTTAAACCTTTGGGCTTCCATACCAAATCATAGTCAGTTATCACTGTTTGCAGTAGCGGTGTTCTATAAAGACACCATGAACACTGAATTAGTGAAAACTGATCCATTCATTGTTCTTAGGGAGAACAGAGTTCATTTCCTGTGAGCCTTTGGTCACAGTTTCATTGAATGATCAGTACATAAGCTTGTTCTTTGTGTGTTTCTGTTTAAAGACAACTTATTAAAGACACTGATATCTATATGTGTATGTGTGTGTGTGTGTGTGTTTATATATGTATAGTTGATTAATTAATATTGAACTCACAGCCAATGGCACTCATGCCTGAACGAAACTTACCTAATACACACATTTTTGTCTACGAGGCACATACAGCCTTCTTGCACTTAGGAGTGCTAGACAGCACTTTACCACTACTCATGGGGGCCACTTCAAACACAACCCACAAAAACTATGAAACCACAAAAAAACACAGAAGTGTGAAAAATGCAGCATTAATTATATTGTGAAAAGGATGCTTGATTATAACATGAGACTGGAAACTACTCAGCCCAAAGCTTGTGCGTTGGGTTCCTCAAATTTTTTACTTCTCTCCTTCTGTGCATATCCATGAATGACAATGAAAGTGTTAGGAGTATTATTAGCTTTGAGGTTACACATAAATCTTAGTGAGTGAACTAATTCACAAACAGGAAATCCACAAAAAATGAGGATCAACTGAATTTCTTGTGGAAACCAGTAGAACACATAACAGTTTTTTTTTCTAATTGCTATGGTTGTGATTTAGAATTTCTGTAGTTTCCTAATTATCGATCCCTCCCTGCCTCTGATCTGCAGATAAAGGAGGGGACACGATGAGACATCGAAGATCTGAAAGGACCAGCCAGGGGACTCGAGGCTTAACAATGCAAGAGTGGTGCTGAGAGGGCACCCTTTGTATTTATTGAGCAAATAAATGTTAACAACAATAAAATTCTGTGTGGGGGACTTAATACATGATCAGTAACTAACTCTAAACTTAATCCTTGGCAGTCTCCAGTATCCTGAGGCGCCACGTCTTACATGGTATTGAAACAATAGCAAGGGCACTTATGTCACAGAAACTGTTTTAGTGTTGTTTGTTCTGTTCTTGATCACGTATCAGGAATTACAGGAAAAATAAGTCATATATGATTATACATTTGATTTCTATACTTTATATATTAATCCCACACTAATAAATATGAACTGCTTGTCAGGATTTACAGTCTCTCTTACCTGAGCGTTTCACTGTGGAAAAGGTCTTTCCACAATTAGTAAGTTTATCAATTAAGTTTTCATTTTATCAAACATCTGCATGGTGCCAAGTATTATTCAAATATAATAATGAGTTATTATCTCTACTTCAAACTTGCAAATTTTAATTATGAATATAACATAACGTTTAATACACTTATGGTAAATTAGGGCCAGGACAAAAAGGAGGGCATAGTCAAATACAAGGTTAGCAAAAGCCTTTAGGAAAAGTGATATTAAAGTTGAGTGTTGGTGAATAAATAGAAGTTTGCCCAGTGGAGAAGTGCTTTAAATAAACATAGGGATATGGTGCTCCTCCTAGGTAGTTTCAATACACTGAAGGCTTTTATTCCTCCATTTTGATTCTAAACATATTTGGAATTGTGTTTTTTAATAAAAACACTAATATTAGAATTTCATAAGGATGCATTTTATTTCAAGAGGAAAATCTCGACATTTTTCTGAAAAAATTCTAAAAATTTTATGTATAAGATAGTTAAACTATATTTAGCTTTTCTGTTTCTGTATTTACTTCAGTGAATTGAAGTTGAAACAATGGTGTCTAAACAAGCTTCTAGAGCTAAGATGTGAAGACATCAAGCTGTATGTCAGGTTTAAATAATTGCAAGATAGAGTTAGGAGACTATTTCTGTAATCCTTGCAGGAGATGATAGCCTGCACAGAGGCAGCAGCAACACTGATGGAGAAGACAGGACATATTTGAGAATTATTTAAGATTTCAGTAATAATATCCTAGTGAATGTTAATGGAAGGATAGGGGAGATAATTTAGAGAGACTCTCATAAATATGGCAGTCACATAGTATGTGATAATAATATAAAAACAATAACAAAACCAGATGTAATGATTGACATTAATTGCATACATACCATAATGTATGTTACATCATCTAATTCTTACAACTCCATGAAGGAGTTACTATTTTTATCCTAGTTTTCTTGAATGAGGGAAACCAAATGTGAAGATATTGGATGACTATTACCAAGGTGAAAGAGCTAATAATTGGCAGACCCAGCATTTGAATAAGCCAGATTTGAATGATTACTTTCTTATAGGATAAAGTTGTTAGTTATATATTGTATATAAAGGTAGTAGTATAGGAACAAAAAAAACCTTTTGGCATGCTCTGCTGTTATAAGAAGATTATGAACACAAAATTGTATTCTGATATGTCCCTTTATTTTTAAATGACTATCAGGAAAACATTTGGGCTTTGGAAAAAGAATTTTAGGTATTTTCTTAGTATTGTTTGAAAGCATGTGATCTCTCCTCTACAATAATTGGTTAGAGAAAAAAGAACTGTTTGTAAGGAAAAAAATCAGCAGTTAAGAATGAAACTGAACAGCAATGTCTGAGAAAACATAGCCTTGGGAATGGAACTGATTTAATTTTTCATTCAGTGAGCTGATAGAATAATCTTTAATTGGATGCTAAAATAAACTCCAAATATATGGATTTTCATAGTTTCCAATTACAGATGCACATATAAATATAATCCAAAGACACTACCCACTCTGACCTTTATGTTATTAAAAGTCATGGGCCCTATAAAAAATTTTGTTCTAAACCTCTTGACTATGAAAGCTCAGTGCAAAAACTAATATTGCAAATAGGATATTTTTAAACCCTAATCTAAAAGAAATTATAATTGTTCTGAAACCAACATTTTTTTACATAGTATCTAAAATATTACTATTATGCATTACTATAATTTATTAATAAATAACCACAATGTATATTTCCAGTTGCTTTCCTCAGTCCCCAAACAGGAATGTCTGAATTGCAGCTAGTCATTTTATAAATTTTGGTTATGAACTTTAGTTAATGAGAATTTCTAGTTGGTTTAGGGCAATCCATCATTTCTTACAGGAAAAGCAGCTTAGAACTCATCTATTCCAGGTCTGGAGTGGGGAGGGGTGATGGCTATACTAGATTATTGCTGTGTAAGGACAGTCAGAACATTCTATTCCAGGGACTAGTAAATCAGCAGTGATATTCAAAACTGAATTCACTGTCTTCTTTCCCAATACCCTTCTGCTTTAAACCCAATTTGTTTTAGTGGTATCACCACTGTCCTAGTCAGTGAGGACAAAGGCGCTATGAATTCCTGACACGTCTCTCACATTTGTGTTCCACATCCAAGCAGTTGCCACATCTTGTTTATCCTCTCTTTGTGATATGTTTTAGTTGACCTATCCTCTTTATTAGCAATGCTTATAACTTAATTTAGCCTTGTGTCTCACACTTCGACTATTTCAATAGCATTCCAGCTGTCCTCTCTATCGGGTGTATTACCTTTTCCCCAATATGTTATAGCTGTCCAACTGATCCTTCTGAAATATAACATAGATTATGTCACACAAATAGCTTCCCAAGGTCTTTAGAATAAATTCAGATGTTCTAATTTAATATTCAGCACTCTCCAAAATCTGATCAGAGTAAAATTTTCTGGACATCGTTCTTCCTGGCCTCTCATATACCCTGCCAAGCAAACTGAACTACAGATCCTTCCCTCAATGTGGTGACCATTTTTTCTCCAACTTAATTTCCTTAATCATATCATTTCTGAACCATAGGATAACATTCTCTCTCAACTCTACATGTTAACATTCTATCTGTTTGTTAGGATCCAACTAATATGCCATGTGCTTACTATGAATGAATGCTATCATCTGAAAATAATCTAGTCTTAGCTGAAATTCACAAACCGCTTTATTTTTCTTGTAGGTATTTAGAACATGATCTATGTCTTATGGATTTTATATCACTGTAGTCCATCACAGGGTGTTTTGCTTTTTGAGTAAGTACTCAATAAATACGAAGAATGGATTTTTGCATATCAACAGAAAAAAACTCATGAGGGAAAGAGGGAAATGTCATATTATAAGCAATGGAGAATCAATGACTAAATTCAGACAACTGAACTGTATTGGCAGTGTGGCTAACAACACAAAATAGGGTCACTGAACTTCTTGAACTTGACTTTCTCCAAGTATTGCTTTATATGGCATTTTCCAGATCTCTTCAACACAGAACCATAACAACTAAGTAAATACAATGATGAGACTCATTCAAATTTGATTTAGAGTAGAATACAATTTATGGAGGCATAATAATCATTAAGTCAGTGAACTTGAGATTTGTGACAGCCAATAACAAAAATATATTATCTGACCTCTTCATACATTTTGTGAAACATAAAAAAACTCTGCTTTTTCAATTATATCAAAGAAAAGCATTAATATTAATTAATGGCTTGCATATAAGTGTCTCGATTTCAAAACCCCTTCCCTTCTTTAACAATATACTGAAATAAATAAGATGTTAACTGTCCTGTACATGTAATCCTATTACAATCTTCTGTAAAATAATCAGTAAAGGTTAAACTTTATTACTGATCACTTTATCTAGTCCAAGCAGTTCACAACTAGACTAAGTAACAGTAGTAACTAATTCTAACTCAACAATAAAGATTCTAATTTTGTGCATCTCCCAAATTGTAAAGGTGTAGAAATAAAAAATGCAGTGCAGTTTTTTTTTAAGTTAAAATATGTATACATTTTACAAAAACAACATAAGTACTCATCTGGTCCTATAATTAAATGATTCTATTCAGATGCATCATTACCTATAGCACCTGTTATCCTGGGACTCAAGTCAAGATTAGCCATTGGCTACATCATGAAGTATCTTTCGTCTGCTGCTCTCATGTGCCCCATCAGTTTCCCACTATTTTTACTCAGTGGTTTCCTTTTCCTCTCTTCCTCCCTGCTTCTTGTGCCAACTTTTAAACCTTCAGTCATAAAAATAGAGTTATTTTTTTCACAATGAAACCTCTTTTATTTCATTTGCATCGAAAATCTTGAGATATTTGTTCTTTAAACCATGTTTCTCATTTTTGGATCCCACAGTCGTGACTCCTTGCTGAGGTCTTCACTGGTCCTGCACGGTACATAATATCCCCAACTCCATCCTAGTGCATAGTCTGGGATCTTTGCTGTATTGGATCATTCCAAATAATCATGACAACTCACACTGCCATAAATGCCAAGGATAAGGAAAAAAAAAAAAAGAAAGCTGTATTCCTTTTTTCTTTCTTTTATAACACTCCCCAACATACCTAATTATTTTTGAAACAATATAAAATTTCCAGAAAATTTGCAAATACAAAGACTTATTTTACCTGAACCACCTGAGAGTAATTTTCCTGTACAATATACCCTGTCACTCCCAACACATTAGTATGCAATTTTTTTTTTTACACCCAGGGACATTCTCCTATATAACCACAATACAAAGTATCAACATAAGGAAATTAACAAGGATGCATTACTGCCACCTGGGATTCAATACTCATCCTCCATTTAAGGTTTTGCCAGATTCCCCAATAGCATCCTTTATAAGGAAAGACTCTAGTTCCAAATCATGTGTCTCCTATACTTGCCATTGTCTTTAGACCCCTTCTCTCTTGCATGATTGATTATTCAGTGTTCCTTTGAGTCTCATGAATTTGATACTTTTGAAGATTATAAGCCTAACAGTTTATGAAATGCCCTTCAATTTGGATTTTTCTCATATTCCTCATAATTAGATTCAAGTTACTTATCTTTGGCAGGAATATTAAAAAAAAGGATGCTGTGTGAAAGTTTATGCTTGTTTGGGTGGCATATAATTTTGAGTTGTTCTGTACTTGTTAATGCCCATTTCGATCATTTGCTTAGGGTGTTATATAGCAGGCTTTTCTCCTGTCAAGTTACTAATTTGGCCTTTGCAAACAATCAGTATTTGAAGCTATGTAAATATTCCTCATCAATATTTTAATTAGTAAGTTAATCATATTATGGATACCTAGTTTCCTATTTTATTCAATGGATTGTAATATATTCCTACAGCTATTTATGTTGATTACCAAATTGTCCCAGATTTGGCCAATGGAAGACCCTTTAAGTTAGCTCTCATGAACTTTTGGCATGTTGCCATAATTTTTTAGGCGCTTTCTGACAAAACAAGATACAAGCTTATCTTACATATCTTATGCTGCTCCAGCCATGGAATCAGCCATTTCTTCAGAAAGATTAGTTCCTTTTAGTGGAAAATATTTGGAAGCCATCTACATATTAGGTATAACAGCTGCCAAACCTCTTAGTGGACAGAGCTAGAAAATGTATTTTTGTTTGTGTATCACACACACATACAAAAATAGTATCCCTTACGTTTGTGTTAATACTGTATATTTATTGATAGAAGGAAAACCATGAGTTCACACTTATACTCCTACAACAAATATTGCATGTTTGTTTTCTCTGTTCCAGTAACTCTAAGTCCCTTCTCTGACAATGAGAATCTTGCTTTCTATTTGACTTAATATATTTATTTATTTGAATTCCCTCTGTCGCTGTTACCAACTCCTCCCCATGCAATTGCTCTCCCAACCACATGGGCCTCTAACACCCTGCGATGGGCTGCTTTTCCTGTATGGCCCCCTTCTCCCCTCCTGAGCTCCTACACCCAGTGTCAGCTCACTCCTCGATGTGGATGCTTTCCTGGCTCTTTCAGGCATTGATCTCATTGCCTAGCTGCCCCTTCATACAGACATACTCCATGTGTGCTTTACACAAGGTCAGTAGCGTTTGAAGACAATTACTCTGTAAATGTGGGCTTAGGCGAAGTAGTCACAAATCACAAATGTGTGTTCTAGAGACTGGAGATGATGTAAGAGCTGAATCAATGAGAATGTAGAATTAGGTAGGTTGGTATATCTATCTCTCTAGTTTTACCTCCCAAAATATCTTCATAGAAACCTTCTAGTCAGACTAGACTAGCCTATTACCCTCTGCATGAAATAGATAACATTGCTATTTGTGCTTTCCCCCATCCTCCTCCAGTGTTCATCAATTCCTTCCTGCCTATTCAGATGTAGTTTTCTTTAAGAACTACTCTACCTTGGCTCTTAAATTCATGCTGTGACATCCCTTCCCATATAGATGTTCTCATTGTGCTTGGCTCCTTGTGTTTTTAAAAATAACTTAAAAGCACCCACAAATCTGTGGTTAAAGTACCCAGTACTTTAATGATCTCTCCCTGTGTACTTCTAAAGCACTTATTAGTTGTATCATTTATTGGACATTTGCATTCCTCACCTTTAATTGTTGCTTTTTTTCCCTTTCTTTGTGAATCTCTTATCTTCCTGGATATTCCATAAACTCTTTGTGAACACAAATCTGGTATGATAATTATTTATATCCCCACAGCATAAAGCATTTTGCTTTACATTCTTGAGGTCCTTGAAATACTTATCAGTGAAGTGAGAAATAACCATAGTCATGATTCTTTTAGTCACTGAAGAAATTACTGAGTGATTCTCATTCAGAAGTTGTTAGAGTACATTTAAAAATTAAGATTGAACGAACAGAAGAGAGTTTAGCAAATATGGTACAAAGTGAGTTGTTGCTTTTTGTGTGTGAGAGTAATTTGAAACATCTTGGAAATGTAACATTTGGTTAGCATACAAAAAACTAAAGGCTACTTACTGTTTTATGGCATAGGAAAAAGAGCTACAGGTATATTGCTCTTTTAGCAAATCTATAGAGTCATGGTGCTCGCTTAATAACTTTCGACGAATAATTACATAGGGTGAATAAGAAAAATAAAACAAAATAAAAAGTCCCTGACGTCAAAACGACTGTCTTGTTTAAACCGTGTCCTGTAATCCAAGGTCCAGCTTGTCAGTCTTCCTCAATGTCAGTCAAACTTATACCCAAACTCCAGAAGCTAAGGAAAATATACTGAATAAGTTTAAAATTAATTATAAGACCTATTTGAAACTACTTCAAGAAATTTGTGCTCTTTAGGGAAGATTTCAGAGTTAAAGCGGGAAAAGGGCTTATTGATCAGAATGTAATGGGAGAAAAAGGACAGGGTCAATGAATTTGTTGAGCTTTGCTCAGCTAGACCTTGCACATAATACATTTAAACATTAAGAAATAAGCACATTTGGAGCTTTCTAGACTGGCTCCTTACAAACCAAATTGATCACATTATTGAATGAAAATTTGAGAAACCAATGTTCTCTAGTGCAAGAGACATATGGTCAAATGGTAATGTGAATTCAAATTGTTGCTCTCTAGGATTTCACTTGTGTTGTGGTTATCACTTTACCCTCTCATACTTCATCTATGTGTGATCACAAAAAAGAGGTACAAAATGAAAATTAGCAAAAGAATTTTAAACATAGCTGAAATGTCAGGGAGAAAAGCAGCAAATGATCTGTGGTAACAATTGAGTGTGAATTTATTGGTGTTGAAATGAATAGCACTGCAAAAAAAACATGATAGACGTAATTGCAGAGGATTGCAGTGAGGCGTTACAACACATGGAAAATAGGAAAGAGCTCAAAGGAAAATGCTGTGATAAATAAGGCAATGAGGAAAGGGGCTTTAGTTGGGATAAGGCTAATAAAATAAGTTTTGCTCAACTGTCGGCTAATATAAGTGTTCCAAGAACATTTAAGGTAGGCTAGGCTAAGCTGTAATGATTTGTAGGTTATGTGTATTAAATGCACTTTCAACTTCAGATGTTTTCAGTTTACGATGGGATTACCAGGACATAACCCCACTGTAAGTGGAGAAAGATGTATATTTTATTTAAAAAAAAACTGCCTTCATGGTGCTTGCACACTAGTGTTCCAGTAGGAGAAAGACAGACAGTAAGACAGACAGTAAATAAATAAAAAGTAAACATTAAGTTGACCCAGTGATAGAAGTGGACAAAAAAAAAGAGAGGGGAAGTGAATGAGGAAATAGAGAAAGTGTCCACAGCATTCAGGAGGTATCATGGGGTCCAGTGGTCAATAGTTCAGTATAAGAACTGAAGAGCTCAATATCATAGCATTGTTAAAACCTTAATTCAAAAGATGTGTTTTTGTTGTTTTCATAATAGTACTTATTATTTTTATGACTTGTTATACTTTGACTGCTGGACAGTATTCCTTTGAGTTGTAGTTTTCTGCTTATAACCTATCTCTTAAGTGGTAGATTTTACATTTATTACAATTGAGCTTCTTCTTCCTGCACATATGCAATTTGTTGTGTGATATTTCTATTCTAATTCTTGCAGATGGCTAAGAATGGGAGTTTTACAGTGTCTGCAAGAGATAGCAATGTACAGGTTGCTTGTCAAGCAAAGGTTGTATTTATAGCAGGCTCGATTAAACAGACATTGACTTTGGTTCCTTTATACCTGGGTATTGTAGGGATTAGAAAATAAATAAGAACTGGATAGGTTTTAATGCTACAGATAAGAAGTCTACAAATGGGAAATTAATTGTCCATCAGCACAAAGGAATAGTGACTTTGAAGAAGAATGAAGGAAGTAAGCCAGGTTGTTGATAAATTCATACTCAACCCATATAAATATTTCATCCTAGCACTTTCATCCAGTAATATACTTACTTTGCATTTAGGTCATCTCCCAAATAATGTGTTTTTAGAATCTAGTACATTGCAGTGCCTCAGATCTTGGAACTATATATCATTCTTGATTTCATTCCAAACTTAGGGAATATTCAGTTAATAATAAGGGAATAACAGTATTTGTCCTTGTGATTAATTTTTTTGGTGAGTAGACACCCCAATCTCATACTTTTTCAGGGCATTAAGGAAATAATGTTTAAATGACTTTAATCATTAATGTTAAGATCCTAGAGACTTAAAGAAGTATTCCCTGGATCCAGTGCTGTGTGATGAAATACATTAGAGAAACTCTGAAAATAGAAATCATTTCTTGGAGCTGTAATGTTTCATATAAACATAGATATTTATATTGCTGTTCTGTTTTACTGATTTAAAATGGAAATTCTATCATGGTTTATCTTCATAGTTATAGATTTTATTCATTTATCTGGTATCTGTTTGCCAGTAATTTTTTGATTTGCATACATGCAATGGATGAATACGGTTGTTAACTATATATGTTTTAATGTTCTTTATTTCAATCTCCAGAACTCTTGGAGACAAGATTTCTTGTGATATTGTTATTCTTTTTCCTGGCTTATGGTAGGTGCCAATCAAATGTTTTGACACAGAATACAGGTATCAGTAACACAATTTGCTGTTTTTTTCAAGACCAAACCAAGCACAGCTAATTATTTCTTCTGTAGTAGAAATTTGCCCTTGGCATGGAAATGACTAGCTCTACTCACAGAGTCCTTTTTATGAGTGAAATCTGAGCTTAAGAACCTAAAATACTATGCACTTAGAACTACATGTATAATAGAACTTGTTTTGTCTTAAATAAATTTCTTATTGTCAACACTGATGTCTACTTCTTAGAAGTATATGATTTGTGGTTAGATAATGTAGTTTCCAGACAAAGTTATCAAATAACTAATTATGCACAGCCTATTACATGGACATCTTGCCTAACATTGGGTATATGTTGGCAAGTAAAATGAAATATTATTAGCCTCAGAGATCTTTTAGTACTGTAGTCATTGATGGATGAATGAATGAATGAATCAAATAAACAGTGGAAACATATTGGTGTGAAAGATGAGGAAGAGAAAGGGTAGAGGGGAAAGGAGTGCTCTGCTTTCCTTCAGCTCTTTAGCATTTTTAGTCAATTCTGTGGAATCACTTTTTGCTTGTGACTCTTGCAAAACAGTGTTTTCTCATTATAGAATCTTTGATCGCACTTATCTAGAGTGATAATTGTGTTTTTATACTTCAATTTCCATCAGTATATTTCTATAATTCCCAGGCATGTATATGAATTTTCAAGTCCCAAATAGAACCTATGATTTACACTCCAGTCAATTTTTGATTTCTTCAAATGCAATGGATGCATACAGTGTGTAACTATATACTTCTTATGCTCTTTATTTCAATCTCCAAAACTCTTGGAGATGGAATTTCTTGTGGTATTAGTATTCTTTTTACCTGGCTCATAGTAGATGTCAATCAAAGGGAGATTTCCTTGCAGCAAGATCTCTGGTTAGTGAGCAATCAGACAACTTGAATAAATTCTCAATATAGTTACTGTCTATAATCCCAGATGATACAGAAGTTGTACTTATATTATCCTTTTACCTAGTAAAAATAACAAACCTTTCCAACTTCTTCTCTAGGTCTATGAATAGACTTCTGCCAAATGTAGATTTTTGTCTGATGAGATATAAAAATGAGTCATTGAAATTAAAATCCATTACTGCTCAGGGAAGATGAATCAATTTGAGTCTAGTTTGCATCATGGTGAACATGAGTGGAGGTGAGTAGGTCATGACTGAAGGGCTACATCCCTTTGCTCTTCTTACTAAGATTTAGTAGATTCTTTAAAAGAAATGTTTCTCCACTTACTGTATACCCCTGACAAGATTCAGAGACTTCAAATGGTTGGTTATTTTTATAATTTTCACCAGTTTTGGCTGTTCCACTGGGGAGAGTATCCATGAAGATGCTGATAACATCAAAACTGAAATCTGAGGTATGGAGTTTCTTGAACAGGTAGTGAATGCTGTTCACTATCTATCATCTGTTATAAAGCCAATTTCTGGAATCCAGGGGTATTTCACATTCTGGGGGAAAAACAGAGGGGTACCAGTGGTGGAACAGAAAGATAATCAGTGATTCTGGGGAAAAGCTGTGGAATTAAGAGTAAAAAACTGAGTGATCCTCTAGAGCAGAGCACGGGACAAGATTCGAATGAAGAATCCAGGAGGGCACTTCCAAGTTCAGGCTCTCATTTTCATCAGTGAAGAATGGAAAGAGAAATAACTATGCTGGGTAGCACAGGCTTGGGCTAATGACATTGAAAAGTTCTATTCCTAGGAGAGAAAGAGCAAGCATCTGTTGTCTCTGCTAAGATTATATCATTTCTGCAGTAATGTCTTTTTAAAAAAATACATTCTACTGTCTTTCTGCTAGGACTAAATGATCTTTTCTTTGTGCAAGAAATAATCTGTCATATGCTTTTAAAATGACACCTATAGTAAAGAACAGAAAATTGATGTTAAATCATCCCTATTACATTGTGTTAAATAGACAACATTAACAATGCTTTCCTTAACATTTTTTATAATAGGAAAAATGAAGGAAAAAAACACCAAAATTATTCTTGTCCATTACCTACAAAAACCTTGACCTCTATTCTAGTTTTTCAATTGTAAATCTGGAATTAATTGTAATTGATGTAACTTAGTAATTTACACTTGTTTCTTTTCAAACATAAAAGCCTCTGTTTATAATTTTCTTATTAGGAGCCAACTATTCAACTGCTGAATAGAAATCATTAGGACAACTGAAGTAATGAAAAACTGAGAGATTTTGACAAATAATAGTCACTCAAATGTCAATGACTGCAAAGGAAACCTGATTACTTTTCTTTGCTTATTTTTTCCTGACTTCTGCACTTTATCATGTGCCTTAGCATTTGTATCAGTCCCCAAATATACTATCATTGTGCAAAATTAAGATGCTGAAACTAGTTTTCCAAATTAGTTATTTGGTCCTTAGGAATTTGTAAACTTTTTCAATATATGACATTTCTCATTAAAAATAGGTGTTGTGGAATTACATGGTTAATAAAGGGCATCCCAGTAACCAGGAAAAATAATTCAGTTCCTGAAGTACCTAATTGCATGCTGAATATTTCTATAGTTTCTCTATCCTTTGAAATTAATTATTCAAATTTACTCCCTTTCTTCAAATAAATACCATTGAAAAGTAACCAGTACCCAGATTAAGAAATAGAATCTTAACTGCTTCCCAGAAGCTGACTTCATGCCTTCTTTGAGTTATAACTCACTCCCATGAGTAATTCCTCATTCCAAACACTGGAGATCAGTTTAAGGTTTTTTTCACTTTTTAAAATAAATATAGATATAAACAATATGTTTTTTTATTCAAAATGTTAGTGAGATTAATGCAAACTATTTTGACGTGGCTGCTGTTTATTCATCCTCATTTCTACATAATATTGTTCATCAGTATGTATTTTGTAGAGATATAGAACACTTGCAATATTAATGAACTTAAAGATTTTGGATAAAAGGAAAACAACATTTACCAGCTCACTTCTTATATTCACTATTGATGTACACATTCAGGGTGACAATAGAAAGGAATCAAAGGACATCAGTTCAGTCGTGGAGCTTGCCTGTCACTCGGGGTCTCTGGCTACCAGCCTGGTTACCCAGGCATCTGAGAAGTGACAGGTCAGCTCACTGAATACTGAATGGCTGATAGATAGGATGCCTGTGGATATATTTGTCCTCATAAACTTTCACAAGAAAGAAGAATGGGAGAAGAGAGTAACATAATTTAAACAAGAAGAAGAAAATAATGTGACATGGCCTTAAATAGAAAATGTGGTCCGAGAATTCTCAAGGGACTGCTCGCTTTATTATTTTTACCTAAGGAAAGGTGTCCATTTACAAAAGGGTTTCCTTTCTTCAGAAAATACTAGTACTTGAGTAGGAACTATCAAGTTGATAAATGACATTTGTCATTTCATGATTTGCTGCTTACGAGCACTAGACTTCAGAGTTGGGTAATTTGAATTATTGACAACAAAACTCACAAAAAAGGGAATACAGAGAAGAGATTTTACATGGGTCATGAGGGAATCTCTGGTGTGGGTAACAGTCTAACACTGCTAATCTCCCAAACATGTTTTACTCTCAGTATAGAAAATAAAATTCAATGTACATGTGTTTTTTAAAGCCCTCTATATGATAGGATTGAAGATGTATTTATCTGTTAAGCTCAGTATTACTTATGGAATCTTGGCAGAGAAACCAGTTTATGTACTTTTTTAGATTATGTTTATAATCAAAATAAACATGAATGTATCCCTTAATGCTATTGCATAATTGCTTTTTAAAACCTACAAGATACTAAAACAAGGAGAAGCAATAAACAAAAATGATAATATTGTATCATTGATTTTAAAGGGTTCTGTTACCAAGTTACTAGGTACTTGAAACAGAATACTAAGTGCCTTCAAAATTCAGTCTTAGTTTTGCTGGACACAATTTTTTGGCTGTCTATGTGTGTGTATGCATGTCGTTTTAAAAGAAATAAATGTTACAATGTTTAGGATGAATATTGTTTTAGTTGAGGTGTCCAAAGTTTAGTTGATCCCAAGGTCTGCATTCTTCGTTTTTGATAATGTTGATATGCTTGCCACTTATTTCTAGAACACTCTTTTCCTCCTATAGTATTGCAAGTAATTATATTTTAGTTCTTGGAAAAGTAGTTAATGACAGGTGAAAGAAATTGGACAACAATAACGTATCCACATAGATGTTGGGATCTTGGTCCCAAAAACTGATTTGATCTAACATGATTTATAACTTCAAAAACAGAGAAATTGCTTTTTAAATATGTTTTTTCCCTTGATCTGTATACACATGTGACTGCTTGTGCCTTGTCCTCTTTTCATCCAGTCAATCAGCATCTTCTATTAAACTTCAGTTGTGTCTCAGTTCCATCAATCAGAAAACTCATTGAAATATTTTTTGCAATTCCGTGCTATTACAAGTGACAGTTTTTTCCCCAGCCACTAACTACCCTTAGGGATTTTTACCAATTACTCCTTCTCTAATAGAGGCTATTTTAAAATCACTAGAATCTTTAAAATGAAACAGTTGGCAGTTGCAGGCAGCAGTAGATCTGACGTGTGGTTGTGGGGAGGTTTTCCAGGAATGCTCTCAATGCCTGGGGCAGGGGTCTCAGGGATTAACTAGACCACCACTGGGATTCTGAACAGCTGCAGTGAAGAATAATGGGCTTGTAGGCTCCTATCATGTCTGCTACCATTTCCTATCTTAAGTCTTAGCATTAGAGTGTACAATGATTTTTTTTTCTTACAGATATTATTCTAAGGTAGATTAGCTCCACCAACAAATAATATAAGTGATTTCAATAAAGGAATTGATAAGTGATTTTGTTGGGCTGGATACCTTATAAAATGCTACCTCCTTTTTAAAACCTTTAAAAATTTTAAATTTTCTCTCCTAAACAACCTTTTTCGGGGTCTGGTAAAAAAAGGGTATGTGTGTGTGAGTGTGTGGGAGACGTTAGAAGAAAACAGGCAAATATTACCTTCAAAACATTGTTGCAAAGTACATTCATGGAATGCATGGAATTTTTCTTCATGATCTATTAATATGGGCCATGTTTTGAATGTTATGTATGTAAATGGACAGAATGTATATTCTGCAGTTAAGGTTAACTTTGTTAATCCTGTTGTTCAACTTTTCTGTCCTTACTAATTTATTTGATACTTGATCTAGCAATTGCTGAAGCCCTCTGCTATAGTCATAGATTTTCCTGTTGTTCCTTATAAGTTGCTGAATATCAATGGTATTTATTTTAAAATGACATCATTAGGTACACACAAATTTTAAATTATTATAGCTTGCTAATGAAAACTTTTGATCATTTGATGTAATCTTTTTCTTTAAAAATCCATTTTGCCTTTAGGTCCATTTTATGGGCATTAATAGAGGAACAACAACTTTCTTTGATATTGGAATGGGGTATCTTTTTATTTCATTTTCAGTTAGGTAGGGATTCACCATGAGGCATGTGAGCCTTGTATGGTCTCCTGCACAGGAATCTCTGTCCTCTGCCTTCTCCCAGAAGTACGGAGTGTTGGCCTGGCCTGGGATCATCCTCTACATCCTGGGGTAGTATTGAGGGTCCTGACCAGCTGAAGGGCTGTTACCAGCAAGTGTCCAGTGGTCCTCAGTGATAACCTGCCCCTAAGTAGAGCTTGCTGAGCATTGACATCCTAAGTTTGACCATAAGGAGAAGCATCTGAATGAGACCCTGCTAATTTGTCACTTTGGGACCAGTAAGACCCATGTTCCAAAGTTCCTTTCCTCCATAAGGATCAGCCAAGTGGCTTCAGGGAAGAAGAAGGGACCAGGAGACAAACAAGGGATTGAGTTCCCTGAGGGCTTAGAAATTTCACCTGTGCCAGAAATGGCACGGAAAGTTCTAGGTTGACAATAACTATCAAGAGTTGGGAAGCTGAAAGATTTTATTGTTGAAAGTATTAATAATCACAACAACCATGCTAGACTAAGATGAAATTATCCATTTGTAATATAATGAAAATAAGAATTAATATGTAATAATAATAAAGATAACATGCTATTTCCTTGAATTATGATTATGGTATTTGCACATGTTTAAAATCTTTAGATTCTCATGCTCTGTAAGTGTGCATTTTTGCCTCTAATGTTACTCTATTAATTTTTATTATTTTTCTTAGAGGTCCCCTAAAGTGTATGTGCTTCAGATCCCACAAAACATGGACCTACCTCTGTCTTTAGCTTTTGATATCATTATATTTATGATGTATCTCTTGTAAAAATGCAACTAATTAGATATTTTGTCTTCATTCTGACAACCTCTGAAGCATTTAGTTATTTGGAAGTAATGTTCTCTCTTTGTTCTTCCTGTACTGTTTTTGTTTTTTCCATCATTCATATTTTGGGGATTTATGACTATTCAATACTTCATTTATGTCCTCTCTTTGTTCATTTACATACTGTATTTCATTCTTTTATTGGTTGTGTTAGAAATCACAACATGCGTAATTTACTTGCTGGTGTACAAATATAATACTGTCACTATCAAATTAGGAAATGACAGAAAGTTAAGGCAGTTTAATTTCAATTATGTTATTTTTCCTTCTCTTAAATTATGCTATTTTGTTATGTATTTTAATGTTTTCATTCAATGAATTAGTGTTATTAAAGATTTATAAGTCCCATTTATTAAGAATAAGATGATTTCTAATTTATTATTTTTTATTTTATACAAACAACTCATTTATATTTAAAAACCTCTTAATTTTCATACATTCTCACATCTCAGGTATCCCATTTTGGAATACTTTTCTTATCTTATCCAGAAAGTTTGCTTTTTTTTTTTTTTTTTTTAGAGGGCATATCTTATATTTATTGATCAAATGGTTGTTAACAACAATAAAATTCTGTATAGGGGACTCAATGCACAATCATTAATCAACCCCAAGCCTAATTCTCAACAGTCTCCAATCTTCTAAAGTATAATGAACAAGTTCTTACATAGTGAACAAATTCTTACATAGTGAACAAGTTCTTACATGGTGAACAGTGCAAGGGCAGTCATCTCAGAAACTTTCGGTTTTGATCACGCATTATGAACCATAAACAATCAGGTCAAATATGAATATTCATTTGATTTTTACACTTGATTTATATGTGGATCCCACATTTCTCCCTTTATTATTATTATTATTATTATTATTATTATTATTTTTAATAAAATGCTGAAGTGGTAGGTAGATGTAAGATAAAGGTAGAAAACTTAGTTTAGTGTTGTAAGAGAGCAAATGTAGGTGATCAGGTGTGTGCCTGTAGACTATGTGTTAATCCAAGCTAGACAAGGGCAATAAAACATCCACGGAAGCAGAAGATTTCTCTCAGAACAGGGGGGGTGAGGTTCTAAGCCTCACCTCTGTTGATCCCCAATTTCTCACCTGATGGCCCCCTGCGACTGTGCCTGTCTTAGGTTGTTCCTCCCTTGAGGAATCTTACCCGTCTCTGGCTAACCAGTCATCTTCTGGGGCCATACAGGGAAATGTAAAGTTGGTAAGTGAGAGGGAAGCCTTATTGTTTGAAAAGGTTAGCTTTTTACTTCTTTGCATATTTATGCCCTGTGGCTTCTATGCCCAGCATTTGTCTTGAGGTATCTTTAGCACTTGGAGGAATTATGATACTCGGTAAATTCGATATGAGGCATGAATTCTATTTAAGGGTTGTAATTAGGAAGGAAGAAGAAAAGCTATAGAGGTAGCAGACGGAAGAAAACATGGGAAGATTGATTATTTCTTTGACATATCTTCTTGTAGAGTAATTTAAGCATGTATAGGTTTTAAACTACTAATTAAATTGCACACACACATTAACATAATAGGAATACAGTTACATAACCAAAGCAGATCTATAATTACCATCCACCTCCAGTGAAGCCAAAAAAACCAGTTAGGCACCCTAGGCATTTGTGAAAATTTGTCTATGATATGATGGATATTGTCCAACTGTACTTGAACAATCTGAGAGAAATCAGACAAATTAAAACAGCCCATTCCTGGGAACTGTTCACATCCCATATGTTCTTTTAACAGTAGATAGTCTGTAGTTGTAAGATTTTGGAGCGCTACAATTTGCACTTTTCCTAATTCTTGGTTGAGTTCCAACAGTATAGATCCAGTCAAATTTGTTGTTTTACTGTATGCACAGGCCAGCTTAGATATCTCCTTCTTCATTCCCATGGCAAGTCCAGGAACTGGTGGGATGAGTGCATCTACAGCTGTAGCAGTGCGTGGATCTTTGTTGGGGTTTTTTGATGATCATCTTCTGGCATGAGTCTTCCAGAGAGTGCTGATGTTGGAAGTTCTTCTTCATATCATATCTTAGTTCATTTTCAGGGTAGCCAAATTAGGCTTTGATCCTCTGTATAAATACAAACAGACCCTTTGCCCACACTTTGATCTGCCCTTTATACCCTTGTGTAGAACTCATTGGAGGTCACCACACAGGAACTGCTTTTTCTCTTTTCTTTTTTTTTTTTAAGAGAAAGGAATATTATCAGAAAAATGTACCTCCATAGCCAATCATCTGACACCCTTTAAGTGATCAACAGAAAGGTTGCTTTTTTAGAATATTCTTTAATAAGTGTCTGAAGGTAGGACACTTAGCTACCCTTTTTCTCAAAATTATATTTTTCTCCCTCAACTTTAAAAAATCCAAATGTACTGGTTGTACAAGTCACAGCTGGCAGTTGTTTCCCTTCAGTACACTGTTTGGGATTGTTCACGTTTCCACTGTTTCAACTGAGCAACTGGCTATTCATTCTAAAGTGTGCATTTAAAAACCCTGCTATGTATTTATTAAATCAGTAAATGTATTTTGCTACTATTAGAAAATTTTGAGCCATCACAATTTCAGATAATTTCAAACTCTGATTTTCTATATCACTCTATTCTCTATATCACTTATTTTCACTACTCTTACTTTCCATCTCTCCATAATTACTTTACACCTTTGTTCAAGTTCACTAATGTTCTGTTCAACTCTATCCAAACTCCTAAATCCGTCAATTTCAGTTATATTTTTCATTCCAAAAGTTCTGTCTGGCTCTTTTTTCTTCAGATCTGCCAGGTCATTATCTGTGTTGCCTGTCCCCTATAGGTTTTTCAATCTTGTCTTTTATTTCTTAAAATTTGTTAGGCTTTGTTGCTTTGTCATATTGTTTGATAATATGCTTAAAGTTCTAGTGTTGTGTTTATTTGTTATTTTTCCTTTCCCTTGCTCTGTCCTTGTTTACACAGAGGCTTGTTTCCCTGTGTGATGCAGGCTTTCTTTGGGAAATGATGAAAGGTCTTTGTGGCCTCACAGATTTTTCAGGTGCCTTGGACTGCCAGGCTAAAGTACACCTCCTATGTGATTTAATTTGGGGGTGTGGGCTCCAGCAGGCCCAGCTTGTAGTTATAACTTCTCAGGGATTCCACCGACCCTCCTCTCTTCTCAGAGTCAAAGTAGCTATCTTTACTCTGAGCCATGACAGAGTGAAGATCGCTGAGCCATCACTGCCAGATGGCTCCTGCTGGTGAAGGGTGAATTAAAGAAATACACTGCGTAAGGACCTGGCCCGAAGACCTATCAGAGCCTTGCCTGTGGACAAGATAAGTTTGGGATGTCTGGTAGTGTTGCAAGGGGAGAAGTCAGGGAGGCAGCAGGATATACTGACACGAAGTTCATTAGAGCTCAGGGCTGGAGCTGTAATTTTGGGGATGAAAGCAGGTAGGTGGTTGTCCTCTCACATTGTCAAAATTCACATCAACCAGGGTGATTTTTTTAAAAGATAAATTAGATTATGTAATTCCTTTGTTTAAGTCTCCCAAATGGCTTCCTATCAATGCGAGAGTACAATCTGAACTCTGAGGTGGTGTAAAAGACCTGCAATTTTTTAACCCTCATCTTCCATATTGGTCATATCTCATTTTACTCTCCCAGTGATTAAGTAAGTTGGAACAGCACTTGCCTTCCTTTTCCTGTCACACAATGAATGCCTGTTCCTTCTCAGGGCCTTTAGGCTTGTTTGCTTTTATTTCTCACTATGAATGAGATTACTTTAGAATCTTTTTTGGGCACTAACAAAAGATATTCAGATCAACTGATCTGTGATCTGTCCTCAGCACTAGTATCTTTCGGAGGTGCCCTGAAGTTGATTGTGATGTAAGCTGACACGGAAAGCTATTCCACCCAGAATTTGTCTTACTCCTTATCTTAAAGAACTTCATTCAACAGGCATTTTATTTAAATAGTTCCCTCTTTACTCTTGTTTTTCTCAACTTCATTTTTAGTCATCATATTTATCATTTATTCATTTATTTATTGCTTTTATCTGCTATCAGACTATGAACCTTATGAAATCAGATTTTTGTTTAGTTTGCTGATAACTCCCTATTATGCATAATGTTGTCTAAAAGATAGTGGACTCTCAATAAAATGAAGAATGAGGTTAATCTTTTTCTTCTTTAGAGATTTCTGGTCCCAGACATATTTATACTGTTAAAAGTAATACTCCATCTCCCAGTAGCAACATGCACACTTAGTACCTTACTTCTAATACCAATCCCACTAAAAGCAACTAGGACTCCTTGGTCAGATGACTGATTCTAGGCCTGGGGCACGTGTTACACATGGTGATCGTGAAGCACCTTTTGGTATCAGAAAGAAAGGAAGTGTCAGAACTTCCATTATTTTCATTGCTACCATATGGTTTATATTAAATTAAAAGTGATGATCATTTTGCAATTTAAAATCATAAGACACATATAATTTGAATTAGGGTAGCTCTATTAGAAGTGTGGGGATCCAAATGGCAGTTAAGATTCTCTGACTATAAAAATAATAGAACAAGAATTATGATTTTAAAGATTTAATGGTCTAGATAAGAAAAATCATTTTCTTTGGAGCACAGTTAAGGCAGTATGGATTCCACTTAAAATAATGACAAGTATGTTAGCTTTATTTTGTAATGTGAGGGCAAAACTAAGGAGTAGTCAGTTTCCAAAGCTTATTATTGGGAGACTTTCTTTTTCTTTTTCCTCCATTTCATATTTTCTGTAAAGGAAATGCGAATTGTAATACTTAATCTGCTGCCTTCCAGAAAGAATGTTAATGCCAAGAAATAAGTACTACTTGCATCTACAGTCATGTTTTAGCATTTGAATTTATTTGAGGGGGGTGTGATTTCATAATAAGTCACATGAACAATAATGGTGATTTTATATTCAGTACTTTATGCAAAGGCAAACCAACATGCAAGTGATTCCACACACTAAAATTTTAGTATTCTGTAGTTGGCATAATAATTAGCCTTTCTTTTTACAGTTTCATGTTTTGAAATACAGCAATTCTCCCCACTTAGTTCTTCAGAATCAAACAATAACTTTCTTCATAAATTACCATTTTCGTGACATATTTGGTTATCCTTTCTAGAATATATCCCACATGTCTAACATCTTCTCCTACTGAAATTCTTCACATGAATAGACAATCCAAGTTTTTTTTTTCAGAAAAAATTCATAAACTTTCTCCCAGTATCTAGTATCTTCTGTTCCTTCAGTCACCATTACAGTCCTATTTATGTGTTGTCCTGTTGCTTAAACATTAATCACATAGTACATCAAGAAAATAAACATTCATTTTCAGATGATCTACCATTGGTGCTAACAAATTTACAATTATATGCGATTCCTGATCCAAGTATGTTCATGAGTAATAGATGAATCTTAAATCTGGGGATAAAGAGGCAGGTAGCTTTACAGATGACTCATTGTTTGAGATTATTCATTATGTTTATGGATTGCACGCTTGTATGCTCCCAACATTTGTATGTTGAAACTGTAACACCCAATGGAATGGTAACAGGAACTGGGGCTTTGGGGGGTAATTAGGTTTAGATGAGGCCATGAGGGCTGAGCTCCCATGATGAGATAGGTGTATTATGTTTTTATAAAAAGAGGAAGAAACTGCAACTCACTCTCATGTGAGGACACAGTGAGAAGGCAGCTGTCTGCAGGCTGGGAAGTGGGCTTCACCAGGTGCTGGACATCCTAGAGCTGGGATCTTGGAATCCCAACCTCTAATTTAACGGTGAAAAATAAATGTTTGTTGTTTAAGCAACTCAGTCTGCTATTTTTGTTACAGCAGTCTGAACTAAGATAATTATTGTGTACAATTAATTATGGGAAACTTCCTAGATCTAAATAATATTCAGGAAAGTATTTCTAGAACATACCAATTTGTATGGAGGAGTAGAAAGAAAAATTGGAGAGTACTTCAAAAGTGGAATTTTCAAGAATTTTTAGGTGTAGATAATAGCGTGACAAACTTCAGAGTTACAATGTAGAGAAAAACTAACTAAGGACTCCTTTGAGAGATTCTCCTTTTGTCCTTAACTTTTTACATTTTGTTTTATTGGCTGTATTCTACTCTTTTCTAGTATTCTGGTGACTGACTCATAAGAGAAACCTCAGAGAACAGAGTTTTTACCCTCACACCCCACTAATAAAACTCAAGGGACCGGAATTACCGCTTGTTGAAAATTCTTGTTATTTTGTCATCAATTTATTTCCATTGTGAGATAAAACATTTGAGGACATGTGTTTCAATTGTTGGACTGTTGCTTTGTGTAGCTCAATATTTTCTATTAAACTTCCATACTTGCCATTTCTGCACTCTTTTTAAATATTGCGAGCAGTAATGGTGTTTCGGTAAATGTTTATTTTAAAATGGACCTTGCCTAGTTGTAATCAAGGACATTCACAACATTCTTTTTGTCAAATATTACTTAATTTGGTATGGTTTCCATTGCTTTTCGACTTTCTCCATGTCTTTTAGTCCTTGCCTCCACTTTCATTTTTGCTTATGAAATGTGGAGTTAAAATGAGCTAAATTATTCAACCATTTGGGGATTAACATCTATTTCATTGCTTTCCTTAGTTAATTGTATCACGACTATCCCATGTCTTCTTTCCTTCTCCTCTAACATATGTAAAGCAATTCTTTTTTCTTTTTTTTTTGGTATCATTAATATAAAATCACATGAGCAACATTGTGGTTACTAGACTCTCCCTCCCATTATCAAGGCCCCACCACATGCCCCATTACAGTCACTGTCCATCAGCGTAGTAAGATGCTATAGAATCACTACTTGTCTTCTCTGTGTTATACGCCCTTCCCTGTGCCCCCCCCTACATTATGTGTGCTAATCGTAATGCCCCTTATTCCCCTCCTCCCTCCCTTCCAACCACCCTTCCCAGTCCCTTTCCCTTTGGCAACTGTTAGTCCATTCTTGGGTTCTGTGAGTCTGCTGCTGTTTTGTTCCTTCAGTTTTTGCTTTGTTCTTATACCCCACATATGAGTGAGATCATTTGGTGCTTGTCTTTCTCTGCCTAGTATATTTCACTGAGCATAAGAGTTGTTGCAAATGGTAGGATTTGTTTTCTTCTTATGGCTGAATAATATTCCATCATGTATATGTTCCACATCTTCTTTATCCATTTATCTACTGGTGGACAGTTAGGTTGTTTCCATTTCTTGGCTATTGTAAATAATGCTGTGATTAACATAGGGGT
Source organism: Manis pentadactyla (assembly GCF_030020395.1). Classification (NCBI taxonomy): domain Eukaryota; kingdom Metazoa; phylum Chordata; class Mammalia; order Pholidota; family Manidae; genus Manis; species Manis pentadactyla. The sequence goes on from NC_080025.1 coordinate 123,974,229, forward strand.
GCATATGTATTTTTCAAACTGGTATCCTGCATTCTTAGGGTAAATTCCTAGAAGTGGAATTCCTGGGTCAAATGGTATTTCTATTTTAAGCATTTTGAGGAACCTCCATACTGCTTTCCTCAATGGTTGAACTAGTTTACATTCCCACCAGCAGTGTAGGAGGGTTCTCCTTTCTCCACAACCTCGCCAGCAATTGTTGTTCCTAGTCTTTTCTATGTTGCCCATCCTAACTGGTGGGAGGTGATATCTCATTGGGTTCTAATTTGCATTTCCCTGATAATTAGCTATGGGGAAATAAAGCAATTCTTATTGTATCTGGCTCCTTTTGTTAACTGTAATGCATTCCTCTTTGTGGATATGCTAGTCATTTCCAAAGCAGTTACAAATACAACAAAATGCTGCTCCTTCTCTCCCATCCCAATTAAAGTGCATGTTTTCCTTATTTGAGGAACATTGCTGTTTCATTGATTTCTTTTCCTAATTGGTATTATTCTATGAGAGTAGCAAGTACTATACTGTGATTTAGCTAGAGTCAAATCAATTTGCTTCTAAAGAGTTAACTATATAATTGGATTTAGTAGTAGTTTTTCTTCTGTTGTATTTTCACTATCTTGAAATCTAGAAAAGATCTTTCTGTGATTATATCAACACTGTCAAGAGAAATTAATGTAAAAATTAATTTTGTAAAGTAAAAATGAAAACTGATGGATTATTCTAACAATTCCCTGATAAATACAAAAATAAAGAGGTAGTAGTCTATTAACTGGAAGCTGCTTTAGAAAAGTGTGTCCAGTTTACTAAATAATTATTAAGCAAAATATTCAGGGAAATGATATTTCTACATAGCTACTAATTATGATGAGGTCTACAGTATACTAGTTGTTTTCTACCATTTTAGATTGTCTCTAGTTATCTTAGATTAATGTTCACTTAATTTACAATGCCTTTTATAAATACTAGCAACTTGTCTTTTAAAATATATGCTTACTTTGATCATTTGGTTTAGATGGTATCTGCCAGTTTTTTATAATGTGATGTTAGTATTTTTCCCTTTGTAATTAATAAGTGACTCATGGGGAAATATTCTGAGACTGTAAATGACTTCTTTCTCTTAAACTCACTGGCTAAGAGTCTCCTCTTTATGCTTGCCTAAATCATTTATTTTTGTGATTGTTGGCAAATGGTGATTCTCTATTCCCATCATTAAATTTATGTATGGTGTTTTATTCTAAAGAACTTTTTATTATCTCTCTCTCTCTCCCTCTCTCTTATTTATTTATGTATGTCATTATGGACTCAATTTTATTCTACAGGTTATAATCCATTATTCTCACCAATCCAAGACAAATATATATCATGTGCCTCCATATACATTGTCAGTTAAAGCTATAACATCATTTCTGTAATATTCCTACCAAAATACAACCTTAGGGAGACATTAGACAAAATCTGAGTGATCTTCTATGAAATAATCTATTCTCTCCAAGAATATCAAGGTCATTAAATACAAAAAATGAGAAGCTGCTCCAAGTAAAGCATATTAAAGAAACATGATAATAAAGTTAACATACAATTTTAGGTTATTTTAAAGAACATCATTGAGAACATTAGCCAACTTGAATTTGACTTGCAGAGTTGATCCTAAAATTCACTAATATCTGTTCCAGATTTTGATATTTGTACTGTGGTTATGGAAGAGAATATCCTCCCTTTCTGACAAACCAAGGGATATTGGCACCAACTACAAGAGTCCCCAGTAGCTAATGTTGAAACAATATGAGCAAAGTAGTATTGATTATAACCCAAAATATAAAAGATTCACTGAATTAGATTGAGTGTCCACTTCTACTGATGCTTTAGTTTGTCTTACATAGTGTTTTATGCTCTGGATCTAAGTGACAGAGCCTCAAAGGAGTGCTTTAAACTTCATATGTAGTTGCCTAATTAATTTTAAGTACCAACTAATATTTATTGCCTATTTACTGCAGCATGCTTTAGCAGGTTCATTCCATTTAAGTCTCATGACAATCCTATGAACTGAATAGTATCTTAATCTTATGGGTATGTGGAGTTAAATAGCAAGCATAAATAATGCAGCTTATGAGTGACAAAAACAGAATATACTTGTATACACTGCTTCACTTCCTAAATAAAGTTTTGCCAATTCATTTCAAGCAAACAGTATTAATTTGAACTTTCTTTGCTAAAACACAAGTGATACTAAAATGTATAAGATTAATTTTTTTTGATTTATGGGGTCCTTGCCAGTTGACCCTTTAATTCATAGAGTAACACAGCAGATACAATGTCTGTCTATGTGGAATTTTTTGTGGTGTGGAGAACACAGAAAACGTGTGTGATAAGAAAATTATAGACTCTATATTCCTAACTTGCTCTGTCACAAGAAACTATTGGCGAAAGAACAGCAACATCTAAAGTTACTAAAAATGGACGTTTTGCAAATGGACCCATATTTTTCAAAGAACTAAAATTTCATTTCAAAAGTTTTAAGAATATGCATAGAGAAGATAACTAAGTCCTATCAGTCATTGTATAATATCATAAAAACATACTTTTCTTTATTACTATCATAATAAAAATGTGAACCACATGCATCTCTGTTGGTGACAAGTGCAATGTAAAATTGGAAAAGAGTAAAGGTTTGGGAAATCAGAATTGCTGGGGTCAAGAGTTTCTGTTTAAAAAGGGTGCCAGGGTCAATGTCACTTAGAAAGTGAGATTTGAGTAAGGGAGAACAAAGGTCTCTGGGACCAGGATGACTGCCTTCTTGAGCATACCATTTCTCTGTGACAATGGAAGATTTTGGAGGCCTTTCCTGCCTTGTTGGTCACTGAATCTGAATTGGCCCACCCAAAAATAGGAATATAAGGTGAGAGTTTCACCATGGATCAGGTGTGCAGTTTTGACAAGTGTTCAGTATTAAACTAATAGCTGCTTTTCAAAATGAGGGCAACTGGTATTTAGTTATGTTGGGGAAGCCGCAAGTCTAAATTCTCGAAGGATGCCTGTAGGTGGAGGCTATCTTTTACTGAAGGCTTTACTGGCAAAAGCATCAGTCACAGAGTTTATGCTTTCTCCAGCATGCAAAGAATCCAGTAGGCTCAGAGTGTCTTTAATGGTGATAGGGACCTAAGAGATAGCAGTTTTTTGCTTATTTGGACTGCCAGAAGAATTGAGATAGGGGAATCTATGCATTAAGCTCCTGAATTTTGTTAGAGTTTATCAGCCATCCCAGCAGTGGAGGTGTGACAACACAAAGACACTGTTTGGGTGTGTCTGTCCCAAAGGGTCTCCATTTTCATGTCAGCCTGCACACAGCTTTTGGCAATCTGTTAGAGATTTTAGTTGATTTCATATTATTCATTTGTGAATTGGCTCTCTCTTCCTGTGCTCTGCTCGAGGTAAATCAGCACTTTCTGTCCCATGGCCCCTTCATGGTGCCTGTCTTCCCTTAGATTTCTGACAGTTTCTATATGACCTTAGCTACCAAATGTGTTCAAGAAAAGTTATGATAGTGTAAAGTATCTGCCTTTTCACTGTAGTTAGTTTGTCTGTGACATTCTTTCCAGGTTTCCCTATACAAGACAAAGGGTGGGGGTGGAAATCAAATTGATATTTATGATTCCTTCAAACCTAATAGTTAATATATAAAACTTTTAAATATTTCTGGCAATGAGCCAGGAGACAAGTGACTGATAAAATTTATTTAAATAAACTCTACTGAATTCTACTGATTAATGTATTCTATTTTATAGTCTTAATTTATTTATTAGATATAAAGAGAATCTTTTCTCCTATTCCATGTCAGTGTGTACTTGTGTGTTTTATTTTCACTACTGACTCTGTACTAGTAATTTTAGTTTTACTCTTCCTATTTTGCCCAGACTTAATTTAGTAAAAGGTCAGCGCAAAAGAATAAAACTGTAGCAAGGGTGATTGAATATGAATAGGTAGCTACCTTTCAAGTAAAAAAGAAAAGTAATTCATTCATCAGTAAACTTTGTAAAGCAATGTGAACCAGAGGGATTGAAGACAAGGATGGATAGAATGTGTCACTGTGGCCCCCTTCCTTCTCTTAGATTCGCCATCTTTACTTATTTCTGAGATAAATTGAGAGTAATCCTATTCCTATAAGAAGATTCCTATTTTGATTACTGAATGGGATATAAAATATTTTGACAGATATTAATAAAGACACTTTGCATACATCTATCACAAAGGTCATACTGGATCACCTCTAATAATTAATAATGTCCAGCTATTGCTTCATTGCCCAGTACTTCAATTATTTTAATAGTTTCTCAATCATGTTACTTCACAGAACCATTACTCACTGTGGTGAAACTGACAGCTAGTGTATCATTAATATTCATACCAAAGAAGGATAAATTTGTGAGATATGCCATATAAATCATTTCCTCAAATATTTTGCTTACTACTTTGCAGTAGATTCATGGTAACTTATTCTCAGGCACATGCATGTACATTCAACTGCTTTGGAGATTTAAATTTGACTTCAATACAGAAGGGTATTTGACACCTTCTTAATCTCCTTAAATTGGACTGATTGCATGCCATTTAGACTAATACTTGTTGATATTGTACTTAAAAACCAAAGGTCTCTGAAAAACAGAAAAGTTTATTGTGAATGGAAGTTGACTCGGCAAGTTCTGGTGGGCATGGGGTGTGTAAAGAGAGCAAACTCATATCTCAAACCTTCAGCTGATAGTGTTCAAACATAACCCATGGTAATTTTTCAATTCTTTGTGGAACTAGAGGTGTTGATTAAGCTACTTTGATATTGCTCCATAGTGTTGTGCACCTGGAAGCAGTTTGGCAGAGAGAAGGAAGTTTTGCTGGTATGAAGGAAGAGCAGGGGGGGAAGCGTTTCAATTCCAAGGCAGAGAGGATTTCAAAAATTCCTCTTGTTACTTTAGGCTATTCATGCAACTCTCAATTGCTTAGTTGACCTATCTGCAAAGCATAGATAAGAATAGTTGCTTCCTGTCTACCTTCAGGTTCTGTTAGATTCTTATACGGAATAAAAGTTCTGAAGGATCATATATTAGTGGAAAGTGGCAGCTGTATTCTTAGTTAGTTGAATTACTATGAAAATGAAACCCATTCTCCACAATGTAATGTACAGTTTACTATAGAAAAGGATGTTTGAAGGGGTATTTGTTGTTAGCATGATGTCATATCTTCAGAAAAAGTAACAGCAACTTTCTTGAAAATATTGATAATTCTGAAAGGATAATAAAAACTAACACTGCTAAAAAATACTTGTACATTACTTTGACTTTGGTAATTTGCTGAGTTTTCAGAGATCTGCTTTTTCTAAAAATTTTTGTATTTTTTCATAAACACCTAACAGGGAGATGCAAATTACTTACTGGATGGAACTATTCCCATAGGAGACACTATACAAGCTTGTAACTAAGCCAGGAGCAGGGCACTTTTTGGGGGTGAGGTGGGGGAAAACTACAAAACTTAGATATGTGTTCTGAACCTTTGCTCACTTTCATAAATTTCAACTTTGAATACATCCTGATTCTCTTTCCCCTCTTTGCTATGTTTTGAGTGAAATCAACTATATTCTTTAGGGGAATAATAAAATTTATAATTTTTACTTGGTCCTTAAAAATAAGGATAAACAGGGCATAAGTATTCATGATAATTTAAGGTTGAAAACTTTAGTACTTTTCAAAAATATAAAATGATTTTAAATATAACTTACAAGCTGAATTATGTCTGTCCCCTCCCCACCAAAAAACTCCTATGTTCAAGTTCTAACACCCCAGTACCTTAGAAGGTGATTGTATGTGAAGATAATCTTTAAAGAGGTAATTAAATTAAAATTAAGTCATTAGGGTGGACCTTCATCTAATATGACCTTATGAGAGGGAATTAGAATGCAGGGATGTAGAGAGGGAACACACAAGGGGGAGAAGACAGCTGTCTACATAGCACAGAGAGAGGCCTCTAAAGCAATCAACCCTGGGGACACACTGATCTCAGATTTCTAGCCTTCAGAATCGTGAGAAAACAAATTTGTTATTTAAACCATCTGGTCAATGGTGCTTTAACAAAGTTAAACTTGAACAAAGTTTCATTAGCAGCCCTAGGAAACTAATACATAACTCAAGTAAATATGCTAACTTATTAACATGAATGAATGAAAACAAATGGTGTGTATTAATGAGAAACCAGTAGAAGTTAAACTGCATGGAATTTAAGCAAAGCTAATCATCATCATTCACTTATTGAACAATTATAGATGTGCCAGATACTATTCAACTATATGAATTATCATATGAAACCCTCACCAAAACACTGAGATAGTTATTTTTAATCTCCCTATTTTACGTAGGAGGAAAACTAAACTGTGGGTCTTGAGCATTTTGCTCTAATCACGGAGCTCAATGATGATTGAGATAGATTGTGTATGTAGGCAATCCAACAATAATTTGCTGATTATTAATCCAATGACATATCGAACCCAAGTTAAATTATGTATTTCCCATTTTGGAGGTTATCAGAAAATATTACATATATAGTTCCTGGCAACAAGTTGTGAAAAAGTTGAAATTTAATTTAATATTATTAAATTATTTTGGATCATAGACAAACTTTTCTGTATTTAAGTGCTTACATTTGAGTATGTGTATCTAGACTATATATGTATACTTATAACAATATATACATATATAAGGATTATACCTTCTGTGCTATATTCTCAATAAGTCACTCAAATACTTGATTCCTTTACAACAAATCAGTGTTAATCAGAGTTGTGGAATATTCCTAATACTTTGTGGGTACAGGGTACACTGAATACTAACAGTGTACTCGTGTGCCACTTTGGTTTTGGAGCTCTGAATTTACAATTGTGTTATTTGGTAAGAAAGGGAGAAAAGAAAAGATTAGAAGAGAAGAGAGAAATGGTAGGGAACGAGCAAAGGAAGGAAGAAAGGACAGAAAGCTAGAATACAATGCTCACTTAAAAAAGAGTATGTTTACTCTGCTTTTTAAACATTAAGCTGAATTTTATATCTAGAGTCAAGTAAATATTAATTGCAATGAATATACTATTTCTAAAAAGAACTCAGAAGTATTATATCCCTCTCTTTCCTTAAAATGAAGACACATGACCAGTAAAATAAAGGGTAATTCAGAAGAAAACAATCATTTGGAATGTAAGGGAGACTAAGAAAAATAACCATCTCTTCTCAATTATTCCCCTAAAAATAACAATCCTATGAACCTCATCTCATTGAGGGATAAAAAAATACAAGAAACTATACATGGGTCTCATGAATATATCTCCAGTATAGAAAAGTGCAGTTTAATAATTTTAGTTATACAAGTAACTACATTTTTAGAAAAATTCTACTTTGTGCTACCAATTAAAATTTTCATGTGGAACCCATGAAATTCATACATGATGAAATAAACAGAAGAAAAATAGACTCATATTTTAGAAAATAGGGGAGATTTTTATTCTAATTTGTAAAAAGTGAGAGTATGAATTGTGGATTAAAAAATAACTTCATTAGAGATTTAAGATTAAAGTCTAAAAAGCAGATAGTTGAATCAGTAATATAAAAGATAACTTGAGAGGTCCATTAAGAACATATGTTAAAATGAAAAGAAATGATAGTATTTGATAAAATATACAAGTCCTGAAAATAGAGAATGAACACAAAATATATCTGCTGAAGATGTAACATGAGAAGAAGACTTGTTAAATCTACAGAGGAAGAAAACTGGGTATAAAACAACAAGGAAAATCCAGTTGCTACTCATATGGAACTTAATGTTTGTGGCCTAAACAGACAAACAGTGAAATACCATCCAGGGCGTTAGTAGCCCAGAATCCTTCTGCCTGGAATCCTGTTGATCACACACACCACCTTAACCGTAATTGTGAAAACTGGATAAAACTTCACTCAGAGATGATTTGTAAAGTGCTGGAGAATCAGTAGGATCAAATAGGTTTATGTGGAAGTAGGAAAGTGAATAAATGAATTTTTAATGCTGTATGTGCCTCTGTGACTTGGGCTACCATTTGTAACCCTGCTTGTGAAAACATTTAGAAATATGGCTTTAATTGAAGTACATGTTCTTTTCAACATGTAAATTGCACCCTTCTGTGTAACTAACATGAAGGTCCAGCTTGCATGATTATCTGCCATCTACAACTAGAGTGATTTTCACAGAGGTGAGGCTTCTATAATGGGCCATCAGATGTCAGAATTCATCCTGGGCAGTGTGTTGACTAATGAACCTGGAAGAAAAAAATAAAAATTGAAGCAAGGGAGCATTTTTTTACTTTAAAAAGAAAAACATTTCTACATATGCAAAACATGCAATTGATCATGAACTAAATAGTATACTTTATACTTCTCCTTTTTTCTCTTTTAAAATTAGAGCATCAGAAAGATTATATATCTGACCTGTCATGTATGCTAGTTCAGATTGCATCTAGTTCAACAGCAACAGAGTGGCGATGTAGGTGGTCAGTATGCAAACATACCCTTCCATTCTTGCGTTCTGTGTCAGTTAACTCACCAGGGGTTAAGATCACAAGTAGTAATTCATTGGGAAGGGCCATTTTATATCCACAGTGTTCTATGAACCAAAAAATTTTACAGACCTACTAGGTGGCAATATCCCCATTTCTTGGCTGCACTGCATCCCAGAGGAGAGGCCCGCGAATGTTGGGTAATTGATACTTAATTGGACCTTTTGGTGTCCTCTATATTTTAGTGAGACTCTCAGATTAAATCTCTCTGAAATATCTGTTACAATGAATCTGCCATTTATTAGATCATTCTGTACTAGTTTAAAGAAATTTCTTCTTACAGAGAAAGAGCATGTACAAAATTGGATGTCTGTGGATAATGCTAAATAATGCAAAAGATTTTTTGATTGTTCACTGGTCAAGCCCATATGACAATTTTGCTATTTGGCTTTTATTTTTCCATTTACTCCATCCTTTTATTTAGATGTGAATAATATATATGTTAATATCAAATAGTCCCTTCTCACAGAAACATATAGTGAACCATCAAGGCCGTTGGATGGTACTTCACAAGATCTGATATTGCAAAATGTAATGCTCCAGAAACTATTTTCTTTGAGATACTGTGCCTACAACTTGAATAATCATTTCCTAACAGAAATGGTTAAACAAAAAAGCCATTTCTCTCTATATTATGCTTTTCCTATCAAAAACTACATTAGTTTTTTAATTTAAAAAAGACATTTGCTAGTGATTATATTTAAATTATTAACCTATACTGAAAAATGTAAAGATTATTCAACCCTAGACACACCACTTGGCAACTTCATTATTAGCCTTTAATTATTAGTAATTTGGCTTAATCTAGCAGGATCTTCCCTCATTAGTAAAATATTTCATCTGACTCACTCTAGAATTTCTACCAGAATTAAGTGCTTTATATTTGTGCATGTATGTGTATGTTTGTGTGTGCAGCTATGTAAGACAGAGAAAAGTCCAAAAATTCTGTCAGGACTATTCAAGTTTTAGCTAAATATTATCTTAATAGAGAAATATCAGATTATTTCTAACATGGTCATAGGGAATACATTTTAAATGATTCCTGAGTGTGTGTGTGTGTGTGTGTGTGTGTGTGTGTGTGTGTGTGTCTGTATTCACAATTCCTAACTTCCAACAGCTGGTACTGCTTTGATATTTCATGGGCCTGGACCTATAATGTACAAGCCTTCACCTCTAAGGAAATTTCCAGAATGAAAGAGAATTAAAAAACATCATTGTGAATTCTGTAAGTAGAGCATGAACTGTTTCCATAATTGTAGAACTCTGTAGATATAAATGGCCCTTCCCAGTGGATAATTACCTGTGACCCTGATTACCATGACTCTTGATTTCCTTATGCAGGACCTCTAGCCTCAGAAAGGCACCTCAAAGTATTCCTAAAAAATTTCAAGCCATGTGTTTGAGGAGTTCAGGAACAAAACACTGCCAGGATATATACATGTCTATGAGTGTTGCCTCCCGTCTGCCGGGTACAGCAGTTCTCCACTTTGTCATATCTCCGTTTTGTCAGTGAGATATGAACAGAAGTAAGACTTTGTCAATTTGGCTAAGGTATTAAGAGTCTTTGCATGCTTCTGCTTATCTGCTTGGGCTACTGTGACCTGTAAAGGGAGGAATCTGCATTAATTATCTGCTGCTTCATGGAGAAAGTAGAAACATGTGAACCCAAAGTAGAAGCCTGCATCCAAGATGAAATGCCGCCTAAACTGGAGCGACTCAGACCACATGCAGTCTTGGAAGCTGCCTTTTAGTTGCTGTGAGTCAGATGCAAGATTTGGAGTGGTTTGGTAAATATGACAACCAGGACAACAGGTGACTGAAACATGCACTTAAGACAGTCTGTTTTAAGTAGAAAATGAACCATGTCTTCTCCTAAACAGGTATGAATCATATTACAGTTTTAAATATACATTTACCCTGATTAACTAAACCATTATAAGGAAGCTCATTATCATGAGCTTTACCATTAAAGATCACCATTAAAGAATTTAATTTGAAAGATGATATACCTTGCTTATATGTTGTTCCTTAGCACATTTTAGTCTCTTAAACTGTGTGTTCAATCTCACACAGAAGATCCTAAATCTGCTAAGAGTAGAACTTCCTTATCTATATCTAACAATAAGCTTTGTAAACACAATAAATATAACAAGTGTTGCCAAATAGTTAATTTAAATATATATATATATATGGGGGACTATATGGTACATAGTATTTTTTAAATTTTCACATTGTTTAAACAAGTGTAATGGATTTCAATAATTTTGTGAAGTTAAATATAAAAAATATAAATATTCACATGCAAGGAAATGGCTTCATATCATACTATTTCTATTTTTTCCATAGTCTTAGATGTATTATAATTACTAATTAATTATAATTACTGGGTATAATTAGCTTATAATAACATATAATTACATATATATGCACATATATTTTTTAAGTGTATTAGAAACCTCAGCGTATGACTTTAATTCTGATCAGACTATATAATTTAATTAAAGACACATCATTTTATATAGGATCATAGTATTTCCAAATAAGCATTCATTTATTCATGCTATCTGATATATGCAAATGAATCACTAAATCCTTGAAATTATTTCCAAATTGAGACATTTATTCTAAAATTTTAAACTGCAAATAAATTTGCAGTGGTTTTAGAATTATAAAATTTGCCATTATGCCAGTGTTGTTGCTATTCCTGAGCAAAACATATTCATAGAGCTACACTCTTATTTTACAATAAAAATTTGCATCACAGCTTTAAAAGAAGCATTCTTCATATGTGTAATTTGATATGAATCTAGTGTTATAAACACAAATAAACGAAAACCCAAGATGTAGATAATGTGACTCATTGAACTTAAGAAAATATTTATCTTGCCTAGTCTCTTGGGAACATGCAGAAAAGTAATCATAGGTACTTACGTCGGTGACTTTAATAATATTTTGGCCTCAATGAATGAGGAAATTTTTTTCTTTTGAGTAATGTGGTCCGTAGCAATTCTTTACTTCAGTTATCTAAGATGAAAGTCTGGGTCTTATGTACTAAAATAGAAAAAGCTTAGCAAATCTCTCTCACACTCTCAGATAATCCACAGATAATCACAGTTCACTCTCAGAAACATTGCTTTAACCCATATTTCCTGTATAATATCTTAGTACTATTAAAAATGATATTCTATTGCAGTCAGGTCTCCAATGATTGTGGGCAGTTACAGGAAGGAAAATGTCCAAATGTATTGTCAAAAAATATAAAGTGAGATTTAGAAGCAATGTTAAATGATTTCAAGAAATGCATAAAAGCAAGTTTAGCCATAAGAAAATTGTACATGTGGTGGTTGAGAAAAATTTTAAAGGCTTTTCCTTTTTTTAACCTGAGAAATACAATACCATAAATACAAATGAGCTATAAAGAGAAAATAACCATAAATATTAAGAAGCTTTGTGAGAACAAATGCTGAAAAATTTCAATGCAAAGAGTTATAAAAAAATGATCAATTGAAGTTAAGTAATAATCATTGTGAGTTAGGAAAGAACAAATTCATTATGAATTAATTATGAATATTTTCCTTGGTTGGAAATTTTGTTATAAAGCATGCTTTAGAATAAACAAATATTTTCTAGAAGTGGTTGTTTTGTTTTTTTTCTTACTAGGTCAAAGGATTTCCCTTCACGCACTATAGCAGATCACATGTGGAGAAGAGTGTTCCATTACAAATACATGCACATCCTAAATAAAGTACAACAAAAAAACTTTCCTGTAAATTTTAGTCAAGGAAAATATTTTGAAAAGCAAAGAATAAAGAGGAAATGAAGAATCAAAGATGGAGGGGAAGGAGGATAGAGAAAACAGGAAGAAGATCAGGAGGAAGAGAAAGATGAAGGAGAAAGAGCAGAAATCTTAATTTTTAAATTTAACCTCTTGGCAAACAAAAGCAATACAATGTTCTTAATTGAAGTGGCTGATGCCTTAGCTGTGCACGTGTGGGGTAAACTGAAAGCATCTTGCAGATAAGGCTTAAAGAACTGAGGATATGAACTACTATTCATGCATAAGTGTAATGTGAGAAAGAAGACAAGGTAAATTAAGGACAATATTGTGAAAAGCAAAGATAATAAACCTGACTTGTTCAATAGCTTTCTTCAACAGTCAGTTTACTTCCACTCTTAGTTGTACAAATTCTCTCTCATTCTCTCCCAATATTAGTAGTGCACCCACATCTTATAATTTATTTAGGCGCTTAGCAGGCATGTAATTATTCAATTCAAATATATGTATAAGTATTGGAAATAGTTGGGTAATATATACTGATATTCTTTCAGGAAGCTTCTGATAAATTGTCTTTACCTTTGTTTATACTGCATGCCACAGACTGGTCATCTACAGAAGCTTCTGTGGCATGGGGGAAATTGTCTGAGGTCAGTATTTTTGATGAAGAGATTGTGTCAGTTTGCTGGTGAGCTATGACCAGCATCTTCAAAATGTTTCTCCTTGAGTTAAGGTTTATTTATTATAGCTAAGAGAAATACTTAAAGGTTTCTTTCACACATCGTTCTTTTGTTCAGGATGACTGCCTCTGTACTTTTTCAAAGGAAGGTGCCTAAGCAAACTTTTCAAGAAGTTTAGTTGGAAGAGGAGAGGAAAAGACACAAACAGCTGAAGGGAGATTTCAGTGTGTGTGTGTGTGTGTGTGTGTGTACACACTGTGCGGTTGGGATAAACTTAAATATCTTTAAATTGACTTTAGTGATCTAGTTGATATTAGAAAAAGTAACTGATGAGAATAACTTGTACTTAAAATGTGGGCTTTACCTAATGACATTTTTCCAAGGACTACAACATGGGACAGGAATGAAAAAACAAAGTAGACACAACATTAGGCTGGTGTTCAAATTTAGCATCGCCAGTAATATTATGTTGATAGCGGATACCCTTGATATGATGTGATGAAAGTGACATTTTGACCTTGTGATTCTTTCTCCCCAAACACCTATCCCTAAGTCTAATCATGAGAAAATACATGAGCCAAATCTCAACTAACTCTGATCTCAGTTCACCTAACCTGTGCTCTTCAAAACTCTCAGGGTCATCGAAAGGAAGAAAAGTCTGAGAAACTGTCACAACCTAAAGGAGCTGAAGGAAATATGATGATTAAATGTAATGTGGGATCCTGAATGAGATCCTGGAACTGGGAAGTACAGTAGGTAAAAACCAAGGAATTTTGAATGAACTAAAATTTGAAGTGAGGCACAAAGGCACTGAATACGTATCGGTGTGTTTATGGGTACATTAAAGAAATCCTGAGGTCATTCACAAATGAAATTTCATTTTTTTCCTCATGAAATGGTTATGTCAACTGCTAAAAATGAAGATGGAGAAAAGGGCTTAGAATAAAGTTGAATTATTCAAGTTTTAATAAGGTTCCTTCTATGTTTTCCGTGTGAATCAGAACTGTGATTTTAGGCGGTTATGTGTTCAGTAAGCCCTTCCTCAATCAAATCCATCTGCACTAAATTAAACACTATTCTAAGTGTTTTTGACACGTGGCTGTCATCCTTAAGCACAGATATAGGGTTTTTAGAAGTTATTTTATAGTTAATTCATCATATCAAAGGAATGTGGACTGGTCAAAAAAAAAGGGTCAGGCACAAATTTCTATTTTCCAGATTTCACACTACAAAATCTTGAAAGTTCTGACCCACGCTCTATATGATGTATGAGAAAGCAAGAGACACAGTTATCAAATTTGTACATGATACCGTTTAATCAAAAAATTTTATTAGAGCTCATTAAAAATTCAGTTATGTCAGGTGTAATATAAAACTAAGCACATTAATAATTTAGAAATAATTGGTGGAAATAGATTTGCATACCTATAGGGCTTTGGGACATAATCTGTCTGTAAATGGTCCATTAAATCCCAAGCATTTTGCATAAGCACATGTTTATGAACAGGTGACCCATATTCTTTGTTATGATGTCAAGAAATTCTGTGATTCAAGGGCTCAATGAGGTAGCTGATATGAAAACATTAAAAAATACATTTATAGTTCACCAGAGTTTCAACAACAAACCTAAAACAGGATTATGTCAGGTGATATAGATTCTTACTGGTCATGTTGAAGATTTTTAGAAATGTAAAAAAAAAAACTAAGAAAAAAACACAGACATTCATAATGGAGAGAAGCAGCATGTTTCTTGCTGGGATACTGAATTAACACAGTAAGTTTTTGGAAAATAACCAGGTTTAATGAAATCATGATAACTTTTGAGGACAACTTATAAAATTGATGCTGAGCTCATCTGGAAATATATAAACACAAGATCATTTTTTACTAATATAAAAGTGACTGCACTATATTGCAAATCTAGGATAACAAAAATAATGGGGTTATCATAAAATTTACAGTGATAAATAGAACTGCATCAGCCAAACATCTTGAAGTAATGAGTACACTGTTATGTTGAAAGAATGTTATTCAACAGATGATGGTAAGAATTAGGTAGGTATATTCTTGATTCAAACTATTACCAAGATGTTTAAATGGATTTAAAAATTACATAGTATTGGGTATCCTGTGTTTGGTTAAATGTACTATTTAGGGTGAGGGATCCTTTCCTCAGGGGTGAATAGGTAATGAGAACATACATCAACTTTTAAAGTGCATCACCATTAAAAAAAGACACTTAAATGTATTAATAACTAAGTTAATTGAAATGGTATAAAACTTTATCCTCTATCTTTGAACAAACTATCTCAGGCAACAATTGAGACTGAAGATATTTTGACCGTTTTAAGTTCAAACACCATTAGAAACTACTTTCAAGCCTGTTGCCATGTTCTCTATGTCTTCCATTTATTTTCCTGTTTAAAAATAATTAGTTGAATGTGGATTCTCTTCTTTTTTTTTGGTAATTTTTTAATTGAGGTACATAAACTAAGATGTTTGAATCTTAGTGCACCGGTTAACAAATTTTGACATGTGTATTCACACTCAGGTAACCGTCACCCAGATGATGTGTCAAACATTCTAATTCTTTTTCCCCTTTGCCTACTTCAGCTATATCCCCTCTCCTGCCTGCCCTTTATAGGTTAACCACCAGTCTGTTCTTTGTGTTTATGAGTTGATTTCAGTTTTGTTTCTTTTCGTTTTTAGATTCTATATATCATTGAGATCATATGGTATTTTTATTTCTCTATCTGATTTGTATTTCAGTTAGCGTAATTACCTGTTAGGGCCATCCGTGTTGTTGCAAATGGCAAGATTTCATTATTTTTTATGGCTAATATTCCAGTGTATATGTGTGTCACATCTTGTTTATCCATTCAACTATTGATGGACATTAAGGTTGAATCCATATTTTGGCTATTGTTAATAATGCCATGATAAACATAGGAATGCATATGTCTGCTAAAATTAGTGATTTTGGCATCTTTGGGAAAATTCCAAGAAGTAGAATTGCTGGGTTATATGGTTTTTCTATTTGTAGTTTTTCGAGGAACTTCCATACTGCTTTCCATAGTGGCAGCACCAGTTTACAGTCCCACTCACAGACTACAAGGGTACCTTTTTCTCTACATCGTCACCAACACCTGTTTTTTCTTATCATATTGATATTAGCCATTCTGACTGGTATGAGGTGATAACTCATTGTAGTTTTGATTTCCATTTCTCTGATGATTAGTGATGTGATAGCATCTTTTCATGTGTCTGTTGGACATCTGTGTGTCTCCTTTGGAAAAAAGTCTATTCAGGTCATTTGCCCATTTTTTAATCATGTTATTTATGGGTTTTATTTTCTTTTGGTGTTGAGTTGTATGAGAAATTATGTATTTTGGATATTAGCCCTCATCAGATACATCATTTGCAAATATATTCTCCCATACAGTAGGTTGCCTCTGTTTTGTTGATGGTTTCCTTTGCTGTGCAGAAGCTTTTTCATTTGATATAGTTCCATTTGTTTATTTTTGCTTTTGTTTCCTTTGTCTGGGGAGACATGTTCAGGAAAAAAATTATTACTAATGCTGATGTTCAAAAGTTTACTGCCTATGTTGTCATCTAGGAATTTTATGGCTTCAAATCTTATATTAGGTATTTCATCCATCTTGAGTTTATTTTTGTGTATAACAAATGACAGTTACCCAGTTTCATTCTTTGCATGTAAGCTGTCTAGTTTTCCCAGCTGTAAGTGGAATCTTTAATTTATGTGACAACATTGAAGAAAGCGCACTGAAAATTTATATTGAATTAAGATGAGAAAATAAAAATATAATTCCATGAGATTACTATTAAAATGATTATTTAATGTGATTCAGTATTCTATTGCACAACATTTTTAAATTTAATTTTAGCTCATAAATGTTTCTTCCATAATATTGAATTTTAGTGTCAAGTAAACAATAAAATGAATTAATTCTTATTCAGTTCCAGAAGCCAAATTTAATTGAACTGCTTCATTGGGAGCTGCTAAAAATTGTCATTATTGAGCATTACCAATATGCTGTAATATCTCAGTAAATAATCAAAAGAAGTGTTCCCATTAATTAATATGCTATACATGTTTAATGAGTTCCTATCTAAAATAAGACCAACTTTATCACATATAGGCCCAAATAATCACTTAGAAGTTTTGGTTGTACACTTCATGCTTTGAAAGCATATATAAAATGTGAAATTTATTGTGCAAATTATAAAGGATATTTGCAAACTTGTACATAACAAGTAGACATATATGAGTGTAAGACTGAGCATAAGTTTTATATGAGTCTTAATGAAGTTGGTAATAAATTCTTTGCTTGTTTTTATGTGTTTATACATGTATATTGCCTTTCTAATAGCATATAGGATATTTAAAATGTGAAAAGAGGTACAGAAAAAGAAATTAGGGTAACAGCTATTAAAAGATGGAATGAAGAGGAAACTATGTATTTGCAGACACTCCCATCTATGGATCATTAATTTACTGAATAAAAGTCTTATATTTTATCATACATTTTTTCTGAAATATTAACAGCATTGTTGAACATTTCAAATTCTTAAAGAATAAGGAGCAATATTTGTACACTTTGAAGCTCATCAAATATTTTATGCACATCAGTTGATATGTGCTTTTACATATTTTTTCTAGATATAATAGATGTATGAAACAAAAATTAAATACTATATTATTTTCTAATACATTTTTGAAAGCATTCTTCTTCTATTTTCAATCCTAAGTTTGTCAAACCACCAAAAGAAGATTCCCCAGACCAAAAATAAAATGATGCCTTAAATTAAAAGATAATTTAGTTAAATTTAAATAAGACCATACTGAATCATTGTAAAAATATCATTCCAGTGACGTGTAGAATAAAACAAACCCAAATATTTGAAATAATGAATAATCAGAAGAATCCAAGAGTATGATAGTTTGCCACATTTATATAATTGCAATAAATGAGACAATAATAAAATATTCATCCACATTAGTCCTTAAGGTCTAGCTGTAATTGCCATATAGCTGGGGTGTCATAAAGTGAACACAAACCTAATTTTTAGAACTGACAATCAATACATACATGTACCCCTCTGTCTGCCTATTTTCAAATCCTTTGAAATGATTTTTAAAAAGTGTTGTTGAAGATGTAAAATATTTAAATCTTTCATATGAAGTACTAGCTTGGGATATTCAAGAGAAAATGGAATATTATACATCCTCTAGTTTCATTTAAGAAAAACAGTGAAACGGATGGAAGAAAATTTAGCATATTGATATGAAGAAACTTGTTTCATATATTACTATGGAATACATTTCCAAAAACATTTTAATTGCTTATTCTTTGATGTTCCAGTCACTGTGCTAAGCAGGTGAACAACATAGATTCAGTCTGTACTTGCCCTCACTTTGTTTTAATATATAAAACTGGGATTAAGAGAGCCTGGAGGAAATGGCCTATTATTATTGCTTCAATTACATACACCCCAAATGACCAATTTACTGTTCCAATTCCATCATAATCCAGGCACCTTTCCATTGTTCATCCCTGACTCTAATGCTCCTTTCTTTCCCAGCTTCAATCGAGGAATTTGCTTAGGCTTTTTAAAATTTAATAATAATGCATTGATTGTAATATAGTATTTAGGAACATGGGAATTTTTTTCAGTGTCTAATGGCTTGTTAGCTTAAAAAAAAGAGAACAATTCTACTTTGAGAATCACAAGTCACTTCACCAGGACCGAGCCAATGCAAAATTTCATGATTTAGCCTATCTACTCACTTTCTAGCCAAAGGAACATAGGATTAAAAAGGAATCCCTGCTCAGAGGACTAAGATGTGACTCCTGTCCAAGTACTCTTCAGGGTGAGAGACAGTTTACTACCTTCACTTTGAACTGTCATTACCACCAGATACCTAACAGTGTCCTGTAAAACTTCATGATAAATAGAAAACACCACCACAACAAAACATTCAAACGAAGCCACAATACATTTGTGCAGCTTGCTAGATAAATATCTCATTTCTCTGAAAACACATCGGTCATACTACTGTGACAAATTTCCATTGTCACTGGTCTTCTGGTCAGAAGTTAATTTAGTAGCTGTTTACTGCTTCATTCTCCACGGATGCATTTGCCTTGCCTCCTCTCCTTTTCAATTTTCATGTGTATAATAGAGTAGAATACAATTTTGGTTTACTAGGAAGTAAAATGAGACCCCAGAGGGAAAGTGATGTATTACTTTGACAAACACATAAATAAGTGATGTAATCATTTGTCATGAGCTGATGAATGCACCAGTTAAGTGTTAGAAGTGATTTTAATAGCAAAAAAATATTGAGGACAGTTCTTGTCTTCATGATTACAGCTAAATAAATGAATGGTTTCTAAGTTTGGCATGTTTCCAGAAACTTAAATTGGGACAGAATTACCTAGTCAAATTTAATCATCATGTCAGTCTTTTCATGACTAATGACAATTCAGATCCATAGACTTAGCATACTTTCAGAGAAGTTACAGTGGCTCATCAATCTGTGTTGTAGAAATATTAATTAGTGGCATGTAGTCATGATGTATTGCTCTCTTGTGAAGAACTGAGGAGTCAGAGGGAGAGTGTGGGGAGTAATTTGTTCTCTTAAAAAACCAAGGAAGGAGAATCAATATGGACATAGTTTAAACTTAGCTTAGAAAAATAAAGTTTTTCTCTTTACATTTTATTGTGCATAAGGCTAACAGTGTTAAAATCAATTTACAAAAGTAAATACCTTAAAGTTATAACAGATTAGTTTAAAGGAACTCAAAGCTGAGAAATATTCAATTCTGAGGTGCAACATTTCTTTTTCAAAGAACATGAGGGCAAGCACTGAGAGGTCATGGCCACCGTTCAGACATATCACAGTTAATAAAAAGTATTTCTTTTCAGAGACATGCTATTTAAAGGTGAGGTGTTCTATGACTGTGGTTTATCATTCCATGTTTTTAGAAATTCAGTATCAATTGAGACAAGAATGACTAAATTAGTCATCTGTTCTAGAAAGTGGTTTATGATGATGTCTCAGTCATGCTCCTATTAATCTTTATGTATTTTACTACCCTACAAACTAATACTTTACTGTAATTGTCTTTTTCCTTTTTTCTTTGGAAGAGAGTGGTGGGTTACATCTTTGAATCTCTGATATGTGACACAGAGCAGTTAAGTCAATGTTGGTTGAATGAAATGAGGCATGATCACTATCCTTAAAGTCACATGTGGGAAAATCACAATACAGACAGCTTGGTGTCAGGTGGCTTGTCTCTGTGCGGGGGGAGTGCAGGAAGGAAGGGCTGAACTGGGGTGGGGAGCACCACGGGGAAGACTGAAAGTCTCCTTTAAGAAATGGAGTTTTCTGGTGGAGGAGAGGAGAGAAAGGAGCAAGTAAAAAAAGCTTTTGATATATGTCAATTCATTGGGTGTGACTGAGAGTTGAGCGTGAGAAGGGTGAAAAAGGGGAGAGTAGTTCTTGATAAGTTTTCCAGGGTCAAATAGTGAAGGAATTTGTGTATGCCTTGATAAAAAGTTTGGACTTTGTTGAAAAAAAGGTAAAGGAGAATTTTTGAAGAGTTTTAAAGGACATATGGGGATTATTAAGATTATTATAGCATATTTAGGAAGGCTAACTTTGCTGGAGTAATGAGACTAGATGGAAAATATTAATCCCTTTGAAGGTTATTTGATTTCTCAAGCAAGAGAATTTGAAGGTCTGCAATTAAGGCAGCATAAAGGACCAGAGACAGTATATTCCTAAATTTATCTGGGTTTAGAGATTAGATGAGAGGTATAACAAAGATTGAAACTAATTTTAAGTAATGATTAAGGCTGTTAAATTTATGTCTATGGAATAATACATAGAAAAGGACATTAATTCAGGATGAAATTTAGAGAAAAAGTTATGATAGTTGATAATGATGATTAAATAATAAGATAAAATGATGTTTTGTATCTTTATCTGACATTGAAAGAAGTTTGCAAAAAATTATTCTTGCATTTTACAGACAATTGGTCCCGTGAAAGAATAATCATATATTGTAATTCCTTTTCCTTTGCTATATATATAGAAGGGCATCTATCACAAAGTGAATGTGTGATTGATATTCAATGTATCATTTTATTATTTTAAATCAATCAGATTTACTTGAAAAAGACATAATTATTTTGATCTCATGGTCATTATGAATTTGAGGACCATTATGTACTTTCTGTTTGTTTACAAAAATACTGTAAAATCCACTAAGCTCCTGGGGGCAGTTTTCTCAACATTTGAAGAAAATGTCTTATTTAAATGAATTTGGCTATTGGTTTAGTTCTCTCAAAACAACTGCCTTGAAATCTAAATAGAAAAGAGCCTGGCTGTCATGGCATGTGCAGTGATGGAACAATATGAAAAGTCACAAATATGGATCAGTGCTTAACAAAAGCTTAATTTTTAAAACCAAACAGGACATGAAGACTGACTCAATATACTTGATTCATATTATGTAAACATAAAAATTTGCCAAATGTCATGCCATTTCAAGAATCAGAACCTCATCCCTTCCACCTTGCCTCCCTCCCTATCTCTCTCTCTCTCTCTCTCTCTCTCTCTCTCTCACACACACACACACACACACCCACACCCACAAGCACACACACACAGTCTTACAGAAAAGGAGGTGTTAGCTAGCTCTGAAGGGCTGGATTGAATTGATAAAAGAGTTTGCAGGGAGAAAAAGAGAAAAATTAGTCATCTTTCTGAGATTAGATGCAACATTGCACACCTGGGTAAGTGCAAGTGAATTTTAAGTTGTGAAAGAGAATGAGAGACCAAGACAGGAGGGGACGTGTTAGCAACATTAAGGAATTTGTCCAAAGGGAAATAGATGTTAGGGAAACAATCATTATAGAGTTTTATTCAGGGGATGCTATGGTCACATTTATGCGTTCAAAGGATAACTTGGGCTGTGTTCTGCAGTGGGTATCTAGAGGTATAAAGATCTGGTTAGAATCTAAATCCAGAAAGAGATGATGACTGAATCTGCACTGAGTGATGCTTATAATGAATAAAATTGGGTTGTTTAGAAAGTTAACTGTATGTTGGAAATGAGGGAAATTATTGTATAGTTTAGAACTATAAAGATATATAAAATTATATAATATACAATATATTATGTACAAACATATATATATAGTTAGGAATTATACATATGTATATATATATATATATATTAGTTGAGAAAATTGAGGCTACCATTCTCTACAACTACACACACACTATTATTTCTGTCTCCAAGAAGAAATGTTCATGCTTTAGTGCCTATTCTTCATTTGGTGCTTTGGATTTCTTCTAGGATCTTAATAATTTCTGCATTTACAATTTCTCTCTCTTCTGGAGATTCTACTATATGCTAGTCTTTCATCAAAAAAATATATTTATCCAAATTTTGGGGGCACCTTTTAATTACACCTTTTAATTACTTCCATAGACTTCATATTTACTAGGTTTAATTTTCCATGTGAATACTTACATTTTTATTTTCCCTAAATTACCTGCACATTTATATCTGAGTCATTTATAAGATTGGAAACTCTTAGAATTATTTATTATTGTAGTTAAATCTGATTAAAAGACAATTGTTAGTGAAATAAAAGAAGAAAGTTTTAGACTTTTTTCCTACTTCTCAGGTTACTCAGGTTGAAAGTTTATTGGTCCAGCTTTTGTGTTTTAGTGGTACAGTTAAAATTTCTTATTTATCTTTCAGTTTTCAGCATAAACCTTAGATGATATTTTTGAAAGAGAAATTGGTGGCAGTGTCTGTAAGTCAAAATATATGATCTGATCAACCATTAATCTTCTGTAGATACCAATGTAGGCATTTTATGTATTTTTGTTTGGTGCTGTTCAGTTTACTTCATTTTGAAGTGAGCTGTCCAGTTCTCACTTAGTGGACCCAAAAGGATTCACCTAGCTTTATCTCATTTTCATTTATATAACAGTTGTTTTATAAGAACTCTTCTGTCTTTTAATAATATTGATGTATATGTCTGAAATTGGATAAACATTTTTATCCTATTTTTCCTAAAAAATTGTTTCTATCCTGTTTATCCTAGTTTTCCTAAAAAATTGTTTCTATCCTGTTTATCCTAGTTTTCCTAAAAATAGGTAAACTATTCCAGAATTTTAAAGTAAAATCTTCACTTTCATATGCAATATAAGTCTAAAAAAGTCAAGGTTATGCTGAAACTGTCTGAAACTTATTGTTTTGGAGTTTTCATAATGAAAAGAACTGCTTACACTCACTCCACACATACATTTATTTTGAAATATATAAAATGTTTCACCAACTATAAATAATTATTTTGGGGGTATTCACAAATGTTTAGTTCATTGAATTCATAGACTATCAAGAATTCCAAATGCTGTTTTAATACTGAAACATATGAAGAATAAATGGGAAAATGAGGTGGATAATTTCTCAGGGACTCATGTACCTGGATCCTTATTTGTCTCAGTCATCCCCACTCTCCTCCAGGGACAAGGAGAGGATGGAAACATGATGGCTCAAAGAGTAGCAGAACAACATTTTAATATTCGCTGAGACTATGACTACCGAGTTTGGACCACGTGGAGTCACTCTGTTTCCGTAATGGCATAAGAAATGTCAAGTTGATGTTGGCTGTTGACAGGAGACCTCGGATCCTCATCCACCGATCTTTCCACAGGGGAGAGTGTCCTTGTGACATGGCAGCTGGCTTCCTCAGGTTTAGTGACCAAAGGGGTGAGTGTCTTTTGTTATGTAGATCTGGAAGTCACAATTCGTTGCTTGAACATTTTACTGAATACATCAGCTCTATGCAGTGTGAAAGGAAACCACACAGCAGCATGAATATCAGGAGGTGATTATCTTTGGGGGCCATCCCGGAGACTGGCTACCATAAGGTCTTTACTAACAGATTTTCAGTAATATGTTTTGTAACAAACCATTTATTTTGCATGTCTCTAACTTTTACTTACAGCTTTACACAATAGCTATTCATTCTCTCAAACAAAAGATGAGGACTTAATTCTTTTGAATACCTTATATTTCTACTTTCAATTCCTATCAATAAATTAACACTTATAGTTTCATTCTTAATTCTTGGTTGTTACCTATGCATGTTTTGGAAATACACAAATACCCCTGTGTTTTTCCTTTATATTATTTTTCTCTTGCTTTTCATCCAAAATAAGCTAACAGCAGTACTACATTATACTCTGCTTCAATCCTGTATCCTGTATTACCTACACCTTTGCATTTCAAAGGCTGATGTTGTTTGCTTTATAATCTGGGGCCCTGAGTGGAATTAGTGTAGAGCTAATTTCAAATGGATTCACTTTTCTTAACATTCCATCAGTTGCTAAGAGAGGACACATTTTAATTTCTTAAAATTTCTTGCTGTTTCTTTGGCTATCGTTCTCTTATAGTCCCCCTTTCTCATCCAGTTTCTATTTGTCTTTATTTTCTTAACTAATAAACCTTTATATCCTGAAGTTATGGTATCTATATATGAAACTCTACCTTTGTATCCTAATTCATTGTATTATGCTCATCCTCCTGACATCCTCAATTATCTGTCATTTTCTGGACTGGTTGTTTCTCTAAACCTTAGGCAGAATGGTCAGTCTGCGACATTTTATCACTGCTTTCTGAGTTGGATTCACTATTTACTGAATTCTGCTCTTCACCTCCTTTGTTTACTGATGAATTTTTAAAAATTGCTCTTCAAATAATTTCTGAAAAGAGTATATGGATTATTTTTAAATGTGTTATGTTTATTATATCATTCACATCAATAATAATTTGTCTTAGTTTTAAATCATCTTCTCCAAAATATCGAGGGCTGAAAGTATTCTATGATTGTTTCTGACAAGTTTGAGAACCCTCTGAATATAATTTATTTTTAATTACTATCCATCATTTTATTTAGATAATTACTTTTCATATTTATTTATTTTAAATTACTTATTTAGCTATTTTCATTAAAATAAATTAAAAATCAGCTTCACATTTTCATTTACAGATGATATTTTCAGACTTTCATTTTGATAAGGTAATGAATATAAAAGGTAGTTTTAATTTACATTTATCTAACTTTTAGTATATTAATATTCACTTATGATTTGTGTTTCCTCTTCTGTGAAATATCTGTGTTTATCTTCTTTTGCCCACTATTGTCACATTATTTTTTTCCTTACTGCGTTGTAGGTGATTTTTATGTGTTTTAGATACAGTTGTTTTTCTGGTTATATGTGTTGCAAGTAATATGTTCTAGTTTGAAGGTTGTCTCTTCATTATCTTTTTGGTGGTTTTTAAGGGAAGAGGTTTTCATAGTCTACAAAGGTATAGTTTGATCGGCATTAGCATACTTACTCAAATTGTAGGTAATTTGGCAGAAATTAAGTCCTAAAGTTGAGATAATGGGACTTGCACTTTCTTTTCCCTGAGTAGAAATATTTGTCATGCATGCCAACCATTTTTGATAATAAAGAATTAATACAATGAAGTATATGTGGTAGGAGACATAATTTCCATTAGGACATCATCAAGATGGCAGATGGCACATTCCATCAGATGGCAGAAGAGGAACATATCTCTTTGCTTTAAAAAGGCTAATAAATATAGGTCTTTAAAATAATATTTATGACCAAAATGAATTATTATAGTATTAACATAAGAATGTGGGCCCACAAAATATATTTGCAGTTTGCACAATTCAACTGAGTCAGATATTAACATTGCTATATAATTAACAAGTCCTTCAGAAACAATATGAATATCAAGTCTTGAGTCATTGTATGGCAAAGCAGATGTTGATGAAAGGAAATAAACCAGTTTTTATGAAATACTGCAAGTTAATTCTCAATGCTACTTATGTTTACGTTGATCGCTATTATGTAGTAAAGTCTTTTGCTCTGTATGTTACAGTTTTTGATGAGAATAAAATACTTCAGTGTCTGTAAAATACTTTGGAAGAATAAAAATATCGAGGTGGGAGTCTCTTTCTTTACTTTAGTCGTTTATATCCCCAGAGTCCTGTTCTCCAAGATGTTAAATATAACTGAAGGAAGTGTATCATTTAGAAATTTTACCCTTTACACATATACTGGACCTTATTTGTATCTGGTGAAAGTAGAACTGTTTAAGAGCAATGCTTCATTCCTTGTCTGGTATAAAAATAACATAGTTAGAACATGTATGTATTTGATGAAGATTATATTTTATATTATATATTATACCAGAAGATTCAAAGGTAATGCTTTAAATGAGATCTAGTTAATGTCACTCACTGAAGTAATAAAGAGGTTTGAAAAAGAATGCAAACTCCTTAGCTTTTATTACAGTCTAGTTGAAGTGAATTATTCAAACTAGTATTGTTTTTGTCCATTCATTTATGCTATTGCCAAATAGTTGGTTCTCTTATTTTTGTTTATCATTTTGCCATGAGCAGTTTTTCAGTAGCACATTTTTTTCTTTTTCACAAATCTTACAGTAATATGGTCCCTGAATCTCATGCAAAGTCCACAGTAGGTCTCAGAAAATCTCCGGGGCAGCTGTCTTTTTCCCACATGGGCTCTGTGCTCTGCCACCTCAACACCAGACCTTCCTATTCCGCACAGAGTCGGGGTGGTAGAGCCTGAGCAGCAGACGGAGGCTATTCGCTGCGTCACCTAGAAGTGACACATTACACTCCTGATAGAGCCTCACTGGTCAAAAGCAGTTACTAATACTTGCCAAACTACAAAGGTGCTAAGAAGTACAGTTTTCTAAGAGTTCAGGAAAATTTCTTGAACGAATAACATTATCTCTGCCAAAGCTTGTTCAAAGAAAAACTGCCTTGGGATATTCAAATTTACAAGGAAATGAAACATAAAATCTAAGGCTAATTAATTAATTTAGCAAGTGAGTTTTTTCCAGTGAGCATATCCTTGTTGATACACCGTTTCTTCTATTAGGGCAAGATGTAAAATAAGTAAAAATATACAACTACTCATGGCTGGTCTCAGGAAAAATGGAGACAAATAACCCTAAGAAACATCGAGGCAATACTGAAATTAAATAAGGATGTTGTGACCAGTAAGGATGGCCAGCATCGAAAAGACTAAGAACAACAAATGCTGGCGGGGATGCGGAGAAAGGGGAACCCTCCTACACTGCTGGTGGGAATGTAAGCTAGTTCAACCATTGTGGAAAGCAATATGGAGGTGCCTCAAGAAACTAAAAGCAGAAATACCATTTGACACTGGAATCCCGCTCCTTGGAATTTACCCAAAGAATACAACTTCTCAGATTCAAAAAGATACATGCGCCCCTTTTTACAATAGCCAAGATTTGGAAGCAACCTAAGTGTCCATCAGTAGATGAATGGATAAAGAAGATTTGGTACAAATATACAATGGAATACTATTCAGCCATGAGAAAGAAACAAATCCTACCATTTTCAACAACATGGATGGAGCTGGAGGACATTATGCTCAGTGAAATAAGCCAGGTGGAAAAAGACAAATGCCAAATGACTTCCCTCATTTGTGGAATATAACAATGAAGCAAAACTGAAGGAACAAAATGGCAGCAGACTCACAGACTCCAAGAATGAACTAGTGGTTACCAAAGGAGAGGGGTATGGGAGGGTGGATGGGGAGGGAGGGAGAAGGGAACTGAGAAGTATTATGCTTAGTATACATGGTGTGGGGGATCACAGGGAGAATAGTGTATCACAGAGAAGGGACATAGTGGATCTCTGGCAACTTGATGCACTGATGTACAATGACTGCATTGGGGTGTGGGTGGGGACTTGATAATATGGGTAAATGTAGTAACCACATTGTTTTTTCATGTGAAACCTTCATAAGAGTGTATATCAATCATACCTTAATAAAAAAAATAAGGGTGCTGTGATTCACTAGCATATTAAGGGATTTACTGTGCACAATGTTTGTTACACATTGCTCTCTGGGCTCCCTTCTCAAGAACACCTTGCAAAACACTTTTCTTTAGAGCTTGTTTTGTTTTCTGTATTTTTGTCAAAGAAAAGACAATTTCCATTTGCATGCAAGTGTGTCATTCTACCAATCCTAGTCTTGTTCTTATTCTCATTTATGAACAATTTGTTTTTTAATGTAAATTCTGAAAATAGGATTTTGTAGATTTGATCTTTTATTTTAGTGATGCATCATTTTCTTCATATCTTTACTATTATTATCATCAAACCCTATATTCATCTACATATTTTAAATACAAGACTCTCTTTTATTTTTATAATCATGATGTTTAGGACAGGCAGTCAACTAAGTCAGTAATTTCCCACTTTGACAAGCATAATGAAATAACTTTTGTGGCAAGGTGTTATGTGTGGTCACTGGATTTGTGGTGTTAGAAGCACACAACATAAACAAGCTTGGGGATGCTCCTGGATTTAAGTGTTCCCTGTAGGAGCTTAACTCAAAGATGAGTTTCACAAAAATATTTTCCATGAAAAACATTTTCAAAAATTAGGAGATAAAAATGCTAATAAAACATTGAGAACCTGTAAATGAGGACATCTTAAGATCTTACCGTTTTTCATTTCTTTTGTTTTAACATCTCATCTTAATTTGGGGAAAAAGTGGACTTTCAGGCTGTTAACGTCTCACGTTCAAGCTACGTTCTCCCTTTGAGGGAATGAACTGAAGACATGTCCTTAGGTATTTATCAGTTGATTCTAACATCTCAGCATTCATTTGATAGATTAATGGAGTAAACTGCTAGAGCTGATTTCTTTCTTCCCATGACTTTTGGCACAAGCAGATACTTTTAGAGATACATTCTATAGCTCTTGGAATACTTTTTAAAAATGTACTGCTAAGGCACTTTGGGGAAGGATAGTTCTTCAAGGCTAGTTTTCATGCTCCTAAAACCCTGAAAGTTCTTTGATTATTCAACTGACCTTCAATGTTAGATTATTGTAGAAATTATTGGCTGGTGTACTTAAGGTTCCTTGATTAATCTCATTCTTGTTTTTCCATTTTAACATAATGTGGTTGGCTAAATTCAATATATTTTTAAAATTGAACTGATTTTGAGTTTTAGAATCAAAGTTAGTATAAACACATTTAAAAATATGAATTACAAACAACCATGAATTTTGTATTATGCCATTCAAATACAGCTTTTATACACAGAGTGTCATGTACACAATGATGACATTTTTACCTTGCAGTCCCCAAAACTACCTCACATTCTGGCAGTTATTATATGTTCAATAAATGTTTGATGAATGAATGAATGAAGATTCAGGACAAAGAACTTTATGGTAGGGAAGAAGCCACTCTATTTTCAAAGTTACCTTCTAGTTCAGGAAATCATTGAGGAATTTTACAGCTTTTTCTAATCAGGTCAGATCCAGAATCTATATAGCTGTTGGATAACTACTGTTTAATAAAATATAATGCATATATTATGAACTGCATGTATTATTTTCTACTAATGCATAAGAAATTACCACAAACTCAGCAGTTGAAAACAATACCCATTTATTATTTCATAATGTCTGTAGGTAAGAAATCTGGTGTAACTCAATGGGGAAAATCAAGGGGCAAAATACCTCTAAAACCGAAATCAGTCAAAGGGAGACTAAAAGCTAAGAAACCCTTTCATTTCTTATAAGCAGTCATCCTGTCCCTCTCTTGACCCATCTACAGCAGAAGAGAGCTCCTCCCAACCTCTCCAGTCCAGATAAACCCTCGCACGCCCTTGTAATTACCTATTGATATGCAGGTGCACTAAAGTCAGGCAAGAGATTCTGGAAATAGTGCAATTTTACCCACATCTGGGCACAATAAACCCACTCTGCCACAGTTCTAAAATCCAGGGCTAAAATCAAGGAGTCAACTGTAGTTGTGGTAGTCACATATAGGACTCCAGATCCTCTTCCAAACTCACTGGTTCATTTACTTGACATCATAGGTCATTTTCCTCCCACCATCAGCCAGAGACAGCTCACAGCGGGTACAGGCAGTTCCTTGCCATGTGGCCCCCAGCTATAGACTGAATAGTGTACCCCCAAATTAAAATTTTAAAGCTCTAACTTCTAATGTCACTCTTTTTGGAGATAGGGCTTTTAAGAGGCAATCAAGGTTAAATGAGATCATAAAGGTGGGATCCTAATTTGGTAAAACTGATGGTTTTATAGAAATTGGAGAACACAACAAGACAGAGGTTGCGTGCAAGCTAGGAAGAGAGTTGTCACCAGAACCTAACCCCCCTGGGACCTTGGACTTCCAGCTTCCAGAACTGTGAGAATATAAATTTACATTCTTTAAGCCACCCAACTCATGGTATTTTGTTATGACAGCCCAAGCAGAATGAGACTCCCCTATAGGTATCTTACAACAAGGGTATTTGTTTTCTTCCAGGCCAGCCAGGGGACATCTCTTAGACTTCCTCTACTGTGACCAGGTGAAGGAAATTGAGGGCTTTATGTAATTAAGTCAAACCCACTCTGATCATCTTCCTATTTTAAGGTCAACAGATTTGTGGTCTTAATTACACTTGCAGAATTCCCTCATAGCAACATTTAGATTATTGCTTAATTGGATAACAGAGGTATATGTATACCAGGGTCTGGGATCTTGGGAGCTGTCTTAGTTCAGCCTGCCAGGCTACATGCATTTTTAAAATTTACATTTTCTAAGAACTTCAATAAAAACTAAAAAGAAACAATTTAAATTAAATTTAATAATATGTATTTTATTTAACCATAATATTTTAAATATTGTCATTTCAACATGTAATAATAAGTTCTTGATGAGATAACATATTCTTTTTATATATTTTTTCATATAAAATATTAGAAACTAGTGTATATTTTACAGTTATAGCACATCTCAATTCTGCCACATTCCAACATACTCAACAAGGACAAGTGACTACTTATTACACAGCACAGCTCAAGACAATTATAGATATAACTCAGGGGTATAATTATAGGTTAATTACCCCAAGAATTTAAGGAAGAAAGCAGAGTGACATTCTAACATCTTTTGTGACTGGAAGATTACCTTGAAAGTAAACTCCAGTATTTACCACAAACATGCACATTATTGGATATTCTTTTCTTCCAGCTTAGGTTTAGGCTTAAATAACAAAGTAAACTTAAATTCATTTAAAAAGGAAAAATGTAGTTTAAAAAATTCATGTAGAAAGTAACATTTTGTTAAGTCTCTTAAAATGTTTATTCTCTGATTTAAATGCTTATTTATGAATAATACTAGTTTTAAATTTATGTAGTTTTAAGTTCCATCCAAATAAGGCTGCTTTCATAGCACTATTTCAAAAGTCAGTACATATTTAATTTACTAAAAATTTGAATGTAGACACATCCATTACTTAACATGAACAGGTGTGGAGAAAGGGAAGGTTCCTGTGGGCAGGATTCTCACCTGGCCCTGGTTGGCTTGCTCACTAGCACATGTGAGCAATGCATTGTTATTGACTATATAAAGAGCTACCCCCAGTGCTCTGGGTGAAAAGCTGCACAGCTGCATGGCTCCAAGGCTGCAGGAGAGCTGAGACTGGAGTGGTGGCAGCACCGAGGACAGAGACTGAGACGGCTGTGGAGGCAGAGAGGTGCAGAGACAGAGACCGGCTCGCTGCATGCAGACTTGCTCTGAGTGGATGAAATTGTAGTGATTGACCCGCCGGCATGGAAATAAAGTTGGGTATAAAGGCTTTTACCCCAAGAACATTCCACTGTCATTTTTTCAGTCTCACTGAATCCATTGTGAACTTGTCCGGGGCTGAAATCCAATTGGTGTAGTTGGCAGGACTCATTGTAGACCAAGAATGGGACAGGCTGCCCTCATGGGAGGGGTGTTTTAGTAGGCTGCCCCTATGAATGGGGAGACTTCGAGTGTCCCCCAGTGGACATGTGGTCTGAGGTGCTTCCTGGAGGACTGGGCCTCACTGCAAGGCAGGGAGGAGGTGGCGGCAACACCTGAGGCAGTAAAGATGGCCCTCAGCACGATAGAGAATTCCTTAAAGAAACAGAGTGCCCGTGAGGCTGTGGGAACTGTGGGGTGTTTGTTTTTTTCTCACAGTACTGAGAAAGCCTAAAAGCGAGAAAGACCTCCTCTTGCAGGAAGCATGAGAAGAAGCAGCACGAGAACAGGAGGTGTGAGGTGCCATTGATGAGGCAAAAAATTTGTTTGTAACTGAGATGGCATCATTACAAGGTGCTGTGGAAATGGTAAAGGATGTCATCGTAGCCCAAGAAGTGGCAGCTGTAGAAGCAGCAGCTCGGGAGTGCAGGCTGCCGGGTGCCGTGGGGCAGGTGAAGGATGTAGTGGAGCCGTCAGCCCCAGAAATGGAGGAGCGGAGGTGTAATGAACAGGTGGGGGTGGAGGCCCTGCTGATGCCTCTGGTTGAAACCCCACCTGGTTGAAAGCTGGTGGAGAGTCCGAAAGAAAATAAAGACTCGGCAACTGCGGGTTCCTCCAGGAGAGGGGCAGCCCCCTCCCCAGGTCATGGAGCGCCCCATGCTCCGCTCCTGCACTCAGGCTCAAGTGATGAAAGCACAGAAGGAAATAGGTCTGCTACTCGAAGGGAGGATTTAAAGGGCCCCATGAAGGTCATGAGGACCCAGATGTGGGCCGATTTGATAAAGGCAGGAGCAAACAGAGCGAAATTGGGTGGAAAGTCAAATAGAATCTTACTGGAGGTGTGGAATTGAAGCCAGAGCAGCGAGTGGTTCCAGCTGCTGAGGACAAAGAAGCAGAAGCCAGAGGCAAAGCAACAAGACCAGCCTGTGTGTCTACAAGACTTCCTGCTGGAGAGGCTGGAGAAGGTGGGTACTGTAAGGCCCACCCATGGTCCTTTTGGTTAATTCTTTGAGTAGATCTGGTTTGAATACAGCCAGGATGACCACTTGGTGTCAATGGATCTCCTCAGGCTTGAATGTTATTATAATGTGCCTTAATTTTTGTTATTTGTATATTGTCACAGCCTCTGTTGTTAAGATGGAATTTGGTTACAATGTTCTAGCTTTCTCACACAGGGACCATTGCAGAAGATTGAGTGTGCATGCATTGAGAGGCAAGAATCCTGGAGGGGTGGAATGTAGAGAAAGTGAATGTTTCTGTGGCCAGATTTGCACCTAGCCCTGGTCAGCTTGCTCACTGCACACATGTGGGAAATACTTTGTTATTGACTATACATAAAGAGCTCTGCCCAGTGCTCTGGGCTGCATGGCTGGTGGAGAGCAGAGGCTGGAGTGGTGACACCACCAAGGACAGAGACTGAGACGGCTGCCGGGGCAGAGAGGCCCAGAGGCAGGAACCAGCTTGCTGCGTGCAGACTCGCTCTGAGTGGATGGGGTTCTAGTGATTGACCTGCCACTGTGGGAATAAAGTTGGGTATAAACCCTTTCACTTCAATAATGTTCCACTGTCATTTTTTCAGTCTCACTGAATACATAGTGAACTTGTCCGGAACTGAAATCCATTGGCAAGACAACGGGGAATTGTTACTTTAATTTGTAGAGAAAGCAGTGAAGCATCTATCTTTATATATTTTAGTGGTTAATATATTCAAGTTTTAATCTTCTTCAAGAAAGTAATATGTGATTTCCTATCCTGCAAACAACTGAAAGGCTGAATCAACAAATAACATACATTTGTGCTGACATCCTTTCAACAAATGTAGTTAGACTTGCAATGATAAACAGATATGACTACTTCTATTATTAATACTACATTGTCTCTATTATATTTCATGTGATATTAATAGTATTTATTTTCCTGAGTAAGAAAACTATCCTAATCAAGATTAGAACACCCCAATGCCTGCATTAGTAACCACCACATACTTCCTACCAATGGACTTTTAATATTAAATAGTGTAATTATTATGTAAACATGTAACAGTTTTAGTTCATTCTGTTTTACTGATTTGAGCACTTTGACTTTTAAGTTAATAATACTAACTAGCTGCTTCGTGTCATTGACAGAAATATATAATTAATATCCTTAGAGATCTAACTGTCCCATTTGATACCTTTAAAAATGTTCAAAAGATTTTGCAAAGCATGATGTTTTCCCTAACCTATTGTATCATTTGTAGTCTGTTGAGAGAATATTTTTCATCGATCTCAATCCACACTTTTCACCACATGGTACTGACTGGCTGTTTTTATTGGTTTTGTCTGCTTTTTGCTTACATGACATGTAATTGACTGGGGCCCAAAAATTCTAGCTTGTTTACACATATGCCTACCTTAAAATATGGAGAGAAAAAAACATGCTACAACACATCTTTTACTCCCAGAATTGCCCTTTTGGCTTGAGATTGGTGAGAGATATTAGGATAAGTGGTGAGAGAAAAAAGTGTCTGAGAAAAGGCAAAAAGAAAAAAACAGTGATGAATGGAGGGAATACCACCCTGAATATTTATTCTGAAGTATATTCTATTTTACACACCAAGCAGTGTACAAGCAATGCGTTTCTGTGAGAATTGTGTCCCTCTAGCTACCTACAAAAAGCCTAAGTCATCTTGCTCCTGACTATCCCTCCTACCCCTTTCCCACTCACACTGCTCAAATCACACTAAATTTATTGCTATTTCTCTTCCCCTAAATACCCATTTGGCTAGTGTTATGTTCTTCAGGTTTCTGTTCTCTATCACCTCATCAAAGAGATCTTTCCTGATCATCTTTTATAAAATAACACACCCACATCTGGTCACTGTTTATACCCTTTTCATTTCTTTATTTTTTGTTTCTTTATCTTTCTGTTTCATTATCTTTATTAGAGTTCATCAAACCTTGACATAGTACAGGATTATTTTTATTTCTATTTACTAATGGTTTATTGAAAGATCCATACAGAAAAGAGTTGTCTGTTTCTTTATTTTTCATTGCCAAGTAACTGTTCAGTAGCTAGAACAATGCTTGGTACTCAATAAAATACAACTGAATGACCTAGTACTGAATATCTACCTAGTCACTGATAAATTCACAAATATGTCTTTCAAGAAATTAATGTGAAACTCAAACAATACTAAACTCATAGAAGAAGATGGAGATTAGGATTACATTACTTTGTGTTTTAGCAGATTTCTATGTTTTTCTAACTACTTTGTCTTATATATATATAATATATATATATATACACACATATTTCTCACATTAAGAAGTTAAATTTTCCATAATATGTTATTTCTGTATCCCAGTGAGTAATCACAGACATTCATTCACTACTTTCTAGGCTGACCACGTCAATCACCAAGTCTCTGTTATTACTCTCAGGGACATGCTAATCCCTGTGCAGCATGGTCACTGCTATTGGAAAAGATTCCTGAAATCGCTCCAAGCACACACATCCTGCAGTGCCAATGTGGATGCCTGCATGATCTCTGTGAAGGGGGAACTGGGGGGCCTGGGAGAACTTACCAAAATGCATGTACATTTACTGGAATCTCCTCTTACTTCATCAGGCAATTGATCAAAGTTATCCTTAAACTGTAATTTCTCTTCTGATTATTGAAATAAGTGGGTCAGTGAATATTTGAAATTATCAATGGGGTAGAAAAAAAGCATAAAGAAGACAATATTGCTTTTGTCACAAATGATCATTTAACAAGTTGACTTCATTAAGAAAACTAAAAATTGATAAATGCACTTCAATTAGCTGTAGCTTGGAATACTAAAATGTTTAATTTTAGTGTGAAAATATAAATTTCTTATATAATATACTAATTGATATATACATTATGTTACAGAATTATGTAACATAAAAATACATTTTAAAAAATATATCCTGCAATAGTAAATAAAAAGTCATTGGAAGATATGTGAAGAAGAAAGATCACTGTAAAATATGAATATTTGGATTAAAAGATCTATTTAGTAATTCATTCTACTTTTACTTACAGAGTTATGTTATTTGAAGGAGATCCCATTCACATAATTCCAACCTCAAAAATAAATAGAGGATTGTACTTTACAGAAGAGCTAAGGGATTAGAATAATATGTTATTATACTAGATATTAATACTTCATAAAATAGCATATATTATTAATCGTATGCTTCTCTATAAGCAAATTAAGTTCTACTCTTCTTAAATATAATACTTAATGAGTTCAGAAATAGAACTCTTAAAGGAATAACATATTTGCTTGCCACAGGATGTGATTTAATTTTAGGACCCAGGGGTGTGCATGTCATTGATGAATTATTTTATATCTGTTCTCTGATTTTTTTCTCATGTCCCATTCTCCTCCTCCCTTGGTGAAGGTCTCAAAATAGAGTAGTTGTCAGAGTCAGTTGGCCAAGTAAAATCTTTCAATCATGATAACATTTTTTGTAGTTATTTGATTTATTGGATTGTTATCTCTAATATATTGCAGTGCAATGCAATATTATGTATTAAGATTATGTAAAATAATCCTAAGAAATGCATATAGTTCTTTCAATAAATATTTCCATGTATTTTATTATGGTGAAATCATTCAATGCATGTATCTTTAAGGATATGGATGTTTACCTTAAAGTTACAAAATTGCAAACTATATGATGTATATATTTTTATAGATAAGTATTGTGGAACTTCTAAATTTAATTTAAAAATTATGCACAGGAAAGCATAATGTTTTAAAATCCATTGCCTGTCACTGTAAATATTTATTATAAATAGAGTGTACCTCCATTAGGAAGTTAGGATTTCACTGGCTGGAGAGATCACAGCCATCTGATCTTGGGGGAACAGGAACAGTGCATAATGAGGAGATGGAGCTCATTGCATCTCATGTAATACTCACAGCTAGCATTTCTCTTATGTAATGCTTGTTGTCAAAATAATATAATAATACTATGAATAGAAATAAAAAAACAAAACTCATTCTTCCCATTTCCAACAAATCATACTTCTTACCTCCCCTCCTGTCCTTTCAATCTTTGTCCACATGTTACTATAAACTTTATGAAAGCATAATTAGAGTTTACATAGTTATAATGATAAAATGATGAATTCTATATTTTGCTTTCTCTCTCATACTTCATATTTGATAATTCTTACATCCTTTCAACAGTCCAAAAACATTTACTGGGTGTCCACTATGTTCCATAAATGTTGTAAATAATAGTCAAAGAGTACTAAGTTATTTTGCCTTCAAGTAGCTCCCAGAGAAATAGGGAAATTGACATGTAAATCACATGCAAATTTTTATAACAAAGGATATATTGTAATATACACATTGTAAAAGTGAGAAAAACTAGAAAATAATCAACTCACATTTATAAACGAGTATTTGTAAAGAATGCTGGCTATGCTACTGAAAAATAATAGCTAATTTTACAGGAAGTGAATTGCCATGACCCAATAATTAATATCCAAACAAAAAATAAATTACATGTTAAATACAAATGTTAGTATTTAGGGATGAATAATTTAAAATAAGGTATGGATGTTATGGTCTGGATGTTCATGTCTCCTCCAAATTCGTATGTTGAAATTCTAATCCCCAGTATGATATTGGGAGATGGGGCCTTTGGGAGGTTATTGTGTTTGGATGATGTCATGAGGATGGGACTAGTGTCCTTATAAGAAAAGAGACAGTAGATCTCTCTCTGGCACTTGAGGATACAGTAAGGTGGCCACCTAAACACCAGGAAGGGGGCTCTCACCAGGAACTCTATCAGCTGGCGCACCTGATCCCAGCCTCCAGAACGCTGAGAAATAAGAGTCTCTTGTTTAAGTCACCCAGTTTATGGTGTTTTGTCATAGCAACCTGAGCTGACTGAGATGGGTTTAATAATGGAATAAGTTTGGGAGAACTCTTTTAACCATGGGTTTGTATATATACTGTATAGTGGAAGGCTTAATGTTCTTGAATC
This sequence comes from Manis pentadactyla, assembly GCF_030020395.1. NCBI lineage: Eukaryota > Metazoa > Chordata > Mammalia > Pholidota > Manidae > Manis > Manis pentadactyla. The sequence goes on from NC_080025.1 coordinate 124,012,235, forward strand.
AAGATGATTAATTTAGATTGTCACACTGTTTAAATGCTGATCAAAACTAGGAGTGGTTGAGGGACGATCTGTTCTAGCAACAAACCGTAATGGAGTGGCAATAGTCAGTGTCACAGTTCTGTTCACAGACTCGCTTTGTCCCCTATTCTTGTGTGCCCAGAAGCTGAGCCAGATGACGCTGAAGAGGTCAGCTCCAGTGTCTGCCTGTCAATGAGGCTGACAGGCATAAATGGACTGGATTCCCAACCATTCTCAAATGTGGCGCAGAATTTCCTGTCAAGCTGGGAAACAGGAACAAGACACATTGACAGTTATCACCAATGGGAGGGTATGAACAGTCCCCCACAGGCCAAATACTGTCTGTCACAGCTCCTTGAAGGAAAGCAAAGATGGAACTAGCAGCATGGAAAATCTTATTCACTTTATTATTAAGACATGGTCACCTGGGCAAATATATTTGTGTCCAAGATAACTCTGAAGTTATCTTTGCCAGAACAGGTTTGCAACTTCTCTTCCCCAATCTAACAAAATGTTTTCTCTAGTTGGCAATACCTGTATCAAAATCACATTTACTATAATGACAATAAATGTAATATGTAAGAAACAGAAGAATTTCACTTTTCCACATCCAAATTAAACTTGGTTTATATTGCAAACTATGTAAAACCATTTGCCGTCCCCCCAATTTTTTAATTAAAAAACTTTAAACAAAATTTAAGCAATAGGCTATAGAAAATAGCCTCAAAGCGAAGTTGAGAAATGCTTCTAATATATTGCAACTTATTCTTTTGTACTCTAATTGGATAAAAGATATCTTTCCTGTTGCAATCCTTTAGTACAGAAGGATTTTTTTTAGGTAAAAATGAAACGTTTGAAGTGAACAATGCATAGATTTCATTATTTTTATAGGACAATAATTACAAAAGAACAATATATTCTGAATCTGCATGTGCAGTTGTATATTGAATAAATACCTAAATCCTAAACACTTTAAATGAAAACCTGTGACCCTTTCTGATAATTTCACCATGATACGTTTAAAAAAGAATTGGGAAGTAGATGTTAGACTAGCTGTGATTCAGTTATAATTTATACCTTGATTTTTTTATCTGATTGTTTTATTTCCAGGATAATATTCTTTTTCCAATATCATTGTTCAACTTCTCTTCATGCATGGAGGACCGAGAACCAAAACACTAACTGACTTTTCCTTTTATAGCATTTTCCCTTTTTTTTAATGCAACATAATGTTGTTTATAAATATATTTGCATCTTTCAACATCCAAAAATAATAAAGGGAAAGAAAGTGGAATTTGGAATCTAAAAATTGTTAAATTGGCATAGCCTCCTGTGTCATGATGTTGAATAGGTAGAAAATAAATAAACCACTCTAGTCACTAATTTTGATAAATGTAATACACCATGTTTTCACCTTTCAATTTATATTTTATGTATCACTTAGTACACTTGGGCCTCAATTTAAACTCCATATCATTTAAGTTATTAAAATAAAATTCAATATCTATTAAGAACACCATCCCTCACCCCCTGAAACTCTTACTTTTTTTTTTTTTTTTAACCTAGCAGGAAAACAAAGTGAGTGGGAAGAAATAACGGACAATAGTGTTTCATTAAGGAATGGTAGTAATGTCACTTCCTTGGAAGAGAGATGATTTAATGCGTGAATTTCTGCTTTTCACATTGTTCTTTTTAGTTCTTCAATGTAGTTATTCATGTTTTTAGTTTATAGGAAACTTGAAAGATAAACTTGATCTAATATATGTGCACATAAAAAGACTGATTTTATTTATCTTTTTATATTTTATTTTTATAAGTACACTTAAACATGTATTTATACACACGCATATATATGCAATCTTTTCTGAGCCTCAGCTTTCATTTCCCTTTATTATATTCTTAACTCTTATATTCTCTTGATGGCATGTTAAACTGTATGGTCATATGCTTTCCACTACCTGACTCTTGCATGCTCATTTTATTTTATCTACTCTGAGGAAATGGGTGAAACTAAACAGCAAGACCTGATTCAAGCAGGGTCCTGCATCACGTCACCACGTAAGGATGGCTTTGGAACAATCAATCTTCTTTTCCAAGGGGTCCAAATTTTTCACTATTTTGTGAAATGTATGGTTTTTGTAAAACTTGAGGTGCTTTTTCTAGGTTAATATACAAGGAAGTAAATTAGATGGGAAAGAGTGGTTTCCTATCTTACAGCATCCATTTGGGATGCAGATGTCTTTTTTTAGGCTGGTCCCCTGACATGTTTTCCTGACTCAAGCAAAGCTCCATTTATGATTTCTTAGAATATTAGGGCACACTGACTTTTGGCACTTAATTCGATTAACTTTTATCCCACAGCAACTGTGCAAAACTTATTTGAGATTAGGTTAGAGACAAAACTATCCCTAAAATGAAAGAGATCAACCCAGTTAGAACAATACTATTCTTTTAGACCAGCACTCTCATTTTCCTCCCTCCCATAGCAATTATTCTTACCCAAAAGCATATAGCTTATTCACTTGTTTCTCTTGTTTGGTCTTAGCTTACAGAACCAAAATTCCCTAAAAATAAAGGCTAAGATGTTTTTTGTAACTTTTTTCATAAGACTTCATACTTACAAAAAATTGCAACCTAACGAGCTCTCGTTTTTAGATGGTCTCTGATTTATGTTGGTTCGACTTAACGATTTTTCAACTTTACAGTGGTGCAAAAGAAATATGTATTCAATTCATACTTTGAATGTTGAATTTTGATCTTTACTCAGGCTATCCACGTGCAGCAGGCCACTCTCTCGTGGTGCTGGGCAGCGCAGAGCCTCAGCTCCCAGAAGTCAGCTACATGATCACAAAGGTAAGCAACCGATGCACTTACTCCCATGTTGTTCTTCACTTTCAGTACAGTATTCAATAAATTACATGAGATGTTCAACACTTTATTGTAAAATAAGCTTTGTGTTTGATGGTTTTGTCCAACTGTGGGCTAATGTAAGTGTTCTGAGCACATTTAAGGTGGGCTAGACTGAGCTATGATGTTCAGGTTAGGTATATTGAATGCATTTTTGATTTATGATATTTTCAACTTATAATGGATATATCCAAATGCAACTCCACTGCAATTTGAGGAAAATATATAATCTTCATCTAAGTTAGCAGTTGGTGACATGTTGCCCCACTTGCTTTACCGCTTATGGTCTCTCCTACCCCTCCCCACTTCTCTTTCTGTCTCTCCCATTAGATTTTAGATACGAGCTATGCATTTTTTGGCAGGTAAAAGCACATAACTGATGTTATGTCATTTTCAATGTGTCATATCAGGAGGAATATGATGTAGCTTTTTGTGAATACTTAGTTGTGTTGACTTTAGCTAGTTACAATGACACCCACCAATTATCTTTATAACCAAATCTGCATTTCCCCTTTGTAATTAATAATAATTTTTAGAGAGATTCTTTGAGATTATTTTAAATATACTGTGTTATTAAATTTTCACCCAGTAATTTTTAGCTCCCTTTAATCAGTTATAACATCAGCATTCCAGCTACATATTTTAATTAGCATCTTGCTAAAGGTTTTCCATTGTCCTCCATTTATTTATTCACTCATTATTCATGACAGCATGAGCTCATTGATTATTTCATACAGTAAGTTATAATTCATTACCCACTATTATTTAATGTAAAGCTCAAAATGTCCTAGTTTTGTCCCATGGGAGCCTCACTAAGGTAATCCTTATGTCCTTTTGTACGTACACATCACTCTTAGAACACTTCCTTTTTTCTGATTTGTCAGTATGTTCCAGGCCTAGCTTGTGTCTCTGGTTCCAGTCCTGAAATCAGCCTTTTACCCAAGGAGTCTGTTCCTTGTAAAAAAGGGTAATATTTAGAATCCAAGATCTTGGTGCTACATGTGGTCATTGTTTCTGCTGGGTCACTGTTTCCAGGCAAATTTAGTAGACAAAATTTTAAAAATAAATAAATAGCACACACATGTATAGTCATTTCTACATCTTTTTATGAATCTATTACAAATGCCACCAGTTCTAATCCATGGCATGTGGAACACGTGGTGCAGATCTAGTCTCCTTGTTTTCTCTGTGTATAACCCTCATTGAGAATAGTGATAAATCAATTATCCATGAGATATTTGTACATTGCTCAACTCCAGAATACGCAGAAGTTGTTTTAGAATTCATAACAAACAGAACTGTGAAAAGCATGCATACTAATTAGAGTTCAATGTTTAATTGCAGATTTCCTTTGACATAAAATTTAAGTACATTAAAACACATATGTCTACTGTTTAATTCCATATTTTTCTCAAATAGATCCTATAACTCCTATCTACAGAATATTTGGTCACCCAAGAATATTTCCATGTTTCTGGTCTCTGCCAAATATCTTCTTAGAGGTGACCATTTAAAAAAATTTCTTCACAAATTAACTTTATTCTAGGAATTCATCTGAATGAAAACATACATTACGTTCTCTTTCATTCCCAGTTATTTCACACTAACAAAGCCTTACACAATCATTACTTTTTGTATTATGTATTGGTGGCCTGCTAATTTTTCTTACTGAGTAATAATATTCCATGATAGAAATATAGTACAATTAGCTATCCATTCTCTTGTGGATGGACATTTGTATAATATTAAGTTTAGGAATGTTGTAATATTGTAGGTAAAGTTGTTACTAACTTTCATGAATAAGTTTTTGTGAACATCTATTAATATCTCTTAGTTGAATCTTTAGTAGGAGAGTACTTTCTAGGTAGTATGTTAGTTTTATGTTTACTCTCATTAGAAACTGCTCTCCCGCATTCTAGGAGATGGTTTTGTCACATCCTCTCTGACTTTTGATGTTAGTATTTTTTTTCTTGTCCTTCTAGTGTTTGTGCTGTGGTCCCTCATTATTGTTTTAGTTCACATTTTCTTGATTTAATTCATGTTTATGCGATTATTGTTCCTTCATTTCACTTTGGGAAGTGTATGTTCAAGTTTTTTGATCATTTCCTTATTGGATTTTTTATCATTTAAGTTTTGATTGAGAAGGTTGATTGTAAATATGATAAAAGTTCTCCACCAGATATATATTTTACAATTTTTTCTCTCAGTTCATGTCTTACCTCATTGTTTTTGCAATAGTGTTTTTGATGACTGAACATATTTAGTATTTACATAGTTTACCTTATCAGTTGTGTCTTTTATGGTTATTTCAAACAAATCTTTGCCTATTCCTAGTCCTGACTTTATTCTTGTATGTTCTCTTCTAGAAGTTTTATGTATGGCTTTTATATTTAAGTCAATAGTCCATCTCAAACTAACTTTTATATATGATAGGAGGTAGGAGTGTGGTTTATTTCTTGTTTGTTTTATTTTTCAAGTAATATTGTAGTTTTCTGGCATCATTTGTTAGGAAACTTTCATTGCCCCATTGAATTGTTCTAAAACTTTTCTGCAAAGTGATCTGACTGTATATGTATAAGTCTATTTCTGCCCTTTCTCTATTTGTTTACTTCACTGAATATATATTATCTTTATTACTGTCATTTTACTCTTTACTTGATGTCCAGCTTTATTCTTCTTATTAAAGAATATCAATAATTTTAATACAATATTTATATGCAAATTTTTTTAGAGTTACTTTATTATTTTTTTAAAGTCATAGTTTAAAAACATGACTGCATGTATTAATTTGCTAGGGCTACCATTAAAAAAATAACCACATAAGGGTGGCTTAAATAACCAATGTTTTTACACACTTTTGGAGGCTCCATGGCTGAGATAAAGGTGCACATCAGTCCTTTGAGGACTTCTCCTGTGCTTGCAGATGGACTTTTTTACGCATGCAACCCCAAGTGTCTCTTTTTTGTGTCTATAATTCCAGTTCTTGTAAGGATACCATTCAGAGTGGATTTTAGACTAGGCTAAAAGCTGCATTGTAACTTAATCACCTCTTTAAAGACCTATCTCCAAATATATTCACATTTGGAGGTACTGGGGGTAGGGAGGGCTTCAACATATAAGTTTGTGGAGAGGCCACAAATTAGCCCATAACACTATTTATTTAAAAGCTGGTTGTGGAAGGGTGGAAACAGGGAGCGAATGTCTGCATTGCGTGTTTCAAAAAGAACCTGCAAGGGACATCCTTGGAGGGGAGAGGAATCACTATTGGAGAAAACCTTATTTTTAATAGTGCAGGGAGAGAATGTAATTTGATGAGAGAAATTCACCTGACTAATTTATCCCTGGAAGCAGAGGCAACAGAGGTAAACAAGCAATCACACAGAAACCACATTTTCAGGAAGCAATGAGAGAGGGCCCAAGAGGCTGCATTTTCAAAAAATCTATGCTAGTCTCTCCTTTTTGAGTGGAGAGAACTAAATGCAAAACATAAAAATCAGCAGAGTGAAATTCCAGCCCCTCTGAAGCATAGCTGGTTATATTTCCCCAACAAAGGTATCTAGCAATTAGTGCATCTGAGGATATGCAACATCCTTAAAAGTTATTAACAACACCAAAATGGCAAGGGCAGACTGTAAGATGAAAAGAAAAGAGAACAGAAATGGCAAAAGCAGAAAAAAATATTCACCCCAAAATTTTACCTGGGGATAGAGTAAGAAAATGCCTTCACAGAGTATGAGCAAAAAATAGAAAAACTTGAGCATATAGAAAAGATTGCAATAGAAGAAGGTAAAACATCAATGGACAGAGGTCAAAAAAAAAAAAAGAATTAAAGTCATTAGAAAATAGTAGATGAAATTGGGATGAACAACAAATTAAATTTATAAGAAATACACATATACAAGATTCAGCTAAAGCAATGAGATAAATGTATATGTGTGTATATATGTAAATACATAAATATACACAAAAATACAAAGTGTCTAAAGAATAAGTAAAGTTAAAAAAAGCAGAAAAAGTTAAAAAGCATAAAGATGTGAGATCAATGAATTAAAAAACTAAATTCAGAAGTAAGTCTTGAGGGGTGTGAGACAAATGGAGGAAAGCTGGTTAATCATAACCAAGGCTGCCCTCAACAAGGCTGCTGTGAGCTGATGCCGACAAGTGAGTACAGATGCACGAGCGAGTCCAGCCGTGATTAGCCAAGTCTAGCCAAAACCAATAAGCAGGCTGACCAGATGTCATGTAAATGATGAAAAATATGTAAATGGTTGGTATTTTAAGACTTTACCTACTGGGGTGCTTTGTACACAGCAATAGTTAGTTGATACAATGCTTCTGTATCAAAATTTGTATCAAAATTATATTTAAAAATTAGAGCCTTATGAAAGTATTATTTAGTCAACAATAATAATAATTTTTAAAAAAACAAATAGAAATAGTAAAAATATACCCTTTTTCATTTAGCATCTGGGAAAAGCTGTTTTTTAATTTTTGGTATTGATATGAAAGTAGAAAAATAATCACAAATGTTAAAAACCTGTGTTCAAAATATTCACACTATTTCAGACAGAGATATGAAAAATAAGAGAATCTTACACAAACTTATGCCTAGAAATATCACTTATACTTCATCTAAAAAAGTAATCTTTGTTGCTTATAAAATTCTAACTGTAATGTATTTGATTGACAGTTTTGACAATGGGAAATATATTATTAAAAATAAAATACTAAATGCCAAATGTATGATACTTTGACTTTATAAACTATACATAATAAGTTCTTAGATAATAAGATGTCTTTAGATTTTTTAAAAATCTGTATTTTTAAATCTCCATAGTCACCTTTTAAACTGTTCAAAGTTATGTGCTTTCATACTTCCTGGTCCCTCCTCAATTTAGTCTCTATTACATTTGATTAGAATTGACAGTTTTATTTCCCTAATCCATATAGATTGTGAGCTCCTGAAACAGAAAATGTATTAATTTCTATACCACTATCCAGCAGAAGAGTTAGTGCCCATTAGGCATACATAAAAGTTAAATGAATAAATAGAAAATTAAATTCTAAAGAAGTTCAAAAGAACAGATTTGCAGTTCAGTTTGGTGATGGGGCATTGAATAAAGGAGATTAAAATCTACATTTTAAAATTGATAGTTTATGAAAGATAAATACTATCTTTGTAATAATGGTGATAATAATATGGAACATTTACTAAAGGTCAGCGCTGTTTCGAACAGATGACATAGGATAGTTCACTTAATTGTCCCTACAAATGAATGAAATAGGTACAGTTAAAAGCATTAGATCCATTTTTTAGGTGAAGAGTCAATAGGGGATTTAAAGATTTGCTTAAGACCACACAGTATGGCAAATGGGGTTGGGGTTTGCACGGAAGCAATCTGACTCTACCATCTACACTCTGAAATTGCTTAGAATACATCCTGGTCTGGGGAGATAAAGGAATAAATTAGTGTACAGAGACAAAAAAGCATGGGGAGAGATTTTAGCACATTCAAGAGGCACTTCCTGAGTATCTACTTGATGAGCTACACAATTCTATCTTCTGAGTAATACGCATACAATGTGATAAAATACAAATTAGAAAGGCATATTGAAATTACAATTTTGAGACTTCAAAAAACTAATAAAATTAGGAGACATTTGAAAATGTGAGTGAAGAATCCAAGTGCATTATGTAAAATTATACCTACACAGAAAATTTGTATCTGCTAAAAAAATAAAAAACTCACATAGATTAAAAGTAACTTAATATTTTGAAAATTTCCAAGAGAAGTATAAAGAGCAAAACTGTATGAACATATTGGGGCATCTGTTGAACTTTTAATTAAGACTTTCAGTTTGAACATGTTCTTTCTCAATATTTTCCCATCGTTCATATGTTTGCACATCTGTTTGTTATCTGACTTTAACACCATACATGACACAAATATTGAATTAAACTACAGAAGCAGATCACATATAATACATTTATAAATGTCATTTATACCAAATGTCAGGGAAAATGGAGCGAAAAAAGTCTAATTGAATAAATTATATGCCTTACATCTTTATACTTGGTATGCAGTATTAACAAAGGTGAGAAACAAGTTTAAGTTAACTGGCAAGTCAACTCTTTTAGGTCATTTTTAAAACAGGGGTCTATGGTTTTAAAATTTTTTTCTATATGACATAGGTAAGCAATGACTACAATCAAAGGAATTTGATTGTACAAATTAGCTACAAACTAATTAACTAGGCTTATCTATGAGTGGAGTTTTTATTTTTATTTTTACAACTTCAATCATGTATTTAAAATAATCTTCACTCATTCAGTCCACGAGTGTTTACTGATGACTAATTATCATCAGACACCTTTTCTGGGTTCTGGTCCCAGTTCTGACATTTATCAGCCTACAACGCTTTGGTGGTTAAACTCTTAATAGCAGTGTGATCCTGAATAAGTAACTTGAGGATTCTGAGCTTCAGCACAATTTTACATAATATGGGCACATATTATATGATTTTTCCATGATGAGGTGATTCTATGCCTTGAAATATCTGAAGACACTTTGTTAAAAGGATGGATGAGGTTTTCCTATTAATAGTAATATTACCATATCAAACTTATGTGTTCAAGCAGCCTCAGAACCTTTCTGTTGGGCTGATTTTCTCACATATCCAGCTTGAAATGGAAGCATAATACTCTGTTCTCTAATACTCTTAATGTGTGAATTTATAAACATAACTTAAGAGTTTTACTATATAGGTGACGTTTTGCTCTTTAAAACATGGCCAAACAGAATAATCACATTATTAATCTGATATCTCAAAACAATTCTTACCAAACATTTTTTAAAACCTTGATATTTGATGGGAAAAGAGTGAATATTGTGCCAGTAGTGCACTAACTATGCATAAGGGATCCCTAATTTGTGACTTCTCATTTACAAAAGGTTCCATGCACACGGTTGACTCCAGCTGCATTTTGATGCTGACTGTCTCCAGGGCAGTGTAAAAACACTATGTGGAGATAATAGTGAATGCAATATAAAAATTGGCAAAGCAAGCACCTTGTCAATCTGAGCCTGACAGGCCTGACGTATTGATTGGCTGGTGCTGGCAGAAGACTGAGTATCCCAGACACAAAGGCAAGTAAGTGCAGGTGGCTAATACAATCCATACGGCACACTTCTGTCTCTAAACGGTGCACCAATCTGCCATGACTGCTGTTTGCAATTGTGAGTTTAACTCACGGTGACTGTAAAATGGAAATTGCCTGTAAGTCCCTCCTAGAAGTAACAATAAAGTTACATTCAGCCTAAGGTATCTGAAGGAAAATTGCTGTCACCAGTAATAGAATTTACAGCTGTCTTTGCCATTGTAGATAAATCCATCTTTATTACTTTGTGACCGTTGAAACATAAAAATTAAGCTTCTTAACCATGGTCAGGCCTTTTGTACTAAATGGTAAAAGCCAGTAACAATTGCTATCAGGAAGCTATTTCTAACTGTCATTTCTTGGGGGAAGAGACTATTTTTTAGCATGTCTGAAGTTTTATTTACAGCTAATTGGATACTCCATAGTAAAGACATCATAGATTGATTTATGAAAAGAGCTCCTAGAGGCTCAAGGCTTAGCTCGATGCCTTTGGTCTAAGTGCACTTTGTTTTTATTATTGATGCTAATGCGTTCGATGAGAACACTTTTGTTGAAAACAAGCTTAAAAGACATTTACTTTACTTACATATTCGTAGAGGATGTTGGAACAAAATCTTGCTGAATGGCTTGGCTGCAAATCAAATACAGCATCGAACACTTCCTTCAGACTACTCAGGGAATTTCTATGGAATAATAAGTATAACTGCTGCTTAAGCCTCAGTTGAAAGACTTAGACTGCTACCATTTCAATAAATTAGGTCCTGTAGGTAAATAATAGTTTTACGCAGGCAAAACAAAATAGACACTTGAGGTGATTAGACAGTGTATGTATTTTTCCTCTGCCCCTAAGTAGGAGGTTCTAGTTAAAATTAGAGGAAGGATTAGAAAGATTATATGAATTTTTTTTTCCACATAAAAGCATGGCAAAGAGAAATCAGAAACACCTGTAAAAGTACCTCCAAAGCCTGGGTAATAACCAGGAATAAACAAATGAATGATTCTGTCTTAATTTGACTGTAAGTTTTATAAACCTTCAGATATTCTTTAAAAAATTGGCCTTTGAAGCTTATACAAAGTGTCTCAGTCTTCCAGAGGGGGAAGTATGAAAATAGGAAAGGATAATGGACACATGTTTAAAATTTCACTATGCTGGGAGAATTGAAAAGAACACACAGGGGCTTGGGACATAGGAGTAGAGAAAATCCTTAGCTTTCATACAATCCACACTTTATTTCTTAGTAATGGATACCCTTGAGGGGTTATTTTATATCTATCCTATTTACATGAGATTGTTCTGTGCCATCACATGATGATACCACCTGACAATGATTGAGTTATGGAAGCATCTTCTCCTTTATCCTTACAAAATGGCATGAACAAACTGTCTTCCTATTTTATTGCACTTTTCCCATTTTTCTTTATATTTAAGAAAATACAGAGAGGAGGTAAAATGTAAATGCTAATGAATGTTGACATTCACCAATCCTCAGCTTTGCAAATTTTAGTATAGATTGTTCAAATGCCATGTGTTCAAATACGAAGGGAAATAAAATAAATTTAAGACCTTATATTACATTTTAGAAATGTGTAGATGAGATTAAAAAGTGAGTTGTGATTGGAAATTCATATTATTTTTAGCTCTCAGCATATGGAATCCCTCCCCAACCTCCACAAACAAACAAAAAAAATAAGAAAAACAAAAACAAAAAAAATAAAGCACACATAAGATTATTTTTCAGTGTTCACAGATTTGCTTTTGTTTCAGAGCATTTGCTATATGAACATGAAGATTTTATATCAATAAAATTATTTCCGATTTTAAAATCGATTCATCTAAAGGAAAAGCGATTCTTTGAAACTTGAGAATATTTTTTAGATTAGCTGTCAACTCATAGCATCTTTAAAATAACTTAGAATACCATATTTTATATGTTAACATGTAATATTATATCGAAGAAAGAATGAAAAGTCGATTCTTATAGAAAACTGTTATGTCAAGATGACAATACTGCCTTGAAAAAGGATAACTTAAGGGAAATGGGCAGGAGGGGACAACAGGCTTTCCTACAGAGAAAATAGCTGTTGAGCAATTTTATTAAGCCAGGGTTGTTTTTGTTAAATCAGACATGTGATTAAGCAACACATTTAATCATGCAAAGAACATACTAATAACATAAATGCATTAGTTTTTCCATGGCTGCTGAAACAAATTGCTACAACCTGAGCAACTTAAAACAACAAAAATGTATTTTCTTACAGTTCCGGTGGCCAAGTCCAAAACTGGTATCACTGAAGTCAGTATATCACGAGGGCTGTACTTTATCCAGAGACTGCAGGGGAGCATCTGTTTCTGACCATCCAGCCTCTGGGGGCTACTGGCATTCCTTTCTCTGTGGCCACATCACTCCAGTTTTCAAGGCCAGTGTCTTCAAATCTCTCTCTGCTCCATCTTCACTTTCTTTTCTTCGTGTGTGTGCATCAAACCACTCTCTGCCTCTCTCTTATCATGACATTTGATCTGGACAATCCAGTATAATCTCCCCATCTCAAAATCATTCGTTTACTTGCAACTGCAAAGACTCTTTTTACAGATAAGATAACATTTACACATTCCAAGAATTAAGATTTGATATCTTTGAGGGGCCATAATTCTACCTAACACAATAACTCAACTCCGAGAGATGTTCTGGTCCATGAGATTTCTGGTCATGATGATAATGATGATAAATCTGGGTGTGAATCAGGAGAGCAGGACTAGTTCTTTAACAGACAAGACAGGTTGAAACCTGTCTCTATAGGCCAGATAACTAAAGAGAAATGGAAGCCTTGAAAGGGTGGAAGGTAGTCACAATAAGAAAAATAAAAGATAGAGGGAGAAAAACACAACACTAAGAGAGAAAGGAGAGAGACATGGGGAAGAGAGTCTGAGGAAAACAACCTGAGAATAGCAACCGTATTTTTAGCTGAGATGCCCAGCTCTTTCTATGTAATACAGGAGCATGAAATAAATGCGGAGGACAGTTTGAAACCCTGTTTAGCACACATTCAAAGACATACGTGACAGGCTTGCACAGACATGTGTAGACCCTAAATAAGATCACTGATGAGACTCGTTCAAATAACGGAACTTACCTTGGGGAAAAACCAGTACAAAAGACTTACAGAAGAATTTGGGTTGTTCTATAAACTGACTTGCTGCCCATACACGGAACTCTAGGGAAAACCTAGAGATTTCTATAGTGTGAAGCCCTCACAGTTTTTGTAAGTTTATTTGCCTTGTAATGCAAGTACCTGACTTAAGCTTTGGTTTTGAGGCCTCCACTTCAAAGGGGTATCCATTCACAGACGGCTGTCTCTTGCATAAACAGGTTAGAGTCAGTTTGTTCTTTTTCTAGTATTATTGGTTTGGAAAGGAGAGCTGACTGTGGGAAGCTTACAGGTGCCCTGCTGAGTGCCCCCAGGCATTTGTAGCCAACACCATTGCTATAGGTAGGCTGAGATTGGCACAAGACAGTTCTATTGCTTCTAGGTCCAATACATTATTTCTTCTTCCAGTGGGGTTGCTGTTGAGAGACAATCCTGTGTGATGGAAAAAGCATGCTCTTCAGAATCAGTCTTGCTATGAAGATTGACTTTGTTAGTTTTCTATCTAAGTGGCCTTGGACAATTCTCTCAACTTCTCAAATTGTGATTTTGTAAAGATTGAAGGAAATAATACAGTTGAAAGGTATATAAACACCAAGTAAACTACTGAGAAATGTTAATTTCCTTTGCCAAGGGTTTGCTCATTAGATGCAACTCATCCCTTACCCCAAACTCCCAGACCTCATCTTGAATAACAGCCCTGTCCTAAATCAAGGCTAAAACTCTACCATATGCCTCGATAATGTCAGCAAAGGTGGAGGATTCTGTTGCCTATGGACAGGAGCCACCTGAATTTTCACCATTAACTGCTTCTAGGATTCCCATATGACCTGACAATCCTTTCTGCTTGATGCTTACTTTAATTCTACTTAGAGCCTCAACTTGCTTCTGACAATCCCTTGTTCTCTTTCCTGGATGTCCTGTTCTAATCAGTTCCTTAAACCACTTCTGCCTGTTTAGACATGTCACTTAAAGTAGGTCTTTTCCACCACTGAGCCTTGGGCAGGTGAAAGGAGGGTGATACAACCCTGAATAGGCTAGAGTCAGTCTTGACTACCCAGCCTAGAAGAGGACAGCAAATATTGTTTGAATTAGTGAAGGAGAGTAGATAAGATTGGGTGTGGATTGTTACATGTAGGCCACGTGAATAGATTTTGCAAAGGCCTAGAGGGGAGATAGTTAACAGTCAACGCAGCATGTCTGGGTCATACAAAAGGCAAAGCTAGAGATCACTAAGAGATGAGGTTAGCAGAGTAAGAAGGAACCTCATCATAAGGGGCTTACAGCAATTTTAAGACTATATATTCACCCATAGACAACTGGTAATTTATGCTTTTAGGGAGGATTTGCTCAGATAAAATTTGTCCATTAGGTGGATCATTTTGGCCTCAGTACAATGGATGGATCAGAAAAGGCAAGACTAGAGATGGGAAGGACAGTTATATAACTTGTTTTACTAATATAGATTCAGGGAGTAATGACAACATAGATAGAAGTCAACTGAAACAGAATTATGAGAATCAGCTGATTAAAAATGGCACAAAACTGGTCAATATATCTTAAAGGGAATTGATAATAATAAAATTTTTAAATAGCCTATAATTTAGCTAAATCTTACAATCGTGTCAAAAGGCAACATTTTACCAAACTTCCCTCACTAATTTGAAATGACACAAAGCCCTAAAGGTCATTGTTCCATAAAGCATAGTTTAAGTTAGGAGAGAGTTCATATTTGTTCTTCTATCAGACCTCTTCTGTTTTGTTTGAAATTCTAAAGGCTTATATGAACTTGAATATATTCTATATGACCATTGTTTGATAGAGGGACATGTTTCTAATTTAGACTTGAATCTATATGATAAACATCTTGATAATATTCTTGATGATGCATTTTATTGAACTATTTTCAGCCTTTCTAAGTCACAAACACCTAGTTCTTCTGGCAGAGGAGTGGCAATGACCTTGGGGATCTACAATGTAAATCCACACAAAGAAAACTCTTGAGTCTTTTAAAATGGCCCTAGTTATTTCTTTATAGGCTTACTTAATCTTCTGCATAAAATGAAGTATCTTTCAAACAGGTATGTTATGAAAATGACATTTTGGCATGTGTATATTCTCATTTTCTCTTATCTGACATGTTCTGCTCAATTTTTAAATCAAAACATGTCTATGCAACTCTCCAAATCTTAGGTTCAATGTCACTTATGAATAAGAAGTTTTTTTTTTTTCATTGTTCATCATTGTCAAGAGGAACAGGGAGATAACTTTAGAATATCAAATTTTATGAAGTTCACCCTGCAATTTCTTATTTTAAAGAACAAGGCACAAGCTATATAAAATAAAAATTTGACTCTTCTAAATTATTGGTCAAATATGAAAAAGAGTATAAAACCAATCACTTCAGTTATAGCTGGCTTAATGCTGACATTATTAAAAGGAGCTTATTTTGTCTGAGCATTGATGGAGGGCAGCCAAACGCAAAGTACAGCCAGCAGCCTGGGATCCGTTTCTCTAAAGAGAGCGTTTAGGCGTAGAGAGCGACTTGTTTCTAGAGGAATCACATCAGTTACTGCAGGGGCATTAAAATCAAGATTGGCAAGATTTTTAAATTTTCTTATGTTAAAAAATTACATATTTTTCCCCCAAAGCATTATCCTTTTCACACTTACTCAATCCCTTGATAAGCTAATGAAAGAACTTAACACATGACTATTTCACCTGTTTTTAAGGTTAAGCTTCTTACTCTTACATTGGAATAGGGATTCACATCAGTCCCAAACCCCACTCATGAGGCTCTGCTGCCGTAAGAAAGGCTGAGGGTGTAGGGTACCCAGATCAGGCAACCACTCCAAGCATAGAAACAGGGCAGCAGACAGATGGAGTGGTTCAGGAACTAACTATACTTGTTATATTGTACCTGACATGCAAATAATTCATTAGCATTAAATGGCTAACTTTCTTCAGGCTTAAATTGGCAGTAATTAGAATCAGGGAATCCTTAACAATTTTCTCAATTTATAGAATTCTCTTGCCCTAAAATGTGTTTATCAGTATAATTGACTTAGAAAGCACATTTCTTATGTGCCATTTTAGGTGAATAAAGAACTTAATTAGCACTAATTCTCCCGAATATTCAAGATTATTTCAACAACTGTGATGCATGGTCCTTAGTCCTATTAGAATGTGCATTTTTTTGTAGTCTCTTCTCTATTTTACTTTTAAATTTACTTATTAACATTTTAAACACTGAGAAAAATAAGAGAATGTGCCAAAACTTCTCTATTCATTGGTGACATTTTTAGTATATGTTTAAATTATAAAATGCAACAAATCTTTTTAAAAAATGTACAACTCTCTTTATATTCAACATTGCTTATAACATTTTATCTGTAAATTAGTTCAAGCCATTAAGAGCCTTGAAGAGTTCCCCACAGTCTGAATATTGCTGGCTGCGCACTCATGGTACAGTTCAGTAGGTTCCTCTGTCTTCTCTAGGTCCTGCAACTTGGCAGCTGGCTATAAAGTCTTGAGTAAACTCAGATTCAACACCATAATTTTAGATGTCAAGCCAACAGAACAGTGAGACCAGAAAAAAATGTATAGCATTTTAAGTTAGCCAGTTTATAGTACAGTTTTTACAACATCTGTAGGGAACTGAAACACCTCTTTTATTAATGACATGTTGAACATAAGAGTACTGATACCAACATGGGTACAATAGCCCCGAGTGGCCATGACAAAAATGGTTAATTCCTGAGACTTTAAAGAAATACTATCACCTATACAGCATCAGCAGTCTGGATAAGGTTTCAACAATGCAAAATATACATCAAGTGAAGGAGAAATGTATTCAGTGATTGAATGGCAAATGCTTTTTTTCTCCATCTCAATCTTGAAAAGGAGCCAGTAACAGTCTGTCTTCATGTTTGAATGATCCCTGTTTACATTTACTGTATTCATGGAGTTATTTGAATCCGCCAACTTAGTGCCATTATTCTAGTGGAGGGGTTTGGGACTTGATGCAGATTCCAAGTGTAAAAATGTACCATACTGACGATGGCACGATAGTATCAGAAACTGAAGAATAAGCTAGGACTGACTTAAATGCAGTGGTGACACACATGACTAACAGAGGCTGGTTGACAAGTCCAGCAAAGATACCAGAGTCCACCGAAAGTGGGGGTGTTATTTGGAAGACCCTGGGCAGAAGCCACCTGTCACATGCCACAGGCGCCTAAAAATAAACGGCTGTTGTCACCTACTTTTTGAACTAAGCAAGAGGCAAAGCACTTGGTTGGGTCGTTCGGATTCGCCTATGGGAATACTGCTAGCTCCTACTCATAAACCTAACTGAAAAAAGTTCACATTTATACAGAGGTCTGAACCAGCAGGCTATGTCTGAATTGCAAAATGTGATGGCTCAATTAATGCCTACATTGCTGACCACCAATTAAAACCCTGGACACTAAGATTCAGGGGAGGTTCCCTGACTGATAACATGTCACATATGTTGACACATTGTGGTTGAGAGAACTAAGCTCATCCATCTAACTCCGGGGCAAGAGGAGCCTGGAAACTGCCCCAGGCTTCCCCTGCACCTCACCCAAGTACCTTTTCCCCTTTACTGATTTTTAATGGTATCATTTTTTCTGGCAGTAACTGTGGCCATAAATAGAGCAGCTTTTCAGAGTCTCCGGAGTACTTGTGCCACATCATCAAGGCTGGGGTGTTTCTTGGGGACCCCGTAAACAGTAGTCAGTCGTCTTTTAAATATAGTTAAATAAGAAACAAAAAATTCCACTGAATTGCCACTTCCAGTATCTTTATTCCTCTGTGTATATCCAGATTTTCATCTGGTATCATTTTCTTGAATCTGAAGGACTTCCTTCAACATTTCTAGAATGTGAATCTGAGGAGATTAATTCTTTGAGCTTTTGTAGTTTTGAGCCGTCTTTATTTTTGCCTCCATTTTTGAGTTTTTAAAATTTTACTTGGTATGGATTTCTAGGTTAACATATTTTAATGAACCTACTTTAAATACATTGTTCAGCTATCTTCTCCTATTATATTTCCATTGGGAAGCCTGCTATTATCCTTATCTCTGTCCTTCCCTAACAATATGTCTTTTTCTCTGGCTGCTTCTAAGATTTTATCTCTATCACTGGCTTCCAGCAATTACACTATGCCTTGGTATTTTTTCTTTATGCTCATTGTACTTCAGTTTTGATAAGCTTCTAGGATCTGTGAGTTGTTTTCCTTAAACTAGGAAATTTTTCAGCCATTGTTTCTTCAAATATTTCTCTGTTGCTTCACGTCCTTCTTCAGGGATTGCAATTATTTATGTATTAGATGGCTTTAAGTTTTCCCACAACTCACTGATGCTCTTTTTTTTCCTCTCTCTCTTTTTCCCCATTTTTTTTCCCCACTGCAAATCCTGGTGTGTGGTTCTCTCTTGGCCCCAGGGAGTCTCCTCATTCAGTACTCAGTACTAAATAATTGGCAGGACTATCTGTGGATCCTCAGAATTCTCTCTCTGTCCAGCTCTCATTCTTCTAGTATTCTGTCCTATGAACTATAGACTGTTGGGTGGTCCAAGACTCAGAGCTCCGTGTCCTCATCTGGAGGATTCCCCGGGCTCTCCCTACATTTCCCTCTCTGCATCAGGAACATGAAACTGCCCAAGCTCTAAGTAGGAACAATCATAGTATTCACCATGTTTATTTTCCATGTTTCAAGGAATTACTGTCCTATGTCACTGGATGCCTAGTCTCTTGAAAACCATTGTTTCACATATTTTATTGTTCATGTATTAGTTATTTCAGGTGGGAGAGTAACTCTGGTTCCTATGACTACATCTCATCCAGAAGGCCAAATCTTCTCCTGGCATATTTGCACAAGTCCCTCTCCTGATGTATGCTTCCTTGCTTTCTAGAACAAGTATAATTCAGGCTCATTTTTTGTTATTCCTGAGCCTGGGATGGACAAGCCTTGGTTCCTTTAACTGGAGATGGTAATAAAAGATCTGATGCTAGGTGTTCTTGCTTTTGTAGTATTGCTGTTTCTAAGCCCTCAAGTGAACTGAGCTATGGAAGTTTTGTATGTATGTATGCACATAGGAACAATAGCAACATGTTAAATTGCACTCTAGTTTGTGAAAAATCTAGGATTATAACTGTTCTAGTGGTAATCAAATAATCATAAATAGTGCATATATTTAGCAAATACTGACTACTGTTTCATTAGTGATGTTGCAGCTTAAGACAAATAAAATGTAAAAAATTGACTGTTGTATAGTTACTATAAGCTCAAGATAGCAAAGTTGAAATTTTATTTTATCTTGTGAACATTTATATTATCTTGTGTCCTTGAACTGATATAGCACCTGATCTTTTTCCCAGAAGCAATGTAAACTGTTCTAGATATATTTAAAAATAAGTAGTAAGAGGGATCAAGTATCATGATAACTTCAGTTATTTTGGTTCCTATTAAAGTCTGGTTTTCTTATATCTAAAAGTACATATGAAAAAAAATGAAAAGAAATAAATGAACAAAAATCTATCATTCATAACATGTTGCCTAAGGCACATTCCAGCTATATCCATATCAGTTTCTAATATTTGATTCACAGAGCCCTGTGTTTTTTTCTATAATTGGGGAATAGAGTAAATTGCTTACAGAGAATCTGGACAGCAGCTTAATCACTCGATAACTTCATATGGTTCTATTTAAATGAAACCAAATGTTTGATACAACATTATGAGAAGTTTGCTTTGAAGTAACTCCACAAAAATAGCTAGAAAAAAAAATCCCAAACTGAATCACTCTTCTGTTGAAAAATAAAAGTAGAAAAGATATAGAAAATGCAATTCTTGATATATTTACAAATCTGTGGGTGGGAGTAGCACTAATGTTTTGTTTATAATATAATCATAGTCATATGAAGCTATGGAAACCATGTCTAAGGAAGGTTGCATTTAATTGTGTTAAAATAATTTCACAAATTTTATCATGTTTATTTTCAAATTATTTTTAATTGTCTCCCATTTGCTTTTAAAAATCCAGGTGATAGGAGTTAAATTTCTTGGCATGTGAACATTTTTGATTAGCTTCCCTTGTTTAATATTAAAACTTTGATAGAAGATATATAAAAAGGGTTATAAAATAATAGTTTCATTGAAATAACTGTTTTTGGGTTTTTTTGGTAGATAATTATTTTTTTATTGAAGGGTAGTTGACACACAGTATTACATTAGTTTCAGGTGTACAACACAATGATTCAACATTTATATACATGATAATTCTAGGTATCAGCTATCACCATACCAAGTTGTTACAATATTTTGACTATATTCCTTATGCTATACATTACATCCCGGTTACTTATTTATTTTACAATTGGAAGTGTGTACTTTTTTGTTTGTTTGTTTGTTTTTGTGATGGCATCTCTCATATTTATTGATCAAATGGTTGTTAACAACAATAAAATTCTGTATAGGGGAGTCAATGCTCAATGCACAATCATTAATCCACCCCAAGCCTAATTCTCATCAGTCTCCAATCTTCTGAAGCATAGCGAACAAGTTCTTACATGGAGAACAAATTCTTACATAGTGAATAAGTTACATGGTGAACAGCACAAGGGCAGTCATCACAGAAACTTTTGGTTTTGCTCATGCATTATGAACTATGAACAGTCAGTTAAAATATGAATACTCATTTGATTTTTATACATGATTTGTATGTGGATACCACATTTCTCTCTTTATTATTATTATTTTTAATAAAATGCTGAAGTGGTAGGTAGATACAAGATAAAGGTAGAAAACATAGTTTAGTGTTGTAAGAGAGCAAATGTAGATATCAGGTGTGTGCCTGTAGACTATGTGTTAATCCAAGCTAGACAAGGGCAATAAAACATCCATGTATGCAGAAAATTTCTCTCAGAACAGGGGGGGAGAGGTTCTAAGCCTCACCTTTGTTGATCCCCAATTTCTCACCTGATGGCCCCCCTGTGACTGTGCCTGTCTTAGGTTGTTCCTCCCTTGAGGAATCTTACCCGTCTCTGGCTAACCAGTCATCTTCCGGGGCCATACAGGGAAATGTAAATTTGGTAAGTGAGAGAGAAGCCTTATTGTTTGAAAAGGTTAGCTTTTTACTTCTTCGCATATTTATGCCCTGTGGCTTCTATGCCCAGCATTTGTCTTGAGATATCTTTACCACTTGGAGGAGTTATGATACTCGGTAAATTCGATATGAGGCATGAATTCTATTTAAGGGTTGTAATTAGGAAGGAAGAAGAAAAGCTATAGAAGTAGCAGGCGGAAGAAAACATGGGAAGATTGATTATTTCTTTGACATATCTTCTTGTAGAGTAACTTCAGCATGTATAGGTTTTAAGCTAATACTTAAATTGCGCACACACATGAACATAATAGGAGTATAGTTACATAACCAAAGCATACCTGTAATTACCAGCCATCTCCAGTGAAACCAAGAAAACCAGTTAGGCACCTTAGGCATTTGTGAAAACTTATCTATGATATGGTGGATATTGTCCAACTGAACTTGAGCAGACTGAGAGAAATCAGACAAATTAAAACAACCCATTCCCGGGGACTGTTCACACCCCATATGTTCTTTTAGCAGTAAATAGTCTGTAGTTGTAAGATTTTGGAGTGCTACAATTTGCACTTCTCCTAATTCTTGGTTGAGTTCCAACCGTATAGATCCAGTCAAACTTGTTGTTTTACTGTATGCACAGGCCAGCTTAGATATCTCCTTCTTCATTCCCATGGCAAGTCCAGGAACTGGTGGGATGAGTGCATCTACACCTGTAGCAGTGCGTGGATCTTTGTTGGGGTTTTTTGATGATCATCTTCTGTCATGAGTCTTTCCGAGAGTGCTGATGTTGGAAGTTTTTTCATATCGTATCTTAGTTCATTTTCGGGGTAGCCCAATTAGGCTTTGATCCTCTGTATAAACACAAACAGACCCTTTGCCTACACTTTTACATGCCCTTTATATCCTTGTGTAGAACTCATTGGAGGTCACCACACAGGAACTGCCTTTTTTTTTTTTTTTGGTATCATTAATCTACACTTACTTGACGAATATTATGTTTACTAGGCTCTCCCCTATACCAGGTCCCCCCTATAAACCCCTTTACAGTCACTGTCCATCAGCATAGCAAAATGTTGTAGAATCACTACTTGTCTTCTCTGTGTTGTACAGCACTCCCCTTTCTCCCACTCACCCATGCATGCTAATCTTAATACCCCCTTCTTCTTCCCCCCCTTATCCCACCCTACCCACCCATCCTCCCCAGTCCCTTTCCCTTTGGTACCTGTTAGTCCATTCTTGAGTTCTGTGATTCTGCTGCTGTTTTGTTCCTTCAGTTTTTCCTTTGTTCTTATACTGCACAGATGAGTGAAATCATTTGGTGTTTCTCTTTCTCTGCTTGGCTTGTTTCACTGAGCATAATACCCTCCAGCTCCATCCATGTTGCTGCAAATGGTAGGATTTTCCTTTTCTTCTGGCTGAGTAGTATTCCATTGTGTATATGTACCACCTCTTCTTTATCCATTCATCTATCGATGGATCTTTAGGTTGCTTCCAATTCTTGGCTATTGTAAATAGTGCTGCGATAAACATAGGGGAGCATTGGTCTTTCTCAAAATTGATTGCTGCATTCTTAGGGTAAATTCCTAGGAGAGCAATTCCTGGGTCAAATGGTAAGTCTGTTTTGAGCATTTTGATGTACCTCCATACTGCTTTCCACAGTGGTTGAACTAACTTACATTCCCACCAGCAGTGTAGGAGGGTTCCCCTTTCTCCACAGCCTCGCCAACATTTGCTGTTGTTTGTCTTTTGGATGGCAGCCATCCTTACTGGTGTGAGGTGATATCTCATTGTAGTTTTAATTTGCATTTATCTGATAATTAGTGATGTGGAGCATCTTTTCGTGTGTCTGTTGGCCATCCGTATTTCTTTTTTGGAGAACTGTCTGTTCAGTTCCTCTGCCCATTTTTTAATTGGATTATTTGTTTTATGTTTGTCGAGGCATGTGAGCTCTTTATATATTCTGGATGTCAAGCCTTTATCGGATGTGTCATTTTCAAATATATTCTCCCATACTGTAGGGTTCCTTTTTTTTCTATTGATGGTGTCTTTTGCTGTACAGAAGCTTTTCAGCTTAATATAGTCCCACTTGTTTATTTTTGCTGTTGTTTTCCTTGCCCGGGGAGATATGTTCAAGAAGAGGTCACTCACGTTTATGTCTAAGAGGTTTTTGCCTATGTTTTCTTCCAAGAGTTTAATGGTTTCATGACTTACATTCAGGTCTTTGATCCATTTTGAGTTTACTTTTGTATATGGGGTTAGACAATGGTCCAGTTTCATTCTCCTACATGTAGCTGTCCAGTTTTGCCAGCTCAATCTGTTGAAGAGACTGTCATTTTGTCATTGTATGTCCATGGCTCCTTTATCAAATATTAATTGACCATATATGTCTGGGTTAATGTCTGGATTCTCTAGTCTGTTCCATTGGTCTGTGGCTCTGTTCTTGTGCCAGTACCAAATTGTCTTGATTACTATGGCTTTATAGTAGAGCTTCAAGTTGGGGAGTAAGATCCCCCCTACTTTATTCTTCATTCTCAGGATTGCTTTGGCTATTCAGGGTCTTTGCTGTTTACATATGAGTGTTTGAATTATTTGTTCCAGTTCATTGTAGAATGTTGCTGGTAGTTTCATAGGGATTGCATGAAATCTGTATATTGCTTTGGGAAGGATGGCCATTTTGACGATATTAATTCTTCCTAGCCACGAGCATGGGATGAGTTTCCATCTGTTAGTGTCCCCTTTAATTTCTCTTAAGAGTGACTTGTAGTTTTCAGAGTATAAGTCTTTCACGTCTTTGGTTAGCCTTATTCCTAGGTGTTTTATTTTTTTTTGATGCATTTGTAAATGGAGTTGTTTTCCTGATTTCTCTTTCTGTTGGTTCATTGTTAGTGTATAGGAAAGCCACAGATTTCTGTGTGTTGATTTTGTATCCTGCAACTTTGCTGTATTCCGATATCAGTTCTAGTAGTTTTGGGGTGGAGTCTTTAGGGTTTTTTATGTACAGTATCATGTCATCTGCAAATAGTGACAGTTTAACTTCTTCTTTACCAATCTGGATTCCTTGTATTTTTTTGTTTTGTCTGATTGCCATGGCTAGGACCTCCAGTACTATCTTAAATAACAGTGGGGAGAGTGGGCATCCCTGTCTAGTTCCCGATCTCAGAGGAAATGCTTTCAGCTTCTCGCTGTTCAATGTGGGTTTATCATAGATGACCTTAATTATGTTGAGGTACTTGCCCTCTATTCCCATTTTGCTGAGAGATTTTATCATGAATGGTTGTTAAACTTTGTCAAATGCTTTTTCAGCATCAATGGAGATGATCATGTGGTTTTTATCTTTCTTTCTGTTGATGTGGTGGATGATGTTGATGGACCTTCGAATATTGTACCATCCTTGCATCCCTGGGATGAATCCCACTTGGTCATGGTGTATGATCCTTTTGATGTATTTTTGAATTCGGTATGCTAATATTTTGTTGAGTATTTTTGCATCTACGTTCATCAGGGATATTGGTCTGTAGTTTCTTTTTTGGTGGGGTCTTTGCCTGGTTTTGGTATTAGGGTGATGTTAGCTTCAGAGAATGAGTTTGGAAGTATCCCCTCCTCCTCTATTTTTTGGAAAACTCTAAGGAGAATGGGAATTATGTCTTCCCTGTATGTCTGATAAAATTCCGAGGTAAATCCGTCTGGCCCGGGGGTTTGTTCTTGAGTAGTTTTTTGATTACCGCTTCAATTTCGTTGCTGGTAATTGGTCTGTTTAGATTTTTTGTTTCTTTCTGGGTCAGTCTTGGAAGGTTGTATTTTTCTAGGAAGTTGTCCATTTCTCCTAGGTTTCCCAGCTTGTTAGCATATAGGTTATCATAGTAGTCTCTAATAATTCTTTGTATTTCTGTGGGGTCTGTCATGATTTTTCCTTTCTCATTTCTGATACTGTTGATTTGTGTTGACTCTCTTTTCCTCTTAATAAGTCTGTCTAGAGGCTTATCTATTTTGTTTATTTTCTCGAAGAATCAGCTCTTGGTTTCATTGATTTTTGCTATTGTTTTGTTCTTCTCAATTTTATTTATTTCTTCTCTCATCTTTATTATATCCCTCCTTCTGCTGACCTTATTCCTCATTTGTCCTTCTTTTTCCAATTTCGATAATTGTGACATTAGACCATTCATTTGCGATTGTTCTTCCTTTTTTAAATATGCTTGGATTGCTATATACTTTCCTCTTAAGACTGCTTTTGCTGTGTCCCACGGAAGTTGGGGCTTAGTGTTGTAGTTGTCATTTGTTTCCATATATTGCTGGATCTCCATTTTGATTTGGTCATTGATCCATTGATTATTTAGGAGCGTGTTGTTAAGCCTCCATGTGTTTGTGAGCCTTTTTGCTTTCTTTGTACAGTTTATTTCTAGTTTTATGCCTTTGTGGTCTGAAAAGTTGGTTGGTAGGATTTCAATCTTTTGGAATTTACTGAGGCTCTTTTTGTGGCCTAGTATGTGGTCTATTCTGGAGAATGTTCCATGTACACTTGATAAGAATGTATATTCTCTTGCTTTTGGATGTAGAGTTCTATAGATGTCTGTTAGGTCCATCTGCTCTACTGTGTTGTTCAGTGCTTCCGTGTCCTTTCTTATTTTCTGCCTGGTGGATCTATCCTTTGGGGTGAATGGTGTGTTGAAGTCTCCTGGAATGAATGCATTCTAGTCAATTTTCCCCTTTAGTTCTGTTAGTATTTGTTTCACATATGCTGGTGCTCCTGTGTTGGGTGCATATATATTTATAATGGTTATATCCTCTTGATGGACTGAGCCCTTTATCATTATGTAGTGTCCTTCTTTATCTCTTGTTACTTTCTTTGTTTTGAAGTCTATTTTGTCTCATATTAGTACTGCAACCCCTGCTTTCTTCTCGCTGTTGTTTGCTTAAAATATGTTTTTCCATCCCTTGACTTTTAGTCTGTATATGTCTTTGGGTTTGAGGTGAGTTTCTTGTAAGCAGCATATAGATGGATCTTGCTTTTTTATCCATTCTATTACTCTGTGTCTTTTGATTGGTGCATTCAGCCTATTAACATTTAGGGTGACTATTGAAAGATATGTACTTATTGCCATTGCAGGCTTTAAATTTGTGGTTACCAAAGGTTCAAGGTTAGCCTCTTTAGTATCTTACTGCCTAACTTAGCTCGCTTATTGAGCTGTTATATACACTGTCTGGAGATTCTTTTCTTCTCTCCCTTCTTGTTCCTCCTCCTCGATTCTTCATATGTTGGGTGTTTTGTGCTGTGCTCTTTCTAGGAGTGCTCCCATCTAGAGCAGTCCCTGTAAGATGTTCTGTAGAGGTGGTTTGTGGAAAGCAAATTCCCTCAGCTTTTGTTTGTCTGGGAATTGTTTAATCCCACCGTCATATTTGAATGATAGTCGTGCTGGATACAGTATCCTTGGTTCAAGGCCCTTCTGTTTCATTGTATTAAATATATCATGCCATTCTCTTCTGGCCTGTAGGGTTTCTGTTGAGAAGTCTGACGTTAGCCTGATGGGTTTTCCTTTATAGGTGATCTTTTGTCTCTAGCTGCCTTTAAAACTCTTTCCTTGTCCTTGATCTTTGCCATTTTAATTATTATGTGTCTTGGTGTTGTCCTCCTTGGATCCTTTCTGTTGGGGGTTCTGTGTATTTCCGTGGTCTGTTCGATTATTTCCTCCCCCAGTTTGGGGAAGTTTTCAGCAATTATTTCTTCCAAGATACTTTCCATCCCTTTTCCTCTCTCTTCTTCTTCTGGTACCCCTATAATATGGATATTGTTCCTTTTCGATTGGTCACACAGTTC
The DNA here is from genome assembly GCF_030020395.1 of Manis pentadactyla. Lineage (NCBI taxonomy): Eukaryota > Metazoa > Chordata > Mammalia > Pholidota > Manidae > Manis > Manis pentadactyla. Next base: position 124,039,399 of record NC_080025.1, read on the forward strand.
TCTTTATATTGTTTCATTCCTGGAGATCATTTTATCTCTCTCTATGTCAGCTTCTATGCGTTCCTGTTCTCTGGTTTCTATTCCATCAATGGCCTCTTGCATCCTATCCATTCTGCTTATAAACCCTTCCATAGTTTGTTTCATTTCTGTAATCTCCTTTCTGGCATCTGTGATCTCACTCCGGACATCATCCCATATCTCTTGCGTATTTCTCTGCATCTCTGTCAGCATGTTTATGATTTTTATTTTGAATTCTTTGTCAGGAAGACTGGTTAGGTCTTTCTCCTTCTCTGGTGTTGTCTCTGTGATCTTTGTCTGCCTGTAGTTTTGCCTTTCCATGGTGATTGGAATAGTTTCCAGTGCTGTAACGAGTGATGGCTGGAAGAACTTCCCTTCTTGTTGGTTTGTGGCCCTCCTCTCCTGGGAGAACAGCGACCTCTAGTGGCTTGTGCTGGGCTGCTGCGTGCAGACAGGGCTTCTGCTTCCTGCCCGGCTGCTATGGAGTTAATCTCCGCTGTTGCTGTGGGCGTGGCCTGGCTCGGGCTCCTGCTCCAAAGTTGTGGATTTACGTTGGAGGGGGAGCGGCCGAGAGGCTATTTATCTCCGTAAGGGGCCTCCGTGCTCCCTGCAGTCCAGGGAACTAGGGTGCCCAGAGATCCCTGGATTCCCTACCTCTTTATTAAGTGTCCCGCCCTGCCCCTTTAAGACTTCCAAAAAGCACCCGCCAAAACAAAACAACAACCACACACACAAAAAAAATTTTAAATCAAAAAAATAAATAAATAATGTCCGCTCATTTTTCTTTATTCTCTGGTGCCAGCCTCAGGCATCTGCTCACTGGTCTTGCTGCCCTGTTTCCCTAGTATTGTGGTCCCTATCCCTTTAAGACTTCCCAAAAGCGCTTGCCAAACAAAACAGAAAAAAAAAAATGTCCACTCGCTTTTCTTATGTCCTCTACGCCAGGCCTCCAGTACCCTCTCACCGTTCTTGCTGCACTGTTTCCCTAGCATCCAGGGCCCCACGCACGCACTGTGTCTGCGCTCTGGTCCAGATGGCTGGGGCTGGGTGTTCGGCAGTCCTGGGCTCCGTCTCCCTCCCGCTCTGCCTGCTCTTCTCCCGCCGGGAGCTGGGGGGAGGGGCGCTCGGCTCCTGCGGGGCCGGGGCTTGTATCTTACCCCCTTCGCGAGGCGCTGGGTTCTCGCAGGTGCGGATGTGGTCTGGATATTGTCCTGTGTCCTCTGGTCTTTATTCTAGGAAGAGTTGTCTTTGTTATATTTTCATAGATATATGTGGTTTTGGGAGGAGATTTCTGCTGCTCTACTCACACCGCCATCTTGGCTCCCTATCGAAATTACTTTTTTTTTATAACAGGAATATGTTTATTAAACATGTAGCAAAGGGAGTCAGGCAAGAAAATAAACATGTACTGACTTTCTTCTCTTTTTACACATTTTCCAATATCTCACTAAAACTTATTTAGGGAAACAGTAACTCTGGTTGAAGTGTAAATGTGCAAAAATAAGTGAAATATTTCTTTTCTTGATCACTTTTTCCAAAATTATATGGTAATAGTCATATACATTTCAGTCATATTTCATTAAATCCTTTTATTTATGTAATTATGCAGTTATGTAATTTTATGTAAAACGTCTGAACTTCTACCCATTGTGTAATTTATCCATGCATATTATGAAACATAACACTGATTTCATCAGGGAAGCCAAAACCGTATCTACTTGTTCAGCTTTCCTCAGATTTATATTTGCTTTTCTTGGGAGCTATTGATGGAAGCTTAAAAAAAACAAAGACAGACAAAGAACAATATAAAACTTGTTTTGCTAATATCTTTATGACCTTTTCAGGGGAATTTTGTGGAGTATGTTGAATGTCATCCATTCCAACTACCTAGTATTGTGCCCCCTTGTCTCAGATTTAAAATGTATACCTAAAGTTTCTATCATCCATCTTACCTTACAGTTTCTGTTCCAACCTAGAGATAGGCTCTTCCAATAATGTCTGTCTTTGCATGATTTGGAAGACATTTATAACAGCAGGAGGAAGCTGCAATTTTTCTACTTCTCTTATCTTTGTTGGCAATAATGGGTGCACTTCAGTTTTTGTAGAACTATAACAGAAGTTCTTTTTTTCATGGTTTATTTATTTTTTAAATTTTTTATTAAGGTATTATTGATATACACTCTTATGAAGGTTTCACATGAAAAAACAATGTGGTTAATACATTTACTCACATTATCAAGTCTCCACCCATACCCCAATGCAGTCACTGTCCATCAGTGTAGTAAGATGCCACAAATTCACTGTTTGCCTTCTCTGTGCTACACTGTTTTCCCCATGACCCCCCACTAAACACAGTACTCCTCAATCCCCATCTCCCTCCCACCTGACCCACCCTCCCACACCCCTGCCCTTTGGTAAGCACTAGTCACTTCTTGGAGTCTGTGAGTCTGCTGCTGTTTTGTTCCTTCAGTTTTGCTTCGTTGTTATACTCCACAAATGAGGGAAATCATTTGGCACTTGTCTTTCTCTGCCTGGCTTATTTCACTGAGCATAATATCCTCCAGCTCCATTCATGTTGTTGCAAATGGTAGGATTTGTTTCTTTCTTATGGCTGAATAGCATTCCATTGTGTATATGTACCACATCTTCTTTATCCATTCATCTACTGATGGACACTTAAGTTGCTTCCATATCTTGGCTATTGTAAATAGTGCTGTGATAAACATAGGGGTGCATATGTCTTTTTGAGTCTGAGAAGTTGTATTCTTTGGGTAAATTCCAAGGAGTGGGATTCCCAGGTCAAATGGTATTTCTATTTGAAATAACTTTTTAAAAATAACAACAATAATAGAAAAATTGAAATAGATCTAAGTATATCTATGGCTAAAGATGGCTGATTTTCCACATGAGAAGCCTTAATTATATATGGCTATTTGGTGAATAAATATGTTCAATGAATGTGAATTTTGACTTTTATGATATTGTAATCCCTACCTCTTTTGACAATTCTCTTCCTTCCCCTTGTTCCCCATCTCCAGTCAGGAGAAGGAAATTAGAAAATAAAAAAATATGAGTATATGAAGGTTCTAATCTCTTTTCCTTTAGCACTTTGACAATCTTGACCTCTATGGATTATTTTCAGGACAAATTGGGTAGTTCAAACTATAAAACCGAGCATTTGCTATTGATTTTGCTTTTCTTGTTTGTCAGACGGGGAAACTGGTGGGTTCTTCAAGTCTTAGTTACTCTTTTGACTTTCCTGAGTTTCCCTCTTTGTTATTGTTATTATTTTATCAATTATTTTCCAATTCCACTCCAACTCTACTTCTTCCTGAACCAAAATCTGATGTGGCACTCTCAGGGGGAAGATTCTCTTCCCATTTTCAGATGTTAATTTATACCTTTATTGCAATACATTCTATCATGTCTCTAGATATTATTAATTTGTCCCATGTGTTCATGACTTGCAGGAACCTCTGTTAGACAGCTTACATTATCACCCTCTAATTTTTTTAACTATTACTTCAAATCTCTTCTTCAGACTTTATGTCAAAATACCTGTCACAAACTGAGGGTGCATAATATTTCTAATTTAAATTAGGCACATGTTTTATTTGGCAAGGTAGCCTGAAAGTCCCTTGGGAATTCAGTCATTTCCCTGCTAATATCATTGCTCTTCAGGTACTACAGTGCTCTCAAGTGAGGCACTCCTCACCTTTGAATTATACAAATTGTTTATACTGCTGCTTAGAAAGATTATTTCCCTGCTTGCTCTCTGTCTCTAAACAATATAACACAGTCACTGCAGAGTTATATTTTTCATGGGAGCAAAGAGCATTTTCTGTTTCCTCACTTTTCAAAGGCTTATATCCAATATATTACCATAGTTTAAGGCTCAGCCCAATATTCTCTAAACTTTCTTATCTTATACTTGAAACTGCATGCTATGTACTTTGCACACCGCCTCCCTGAACTGTTTGACACACTGTAGTTCTTTAAGTATGCCTTAATCAGTTACACCTCTAAGTTGTTTTTCTCTTTGTTACTCCTTCAAATACCTTAAACTGATTTAGTCTGAGAAAAAGACCTGCTTATCTTTTCAAACTTCTCAAATATCCTTTACTATGGAAGTTTTTAAATTCTGCTTAGTTACTGACATTACTGGCATCTTAGAGGAATTGTTTCAGTGTAGCATACTAGAAAAAAGAAATGAAAGCCTGAATCCCAGCTCTGCTACTTATACTTAACTTCAGTGTCTTCTGCAAACTGGTAATATTTATAGGTATCTCACAGTGAAAAGGAATAACTGAGATAAGGTATTAGACAGTTTTGACTCATTGTATGCTTTCGATAAATGCTGATATTAATCATTACTTATATTGATTAATACAGTTATCAACTTCCATGAAGACAAATATGGGAAAACATGTCTCTGCTATTGAAATGAAAGATTATAGGAAATGAAAAAAAAATCCTATATCATCCAAAACCAAGTTAAGTCCAAGCAGCAGACATGAGTTGTTTGGTATTCAGTTCACATTAAGTCCTAAATTAAATGTTTCCAGACCCATGTCTCCAAGGGTAAAAACGCAGTATCGCCAATCATTGCGGACTCCACAAGGTTACTGGGGCATAAAGATTAGAATATTATACCATTTTTTCAAGGCACATCTTTTTGTTCCATTTATCAGAGACTTCTATCTCTATGTCAATGACTTGATTGTATTTTAAGTGACTCATTTTGGGGGGAAACCTGAAATCCAAATATATGGCTGCAGTGTAAATATTGATACCTATTTTGATGTGACACCTATTTTGATGTGACACCATGAAAACAAAACTTAAAACAAAGGTTAAGGCTTCCATGCATAACTTAATGATTTGGAGTTTGCATTTTACACACAAAGTGATTAGTAGCATACGATGAGGTCATTAACAAGTCATCATGGTTCAATTACTTGTGATTTAGTTTTAATTATTATAGCCTCTTTCCAAATGAAGAAAATATAAAAATATAGTTTTATACATGATTTAATTTGAAATTTCATTATATCATTTATACAACAGAAAATTAGGCTATGAAGTCACACTATACTTGTCTCAGATATTATGATTTTTCAGATGGATAAGAAATATGTGATTTGCCTTCAAGAGACATTGGGAATATTTGAATTGGTTGCTAATTTTGCTAAGTAAAATAATCAAGTAAAAGAAGTTTTTAAATATGTGACCCAATGAATGTTTTAAGATATCAGCTCAATGCAAAAGGAATCCAGAGTCTTAGTATTGAACAAAATGTATTCTTAAAGTGTGGATGGAGAAGTTTCAGTGTCAGACTAGCCTTGAGTTACCTATCAATCCTCAAAGAAACAGACTCTTCTTTCAGGATTTCTATAGCCTTATCAGTAAAATGATTTATTTTTGTGACTGAAGAATTCAGTAGTTTTCCATTTCTTGTATTTGATATAGCTAGAATAAGTTAATTATCAAGATAGAGTGGAAAACTGCTAAAGAGAAGAAATCAAAACTAATAAAGAAAAAAACTGCAAATAATAAGATAAATAAAATAAATATTTAGATTCAGATCATGGATCTGCCACAAATTATCTCCAATTTTGTACAAGATGAAACTTACCAGATTCAGCCTAATTGAAGGTGGTGACTGGGAATCAACCAGCCATACAGAATAATGTATTAGACCATTTCTTCTCAGTTGGGGGCTATTTAAACCCCCAGGCACATTTAGCAATGTCTTGAGACACTTTGGGTATCATAATTGCGAGTGAGACTGCTAATGGAATCTAGTGGACAGAGTAGGAGGCTACTAAACATCCTGTAACACAAAGGACAGCCTCCCTGCCTCCAGAAAGCAAAGAATTATACAGCTCAAAATATCAAAATCCTGTGCTAGATCAAGGTAAAACAAACAAATTAATAAACAGTCTATAAAAACAGTTGAACAACCTCCCTACCCAATGCAATGTAATAACACCAACAAGGTAAAACAGCTGTATAAAAAAAATTTTTTTTCTCATAGATCGATGTAAATTATTTAGGTCACCTATACATTTTTAAATCGAACAGGATTTAATAAATACTCCCATTCTCACTTTCCACCACCAACTACTTTTTAGCATGGTTTCCATATATATTTTGTCATGAGAGATCAGTAATTAAATGGTGATGTGAGGATGAGATAAGAGAAATGAATTGTGTATGAAAGGATATATGTGAAGAAACTGACAGGAAAAAGAAGCCAATTAAAGACCAACTGAAGAAAGCAATCTGAGAGTCATTAACTTTCAAAACAGCAATAGTAAGGATCTCTCAGTCTGGTTCTTGTATGAGCTTATTATTATAAGTTGCTGTTATTAACCAAATATTTACATGTATCTTTGGACCCAAAGTAAATTACTTCCATTATGACTATGAATATGAAAGAGTAATAGTATGAACATTAAGCAGAACTATACTCAATACCATATATGCTATTCAGTATTATTTTGTCAAATTCTCAATTTACTCATCTGTAAAGCGGTACTAATAATATATACTTCATGGAGTTTTGAGGATTAAATTATATCATGTACAAAAGGCACCTATTATTATATCATCTAACTCTTTGTACTCATTAAATATTAGACATTTTAAGTTTAGACGTTGATATTGATCATGGCTACCTATGATGATGGAGATGGTGGATATGGCACCTTAAGTGCTTAGGGATAGTCAGGAGGAAGAATGAGTCAAACCTGACTAGGAAAGCATGGTATGAAAAACAGAGTAGATTAGTCTTGAGAAACTAATGGTTATGACAAGATCAATGTGATACTAAAATCACAAGTCTAGAAGTCTTCTAAGAAAATTGTTAGTTACTTGCCAAAGGACTGAGACCTCAGAGATTGCATAACTATAGATCTCACGAGCTAGGGACTCAAGGTAAAGTCTAAAGAAAAAAAAGTAGGTTTCCTTTATCTTCTCACTGCAAACTCTGAAACTGTGCATAAGGGAATTGAAACAAAACTGATTTACCTTGTTGCTGACTAAGGAGCCATCACGTGAGGCCATGCACTCTCATAGTGCAATGATCTTTAGAGCCAGAGGAAACAGTATGGAGTCCTAAACGTCTCGCCTAAGCACTACGTATGCTCACCCTCATTGGAATCACTAGCTGAAAGTGAAATTGACAGGTAGGATGTTAGAGAAAGAACAGGAGACTGTGTCATAAAAGAAAGCTAAAATGAAGTGTTCTGAAACTATTAAAACATTTTCTATTATGTAATTAGAAATGGAATTAATGTGTGTGGGGGCAGGGTTTATATGGGAACTCTCTACTTTGTGTTCACTTTTGCTGTGAACCTAAAATTGCTCTCAAAAAAGTCTGTTTTTTTCAAAAAATAAAAGAATTGGTATGACAACATAGCTCTCAATCTAAGAAGCTACTTAGGAAATTGTTTTTAAATTTTTGAAGGAGAAAACTTATCTGTCCCATTCATGACTGAAAATTATTGCTGTATTGTATGTCTCCTATATGATGTGAATTCTATATACACTATCCTTAAGTTTCACAAAAACCTTAAATATTGCTAGTATTTCCTTTTACAAATGAAAAACTGAGGATTCGGTAGGTTGTATTGTCAAAGTTCACACTCCTAATATTTGTGAGAACTATAATTAGAACCCATGTCTCCAAATGCCTTTCTTCAGTACTTTCCACTAGACTGTTACCTTAATTGGGTTCATTTAATACATCATTTTTTTCAGAAGATGGCAGCAATGGATTCATATAGAAAGGGAATGTTGTTTGCATCTTTTTTCAATACCCAAAGAATAGACAATAGGAAAGGTTCTCCAAGTCCAATAAAGTTGAAATAAGACTGTTATTTTTAATGGAATTTTGTATTCTTTATTTTTTTCAACCATTAAAAATGTAAAAGCCTTTCTTAGCTCAAAAGCTGTACAAAAACAGGCTGTGAGCTTGATTTGACACGAGCACTGTGGTTTGCTCACTCCTGAATTAAAATATAATGCCAGTACTGACACTTCTTTAATTCCCCTTATAGTTTATTTTTTCAAATAATTCGTTGAGTTGAAATTCATATAATGTAAAACTAATCACTTTAAAGTGGACAAATCAATGGTGGTTAGTATATTCACAATGCTGTGCAACAAACACCACTTCTATCTAGTTCTAAAACATTTCCATCATTCCAAAATAAAACTCCTTAACCCATTAAGTAATTTCACCCAACCCCCCCTCTCCCCAGCCTCTGCCAACCAGCAGTCTGTGTTCTAGCTCTGTGGGTTTTTCTATTCTGAATAGTTCATGTAAGTAGAATCATGCAATATGTGACCTTTTGTGTCTGGCTTCTTTCACTTTTTCAAGGTTCATTCACTTTGTAGAATGTATCAGAATTTCAGTCTTTTTTATGGCTGAATAATATTCAATTGTATGTATAAATACCATATTGTTTATCTGTTCATCTATGGATAGATGGCTGCACTGTTTCCACCTTTTGGCTATTGTGACTAGTACTGCTATGAATACTCATGTACATTTGGTTGTTTGAGTAACTGTTCTCAAGTATTTTGTGTATGTACCTACTAGTGAAATTGCAGGATGAAATGGTAGTTCTATATTTAACTTTTGGAGGAAACAAAATTGTTTTTCAAAGCAGCTGAACCATTTCCTATAGGGCTGCACTGCAGGTAATGGACTCTGCCAGATTTTGTTTATCTGGAAATGTCTTAATTCATCCTTGATTTCTTGAAGGACATTTTGCCAGACATAGAATTCTAGGTTGACAGCTATTTTTTCTTTCAGCACTTTAAATATCTCGTCCCACTGCCTCGTATTCTCTATGGTTTCTGATAAGAAATCAGCTGTTACCTTTACTGAGGATTCGTTTTGCTTGATGAGTTATTTCTCACTTGCTGCTTTCAAGATTCTTTTCATGGCTTTCTTCGTATTATAATATGTCTGTGTGGATCTCTAAATTTATTCTATTGAGAGTTTATCAGACTTTTTAGATGTGCAGATTCATGTATTTTATCAAATTTGGAAAGTTTTCAGTCATTATTTCTTTAAATATTATTTCTGCTCCTTTCTCCCTTCTCCTTCTGGGACTCCATAATGTACATGTCAACTGGTTTAATAGTTTCCCACAGCTCCCTTAGGATTCATTCATTTTTCTTCAATATTTTTTTCTTTCTGCTCCCCAGACTCAATTTCAATTGTCCTATTTTAAAAATTACTAATCCTATTTTCTGTCTGCTCAAATCTGTTGTTGAATCCCTCTAGTGAACTTTTCTTTTCAGTTATCTTTTAGTCTCCAGAACTTTTCTAGTTGTTCTTGTACAATTTATCTCTCTTATGATCTTCTCATATTGTCTTTATTATATTTTCATATCATTTTTCCTGGTTATCTTTTGTTTTTTATGCATGCAATCCTGTAGTTTTTTGTGTAGATTTAAGACAGTTGACCAAGTCTTTCTCTAATAATGCCAATGTTTGGACTTCTTGATGGATGACTTCTGTCAACTTGTTTTTCCTGTGAATGATCATATTTTCCTGTTTGTTTGTATGCCTGTATGCCTGTGAATTTTTTGTCATTGTTGAAAATATTTGAATATTATAATGTATTAAATAAGATACTGTCCTCTTCCTTTTCCTAGGATCTGCCTGGGATTTGCTTTTTTTTTTTGGTTGTTTAAGGCCAAAGTCATTTGTATATTTAGAAACTATTTCAAACTGTTTTTAGCAAAAAAATATATTCCTTATCATATATGGTCACTGAAGTCTCTTTTTTAAGCTTGTGTTGCTAATGTTTTTACAAAGATTTCCTTGAATGCCAGGAGCTATAAGAAAACAAACAGACAAAACAAAAACATGTCTTCTTGTCTTTGCAGAATGGCTGTGCGTTGGGGCAGCCCTTTATCATGTAGGCACACTGTTGAGAACTCTGCTTACTTAGCCTTCTCTTCCTACTTGAACTGAAACTATAAATCAGCCAGAGGTGAAAGTTTAGGGTCTTTTCAGGTCTTTTTAAAGGATATGTCATTCCCTGAGCATGTGCAGATCTTTCTAAGTTCCTCAAAATACATGTATACTTTTGAATACCCTTATTTTCCAAAGAAACTCTCTGTCTAGATTTTCCTCTTTGGCTTGAAGGGCTATTGTATGTCTCAACCATATCTTTTGCCCCACGTGACTGTGGGTTTTTCATTTACCTTCCAGCAATGTCTGCCACTTTTATATCCTAAGTAAATTCCAAGTCAGGTGGAACAGAGGTGAGTGACTTGCATCAGTCCTTTAGGTATCCCTGCCAATAAGTTAAAACAGACAAACAAGAAGGTTTGTGAATTTGTAAACAAGGTTTTTTCTGCTCCTACCACAACCAGGGTCTAGGGTCTTACACTGGAGATGCAGGTCATTTTCTTCAAGACTATAGCTGAGCCATGCAGAAGGAGGGGAAGAGCAAGCAAAATCATCACAAATGTTCCTGCCATTTTGTAAGCTGGTTTTTCTTGATTCAGGATTAGCTTGGATGATGTAAATCTGCGTTCCCAACTTTTGAAAAACTTCATTCTGACCATTTCTACATAGTATTTCATATTTCTGTGGATGAATAGTAGTTTGAAGGAGTCAGTTACTCTGCCATTTTGCTGACATCTTTTTCTAGACTTAGTGTTTTGAAAATAAATTCTCATATGTTGTAAGCAGAGCAAGACTACATCATTTCTTTCTTTTACTGTCTTCAATTTTTCTTAAGAGAGCTGTGACCTTTGTTGGTAACAATGTATATTTATTAACTTGATTCTTTATCTTTACTGATACCTATGAGCATGAATTTAATTATGTTTTAATCAACAATAATTAAATAACATTAAAAATGACCCAACTTTCAGTATAATTCTGTTTGTGAAATAACTTTTTGGTCTTAGATTTTGGGTAAACTCCTATCATTTTAGTGCTTTGCATGCTTTTTTACTTTTATGCTCTTCAATTATAGTGTGAGGAACATACCCCAAGATAATTTTCTTCTTACTTAATTACTTTTTCAAACATGATCTTCCCTGACCTCCATTTATTTATAAAGATTACTAAGAAGTCTTTATTACCTATTTCCCCTAAAAATGAGAGCTTCTTTAAATGAAAAAATGAAGATATATTGAAAAATATACACTGTTTAAATGTTAATCCAGATATGATTTATAGCACTTGAATGTTCATAAGTGATATGGTCTTTCCCACCACATCTACCTGTCCATATAGCAAAAGTTCTAATCAATCATTCAAAATGACTTATCTGCCACAGCTCAAGATCAATTCTTCTAAGAAGTACCAGTGGGTAAGTCATATATACAGCTTAGAAAATAGCAGTGCCTATAGCTATGTTAAATGAGCACCAATTGAAACAAGTGATTGAAAGACGAATAAACTCTTTCACAGAACTAAATATAACAGCATTAATAAAGAACAGCAAAGTCATATTTTTCTTGAAATGAGTATAAGACTGAAAGTCTTGAGATCTTAAAAATCTTGAGATTTCAAGTTTATTAAATTACAGTAATTAGTATTGAGTTTATTAGATAAAATTATAGCTTCAAAATGTTATTTTTTGGTTCTGTTAAAATTAGAATGAAGCTCTAACAGTTTGCTTGTATTCAGATGAATGTCTGTGGGTAAAATTGGAGTATTTGCAGAATCTCTCTCCTAGCCTTAGTGCATGTCCATATCAATATGTGTTTCCAAGGGGTGCAGAGAAGTAGTCCATCTCCATATCAATAGGTAACTACAAGGGGGAGTGAGGGCATATTTGGACTGGAGAGGTTGGGTGTGGTCCCTTTTTGCAGCCAGATCACAAGAGACATGGGTGAGCAGAAGTGGACAAGTGCTTGTGAGCAATAAATGGATTTCTCCCACTTTATTTCTCCCTTTGACTGATTTCAGTTTCAAAAGTATTTTGCCCTGAGCTTGGAAAATATTTTCTGCCTGGAGTTACAATGTTCCATAAAACTTGTGTCACACAAATAATCAGTACCCTTATATTTGATATTTTCACTTTTGATTTCATATTTTCAAAAAATTTTCTGAGAAATTTTGCAATAGTAAAAAGCTGCTTGAATAACTGATTGTTGTGGGGATGTTGTCACATTCTTCTACCTTGTGTCACTCAAAAGTATTTTGGCCTTTCCAATTGCATAAACAGGGAACCATATTCTTTTATGGGTTTTTGAATATATTTGTATATGTACCTTGGAGTTTTTTAATCTATCTTTAATATCTTAAATGGTTTGGATGTAAAAAATTAAAGTTTTATAAAGTTTAATTGAGAAGACATCAAGGCTATTATTTCAGATAAAGTAGTGTTAACTTTATCTGTTTAAGACCTTACAGCATTGTCAGAGCTTATGCATACTTCCCAAGTCTGTGTCTGAATATACATCGACCCACATTAAGTGGGTGATAAGTGAAGGAATATATGCCAAAGGCAGCAGTTGTGCTTCATGATGAAAAATACTGTTGATCCTTGAACAACATAGGTTTGAACTGCAAGGGTCCATTATATGTGGAATATTTTTAACTAATGTATTGGAAAATTTCTTGGAAATTTTTGACAGTTTGAGAAAACCTTTTATTTGGTTTATTGTAAGAGTACAGTATATAATACATATTACAAACAAATAGGTATTAATTGACTATGTTTTTGGTCAGGTCAATAGAAGACTGTTCATAGCTAAGTTTTCAGAGAGTCAGAAGTTGTGCAGAGATTTTCATCTGTGGGAGGGGTCAGTGCTTCTAACCCTTGCATTGTTCAAGAGTCAACTGTATTGTATTATGTAATATTAGAGGAGATTTTTTCCAGGCTGATACTTAAGCCATTCTGAGAGGGCCAAGGTCAGCCTACTTGTGTGAGCCCCTTAGGCTGCGTGCAGGTACATGTTATTTGATCATAACTGGTGGTTGTCAGATATCCAGTTTAGGAAGTAAACTGTATTTAGAAATTGGTAGCTCCAAAAGCATGTTACAAAGATAAGGATAATGACCTCATAAGCCCTTGCTCTTAAAGTTGTTTCTCTGTGTTTCAAAAACATAACATCTGACTGTAAAAAGGTTTTGAGATACTGTGAAGTAAAATATAAACTATATTTCTATCTAATATAAATAAATATGTGAATACTTACATATAAGATGCTTATGATATCTATGTATACAAGTGGGTTATTTATATATAAAATTAAAGAAAAAAAAAACATTCAAAGAAGCACAACCCAAGATCTGGATACTCTGGGAAAGGATTGGAGAGGAAAATGATAATATACAAGGCTTCCTCTTTCTAGGATGACAAATTTAACTCAAACTGAAATAGTATTTTTAAAAAGCAGAGCTAAGAAACAAGAAAAGTAGCACAGCAGATGCATGAGGAGGAAGACAGAATTTCCTGTGGAAGAACAACTATACATCAATGATATAGTAAGACAAAACACAAGAGATTTTTCAAATTTTTGAAGTTCAAAAATCTGTGAAAACACTAAGACTCTTCCAGTTCTTTGGCCTTTCCTCCTTCCACCAACTGCTCCTCTAGTTTTATAGAATTTAAAGAAATACTGTCTTTTGAGCTCACTTTTAAAATTCCAACACTGCTTATGATGAAAAAACACAAGCAAAACCAAACAAACCCTTTGCAATAGACTGTAATTTGTGTAGGCAGTGCTTTGCTATTTTAAGCAACAGGGATGGAAGTATAGAGGTACTGAAGTAGAATGAGTACATTTGAAAGTGTGAATCAAGCAGCTCCCCAAAGTCCAACTATATAAATCTTTGTGTATAGTTTCATGAGTGTCAAGTGGATTCATACAGAATATTAATTCAATATTACTCATCCATCGCTCCCACTGATCATAGCCTAATACATTATAGTTTAATTCTATTCCTCCTGGAACATATAATAAGTCTTAGCTGTGATGATTATGCTGCATGTTCATTGCAAGAACCAAAAAACTATAAGTTCATAAAAAAATACAGCACTATAGAAGCAATGAGGTTCTAAACCTCATTCTTTTACTAACTCTGATACCTTGCACAATTTAATTTAACCCACTAACCCCAAAATATTTCCTTTGTGGTCCCTGTCCTTTTTCAAAGATCTCACTGGTCCACAGTGAACTGAAAGACATGAGGGCAATATAGCAGTAGTTCCATAAACCTCAATTACTGTTCTAACATTTGTTTTGAATTAGCTTTTAACTTATAAAAAATTAATGATGATAATAGTTGGTAAGATTTATTTGGCTATTGCACTTTTTTTTAAGTGCAAAAAGTAATTAACTTTAATACAAATATGTTTTAATAACTGAACATCATTTGAAAAATCAAGAAACTTTGATACAAGTCTCCTATCTTGATTGAGGACAATTGTAATAAAGCAATTATTTTAAAATAATAAAAGTAGTTGGGGTGAGGATTTAATAGTGTGTGTAACTGTTGAATCACCGTGTTCTATACTTGAAACCAATATAATATTGTATATCAACTGTACTTCAATAAAAATAAAATAATAAAAATATAAAGTATTAAAAACAAAATAATAATTTATAGCTTCAGATTGAGTAATATTTTAATAATTATGACCCAATTCAATAACCTATATATAAGATTGATTAATTTCCATTACACTAATACATCTGCATGAAAAAAAGTATCAGAAGCCAAGCAGAAAAAATAAGACTGATTCAGATTAGCCAACGCCCATTACAGACACAAAGATGACTTGTCTAATACATAATATGGCCCTACAAATTAGTTTGAAAAATAACCAATAGAAAAATGAGTAAAGATATGAACAGGAAGAGAAGTTATCAGTTATCTTGAAAGAACATCTGTATTATAGAGTATGTACATATATTTCCCTCACATTAAGTTTACAGGAACCCCACAGCTTGACAGTAAACTATACTGGGATGTGCAGGAAAAAGGTTATGGAGTAAATAGTATTTGTAGCTGGTAGGAATCTCCTTTGGTACAACTGTGGAGAATAAAACCATAAAAACTGATAAAATGTACAGAAGATAAATCCAGTATTTACATTTCTAAAATGTATCTTATAGATACATATACACATTTTAAAAATGACCTATGTTAAAACTAATTCATTATAATATTGTTTATACCAAAAGTGTAGTCTCAACTTAAATGCCTTTGAGGAAGGTCCAGAAATATTAAGATATATAGTATTTTGTACTTAAGTCAAAATAAGGAATCTCACTATATATTGATATGAAAATTCATTCAAAATATTAACTACAGGGAAAAACATCACAGTACAATATTGTGGACAGTATACCACAACTACATGTAGGGAGAGGAAAACAAATACTGCCTCTGAATTTGCTCTTACATGCATACTATGTATCTGGAAGGTTACATACAAAATTAGTAAGAGTAGTTTGTTCAGAGTATTGCACTTTTTTTTTTTTGTAGATAATTATTTTTTATTGAAGGGTAGTTGACACACAGTATTACATTACATTAGTTTCAGATGTACAACACAGTGATTCAACATTTATATACATGATAATTCTAGGTACCAGCTATCACCATACCAAGTTGTTACAATATTTTGACTATATTCCTTATGCTATACATTACATCCCAGTTACTTATTTATTTTATAATTGGAAGTGTGTACTTTTTTTTTTGTTTGTTTGTTTTTGTGAGGGCATCCCTCATATTTATTGATCAAATGGTTGTTAACAACAATAAAATTCTGTATAGGGGAGTCAATGCTCGATGCACAATCATTAATCCACCCAAGCCTAATTTTCATCAGTCTCCAATCTTCTGAAGCATAACGAACAAGTTCTTACATGGAGAACAAATTCTTACATAGTGAATAAGTTACATGGTGAACAGTACAAGGGCAGTCATCACAGAAACACTCGGTTTTGCTCATGAATTATGAACTCTAAACAGTCAGTTCAAATATGAATACTCATTTGGTTTTTATACTTGATTTATATGTGGAAACCACATTTCTCTCTTTATTATTACTATTTCTAATAAAATGCTGAAGTGGTAGGTAGATACAAGATAAAGGTAGAAAACATAGTTTAGTGTTGTAAGAGAGCAAATGTAGATGATCAGATGCGTGCCTGTAGACTATGTGTTAATCCAAGCTAGACAAGGGCAATAAAACATCCACGTATGAAGAAGATTTCTCTCAGAACAGGGGGAAGAGGTTCTAAGCCTCACCTCCGTTGATTCCCAGTTTCTCACCTGTTGGCCCCCCTGTGACTGTGCCTGTCTTAGGTTGTTCCTCCCTTGAGGAATCTTACCCGTCTCTGGCTAACCAGACATCTTCCGGGGCCATACAGGGAAATGTGAAGTTGGTAAGTGAGAGGGAAGCCTTATTGTTTGAAAAGGTTAGCTTTTTACTTCTTTGCATATTTATGCCCTGTGGCTTCTATGCCCAGCATTTGTCTTGAGGTATCTTTACCACTTGGAAGAATTATGATACTCGGTAAATTTCATATGAGGCACGAATTATATTTAAGGGATGTAATTAGGAAGGAAGAAGAAAAGCTATAGAAGTAGCAGGGGGAAAAAAACATGGGAAGATTGATTATTTCTTTGACATATCTTCTTGTAGAGTAACTTACGCATGTATAGGTTTTAAACTACTACGTAAATTGCGCACACACATGAACATAATAGGAGTATAGTTACATAACCAAAGCATACCTGTAATTACCAGCCATCTCCAGTGAAACCAAGAAAACCAGTTAGGCACCTTAGGCATTTGTGAAAACTTATCTATGATATGGTGGACATTGTCCAACTGAACTTGAACAGTCTGAGAGAAATCAGACAAATTAAAACAACCCATTCCCCGGGGACTGTTCACATCCCATATGTTCTTTTAACAGTAAATAGTCCGTAGTTGTAAGAATTTGGAGCGCTACAATTGCACTTCTCCTAATTCTTAGTTGAGTTCCAACAGTATAGATCCAGTCAAATTTGTTGTTTTACTGTATGCACAGCCAGCTTAGATATCTCCTTCCTCATTCCCATGACAAGTCTAGGAACTGGTCGGATGAGTGCATCTACACCTGCAGCAGTGCGTGGATCTTTGTTGAGGTTTTTTGATGATCATCTTCTGGCATGAGTCTTCCAGAGAGTGCTGATGTTGGAAGTTCTTTTTCATATCGTATCTTAGTTCATTTTCGGGGTAGCCAAATTAGGCTTTGATCCTCTGTATAAACACAAACAGACCCTTTGCCTACACTTTTATATGCCCTTTATACCCTTGTGTAGAACTCATAGGAGGTCACCACACAGGAACTGCCTTTTTTTTTTTTTTTTGGTATCATTAATCTACACTTACATGCCGAATATTATGTTTACTAGGCTCTCCCCTATACCAGGTTCCCCCTATGAACCCCTTTACAGTCACTGTCCATCAGCATAGCAAAATGTTGTAGAATCACTACTTGTCTTCTCTGTGTTGTACAGCCCTCCCCTTTCTCCCACCCCGCTATGGATGCTAATCTTAATACCCCCCTTCTTCTCCCCCCCCTTATCCCTCCCTACCCACCCATCCTCCCCAGTCCCTTTCCCTTTGGTACCTGTTAGTCCATTCTTGAGTTCTGTGATTCTGCTGCTGTTTTGTTCCTTCAGTTTTTCCTTTGTTCTTATATTCCACAGATGAGTGAAATCATTTGGTGTTTCTCTTTCTCTGCTTGGCTTGTTTCACTGAGCATAATACCCTCCAGCTCCATCTATGTTGCTGCAAATGGTAGGATTTGCCCTTTTCTTATGGCTGAGTAGTATTCCATTGTGTATATGTACCACATCTTCTATATCCATTCATCTATTGATGGACATTTAGGTTGCTTCCAATTCTTGGCTATAGTAAATAGTGCTGCGATAAACATAGGGGAGCATTGGTCTTTCTCAAACTTGATTGCTGCATTCTTGGGGTAAATTCCTAGGAGTGCAATTCCTGGGTCAAATGGTAAGTCTGTTTTGAGCATTTTGATATACTTCCATACAGCTTTCCACAATGGTTGAACTAATTTACATTCCCACCAGCAGTGTAGGAGGGTTCCCCTTTCTCCACAGCCTCGCCAACATTTGTTGTTTGTCTTTTGGATGGCAGCCAACCTTACTGGTGTGAGGTGATACCTCATTGTAGTTTTAATTTGCATTTCTCTGATAATTAGCGATGTGGAGCATCTTTTCGTGTGTCTGTTGGCCATCTGTATTTCTTTTTTGGAGAACCGTCTGTTCAGTTCCTCTGCCCATTTTTTAATTGGGTTATTTGTTTTTTGTTTGTTGAGGCGTGTGAGCTCTTTATATATTCTGGACGTCAAGCCTTTATTGGATCTGTCATTTTCAAATGTATTCTCCCATACTGTGGGGTTCCTTTTTGTTCTATTGATAGTGTCTTTTGCTGTACAGAAGCTTTTCAGCTTAATATAGTCCCACTTGTTCATTTTTGCTGTTGTTTTCCTTGCCCGGGGAGATATGTTCAAGAAGAGGTCACTCATGTTTATGTCTAAGAGGTTTTCGCCTATGTTTTCTTCCAAGAGTTTAATGGTTTCATGACTTACATTCAGGTCTTTGATCCATTTTGAGTTTACTTTTGTATATGGGGTTAGACAATGGTCCAGTTTCATTCTCCTACATGTAGCTGTCCAGTTTTGCCAGCTCCATCTGTTGAAGAGACTATCATTTCACCATTGTATGTCCATGGCTCCTTTATCAAATATTAATTGACCATATATGTCTGGATTAATGTCTGGATTCTCTAGTCTGTTCCATTGGTGTGTGGCTCTGTTCTTGTGCCAGTACCAAATTGTCTTGATTACTATGGCTTTATAGTAGAGCTTGAAGTTGGGGAGTAAGATCCCCCCTACTTTATTCTTCATTCTCAGGATTGCTTTGGCTATTCAGGGTCTTTGCTCTTTACATATGAGTGTTTGAATTTTTTGTTCCAGTTCACTGAAGAATGTTGATGGTAGTTTCATAGGGATTGCATCATATCTGTATATTGCTTTGGGAAGGATGGCCATTTTGACGATATTAATTCTTCCTAGCCACAAGCAATGGGATGAGTTTCCATCTGTTAGTGTTCCCTTTAATTTCTCTTAAGAGTGACTTGTAGTTTTCAGAGTATAAGTTTTCACTTCTTTGGTTAGGTTTATTCCTAGGTATTTTATTCTTTTTGATGCAATTGTCAATGAAGTTGTTTTCCTGATTTCTCTTTCTGTTGGTTCATTGTTAGTGTATAGGAAAGCCACAGATTTCTGTGTGTTGATTTTGTATCCTGCAACTTTGCTGTATTCTGATATCAGTTCTAGTAGTTTTGGGGTGGAATCTTTAGGGTTTTTTATGTACAGTATCATGTCATCTGCAAATAGTGACAGTTTAACTTCTTCTTTACCAATCTGGATTCCTTGTATTTTTTTTGTTTTGTCTGATTGCCGTGGCTAGGACCTCCAGTGCTATGATAAATAACAGGGGAGAGAGTGGGCATCCCTGTCTAGTTCCCAATCTCAGAGGAAATGCTTTCAGCTTCTCGCTGTTCAATATAATGTTGGCTGTGGGTTTATCATAGATGGCCTTTATTATGTTGAGGTACTTGCCCTCTATTTCCATTTTGCTGAGAGTTTTTATCATGAATGTATGCTGTACTTTATCAAATGTTTTTTCAGCATCTATGGAGATGATCATGTGGTTTTTGTCTTTCTTTTTGTTGATGTGGTGGATGATGTTGATGGATTTTTGAATGTTGTACCATCCTTGCATCCCTGGGATGAATCCCACTTGGTCATGGTGTATGATCCTTTTGATGTATTTTTGAATTCAGTTTGCTAATATTTTGTTGAGTATTTTTGCATCTACGTTCATCAGGGATATTGGTCTGTAGTTTCCTTTTTTGGTGGGGTCTTTGCCTGGTTTTGGTATTAGGGTGATGTTAACTTCATAGAATGAATTTGGAAGTATCCCCTCCTCCTTTATTTTTTGGAATACTTTAAGGAGAATGGGTATAATGTCTTCCCTGTATGTCTGATAAAATTCCGAGGTAAATTCATCTGGCCTGGGGGTTTTGTTCTTTGATAGTTTTTTGATTACCGCTTCATTTTCGTTGCTGGTAATTGGTCTGTTTAGATTTTCTGTTTCTTTCTGGGTCAGTCTTGGAAGGTTGTATTTTTCTGGAAAGTTGTCCATTTCTCCTAGGTGTCCATGCTTGTTAGCATATAGGTTATCATAGTACTCTCTAATAATTCTTTGTATTTCTGTGGGGTCCGTCATGATTTTCCCTTTCTCATTTCTGATACTGTTGATTTGTGTTGACTCTCTTTTCCTCTTAATAAGTCTGGCTAGAGGCTTATCTATTTTGTTTATTTTCTCGAAGAACCACCTTTTGGTTTCATTGATTTTTGCTATTGTTTTATTCTTCTCAATTTTATTTATTTCTTCTCTGATCTTTATTATGTCCCTCCTTCTGCTGACCTTAGGCCTCATTTGTTCTTCTTTTTCCAATTTCGATAATTGTGACATTAGACCATTCATTTGCGATTGCTCTTCCTTTTTAAAATATGCTTGGATTGCTATATACTTTTCTCTTAAGACTGCTTTTGCTGTGTACCATGGATGTTGGGGCTTTGTGTTGTTGTCATTTGTTTCATATATTGCTTGATCTCTATTTTAATTTGGTCATTGATCTATTGATTATTTAAGAGCATGTTTTTAAGCCTCCATGTGTTTGTGGTCCTTTTTACTTTCTTTGAACAATTTACTTCTCGTTTCATTCCTTTTGATCTGAAAAGTTGTTCGGTAGAATTTCAATCTTTTTGAATTTACTGAGGCTCTTTTTGTGGCCTAGTATGTGGTCTCTTCTGGAGAATGTTCCATGTGCACTTGAGAAGAATGTGTATCCTGTTGCTTTTGGATGTAGAGTTCTTTATATGTCTATTAGGTCCATCTGCTCTACTGTGTTGTTCAGTGCTTCCGTGTCCTTACTTATTTTCTGCCCGGTGGATCTATCCTTTGGGGTGAGTGGTGTGTTGAAATCTCCTGGAATGAATGCATTGCAGTCTATTTCCCCCTTTAGTTCTGTTAGTATTTGTTTCACATATGCTGGTGCTTCTGTGTTGGGTGCATATATATTTAGAATGGTTATATCCTCTTGTTGGACTGAGCCCTTTATCATTATGTAGTGTCCTTCTTTATCTCTTGTTACTTTCTTTGTTTTGAAGTCTATTTTGTCCCATATTAGTACTGCAACCCCTGGTTTCTTCTCGCTGTTGTTTACCTGAAATATGTTTTTCCATCCCTTGACTTTTAGTCTGTACATGTCTTTGTGTTTGAGGTGAGTTTCTTGTAAGCAGCATATAGATGGGTCTTGCTTTTTTATCCATTCTATTACTCTATGTGTTTTGATTGGTGCATTCAGTCCATTAACATTTAGGGTGACTATTGAAAGATATGTAGTTACTGGCATTGCATGCTTTAAATTCGTGGTTACCAAAGGCTCAAGGTTAGCTTCTTTATTATCTTACTGCCTAACTTAGCTCGCTTATTGAGCTGTTATATACACTGTCTGAATATTCTTTTCTTCTCTCCCTTCTTATTCCTCCTCCTCCATTCTTCATATGTTGGGTGTTTTATTCTGTGCTCTTTCTAGGAGTGCTCCCATCTAGAGCAGTCCCTGTAAGATGTCCTGTAGAGGTGGTTTGTGGGAAGCAAATTCCCTCAGCTTTCGTTTGTCTGGGAATTGTTTAATCCCACCATCATATTTGAATGATAGTCGTGCTGGATACCGTATCCTTGTTTCAAGGCCCTTCTGTTTCATTGCATTAAATATATCATGCCATTCTCTTCTGGCCTGTAGGGTTTCTGTCGAGAAGTCTGATGTTAGCCTGATAGGTTTTCCTTTATAAGTGACCTTTTTCTCTCTAGCTGCCTTTAAAACTCTTTCCTTGTCCTTGATCTTTGCCATTTTAATTATTATGTGTCTTGGTGTTGTCCTCCTTGTATCCTTTCTGTTGGGGTTTCTGTGTATTTCCGTGGTCTGTTCGATTATTTCCTCCCCCAGTTTGGGAAAGTTTTCAGCAATTAGTTCTTCCAAGGTACTTTCCATCCCTTTTCCTCTCTCTTCTTCTTCTGGTACCCCTATAATACGGATATTGTTCCTTTTAGAGTGGTCACACAGTTCTCTTAATATTGTTTCATTCCTGGAGATCCTTTTATCTCTCTCTATGTCAGCTTCTATTCGTTCCTGTTCTCTGGTTTCTATTCCATCAATGGCCTCTTGTATCCTATCCATTCTGCTGACAAACCCTTCCAGAGTTTGTTTCATTTCTGTAATCTCCTTTCTGGCATTTGTGATCTGCCTCCGGACTTCATCCCATATCTCTTGCGCATTTCTCTGCATCTCTGTCATCATGTTTATGATTTTTATTTTGAATTCTTTGTCAGGAAGACTGGTTAGGTCTGTCTCCTTCTCTGGTATTGTCTCTGTGATCTTTGTCTATAGTTTTGCCTTTTCATGGTGATAGGAATAGTTTGCAGAGCTGGGACGAGTGACGGCTGGAAGAACTTTCCTTCTTGTTGGTTTGTGGCCCTCCTCTCCTGGGAGAACAGCGACCTCTAGTGGCTTGTGCTGAGTAGCTGGCACAGACAGGGCTTCTGCTTCCTGCCCGGCTGTTATGGAGTTCGTCTCTGCTGTTGCTGTGGGTGTGGCCTGGCTCTGGCTCCTGTTCCAACGTGGTGGAGTCGCATTGGAGGGGGAGCAGCCGGGAGGCTACTTATCTCCATAAGGGGCCTCCCTGCTCCCTGTAGCCCTGGGGATTAGGCTGTCCAGAGATCTCTGGATTCCCTACCTCTGGATTAAGTGTCCCACCCTGCCCCTTTAAGACTTCCAAAGAGCACCCGCCTAAACAAAATGACCCCAAAGGAAAAAAATAAAATAAAATAAAATAATTTAAAAATTAAAAAAATAAATAAATAAATAAAAATGGCCGCTTGTTTGTCTTTATTCTCCGGCGCCAGCCTCAGGCATCTGCTCACTGGTCTTGCTGCCCTGTTTCCCTAGTATTTGGGTCCCTATCCCTTTAAGACTTCCAAAAAGCGCTTGCCAAAACAAAACGGCAAAAAAAAAAAAAAAATGGCCGCTTGCTTTTCTTATGTCCTCCAGCACCAGGCCTCCGGTACCCGCTCACTGTTCTTGCTGCCCTGTTTCCCTAGTATCTAGGGCCCCATGCACGCACTGTGTCTGCGCTCTGGTCTGGATGGCTGGGGCTGGATGTTCACCAGTCCTACTCTCCGTCTCCCTCCCCGCTCTGCCTGCTCTTCTCCCGCCGGGAGCTGGGGGGAGGGGCGCTCGGCTCCCGCGGGGCCGGGGCTTGTATCTTACCCCCCTTCGCGAGGCACTGGGTTCTCGCAAGTGTGGATGTGGTCTGGATGTTGTCCTGTGTCGTCTGGTCTTTATTCTAGGAAGAGTTGTCTTTGTTATATTTTCATAGATATACGTGGTTTTGGGAGGAGATTTCCACTGCTCTACTCACACCGCCATCTTGACTCCCTCCTCTCGTATTGCACTTTTTGTTAAAATTTTTAAAATATGTCACTATTATGTTAGTTTCTCTCTTTTTTACATTCACAAATATAAATATATATTCACCTTTATATGCATATAATAAGCATTTTACATTAACATATGCATACACTTATGCCGATATATGTATATATTTTTGTTATGTATATATACATATATTTTTTGCTTATTAACATCAAATTCTTCTCCCAACTATCTTAAGAAGTCTTTTCACTCTCATTTGTAAATAAGGAGGCTTCTGCTTGTTTTATACCTCATTTTGGATTTCTACTTCTACTTTAAGTCCAGTGTTCATTACATCAGACTACACCTGCTCCTGACTTAAGGAAAAATGCATTAGTGCTACTATAATGGTTACTATTTTTACCTAAGCATTACAACTGTATCAAAATATTTATTAGAATAACAGATTGTATTCTCAACCCACCAATTATCCATTTTTGGGGATAATGATATGATGTTTCTATAAATAACCTAATGATTGATTCCTTCTAGCATATAAGTTCCCTTTCCTACAGCATGAATTTCACAAAGTCAACACCATTCTTGTGAAATAACAGAAGTGCCAAGTGAAGTGTATATGTTTAGTTGGACATGAGAAAGTGTCTTCAGTCTGAAGTTTGCAAGATATCTCCATTGCATGGTTTAATTCTGCTCATTTATTTATATCCCTTTAAAATTTTAGTTGGTAGAATCAATTCTGCAAACTCTAGCATGAGAATGAACAGGTCAACTGCATATGGAGATGCCCCCTTCTCCCATTTCTTCTCTTTCTAAACTTAGGCAATGAATGATCACAATGTCATAAATAAGAGGGCCAGGTTTTGCAAAACTGCAACTCTAGTATGATGTCACTGTACCCCAAAACCTCTGCAGCACCAATCACCATGAAATACAAGTACAAGAACAAACTCAAATGACTAGAAAATATCTACTGCATATATTGCACTGTTATGTCATGAAGGAAGAGGTGCATGAAAAATAAAATTCGCAGAAAATTCAGCTATACCTCTGAAGGTTAAGTAGTAACTAAAATGAATGTTACCATCTTGAAGAATATTCTTATTGATATTTGATATTCTTTCCTTCTTATATATTTCCAAACAAAGCTATTCACAATGGTTCTAGTCTGATGGGGTGCAGTGACTTGTGACTTTGAAATATTGTCAGTTCAACAACTTTTGCATAAGCAGATAAGTTAATGATCATTGATACTGATAGGATCATTGATACTCCAGCTCCATCCACCCCAGTTATTGCCACATAGATCACTGATCAAACCACCACCCTTCCCAAATTCTGGATCCGTAAATTTGTTAGCAAAACAAAATGATTATTTTAAGCCACTAATAGTTTGTTTTGCAACAATATGTAACCAGATTTCATAACCCTAAACCCTTATTTGGGTTTCATTCTGATCTTGCAAACTTGCCAAGCCTATGGAAGTCATATAAACTTAGAGCAAAAGAGTGCTTAATGTTCATGTTGTTCAACACTTTCTAGATGATACAAATGTGATCATGATAAGTGAAGTGACTCAAACATGTCCATGTATTTGGTTAGTGCCAGGGATGAAGCTAAAACCACAGGTTCTGGGGCATGGCAGACCCATTTCTATTTACTTTATAGAATATCAAGTGATTTCTTAAAAAAAGTTCTAGAATTTGAATGCCTTTACCCCTTGTAGGACTTTTTGGGAAAACATGCAGATTTGAAAAATTGATCTTTTTGTAATGATAGCAACTGAATTAGTGAAGTTAGATCAACTAGGATGAAAGCATGTAGTGTTTCACAATACTTTAGTTTTATTTTAGAGTTACTTGATTTATAATGAAATTTGGTTATTGTGAATGAAATTACATGCAGGATAATTAGCAATTTGACAATTAGTGATTAATACTGCCTTACTTGATTTTAGGATATAAATGTAGAATAAAGAAGAAACAGCAAATTGTCTATATGAAGACAAGGGTGCATTTTTGAAGTAAGAAACATAACTAGGTTTGGTAAATGATCACCAGAAGAGAGATGGGAGTGGGCTTGGGCATCCCTGGCCGACAGAAAGCATATACGAAAGCAGTCACAAGTCAGTGAGCCTGGTGTATTAAGAAAATCATGGTAAATGAGGAGAATGGCATGGTTGGAAGAGAATGAACAGTGGTTGAGTATTGAAAGGTGCCAGGGCTTGAATAGCCTGTAAAACACTTTAAGCAGAGGACATATATGGTTGGGCTTACACTTAGAGAGTCTACCTTGGTGGTTAGGTGGAGGAATCGATAGGAAAATCAGACTGAAGAGAGAGTACTCAAGCAGGTGGCTATCAGCAGACTATATTCAAGAGGTCATGAAGACCTGAAATGAGGTAGTGGCTAAGAGAAAGAGAAAGAGAAACTACTTAAGACATAAGAGGTAGAAATTACAAGCTGATGGTGACCAGCTAAACAGGTGACTGGGACTAGGGAAAGGAATACATTTAGGATTATGTCCAGACTTCTGGTTTAGAAACTTTGTTGGATGACTGGTCCCATGAACACTCACAGGGAATGCAGGAATTAATGGATGAAAAAAGGAATGAATATTTAGCAGTAAAAGGAGTTCAGTTTCAGATATGATTTTTATTTGTGGAATGACTGTATGACAATGCTTAACTCTCCACCATGAAGACTTCAACTCTTATCCCCATTCAGAGCAAAGTGCTTCCTCCCTTATACCAGCAACATGTCTCTGCGTACCTCCATACTTCTAGTTATATCCATTAACATTTATCACAATATATTCTAATAGATTTATGTATCAGTATTTCCTTCTATACTTCCAGTTAATGGAGGTTAAGAGATTATGTCTCACAGTTGGTACTCAGCCTTGGGTGAAAGTGATGGTACAAAATGATAGCCAAGTAACTCTCTTCTTATTTCTCTTCCCATCACTTCTCCAACTAGAATCCTCTAGCTTCAAAAATGGTTTTCTAAAATATCTTTCAAAGGTAACTTTTCCATTTCCATATGGCCCAGTATGCTTCTAGCATATTTCCATATGCTTCCAGTATTTTTTGCCAGTCACTTTGTTTTCTGCCAAGTATCCCATTCACTTCACGGTTGTTACATAGCTACATTTTCTGAGGTACTGGGAAAGATCTATAAGAGTAATGCATCAGTTTCTCTCTCCACACACTTCCTGCATTTTCCTTTGCTATCTCATAGTTACAGCTTCTCCTGGGATTGAAATTACTTGAATGTTTTGGAAAGCATATCAAATTTAACATACCCCAGTGTGGGAATATCTTGGTGCATGAGTTTGAATGTATTTGTTTGTTCACCACGGTATGAATCCTAACCTAGACAAACTGTAACAGGCAGAAAAGTTGTATCACTCATTCTTATTCTTCAAGCTCAAGTTATGGAAGGTGTTTAATATCTTTCCTCAAGAGACAGTCCCTTCAATTTTTATCTAACTAGGTCTGCCCTCTAACAGTTGCTTCCCATTTCCTGAGCCTGTGTGGACATGGACAAAACTAGCAGAAGCCACTCATTGCAGAGTAGCAAGGATGTAAGTGGGCTTTCATCAGGTAGTGACTTCAAACTCAGAGGCTTTTTCCAGGGTCCATTACTTCACATATGCAGTGAATGCTTTCATTCTTATTATACACCTTAATTTATATCCCACTTGGATTCTCTCTCTGTCTCTTTGCTCATTCCATTTATACTGATGACTTGGTCTACCAACAATTAGTTTCTAACTGCCTCTCATGCATATCCCTGCTATTTCACCCTTAATGACAGCTCATGGAACAACCCATCACAGCAGTTGCTTCCAGTTTACTTTAAAACAGAGTTTACCATTCTGTCAATCATTTCCAATCAGTGGTCATTCCTTTTCTACCTCCTACCACACTCTGATTTTTCTGCATTCATAAGGTTCCAGGTATCTTTTTGTTTTTCATCATTAGTTCTAAAGAGAATATGCAGGTGTTCTTTAAGACTCTTCTTTTATTCATTCTTGTACCCTCAGTACTATTATGTGCTTAACACTAGCTGAATGCTTGACAAAACTTGAATGAGTAAAGTGGTTCATCACCAGGTCAGCTCAACTGCTGGGCCAGTCAGGACTAGATAGCAAAATAGGGCTCTTTTCCCTGTCATGTGTCTCAAAGGCTCCAGTTATTTTACTTTTGTTTTAGATGCTTTCCCTCTTTTTCTGTATCTCTGGACACAGTTTTCAAGAACTAAATCCTCCCCCATATGGCAGAAGACTTGTTGCTGCATTTACCCATCTTGACTGGGTTTCTGCTGCCTGACCCAATCTAGATGTATGCTACCATTCCTGCCAACTGGAAACTATCAGAAGTCATAATTCATCAAACTGCCAGACCCTGTTACTGACCTGTTATTTAAACACATTAAATCTGGGCTCATTTTCCTGCCAATTGCGTGATGCCAGAATCTGGTGACCAGCTCCTTGAACACCGTCCTTTTGCTGTCTTACCACAGAAAAGCTATCACTGCTTTGAACTTCGGTTATCTGCTCTCCCTATCATGTCCTGCCTCAGTTTATACCAAATTTTGCTTTTAACAACAGACTGTTATCTTTTAATGTTGAAAATCATATTTTCAGATAGACGTGTGTGACTATGCAGCAATAATCCCAGAAGAAAATTATAGACATTTTGGTAGATATTGTTTTATTTTGCTTTGGAAGCAATGGGTCAGAGTTAAACCTTCTTTTAACTTTTCTATCTCCCTAGCTTACACACACACACACATACCGTACACACTCATCTTATTTCACAGTGTATACAAGAGATGAGTTTAAGTCAATGGATCCCAATTTTGAAGAACATTGTCAGTTTTCAGGGTTAAAACATGGTCTTCCATGGGTAGTGCTGACTTGTAGAAAGATACTTACATGAGCTCTGAAATCTGAATTAAAATCTAACTTTATTATTGGTAAGCCTTATGAAATGTTTATCAGTAAACAATGGGGGCACACACAGCAGGCTGACTTTAAGAGATTCCAGGCCATTCCATTCCATTTTTATTTTGTTTTATTGCATTGTTCTCTACTTGGATATTATTTTCCATAAACCTGAACATAATTATTGGGTCATATTGGGGCTCATTTTTAAATGAAGTATGAATTTAGGTAAATCACCTAACAATAGAGACTTTATTTCCTTACCTGTAAAGTTAGGTAGTAATATGTCTATTGTGGGTGAAGGAAAGGAGACTCCCCGAGAGGCTTTATTAGGGGAAGCTGGGCAAGGAACCCCACGTTGCTGGAGGAAATGCCCAGGTTTACATTATATACCTAATAAACAGGTCACTTCAGCTAATGCTCTCTTCTCTATCGGGTTAACTCTTATTTTTGTTGGGTTAAAAACTTGAGACTAAGAGGGGGCAACAAGTAAGACTGAGGTGTCAGGGCCCAAAGGACTAGCTGCATGCAAATCATTTCGTTTTGTTTGTTTTTCCGTACACTGCGAAATCCAGATGCAGTCACGCTGCTGCCAGAGGGCAAGAGCGATGGAGGCGGCGTGAGCTCTGCCGGCATCGGAGCAGGTGAGAGCAGCTGCAAGTAAGTGGATGCAGAGCCACCTTCCCCTGCCCACCCCCCGAGCACCACAAAACAGCACACCGTCCTCTCCAGCTCCAGTACTGCTGGGTAGAGAAAAGTGCCAAAACACAAAGGCAGGACCTGGCTGGAAAATGAGCAAAGAAAAGGATGCGTTGAGAGAAGGCTAAGGTCTGGGGGAGGTAAAAAGACCTCAGCTGCGCACACCTGCTAGTATTTCTACCACTAGGAATGGGGCCACCTGTGTGGCCCTGCCCAGCGCGCGTCGCGTGACTACCACGCACGGGGTCCTTCTGGATCCGCTGTCCGGCGGCTGCGGCTCCTCTCGGTGCTGCGGCTCTGGGGCCAGGGTTTGGTCCGGGCAGCCCCACTGGCCCTCCACGGCTCTTGGTCTCCAGCGGCAGGCCCGGCGCGACCACCGACGTGGCTGGAGCGCAGGAAGGTAGGTGCCAGGCTGCGGCCATACCAGGTGCACCACCCTGCGCCAGCTGACTCGTGGCCCTTTGGTTTAGTCCCATCTCAGGTCTCTGCGGCCCTGCATTAGGCGGTGAAGAATGTGATTTGTTTTCTAGTGAACATGGCTTTTCTCCTATGTTGGCATCCAGAGTTGTGGTCAACAGGCAGGCCCCATATCTCCTCATTATACCAGTGTTATTTTCACGCACCAGGAGGTTTTGAATGTTACAGTGGGTTAAAATTAAATTTGTGAAATGGCAGTCCACCCTTGAGGTAAATAGAGATATCTGGGACTTTTGTGAACAGGGAGTATGAGCTGTTGTTTGATTTCAGTGGAATCCTGCTTTAGAGAACAAGCGAGGTTGGACACCCAAGAGCCTGAAATTCCTGTTGGCATTTATGGAATGACTGTGCCGTGCCTGGCCCTGTTCGCGGTACTGCCAGGGGATCCAGAGACTTGAATGTTTCTAACAATGCCTTTTCCCAGTGGAGTAAAGGGACTTAGGGGAAAAAAGACCTAGAGGTCTTCTCTTTGCATATAAAAAACATCTAAAATTATGTTACTTTGAAAATATCACACAGTAACTGACTAGTGTATGTTGTAGGAAAAGTGCTTTTGCTTTGAATTTTAGTATAAGCTAGTTTTGTGCAAAGTTCATAAGACAGTGTACTTCCTTTTGATGGTTACGTATTTTTTAATGAATTCTAGCTCTACTGAAAATGGAGTCCATTATGTTATGTTTTTAGAGTCAAACTTCTGGATATATTTATGACAGTAAAAGAAATCTGTATTTGATGGGAATATTGTTCTAGATTGAGTTAACACTAAATGAAAAGTTTCTAGAAATATTGCCAAGCCACACACAGTCAATTATCCAACATTCAATACTAAACAAGCTGCACCATATGGAATTTTAGCCAAATAAATAAATACATCCTGGTTATATGTTAATGTACTGTTTTTGGTTGTCATATTAACAGTAGCTATGTAAGGAAGAAAACCCTCATGAATCAGCCACAATGCAGTATGACCAGTAGCTTGGTTACTGGTCTCAATCTGAAAAGACATATGTTTTATGTCACAAAGATGCCTTGGGTGTGCCAATTAAGCTATGGGCTAGTAGACAAATGTTTATCCCAACTGCAGTTGCTTGTTGGATATATTATCAACTCCAGAACCATTCTAGAAGAGAAACTGTGGCAAACACTATCATCAAAAATTAAATATTTTACTTCTAAGTGTATTATCTGGTTACTATGGAAACTGACAGCCAGGCCTGGGAGCAATTAATTTTTCAGAAACACATTCCCCAGTTTGGTGGTACAAAATCTTCAACAATCATAGGACTAAGTGCCCTAATATTTAGTCACTCATTTAAAATGATCTCTCAAAAATTACTCTTTCATAATATACCTTGTCTAGCCTAGTACTGATAGGCTAGGTATATAACATAACTCAGAACCCAGAAGAGCAAGATATTTCAGTGGGAAAAGAAATTCTTCCTTATCTAGGGATAAACAGAACTTATGCAAATTTAGGAAAAATTAAGCCTTTTGGCCACAAAAAGATGCCCTTTGGTGTTACAGATTACCTCAGAACCGAACTTGAAACAAGAAACAGGAAAATGAGCCATTTTCTTCTAATAAGTTAGTATATTAATTGTTAAAATACTTATCAATAACAGCAATATGAACAGTGATGCAATAATTCATACATGTCTGTGATTTCATATGGGCTACATAACCATGTCAATGTTATGAGATTATGGTGATAATTATCTTCATTTTATAAGTAATAAAACATACTAAAATAATTCAAGGCATTTATTCCGAAGTGTAGCAGTGCTGGACAACTCGTACATAGTAGAATTAAGTATATGTACCATTTCCTATATGGTAGGATACAAGGCTATACGTTGTCTTCTATGAACTCGTGTTAGAAGTGCATGTAAAGAGGGCTTTTCTGTTTGAGGAAAAGACACAAAAGCTATGTTATGCGACACACAATTAAACCAGGAGTATTGGATGAAGCCTAATTGTAACAGTGTCACTGAGATAAATCTAATCTGCTTCCTCTTTCCCTGTCCCTAACTTAAGTGTATTTCTTTGAGAGTGAAGGAAGCACATTTATTAAACACATCTATGTGCCTGGCATGGTTCCTGTCATTTTTACTTATTTAATCTGGAAAAAAAAAACCCTCTAAGGAAAATTAAGTTTTAATTCAAAATATGAAATATGTGCAGGTAGTTTTTACTATTTTCAGATGACTGGTAGTAGAAAGGGGCAAAATAAAAAAGGGAATGAAATGCCATAGTAATTAGCAATAATAAACTTGCATTGGGAGTTTATTAAACATTGAAAAATTTAAAATAACACCTTCCATACAATAAAATTTAATATAACACCTTATGTAAAATAACACATGTACAGTAAAGTATAGATATTAACTGTAACTTTTAGCTTATATTTATTAAAACTGTATATAATAAAATACATTTAATAGGTTTTAGTTGTATATCTAATTTTTGGCATAATTGTTATGAAAACTATTTTGTATTAGGGAAGATATATTTAATGTCATATTTGACTTGCAAAATAAAGGCATAAAGAAATTATTTGTAAAAACATACTTGAGTAAGTTTTCAGTTTTCTCAAAGTATTTCCTTAATCCTATGATTTTTTGATCCTGTGATCAAAAATCCTATGATCCTCTTTTGAAGCATTCTTTTTGAGATGTTTTCTTTTTCAAACATCTAATGCTGAGACATCTTTTTTCATTTAATGCCTTTGGGTTTAATTTTAGTAATTCTCAGCCCAACTTTAATCAAATTTATGATATCCTGTACTTTTGGGATCATTGGAAAGTTTTGTTTGCAAATTATTTGAATGGATTCTTTAGATTGCAAATCAGTCATCCATTAGTTACTGAGTTCTTACTACAATCTATGTGTCTGGCACTGTTCTGGGTTCAGTGATGAAAACACAAAGTCCTTTAACCAGGTGGAAGATATATTTTATTTGGTGAAAACAAGTAAGAAATACATGAATTAATCAGTTGGTAAGATGAACTCAGATAATGATAAATGTATGCAGAAGAATTATGGTAATATAGCGATTGACTAGGGGTAGGTGGGATCACTGCTTTTAGCAGGCAGGGAGTGAGTGGGTGGGGAGGCTGCTATTCAAGAAAGATCTATTGAGCTTACCCTAAAATGGTATGAGAGTCATTTGAGGAGACTGAGAAGAGCATTCTAAATACAGAGACTAGCAAGTACAAAAGCTTTGAATGGGAATATATTTGCTGTGTCTGAGCAGAATAAGGACAAGTGTATGGGGGAGTGCACAGAAGGGGAGGTTTCAGAGTTTACTGTGGAGAAATTAGGGACCTGGTTAGGTAGAATATGATTGCCTATAGTAATGAGTTTGGATTTTCTGCTGATTGAAGTAAAAAATTTTTGGAGGGTTTTTATAAAGAAAAGATATTTTCGAAGGGGTTGCTTTGGCTCATATGCAGGAGGAAAGAATGGAAGTAGGGAAAGTAGAAGACTGTTGTATTAGATTAGGAATGAGTAGAGCAAAATGCAAAACTGCTAACAGGAGAAACAACATAATTTGGTTATATTCAGGGCATATTTGTAAAGTAGAACCAATAGGATACAATAATAGATACATTATACAGAATGAGAGAAAGAGAAAAATCAAGAAATATTCCTATGTTTCTGGGAAGAGAAGCTCACTGCCTGATATTTGCATTTATTGAGGTGAGAAGACTTGGTTATCGATTAACCAAGATTAACCTCATTTTTTTGTTTGGCCAGTGAACTTGAATTTATGTATTAGACCTCCAAGCAGAAATGGTTTGCAAACAGTTGGCTATAAATGAAGAAGGTAAGAACTGTGAATATGCTATCAGTCACCAACGTATAGATAAGATTTAAAAACATGTAGATAATGGGAATAAATGATAAGTAAATGATCTTCAAATGGCTGATACAAATCATTGGGTGAAAAGTTGGTAGAGAACTGTTATCACAGATAGATATGATCTGAACCTGCTAGTCAATTTCAACTGCTTATACAGATAGACATGATGTATCTCTTGATTTGAAATGCATAGCAACTAAAAATAAATGACAGCACTTATGACATGTACCTACCTAAAAATTTAACATAAGTCTCATCATATCTCTAGGTCTAATTATGTTTACAGAAAGCATTGAGATTAAGAGCATGTTAGCACCATGGGGTGGAGTTAACCCAAATAGAAGATGCTAGAAATTCTACAGGAGTAAGGAGTGTTTTCCTCAAGAAGTGAATTTGTGGAAAAGATGAGAGATCTGTTCCATATTAGAAGAAATTTAAAACAATGAAAAAAAATCAATCTGTGAGGTTTATTAGGATATTGATTTAAAGAAAGCAAATGTAAGAAGAAAATTACTGAAATGGAACAATCAGAGACATTTTAACACTGGATATAAGAAAAAAGAAAGAATAATTGTTTTATGCCTATGCCTAAAAAAATTCTGGATTATTTAAAGGAGAAATTATACACATCTGGTTTAAAATGGTTTGGTTGGGATGAGTCACTACATTAGTTAGGTTATAAAAAGTGAGGTTCATGAACTTTTATCTATGTTTAGAAATTCTCTTGGTAAACATGTTTATATATAAAAGAGTAAACACGTAAAATATTAAAAAAACAAAACCACGGAAAAACTAATGAGAGCGTGTAAATAGAAGAGAGGGTTGAAAAGAAAACCTTGATAGAATTCCAGCATTTAAGGACTGGATGGAAGAGAGCCTGCAGAGGACTGTGAAGGGATATTGGGAACTGTCAGATTAATGCTGTCATGATATCTGGAGGGATCATCTGTATCTAGAGGGATTTTTTTTTCCTTTGGAACAAGATGAAGGGAGTAGTAGTCAGGA
This sequence comes from Manis pentadactyla, assembly GCF_030020395.1. NCBI lineage: Eukaryota > Metazoa > Chordata > Mammalia > Pholidota > Manidae > Manis > Manis pentadactyla. The sequence goes on from NC_080025.1 coordinate 124,073,998, forward strand.
ATATAAAATCCTGTTGAAAGTCAAGAAGAGAAGTGAAAGTTTGCCCAAAGATCCAGCAGGATGTTGATAACTTGTGTTATTTTAAGTGTGTTCTAGAAATAAGAACATGAGTGTGGTGGTTTGGAAGAGAATGGGAGATGAGAAAGTGGATTGAAAGCAGTTTCTTTCAGCCTGCATTTGGGTGGGCTGTGAAACGGGAAAGCAGCTGGATTGTGACACATGATCCCATTTTTTTTTTAATTTGAATGGTATCAGGGGATGTTTGCATGCCCACAAAATACTGCAGTAGAATAGGAGGAAAGTGGAGATACAGTGAAGATGGGAATTACAGGGAAGATTTTTTTTTTAGAAGGAAAGAAGGGGATCCTGCATATAAATAAGGCCAGTATCCATAGCAGTAGCAGAAATACTTCTGTGTTCACAGAGCTGAAGGGAAGGCAGTATAGGTTGGTGCAGATTGGGTGGTGGAAATAAGAACACCACTTGCATCTAATGGTGACTATGTTCTTGAAGTATGATTGATCTGTGGACTAGATTTTTTAGGAGAAAAAATGAAAGAGGAAAGAAAGATTTTTTTAGAGGAAAAGAAAAGATTAGTGAAATTGTATCAAAAAATGGAAAGTCAATTTATCTATAACTGTGTGATTGTCTCACAGTGATTTGAAATTGGTGGCTACAAATTTGAAGCAAACTCAATAGTATAGGTTTGATTTTCTCTAGAAATGCTCAGCTGCTTGGTTGTAAACATGGGGTCAGCCTGCAGTTTGGATCAACAGGTTTGTGGGTTTTGCCCACTACCACAGTAATGGAAGAGAGAGGCAAGGGAGTCGGGATGCTCTCAAGGATACGGTTACCACGTGGTGGTGGAATGGTATTCTGAGAGAGGGTGGGCAGCTGGTGGCGTGGGCATACTGGGGTCAGTGAACTGGAAGGACCAGAGATGGCAATCAGAAAGTGGGGTGTGAGACAGCACAATCTGAGGGACAGTGCTCTTCTTGATGAAGATAACTAAACCTAGTAAAGAGGTGACTGGATGAAGGAAGACCCCAAAAGAGCAGTGTTTTGAAATAATCATTCATATGGGTATTGATGTACCCATAAAGAATGACAAAAGTGGTGGTCAAAGAGAAGATACGTTGGTTGAAGATAGTGACATGTTTTCAAAGACCTGAATTTTTTAAAGGAGGGAGAAGGGTTAAAAAAAAGTCTTAAAATAGAAAAACAAAGGGAGAGCAAGAATGCCATGTAACATTTAAAACTTCTTTATATCCTGAGGTAGTTGGAGAAGAAAAAGCAGTTTCTTTCAGCCTGCATTTGAGTGGGTGGCAAGGGAACAATTATGTGTTTAGGGTACAACCAATACACTCATTCTCACTAGGAATAAGAAGATAAAGGCGAAACAAGTGTAGAGATTTTTGAGAATACCAAGCAAGAGAAATAGCTGCATGTAGTTGATGTGGCTTTTGATAAGATAATTTTAAGAAGGAAATGAGAAAATAGTTCTTGATTAGCTGATCAGTTTTGTAGGGTTGTTTCTTTCCATGTGGAAGATGGGAGTAAAGTTTGATTTCTGTATTCTTCATGGAATTAGATTAATGATCTCAACAGAGCATTTTGTTTATCTGAAACATAGAATTTCCTTGTTGTCTGTTAATTCACTTTCTTACTCTCTTTGTTTATCGTGTTTCTTAACGCCGGAACTTGCTTAACTATTGCTTTTATTTGCTCCATTGTCAGCAAGTTTTTATCACAGCAGACATTGTGATAAATACTGATGTCTGTGCTGTTGAAAATAAAGCATCAGTGCTGTGGTTCCACCCCAGGAGAGCTGTGTGATACTCAGTGTATAAAGGGACGAAGTGTCAAGGTAGTGGACCAGTGAAGGTTCTAAGCAGGTGTTTCCTAACCTTTTATTTGGCTCTAATTCCATGTGAAGGGGTTCATATGAAGGTGGGCTTTTGATATAAAAAGTGAAAGCTGTGAATATCTGCATGTTTACTTATACATCACATTTATTCCAAAAGAAAGATGTTTAAGTGACTTCCAACAGCATTTACTATAGAATAGAATAAAAAATTTGTATCTAATAGTACATAGTTATTAAATACGGCTACATGCTTAGGTCCACACTTTAAAACATATAAAATAAAGAATCAAATGCATTTATTCATAATATCCTTACAATAAGCACTGTAATTAGTTTTTACCTCAATGACTATTGCTTGCTCAGAGAACATAAAGTGAAAGCAAAATTAGGTAAAAGCAACAATAATGAAGTTCAAGTGTACATATTTTTCATGGCCTTGATAAATTCTCAGTAAACCCTGATTATTTGTTTAAGAATTGTCTGTTTCTAGTATTTGTATCTTTAATCTGAATGTACACTTTTCCTCTATAGACCAGAAGTGTTTTATTCATATAGCAGTTCAGAGTCAAAAGAAGGTAGATAGTTGACAGATTCATAAAATGCCTTGAAATTCATAATAGAATATATCAATGAATACTTGAAATCACAGACTTTTTAATTTTTGTATTTTACTTAACTGAATTATTTTATTTTGTTTTATTTCCTTAATTCCTGAAACAACTTATGTTCAGAAAGATTGCACAAGTATTTCCTGCATGAATTTAATTCAGTAGATCAATTTTGCTGGATTACTTTAAGGAACACATTTCCAGCTTTGGAACAGACTTGGACAATCATATAGAGGTCAGATGGACTCTTAACACATGAAGTGGAGTTACATACAAATGAAAATTAAAATAGGTTAGTTAAAGTATCTAAACAATGCTTTCTCCAACCACTGAATTAATTTGGATTTGAGATATGGCTTCTGGACAAGGTGTGACCTGTGTCTAATCCCCATGATCTAGATAGCCTGAAATTTTTACCTTAGAATTGGACCAAAACTTAAATATCTGAGTTTCACAAACTCTTTGGATTTGCTAGCCATTTTTGTTAGATAATAGAAGCTGAAAGTTTATCTTGAAACCAATATAGCTATAGTTGGTTTTATTCCTAACTGCCTTACATGTATTTGACCCTTGACATGCAGTAGTTTAGGACTTATTTTGCTAGAGCTACATATGCGTTTTTCTTGTTATTAGAAAGGAATGGCACATTAATGATTAGCTAAATTTTCTCAAGCAGAAGAGCACATCACATCTAACAGTTTCTCCCTAAAATCAAGTCTCTTTTTCTCTCTATCAATTTTAATAGAAGCAGTGGATTCAGTTTATCCTATAACAGAGCTCTTCTTCACCCTTAAAGGCTGACTTTAAACACATTTTTCTTCTTGAATCCTTTCCTAGAATCTTATTACCACATTAACTAAATCGTGCTTATGCCTTTTAAATAGATTGATTATATCCTCTAAGTACATATTTCTTTCTACTCTGTTAATGGGAGTTCAATTCTCTCAAGCTAGTGTCCACACTATATTTTATGTAAGATAATGTTTTGTTTTATGCATATTAGGAATTAAAATATTTTCATTAATATTCTTACTCTCAGTCACATTAAATCATATACTTCTAAAAGCTTATATTATTGCTCCCCCCCCATTTAACCAATAATTCTGGAAGAAAAACATATTTGAGAGTCACTGGTGCAATTTTAGGGAATTATTTTAGGGTGATAGCTGGGGAGACATTTCTAACAATATGTTTGCCTCAGTGGCTCCCTTTGGTTTCACTCACGAATGCGGTCCAGGTACTATCAAGTTTTTCATCAGCATGTCTCTCAGGGTTTCCTTTAACTTAGCTTCTTACCAACTTCCTTAGGGTTTTTCCACAATATCTTATCCCAAATCTCCCGCCTCCAGCACCTGGAAACTTTTATGCAGTATAGATTCTCTTTCCACGACTATGTAAATCTTAAATTAAGGCTCTGGCTTGTCTAAATACTCATTAAAGAGAGCTAAAGCAAAATCAGAACATGCCTTCATGGTATCACTTTCCCCATTTCTCTGATAAGGCTCCTCTGATTACTGAACTCTGAACCATATATATATATATTGTAGTTAAACAACCATAAATTTGGGTACTTCATCAAATTCATTAAGATCATGGCTTATATTCTATAAACTAAAATTTAATGGGAGATATTGGTGCTATGCTTCATAAGACCCACCACGTAAAGAAAGAACAGTATGTTAGAAGTAAACATTACAAAATTTTACTTAGGTTTTTCAGAAATCCCCAAGTGTGTGTGTGTGGGGGGGATTGTGTGTGGGGGGCTATGTACCCCACACACATGTATCTTCTTACTTTTGTGTTTGAAAAATGCTATCTCCCACTCCAATCCAGTTATCATTGGTTTAGGATATTTTATTTTTTTCAAATCATAAGCTTGATTAGGTTAATAAAATGCTCAACAGTCAAAAGGGCAAATTTCTATTTGAAGGAGGGTATTGGAAGAGGATACATACCTGGAAATAATTATGCATTATCCTTTCCTTTTACACACATCAGTTTAGAAGTGAAAATTGCTGTTCTATACTTGGAGATCTAACTAATTTTAATTATTAAAAAGTTTATGCAGAGGTCTCTTGAATATATAAGATAAACTTTGGTTTAACAGTATTAGACTTAAAAATTGCTAATATATAACTAAATGTCTAAAGTCAGCAACTGTCCAGATAACCTGTGGATTATATTTTTCCTCTGTATGATATATAATATAGAATGAGAGGGGGTAAGATGGGAGTTAAGGACTCATTTCAGGAAGACATTTAATTTGGAAAGTTGGGATGTGGGTAGTTTCAGGCAGCCTTCCCTGTAGGGTATTATGAGTGGGGTAAAATGCAGTGTAGATGTTCAGATTTTGTCTTCTTTATAAGTTTTATAATATACTCAAAACTGGATTTGATTGCAAAATTAATTATAATTTTTCTTTAATTTTTTAACATACGAAAACATAAACTGTGAACTCCCTCCAGCACCCCAACATACCCAAATCTCATAGTGTATTTACCCTGGCTGAGGTCTGGAATTAACCACTTGTGCAATTTGCTCTGGCTCCTTTTACTGGTAAATGGAATATAGAAACCACGATCTGGGCACTAGATGTGCCATAGGAGTGACATTATTTATAGGCCCTTTTAGTGGAGAAAACTAGGAAATGTATATATACTAACCGATGCATATACACGCACTTGCATATGTGTGTATATATGTGTGGGTTATCTGCTTATCTGTATATGTATTAATATTCTCTAATAACATGAGTTCATGTTGATGCCTGAGTTAAATCCAGACTAGACATCAGATTTTAATGTCTAGTATTAATTTAATTGCATGTTATATATATATATATCAAGAAATATAGATATATTATTTAAGTGTAATCAATGAGAGAGGAAACATAAAGAAAAACCAGTTTAAAAAATGAATAGGGTAAAATAATGAGAGAATATAAAACTATGAAACTAGTGGTGAGGACATATAAGATTCAGTTCAAATGAAGAAGGGAATAAGGAAAATAGGGAAACAAATGCATTTAAGAATATCCAATTTTATTTATTGTCCATTTTTAATGAAGATTTGATATAATACGTGTGTAAAAGAATATCCATTAATGGAATTAAAATTTAAATATTTCACTAAATCTTCTTTTTTCTCACAAAAATGAACATATAAGAAGCTCAAACATTCATGCAGGTGATTTTTATTAACGATGCAGAGAGCAGCTGGAGCTGTGAGCTACAAAATATATCTTTTGTAAAAAGGAAGAATTGCATGCCAGTTCATGAGAATAATATAACTTTGACAGCTAAGCCTAACAAATCATGTAAATTAAATAAATGTGTAAGTCAATCTCCCATGGAAGGATTTACACCAAGCTTTCATAGAAGAAAAACACCATCTTAAATGAAATTCCTACTTTAAAATCAACACTCATTCATTAAACAAACAAAAAAAGCACTTAGTCAACAAGAAATTAGAGCTTGCTTAACCTCGTAAAATGTATCTAAACTAATGTCTGTCATTCTTACGCAAATATCTGCATGGCTTTCCAAGCATATTTAGAGCAACATCCATAGTATTTAGCACGGTTGCTGTAAGGCCCTGGTTGGCCTGGTCTCCGGATAGCTCTGAAGCCTCATGTCTGACCTTTCATGGTCTTGTTCACATATTGTGGACTTTCCCCACCCCCCACAAAAAATGGTTATCACACTTTCTTCTGAGATTTTACACCTGATCTCTCTTCAGGTTAGAAAGCTCATGCTCAGATAGTCATATGGCCATACTTTGACTATGCTTAATTCTTTGCTCAAATATCATCTTCCTCCAGGTCTTCCCTGACAAGCCAATCCAAAAAAATTATCCCTACTTTCCTAAGACTCTCTCCTTACACTGTTCATTTTGCTCTGTAGTATTTTTTACTATTAAAAATCATAGTGTGCATTTAGCTTTTTATTTTATTTTGTGTTCCTTCTATTGGAATATAAATTCTGTAAACTCAGGTGCATTTTCTGTTTCATTCATTATTCAATACTGAGTCCCTAATACTTAGAAAATGCCTGGGGACTTAAGACACTAAAAATAAAACAAAATAAACGCACCAAAAACAGCTTCTCTTCAACAAGATATGGAGAAAGAAAGGTTTCCTCAGATGAATATGTGATACGGAATAGTAACTTGGGCTAATCTTAATTGAAGAGCTACATCAAGTGTCTGGATTGTAATTAAATAATGAAATCCCCTTGTACATTCATTCTGCTTCATTTGGCAGTGCTGTATTTTTTAAGTTCCTCCAAGTTGAAACTTTTACCGATTTAGAAACCATCTTAGCTCATGAGGAGGTTCAGTTATTTGTGGTGACAGCCAGCCTCTCTAATTCCATTCCCTCTATTACCAGACCCTGAGTTGAGCATACATTGTCTTTCACCAGAATCAATATCTTATCTATTCAGCTCCCTGAAATGAGCTTTCATTATCCAGGTAGTTTTAGATAGATGACTTGCAACTTTTATTACTTTACTATTGCCTGCTAGGATATATTGGGAGCTTTGTATCACTGGTAAAGGCATGCATCAGCCTGGGTCACCTTGAGATTAAAAAATCAATGGGAAGGAAAATAACACTTTAGTACTTCTGAGTTTAGCACTCATTATCAAGCAACATAGTACATAACTGGTGACCAAAAAAACACATGGCAACCTCCCTGAGGCACAGTCCTGAGGTGTCATGCTGTGTACTACATTGTGAGAACTCTTACTGGGTTTAATTCAGTTATGAAAACCTTTGTAGTGCTTATGCATCCTTGAAGTTTCTGTGGAGTCTTGATGGTCAGTTCTACATTTGAACTAAATTATGGAGACTTCTATGAATGTTTAAAATTATGAGTCTAAATTTAGAAAATCTTTACCAAAATCCTTAGTATAAACTTACCTGAATAGTTATATTAATTACCCAGAAGAGACAAATTGAAAAAGACAGAAAGTAGCATTTGGCTAGCCCTAGAGGTGAGAACACTAATTCAATGGAAATCTCTGTAAATTTATAAACAAAAAGTAATCATTGAACTGTGCAGTGTAAAGTACAGTTACATACATTTTATTTTATGTAAATTATATTTCAATTCAGCTATTTAAAAATTAAATGGTTTGATTGAAGGATCATGTGTAAAATGAAAAAGTAAATTTTATCAAGATTGTAAAATATTCTTCAGAAAATTGAACACTAGGGTGGATATATTTAGAATCTGGTTAGTTTCTGACCTCTTGAGGGAAAGCTGTTACTGGAAGAGAAAACAGAGAAATGCCCAGCATCCTTCCAGTCACCCTTACGTCCAAAATAAGAAGGCAGAAAGAAAAGCACATCCCAGGAAGAATTGTGAATGTTAGTGACACCCTCAAAGTCTGAGGAGTCAGAGGTGATTGTTTTCATGATCTCTCTATTCAGTCCATCTGTATGGTCTTTTCAAAGCATAGATAATCTTTAGTGAGTGATGGATTATTCTAAACTTAAATAGTGATACCCCATTTAGAACCATTTTGCCAGATGTGTTTCTAGAAAAGAAGAATGTAAATTCTGGTACGTGGATGTCACTATTAATGTGGAAGATTCATTCTCTTCAATCTCTCTCAGTGAAGAGTATTGATGTATTACATTTTATCAAGTGAAGGGAACCAATATTTATTTACAGTTTTGTACCAGGGCTTGATAATTCTCTTGCTGTTTTCATATTATACTCTTCTGAGGCTTTGGGCATCTCTTTTAATTTTATGGGGCATCACAATAGTTCATATTGATTTCATTATGCTAATTGTACCTGGTGTTCAACAAGTTTTCTAGATACCCGAGTAAGTTACATGCATTGGAAATAAACACCTGAAAGAATACAGGCCTGCTGCATCAATGAGAATTTACTTTCTGAAATAAAGGACACAAGGTACTCCTCATACATCCCATCACTAGGACAGAGTCATAGGACTTAGTGGGTCTTTCACACTCGGAACTACTGATACAGTGCAAACTGACCTACTGCTTGGGTCAAATGACTCTTAAATTCAGTGGTGTCAGACAGATCCAGGTTAAAGTTGTTGCATGTAGAGGAGGCCCTTAGCAACAGGAGAGATGAGAGAACTCCTCTTACGGATATTAGCCAGCATTTGCTCTTAGCCACTCCAGTGCTTGAGCAATGGATTCCTGAAGAGGTTCCCTTTCCAGTATCAAATCTGGCTCCTGCCACTGCTTAATGTTTCACCTGCCAATGTTGGAAATGAGTATGGAGCACTCAGCAGGGCAGAGTCAACTGATGGGACCAGTCATCCACTGGGTCCTAGATTGAGTACACTGATGACATCCTAGATTGAGTACATCAATTCTGTCCAAACTGGGGACAGTAGTAGTCTATCTTTATTGGCATTGGCTCCTATTCCAGATACTGGTTTACTTTTCCTACCCCAATGCCTTTGCAGTATTACCTCCATCTGAGGGCTTACAAAATATCAGATTTATACCATGACACATTGTATAATCTTTAAACCAAAGTACCCATTTTCTGATTGTGAATACATGAATGTTCTTATTATTTAAATTCTCTGTATATCATACACTCACTTGTATGTATAACATATTTGTGTATATGTAATATGGATGAACAATACATTTCAATATAAAAACCAAAATGGATAAAGCTATGTTTGTATGAGCATGTATACATTCATTCATTCTTTTTCATTCATTCATTTTGCAAATGTACTAATCCCTTATAAACTATTCTGTGTTAAGCCCTGGAAGCACAAAGATGAATAAGCATAGTCTGTGCATTTGAGGAGTCTCCAGTCTAATGGACATATATTCTAAAATGAGAATATAACATAACAGTGCTATTACATGAATATTTAGTAGATATTTATGGTTACAGTGTAGTGAATAATGATTCCAGGGAGAGGTAAGTCAAGGAAAACTTGAGGAAAATATAGTTTTGTTAGCATTGACTTTCCAAGTGGAAATGATGTTCAAGGGAAATAATAACATGCAGAATCAAGAGGTGTTAGAAGCAATGGTAGGTTCAGAGAATGATACGACTTCTTGTTGCTAGAACCAGAGTAGGATTTGTAGAAGATAAAGCATGAAAGGTAATTTAGATTCAGAGTTTAATAGGCTATGAAGGCAGTGTCACCAAGTTTGAATTTTATCCCAGAGACGACGTGGTGCCACTGAAAGCTTTTAAGCTGGGAAGTTATAGAATACAATCTATATTTTAGAAACATCAGTCTGCCAGCAGTGGAGATAATGCATTAAAGGGATATGAGATTAAGTTTTTGGTAGTCACTTGAGAGGATATTGACACAGACTTGTTGAAGGAAAAGTTGCTTTTAAGAGAGTTAGAAGTTAGGTTTTATAAAAATTGGTACAGAATTACCAGCAATAAAAAATGCTGTTAAGCACCAGCAATAAAATATGCTGTGTGTCCTTATATAAATTATTTTCTGAGATATTTTAACATTTCTCCCAAATGAATATAAGTTCCTTGAAATTAGAAATTGTATTGTAGTAGTCTTTTTATTCTGTATGTAATAGGGACAGTAGAAATTACAAGAACATGTATATCAAATTTGATTTAAAAAAATTTTACAAGATGCTGCTGGAATACTTATTCCAGCCGAGAGATGATATCACAGAACATATTTTTCCTTCTATTCAAGAAACTAGCCAGGTGAAAAAGGGAATAAGATGATTCCAGGCAGAGGAAAGTTCCAGAGGTGTTCAAGAATATGATACATTTGAGAAACTTGAATATATTTAACATGATTTTGAAACACGAAGCACATTTGGTGTTAAGAGAATGAAGGGGTACATTTCAAAAGGGGTTTGTATGCCATGATGAGTTTGCATTTTATCCTAAGAGTAATAAAGAACCATTAAAGAGAGAATGACATCATTTGGTATTTGAAAAAAAGATTATTCTGACAGAAAACAGATTTATTGATGAAACCACAATGGAGAGAAAGAGGGAGATGGAGACCAGTTCAATATTGTAGTAATAACCCAGAGCAAGACATAATGAGAATCTGAAATAAAGACGTCAGTGCCAAAGGAGAGAGATTTATTGAGAAGGAAGAGCAAAAGTATCTTGATGAAGATGGACATTGACAGAGGGATGGGAAGGCTTTAAGAGTATCTTAGGCTTATCACCTGGGAGAATGGATAACGGTAGTTGTGCCACGATTAAAAAAAACAAAAAAATAAGAGGACAAAAATCTCAGCATGTTTTCCTTTTGTATATTTGTGTTTATATGTGTGTGTTGAAAGGAAGGTCAGATGTTAAAGATGTTGAATTCAGTTTGCTATCTGTTGAACATAGGACATTGCTGAGATACTACACTTGTAAGTCCAGATACCTTCAGTAACTGTTTAGCAGTCTTCTGTTCCCCAGACATGAAATGATCCTTAATATCTTTTCTTCAGTATAACAATTCACATCAGAATTACTGAATTTTTTGCATCAAAATTTCATCTGCATTTATATGTGTTTTTTCTAAAATTGAAAAATGAACTGTAAATCTAAGATCCCAATTTTTAAAGAATCCCAAACAATTTCTATAATATTTCTTGTGATACACTGCAAAATAGTTTTCTTGGTGTTTTCATAGAATAATGGCTAATGAGGGATTTTATCCATGGATGTGCAGTTTATAGAGGTGATCTGTTTTAGGAACTTGAGTCTAGAATATGGGAAGGAGGTTCTGTGGTTCAGTGGACTGAGTTGTTGGTTTCTGAACAACAGATTGAGGCAATGCCAGATTTGAGGGCATTGTCTGCTTTGTGGACAGAATCTTCTGTTAGTCTCTCTGCAGACACTTCAGAAATTTCACAGAGACCATCTGTAATGTATATTCATCAGACTTTCCTGTTTGCTGGGAATCCTAGTAATCTTCGTATTGCTAAAACCAAGGGATATTTCTCAGGTTTATTAAGACCTTAGTGAAATCACAATTTGATTCTGTTAAATCTTCTCACTGATCTGATTTCATGGTTCAGCTTGGAGGGTTTTATGAAATATGATCTTATGGAGCAAAAGTTTATTAGCATTTCAGAGAAACGTATGGAAGATGTTTCTTATGGGCCCAAATACATTTTGAAATACTCAGCTAGCATCATAAACAAACATTTTGTATACATTTCTAGACTTAATGACTATAATTGTAATGATGGCACTCAAATGTTGAATATTACTGATTGTATGTTTCAGTAAGAGTGAAACTTCAGAGAACCACCAATAATATTATTTGATTATTAAAAGACAATTTGAAATGATTTGCATTGTAGGTGCCTGCTAAACACTGGAGGAAGGCAGGCAGCAGATAAACAGCCTAGAAGGAAGGAAAGAAAGAAAATGGTTGGCAGGCAATCCTCTCTTCCTCTTCCCTCTCTCCTCCTTCCTTCCTTTCTTGACAAGGAGTCTGGCCAAGGATAAGGACACCTGTAGAGGATCATAGCTTCTCTGGGATGTAACAGATGATAAGAGACTAGTGTTTGGAGTACATGGATTACCTCCCTGCCTCTGTACCCCCTTTCAGAAAGGTTAACATAGTGACATCAGCTTTGAGTATGAAACCTTTCTAATATGCTACACAATAAGGATGGCTGCTAATTAACTGTTAAAACCTGAAACTAGACGATTTAAGGGACACCAGCAGACCAATATACAGTGAAGAACAATAGCAATTGAAATGAAAACTCACCACCACAGTTGTTCAGTCTGTGAGCAAACAACTCTTCACTGTGAATCACCAGGCTCAGCAGAGCAGGCTCAAGGGAAAAACGAGCAGTGGGGGAGACGAGCAGTGGGGGGAGACAGCTCAAACTCCAAGCTGCACAGCTCTCCACCGCAAGTGGCTCTTGGTTGTAGCAAGCAAAGTCTAGGCTTGAGATTTGTTTGTTTTCCTCTCCTTTAGCAGGCAGTCAGCCTGTTTATGGTGAGATCACAGTACCTAAATCAGGTCCACACACACAGCTCAGTGGTGAGCTCAAGGCTTTGTACACAAATTTAGGAGCTCTCTTTTTCCACCTTCCTTTCCTCAGGATTCATCACATCCTGTGGTTCCTAGGACCCCTGTTTCCTGATTCCCTGGCTGAAAGTGTGGTGTTTTCACCTCCCTGTATTGTCACACATTTCCTTTAAGTGGGTCTGCTTTGGGGGCCAAGCAGAGAGAGAGATAACACAAACTGTAGATCATAGGGACGTTCAATTCCTTGTTCCTCCGGCCAAATGGAAGGATTTTCTCTCATAATTTGAGGTACTTTTTGACCTCTGCTAATCTCAGAGCAAAGCCTCATTACTGTAACCTACTAAGGACAGGAAGATAAACACACAAAAAAGGAGAATTACTCCCACAGTCTCCCTTTCTGGACCTCTGTCAAGAAAGATAAGATTTCTCTTGAAGACTTTTCATCTGTGCTCGCTGCACAGTTTTGAGCCAGTGTCTACTGTCTAAGCCTGAAAGTATGGAACAAGAACAACAAAAAAGATATCATCACCATATTAGCCATTATTTGGGTTTTGATTTCCCTTCCAATTCACCTCCCATTGTGTGTTTTTCAGAATCTAAGCAGATAGCTTTTTTCTTTCCCAGAGTTTTTAGTTTTATCAGTGGAAGATTTAGAACTAAAATAGAATGATTATTCCATTTGAGCCATTTCTCTGGATGTAGAATTTTAGGTTGACGGTTAATGTGTGTGTATTTTAGTGTTTAACGTTATAAGTCATTGCTCTGTGTTTTCAGGTTCATGTGGTTTCTGATGAAAAAATCTGAGGGCATAACTTTGTTTCTATGTAATGTGTTATTTTCTCTGGCTACAGTGAAGATTTTTCTCTTTATATTCTATATTCAACATTTTGAATATGATATGCCAAGGTGTTATTATTTATCAGTTTAAAATACTGTATTTTAGAACATTTTTAAGGCTACATAAAAATTGTAAGGGTAGATAATATAGAGTTTTCATATATCCCACACTTATTTTTCTTTAATATTAGTAAATTACATTATATGGTGATATGTTGTTGCAGTTAATAAACATTAATTTATCATTAACTAAGGTGTATACTTTATTCAGATTTCTTATTTTGTACATAAGGTCCTTTTTCTCTTAAAAGGATCCCATGGTTAAATTTACTTGTCTCAGACTTCTCTTTGGTAGACTGAATATTTGAATTTCTGATCTACATCATTTTTCTTCTTCCCAAAGAACTTCTTTTACCATTTCTTTGCAGGTCAGGTCTGCTGGTCATAAATTTGTTGTTTCTGTTTCTCTGAGAAAGTCTTTATGCCACCTTCATTTTAAAAGGATAATTTCAACAAAAATGGAATTCTAAGTTAGGGCTGATTTTTTTCAGTACTTCAAATACTTTATTCTCTTCTGGTTTATATATATTTCTGATGAGAAGTCTGTTATATATCTTATGCTTTTTCTTTTATAATAATTTGTTATATTTCCTTATCTGGCTTCTCTCATAATTTTCTGTTTCTCTTTGGTTTTCTGCAGTTTGAATGTAATATACCTGAGTGTAGGGTTTTATTTTTTTGCTTGTTTGTTTTTATAATCCTTACTGGTATTCTCTGAACTTTCTTAATCTGTGGTTTGTTCTCTGTGTCATTAATCTTGGAAAGTCTTGGCCACTATCACTTCATGTATTTCTCCTCCATTCCATTCTTCTGGTGTTCCAATTTCACTTATGTTATACCTTTTGAAAGTCCCCTATATTTCTTAGATGTTCCCTTTTGGTGTGCATGTATGTGTGTGTATTTCTCTTTGCATTTCAGTTTGAGAAGTTTCTACTGACTCACCTTCAAGCTTGTAGATTCTTTGCTTAGCTATATCCAATGTACTGATGAGCTCTTCAAAGGCTTTCTTCATTTGTCTGTTTTTTTTCTACCATTTTATTTTATTCTTTCTTAGAGTTTCTAAGAGTTTCTTAGGGTGTCTCTCTGCTTATAGTACCCATCTGTTCTTATATGTTGTTTAACTTTTTTCCCATTGTAGCCCATAACATATTAGTAACAGTTACTTTAAATTTCCAGCATTCTGTGTGTAATATCTGAGTCTGACTTTAATGTTTGCTTTGTATCTTTAGACCCCATTTGTACTTGCCTTTTGTCACACCTTGCAACTTTTAATTGAAAGTCAGATATATAGTAGCAGGTAATGTTAATATGATAGAAACTTGATATATTTAGTGTTTGTTCCAGGTGTAGATACTAGAGGCTTCAAATTCATCTAGAGGCTTTGTTTTTGTCTCATCTCTTATGGTTGGGCCTTCTTAAGTGTGGGGGAAGGGAAACATTCTATCATACTACCATATATTGTGATTAAATCTCAGTCTTTTAGTGAGCAAATGACTGGGGCCATGACCTTCACAAACATTTCCCAATGGAATACCTTCCCCTTTGTTCACAGACCTTAGGTGAGGCAAGAATGCTGACAGGAGCTGGAGTGAGATGATGTCTTTCCAGTTGGATAAACCTCTGATGAAAATCTTTTTTCCTGGAGAGTGGGCCTTTGTTCTGAGATGTACTTCACAAATGATCTCTCTTTTATTCCTGCTGCCAGATCCACATGGGCATCTTTCTTAAATTCTTACCTTCAGAACCTAATGAGAATCTGGGGGGTAAAAACCCATGGAAATTTTTACCTAAGTTTACCCCTACGAACATGGCCCTCAGAGATTTCTGATTTCCACACTAGTATAACTCAGCCTAGCACAGTTCTTCAGAACTACCATTGAACTCTTCTCACCAGTTTATGACTGCAGCAGCCGTTTCTCCAGGTAAGTATATCTCAACTGTGACTCTCATGATTTGTCCATCTTTTCAGGTATCAGGATGACAGTTTGTCCTGCAGCCTTAGTTCTCTGATGTATCCAAGAAAAGTTACTGATTTTCAGTTACTTGAGCATTTTCTTGTTGCAAGAATGGGAGTGACAACTTTCAAGTTGTCCTAATATCAGAGCTGAAACCATGACTGCAAATGTTACTTTATTGGTATCATTGTTTTTCATGTTCTCTGAGCTTTTTGGATCTGTGTTGGTGTCTGTTACTAAGTTAAAAGACTGTATAAGCTATTTCTTATAATATTTTATCAACCACATTCTTTCTGTCTCCACCTGGGATTTCAATTGCACGTATGTTAGACCATCTGATATTATTTTAGAACTCTTGGATGCTCTGTGCTTTCCTTTTTTTTCCTAATTCCTGTTGGCTGGGCTCTCAGTTAGGGAGAATGCTTTGCCTCAGATGGGGTCTGTCCCTCCGCTCTTGCAACTCTCCCAGCATTTCCCACTGTTAACTTGTCCCAAGACACACTTGCTAGGCCAGCCAGGGGAGCATTCTCCACTGCTTCCATGAATTCTTGGTCTTAGACACTGTCCTTCTGTGTTTCGGGGGAACCTTCCTGCTGATCATGTTTGGACCCAGAATATATTCCTGCCTCTCCTGAGGGGAGTTTCCTATTACTCCATCTGCAATGGTTTTTCTCCAGTGTCCTAAGGGTGGAGGTTTTTGTTGCCCTTCCTCCCACAGATTGAAGCTTCAGTTCTGTAGTGGAGGTAAGGAGAGGCTCTGGGTAGAGTTCTCTGTCCCTCCTGTATGGACTTCTCCTCCCTATGAGGCATGTGTCAAGAGAGAGACTTTCTCAGCATGCTCACCAGTCTCCTGTGCTCTTCTTTGTTGTCTTTTCCTTCTTTTCCTCCCCCCACCTCTTTGTCCTCCTCCCCCTATTCCCTCATTTTCCTCCTTTCTGTGGTTGTATAAATGGGGGTAGTGCACAAGAGGATATGGAGTCTCCCTATTGCTCTGACCCCCACCCCAACAGCAGGTACTCCACACTCGGCCGCCACTAGCTCATTAAGGCCTAGGTGAGTCCGTCTGCCCCAGGGAAGCTGGTGCTTGTGTGGCATCTTTCCCTGCTGAGTCCCTCTCTCATTAGATTTCTGGGGAGTTGACCACCCTGGGACTTGAGCTCTCTGAGGAGCTCAGGAGGACTCGTGAACTTGCAGTCTGCCTGAATTTTGGTGCTGTTGTAAGGCTAGGATAATGTTCTTTCCAGTCCTCGACATCCTGAATGGAATCCAAAAGTTGATCATTTTTAATGATTTAATCTAATTTATTGAATCTGAATTGTCTTAAGAGCCTACTGATTATTCATTTTAATGGTATTTTTTTTTAAGTTAAAAAAATCTCCAGAACATTTATGGAATTAAATATTTTCTTTTGTTGTGAAGCTGAGCTAAAAACATTTTTAAAAGCAAAGCCCAAGGAGAGGAGAAAGACAAGAGGAGTTTTGTGTTCACATGAGATTTACAAACAGTTGGCAACTAAATGAGGCAGAGATAGAGAAAGAATTACCTTTAATCTAAGGGTTTCCCTTTCAGTTGTATTCTAAGTCCCATGATGAATGGTATGGCAGTTTCTCTATTACCAAAATCTAGTTTACAGTCTCACATATCACAGTTTGCCTTGTTGTCATGAGACACTACTTAAATAACTCTCATATTTGTTCTTGGACTTCCACATAGATCATTTTCCTTTGTCTTTCAAGATGCTTTAGCTACTAAAATTACTTTCTGTGTGAGTTAAAAGCCCAATTCATAACCTCCTTTGCTTTCAATGCTGATTAAACTGAGTATACTATCTTCCCTGTTCAATTATTGGAACTTTTTTTGCCCCATGGCACTTTGCTTTAGAAAATCTAGTTTCTTTTGCTTTATCACATCAAATAACTTTAATTCAAGCTGATCCAATATCTTATATATTCATTTTAACCTTCGTTATGCTTGCATTACAACTACTTTTCCACATGTGTTTTTATTGAATAAAAATCCAGGAAATTTATTAAATACTTAATACATATTGGCTGATTTAGCAATCCATGATTGGTCCTCAGCTTTCATTAGCTTCCTTTTGAATACTTACCTCTTGTTTTATAGCTGTCTTTTCTTTAAATTGACTTATCAGTCTAAATATACAATTATAACTGAGCATCTTAGCTTTTTCCTTTTCCCCCAAAAAATCAACTGGTATGGTGATTTGCTCAGAAGTCAATTTATGGATGTTTAATTTCATCTTGCTTTTACATATGTGATGAGAAACTTCCTCTCCCATTCTTTTCATAGAGAAAGGTTGACTCACCATGAGGGAACTGATATTTTTCTCTTTGCTTTCCTGAAAATACATAGGCCTTGTGTTTTTTAATTTCAAGGGCTTCCTTAGCACTAGCAAAAAAAAATAAATTCTAATATGAACAGCCCCTTACTGATGGGTCAAATATTTATATTTTACATAAGCAAATTAAGCTTCATTTTATTAATTATAAAGGAATAGAGGAAAGGGTCATATTCAAAGAGGAGAAATTATGAGAAGAAAAAAATGTCAGACTTAGGAATTCAAATGCTTTAGATCGAACCTGACATCTCAGGTCCACTTGGTTTTGCCTTCTGTTGTTTGCAGTGCCTGAAGCACTGAAGCTGCTACTTAGGGGAAGGATTATTTTTGTATTGACTTGAAGGCTTATACCTGTACTGAGGTCAAGAATGACCTTCCAGGGAAGACAGACCCTCTGTTCATAACCCAGTAACTCCTATAACAAATTCAATGACCTCTGGACACATAATATGGGATAAGGACCTCAGGTATGTATATTCTAGGGGATAGATAAGGTGTGTTTGTACACACTGAATCTAACTCAGAGGAAATAATGTCTCCATAACAAAATTATATGAGGAATCTATAAAATGGACAAGTGAACAGGATACAATACCTTTCTGATATAGAAAGGAATGGGTAAAATTGCATTCTATATATGATTATTATTGAGGTTCTTTTTAAAATCGTTTAAAAAATCAGTGATAAAAAAATCAGATTGAATTTAGGTGGCCTTGATTCATTATCATTCCATTATTTTAACTGCAAAATGTACTAAATTTTGCTATATGTTTTTCATATAAAAAATTGCAGTATTTTAGAATTTCAGAATTTTTTGAATTTAAAGTATTAATTCTTTATCTGATTAAGTATATCTATATTCTCAAAAACTTGCCAGTATGACACATTCCTTAGAAAATCCACATTGTTGAATTCTGTCCCCTGTATATTTCATTCAGTCTTCTTCTATTTCAGTTTTCTAACATTTTAGCAGATTTTATATAATACAATGCAACATATTTTCTTATCTATATATATGATT
This sequence comes from Manis pentadactyla, assembly GCF_030020395.1. Taxonomy (NCBI): domain Eukaryota; kingdom Metazoa; phylum Chordata; class Mammalia; order Pholidota; family Manidae; genus Manis; species Manis pentadactyla. The sequence goes on from NC_080025.1 coordinate 124,092,697, forward strand.
TTCTATATGTAGCATGTATTGTCCATATTGTGTTTCTTTCACTAAAGTTGCAATTCATTTTTTCAATTTCATACATGATTATTAGTAGAGAGCAAACAACTCTGAAATTATATTTTCAGTGGTACTACTATTTTGTTATGGTTTTTTTTAAAATTGAAATACTGTTGATACACAATCTTATATTGGTTTCAGATGTACTACACAGTGGTTCATCAGTTACCCATATTATCAGATCCTCAGCTCTTCTAGTGAGGTTGCTATCTATCAATGTAGAAAGATGTTACAGAGTTATTGACTATATTTTCCATACTGTACCACTAATTTATATACTGTGATTGTGTGTGGTTTTATTTTCTATTCACAAGTGAAAACATTCCAGGTATCTTAAGAATGGTAATTTATATCCTTCAATATAAAACTAAAATGTCTGTTAAATTGAAATATCCATTTCCATTACTCTCTGAAAGACATATTATATGCAAAATGAATGTTACAGTTGATCTCACTATAATTTTCTTTGAACAAATACTTAATGCTTAGCTTGTGTTAAAAATTCTATATTCCACAGACAATGATCTCAAATAGTTTAACAATATATACATTACCATTGTCAGTCTAGAAAAACATTTTAGATAAGTGATAAAATTATATAGCTGTGTGTGTGTATCACACATATATTTAAACACATATGTATGTACACTTATATATCATGCATTCTTACAAAAAATCAATTAAAAACTGAATATATAAATCATCTCAAAATGCTGGAAATGTTTCATTTTTAAAAATATGACTTAAATTACCCTAAAATTATATATATATACACCAGTTCTGAAACAGTAGCAGTTATGAATAAATAAAAATATTTCAAACATGCATTATTGGTCTCTAAAATTAGAACTTCATGAAGATCTTTTCTTAATTCTATGTGTTTTTAATTGATGAACACTTGGATTACAATGACCTATTGTTTACAAAATAATTTAGATTTATTTTATCATGCAGTCTCTTGCAAATTCTATTATTACCATGTATTACTTAGCAACATTCTTTTTGTTACTTGTTTTGATTACTTACTGACTGCCTTAATTTTGAGAAAAATTCGTGGTGATAGGAATTTAAGTTTATGGTGCAAAGTAATTGTCTATTTATCTAAGAAGTTAATGAGATCCTGAATCTACAGTATTCTTTCAGCTTACACATTCATTACAAATATCTAAACAGAATCCTTTCATTAATTAGGTAAAGTGAATCAAGTAGAGCAGATTACATGGTGAAGTTAAAGGATGTGTATATTCAATTTTTGATTCAGTAATTAGCTGTGTCATTCCAGCTGTACATGAAATAGCACTTGCCACAAATTTATTTTCTATACAAAGCCTTTGATAGGTTGGCCTTTTCTTTTGGATATCCTGAATGTGTAGCCTGTGTCTCAGGAATATTTATAAAACCCTCCAATTCTTGATCAGGAAGTGACCTTCACTAAGAGATTTACTGAGGTTATAGAGAAGAGTATCATGTGAACATAAATCTTTGTAAGTGTCTTTAACATATCTTAAAACCAGGGGCCAGAATAAAGAAAACAAATAAACCTCGTGTCTTCTGAGAGAAAACAAACGTAGGTCCATTCTTGCCAAAGTACTGTAGTAATTACCTGTCTAGAAAAGGTCTTGCTCTACCTTCTTTAGAAGTAAAGTATAATTTAGATCAAACAATGACAAAAATTAATTGGGTTTTAAGAAGGAGAGAATTCCTAAGGTGTAATGAAACTGCCCATCTCCATTTTCTACAGCTGAAAAACAGGGCATATTTTAAAGGTGAATCATTCTGACTTTATTAACTCTGATGTTTTGCATGTAAGCCTAGCACTCACACATTAGCACCCATTTAAAAAAACTACAAATTATCATATTATATGTCAGACTTAGAGTATATATTCGGAAGGGAAAAAATAGCCAGTATTTTGTTTCTAGAAGGATAGGTAGAAGAATGATTTGGGTATTGATCTTACTTTTATGAATTCAGTGGAATCCTTTAGTAAGGCTTTATGGGGAAGGTAATAAGACAAGCTATGCTCAGTATGATACTGGCACACACATCTTGCATCCAGCAATCTAATTTAAATTAGTCTGTTCATGCCATGGCATTATGTCATTCTAATTTCAGTGCCACAGATGTTACTTTGTATTGTAGTACCATGCATGGATCTTTTCTTTAAAGTTCCCATATAAAGTCATGAGGCTTTGTGTGTGTGGTGTATGTGTGTTTCTCCATTTTTTCAATGGAGTACAGGAATTCATATTTCTCTGTGACACAATTATAGATTCCTAGAACTGCTGCCAGAGGAATATATTTCACTGGCTGTTTAAGTGATCAGCTTGTAAGAGACCAGAATATAAATTCATCCTACCTTTGCCACTACCTAATTCAATGCCTTCATGATTTTTATTTGTCTTGCTTTATACCCATACTATGGTCTGAAAGTGTTTCCCCAACCCAATTCAAATGTTAAAATCCTAACTCTCAAAGGCTATGATATGGGGCTTTTAGGAGGTGCTAAATCACGAGTGTGGAATTTTATGAATGGAATGAATGACTTTTAAAAGAGGCTCCAGAGAGATCTCTAGCTCCTGGTACCACATGACACCACAGTGAGAAGTCTAGGACCTGAAAGAGGGCTCTCACCCAACCATGCTGGCAGGCAACCTGATCTCAGAATTCTGTCCTCCAAAATCTTGAGCAACAAGTTTCTGTTCTTTGTAAGTTGCCCACTCTGTTGTATTTTGTTGTAGCAGCCCAATTGGACTAAGACAATCTATTTATGCAAGTACAGATAGTCAGTCTGACATTCTAACAATCTTACATCTATTTACTAGATGTGTCGGGTAGGCTAGGACACTGAAGACATGCCAAATTGTATGTTTAATAAAAAAGGAATTCCATGTAACAAAATCTAATGAATTGAATCCCTCAATTCTACCTCTATTAAAAAGCCTAAGTAACAGATTCTTCACCAGGCTCTTTTCAGAGAGGGAATTCCTTTTGAATCTAGAGGCAAATTGTTTTTGCTTTGGAATAAAACTAGGTGGAAGGGCATAATCTAACAGGTTTTGATGACTGATTATAATCATGTTCAGCTTCTACATTGGTGCATAGACTTGGGTAAGAAACTTCAAAGGAAAGACTGAAAAGAAATGGTAATACTTAATTATGATTTACAGCTGCATGGCCTTTCATATTTATTTCAGTTCTCAATAGCAAACACTATAAATCTCAGAGAGAATGGCTGTTTAGCCACAGGATAATTAAATCACTGATTAGCTGGGACCCTGACTAGGGAAGGTCATGGACTTCCACAGTGGAGCTCTTCTGCTACATTGTCCTGTTTCTGTGGCAGGCAGGAATGGATATAAGCCTGTAAGACTTTGATGAAAGAAACCAGACTTATTTCTAATAATGAGGTAATATCCTGGTCCCCTCTACCAGACTTAAAACTGTTGCCAATGCACAACATATTTTCAGAATATTTGAGTTTCTAAAATTACTAAATTTACATAACTTTACTAGTATGCCATTTCTGTGTTTCTATCCATTCATCCATTTTGGGGGTTTTAACTATACAACAACATATGTTCAGATAAAAATAATCCAATGAGGCTTGAATGACTTTAATAATGAGCTGTGACCTAATTTATCATTATCTGATGTAAAGAAAATATCCCACAACCTTACCACATAAAATATTAAACAATCCAGATATGATATAGAAGTTTTAAGTTTTTAAAGTATTTTATGAATATACTTGTTAAAGTGGTCCGATTTTGGGGTATTCTTTTAATATTCAAAGGCTTGAAAATAATGATTCATGTTTTATTTCAGTCATTTCAGAGATGGTGTATGGAGTTTGAGGTAACATGAATGCATTGTTAATTATTTTGACTTATACTTTTCTGTTGTAAATAGGAGATTTATAGCTTTTCTCCCAGAGAAGACTTCAGGGCTAGGGGAAAAAGTTCTGCCCCCAAAACAATTTTATCAATGTTATCTATGTTGTAACAGTGCTTTAGAATTGAAAGAATATTGCCTTTTCAGATACTGGATCTTTTTCTCTCTTTGTCTACCTTTCCATGGAGTGAAAAGTATTGTTTCAGGTACATGACAATGTCTAATGGTAGAAAAAGGAAAAAGAAAGAGAACAGTACCATTAGTAACAAATTCTGCAGGTTTACGAATAATCTCAAACAATAATGGACAGTGTAGAGAAGACTGGCGCTACTTCAAAAGTATTTTTAGTCTTATTTAGAAGCCCAATAATAGGTCCATTATCATTAGAAAACAGAGGAGCAGACTGTCTACACAGTGTTACATAAGAAGAATCTGATCATCTCCATGTCCTCCAATAGCCGTAAGAATAGGTTTTCAAGCCCAGTTTATCTTTGAACAGGGTAGTGAATTCCACCATCCAAATTCCAGTAGTCTCTTGGGAAAGTTAATTCACTCTCCATTACATATTTTTAAAAATTGCCATATTATAAAACATTTCAACTTCATAGAAAATTATAGATTTTTATATGTATATGTCATATTTGGACATATTAATATTTAGTAACAACTTGGTATATGTTATATACCAGGTTATCTGTTAGCAACTGAGCTTTCAGGGCTTAAAGAGAGACAATACAGTCTGTCTTCAGAGGCCTTTAATTCTTGTAGTAGAGGCTTGTGCATATGGCTCACTGCTGTAAACAGTTGAAAGTAGCAAATGCTATGGGATAAATATGCACACAGTAGTCTAGGAAAATGAAAATATGTGATAATGTGAGAAGAGGGGGAAGACAACTTTAGGTTCAGATCTACAGAGAAAATTGTGTAACACTAGTGAGTAGAGGAGGGGCCAGTAGAGGTCACAAGAGAAGGGGTGATTCAGTCTGTATGTCACAATTTGCCCTTACACGTGTCAGGGCTTGTCTGAGTGCTGGGGAAAATAAAAGGAAACATGAGTGTTGACAAATACAAACCAATGGCATGGGGAAGGGCTGGCACTGAAGAAGGTGCTGTCGATAATGGATTAGTCAGAAACCTAATGGAAGACGAGGTAGCTCTGTGAGTAGGTATCTGGAGGGGTGGGAGGGTAGGATCTTCCCTGCAGAGAGCAAGCAGTAGAAAGGCTCAGAGTAAGGAGTGTAACTACTGAATTAAAGGAATGGGAAGAGGTTGGTGTGGCTGAACAGAGGGAGTAAAGGCATGGAGTGCAACTGTTAAGATTGAGCTAAGAGAAGGAGGCGGAGCCAACATGGTAGCGTGAGTAGGACAGTGGGAATCTCCTCCCAAAAACATATATACTTTTGAAAATACAACAAACACAACTAGCCCTAAAAGAGAGACCAGAAGACGCAGGACAGTGGCCAGACTGCAGCTACACCAGCGAGAACCCAGCGACTGGTGAAAGGGGTGAGATACAAGCCCCGGACTGCGGGACCCGAGCGCCCCTCCCCCCAGCTCCCTGTGGGAGAAGAATAGGCAGAGCGGGAGGGAGACGGAGCCCAGGACTGCTGAACACCCAGCCCCAGCCATCCGGGCCAGAGCGCAGACACAGTACATGCCCAGGGGGCCCTGGATACTGGGGGAACAGGGAGTAAGACCACTGAGCGGGTGCTGAAGCTGATGCCCCTGTGACAAAGAAAAGCGGGGGCTTTTTGAAAGTCTTAAAGGGACAGGGACTTAACAGCTTGACGGAAAAAACCCAGGTCACAGTACAGCAGCTGGAAATTACAGGGAAAACCGAGTGCACTAACCCCCTGGGCAACAGCTCTGAGACCCCTCAAGGAGGCAAACAGTCAAGCAGCCCCCCCATCCATTACCCCACCGGGCGCTGCGAAAGCAGAGAAGCAGCCTGAGACAAATTCCGCCCACAGAAAGGGAAATTTCTCCCTTCCGGCCAGGCAAGACACAAAGACCCACTCTACACGCAATTACCCAACACAAGCCACTAGGGGTCGCAGTTGTCCCAGTAAAGAAAGGCCAGTAGCAAGTGAAAATTTTGGCCCTCCCAGCTGACAGTCAATAGCACCTGTCAACATGAAAAGGCAAAAAAATATGATCCAGACAAGACTAACCCAGACAGCTTCAGCATCTGCTACATCTTCCCCTGAGAAGGAATCTGGGGAGATAGATTTAGCCAGTCTACCTGAAAAAGAATTCAAAACAAAAGTCATAACCATGCTGATGGACTTGCAGAGAAATATGCAAGAACTAAGGCAGGAAAATTCAGAAATAAAACAAGCTCTGGAAGGACTTCAAAACAGAATGGACGAGATGCAAGAGACCATTAATGGACTAGAAAACAGAGAACAGGAACGCAGAGAAGCTGATGCAGAGAGAGATAAAAGGATCTCCAGGAATGAAAGAATTTTAAGAGAGCTGAGTGATCAATCTAAAAGGAATAATATAAGAATCATAGGTATTCCAGAAGAAGTAGAGAGAGAAAAGGGGATAGAAAATGTCTTTGAAGAAATAATTGCTGAAAATTTCCCCAAACTAGGGGAAGAAATGGCCTCTCAGACCACAGAGGTACACAGAACTCCCATGACAAGGGATCCAAGGAGGGCAACACCAAGACACATAATAATTAAAATGGCAAAGATCAAAGACAAGGACAAAGTATTACAAGCAGCCAGAGAGAAAAAAAAAGGTTACCTACAAAGGAAAACCCATCAGGCTATCATCAGACTTCTCAACAGAAACCCTACAGGCCAGAAGAGAATGGCATGATATACTTAATGCAATGAAACAGAAGGGCCTCGAACAAAGACTACTGTATCCAGCACGAATATCATTTAAATATGAAGGAGGGATTAAACAATTCCCAGACAAGCAAAAGTTGAGGGAATTTGCCTCCCACAAACCACCTCTACAGGGCATCCTACAGGGACTGCTCTAGATGGGAGTACTCCTAAAAAGAGCACACAACAAAACACCCAACATATGAAGAAGGGAGGAGGAGGAATAAGAAGGGAGAGAAATAAAGAATCATCAGACTGTGTTTATAATAGCTCAACAAGCGAGTTAAGTTAGACAGTAAGACAGTAAAGAAGCTAACCCTAAACCTTTGGTAACCACAAACTTAAAGCCTGCAATGGCAATAAATTCATACCTTTCAATAATCACCCTAAATGTAAATGGACTGAATGCACCAATCAAAAGACACAGAGTAATAGAATGGATAAAAAAGCAAGATCCATCCATATGCTGCTTACAAGAGACTCACCTCAAACCCAAAGACGCGCACAGACTTAAAGTCAAGGGATGGAAAAAGATATTTCAAGCAAACAACAGAGAGAAGAAAGCAGGTGTTGCAATTCTGGTATCAGACAAAACAGACTTCAAAATAAAGAAAGTAACAAAAGACAAAGAAGGACATTACATAATGATAAAGGGCTCAGTCCATCAAGAGGATATAACCATTATAAATATATATGCACCCAATACAGGAGCACCAACATACCTGAAACAAATATTAATAGAACTAAAGGAGGAAATAGAATGCAATGCATTCATTCTAGGAGACTTCAACACACCACTCACTGCAAAGGACAGATCCACCAGACAGAAAATAAGTAAGGACACAGAGGCACTGAACAACACATTAGAACAGATGGACCTAATAGACATCTACAGAACTCTACATCCAAAAGCAACAGGATACACGTTCTTCTCATGTGCACATGGAACATTCTCCAGAATAGACCACATACTAGGACACAAAAAGAGCCTCAGTAAATTCCAAAAGATTGAAATCCTACCAACCAACTTTTCAGAGCACAAAGGCATTAAACTAGAAATAAACTGTTCAAAGAAAGCAAAAAGGCTCACAAACACATGGAGGCTAAACAACACGCTCCTAAATAATCAATGGATCAATGACCAAATCAAAATGGAGATCCAGCAATATATGGAAACAAATGACAACAACAACACTAAGCCCCAACTTCTGTGGGACACAGCAAAAGCAGTCTTAAGAGGAAAGTATATAGCACTCCAAGCATATTTAAAAAAGGAAGAGCAATCCCAAATGAATGGTCTAATGTCACAATTATCGAAATTGGAAAAAGAAGAACAAATGAGGCCTAAGGTCAGCAGAAGGAGGGACATAATAAAGATCAGAGAAGAAATAAATAAAATTGAGAAGAATAAAACAATAGCAAAAATCAATGAAACCAGGAGCTGGTTCTTCGAGAAAATAAACAAAATAGATAAGCCTCTAGCCAGACTTATTAAGAGGAAAAGAGAGTCAACACAAATCAACAGTATCAGAAATGAGAAAGGAAAAATCATGACGGATCCCGCAGAAATACAAAGAATTATTAGAGACTACTATGAAAACCTATATGCTAACAAGCTGGGAAACCTAGGAGAAATGGACAACTTCCTAGAAAAATACAACCTTCCAAGACTGACCCAAAAAGAAACAGAAAATCTAAACAGACCAATTACCAGCAACGAAATTGAAGCGGTAATCAAAAAACTACCAAAGAACAAAACCCCCGGGCCAGATGGATTTACCTCGGAATTTTATCAGACATACAGGGAAGACATAACACCCATTCTCCTTAAAGTTTTCCAAGAAATAGAAGAGGAGGGGATACTCCCAAACTCATTCTATGAAGCTAACATCACCCTAATACCAAAACCAGGCAAAGACCCCACCAAAAAAGAAAACTACAGACCAATATCCCTGATGAACGTAGACGCAAAAATACTCAACAAAATTTTAGCAAACCAAATTCAAAAATACATCAAAAGGATCATACACCATGACCAAGTGGGATTCATCCCAGGGATGCAAGGATGGCACAACATTCGAAAGTCCATCAATATCATCCACCACATCAACAAAAAGAAAGACAAAAACCACATGATCATCTCCATAGATGCTGAAAAAGCATTTGACAAAGTTCAACATCCATTCATGATAAAAACTCTCAGCAAAATGGGAATAGAGGGAAAGTACCTCAACATAATAAAGGCCATCTATGAAAAACCCACAGCCAACATTATATTGAACAGCGAGAAGCTGAAAGCATTTCCGCTGAGATCGGGAACTAGACAGGGATGCCCACTCTCTCCACTGTTATTTAACATTGTACTGGAGGTCCTAGCCACGGCAATCAGACAAAACAAAGAAATACAAGGAATCCAGATTGGCAAAGAAGAAGTCAAACTGTCACTATTTGGAGATGACATGATACTGTACATAAAAAACCCTAAAGACTCCACCCCAGAATTACTAGAACTGATATCGGAATACAGCAAAGTTGCAGGATACAAAATCAACACACAGAAATCTGTGGCTTTCCTCTATACCAACAATGAACCAACAGAAAGAGAAATCAGGAAAACAACTCCATTCACAATTGCATCCAAAAAAATAAAATACCTAGGAATAAACCTAACCAAAGAAGTGAAAGACTTATATTCTGAAAACTACAAGTCACTCTTAAAAGAAATTAAAGGGGACACTAACAGATGGAAACACATCCCATGCTCATGGCTAGGAAGAATTAATATCGTCAAAATGGCCATCCTGCCCAAAGCAATATACAGATATGATGCAATCCCTATGAAACTACCAGCAACATTCTTCAATGAACTGGAACAAATAATTCAAAAATTCATATGGAATCACCAAAGACCCCGAATAGCCAAAGCAATCCTGAGAAAGAAGAATAAAGTAGGGGGGATCTCACTCCCCAACTTCAAGCTCTATTATAAAGCCATAGTAATCAAGACAATTTGGTACTGGCACAAGAACAGAGCCACAGACCAATGGAACAGACTAGACAATCCAGACATTAACTCAGACATATATGGTCAATTAATATTTGATAAAGGAGCCATGGACATACAATGGCGAAATGACAGTCTCTTCAACAGATGGTGCTGGCAAAACTGGACAGCTACATGTAGGAGAATGAAACTGGACCATCGTCTAACCCCATATACAAAAGTAAACTCAAAATGGATCAAAGACCTGAATGTAAGTCATGAAACCATTAAACTCTTGGAAGAAAACATAGGCACAAACCTCTTAGACATAAACATGAGTGATCTCTTCTTGAACATATCTCCCCAGGCAAGGAAAACAACAGCATAAATGAACAAGTGGGACTATATTAAGCTGAAAAGCTTCTGTACAGCAAAAGACACCATCAATAGAACAAAAAGGAACCCTACAGTATGGGAGAATATCTTTGAAAATGACACATCCGATAAAGGCTTGACGTCCAGAATATATAAAGAGCTCACACGCCTCAACAAACAAAAAACAAATAACCCAATTAAAAAATGGGCAAAGGAACTGAACAGACGGTTCTCCAAAAAAGAAATACAGATGGCCAACAGACACATGAAAAGATGCTCCACATCGCTAATTATCAGAGAAATGCAAATTAAAACTACAATGAGGTATCACCTCACACCAGTAAGGATGGCTGCCATCCAAAAGACAAACAACAACAAATGTTGGCGAGGCTGTGGAGAAAGGGGAACCCTCCTACACTGCTGGTGGGAATGTAAACTTGTTCAACCATTGTGGAAAGCAGTATGGAGGTACATCAAAATGCTCAAAACAGACATACCATTTGACCCAGGAATTGCACTCCTAGGAATTTACCCTAAGAACTCAGCAATCAAGTATGAGAAAGACCAATGTACCCCTATGTTTATCGCAGCACTATTTACAATAGCCAAGAATTGGAAGCAACCTAAATGTCCTTCGATAGATGATTGGATAAAGAAGATGTGGTACATATACACAATGGAATACTACTCAGCCATAAGAAAAGGGCAAATCCAACCATTTGCAGCAACATGGATGGAGCTGGAGGGTATTTTGCTCAGTGAAACAAGCCAAGCGGAGAAAGAGAAATACCAAATGATTTCACTCATCTGTGGAATATAAGAACAAAGGAAAAACTGAAGGAACAAAACAGCAGCAGAATCACAGAACTCAAGAATGGACTAACAGGTACCAAAGGGAAAGGGACTGGGGAGGATGGGTGGGTAGGGAGGGATAAGGGGGGGCAGAAAAAGAGGGGTATTAAGATTAGCATCCATAGCGGGGTGGGAGAAAGGGGAGGGCTGTACAACACAGAGAAGACAATTAGTGATTCTACAACAGTTTGCTACGCTGATGGACAGTGACTGTAAAGGAGTAGATAGGGGGGACCTGGTATAGGGGAGAGCCTAGTAAACAAAGTATTCGTCATGTAAGTGTAGATTAATGATTAAAAAAAAAAAAAAAAAAGATTGAGCTAAGAGGCTGCAGATGAGTCACACTGCAAATTGTGCAGCATTCCCAGTCTTGCCAGTGAGTCCAAAATAGTACAGCTCTCAGGCACTATGGCAAACTGCTTTGATTAATTTGGCTAATAATCTTTTTAAATAATGCAGATTAGAAAGGTGGTTATTTTTAACCACACATTTCATCTATGACTATTTCCCCTAAATGTGCATCCCCATAACCACAGGCATTTGGAGCATGGACCATTTGATAAATAATAGAAGACTTCAGTTCTCTAAATGAATTCTAGAACTTGAACATTACCAGATGGACCAAGGTCTGTATCTGATCATATTCTTAATTAGATGGTATTACCAGTTAATTGCTAGGAGTGGAAATGACAACTGGAAATTCCAGTGAGAAACAGATGGTACTGTTTCCTTTTCCTTTTCCTGCCTTGGGATATTGTCATCCTATCTTTCTCCATAGAAAGAGAGAGATCACAAGAGATTCAATATCTGAAAGTGCAACATTTTTATTTCAATTCCAAGGCATTGTTGCAAAATAAATTATATAAATTTAATTTATAATAAATTAATAAAATTCCTTTTGTAACAAAACTTTCCTTTTTAACCCCTAAGTTTTCTCTAGGAGGAGAGAAAGCTATAAATCTCTTGTTTACTCCAGGAAAGAAAAGGTAAAATAATAAAATAGATAACAGAAGATGTGTTTTTTCAAAAATTTCAAAGAAAGTGTTTCTTTTATTTCATTGGACTTGCAGATATTTAGATGTCTTCAGAGAAAGGTAAATATAGCAAGGAGATTATTAGGAAACTGTAATGCTGTTATTTTATAGTAACAGAGAGGATTTTGTTTGGGTAAATACAATTTAAAGTAAGAAGATTAATTCTTTCTGTTGAAAACAAGATAAAAGTTTTCACCTGTCCATTTTCTTAGATCATTGATAAAACTTTAAATTTTAAGTTCTATCTCTTTGAAAGTGTGTTAAAAGGCAAAATAATCTCTTGCCAACTTTAAGATCCAGGAACGTTTTCCTCAAGCACTTGGGAGCAATCTCTCCCAAATAATCACCAAGGAGGAGAACGACCCTACTCCCAGTTTTTGTGGAAGGTAGGAGTCTTTCCCTCCAAGTTGTAAAAGTATCTCTTGTTATAAAGATATTAAGAATTTATTTTTCCTTTGGATAAAATCATTAGCCAACAAGATGACCCTGTGAATTACCAGTAAATTTTGAATGAACTCTGCATGTACATGGTGTTGAAAAGCCCTCTTACCGGAAGTTCAGCTATTGTTTATCTTGAGAACATATGTGTAATGAGTTGATCTCTTTGTCTTATGAATGGGTGAGATTTCTTTGCAGTGTTTTAGCAGATTACCTGTAATGCGCAATACATTCTAGTTTAATGTTTATTCAGTAACAAAATTGTTCTCTTTGTCTTCTACCTTTGTGAGAAGTTTTCTGGGTTAGGAGAAGATTAAAAAAAAATACATTTTACCAGTGCAAGGTAATGCATTTAGTTTGCCTCCTCTTGTTAGACTCTAAGCTCCATGAGGGCAGGGCTTTCTCAGTTTTGTTCTGTATTTCCAATATCTAGAATACTGCCTGGCATGTAGACACTAAATATTGTGAATAAATAAATATGAATGAATCAATGAACTACAATTTATCATCTGATTTTATCACCAAATATTTCTGCAATAAAATGTCATTTCTACAGATGGTGCACCAAAGCCCTAGTTCTATGTTGCTAACTAGTGTGTAAAGTATTTAAAGACCCAAACTTCTTTAATCTGTATATGTCTAGTAATGAGACCCACAGTTACTCAAACATCTTTAAATCTTATTCAGGACAGTAAGGATGTAGAGATAAAACAGTCCCCATAACCTGTCTGGTGCCCTTTTCTTGGAATAAGAGAATGGGTCATTAGAACTTACATTCTGATATCAAAATTGCAATACATATGTAGATTTTGCCACAATGTCCTTTTAAAAATCATAAAAAACTTTTTCTCTGGCATGTGCAATATCATTAGGCACCTTAAAGAGGAGTCTTCTCTCTTTAGAATTGTAATATGAATAGTGTTTCCTTGTACAAGAAGACACTCCAATGCTTTCATGAAAGATGTGTACATAGCTCTGTTCAGGAGAACTGGGGACCTGAAATATACCAAGAACCCAGTTTGAAGAAAGAAAGGATTTGTAACAGCTGTTATCCACAGGTATCTCCACCCAGTAATAGTGATCTAATAGAGAAGAAGGTGATAGAATTTAAATTAGACATAATAGATACATTTCAGGAGATATTATAGTAAGCAATGAGCATTAGTAAGATAATATATATGCATCTTTAATAGTTTACCCTGCAGAATGGTTTTAGCATATTTTATGCCCAAGAAAACAATGCTTAGATACTCTGAAAATAAGCTCCCAACAGATTTCCCCATATATTCCATGAATCTAAGAATTATTATTGCTTCTCTGATACAGATTAAGAATGTGGGGAAGAAAAGTTGGAAAATATGATCATTTTTATATACTTAAGGACAGCTTTGGTTTCAGGATATCCTTCTGAAAATGCAAATACTTAAAGCCTTGTAGTTCAGCAGCTCTTTTCTGCTGTTGCTTCAGGCACCAATTATACCACAAATCCTGTTGTACTTTCTGACATACCCCTGCCAGGAATCCCCATTCAAATCTGATTGTTCCTCAGAGGTGATGGATGCCTCAGGCCAATTCCATTTGGGCAAACATTTCAAAGCCTTCCAAAGCCATACAATGTTATTTGTATTGTTACATCTACATAACCAAAGCTTCTCCCAATTCCAGAAATGAAAGAATTATGAAGAAAGAACTCCATATTATACGAGAAGTCCACTCTGCTATTTTTGTCCTTATGAACTATTGTGCCAACATTTTAAAGATATAATTCTATGTTGTAGTTAAGTAGACATCTTTGCAAAAGTTAAGAGAATTATCAGCTTAAATACAAGAAATCAAAGATATGCTGTTGGAGTTGTCTAATATGCTGAAATAATGCTTCTGATTTCTCAGATCATTTTGGTGATGGCATTTTTTGCAGTTAGAGTGTAAAGTAGTTCCCCCTTATCCACAGGCCATACTTTCCAAGTACTTGGACCCTACATATATGTAGTTTTCCTACATTTACATACCTATGATAAACTTTATAAATTACACACAGTAAGAGATTAATAATAACTAATAATATATGTTTATATTATTAGTGTTATATATATATTATATATATATATATTATTAGTGTTATATAATGTCTGTAACTTTATAAATTGCACACAGTAAGAGATTAATAATAATAACTAATACCTATGATAAACTTTATAAATTACACACAGGAAGAGATTAATAATAATAACTAATAATAAAGAACAATTATAATAGACTATAATAAAAGTTATGTGAACATGCTCTGTCTCTCAAAATATCTTACTGTACTGTGCTTACCCTTCTTGTGATGATGTGAAATGATAAAATGCCTACAAGATGAGATGAAGTACATTGACTGACATAGTGTAGTGATGCACTGTTAGGCTACTATTTTTTTTTTAATCTGTTCATTGTTTATTTTATTTTACTGAAGTATAGTTGATATATAATCTTATATTGGTTTCAAGTATACAACAGTGGTTCAACAGTTACCTATGTTATTAAAGCCTCACCCCAACTAGTAGAGTTGCTATCTGTCAACATAGGAAGATGTTATAGAATCATTGGCTATATTCTCCATGCTGTACTACCATCCCTATGACAAATTTATGATTGAGACTTTTTGTGCCACTTTATGGTCCTCCCCCTCCCCACCTATCCTGATCCCTCCCCCATGTCACTTCTCAGTGTCTATGAGTCTACTGTTGTTTTGTTCATTTTGTTTTGTTTATATGTTCCACAAATAAGCAAAATTATATGGAATTTGTCTTTCTCTGCCTGGCTTATTTCACTTAGCATAATACCCTCTAAGTCCATCCATGTTATCACAAATGGCAGGATTTCTTTCCTTTTTATGGTTGAATAATATTCCATTGTGTATATGTACCAGTTTTTTTCTCCTTTCATATACTGATGGATACTTTGGTTTCTTCCATATCTTCTATAGTAAATAATGCAGAAATCCGCACAGTGGCACATACATCTTTCTGAATCAGGGATTTTGTTTTCTTTGGGTAAATTCCTAGAAGTGGAATCACAGAGTTGTATTATATTTCCAGTTTTAGTTTTTTGAGGAACCTCTATACTGCTTTCCATAGTAGTTGTACCAATTTACATTCCCCCCAGCAGTGTAGGGGAGGTTCCCATTTCTCCACATCCTCGCCAACATGTGTTAGTTCTAGTCTTCTCTGTGCTATACTGCCTTGCCTGTGACCCCCCTACATTATGTTATTAATCATAATACCCTTTAATCCCCTTATCCCTCCTTCCCCACCCACCCTCCTCACCCTTCTCCTTGGTAACTCTTTGCTAGTCTCTTCTTGGTGTCTGAGTCTGCTGCTGTTTTGTTCCTTCAGTTTTTCTTTGCTGTTACACTCCATAAATGAGTGAAACATTTGCTACTTGTCTTTCTCTACCTGGCCTATTTCACTGTGCATAATAACCTCTAGCTCCATCCATATTGTTGCAAATGGTAGGATTTGTTTTGTAGTAGAGCTTGACGTTGGATAGCATAATCCTGCCAGCTTTATTCTTCCTTCTCAGGATTGCTTTGGCTATTCGGTGTCTTCCGTGATTCCATATGAATTTTAGAACTATTTGTTCTAGTTGATTGAAGAATGCTGTTGGCATTTTGATAGGGGTTGCATTGAATCTGTAGATTGCTTTAGGCAGGATGGCCATTTTGACAATATTAATTGCTCCTATCCATGAGCATGGGATAGATTTTCATGTATTTGTGTCTTTAATTTCATAAGTGTGTTATAGATTTTAGAGTATAGGTATTTTACCTCCTTGGTTAGGTTTATTCCTAGGTATTTTATTCTTTATGATGAAGTTGTAAACGGAATTGTTCTTCTGATTTCTCTTTCTTCTAGTTCATTATTAGTATATAGGAATGTAACATATTTCTATTCACTAATTTTGTGTCCTGCAATTTTGCTGAATCCAGTTATTCTAATAATATTTTTGGTGGAATCTTTAGGTTTTTCTATATATAGTATCATGTTATCTGCAAATAGTGACAGTTTCACCTCTTATCAGTTTGAATGCCTTTTATCTCTTTATTTTGTCTGCTGTGGCTAGGACCTCCAGTACTGTGTTGAATAAAAGTGGTGAGAGTGGACACCCATGTCTTGTTGACCTTCGAGGAAAAGCTTTCAGCTTTTCACTACTAAGTATGATGTTAGCTGCAGGCTTGTCATGTATAGCCTTTATTATGTTGAGATACATACCCTCTCTGCTCATTTTGTTGAGAATTTTTATCATGAATATATGTTGAATTTTGCAATGGTTTTTTCAGCATCTGTTATGATGATCTATGGTTTTTATCTCTTTGTTGTTGTTGTTGTTAATGTGGTGTATCACATTGATTGATTTGAGAATATTGTACCATTCTTGCATCCCTGGAATAAATTTTACGTGGTTGTGATGGATGATCCTTTTGACATATTTTTTAATTCCATTTGCTAATATTTTGTTGAGGATTTTTGCACCTATTATCATCCGGATATTGGTCTATACTTTTATTGTGGTGTCTTTGTCTGGTTTTGGTACTAGAGTGATGCTTGCTTCATAGAATGAGTTTGGTAATATTCTCTCTTCTACTTTTTTGAATACTTTAAAAAGGAGTCAGTGTTTATATTAGCTCTTCTTTAAATCTTTGGTAGCATTCAGCTGTGAAGCCATCTGGACCAGGTGTTTTGTTTCTTTGGGAGTTTTTTATTTACCAGTTCAATTTCATTGCTGATAATTGGTATGTTCAGATTTTCTACTTTTTCCTTGTCAGTCTTAGAAGATTGTATTTTTCTAGGAAATTGTCCATTTCTTCTAGGACGTCCAATTTATTGGCATATAATTTTTCATACTATTCCCCAATAATTCTTTGTATTTCTATGGTATCCATTTTGATTTTCCTTTCTTCATTTCTGATTTTGTTTATTTGTGTACTCTTTTGTTTTCTTGATGAATCTGACTAGGGGTTTATGTAAGTTGTTATTTTCTTAAAGAATCAGCTCCTAGTTTCATTGATCTTTTTTCTTTTGTTTTATTCTTCTCTATTTTATTTATTTCTGATCTGAGCTTTATTATGTCCTTCCTTCTACTAATTTTGGAATTCATTTGCTCTTTTTCTAGTTTCTTTTGTTTTTAGTTTAGACTGTTTATTTTGAATTGTTCTTGTTTCTTGAGGTAGGCCTGTATTTCTATGAACCTCCCTCTGAGAACTACCTTCACAGCACTCCACAGATTTTGAGATGCTGAATTTCTGTTTTCATTTGTCTCCATCTATTGTTTGATTTCTGTTTTAATTTCTTCATTGATCCATTGATTATTTAGAAGCATGTTGTTTTAGCCTCCATGTGTTTGTAGGCTTTTTTTTCTTGGTGTAATTCATTTCTAGTTTTATACCATTGTGGTCTGAGTAGCTGCTTGATATAATTTCAATCTTTTATAATTTATAGAGGCTCTTTTGTGATGTAGTATGTGATCTGTTCTGGAGGATGTTCCATGTGCGCTTGAGAAAAATGTGTGTCCTGCTTTTGGATAGAATGTTGTATAGATATCTGTTACATTTGTCTGATCTAATGTGGTGTTTGGTGCCTCTGTCTCCTTATTTATTTTTTGTCTGGATGATCTGTCCATTCTTGTAAGTGAGATGTTAAGTCTCCTAATATGATTGAGGTCTGTCTGTTTCTCCCTTTAGTTCTGTTAGTATTTGTTTCACATATGTAGGTGCTTCTATATTGGATGCACAGATATTTATAATGGTTATATCCTCTTGTTGGACTGATTCCTTTTTCATTATGTATAATGTCCTTCTCTGTCTCTTGTTACTTTCTCTGTTTTGAAATCTATTTTATCTGATATAAGTACTGCTACTCCTGCTTTTTTCTCCCTATTATTTGCATGAAATGTCTTTTTCCATCCCTTCACTTTCAGTCTGAAGGTATTTAGGTCTGAAATGAGTCTTTCTTTTTTTCTTTATTCATTCTAGTGTTAGACTGCTATTGATCTTTGACCATATGTCAGAAGAAGGATCATCTGCTTCTGGAATGTAGTTGACTGAGGATAACAGAAACCACAGATAAGGGGGGCCACTGTAATTTCATTTAGTATAGAACTGGAATACAATATTGTACTAGGGAATTTTTAGTATGGAATATTTTTTACATCATGTTTCTAATAGAGGGAGTTTTGCTTAATAATCCACAGGCTTACAGAATGTCTTTAGAAGAAATAGATCCTTTGCTGTGGGAAAAATCTGTTAATATTGACTACCAGCAAGAGACTAATTTTGCTGCTAATGTAAAGAACTTATTATTATAACTTATAATAGTCATGTGCCATTAATATAAAATCACTATCTGTTATATTATTCATGTTGTCAGGAACTTTAATGTGCATGCATCCCACCCCCCCACAAAATTAATATGTTGAAGCCCTAGCCCCTGACAAGACTGTATTTGGAGATAAGGCTTTTAAAAAGTTAATTAATGTTAAACAAGTTCATAAGATGGGGCCCTATTCCTGTAGGCCTGGTGGCCGTGTAAAAGGGAGGAGACACCAGGAGTGTATGTGCACAGAGGAAAGCCCAAGTGAGGACATGGCAGGGTCAGTCTGCAAGCCAAGGAGAGGTCTCACCAGAAACCAACCCTGCTGGCGACTTGATCTTGGACATCCAGCCTCAAGGATTGTGAGAAAGTAAACTTCTGTTGTTTAAGCTACCTAGTCTGTGTTACTCAGTTACAGCAATGCAAGCAGACTAATACATATGCTAATGCCCATTTCTTTTAAATATAGAATCCTAGAGATGGAAAAAGTTACTCAAGTCATGTTGCTATTATGCCTTACAGTTTTTGAGGTGATAAATATGGTGATATGTTATGAGTTTGAAACATATCAAAACTTGGCTCTAACTATAGGAACAGACTGTGTTGGACTTGATAAAATAATTGAATATTACCAGTGAGTGTTTCTTGTTGAATGTGGGGCATTGCAAAATTTAAAGCTGCAACAATGGACTGAATAATTGCAGGTACACTTTATTTTCACTGTAATATAAAGCTATGATGCTAATGTGTCATTGTGGGTTTTGATCCAATAACAAATCTCTATTAATGGATAAACTTTTGGAAGCAGACGTAACAGTTCTTTCATACTCTAAGTTTATAACTGGCCAACAGGGCAGGTCACAGAAATGGCTGATTTGGTCATACAAATCTTCTTGGAAGCTGCAGCTCAAAACACTTTATATTTATTCCTAGGTAAATAATATAGTGACTTGAGGGGTCTGTCTTCATCTGAGTCTCTCCGCTTATTTATTTTGTGTTTCTCTCCTGCAGATTTCTATTAACTTCTTAGTTTTCTTTCTGAACCAATTCCTTCTCCCCCAAATTTATCAGCTACCCTGCCCGGTCACTTTCTACCTCTATCCTGAATTCACCCTTTTACTCTTAAATAGCTGCTCCCTTTCTAACATTCATGGTGCTTTTCCACTCATTTGATTCATCTCATAAGTAATCTCCTCTCCGAAATATTACTTCCTCTGTGGTCTCACCAGAGGTTACTCTGAATTTCAGCATTTGTCTAGTTTCTTTTCTTCATTTCTATGTAAATGTATTGGTTATATAGACTCTATTTACATTCTGTACTTCTTTATTTTCTAGCCTTTTTAGTTAATATATGGTATCAATGTATTATCAAAGGAAGTCACACATTCTCGAATATTCTCAAGAATTTATACTCCATTAGTTTGACATTAGAATTTTTTGTAATTGCTAATTTTGTGATTAAAACTGGTTCCAAATAGTGGCCACCATTTGTTAATTTATTTTTCATATGAATAGGTAGGTAATAGTAAATGACAGTTCTGGTCAAAATCGTGGCTACTTTGGAAATATGCTGGCAACACAAAGAATATGTTAGAGTAGAGATCCAGTGGGAGAGATACTTTTACTGAAGGCATGAAAGTGGGTTGGTGAAAACAGTCATATTTATTGTCACTCCTTTTCTAGAAGAGATTCCTTTATTAGTTAAGGATAAGATTTTAAAATAGCAGAATTTATATTTTATTTTGTGACATGGTCAATGTTATGGTTCATTTTATGGATTGACTTGGCTAGACCATATATTACCCAGTTATTTAATCAAATGCTAATCTGTGTTGCTCTGAAGGTATTTTGTACATTGTAGTTAATATGAACAATCAGTTGATGTTAATTTCAGTGACCCTGAAATTGGATAATAGTAGAAGCCAGAAGAGATTTGAGGCATGTGATAGAAAAAGTGTATACTGCCTTGAAGATAAACACAAATCTTTATGGCGATTCTATTGAAAACTCTGAAGGAAGTAAAGAAGATGGTAGAGAAAGCCTCTGTTGTCTTAGAGAACACATATATTGTCATAAGCAGATGTTGATGGAAATATGAAATTAAAGGAAATAAGAAGAAATGCTATGTCATGCTATTGGACCCTGGAAGAAAGGTAATCCTTGTTGCAAAGTGGCAAAAATCATGGCTGAATTGAGTTCTGTTTTGTGTAAAGTAGAATTTGCAATCATTGAACTTGGATATTTAGCTGAGGAGATTTCAGGCGAAGTGTGGAAGGTGCAGTGTGATTTCTCCTTGATGTTTATAGTAAACTTTGAGAGGAAGGAGGTAAATGGAGGAAGGAACTGTTGAGTATAAAGAAATGAGCACATGAAGATTTGAAAAATTCTCAGCCAGTTGGTTCAGTCTGGAAGCAGGGCAAGGGTGTGGCTGGACAATTTTATGCTCAAGAGATTAGTCCTGTGTTTCGTGGATCAGTCAACCATCCCAGGAGAAGCCAGGAATCGAGATGGGGTTATCCAGGGAGAATCTGTGGAGGACTTTATTGTGCAATGGCATCAATTCCCTTGGCATCCACAGAAGACCATGTTTTTTGAGAATGTTGTATCAGCAGACACACTTACAGTTTATACTGAAGGCGCAGAGAGAGGGCAACTGAAGGAAAGCTGTCAGATTTCTGGGATTCCATAGGCAGGAAATAGACTAATAGAATTAATCAGCTACAAACATGCACTACTTTTCTTTTTTTAAATTGAAGTGTCATAGATATATAGTCTTACAGACTTATAGACTTTGGGCATCCAGAATAAGTAAATATATTTTTGTTGTTTTAAGCCACCCAGTTTGTGGTAATTTGTTATGACAACCCTAGAAGACATTTAATAGAGCTTATTGGAACAGTTAACAATTAGATATTTATTTAAAATTGTATTTTTTAAATTTAAATGTCCTCTAATGCTAAACATATGCTGCTTATAAGTCAAGGTGGATGTGGACTTCAAACATTGACTTTGTTGGGTATAACATGTTCTAAATAAAAGTAAAAGTAATAAGTGCAACCTTTATATTGAGAAAATAATAGTAATTTTTAATTATATCGTTTAAAACCTGCTGTGATGGACTTGGCATATCTTGCTGGTCACTGCAACTTCTGTTCTTTCTTTCCCTCTTCTACCTTCTCTCTTTTTTTCCCCTTTTTTTCTCTTTTAATTCTCCCTAGTTTGATACCACTAATGCATGAGATGAAAAAATGAATTATAGTTCTGGAACAAAGAGAAACGTGATTTCAGTTGGCTAGTGCTTACAATTCCATATTACTCTTAAAAATACATTTATATGGGGGAAAATGTATAATATGTGCATATAGAATAGAAACTTTCCAATCTCATTGCTATTTTAACAGCCCATCTGTAAAAATAATTTAGTTGTTTGAATTAAATTCATATGATTTACTTTGGAGATCCTAGGAGCTTTAATGATGTGTTTATGTAATATTTAAAAATGTATTATAATTTCAGTCAACCAGAACAATTGTCTTAATCTATAAGTTACAAACATATTTACTGTTGAAGTGAAAAAAAAATCATCAATTACTTACCATGCATTTTTTATCTTTATGAAAAATTCATAGAATAAAAGCTCCTCTGCAAGTAATTAGGACACGTTATATATAATCACTTGCCAAATTCTGTGTTTTTAATCAATCATTTTTTATGTTCATATGTTTGAAGTAATTTCAGAAGTAAATAATCACACAGACCAACAAATGAGAAAAAATGTTAAAACAAATACCACAAAGTATATTAAGAAAGCAATGGAATGAAACAGAATCTCTTCTGTTAGCAACCAGGCATCCTTACACTAGCTGGAGGTATTAGGAAAACATAATTTTAACAACCACATAATAGTTGAGGATCCTGGAAAATAATTTTTTGAAAATGCGTTACATTTATTGCCTTTTTATAAACATGTTTAATCTCCTATTTCACTAGTCATCCCTAATTAATTGAATCCAATTAAATTCTACCTTTACTTTTTTCCTGTTGTATTTGCATAAGCTATTAGACAACATTTACTTTCAAAACGAATCTTTTGATATATGTGATATTTCTTTAGACATGAGTAGTGCATAACACTAAATAGATTATAAACTGCAGGACAGTTGGTGTCTTTAATTCACCTGGCATATTTCACATAGAATTCAACAAACATTTATTTTTAACAAGGAAACATTGATCACAAGTTAGAGAACACAGACATTCTTTTTAATTGAAGCATAAAGTATAGCACTAAGAACTTAACACAAATGCTAAATCATCCTTTGTGAGAATAATAACCAGTGGAAATTGGAATTCAGTCTTTATCCCCAGGCAGGTTTGGGCTGTAAATAAACACTTTCCCATATGCATGACACCCAAGAGTCCTGCAGTCTCACTGAGAGGGTTTGAGAGGGTATGTGTGGGAAAGTCTACCTTCCTGAAAAGATCTCAATGGAGAAACTTGTTTCTTCACCTGTTCATTGAAAACAGTGGTAGAATTCTCTGAGAAGCTGCAATTAATGGACTGTTCTTATTGATTTTGCCGGTTCATTTTCTTATTAAAAAAAAAAAAACCTAGCCAAAAATGTGATTCAAGTTTGGCATTGTCTTTTGGTGCCTGGAAGAAGCAAATAAAAAAACTGCTGTAGATTTATCATCCTAAATCTATTTCCCTCACTATTCCCAGAGATTTATTTACCTTAGTCTAGATTTTTCACCATTTCCTGAACACAATGGTTCCTTAATGAATTTCCGTCCTTTCTGCCATGGAAATATCTCTCTCCTAACTGAAAAGATGTGGTTTATTGGTTAGAGTTCAGATGAAGACAAGTGTGTACATTGTGGCTAGTTTATAGGGAAATGGATTTATTTCAGATTATCCAACAGATTACAAAATTATTTGAAAACCTATATAAACCTAAAGAAACTTTCCAGAAGCATTCTCAAAGCAAGCTGCACCTCTAAAGTGACCACCAGGGGTCATTCCCTCTTTTACATTTATAAAGTCATCTTCTGTAATGGAAACTTTTTATACATTATGTCTCCACACTACAATAACTAGGAAGCTACCATGTCAGGAAGTTGCCACATCAGAACTCTGCCGCGAGTCCCCAAACCTTGCCATGTCAGCTCCTATCACAGAAATGGCCACATAAACACAGTGAATTCCCTATAGGCTAGTGCCCAGCTTCTCTCAACAGTCAAAATGGTCAGGGTCAAGTATTCTTTTTATAAATTTCCCTGGTTTTCAGAAGAATTAGGAAGCCCCTCAGTATCCACATTGAATTCTTTATGTAATGCTGTATTAGCATGCATTAATTCCCTGCAATAATTTGCATGTCTGTTTCTGTTGCTAATTTCTGATTTCCTTTAGAACAATAGTACCTCAATTTTTTATCTAAAGTTACCTTTCTAGTCTTAAAATTGTCAAGTACTTCAAAGAATTTTTGTTTGCATAGCAATATCTATCAGTATTTATTATATTAGAAATTAGAAATGAAAAAATATTAAGGCAGGAGAATTCACAAGCTCAAAGCAATGATATCATCAATTGTGATGCAATCTTTAGAGATACTCATGAGAGAACGAGAGTAAAATGAGCATAAATATCTAAGTAGTATGAAAAGAGCTTTGACCACATTGACTTCACAAACGGTCCCCCGAGCCCCCAGGGGTCCTGAAATCCTTGTGAGAACTATTTACAGCAGCAGTAATTTAGAGGATTTGAACTTTGCACTACCATCAGGTCAGACTATGATGCATTGTTATGTAAATGAGATACATAGTCATTAGAGTTTGGGGAGTCAAATTTGGGGATTAATATGAAAGCTCTGAATTTAAAACTTCATTTTTGGGAGAAAATAAACTAATTACATGATTTTACTTCTATTCATATATAAGGTGGAACCATATCATATTTTCACTTTTAAATCTGAGCCATTGAACATTAGAAATATGGTCCAGACTAAATAGGTTGTGCTTTAATTAAATGAAAAGGTGAAAATATAACATAGATATATTTTTACTTAAAGTACACTTCACTTTACCCAAATTAGATATGCCATGGAATACATGTCACATTCCAATCTATTTCTGTCATGATAAAAGTCTTATCTTGGTTATTTATAATCGATGTTTGTCTTATTTCCACACCAGCATTATAAATAAGTTCATGTTTGTTTTGGAGTTTGCAATGCTAACTGTGTCTACTCAAATATGGGAGAAGTTCTGCCCACATTCAGTCTTAGAAATCCTGGACAGTGAGTTTTAATCCCAATTTTGCCAGTGACTCATTCTGTGACACTGAACATGTCATTTTCCTTTTCTGTCTCAGTTCTGTCATCTGTGAAGTAGAGATAATATTGTTCAGTTGCACAAATTGTTCTAGCCTATATCCTCTGGATGACTTCACAAAAGAATTTCTGTATCTGAATTTGAATATATGCCCACAAAATTAGAACAAATTGTCTACCTCAAAAGTATGCAGTAAAGAGTCAGTGAAAGTAATTTTGAAAATGCACTGTATGCATTTTAAAATTGAAACAAATATCATTCTAGGAAACTTGTAAAAATTTAAGAGATGATTGTTTTTCTCTCTTATTATAGAGAAAAGTCAAATGTCAAAGTACATATTGTCTTCCTTTAGAAAGGTTAAAACCTCACCTCAATTGTCAACACTTGCTAATCAGTGTTGGTGCTAGCTGATTTACTGAAAAAAAAAAGAAGAAAACTGTGTTCAAACAGTGACAGGGGAAATAGAGAAGAATATATTTTTCTCTCATGTTTACTTACTAAGTAGCTATTTCAGCCTTACAAAATTCCTATATTGCTAGTTAAAAAATCAAGTTCTGAATACACCAGAGGAAACAGTACCCATTTTTCTTAGAAGTACTATGATTAAGATCACAATGACAAGAATTTATTATAAGCTAGGTGCTATATATAAATATATATATATATAAATCTTTACTTTTACATACATAAAATAAAATTACTTCCAGTGTACCTTTCACCATCCATGGCATTTACATCATTGATAATATCAATCGTTTGTTGCTATTTCCAGGATCATTAACAGTGTCTTCCAGGTACAATTTAGTTAGAGGAAACTATAGCATTAATGATTATGAACACTGGATCTGGAATCCGAGAGATTTGGATTTAATTTCGCTTTTTCCACGTACAAGCTATATAGGTTTTTTTAAATTTTAAAAGTTACTTATTGAATTGTATAATTGTACTGAACATTAAACAGTGTGCTTAGCTCTAGATGAATAAATATTTGCTTTAGAAAATTAAATGAAGATCTATTATTTCAGAAGCATTCTTTGAATAGCATGAACTCTGACTTATATTATAAATATTAGAGCTGCATCATCTGGCAGATACGTAAATTCAATTCAACTGTAAATTCAGTTCAACTGTATTTTTTAGAAGTTTGGAGGAAAACAGGCCCCATTTAATAGTGTTATTTACTTCTGGAGGGTAGAACTGAGTATTTTAAATATTATTTCTTTAGACTTCTGCATTAAAAAAAATGTTCTATGATTATATATCTAACTTCTGTAATGTTTTCTGCTTAGTGTTGGCAAGTTTTGTTACATTCTTGGGTTTTGGTTTCCTTAAAAATACTATTACCTCATTAGATTTACAGAGATAATGAAATATAAACATAGAATTGATGAAGAAATGTTATGCCACATTTCAGATCCACTGAGACCACTGTATCTACAGGCCCTCTCCTACACACATTATTTCATTTCAGATTTGTATAAGTATGAGAACAAAATCCAGAACATTAAGACAAATCTAGGTATTTTAGTGATACTGGCCAGGTGCTCATTAGATTACTTGGTTAGGACCTAGTATAGAGAATAAAAGTTATAGGTTCGATTCCTACTGTTGTCAATTCCCATATTTTAAGATAAGTCATTATTCTTTATTCTCTTATATCTAAGAAATTTTCTTATCTACTTGTTTTAAGTTTTTTTCTTTATTATGCTTTTTAGCAACTTGATTATAATATGCATATGTGTGGTTTACTCCTTGCAGTTTGTGAAGCTTCTTGAATATTTCATCATATAGTGATTTTTTGATACATCTTCCAAGAATATAGGTGCAAGACACAGACTTTTCCCTTCCAAAAATATACTGGGCAGCCCTCTCACCCCCATTCCTTCTTGGTTAAAGCTCTTTATTTTGAAAACTCCTTTCTTTTGTTTTTTTTGGCATGGCAGAGTTTTTGATACCATAACAGAGTACTACAATGTGGCAGCTCATCAGGGCGATGCAAATGACTGCTTGAAAGGACACTAACTCTGGCAGCTACTGCTTTTCACCCCAAAGATCAGGTTTTCACATTACGGCTGAATTCATGCTCAATGAAAATAGATCTTAAAATTGACACACAAACCACTAGCTTCCTTAAAGATGGTACATATACTTAAAGTGAACCAGTAGGGTTTACTCTATGGAATACATTTAGTTCTGAAAATTTACTACCAGGAGGGTGAAGATGAAGTTGGGGGCTCCTTCGCTGAGGGGAACAGACAATGTCCCAGTTTGGGGAAGGAGGAATGGGCTGAATGCCCACCTGGAAAGAGTGAGGGCAGAAGGGAAGTTGAGACTGTAAGCTTGTCTTTATCTCCCAGGCTGTGTAGCTTTGGCAAATAATTTAACACGTTGAAATTCTAGTTACTTCACATATAAAGTGGGGACAACGATACCTCAGAGTATCATTATAGGAATTAAGAACAGACTACTAATGCGTAACATAGCACATGATGCATGCAAAGTGTTCAAGAAATTGTAGTTATTGTAATTTTACTCACACCTAGGGTTAGAATCTCACAGGTTCCCTAAATAATATAACAAAGTAGTGAGATAATTTTCTCAGCTAGTAACTTTGATTTTTAAAAAATGCATACTTGCATTTTAACTTCATAATGAGCAACAGCAGAAAACATTTAACTATGGATTAGCTATCCAGTAGGTCTAATTAAGAAACTTAATCTTGGAGTTCTATGTTATTTGCACACTGCTATTTAGACTCTAAAGAATAAAATTACAGAGTAAAGATGCTTTGTATGGCTCTCAGCTATATGAATTTCTCCTTTCTATGGGTGCTTATATAATTTGAATGCCATCACATATGCAAGTTAACTACTTTAATTCAGGATCATGGGACTAAATAAAAAGAACAATTGAGAAAAATAGAGTAAGAAAAGCTTTACATATGGAAAGTTCGAGGGCATGTAAAGAATTTTCTTCTTTTTATTATTACTTTCTTTTATTATTATTTTTAGCAAACATTACTTTGATTAAGATCACAATGACAAGAATTTATTATAAGCCAGGCGTTTTGCTGAAAGCAGAGCAGACATTTATATACTGATGCCTTACAACAGCCTTCTGAGAGAAGTGCCGGCATTAGACCACTTTGCAGATGGTGACACTGAAACTCAGCCTGCTCCTGGCCTCATAACAACTCTCATCACAAGGTCGGGAAAAGGGGCCGTGGTCAGGAGAGGAGAAGGCAGCCCCCTCTGATGCTGTCGTCCTGTTCTGGAATGCGCTGTCCCTGGAAGCATGTCTCCTGTCTTCTCCTGTTGCATCTGGATCTGAAGACCCTGAGCATGGAAGGATGTGGGCTGAGCTGACCATCCTGGCACTGTGCTGCTGCTGGGGTCCTCCACCGCAGGACTGGAATTAAAATATTTTCAAAATTACGTTCCTTTCATTGTTTTCTTTACCCTAAGGACAGCACGTTGAGTTATTCATAAGCCAGCTCTTGGCACATTGTCATCATTAATAGATTCATTCATTGTTTTATTTCTTCCTTTTGATCCTTGTATTCCATTTCTTTTTCTCTCCTCCCATAAGCAACTCTTCTAAAGTGTTTAATGTGATCTTCTATTTTCTATGTATCGCTGCATTATGTGCATCTACTTTTAATTTGGGTAAATCATACTGTCTTATCTATGTCATTCTACCTCTCCTTTTATTTATTTATTTATTTATTTATTTTTATTTCGATATCATTAACATACAGTCATATGAGCAACATTGTGGTTACTAGATTCCCCCTATTATCCAGTCCCTACCACATACCCCATTACAGTCACTGTCCATCAGCATAGTAAGATGCTGTAGAATCACTACTTGTCTTCTCTGTGCTATACTGCCTTCCTGTGCTCCCCCTCCTATGTTATGAGTGCTAATCATAATGTGCCTTATTCCCCTTCTCCCTCCCTTCCCACCCACCCTCCCCAGTTCCTTTCCCTTTTGGCAACTGTTATCTCATTCTTGGGTTCTGTGAGTCTGCTGCTGTTTTGTTCCTTCAGTTTTGCATTGTTCTTATGCTCCACAGATAAGTGAAATCATTTGATACTTGTCTTTCTCCACCTGGCTAATTTCACTGAGCATAATACCCTTTAGCTCCATCCATGTTCTTGCAAATGGTAGGATTTGATTTCTTCTTATGGCTGAATAATATTCCACTGTGTATATGTACCACATCTTCTTTATCCATTCATCTACTGATGGACACTTAGGTTGCTTCCATTTCTTGGCTATTGTAAATACTGCTGCAGTAAACATAGGTCTTTTTGAAACTGGAATCCCGCATTCTTAGGGTGAATTCCTAGGAGTGGAATTCCTGGGTCAAATGGTATTTCTATTTTTAGTTTTTTGAGGAACCTCTATACTGCATTCCACAATGGTTGAACTAGTTTACACTCCCACCAGCAGTGTAGGAGGATTCCCCTTTCCCCGCATTCTCACCAGCATTTGTTGTTTCTAGTCTTTTCTATGATGGCCATCCTAACTGGCATGAGGTGATATCTCATTGTGGTTTTAATGTG
This sequence comes from Manis pentadactyla, assembly GCF_030020395.1. Taxonomy (NCBI): domain Eukaryota; kingdom Metazoa; phylum Chordata; class Mammalia; order Pholidota; family Manidae; genus Manis; species Manis pentadactyla. Next base: position 124,122,409 of record NC_080025.1, read on the forward strand.
CATTTCCCTGATAATTAGCAATGTGGAGCATCTTTGGCCTGTTGGCCATCTGAATTTCTTCTTTGGAGAATTGTCTGTTCATATTCTTCACCCATTTTTTAATAGAGTTATTTGCTTTTTGGGTGTTGATGCGTGTGAGTTCTTTATATGTTTTGGATGTTAACCCTTGTTGGATATGTCATTTACAAATATATTCTCCCATACTATAGGATATCTTTTTGTTCTGTCCTTTGCTGTACAGAAGTTTTTTAGTATGATGTAGTCCCATTTGTTCATTTTTGCTTTTGTTTCCCTTGCCCAAGGAGATGCATTCAGGAAAAAGTTGCTCATGTTTATATTTAAGAGATTTTTGCCTTATGTTGTCTTCTAAGAGTTTTATGGTTTCATGACTTACATTCAGGTCTTTGATCCATTTTGAGTTTACTTTTGTGTATGGGGTTAGACAATAATCCAGTTTTATTCTCTTGCATGTAGCTGTCCAGTTTTGCCAACACCAGTTGTTGAAGAGGCTGTCATTTCCCCATTGTATATCTGTGGCTCCTTTATCATATATTAATTGACCATATGTGTTTGGGTTTATATCTGGGCTCTCTAGTCTGTTCCATTGGTCTATGGGTCTGTTCTTGTGCCTGTACCAAATTGTCTTGATTACTATGGCTTTGCAGTAGAGCTTGAAGTCGGGGAGCATAATACTCCCCACTTTATTCTTCATTCCCTGGATTGCTTTGGCTACTCAGTGTCGCAAACTCTGTTTTGATGATGAAGTAAATTTACATCTTAATATATTCAAAGTAAAAATGAGACTTTGAAAGCAAAAAATTCTAAAGTGAACACATAATCTAAGACTTGTTTTTATTTGATGGACTTGCTCTCTCTAGAGTTTTTATGATGATCAGCTGGGTGTGACGTTCAAGACATTGTTTAAATAAGGGCAACTCTGTTTTACCTCAATATGCTGCTTTTCTCATCACTTATAATTGTTAGTGCAAAGTGCATTTCTCTGCTATGCACCCAAACTTGATTCATTGCTTCTCTTTCTACCTCTTCCCATCGGAAATTCCTTCATTATGATCTGGCCTTAAAAAAATCCCAGACATATTCTAGTGCAGTGTTTCTATCTTTTCTATTTTTTTCTGTTTTTTTAAACCACACCTCTATAAGACTATATATCAAAATTAAGTAAATAGAGATTATATTTTATTGCTCTCATGCAAGCATTTGCAATACCATTTACTTTTTATGTGAATATAATTCAGTCATTCTTATTTCTATTCCATTTTGATTTATTTCACTCTCTTTCAATTTCTTTGAAAATTAAGCTTTAGATGACTGTGAAGGAAAATGAATGTCCTTACATCCAAGTCTTTCACAGGTATTTCAAAAAATATATAGATTAACAAGCTGAAAACAATAAAACTATGCATAATCCATGCTAGAAGATATGCACATACACTAAACACACACACACGCACACACACACACACTTCAGTTTACACTTAAGTAAAGAAACAGATAATCACAACTAGAAAAGCTAACTGTAGGAGAGAGTTGTGGCTGCAAAATTCTGCTGGGACAGAAATGAATATACCATCAGAAAGAGCAAATCCTACTCCAAGTAGACACTGTTGAAAACCGGTCTGAATCTTGAACTCAAAAAAGTGCCTTGGGTGGAATGACAATGTTAGAAATTCATCACTTATGGGGCAGAAAAGAGAAAACTTCAGAGGCATTCCTTAGATGGTTGGTGGTGAATGTAAGGGAAGGAAGCAAGAGAAAAATAAGTCTTCTAGAGAAAAAGGAACAGGAGGAGAGGAGAACCACAGAAGTAGAAGACACAGTGATTCTACCAACCCCCAGAATAAAGCTGCCATTATAGAATCTGCACTTCTCTGTAACAACAGAAGGGGGTGAACTTGAACTCATCAATTTAATAAGCAGTCAGAACCTCTCATCTGTTTGGTATTGCCGATTCAGTAAAATATGATTACATTTCCCAATGGACAGAAAATTGCTTGTAAAACACGTGAACTATGAGAAGAAAACATAAAATGAGAACTACAAGGTTTTAGTTAATGACTTCCTCTTCCCCAAATAGTCAAAGGAACATACCAGTGTTCATTAAATATTCTTAAACAATCATGTGTGTGTATATATATTAAAAGAAACTGCTTCAAGTGAGACATTCAAAAGCTCTATCAGAAATGTGTAATAAATAAAATTGGAAATAAGATTTGGCAAACTAATGTAAGACATTGGAGAAAAATACGAAATCACAGATGAAGACTAAACTATACAGTTGAATCTGTAGATTCAACTGAAAGCATATGTCATTTAGTAAAGGCAGAACACAAACAAGAAGAAATAAAGTGGTAAACACCATCAAAGAGGAAATGATAAATATAGAAGATAGGCAAGGAAAGGCCATACTTATACACTGAATCCCTGCAAAGAAAGAAAAACAAAATCCTGAAAACTATACTCCAAGAGACCATTCCAAAGATAAAGTACCTACATTTTCATATTCAAAGGCCTGCCATTTAATTTTTAGAAAACTGACCTACAGTGACCATCTGGAGATTTACCCTGATAAAATTAGTAGTCTTTAAAGATAAAAAAGAATACTCTGACTCTTCAGGCAAAAAACAAACAATGTTACCGAAAAAAAACAAAACAAATATTTTCTACCTTTTGCTCTCATTACATCATCAACTCCTTCAGCCTCACACAATTGCTTTTCTAAGATATGTTCTTTAGACATAAGAACACAAGATTGAAAACAGTGGATTGAAAGAAATATGCCTGCAAACAGTAACAGAAGAAAGCAAGGATAGCTGCACTGACATCAGATGATATAAAGTGAAAGTAGAAAGCATAAGGAAATATACAGATATTTTTAAACTTTCCATTTTGTTATTATGAAATAAGAAAATTGAGTAAATTTGTAAAGCCCCCTAAATATTGTATGAATTTTGATAGTTTGAGAAATTGAGAGACTCCTTGAAAACTACATCAAAAGCTGAGAAAAGAATAAAGGAGAAAGTACTAAATGTCCTGTATCTATAAAATAAACTAAATCTGTAATGACATAGTTCTTGTAGAGAAAACTGTAGTCCTAAATAGTTTCACTGTTCAAATTTTCCAAATATTTAAGAAAAATCATTAAAAAATAGTCTAAAGAATTTTAAAAAAATGGAACACTTCTAAATTGATTTTGTGAGTCCAGCATAATTTTAATATCAAAACCTGAAAAGGACATTACAAAAAAACAAATGAAAAAACAAACAAACAAGACAGTATCTCTCACAAGTATAGATACAAAAGTAAATTGAGTTCATTAGTATATAAAAAACAGTTATACATTATGACAAAATGAGATTTTAGGAATGCCTAATTTGTTTACATTGTCAATATATTTATTCATAACTTCAAGATAACAAGAAAGAAAACATTTTTAATAAATGAACATTTTTTTGAAAATATTAAACACATTCTTAAACACACAAACTAACAAATTTAAAAAATGTATAGAAAAGAACAGAACAATTTTTTCAGTTTGATAAAGTGCATGTAGAAAAAACCTACAACAAATAGCATACTGATGAAATATTGAGATTTTCCCACTAAATTTAGGAAAATGTCAATGTTTTCTATTAGTTAACTTTTAGTCAGTATTTTATTGGAAATCTGTCCTAGGCAGTGGATTGTCAGGTTAAAAAGGATAACATATAAAGATTTGAGAAAAAATGAAACTATCATTATACTCAGAAATCTCAGAATATTCAATAGATAAACCATTAAAAATCATTAGGGAATATAGCAAGGTTGCTAAATAGTTGATATAAAAATAAAATCTATGTTTTATAAGCAAAAAGCAAAATTAAAAGCATTAGTAATAGCAAATGCAAAGGATGCCTAGATTTTAATGTGTGCAAAGTATTTTGCACAGCTTTATTATAGTATTCTTGACATAAAATTAATTACACATATTTGAAGTATGTGAGTTGATTAGTTTTATTATATGCATGTCTATGAAATCCTCAGAAAAGTAAACTCTCTATTAGAAATATATTCAAAACTTTTATAGGTAAAATAATATATGAAAAATTGCTTTGAATTATTTAGAAAATTCAGTAGCATAGGACTGACTATAAATAAACGAATGGTGGAATGTTGGTAATCACTGTATTCTTGATCGATAATGAGTTTTCATTATATCATTTGCTCTATTCCTGTGTGTCATGGAACTTTTTTTTCTTAAGGGTAGATATGCAGAGGAAGAAGTTAACAGTGATCAAACCAAATGACCAATAAGGCATTCAAAGCACAGAGCGTGCATAATAAATATGATTTTAAGAATAAAAGCCTAGATGGAAATTGACAGTTTTCAAAATTTGTATTCCCTCAAACGGCTATTACAATTCTCCCAAATTTCCACTCACAAACTTGAGAAAATAATTTTTAGAATTCATCATTGAACCTTACCTCAGATTTCCTTTTCCAACATAACTAGATTCTGAAACTTCCAGCATGTTTGTGATTGAAAGATGAATGACATGACTAGTTAGTGATAATCTTCCAATTGCTATGGACCTTTTTTCTCAGCTTGACTTTTCTCTGTGTTATAGGTATCTTATGTAATCATGTTGGCTCTCCTCTGAATGTCATAAAAGAAAATCTGCCAGGATTAAGCTAAAGATATATTTCCTCTATTTCCTAGTTATAGCCTCTCCTTCCTGTGTTGTCTTACACATATTTCTATGTATAAGAGGTACAAAGCTATGCAACTCTTTCCTAATTAACACAATTTTTTTCTTTAAATATATTTAATTTATTTTCTGTAATATATTTCTAGATGCTAGCTCTCCACTTGTTACTGATCTGTGAATGCAGTGACTACTAGAGCAATTCTAAAAAAAAAACGTCAATGTTTAGAATTGCCTCTAAGAATAGTCTTTTGAAATAGCATCTATTTCGGCTAAAGAAAGATCAGATTTTGAATATATTAAACAGAATTGAATGGTTAAATTATTCTAGTACTTGGTAACATTTCATACAGATATACCTCATTTTATTGCACTTAGCTTTGTTGCACTTGGCTGAAACTAGTTTTACAAATTGGAAGTTGGCATTAGCCTTGAGTTGAGCTGGTCTGTCACCTCCATTTTTCCAGTGAGGTTTGCTCACTGCGTATCTCTGACATGTTTTGGAAATTCTTTCAGTATTTTGAACTTTTTCGTTATTGTTGTATGTGTTATGGTACATCTGTGATCAGTGATCTTTTATGTTACTATTGTATTTGTTTGGGGGCACCCATATAAGAGTGATCTTGATGATAAATGTTGTATGTATCAAACTGCTCCATCAATTGGTCATTCCCCTGTCTCTCTCCCACTTCTCCAGCCTCCCTCTACCTGAGACACAGCAATATTGAAATTAGGCCAATTAATAACCTTACAATGGCCTCTCAGTGTTGAAGTGAAAGGAGCAGTTGCACATGTCTTACTTTACATCAAAAGCTAGAAATGACTGAGTTTCATGAGGAAGGCATGTCAAAAGCTGAGACAGGCTGAAAGCTAGACCTCCTGAGCCAAACAGCACAGTGTGAAAGCAGAGGAAAAGTCCTTGAAGGAAATTAAAAGTGCTACCCCAGTAAATACATGAATGACAAGAAAGTGAAACAGTCTTATTGCTCATATGGGGTAAGTTTTACTGGATAGAAGATCAGACCAGCCACAACATTCCCTTAAGCCAAAGTCTAATCCAGAGAAAGCCCTAACTCTCCTCAATTCAGTAAAGGCTGAGAGAGAAGAGGAAACTGAAGAAGAAAAATTGGAGCTAGCAAAGGTTGGCTCCTGAGGTTTAAGGAAGGCAGCCATCTCCATAACAGAAAAGTACAAGGTGAAGCAGCAGCTAGCATTTTTAGCAATAAATTATTTTTAAAGTTAGGTATGCTATTGGTTTTGTAGGCATAGTACTATTCACACTTCATGGACGAGAGTATAGTGTAAATAGAATTTTTTTTTTTTGTAGATAATTATTTTTTATTGAAGGGTAGTTGACACACAGTATTACATTACATTAGTTTCAGGTGTACAACACAGTGATTCAACATTTATATACATGATAATTCTAGATACCAGCTATCACCATACCAAGTTGTTACAATATTTTGACTATATTCCTTATGCTATACATTACATCCCGGTTAATTATTTATTTTACAATTGGAAGTGTGTACTTTTTTTTTTGTGAGGGCGTCTCTCATATTTATTGATCAAATGGTTGTTAACAACAATAAAATTCTGTATAGGGGAGTCAATGCTCAATGCACAATCATTAATCCACCCCAAGCCTAATTTTCATCAGTCTCCAATCTTCTGAAGCATAACGAAGAAGTTCTTACATGGAGAACAAATTCTTACATAGTGAATAAGTTACATGGTGAACAGCACAAGGGCAGTCATCACAGAAACTTTTGGTTTTGCTCATGCATTATGAACTATAAACAGTCAGTTAAAATATGAATACTCATTTGATTTTTATACTTGATTTATATGTGGATACCACATTTCTCTCTTTATTATTATTATTTTTAATAAAATGCTGAAGTGGTAGGTAGATACAAGATAAAGGTAGAAAACATAGTTTAGTGTTGTAATAGAGCAAACGTAGATGATCAGGTGTGTGCCTGTAGACTATGTGTTAATCCAAGCTAGACAAGGGCAATAAAACATCCATGGATGCAGAAGATTTCTCTCCGAACAGGGGTGTTGAGGTTCTAAGCCTCACCTCTGTTGATCCCCAATTTCTCACCTGATGACCCCCCTGTGACTGTGCCTGTCTTAGGTTGTTCCACCCTTGAGGAATCTTACCCGTCTCTGGCTAACCAGTCATCTTCCGGGGCCATACAGGGAAATGTAAAGTTGGTAAGTGAGAAAGAAGCCTTATTGTTTGAAAAGGTTAGTTTTTTACTTCTTTGCATATTTATGCCCTGTGGCTTCTATGCCCAGCATTTGTCCTGAGGTATCTTTACCACTTGGAAAAATTATGATACTCAGTAAATTCGATATGAGGCACGAATTCTATTTAAGGGTTGTAATTAGGAAGGAAGAAGAAAAGCTATAGAAGTAGCAGGCGGAAAAAAACATGGGAAGATTGATTATTTCTTTGACATATCTTCTTGTAGAGTAACTTACGCATGTATAGGTTTTAAACTACGGATTGCACACACACATTAACATAATAGGAGTATAGTTACATAACCAAAGCATACCTGTAATTACCAGCCATCTCCAGTGAAACCAAGAAAACCAGTTAGGCACCTTAGGCATTTGTGAAAACTTATCTATGATATGGTGGATATTGTCCAACTGAACTTGAACAGTCTGAGAGAAATCAGACAAATTAAAACAACCCATTCCTGGGGACTGTTCACATCCCATATGTTCTTTTAACAATAAATAGTCTGTAGTTGTAAGATTTTGGAGCGCTACAATTGCACTTCTCCTAATTCTTGGTTGAGTTCCAACAGTATAGATCCAGTCAAATTTGTTGTTTTACTGTATGCACAGGCCAGCTTAGATATCTCCTTCCTCATTCCCATGGCAAGTCCAGGAACTGGTGGGATGAGTGCATCTACACCTGTAGCAGTGCGTGGATCTTTGTTGGGGTTTTTTGATGATCATCTTCTGTCATGAGTCTCCCCGAGAGTGCTGATGTTGGAAGTTCTTTTTCATATCGTATCTTAGTTCATTTTCGGGGTAGCCCAATTAGGCTTTGATCCTCTGTATAAACACAAACAGACCCTTTGCCTACACTTTTATATGCCCTTTATACCCTTGTGTAGAACTCACTGGAGGTCACCACACAGGAACTGCCCTTTTTTTTTTTTTTTGGTATCACTAATCTACACTTACATGATGAATATTATGTTTACTAGGCGCTCCCCTATACCAGGTCCCCCCTATAAACCCCTTTACAGTCACTGTCCATCAGCATAGCAAAATGTTGTAGAATCACTACTTGTCTTCTCTGTGTTGTACAGCCCTCCCCTTTCTCCCAAGCTCCATGCATGCTAATCTTAATACCTCCCTTCTTCTCCCTTACCCTTACCCTTAATACCCACCCATCCTCCCAAGTCCCTTTCCCTTTGGTACCTGTTAGTCCATTCTTGAGTTCTGTGATTCTGCTGCTGTTTTGTTCCTTCAGTTTTTCCTTTGTTCTTATATTTCACAGATGAGTGAAATCATTTGGTATTTCCCCTTCTCCGCTTGGCTTGTTTCACTGAGCATAATACCCTCCAGCTCCATCCATGTTGCTGCAAATGGTAGGATTTGCCCTTTTCTTATGGCTGAGTAGTATTCCATTGTGTATATGTACCACCTCTTCTTTATCCATTCATCTATCCATGGACATTTAGGTTGCTTCCAGTTCTTGGCTATTGTAAATAGTGCTGCAGTAAACATAGGGGTGCATTGGTCTTTCTCATACTTGATTGCAGCATTCTTAGGGTAAATTCCTAGGAGTGCAAATTCCTGGGTCAAATGGTAAGTCTGTTTTGAGCATTTTGATGTACCTCCATACTGCTTTCCACAATGGTTGAACTAACTTACATTCCCACCAGCAGTGTAGGAGGGTTCCCCTTTCTCCACAGCCTCGCCAACATTTGTTGTTGTTTGTCTTTTGGATGGCAGCCATCCTTACTGGTGTGAGGTGATAACTCATTGTAGTTTTAATTTGCATTTCTCTGATAACAAGTGATGTGGAGCATCTTTTCATTTGTCTGTTGGCCATCTGTATTTCTTTTTTGGAGAACTGTCTGTTCAGTTCCTCTGCCCATTTTTTAATTGGGTTATTTGTTTTTTGTTTGTTCAGGCGTATGAGCTCTTTATATATTCTGGACGTCAAGCCTTTATCGGATCTCTCATTTTCAAATATATTCTCCCATACTGTAGGGTTCCTTTTTGTTCTATTGATGGTGTCTTTTGCTGTACAGAAGCTTTTCAGCTTAATATAGTCCCACTTGTTCATTTTTGCTGTTGTTTTCCTTGCCCGGGGAGATATGTTCAAGAAGAGGTCACTCATGTTTATGTCTAAGAGGTTTCTGCCTATGTTTTCTTATAAGAGTTTAACGGTTTCATGACTGACATTCAGGTCTTTGATCCATTTTGAGTTTACTTTTTTATATGGGGTTAGACAATGGTCCTGTTTCATTCTCCTACATGTAGCTGTCCAGTTTTGCCAGCACCATCTGTTGAAGAGACTGTCATTTCGCCATTGTATGTCCATGGCTCCTTTATCAAATATTAATTGACCATATATGTCTGGGTTAATGTCTGGATTCTCTAGTCTGTTCCATTGGTCTGTGACTCTGTTTTTGTGCCAGTACCAAATTGTCTTGATTACTATGGCTTTATAGTAGAACTTGAAGTTGGGGAGTGAGATCCCCCCTACTTTATTCTTCTTTCTCAGGATTTCTTTGGCTATTCGGGGTCTTTGGTGGTTCCATATGAATTTTTGAATTATTTGTTCAAGTTCATTGAAGAATGTTGCTGGTAGTTTCATAGGGATTGCATCAAATCTGTATATTGCTTTGGGCAGGATGGCCATTTTGACGATATTAATTCTTCATAGCCACGAGCATGGGATGAGTTTCCATCTGTTAGTGTCCCCTTTAATTTCTCTTAAGAGTGACTTGTAGTTTTCAGAGTATAAGTCTTTCACTTCTTTGGTTAGGTTTATTCCTAGCTATTTTATTTTTTTTGATGCAATTGTCAATGGAGTTGTTTTCCTGATTTCTCTTTCTGTTGGTTCATTGTTAGTGTATAGGAAAGCCACAGATTTCTGTGTGTTGATTTTGTATCCTGCAACTTTGCTGTATTCCGATATCAGTTCTAGTAGTTTTGGGGTGGAGTCTTTAGGGTTTTTTATGTACAGTATCATGTCATCTGCAAATAGTGACAGTTTAACTTCTTCTTTACCAATCTGGATTCCTTGTATTTTTTTGTTTTGTCTGATTGTCGTGGCTAGGACCTCCATTACTATGTTAAATAACAGTGGGGAGAGTGGGCATCCCTGCCTAGTTCCCGATCTCAGAGGAAATGCTTTCAGCTTCTCGCTGTTCAATATAATGTTGGCTGTGGGTTTATCATAGTTGGCCTTTATTATGTTGAGGTACTTGCCCTCTATTCCCATTTTGCTGAGAGTTTTTATCATGAATGGATGTTGAACTTTGTCAAATGCTTTTTCAGCATCTATGGAGATGATCATGTGGTTTTTGTCTTTCTTTTTGTTGATGTGGTGGATGATGTTGATGGACTTTCGAATGTTGTAACATCCTTGCATCCCTGGGATGAATCCCACTTGGTCATGGTGTATGATCCTTTTGATGTATTTTTGAATTCGGTTTACTAATATTTTGTTGAGTATTTTTGCATCTACGTTCATCAGGGATATTGGTCTGTACTTTTCTTTTTTGGTGGGGTCTTTGTCTGGTTTTGGTATTAGGGTGATGTTAACTTCATAGAATGAGTTTGTGAGTATCCACTCCTCTTCTATTTTTTGGAAAACTTTAAGGAGCATGAGTGTTATGTCTTCCCTGTATGTCTGATAAAATTCCGAGGTAAATCCATCTTGCCCGGGGGTTTTGTTCTTTGGTAGTTTTTTGATTACCGCTTCAATTTCATTGCTAGTAATTGGTCTGTTTAGATTTTCTGTTTCTTTTTGGGTCATTCTTGGAAGGTTTTATTTTTCTAGGAAGTTGTCCATTTCTCCTAGGTTTACCAGCTTGTTTTTCATATAGGTTTTCATATAGGTTTTCTTAGTACTCCCTAATAATTCTTTGTATTTCTGTGGGGTTCGTCATGATTTTTCTTTTCTCGTTTCTGATACTGTTGATTTGTGTTGACTCTCTTTTACTCTTAATAAGTCTGGCTAGAGGCTTATCTATTTTGTTTATTTTCTCGAAGAACTAGCTCTTGGTTTCATTGATTTTTGCTATTGTTTTATTCTTCTCAATTTTATTTATTTCTTCTCTGATCTTTATTATGTCCCTCCTTCTGCTGACCTTAGGCCTCATTTGTTCTTCTTTTTCCAATTTCGATAATTGTGACATTAGTCCATTCATTTGGGATTGTTCTTCCTTTTAAAAATATGCTTGGATTGCTGTATACTTTCCTCTTAAGACTGCTTTTGCTGTGTCCCACAGAAGTTGGGACTTAGTGTTGTTGTTTTCATTTGTTTCCATATATTGCTGGATATCCATTTTGATTTGGTCATTGATCCATTGATTATTTAGGAGCATGTTGTTAAGCCTTCATGTGTTTGTGGGCCTTTTTGCTTTCTTTGTACAGTTTATTTCTAGTTTTATGCCTTTGTGGTCTGAAAAGTTGGTTGGTAGGATTTCAATCCTTTGGAATTTACTGAGGCTCTTTTTGTGGCCTAGTATGTGGTCTGTTCTGGAGAATGTTCCATGTACACTTGAGAAGAATGTATATTCTCTTGCTTTTGGATGTAGAGTTCTATAGATGTCTATTAGGTATATGTGCTCTACTGTGTTGTTCAATGCTTCCTTTTCCTTACTTATTTTCTGCCTGGTGGATCTATCCTTTGGGGTGAGTGGTGTGTTGAAGTCTCCTAGAATGAATGCATTGCAGTCTATTTCTCCCTTTAGTTCTGTTAGTATTTGTTTCACATATGCTGGTGCTCCTGTGTTGAGCGCATATATATTTAGAATGGTTATATCCTCTTGTTGGACTGAGCCCTTTATCATTATGTAGTGTCCTTCTTTATTTCTTGTTTCTTTCTTTGTTTTGAAGTCTATTTTGTCTGATATTAGTACTGCAACCCCTGCTTTCTTCTCGCTGTTGTTTGCTTGAAATATGTTTTTCTATCCCTTCACTTTTAGTCTGTACATGTCTTTAGGTTTGAGGTGAGTTTCTTTTAAGCATCATATAGATGGGTCTTGCTTTTTTATCCATTCTTTTACTCTATGTCTTTTGATTGGTGCATTCAGCCCATTAACATTTAGGGTGACTATTGAAAGATATGTACTTATTGCCATTGCAGGCTTTAAATTCATGGTTACCAAAGGTTCAAGGTTAGCCTCTTTAGTATCTTACTGCCTAACTTAGCTCACTTATTGAGCTGTTATATACACTGTCTGGAGATTCTTTTCTTCTCTCCCTTCTTATTCCTTCTTCTCCCTTCTTCATATGTTGGGTGTTTTGTTCTGTGCTCTTTCTAGGAGTGCTCCCATCTAGAGCAGTCCCTGTAAGATATCCTGTAGAGGTGGTTTGTGGGAAGCAAATTCCCTCAGCTTTTGTTTGTCTTGGAATTGTTTAATCCCACCATCATATTTGTATGATAGTCGTGCTGGATACAGTATCCTTGTTTCAAGGCCCTTCTGTTTCATTGCATTAAATATATCATTCCATTCTCTTCTGGCCTGTAGGGTTTCTGCGGAGAAGTCTGATGTTAGCCTGATGGGTTTTCCTTTATAGGTGACCTTTTTCTCTCTAGCTGCCTTTAAAACTCTTTCCTTTTCCTTGATCTTTGCTATTTTAATTATTATGTGTCTTCGTGTTGTCCTCCTTGGATCCTTTCTGTTGGGGGTTCTGTGTATTTCCGTGGTCTGTTCGTTTATTTCCTCCCCAATTTGGGGAAGTTTTCAGCAATTATTTCTTCCAAGATAGTTTCCATCCCTTTTCCTCTCTCGTGTTCTTCTGGAACCTCTATAATATGGATATTGTTCCTTTTGAATTGGTCACGCAGTTCTCTTAACATTGTTTCATTCCTGGCGATCCTTTTATCTCTCTCTATGTCAGCTTCTATGTGTTCCTGTTCTCTGGTTTCTATTCCATCAATGGCCTCTTGCATCCTATCCATTCTGCTTATAAACCCTTCCAGAGTTTGTTTCATTTCTGCAATCTCCTTTCTGGCATCTGTGATCTCCCTCCGGACTTCATCCCATATATCTTGCATATTTCTCTGCATCTCTGTCAGCATGTTTATGATTTTTATTTTGAATTCTTTGTCAGGAAGACTGGTTAGGTCTGTCTCCTTCTCTGGTGTTGTCTCTGTGATCTTTGTCTGCCTGTAGCTTTGCCTTTTCATGGTGATAGGAATAGTCTGCAGAACTGGGACGAGTGACGGCTGGAAGGACTTCCTTTCTTGTTGGTTTGTGGCCCTCCTCTCCTGGGAGAACAGCGACCTCTAGTGGCTTGTGCTGGGTAGCTGCGCGCAGACAGGGCTTCTGCTTCCTGCCCGGCTGCTATGGAGTTAATCTCCGCTGTTGCTGTGGGCGTGGCCTCGCTCGGGTAGCTACTCCAAAGTGGTGGAGTCACGTTGGAGGGGGAGTGTCCAGGAGGCTATTTATCTCCGTAAGTGACCTCCCTGCTCCCTGCAGCCCAGGGGATTAGGGTGCCCAGAGATCCCTGGATTTCCCACCTCTAGATTAAGTGTCCCGCCATGCCCCTTTAAGACTTCCAAAATGCACCCGCTAAAACAAAACAACGACCACAAAAAAAAAAAAAAAAAATTTATAATTAAAAAAAAAAAGTGTCCGCTCATTTTTCTTTATTCTCCGGCGCCAGCCTCAGGCATCTGCTCACCAGTCTTGCTGCCCTGTTTCCCTAGTATTGGGGTCCCTATCCCTTTAAGACTTCCAAAGAGCGGTCGCCAAAACAAAACAGCAAAAAAAAAAATGACCGCTCTCTTTTCTTGTGTCCTCTGGCACCAGGCCTCCAGTACCCGCTCACTGTTCTTGCTGCCCTGTTTCCCTTGTATCCAGGGCTCCCCGCGCACGCACTGTGTCTGCACTCTGGCCCGGATGGCTGGGGCTGTGTGTTCGGCAGTCCTGGGCTCGGTCTCCCTCCCGCTCTGCCTATTCTTCTCCCGCCGGGAGCTGGGGGGAGGGGCGCTCAGGTCCCACTGGGCCGGGGCTTGTATCTTACTCCCTTTACAAGGCACTGGGTTCTCGCAGCTGTGGATGTGGTCTGGATGCTGTCCTGTGTCCTCTGGTCTTTATTCTAGGAAGAGTTGTCTTTGTTATATTTTCATAGATACATGTGGTTTTGGGAGGAGATTTCCGCTGCTCTACTCACGCTGCCATCTTGGCTCCCTCCATAAATAGAACTTTTATATGCACTGGGAAATGAAGAAAATTCATTTGACTCATTTATTGCAATAGTTGGTTTATTATGGTCTGGTACTGAACCTGCAGTGTCTCTGAGGTGTGCCCGTGTACGCTTACAAACAAAAGAATAAATTTCGGTTTACCTGGCCAAATGCTTAAATATAGAGAATTTGTTAATTTATACATTTACATTGACACTTAATTGATACTCAAATTAATACTCATGAAGACATTAGTGTGATAATGTAAATGTGATAAGCCATAAAAAATTTTTTATTGAATACATTTACTTGACAACAATTTACAAAACATGTACAATTTATAAGGAAAAAATGGAAAGGATAAAACAAAATTGCAAAGAGCACAGGAGGAAATGAAAAATCAGGTCAGGGGTAGGCTAGTGCATGGGTTTAGAGATTCATAGGGCTGTCAAGTATGTCCCTATCACAAAAAGTATTAAAAATCTTGTTCCAAAGGACATAAGAGTATTCAAAGTAGTAATAGCTGAGATAATCTGAATCCAGTAAGTGACATCAAATCACAGTGTTAAGAATCACAAGCGCACAAGGAATCTGACTTCAAAAGCACCCCTAGACATATCTTGATTAACTGAAAGACAAAGGGTTGTCTTAAAAGCCACCAGAACAAAGGTAGATTATCTTCAGAAGAACAACAGACTTCTCAACAGTATCAGTGAAAGTCTAAAACCCAGGAACCATCAAAAAAAAAAAACAAAAGAAATAGGAAAAATATATGTTGTTCTCAGGGAGTAGGGATAGTTCCTATTTCTGCCAGCCAGAATGGAAATTTTCATATTCAAAATTATCAGGTAGACCACTCAGAAATGTTTTGCCTAAGTAGACTTGGATTCAATGATACTCTGACCCACAAAGCAAAGCTTAAAAGAAACAAAACTGAATAAACAAACCTGAATAAAACTGTTCACAAATAACTAAACCGTTTCCCAGAACAAATTTCAAAAGTGTAAGAATACAAAATGACTGGCACCAAACAGTAAAATCTTAAATGTGTAGCATCCATTCAGTAATTGACATGCATGCAGAGAAGCAAGACAATTTGACCCACAATAAGAATAATCAAACCACACCAAAAATGACACAGAAAATAGAATTGGCAGAAGAGGATATTGAAACTATTTTTATAACAGTATTTTGTATGTTCAAGAATTAAAAGCAGGAATCGGCACTTTTTCTGTCAAAAGCCAGATTTAAAATAAACCTTTATAAGCCAGTGTATCATAACTGCTAAACTTTGCCATTGTAGTGTGAAAGCAATTACAGACTGTATAAACAAATAAATAGGGTTGTGTCTCAGTAAAACTTTCTTTAAGAAAAAAGCTTAAGTCTGTGTTCAGTTTATGAATTGTAGTCTCCTGTATTCTGATCTAGATAAAATATTGAGTATTTTAAGGAGATTACTAGGAGATGTAAGAAAGACACAAATTCTGGAGATGAGAACTATAATACCTAAGATATAAAATATACTGCATAAAATTAATACCAGATTGGATATTGCAGAAGCAAATATTAGTGAATTTGACAATACAGAACAACAATAGAAAATGAATCACAGGAAAAATTATTGGAAAAAAACCAGTAAACTGTATGACTGTTTAATATATGTGTGTGTGTGTGTGTGTGTGTAATTGGAGTCACCAAATTGTTTTTGACAAACATTAAAGTACAACCATTATAAATTATCCAAATTTGAGGAAAATTATAAACATGGATTCATGAAGCTCAAAGAACTCCAAGCAAAAGAAACACAATTTATATGAAAGATAAAATTTAACGGTCTTGGAAGAAATGATAGGAGAATGTCTTAGTGACCAAGGAGTAGTGCAAAGATGTATGGACTGAAGGAAAACAAAGTACTTAACATAAAGGAAAATAAATGATAACCTGGACTTAGAAAATCAAAGATACTATTAAAAAATGAAAAATGGAGTCACAGACTGAGAGAAAATCTTCACAACATACTTAAGAAAATAAGAATATGTAATTCCTACAAATCAAAAATATAATAAAAATGTTTCAGTTAAAATGGGAAAAGGACTTGAATATGCAGTTTCTATGAGGATGTAGGTACAGGAATATATGATTATGTTCAATGTTATTAGCCATTAGAAAAGTCCAAATTGAAACCAAAATGAAATACTGTTGCAGAACTCCTAGGTTGGCTAAAATTGAAAGCCCAATACCATGAAATACTAGGATGCCAAGTAAATACAGCTGTCACATATTGTGGTTGGTAGATTAAAATGCTACTGTCATGTTAGTACACAGATACACTTAAAAAAAAATAAAGGTAGACATACAGCTTCTATATGATAAAAAATTGTAGTTGCTGACCCATTGCTCAAATTTCACAGACTTACATAGTAATGTCCAATGACATATTACTCACAATGCAATAGATTGATAGGTAAATAGTCAACCCTACAAGAGAATAGATAGACAAATTTTGTTACATTCATGCAATGGGTTGCCATTCAGCAATACAATAGAATGAACAACTAATGTATACAACAACGTGCAACACTATTAAAAAAGGTATGCTGAGTGAAAGAAGGCAAATATAAAAGAGTACATATATTATACTCTATTTATATGAAACATAACAGAAAACTGATCTATGGTCTAAAAATCAAAATAGTGATTACTTCTGGGTGGAGTAGGGAACATTGTCATGGAAAATTCACAAAGAAACTTTCAATATCTTGGTTGATGTTTCGATTACACAGGTATATGCATTTGTTGAAACTCATCAGATTATACAACTAAGAACTCTGCTATTTACTAAGTATACTTTTATCTCAAAAAAATATAAAATATGGAATAACAGGTCAATTTCATTAATTTAGACTTAAAAAACAAATGATGTTTTGGTAAATTATAACTATTTGTAAGATAAATAATTACTATTAAATTGGCTTTATTCCAGAAATAGAAGGCTTGTTTAATATTTGAAGATCAATTCAATTCACTATATTAAATGATAAAAGAGATGACCATTTTCATAAACCAAGGAAACTATTTAATCAAATTAAGGACTATTTGGGATAAAAATCTTTAGCACATTTGGAGTCAAAAGGAAATTTGTTCAATCTGATAAAAGGTGCAATTAGAAGGAATCATAGTTAATTTTAAAATGCTGCAAATTGAAATAAGGAACAGGATACGGGTATCTACTGTTATTTTGTATATGTAACACTGTACCATTCTTAGCCAGTGCAACAGAGCAAGAAAAACATATAATCACAATTAGTAAATAGAAAGGAAGGCTAAACCTGCCATCATCTCTAGCTGATATGACTGTGGACTTGGAAAAGCACAAAACATTCTTAGATAAATGAAACTGATTAAACAGGTTGCCATAGTAGGTTGTACTTCTATATATAAAAAAACAATCTCAGATTTTAACTATAGAAGATTAAAACTAAAAATAAGAAATCTAACAAAGCATACAAAATGTATCTAAATACAAAATTACGTAATTTGAGAAAAATCAAAGATGTAAAAGAGGGATATCATGTTCATGTTCATTAATTGGAAGATTCAGGTTTGCAAATATATCAGTTCTCTCCAAATTGGTCAGTATTTTCGAAGAGTTCTTAAAATTTTAAAGTTTTAAAAAATTTGAACATTAGCAGTCTTTGAAAAATGTATATGAAAATGTAAAAGTCCAAATGCATCCAAAACAAGCATGAATAAGAACAAGAATGGAGGAATTAATCTGCTAGCTATCAAGACTGTTATCAATTTATTATCTCTCAGCTCCAACTCTACCCATTTTTACTCTGATTTGTGATACTGGAGCTGGTGTCTGTAAATATTTCTCCTTTGCCAGCTAGCTTGATATTAAACTTTGATGATGGTCGGTCCTGAAAGGACACCGCAGCCCAGAACAGAAGAAGGTGCTTCCCTGCCTGCTGGTGGACAGGGTTGGTGGTGCGGGGGTGGGGTGGGTGGGAGGGAGAAGTGGTTTGGTCCTTGCTGCCCTTTTTCCCTACATGGCAGCTAATGATTGGAGTGCAAGAGGCTCCTCAGCACTCACCACAGCAGCCCTTGAGGACCAGCAGGGGTCAACTTGCAACCTATCATTTTTTTTATCACCGCCCACCTTTTTTTCCCCCACTCGTTTTTAGCCTGCAAGTTGTAACTGCTTTCTGTATTTGATATTTCTGGACCCTCAGAACCCTGCTCACCCTCTTTGTTAATAATTCTTCATAGTAAATTTGTCCTGTTTGCTGAATGGATCTGTATAAGAACAAGTCATAAATATACAGTAATTCAGAATCTTACTGGCTCAAAGATGACCAAATCATTGAAGAGTAAAGAATCCCCAAATACCTGCATATACAGGGACCACTTTAAAGCAGAGGTGACATATCTGAGCAGTGCAACATATGTTTTTTTAAATAATTTGTCATGGGGCTATTTGGAAACAAACATTAAGGGTGACCCCGACCTAAAATTTTCAAAAATCAACTTCAGGAGGGTTGTTGATCAAATTGTGAAAATAAATCTAAATACCTTCTAGAAAATAATCTGGTACAATTCCCAAGAACTCAGGAAGAGATTTTTTATACAGGACCCAAAATGCACATTCTAAAATCAAACACAAAAAGGAGCCAGTGAAACTAACTGTAAACTAAACAACAGCAAGACAAAAATAATTACTTCAAGTAAACTTTGAACACAGTGCCCTGGCTATACATCCTTATAGGATCTTTTAAAAACATACACATGTACATAAATTGTCTATAATAATTGAAGCAGAACACATAAAATCAATAGTTTCAATATTGTTCTAATGTTACTGCTAGATCATAATTAGAGATTTTCTTCCAGAAGAACACATGCACTCTGGAACTTTCATGTCATATGTTGGTTTATTTAATATTTAGTAATTATAAACTAGATATTAAGATTATAGCTACTCAAGTAATGAACAGAAATCATGGAAAGGCAGTAAACCAGTTATTGACTGCCACAATAACGTCCCAATATAAACTACTAAATCTCAGTCACATTAATTCATTTGGCTTATGAGGCTGTGGATTAACAAGGGTCAGCTGGCCCTGGCTAGATGTCTGTTTCCAAGAATGTATCTGAGTGAACTTCTCCTAAAGTTGGAAATCAGATGTCCTCTGCATGTGTTCTCTCTGTGCTCATTCTGTGATCCTGGCTGAGGAGCAGACGCTATCCAGAGAGGGCCTTCTTATGAAGATGTCAGAGTCACAAGGGACATAGTCCAAGTGCACACACACTTTTGCTACCTGACAACATTTCATTGGACACAGTAAGTCAGATGGCTGAACTCAGTCAAGGTGTGGAGAAGCATACTCCTTCCACTTAGTGGGAGGGATAGCAAAGGCACATGAGAAACGATATCAATAAAGTGATGGTTAAAGAACTGGGGCCATCTACACAGGCAGTTTGACCACGTAATACTACATGGAGTCGCATGATTCTAGCACTAATCACAGTGTGGCAGCATGACCCTGGTATTTGTAGAGCTGAACACATTCGTAAGTGTTTTAAGGAATAGGATTTATTAGCCGGTGTATTAGGGTGCGAGTTGTACTTTTTATTTTAAAGACTTTAATATAGTTTGACTAATTTTCATCTATCCTACTAGAACCCCTGGGTAAACTGTACTGCACAGTACTTTCCACAGTTATGTTTAAAACTGATATTTGGCTTTGGAAACTCAGACTGAGCCACCATTTCCTTTCCAGCTCTCTGTGATATAGCACAGTATCTTTTTTAAGTTATCACATGATTCTTTTTCAAAACCAGAAAATCTAATTGATTTCACACATTGGGCTAATTAGCTCTTTTTTAGGTGTAATTTCTCTTTCTCGTCATACCTATTACTATCACCACTGACTATAAGCCAATACAAATAACAAATATTTACCAACATCATAAAATAATCAGAACATCCAAATTGGCATATGGTGTTTAAAGGATGCCAGACATCTCACTAGTCTTTCCCTGGGGCTTTTGAAAAGGATTAAATATCCAATAGATCTTGGGCTGCCGTTTTTTTTTTTTGTAATATAAATACTGCCTGAAGGCTGGCGAATGGATTAGATGAGGGCTATGGCTAGAGTGGCTCATGATAATACAGTGATGGATTAGAACTGACAGTTTACAACTTTTTTTTCAGTTGTCACAAAAATAAATAAATAACTGAAAATCAGTGTCTAGCATGGCTGCCAACCCAGTAAAAGCAGCAGGCAAAACATTAAACACAAGCAGAGGACAAATTCCCTGTGGAAATACACTTGCCTGGCAACCGCTCGAGGTAATGTCGATGAACAGGCCACCAGGGAGTTAGAAGCCTGCAGGAGCCGATGCGTGTGGGTGGATTCCTTCACTCCCCCAATCTGCTGCGTTTCTCTTCAGTAACAATATAGATAGCTTCAGTCATGAATTATACCATAAATCAATCACAAAATAATAGCTGCTGTGATTTAGACAAAACTTGTCTCAGTGTATTTGTTTGTTTAATTTTACTTAGAAAAAAGCACGTAAACAATTCAGTTGCCACCTCTTTCCCCTAGGCTATGTCGATTCCGTCTTTACCACAGTGTGTTAATTGTGATTTACTGGCAATAAAGAGCATGATATATTTTGTTAAATTGAGAACAAGTTTTTGTCATTAGGAATGAAAGAGATTTTGACGATTACTGCAAAGATAAGTTAAATAATTCCAAACCCATTACTTTAAAAAATGAGGGTTTAAATGAACAGCTTTTAGTTTTGGTTAAAGGTTAGATATATTAATAGTCTTCCATAAATAAAGTAAGCAACCTATGAACATGAGCCAAAGTTTCATCTGTGTAGCAAGAACATACAAAATTTAAGTGAATTTGACTTTAGGCAAATTACTGTTCTTCACTTCCTTCTTTTATAAAAGTCACTAATAGTACCTGTCTCAGACAATCATGATGAGAATTAAGTGAAATAATGTATTAAAATCACTGGTTTAAATTTTTTTCTTTTATTATCATAGTAATCAAATGTGGCTAACATGAGCTGGAGTAGAGAGGTGTCTGTTGCCTGCCAGTGGAAAATAATTCTGAGGACAAGCTAGAGAATAAATGCTGAATAAAGCCCAGTTTCTTTAAAGCAAGAAGGGAGGAGGCAAAGAAAGCAATATTTAAATCTCTGCCATGTAGAAGAAAATAGCAAGACAAATTGAGAAAAATTGTAATATATGGCAAATTTTTGAGAATGTGAGCAATTTTTGAGAACTTGCTGTAGATATTCAGAGAATATGGGCAGTGTTGGAGAACTTGCTATGATATCATAAACCAGTGTATCACATTAACCGTTTTATAAAATATACTTACAAATATCACGATATAAAGTCTTAGCACATTTTTTAATAAAAAGTTTGCCACTCCCAAAATGAGTACTTTGAGTACCTGGAGTGAAATAGTTAATGCTTTAACTGCCTTGCATGCCATACCATCAAGGTATGTCAAGGCAGAATGCCAAAGTGATACACTGAGAGCATGTGTACACACGCACACGCACACACACACGCGCGCACACACACACAGACACACACACGTGCACGCACACACGCGCACACACACACAGACACACACATGTGCACACACGCACACACACACACACACGTGCGCACACACACACACACACGCACACAGCTCGCCACACCCCTTCATGTGCCAAAGGAAAGGTAGCTGGCCAAAGTGAAGCTGTAGTGAGGAGCCATTACTTCATGTGATGGTTTATATTGCCAATCCAAAAATAAATGTCCAGTGTAAATGTAGAAATACAATTGTTTCCTGAAATTAATATTTTCAAATAAATGGTATTCACTGCAAGGTTCTAAATGGTAAAGTCCAGCAGATTGTAACATGGAGATTAGAAGAGAGCCAAATGTGAATCTCATTATTGTTCTCTGACAGAATATTATGGCAAAAGAAATTACTTTGTTAATGAGATAAATCATTTTATTTTCCAGAAAAATAACTGAAAGCCAGTGTCAATTATGTTTGCCAAATCCTAGTAGATAAATTAAACACAATTCTGGAAAGTCTAAATATGTAAAAGCAAAACATTGTACTGCAAAGTCAATAGATGTTCAATATCTCTGAGAAATAGTGATCACATGTAGTGATTTGTGTTTATTCTTTCAAGAAACTGCTTAATTTTAAGCTATTGAACATATTCATGAATAAAATAGTTTTTCCTATGTTTACATCACTATGTCTAAATCCTCAGAAAATACACACTAATGTGGTTTAGTAATTATTGGATAGCCTTAGGACTATGCATTTCATAAAAAAAGGTTACAATATATAGTTTTTCTCTAAACGTAAAATAAAGTTTGGTTTTGTGAATCAGAGAAAACACATTATGAATAAGTAAGCCACTAGAAGACCCTGTAATGTCGCTATATAAAAACCTTGTGTATGTGATATTTCTCTTTCCAGAGCATATATACATAATATACTAAATAATTGATAAATCCAGTAAAATAAAAAATGACAACATTTACTGAAGTCTTGGTTCCTAAGGATATAGTTTTTAAATTTTTATTGAGGTATAATTGACATAACATTATATTAGATTTAGGTGAAATGATTCAAATTTTGTATGTATTCCAAAAAGATCACCACAGTGTAGTTATAACATCCATCACAATACATAGTTAGAAAAAGTTTTTTCTTGTGATGTGAGCTTTCAAGATTTGCTCTCCTATCTACTTTGAAATATACAATACTGTATTTAACTGTAAATGCTGTGCATTACACGACTTACTCATTTTTTACCTGGGAATTTGTACCTACTTTTCGCCCCACCTGCCCCTATTTTGCTCACCCCTTAGCTCCTGCTTCAGTCTGTTCTCTATATCCATATCTAAATGAATATTTAGTAACACATCAAGTGCTTTGCATGTACAGATAGTTTCATCATCAGAGGTACTGCTTTTTAAGTCAACAGAGGATAAGTAACTTGCTCAGTGTGGTAAGTAGTAGTTGAACTAAGGTAGTCTAAGTCATACATTTAGCCGACTTTCTACCTAGCTTGTTCAATACAGTATACATCAACATAGGTGAAAAACTGGAAAATTCTATTGTTTATTTATTTTTATCATTAATAGTAGTTACTTTTGCATCAAATTTTAGAGTATATGAAGAAATGGAAATTACTGTCATCACTGCTTGTACCAGTGTTATCTGAATAGGGAGGCTACAGAGAATTTTGTAGTCAGACATTCAGCATATTGCTTTATATATCATACATTTCTCTTCTGTTTCTGCTTTTCCTATCTTGGATTCTGTCAGGTCAGTGTGGCATTTAAGCAATTTCAAGGTGTAGTGAACTGTGACCTAAATTTCCATAAATATTCTAGATGGAAGACAGGTAAAATAAAGATGTCTACAAAAGTGAATGCATGTGAACATACTCATTTTAAAGCCTCTCTTTGTAACTATGCTACCTTTTTGGTATAAACCATATTTTAGTTATGAAGCTATCATAGCTTAGTATTTTCATCCATGGTTTCTTAACAGCATACCACATAATAATCATTGCTAGGAAAAAAAATGATGGTTCAGAAGTGTGCCTAGATGTACCCTCTTAATTTGTTTCTCATCATAAACAATATCCTTTTTCTTCATTCTCTCCAGTGGTAAAGGGAAATACAATTACCTATTCTAATATTCTTAACGGAAGCCTCCCTTTCTACAGACATCTGAGATGTGTGTGTTGAAGTGATTTAACATACCTGTACTACCCACTAATGAGAGAGCGATTTCTACGGAAAAAAAAATCATTCTCAAGATGGGTTCATTCACACCTGGCTTGGAAAGGATTATTTCAGGATGTGACATGTATGCTTTATAGTCAATTTACATTTGGAAAACATGCTGAATTTATAACATATTTGCAGGTACCAGTAAGAAGGAGCCATCAATTTTAAAGGTTGAAACTGCTTCTTTAAATATCCAGCATACATGGTAATATGCTGTGAATGATGCTTATATAATTTATATGCCTTTGTGTAGCCATTAGATTGAAGTAAAATACTTCTCACTTTCCCCCAAAACCATGAATTTACAAAGCTCTAACACATACTGTTGACTTGAGGAAGTGAATTAAAGTGTTTACTAATGCCATTAATGAAAATGAGGTCGTGATAAATGGAGCTGCTTGTGACATGGATCATTGTGTTAATGATCAATATCCATAAGTTTGTAGAAGTTACAGCTCTTACAAAAGAAAATTAGCTAATGCCGATTACAATTTATCAAGGTGCCATTGCTAGCTAGTGTGCTGTAAATGTATTAATAATAGCTTACAACAGGTTTGAATGTAAAAAGGTCCAAATAGCCAATTTTGCAAATGGGATGCTAAATTGGAATTTAAAGTAGTATGCAAATAACCAAGACACATGGAATAGCAGTTTGAGATGAATAGTTTTATATATTTTCTCTTTCCATTAGTCAACTGACATGAGCTTTTTCAGAATGATTTGGTCAGAAAAAGTCAAATTATGTAAGTTTGAAAGTTTATCCAAAGCCAAATATATACTGATAACTGGAATCAGATATCTATAAAGTAGATCTGACATTAAAAATAAATGTTTTTTTCCTATGGAATTATTTAGAAACCAAGCTTTTTAAGTCATTGCTTTATGAGATGAGGCATACAAAATCTATAGTCTTGAAATATTGTCATATATTTCACTTAAAAATGTTATAATAAGTAAGCCTGTATAATATTCCTTCAAATGGATGAAAAACATAATTTCAGTGATAGTTCAAATAATTGAATTTATTAATGGATATACTCATGTGTCCCTTGCTATATTTCTCAATGTTTCCATAATATATACAACCAGCTCCCTAAATTAAAGTGAGTCTATTTTAATCCTCATGAGGTTTCTGTTTTCCAGTTCTACCCTGTCTTCCTATCAAGGTCTTGCTGTCAAAAGTAGTCCCAGAGGGCATATATGCACGTCAGGATTCTTTGGATTTACTCACAATGTATTAATAATACAATGATGGCCTCTTTGTAAGTAAAAAAAAAAGACATGCATATGTGTTTCAGTCTCCCACAATACTTATTCCTGCTGTATTTCTAACATCCTTCAGTCTATACTATGTTATCATAAGTGAGCTGTGACAGGTTGACATAGAAATATAGGGAAACCTGGTTTACAATGGGTGTGTATTACATGTTAGCATCAGACAGAGGGAAGTACTGCTGCAGTTTAGATCCATTCGAAATGTGGCTTTGAAGAAAGGAAATTCTAATGGGCAGCTCTTCAGGCAGTATGCTATTATGGGGGAGAGATAGCCAGTGGTATAGACCTGTACTGTTTAACTGGCAGAGGTTTGGTGTGTGTGTGTGTGTTAGGACTTGAGAAAAACGAGATTGTTAGAAAATCAGTGAGAAGGGCTGGCTTCAGCATCACTAAAATGTTGCCTGTTGGCTTTTCTTCATAAGCTAGGGCTGATTGTAACAGAGGCTATGACATAACGAGGCTGAATGAAAGTAAGGAGGATTGTAGGACTCAGACCCTGGAGGGGCCGGGAGTCAGTGCCTCACTGACCAGAGCTTTGTTGGATACAATCATTGTAGAGAAAGAAAAGGACAGAGTGCTAGCCAAGGGGCCTGGCCCACAGAGAGTTGTGAAGATGATTGATAGAGCACCAGTTGTCAAAAGGAAAAAGATATGGTCAGCCAACAAAAGTACACCTAAGCATGCACTACAGGTAGGTATCAATGATGAAATATCAGAAGCCCGAGGGGGTTCATCCCACTGGCATGTCACCATCCCTTTCCTGTGACACTGTTGATACTTGGAACCCACTGAATGGGAAGGCTTCGTCACCAAGAAAAAGGAGCCTGCAGCACCACAGTAATTACAAATGATTTCCCCAGTCCTTCCTCAAAGATATCTCTGGCCATTAACTTGGGTAACTGTACACTGAGGAAAGAAATACTCAAGGACCATTAGACACAGGGTCCAAGTTGATACCCAGAGAACCAAAGTGTTGTCATGGTCACCTGTTAGAATGGGAGCAGGTGAAGTCCAGCTATTCGATGGAATCCTGGCCTCTGTTAAGCTTATAGAGTGTTCACTGTATCAATATGCCTGATCCAGAATATGTGATTGGGATGGATACACTTGGTATCAGGAGTCAGCCTAAGTTGTTATAGGATGTGGGCTACCATGATTGGGAAGGCCAAGGGGAAACCTCTGAAACTACACCCCCTCCCCAGTCAAGATAATAAAGATAATATTGTAGGGGGGAGCATGAAGGAGATAAGTGCCATCCTTAAGGATCTAAAGAATGTGGGGATGGTAGGTACGATCATACCTCCAGTTACACCTCCATTTAATACATCATTCTCATCCCTGCATAAATCAGATGGATCTTGGAGAGTGCAGGTAGACTACTACGTACTCTCTCAATTGCAGCTGCCATGCCAGGTGTGGTGTCTTTGTAAGAGCAGATTAACATGATTCTGAGAAATGGTATGCAGTTAACTTTTTTAGGGAATACATTCTTTTCTACTCTGATCAGGAAAGAGAATCAGGAACAGTTTGTATTCATGACAACAGTAAATGCTTACTCTTTGTGATGGACTGTATTGATTTTCTTGCCCTCTGTCATAGTATATTTCAAAGAGATCTAGATCAGGGCTCAGCAAACTATGGCCTGTGACCTCTTTTTGCAGCATAATCTCTTCGCCTGCAAAATCCAAAATATTTACTGTCTAGCCCTTTGCAGAAAATGTTTGCCAACCCTTGATCTAGACCATCTTGTCAATCTGCAGGAATAGTACATAGATCAACTATATCAATGATATTATGCTGATTGAGTCAGATGAATAAGATGCTATACTTTATAATAATGTAACTTCAAAAAATATATGGAAAATAACCATTGTTAAACTTTGTGGGGCAAAGTTACCTAGACATAATTTTTTTTCTTGGTTTGAAATGTTTATTTATTGAAGAGTTAGATCCTAACTGTTAGAATAAGACTTGGTCTGGTTGCTCAAAAAGGCTGTCAAAAATTAGTTTCTTTCAAAGCTTCTGAAAGTAATTATGGCCTAATGTATTCTGGAAAAATGATGCATTGCCCTATAAAAAATACTTAATACAGTTTTTTCCCTTTACTAGTTTTAAGATTTTAACCTATTGTCTCTTTCACTTCCCCATTCAGTCTAGTTTCTGTTTCTACGTTAAGCTTATAGAATGTTCACTAGACCTGTACACCCACATGGTGGTATTTATGCCTTCAGTTTAGGCTGAAATCAACTTAGGCTGACTTTCCATTTCCATTTATAGTTTCCATTTCTCTTGTGAGAACTTGATTCTGCAATTGTGTTATTTTGGTCAGTTTAGGAATATTGTAATTGATCCAACCAACTTTTTTATTTTTCTTTTTAGCCTAAACACTTGATGCCATCTTACCTTCTTAAGTACCTTTCACTGTTACTTTCCTTTTTTAAAATTCTCCCATACCTTATTATTGTTTTTACAAGTTTTACTATATAGGAGGGTTTGGCAGTACCTTTTTCAAATTTCTTGCAATTTTTTCTTTGATAGGCCTGCTGATACAATACATATATAAATATATATGCACAATATATAAATATGCATATATACACACAAATATGCTTATTAGTTTTGTTAGTTCACTCTGCACTATGAGGAAAAGAGCATGCATGCCCTGTTTTAATTAATGTGCCTCCAGATACTTCAAGATATATTCACCTTGCCAGATTGCTTTGCTTCCCAATTACGTCTCTCTTCTTCTGGTCTCAGATGATTCATAATTGCCCTAAATTATCTTTGTTGAATTCAGATATGCCAGTAATTATTTGATTTGCATAAGCTCTGCCATTGGAAGTAATTTAATAAATTTAAAGGAAATACTAATTTTGCTGTTTGAAAGCAAATGGCTTAAAGAAGGCACAAGGAATAAAAGATGTGACTCAATAAGGATGACTATAGATAGAGGATTAGTGTAATGAAATTTTATTTTCAAAAAAACAGCTTACAAACTAAAAGCTTTCAGAGAAATTTAATCTAGCAAAGAATATAAGAGGTCTGTAAGGTGCATTTCACAGGTATGCATTCCCAGTGCAGAAAGGAACACAAAATTGGAACATAATTCAGATATACTAAGTTAATGGATGACTATCAGAAAAGAAACAAATAAATATGGGAATAAATATTTGCCACCAGTTTATGTTCTATTTTAGTTTTTTTTACTCTGTGCTTCCAGTAAATAAGTTGTGTAATAACATAAAAAAGGCACATTCTCTCCCAAAAATTAAAAAATATAAGTTTTGGCAAAATGGTTGAAAATAGCCAGATTATGTTCTCTGGAAATGACCAAACAAACAAATTGAGAGGCACGCATTTATAAAACCTGCCAGCAATTTTGGTAAGAGTGGTGAAGTCTGTGGCATTCTTTCTTGGCACGACTCTAATCAACCCCCTCAAAGTTCCCAGGGTGGACCTGGCCATGGAAATCAGCAATCATGTGCAGAGGGGTGAACTCCGTTTGGGGCAATAAGTGGAAACTTATATTGGTGACATTGTCAGCAAAATTTGCTAACTCTCCTCTATCTGCCTGCTAGAAGTTGCAGTCACAGTTGGGACAAATGACAGATTTGCCAGAAGTTTCAGGAGAGCTTAGAAATGAGAGGTCCTCATAGAAACCATCCAAACCTGACTGACTGATAGCAAATGCCACACGTACATAGGGAGAACTGAGAGAGCCTGGTGTGCAGGTAAAGTCCAGGAGAATTGGAGCACTGTCTGAAGTTTAAGTGAGCTCCCCAGCAGGCATGCAGGACTTGAGGTTTTTGAATTCAGTATTTGCCCAAATCATTAGCTGACCACTAACATACAAAACAGAATAAATACTGTAAAATAAATGGTGATACTAAGAAAAGAAAAGGCAATATAAACTAACCTTGAGTAAGCCCAATGAATATTGATTGAGCCAAGGAAATGAAAGCAATTGTTCTAATTGTGCTTAAAGTACTGAATAACACCGTGTTTGAAAATTATAGAAAAAATATATTTATAATGGCTTAGTAAATAGGGAAACTCAAAGGAGATACATAAATTTAAAAATGGAACTTCTAGAGTTGGAAAGTACATTTCTACAGTTGAAATGAAAATTTGCTAAATGGGTCCAATGGTAGATTTGAGATACCAGAAAAAAATAATGGACAGGAAGATAGATCAGAAATTCTTCATTCTTAAGAACACAGAAGAAAGCAATGAAAGAAAAATAGGTAGAAGTGGGTAAAAACACTAGCTCTCTCACCTTTAGTTTAGAATAAATCTGTAGGCCAGTTATGCATTCTTCTAGAATTTCCAAGAGGCATTTAGCTCCCTGATCTCATTATTTATGGGCATGTCCCTAATCCACTTCCCCAGTCACCTACTGGTGTTCCTTAATTCATTACCCAGATAAACCAATTGTCCTCAAATACTTGCATTTGTGAGCTTTTAGAGGTTCTCGAACCTATATAATAGTATATAAAATAATCTTGCTTTCTTATTGTCTTACGTTTTTCCACCAGAATGTAAAATGCATGAGGAAAGAGGTCTTGTTTCCCAAATTCATTGCTTCCAATTAGAAAAGTCCTTGCCACTGTAGTAAATGCTTTACTAAATTGTTGTTGAATCCATGAGTGAACACATAGTAAATAATCCACTGGTATTTTTATTGTGCTTTCTCTTATTATGACATTTTTCGTAGCCTTTTTTGTTCTTTAAATGAGGAAAGGTAGAATTCACACTGAGCAGCTAGCTGGCCTATGGTAAAGCAACAGCTCAATGGCCTTTGTTTCCAGTAGCTTTTAACGGTTCTTTTCAGCCCCCCCAAAATCTTCTGTTCCAGAGTTAGAGGATTCTTTTATCTTCATGAATAATCCCTGGTAAAGGATTTTCACCCCAAACTAAAAAATCACAGCTTGCTGGAGCTACAAAGGAAAATGTTTCCTCCAAAGGCAGCTCAGCACTTGAGGAAAGATCTGTTTTATCTCATTAAAGACCGATCATCTCTACATGATAAAAGCCATGTAATTAAAATTCATAGTCTTTTTCTGTAAAAGGCAAAACTATAGGAATAGAGAATAGAACAGTGTTGCTGGGCTGGGAGCAGGAGAGTGTTGACTACAAAGGAACAACATGAGGGGATTCTTTGCATCTTGGCTGTAACAGTAGATACCAGGACTTTATGCACTTGTCAAAATTCATACACCATACATCAAAATGAGTGAATTTACTCAATTTACATAGAAAGAAATCATGGGCTATAGTGTTTTTGATACCCTCAATGTTGATGAAGTCTCCTAATCAGTTTGAACAAGAAAAACTGTGGAAATAATTAACTAAGGTCAACTCAGATTTACAGGTTTAGAAAATAACCAAAAGCCTTTACGTAGTAAAAGGCATTTTAAACATCTTCTGTATTTAATACCATCATTAATTTGAATATTTTAAACTAGACTGAACTTATTTTGGTCCTCTGCCTCCTACCATTCTTATAATGTTATTAAGGATTACAGGATCCGAGCAGCTAAGAAGGAGCAGATGACGCCCCCAGTTCTAACAGCCATAGAGCATTGAGCTTTATCTCAGCTTCATTTCTCTTTTAAGAATGACTATTTTTCCTAATTGCATTCCAGGGATTATACGATTAGAGACATTCTGAGACCAGCTTTGAGTGATTTATGTCTGTGTGTCTATTTATATATTCCTGTCTCTCTCTTTCTCAGATTTTTTAAAGTCACCAAATAAAAGAAAAAAAAATTCAACTGAGAACTGCTTATAAGCACCTTACAGTTTTTAAATGGAACTATAATAGATCCCAAAGGGACACAGTGCTATTTAGCTGTCGAGGCCAATAAGGATTGCTTTACTGGTTATACTGCTACACATGGGATGACTTCTAAGAAGAGACACATTAAAAGCATAAATCTGTAGATATAAAGCTCTTTATTTTACTTTATAGTCCTATGATAACCTTTTTTATTTTGTAGTTATAAGATTTCCGTAAGCAAGGGCTCTCTAACCACACCTACTACTAAAAAATGCTGCAATGACGCTATATATTCTGCTTTACTTAGACCCTTTCATGGGAAAAGTTCTCAATTATTTTAAAATAAATTTATCAACTGCGATTCAGTTATCTATTGCTGCATAAAAAACTGTCTAAACATTTAGTGGTTTGAAACACCACTTTTATTTCTCATGATTTCATGGCTTGGCTGGGCAGGTAAGTTTCACTGGGTGTATTCCTGTGTTTGTGTTGAGCTGAAGGATGGTTGGGCTGAATGGTCCCTCACAATTTTGACACTTGGTGCTGAATGTCTCCTGGGACATCCTCAGTTCCCCGGGAAACCTCTCATATTCAATAGGCCGGACTGCCATCCTTAATGGCACTCTCAGGTCAGCATTCCAACGAAGTAGAAGCTGTAGTGCTTCTCGAGGACAAAGATTTGGAACTTGCACATGGTTATTTCTGTCACAGTCTATTGCTTAGAGCAGGTCTTAAGGCCATTGTAACCAACTAGGTGGGCCAGTTCTTCTGCCCTTCTTGAAGGAAGTTGCTATAAAATATTGTGGCCATGCTTTTCAATCAGATAACTCATCAGTAGGAACCCATAGCCCCAGAGTGTCTAATTGGGTGAAGGGTTGTCTTTCATATCTCCAAAACATTGTTATTGGCTGTCTGCTTACGTATCTATTCCCATAATTTTTTTTTTTTTAGTCAAGATAACCTGTATCTCTCAATCTTTTTGACTAAATCAGGAAGTGTGTTCTAGGTACCTTTGTGTTTAGGAACAAATATGTTTACTACTTTTAAATGTACTACTGTAATATTCTCTTTGTGCTGAGGATACTGCTATCTTTTTCTGATCTGCTTAAAGGCTATTTTGTGTCAGACACGTGGCATGGAAAATACACTAATGGCTCTGAGAGATAAATACTGTTATCGCTATTTCACAGTTTAAGAAACTGAGGATTGGAGGTATCAGGGACCATCTCCAGATTGGCATACATGGAGGTGTTTCCATCTTCCAACTCCATGTTTTACAATATAATACCATAATATACTGCCACACTTTAGTAATATTATCTTCACAAATCGATCTGTCTCCAATTTTGTAGTCCAGACCACTGTAAACACAAGTGATCTTTTATTCTAAGTATGCATGATACTTGTTACTATAGACAAATAAGTACCCTTTATGTAAATGGTGGTGGTACCAGAAAGGCTAATTCCATATAAGCATGGATTTTTTCAGTGGGGTGGCCAGGAGGAGCACTTCTTATGAAGGCCCCCTAAAAACCAAGCAGTGCCTTGGCAGAGACAGAGCTAGAAGACTCCAGCTTAGAAGCCACAGAACAGGTAAGAGAGCCGGGTTGAACCCAGAGAAACAAAAGGAAAGTCAAATCAAGAGCCAATGGCCTGGGAGAACTGGAAAAAAGGGAAAACATATTTTTTTTTGAAGAAGCTCTAGCTATTTAATTTAGGATAAATAGAGTTTGTGGAATAAAAAAAAGATAGTTTGTGGAATCCCTAAGAAAGCACATATTTAAGCTAGAGATTGAGTCATAGTATGAAGGAAGATGGGCTAGTGGCTTCTATGGAAATTGAAATCTCTTTGGAGATGACATCCCCTCCTCTGTTACCATTCTTAAATAAGATACTCTGTCCATAGAAAAAGACAGGGACATTATATGTTCTATAACTAAAGGTTTAATTGCATGCTCTCTTTAATTGCATGTTTTATGGTAAGGATTGCTTCAAGAATGGGTACTGACAGGGAAAAGTGAAAGAATTCTAAAAGAACTGAACAACTGCCTGGTTGAAAGAGATGAGAGGACTGTACTCTGAAAACTATAAGACATTGATGAAAGAAATTAAAGAAGACACAAATAGATGGAAAGCTATCCCATTTTCATGGATGGGAAGAATTAATATTGCCAAAATGGACTGCTTGCCCCAAGCAATTTACCCATTCAGTGCAATCCCCATCAAAATCCCAATGGTGTTTTTCACAGAACTAGAGCAAATAATCCTAAAAGGTATATGGAACCACAGTAGACTTCACCGAACAAAGGTTAACCCATTTCCATATGCTCTGGGTGGTTTCAGAATGAAAATGACTTCAGGTCATAAGACATTCTTAGATATTCTTCTGAATTCACCACCTACCACCTGGGCTGGTAATTATTTTTCCTTCGAATACAGAGCATCATTGGCTGTCCAAGAACAAGCTGCCATGTGTGCCGAGACACAAAGTGACACTGTTCTTCCCGCCACCCTGCCCTCTTTCTCCTTTATTGACTTAGACCAGCACTTCTTTCATGTTACAGTAAAAATGTCTTTTTTTTAACATATTTTTTTATTGGAATATAGTTGTTATACAGTATTGTATTGCTTCAGATGTACAGTATAGTGATTCAACTGAATGCTTACCATGGTAACTATAGGTACTCGCTGCTGCTATACAAAGATATTAAAATATTATTGGTTATATTCTATATGCTGTACCTCCATTCCCATGACTAATTTATTTTATAATTTGAAGTTTGTACCTCTTTATCCCCTTCACCTATTTCACCCACCACCCCACCACCCTCCCCTGTGGTAACCAATAGTCTGTGTCAATATTTATGGATTCCTTTCTTTTTTGTTTGTTTTGTTTTTTAGATTCCACATATAAGTGAAATCATATGGTATCTGTCTTTCTCTGACTTGTTTCACTTAGCATGATACCCTCTAGGTCCATTCACATTGTTGCAACTGGCAAGATCTGCTTCTTTTTTATGGTTGAGTAATATCCTATTGTATATATGTACCACATCTTCTTTATTCATTTATCTATTGATGAATACTTGGGTTGCTTCCTTGTATGTATAGTATAAATAATATTGCAGTAAACATAGATGTGCATGTATCTTTTCAAAATAGTGATTTTGTTTCCTCTGGGTAATTTCCAGAAGTGAAATTGCTGAATTGTATGGTATTTCTATTTTTAGCTTTTTGGGAAACCTCCACGCTGCTTTCCAAATAGTGGCTGCACCAATTTACATTCCCACCAACAGTGTAAGAGGGTGTCCTTTTCTCCACACTGTTGCCAACCTTCGTCTTTAACCCATGGGAGTGTATAAGCACTAGATAGATGCATAAATAAATGTGTAAAACTGCCAGGTATAGAATCATAGGGAGTAGCAAATCCTGCTGCGAACTGGAGAGTACATGCACCAGATTAAAACTCTTAAATCTTGTGGGTGTTTTTAGTTATTATTTTAGTTTTGTTGGTTTTGTTTTTATTAGGAAAGCCAAAAAAACTAACCAGGCTATTATTGCACATGGGTCAAGAACTAGAAACACATCTCTAGTTGATCTTAATAGTTTGTGAAATGGAAACTGCCTATGACTTAAAAAAAAAAAAAAGCTGTTATAATGAGTCAAGAATAACATTTATCCAGATGAGTTAATTCATTCATGAAAATATCAACAAGTGATATTCTGTGGGAGACTGTAATATGCATATGCACAATTCTAAACTAAGTTAATAGGAATGAATCTTGAAAGTTCCTCATCCATAAATATATTGTTTTATCTGATTTCTGCTTTTTCCATGAAAGAGGGTGTACAACAATAATTATTCTTTGTACCTTCCACTGTGAAATAGTCTATTTATTTTGTATTCATGTTTATGATTAAGAGGAATTCTTAAGTATTTTACTTCAATTCCCATTCTATGCTTTCATTTTTCTCATTGCATCCACACTGTATTTACGTTGTTTATATAGTGTTTTTAGCTTCAGATCTTCTCAATGGAATAAGAAGAATCTTCTCATTCTTTCAGTTTAGAAAACATTGTACCTCCATTTCCTATAGTAGAAAGGTAATAATAATAGCATTTACCTCTTAGGATTAAATTAAATTTGAGAAAAACCTGCATAACATACTTTTGAAAGTTTTTGACATATAGCTTGAGTCCAAAATTATTAGTTATCATCATTACCATTATCTCAGAGTCTATCACACAAAGACATTAGACATTTTGAGGGGGGTTATGTTTCCCCACTTTGAAATACTGACAGCCTGGTTGTTAATTCTGTAAGAACTTTGCTAACTTTTGCCAGTCCTACTAGCTTACATTTATCAACACCCTGACACAGAAATTGTGAGAGGGCCATTAGTTATAGTTCTGTCACTGATGTGTGATGCCTCCCATTTCTCTAGTACATCGAAGTGGATTTAAAAAGCAGCACCATCCCTAATGAAATCTAAACTGAGAAATATATCCACACAGTCAACTTTAAAAAGGACATAAACACAAACCATTCTTTCTTTATCTAATGCAAGCCAGTAAAAGTACCTGATCATTTTCAGATGAGGTAAATATTTAAAAATCTAAAGAGCCATTTAATGTTAACCCCAGGAAGGGAGTATGTGTGTGTAGCAGGTCGGGGTGGAGGTGGATAGGACTCAGTCAAGGGTAAGATAGAGCACATGGGGTTCTAAATGATGAGTTCAGACCATCCTGGAGGAGGTCGTTCATCTCGCCGTCCCTCCTGCTGTGCTTGCTTTTATGCTTAAAGCATATGGCATAAGGGGCAGCTAGTGATTTTCTAGCTACATTCTGTTCCTAGGAACCATTCAGTCTCGGGGGATAAATTCACTCATATGCTTTCTATTTTTGTTAAATCTGTTAGGATTTTTTTTTCTTGAAAAAAATTGCCTGCAGCAGAGCTGTATTTCACAGCTGGCATATTGATTTTAGTGTGAAGTTCCTAAGGATACCTACTCTATAAATGGTTATTGTGTTCTATTATAAAATATTGCCACTGGCTACATACATCTCTCTCTTCTTACCTCTCTCATTCTTACTTGCTGGGTTATGTCTATCTTTTTCCAAGTCATACTCAATTCTGTTAGCTCAGTCAATGGGAGAAGGTTTAGGCAATGCCCCTCCGAGCCCCACTGTCAGATGCGCAAGGGTACAGTAGCACGGAGTGGGGGTGGGGAGGAAGTTCAAGCAAAATTGTAGGACTCAGA
The DNA here is from genome assembly GCF_030020395.1 of Manis pentadactyla. NCBI lineage: Eukaryota > Metazoa > Chordata > Mammalia > Pholidota > Manidae > Manis > Manis pentadactyla. The sequence continues at coordinate 124,158,684 of NC_080025.1, forward strand.
CGCTTCTCCGTGGGCTGATGAAACACATTAGAGAGTGAGGAGGTTTTATCAATACAGACAGAAGAGTTTTATTTATGTTCATTAATCTTTCTTCTCATCATTTCTCTATCTATATCTATCTATAAATTCATTCAACCTTAAGTCATGGAGATAACAGCCAGTTTATTTAAATACTATATCCAATACTACAGTCTTTAAAACCAGTATCTTTGCAATGCAGTTAAGTAGCCTAAGTCTTCTGTTGAGTATTATTTTTTCTCTTGTCCTCAAGTCATACGTACTTCTTCAAGACAACAGTTCCTACTTCTCCTTAGTTTACTATATGCCATATTTGATAGTATGAGGTCTAATCAGGAAATTAATTATGTACATGTTGTCAAAGGACTTTTTATTTTTAACTGGGTTCTATCTTTTCATGGAAATGTAGAACATATCAAACTGTGAAACATAGCTAGGCAATTTTGCTTATTTATCATCAGTAAGGGCAATGTATTTAAAAAATATATGTAAGCTTTTGACAGTTTAATAGTTCCTTAATACCACTTCAATAAGAAAGTGAGAGTGTTGATGAAATTAATGGAAAAAAACTTCTAATGTGTGTAGACATGGTAGAAGATCAAAGAGAGAGACAGATATAAAAGGAACATATCACCTGGGCACCTTTTATGGGTTAGACATATCACCATGTTAGACATTTTGCATTCATTGTTTACATTCCATTATTTATGATCTTGTCTCAGTATATCATTTTCCTTGTATTGTGAATTAACTGTGACACAGAAGAATTAAAGACAGCCCAGAAACCTCACTGCTGATCAGATATTCAATACAATGGGCGTTCATGGGCAGATAAAGCGGACTACAGGCTCCAGGACTAACTGAGGGCCATGCACTTACTAAACAGTGGATCTGCAGCTGCGTCTCAGGCCTTCTGTCCCTTAGTCCAGTTATTTCTCTATGCTAATGCATAATCTGACCTGCACTCTTAGCATTTCTGGCAACAAGAGATTTTCAAGAAACTTGGATTTTCAGACATAGACATGTGAATTATTTGAGTAAAATATACAGTATCTGCAAGTGCTGTATATGTAAAGAGAGAGAGCATTAGACTTAAAAGTTTCAGTACAATTATAAAGGCATTTAGTGTATTTATCAGTGGGAGGAATATCGTCATTTTAAGATATAAGCACTTTATAAAATGGCTTGACATGATTGGTTATTTGCTGTACAATATTTATGTTGGCTATTAAATGCCACAGTTCTCACTCCAACCATACATGGTCATACCTCACATAATGATGCTGAGTGACGTGTCATGTCTGTACTGTATCACAGAGTAGCTGGATGAAGTGTGGTGTGATGCAGCAGGGGCATGGAGGCTGCTCTATTACCTCACAAGAATACGTAAAGGGTTAAATGGTGTATTAAGTGACAGCATACATAGGAAGACACTGTAAACTATGATTTTATGCCACACGTCACAGGTAATAATATATCCTCTGTAGACCTTATACAAGCTTTTATGTAACTGTTATATCAAGAGATACTTATCCACTATTTTATTACTATTACGAATACTTTTTTATAGATGAAGAAACTGAGGTAAAATAAGTTTTCAGAAATCACAGAGCAAGCAGAGAAGCCAGAATACAGATATATAATGTAGATATAGATATTGATAGATATAATATCTGTCTGATTCCAAGCTATCCTGAATTTAATTGAGATAATATATTTTAAAACCATAGAGACAGGCTCCTTCCCTCAGCCTTTCTAATGATCAGAAGATTCAGGAGTTTTGGAAAATGTAGTTAGACTATGTCATTTCTAGAGTTACATTTAGCCAATAAGTCAGATAATTCAAAGCCACAGAACTAGGTAATTCAAATTATGTGATACTTTCAGACAAAATGTAATATAAACCTGTTATTTACAACATGTCTTATTTCTTTAAATTGAGGTATAATTGACACAATATTATATACTTCTAACATAGAAGTAAGATCCTGAATCTCTATCATTAATAATGTAAACAAATATAATAAATGAGTTCCATGTCAAAGATATTCAGATTCAGTTTTCATGAACATTAGTTGAGTGTTTACTATGTACTTATCTATTCAGCAAGGGTTTTTCCTGTTGATTTGAGACTTTTCATTTTGTCTTTATCTTGAAGTCTAGAGTCTAAAGGTAAGTATGAAGAAAACTGTTAACCACTGTGTATAGACTCCTTTCTCAAACTTTCTGGGACAGTAGAATCAGCCATAGCAAAATCCATAGTGATTTATTGTAATGTTCTACTTCAGTCTATGTAAGCAAAGAAGGGGGTGGGTGGGAAGGGATTTTGGGGTGTCTTGGTTGTGGGGACAGTTGCAGTCCTTGTGGAGAGAGAACACTCCTTTTTTCTTCTCTTTTCTTAAAGAAAAGGAAGAAGTTCCTCTTGACCCCTCCTTTCCCCTTGGCCTAGTGAACAGAAGATTTAAGAAGATGTTTTAGAAATTTTAAGTTTCTTCAAGAGAGATTCCAAATGAGATTTGAAAGAAATAAAAATCTGAGAGAAACAGAATTTGATTCATTGCTTAGCTTTCATTCCACTGTTTGCAATGGTAACGGGATGCAAACTCTATGGATCAGGTTGGCGAAGGGGAGAATAAGTGAGTTTGAGTTATCTTGCTATTTGAGTTATCTTACTGTTTCTACCTTAGAGGGCTGGGGTGACATCAAGAGTCAAAAGCTACAATGTGTACTTCCAGGTTAAGCAGCCAAACAAGGTGTAGCAGAGGTCAAGTTCACAGATTTTCCAGATCAAGAAAAAAAAAATACAACGGGGAGGCCCCACAAAGGTTTCAAAAAATATGCACCACGCTTAGGGCTACTGATAATCCATAGCGGGACTTTGTAAAAGTTAGAATAAAGTGCCTTTCTGAGAAGGTACAACCCAGTACCCAAGCACCAGGTTTTGTTATCCCCCGCTTGGCATGTGAGGAGACAGAGCTCCAGAGAGTTAACATATTCAGACAGAATGACCAGAATCAAAATACAGGTCTGACTTAAAGTCCATTTATAAAAAACAGTTCTGCAAATGGTCCCTCCATTTTCTACCAGAGTTTGACAACAGAAACCAAGCCTTGACAGAAAATCTTGACAGTCCCCCCCACATACTTTTTACTATTCCTTAGGCATTAACCTGAAGGTTTATGGAAGTTTGTACTTGAAATTCCTGTTTAATTATTGCCTTTGACTGAGCAAAATGAAGCTCTTGCATTGTAATGAATATTCATTTGCCACACTTTTAAGATTTACATCCTCACAATTTTTAAGTAATATAGTCTGAAGTTACAGAGCGCTGACTTATAATTAAAGAGTGTCAAGTGGGCTACAACCCATGAGCATTAATTAATGCTTATGTTGCAGAGGAAACCCTTTGAACAAATAGAAGTAATTGTCAATGCACAGAGAAAATATATGATAGTCTTTGCTTCTACAAAATCATTACTAATGTCTATAGTAATTTGCCTTTTCTCATTTGGCACACCAACATCTGAAAGTCCTTCACATACTAGAAAAATCCTCCATCTCCTCATGTAAAACCTGAAATCACTACATTCTGTCTGTCACAGTTTCCCCAGAGGCTAGTTCCTGAGTATCAGATACATGTTCCACTAGTTAGATGGACCTGCCCTGGATGATGAATCTGGATGTAATGCCATAAGGAAGGTTGGACCATGTGGAACCTGTTTGACTAATAGGTCATAGTAGCTCTGTCGGTTTCCAGAACCAGTGGCAGCATCTCATAGCAGCAGCAAACAGAGCCAAGGGTCAGACAAGTTGCATTGTCTGGTTCCTGTGGCTCAAGATTCTGGTTTTTCACTGGGTAGGTTTTCTTGCATGATATTGGGCATTGCCTCCAAGCTTGAACTTTTGGCCCTGAGGATAGACTGTGAGCCAAGGACACTCCTTAAACAAATTCTTACATCACCAAATCAGAAGCCTAACTAATGAGAGTTCAATTATGGAATGGGAAGGAAAATACAGAGTAATCAGTATCTATCATGGAAAATGGTATCAACTTCATGTTTTTTATGTACCCTGGTTCCTTCATTGATATAGGACTGGGATGAAGAAAAATTGATTGTCAAAATGAATATTAGACTTAGATAGAATTTATATTTTTTGTCAACATAATGTTTTATATTTACTTTTTATATTTAGAGAGAAAAGACTTATTTGGAAGCGAAATATATTGAATGCTCCAAAATGATGTGAAGTGTTTTGATGTGGAAACATAAATGTGCCAATGGATATTTAAGAATTAAAGTCACTTATGGATTTCAAGTGTATTTATACGCATGCAAAACTATTTTTGGGGTTTCATCTTAACTACCAGTTAAATTAAAAATTTCAAGGTACCTGAGGATATCTACATAAATTACAGCTATAATGTTGTCAAGATTATTTTTTGCTTTTATGGTGATAACCCTTGCAAACACTTAGTGTGAGGTGATTCATTATAGGTGTTTGTTAAATGTGAGTTTAAATAATTTATAGTCAGACTATGCTAAATTACCCTAGGTTATCTGCAAATTCCAAACAATACCCAGAAGTAGGAAAATACTTGAAATGCAAATGCTGGTAATGGCATGTGGCTGCAGTTGCCAGAATACTAGTCTCCCATTTCTAATCTTAAAGTAGTGGATTGTAGCTATTTCTGTGTCCAGCCTCACTGTGGATATGGTCGGCCACTTCTGTGATGGGAACCTAACAAAGCAACAATGGCCCCCTCTTTAAAAAAAGGCTCTAGGTCAAGAGCCTCCTGTCCAGCACCCATTTTTATATGCATTGTTTCATATTATGAGAGGAGTGTTGAGAGGTAAGATTCCTGAATCGCTCGTCTTGGAAGAAGCACAGCTCTGCACATTGACTGCCCTTTTCTTCATATTGTGCATGTGGCCCTGTCCTTGCCCATGAGAACAAGCCTAGAATTTCATTGGTTCCTCTCCTTTAAGGCTATCCCATCAGATGTGAGATTGTTATTTACTGAATTAAAATAAAATAAAACAAACGAAAATATTTTTTAGTCTAGTTGAGCTAATGGAATATTATGTATCTGATTGATTATATGTGTAAAAAAATTTTTTTAATGATGTAATCTTTGAATATAATCCAGGCTTTTCATTCTCAAGCTGTATGTATGTGTGTGGTGATATAAAAATGTGCCTTGTAAAATGTCCAAATATATAAACTGACATTTGTATTTTCTTATAGCAAATATGATTACAGGTATTACACAATCACAAATGCTTAAAAATATCAGTCTTAACAGTCTTACTCTTGTCTACAGTTAACATACCATTTTAACTTTTAAAAATAAACAATTTTCAAACTAGAGTATAGTTACTACAAATTATATTTGATATAACAAAATTATAATGGTAATAATTGGATGATTTTATTATTGCATTCATGTAAATAACAAATGAGATATTTGGTTCTTTTAAATAGATTTTATATTAATCATGACAAAATGTGTTTGTTGGGAGTTGGCTAAAGATGAAGAATTAAATAATTGATAGGTACTAAAGTTACTAATTGTCTTAAATTTTAGAAAAGTTTCTGATACTATTTCTTTAGTTGTTACAGATTACTTCAGTCATTACAAATAACTACTCTGATTTAACTTCTAGCACATTCTGAAAAAAAAACCTGTCCATGGTGTTTAATAGTATTTTTTAGTTTCAGTCACACCTGGCCTCTGAATTTTGGTTTTGTTGACCCAGAACTTCCTTGATTGCCCAACTTAATTCAGGTGTAGTTTACCTAACACAAAATTCACCATTTAATCTCCAGTGTAATCAAGATATAGGATAATTCCATAACTCCAAAAAGTTCCCTTTTAACCTTTTGCAGTCTTGCCTCCCACCCTGAGTTCCAGAGAAGCATTAGTGTTCTCTATTTCATTATCATTTTCTCTTTCTAGAATTTTGTGTTTTGTTACTACTTACTATTTTCTTTCACTTAGTACTATGCTTTTAATTTTTATCCATATTGTTGCATATATCATTAGTTTGTTAACTTTATTTACTGAATAGTATTCCATAATGTGTTTAACCATTCACTAGTTAATGGTCATTCGGTGGTTTCCAGTTTTGGGCTAAGATGCTGCTTTGAACATAAGTATACAAGTTTTTTAGGTAAATGTTTTATTTCTCTTGGCCAGCCAGTCTCTTGAAATACTCTTTCTCTGCCTTTAATGGCATCACTCCATGATTTTATTTCTATTTACTTCGTGCTTTGCTTTCTAATTTCATTGTTCTCTCCTCAGACATTATGTGCTAAAGGTTACACATCCCAATCTTAAATCTCCTCTCACACTTGAGCAATTTCATCTGCATCTTGGGTTTAATTATCTCTTATATAAGGTTAATTCAGATTTATATTTGCAGCCTAGGATTTCTAAGCACAAAGCTATTTATCTAACTGCCTATTTGACATCACCTATTGGCCTTCTCTAAAGCATCTTAAAATCAACATGTCCAGAAGTTTTATGATTATTCACCCCACTAAAGCTGGTTCTTTCCCTTTTCCCCCCAGCTGTACAATTTAGATAACAATAAGTGTTCTTTCACACCATCTTTGTGTGTTTGTGTTAGAGAGATCATCTTGGTAGCATCTGAAATAATCTCCCCATATCCAACCACAGCTCCTTTCCAGTCTTTTCTTCACATAACTGAGTGATCTCTCAAAACTCAAACTGATCATGTCAATTCCTCATTTCCTATTTTCTGCTTAAAGTAAAATCATTGGCTTTAAATTGCTTATATGCTAAGAATCTGATTCCTTAATATGTTAAAGATTTCACAGAAAGGTTCCTATTAAACTTACTTAGACTCCTTTTGAAGGTTTCTAATCTCACTTTCACATAGCCAAGTAACTGCCTTCTTTCAGTGTCTCAAACCTAACAGACCTTGCTGACCACTGAGCCTTTGTACATGTTATTCCCTCTGCTGACCACTCCAAACCTCTCTTCCATTTGCTATTCTGCCTTCTGATTTGGCCACAGAGTGCCACTTCTTACCAAGCTGTATTATATTCTCTAGGAGCACTAAGAACCTTTCCTTCATATAACTGTGGTATAACTGCAGTTGTTTTTGAGGTTTTTTTGATTAATGTCTGTCTCTCAAACAGTCCATCAGATCCCTGATATCCAGGATCCTGCAGATTTGGCTTATCCTTCCATCTCATCATAAATCAAAGTCAATGGCACGTGTCAAATACTTATGGGTTATCTTAATGAGTAAATACAAAAGATTTAATAGGATTTGATGAATGCATGACATGAAAAGGATTGTTTCAAGTTTCCTGGTTTCAGATATGGGGAAGAATAAGGAATCACCTAATGGAGACAAGTGATAGAAGAGGGATAATAGGTGTAGAAAATTAGAAAATGAGTGCTATTCCCTTGTCTCTTATCATATAAATGCATGACATTATTTGAAATAATATTTTCCATAAATAATGAAAGATGATGTGCCTTACATGTAGAAATTTTCATATATAGCAAAGGTTTAGAGTGCACATCCCAGAAATAGCTTGAAACTATTATCATTTTGTTTCACCACTCTCTCCTATCTCTACCTAGTATTTCATGTTATCAAAAAAGTATATCATACACATATAACTTATCTGGATTAGGGCACCATTAAATAAAGAAATAACTAATACATGATGTAAATAATTGGGAAGGCATCAGATATAAGTGGAACGTCAAAGATGAAACAGTATTTAAAAGTCAGTAAACAGTATCAATCATACTGCTGTCACCCTAGGCGAAAACTAAGGAGGAGCTGATCAGCAGAGACCAATTTTGCAGGTATACAGGAGACCTGATGTTGAAGCGCGTTCAGTGTCCTATGTATGCTTTAAACATTTAAGGCAGTAGTTCCCAGTGGAGGTTTCCCTGCTCAGGTGCAACATAGTTTGAAGAGCCTGTGCTGTGTGTTGAAGCATCACAAATGGCATGCTTTGACAGCTAGGCTACTTGTTGAATAATTTCTCTGTCAAACATTCAAAACCAAATGGCACAGATGTTAAGGTGCATGCATATGCAGTGAAAATATCCTACTGAAGGGCAACAAAAAGTTCTTCATGTTCAAAAGTTTGAAGGATAGATTGCTCTGAAATATAGCAGTTAAATTTAAAAACCATATGTCTACCTATAATTATGTTAGCCCTTTTGTAGCAAATGCTGATTAAAATTGCAAAACCTAATGACATAATTTTAAATAACAAAATAAAAAAGAATCTTTGCTAAATCTCTAGTTCTCATTAAAGTTCAACAAAAATATATTAAGTTTATAAAATATTCTGGCTTGTAAGTGGGGAGGGTAATGAATCAGACATAATACTTTGCTTTAAGCATCTTTCAAAGTGTTGTCTATCAGAAAAAGAAAGAGATAGACAATTTCGACTGAGGGTTCTGACCATGGTGAGAGGGATAAAGTGTTCCTACTTGGTAGTACCCAGGAGGAACACTCAGCACAGCCTTGAGGGATCAGGGAAGGGTTGATTCACAGATGAACTAATATTTAAACTAAACCATAGAGGAGAATTAGGAGTTAAAAGAAGTTAAGAGGAAGGGCCTAGAGAATATCATGTAAAAGCGCCAGTGTTGAGACAAAAACATTAGAAGACTTCTAAGTAGTGAGACACTGTTGGATTTAAAAATAAAGGGAGAATTGCCTCCAAAAGGAAGCCAGAGTTTCCAGATTCAAAGCACTTTCCAGATTCAAATTGTCCTCTGTGCCACATTAAGATGTTTGGATTCTAATCTTATGGTAATTAGATTTTTAGAGATTCTAATAAGAGTGACATGATAAGATAATTCCAGAGTCTAATATGTGAATAGAATTGAATGATGATTAGCATTTAATACAGCTCTGTGTGACAGAGATCAGACCATAGTGGACTCACCTCATGAAGGTCTTCTGCATGTCAAAGGTGTGTGTGTGTATTAGTGATTGTTTTATTTAAAAATATTTTATTGCAAATAGAATGCAAAGCATTCATTTTAGGGACTACAACACACCACACACTCCAAAGGACAAATCAACCAGACAGAAAATAAGTAAAGAGACAGAAGCACTGAACAACGTATTAGAACAGTTGGACCATATGGACATCTACAGAGCACTCCATCCAAAAGCAACAGGATACACATTCTTCTCAAGTGCAGATGGAACATTTTCAAAAATAGATCATATATTAGGACAAAAAAAGAACCTCAGTAAATTCAAAAAGATGGAAATTATACCAACCAGCTTCTCAGACTCACAAAGGTATGAAATTAGAAATAAATTATAAAAGAAAACAAAAAAGCCTGAAAACACATGGAGGCTTAAAAACATACTCCTAAATAATTAATGGATCAATGACCAAATAGAAATAGAGATCAAGCAATATATGGAGACAAATGACAACAATGATTCAACAACACAAAATCTGTGGGATGCAGCAAAGGCCGTGCTAAAAGGGAAATATATAGCAATACAGGCCTACCTCAGGAAAGAAGAACAATCCCAAATGAACAGTCTAAACTCACAATTAATGAAACTAGAAAAGAAGAACAAATGAAGCCCAAAGTCAGTAGGAGGTACATAATAAAGATTAAAGCAGAAATAAATAAAATTGTGAAGAATAAAACAATAGAAAGAATTAATGACAGCAGGAGCTGGTTCTTCAAGAAAATAAACAAAATAGATAAATCCCTATCAAGACTTAACAAAAAAAAAGAGAGTCTACACACATAAACAGAATTGGAAGTGAGAGAGGAAAAATCATTATGGACAACACAGAAATAGAAAGAATTATGAGAGAATACTATGAAAAATTATATGGTAACAAACTGGTTAACCTAGAGGAAATGGACAACTTTCTAGAAATATACGACCTTCCAAGGCTGACCCAGAAAGAAACAGAAAATATGAATAGACAAATTACCAGCAAAGAAATTGAATTGGTAAACAAAAAACTACCTAAGAACAAAAACCACTGGACCAGATGGTTTCACTGCTGAATTTTATCAAACATTTAGTGAAGACCTAATACCCATCCTTCTTAAAGTTTTCCTAAAACTAGAAGAGGAGGGAATACTCTCAAACTCATTCTAGGAGGCCAACATCACTCTAATACCAAAACTAGGCAGAGACCCCACAAAAAAAGAAAATTACAGACCAATATCCCTGATGAAAATAGATGCAAAAATACCGAATTAAAAAATACATCAAAAAGATCATCCATCATGATCAAGTGGGATTCATATCAGGGATGCAAGGATGGTACAACATTAAAAAATCCATCAACATCATCCACAACATAAACAAAAAGGACAAAAACCACATGATCATCTCCATAGATGCTGAAAAAACATTCGACAAAATTCAACATCCATTCTTGATAAAAACTCTCAGTAAAATGGACATAGAGGGCAAGTACCTCAACATTATAAAGGCCATATATGACAAACCCACAGACAACATTATACTTAACAGTGAGAAGTTGAAAGCATGTCCTTTAAGATAGGGAACAAGACAGGGATGCCCACTCTCCCAACTTTTATTCAACATAGTTATGGAGTTTCTAGCCATGGCAATCAGACAACACAAAGAAATAAAAGGCATCCAGATAGGCAAAGAAGAAGTCAAACTGTCCCTGTTTGCAGATGACATGATATTGTACATAAAAAACCCTAAAGAATCCACTCCCAAACTACTAGATCTAATATCTCAATTCAGCAAAGTTGCGGGATACAAAATTAATACACAGAAATCTGTTGCATTCCTATACACTAATGAACTAGCAGAAAGAGAAATTAGGAGAACAATTCCATTCACAATTGCATCAAAAAGAATAAAATACTTAGGAATAAACTTAACCAAGGAAATAAAAGACCTATGCACTGAAAATTACAAGACACACTTAAGAGAAATCAAAGAGGACACTAATAAATGGAAATTCATTCCATGCTCTTGGTTAGTAAGAATTAATACTGTCAAAATAGCCATTCTGCCTAAAGCAATCTACAGATTCAATGCAATCCCTATCAAAATAGCAACAGCATTCTTCAATGAACTAGAGCAAATAGTTCTAAAATTCATATGGAATGACAAAAGAACCTGGATAGCTAAAGCAATCCTGCAAAGGAAGAATAAAGCAGGGGGAATTATGCTTCCAGACTTCAAGCTCTACTACAAAGCCACGGTAATCAAGACAATTTGATACTGGCATAAGAACAGACCCATAGACCAGTGGAACAGAATAGAGAGTCCAAATATAAACTCAAGCCTATATGGTCAATTAATTTATAATAAAGGAGTCATGGATATACAAAGGAGAAATGACAGTCTCTTCAACAGATGGTGTTGGCAGAACTGGACAGCTACATGTAAGATAATGAAATCGGATTACTGTCTAATCCCATAAATAAAAGTAAACTCAAAATGGATCAAAGACCTGAATGTAAGTCATGAAACCATAAAACTCTTAGAAAAAATATAGGCAACAATATCTTGGACATAAACATGAGCAACTTCTTCATGAACATATCTCCCTGGGCAAGGGAAACAAAAGCAAAAATGAACAAGTGGGACTATATCAAACTGAAAAGCTTCTGTACAGCAAGGGATACCATCAGTTGAACAAAAAGACATCCTACAGTATGGGAGAATATATTCATAAATGGCATATCTGATAAGGGGTTGACATCCAAATTATATAAAGAGCTTATGCACCTCAACAAACAAAAAGCAAGTAATCCAATTAAACAATGGGCAGAGGAGCTGAACAGACACTTCTCCAAAGAAGAAATTCAGATGGCCAACAGACACATGAAAAGATGCTCCACACTGCTAATCATCAGAGATATGCAAATTAAAACCACAATGAGATATCACCTCACACCAGTTAGGATGGCCAACATCCAAAAGACAAACAACAACAAATGTTGGTGAGGATGTGGAGAAAGGGGAACCCTCCTACACTGCTTGTGGGAATGTAAACTAGTTCAACCATTGTGGAAAACAGTATGGAGGTTCCTCAAAAAACTCAAAGTAGAAATAACATTTGACCCAGGAATTCTACTCCTAGGAATTTACCCTAAGAATGCATCAGCCCAGTTTGAAAAAAACATATGCACTCCTATGTTTATCGCAGCACTATTTACAATAGCCAAGAAATGGAAGCCACCTAAGTGTCCATCAGTAGATGAATGGATAAAGAAGATGTGGTACATATACACAATGGAATATCATTCAGCCATAAGAAGAAATTAAATCCTACCATTTGCAACAACATGGATGGAGCTAGAGGATATCATGCTCAGTGAAATAAGCCAGGAAGAGAAAGACAAGTATCAAATGATTTCACTTATCTGTGGAGTATAACAACAAAGCAAAAACTGAAGTAACAAAACAGCAGCACACTCACAGAACCCAAGAATGGACTAAGAGTTACCAAAGGGAAGGGGACTGGGGAGGGTGGGTGGGAAGGGAGAGATAAGGGGGAAAATGGGGCATTACGATTAGCACACATAATGTGTAGGGGGGGACATGGCAAAGGCAGTATATACAAAGAAGACAAGTAGTGATTCTATAGCAACTTACTATGCTAATGGACAGTGATTGCAATAGGGTATGTGGGGGGGACTTGATAATGGGGGGAGTTTAGTAACCATACTGTTCAAGTAATTGAACATTAATGATATCAAAATAAATATATATATATATTTCATTGCAGAGTTTTTTTAAAATTACATTTTGGTATCAGTAATCTACAATTACATGAAGATCATTATGTTTACTAGGCTCCCCCCTTCACCAAGTCCCCCCACATACTCCTTCACAGTCACTGTCCATCTGCATAGTAAGATGCTATAAAATCACTACTTGCTTCTCTGTGTTGCACAGCCCTCCCTGTGCCCCCCACGCACTATACATGCTAATCATAATGCCCTCTTTCTTTTTCCCCGCCCTTATCCCTCCCTTCCCACCCATACTCCCCAGTCCCTTTCCCCTTGGTAACTGTTAGTCCATTCTTGGGTTCTGTGAGTCTGCTGCTGTTTTGTTCCTTCAGTTTTCTTTGTTCCTTTACTCCACATATGAATGAAATCATTTGGTACTTGTCTTTCTCCACCTGGCTTATTTCACTGAGCATAATACCCTCTAGCTCCATCCATGTTGTTGTGAATGGTAGGATCTGTTTTTTTCTTATGACTGAGTAATATTCCATTGTGTATATGTACCACTTCTTCTTTACCCATTCATCTACTGATGGACATTTAGGTTGCTTCCATATCTTGGCTATTGTAAATAGTGCAGCGATAAACATAGGGGTGCATCTGTCTTTTTCAAACTGGAGGGCTGCATTCTTAGGGTAAATTCCTAGAAGTGGAATTCCTGGGTCAAATGGTATTTCTATTTTGAGCATTTTGAGGAACCTCCATACTGCTTTCCACAATGGTTGAACTAATTTGCATTCCCACCAGCAGTGTAGGAGGGTTCCCCTTTCTCCAGAACCTCGCCAACATTTGTTGTTGTTTGTCTTTTAGATGGTAGCCATCCTTACTGGTGTGAGATGATATCTCATTGTGGTTTTATTTTGCATTTCTCTGATGACAAGTGATGTGGAGCATCTTTTGATGTGTCTGTTGGCCATCTGAATTTCTTCTTTAGAGAACTGTCTATTCAGCTCCTCTGCCCATTTTTTAATTGGATTACTTGCTTTTTGTTTGTTGAGGTGTGTGAGCTCTTTATATATTTTGGAAGTCAGCCCTTTATCGGATCTGTCATTTTCGAATATATTCTCCCATACTGTAGGATACCTTTTTGTTCTATTGATGGTGTCCTTTGCTGTACAGAAGCTTTTTAGCTTGATATAGTCCCACTTGTTCATTTTTGCCTTTGTTTCCCTTTCCCTGAGAGATATCTTCATGAAGAAGTCACTCATGTTTATGTCCAAGAGATTTTTGCCTATGTTTTTTTCTAAGAGTTTTATGGTTTCATGACTTACATTCAGGTCTTTGATCCATTTCAAATTTACTTTTGTGTATAGGGTTAGACAATGATCCAGTTTCATTCTCCTACATGTAGCTGTCCAGTTTTGCCAGCACCATCTGTTGAAGAGACTGTCATTTCCCCATTGTATGTCCATGGTTCCTTTATCATATAATAATTGGCTGTATATGTTTGGATTAATGTCTGGAGTCTCTATTCTGTTCCATTGGTCTGTGGCTCTGTCCTTGTGCTGGCACCAAATTGTCTTGATTACTGTGGCTTTGTAGTAGAGCTTGAAGTTGGGAAGTGAGATCCCCCCTCTTTAATCTTCCTTCTCAGGTTTGCTTTGGCTATTCAAGGTCTTTGGCGGTTCCATATGAATTTTTGAACTATTTTTTCCAGTTCATTGAAGAATGCTGTTGGTAATTTGATAGGGATGGCATCGAATCTGTATATTGCTTTGGGCAGGATGGCCATTTTGATGATATTAATTCTTCCTAGCCAAAAGCATGGGATGAGTTTCCATTTGTTAGTGTCCTCTTTAATTTCTCTTAAGAGTGTCTTGTAGTTTTCAGGGTATAGGCCTTTCACTTCCTTGGTTAGGTTTATTCCTAGGTATTTTATTCTTTTTGATGCTATTGTGAATGGAATTCTTTTCCTGATTTCTCTTTCTATTGGTTCATTGTTAGTGTATAGGAATGCAACAGATTTCTGTGTGTTAATTTTGTATCCTGCAAATTTGCTGTATTCCAATACCAGTTCTAGTAGTTTTGGAGTGGAGTCTTTAAGGTTTTTTTTATGTACAATGTCATGTTGTCTGTAAATAGTGACAGTTTGACTTCTTCTTTTCCAATCTGAATTCTTTGTATTTCTTTGTTATGTCTGATTGCCGTGGCTAGGACCTCCAGTACTATGTTGAATAGAAGTGGGGAGAAGTGGGCATCCCTGTCTTGTTCTCGATCGTAGAGGAAAAGCTTTCAGCCTCTCGCTGTTCAGTATGATGTTAGCTGTGGGTTTATCATATATGGCCTTTATTATGTTGAGGTACTTGCCCTCTATGCCCATTTTGTTGAGAGTTTTTATCATGAATGGATGTTGAATTTTGTTGAATGCTTTTTCAGCATCTATGGAGATGATCATGTGGTTTTTGTCTTTCTTTTTGTTGATGTGGTGGATGATGTTGATGGACTTTCGAATGTTGTACCATCCTTGCATCCCTGGGATGAATCCCACTTGGTCATGGTGTATGATCCTCTTGAT
Organism: Manis pentadactyla; assembly: GCF_030020395.1. NCBI lineage: Eukaryota > Metazoa > Chordata > Mammalia > Pholidota > Manidae > Manis > Manis pentadactyla. Next base: position 124,173,989 of record NC_080025.1, read on the forward strand.
GTAGTTTTGAATTTGGTTTGCTAATATTTTGTTGAATATTTTTGCATGTACGTTCATCAGGGATATTGGTCTGTAGTTTTCTTTTTTGGTGGGGTCTTTGCCTGGTTTTGGTATTAGGGTGATGTTGGCTTCATAGAATGAGTTTGGGAATATTCTCTCCTCTTCTATTTTTTGGAAAACTTTAAGGAGAATGGGTGTTATGTCTTCCCTGTATGTCTGATAGAATTCTGAGGTAAATCCGTCTGGCCCAGGGGTTTTGTTCTTGGGTAGTTTTTTGATTACTGATTCAACTTCGTTGCTGGTAATTGGTCTGTTTAGATTTTCTGTTTCTTTCTGGGTCAGCCTTGGAAGGTTGTATTTTTCTAGGAAGTTGTCCATTTCTCCTAGGTTTTCCAGCTTGTTAGCATGTATGTTTTCATAGTATTCTCTAATAATTCTTTGTATTTCTGTGGGGTCCATTGTGATTTTTCCTTTCTCATTTCTGATTCTGTTGGTTTGTGTTGACTCTATTTTTCTCTTAATAAGTCTGTCTAGAGGCTTATCTATTTTGTTTATTTTCTCGAAGAACCAGCTCTTGGTTTCATTGATTTTTGCTATTGTTTTATTCTTCTCAATTTTATTTATTTCTTCTCTGATCTTTATTATGTCCCTCTGTCTGCTGACCTTAGGCCTCATTTGTTCTTCTTTTCCCAGTTTCAATAATTGTGACATAAGACTATTCATTTGGGATTGTTATTCCTTCTTTAAGTATGCCTGGATTGCTATATACTTTCCTCTTAAGACTGCTTTTGCTGTGTCCCACAGTAGTTGGGGCTTTGTGTTGTTGTTGTCATTTGTTTCCATATTTTGCTGGATCTCCATTTTAATTTGGTCATTGATCCATTGGTTATTTAGGAGAGTGTTGTTAAGCTTCCATGTGTTTGTGAGCCTTTTTGCTTTCTTTGTACAATTTATTTCTAGTTTTATACCTTTGTGGTCTGAAAAGTTGGTTGGTAGGATTTCAATCTTTTGAAATTTACTGAGGCTCTTTTTGTGGCCTAGTATGTGGTCTATGTGCACTTTAGAAAATGTGTTTCCTGTTTGTTTTGGATGTAGAGTTCTATAGATGTCTATTAGGTCCATCTGTTCTAGTGTGTTTTTCAGTGCCTCTGTGTCCTTACTTATTTTCTGTCTGGTGGATCTGTCCTTTGGAGTGAGTGTTGTGTTAAAGTCTCCCAAAATGAATGCATTGCGTTCTATTTCCTCCTTTAATTCTGTTAGCATTTGTTTCACATATATTGGTGCTCCTGCATTGGTGGCATATATGTTTATAATGGTTATATCCTCTTGTTGGACTGAGCCCTTTATCATTATGTAATGTCCTTCTTTATCTCTTGTTACTTTCTTTATTTTGAAGTCTATTTTGTCTGATACTAGTATTGCAATACCTGTTTTTTTCTCTCTGTTGTTTGCATTAAATATCTTTCTCCGACCCTTGACTTGTAATCTGTGCATGTCTTTGGGTTTGAGGTGAGTCTCTTGTAAGCAGCATACTGATGGGTCTTGCTTTTTAATCCATTCTATTACTCTGTATCTTTTGATTGGTGCATTCAGTCCATTTACATTTAGGGTGATTATTGAAAGATATGTACTTATTGCCATTGCAGGCTTTAAATTTGTGGTTACCAAAGGTTCAAGGTTGGCTTGTTTACTTTACTGTCTAACTTAACTCACTTATTGAGCTATTATAAACAGAGTCTGATGATTATTTCTTCCCTTCTTATTCCTCCTCCTCCATTCTTCATATGTTGGGTGTTTTGTTCTGTGCTCTTTTTAGGAGTGCTCCCATCTAGAGCAGTCCCTCTAAGATACCCTGTAGAGGTGGTTTGTGGGAGGCAAATTCCCTCAACTTTTGCTTGTCTGGGAATTGTTTAATCCCTCCTTCATATTTAAATGATAATTGTGCTGGATACAGTATCCTTGGTTCAAGGCCCTTCTGTTTCATTGCATCAAATATATCATGCCATTCTCTTCTGGCCTGTAAGGTTTCTGTTGAGAAATCTGATGAAAGCCTGATGGGTTTTCCTTTGTAGGTGACCTTTTTTCTCTCTTTGGCTGCCTTTAATACTCTGTCCTTGTCCTTGATCTTTGCCATTTTAATTATTATGTGTCTTGGTGTTGTGTTCTTTGGGTCCCGTCTTGGGAGTTCTTTGTGCCTCTGTAGTCTGAGCAACTATTTCCTCCCCCAGTTTGGGGAAGTTCTCAGCAATTATTTCTTCAAAGACACTTTCTATCCCTTTTTTCTCTCTCTTCACCTTCTGGTACCCCTATAATGCAGATATTGTTCCTTTTGGATTGGTCACACAGTTCTCTTAATATTGTTTCATTCCTGGAGATCCTTTTATCTCTCTCTGCATCAGCTTCTATGTGTTCCTGTTCTCTGGTTTCTATTCCATCAATGGCCTCTTGCATCTTATCCATTCTGCTTATAAATCCTTCCAGAGTTTGTTTTACTTCTGTAATCTCCCTCTGTACGTCTGTAATCTCCCTCTGGACTTCATCCCTTAGCTCTTGCATATTTCTCTGCAGTTCTGTCAGCATGTTTATGACTTTTATTTTGAATTCTTTTTCAGGGAGACTGGTTAGGTCTGTCTCTGCAGCTCCTCTCTCAGGTGTTGTCTGGACTATCTTAGACTGGACTTAATTTTTTTGCTTTTTCATGGTGATAATGGTGGCTGTAGGCAGGTTACAGGTGTGTCAGCTGGGAGAAGAAAGTCCTTTCCTGCTTGCTGGGTGCCTTGCCCTTCTCCCCTGCCTGTGTCAGTTACTCGCACTCCTGGAGCAGCCACCGGGTTATTCCCCTAAGCTGCTGTGGGTGGGATCTCCGTCAGAGCAGCGCAGAGCCCTGCAGGGAGTGGCAGCCACACCAGGTGCGTTCCTCCATGGTAGCAGCGCCCCTGGTGGGCAGCTGTGTGGTAGCAGCGGCCTTTGGGTCTAGCCCACGTGGCTGTGCATTGGTCTGGGATTCTGGTCGGCTGCTGGGATCCCACCTGCTCCCTCTGGCTCTGCTGCAGGAGCCCCACGCGGGCCTCTACCGGGCCCCTCTGGCTCCACTGCTGCCGGTGTGTGCGAGCCACACCCGTGCTGTTCGGTCGCCACCGCTGCAGGCTCACACAAGCATCTCCTGGTCCCCTCTGGCACCATTGGTGCACACGATCTGCTCTCTGTCCCTTCGGGCGCTGCTGCCCCTGGCACATGCTGCCACTCTCCCGCTACTGGGCCGGTGTGTTGGGGTCCATGCCAGTTGGAGGAACAACTGGCAGGCTGCTTAGTGCCATGAGGGGTTTCAGAGCTGCACTTCCTACCCAGGGTTTAGGGTGCCTAATGTTCCCCGGTATTTCTAGCTGCTGGCTAAGTGTGCTGGGACAACTTCATCCAGCTATGGGGTCCCTGTCTCTTTAAGACTTCCAGAAAGCACTTGCTTTTCTTTTGTCTCAGGGGCGCCAGTTGCGGGGACCTGCCCACAGATTTTGCTTTCCATTTCTCTAATATCCAGCACCCCATGCACCTTGTGTCTGCGCTCCGGGTGTGGATTTCTAGAGCTGGTTGTTTAGCAGTCCTGGGCTTTCACTCCCTCCCCGTTCTGACTCCTTTCTTGCCACCAGGTTCTGGGGTGGGAGTGTTTGGGTCTCGCCTGGCTTGTATCTTACCCCCTTCATGTGATGCTGAGTTCTCGCAGTTGTAGATGTATCCTGGCTGTTGTACTGCATCCACTGGTGTCTCTTTTAGGAATAGTTGTATTTATTGTATTTTCATAAATATATATGTTTTGGTGAGGAGATTTCCTCTGAACTACTCATGCCGCCATCTTCCTGTGATCCCCTCCATTGCAGTTTTTATGGGAACTTTATTGAAACAGCAGATATCAATCTTCTAACAACTCTTCAGTCTGAAATGCTACAATATAGCTCTTGATGTTCTAAGCTAAGATGGCTATTGGAATTCTTGCTAAGATACCCTCTTCCGAAGCATCAGGGAAGAAGAGTGAACCTCTCATCAGTTAAACTTCTTAGAAATCTCATATCATGTTTTCTTGCCTTCTATTAGTCATAAATCTGTCACATGACCCTTCAAGTTGATGGAAAAAAATTGTCACTCTGAGTATAATTGAGGTTCTGCCATAAAACAGGGAGTAGGGAATGGGTTTTCTGTAGGTACTTAGACTCTTCTTAAAAGCAATCCTGGGAGACAGAAGACTACTTAAAAAGCTTTTTTTTCTTTTCAGTAATGCAGAGTAGTTTACATAGTCAGACTATTAGAAAGAAAGTGAAAGATATTTATGAGGTATGATTATGATGATTGTGAATACTTGAACATGGAGAGGATTGAGCAGGAAAGAGGACATCTGGGTAATTCCTGGGTTTCCATTTTGAATATTTGAGTTAGAGAGTATCTGAAGGAACTGGTTTAGATAAAATGATTAATGTGGTTTAAATGAGGTTATGTCTGAAGTACCTGAGAAGAGAAAGAATAGCAGTGTAATTGCTGGCGATGTACTGAAGTCCTTCCTCAAAGGGATCTGAGTTTATAAACTGGTCAAGTCTTGGAATTGACTGAGGGCTGTGACTATCAGTTTTATGATTCAGGTTATACTCTTCTTCACTTGACCCAGAAATTTTCTGCTTACCTAGATCGAGTAAGTATTTAGTAGGCTTACTATCTATTTCATTTCTTGGAATACTGTGCTCAACTAGCCAACTAGTTTTGTGCATGTTACACTATAGTAACTGCTGCTTTGACTCTGCTCTATGTTACAGTGGCCATGATTATTACCTTCCCTTGGCAGTTGGGTGCTGTCACTTGGCTCTTGCCACTCTGGGCTCCAAGTACTTACACTGCATTTAGGTTTAGTGGCCTCAATCCCTGCTCTAAGGTCTGTCTGCTTAGAAGAGTGATCACATAATTCTTTAAGGATGCTGGGGCTCCAGTGGGTAAAATTGCAGTATTTCCAGAATCTCTTGCCTGGCTTTACTGCATCAGCATATCAATAGATGTTTCCAAGGGGTGGAGACAATTAGTTCATCTACCTATCAATAGGTAATTACAAGGGCTGTGGGAGTTTATCTGGATCCAGAGAGGTTGAGTGGAGCTCTCTGCTGCTGCAGCCTGGTCAAGTGAGAGACAGGATGACTGCTTGTAAGAAATAAATGGGTTTCTTAAACTTTATTTCTTCCTGTGACTGATTTTGGTTTCAAATGTGTTTTACCTGTGTCATGAAAGATATGTCTCTGGATACTTCCAGGGTGGGTACAATATTCAGTGCAGAATTCCTGCTTACTTGGCCCATATCAATAAATTCAGCTTATTCAACCTTATGTTCCTTCCAAGTTTATCTCATATCCTTAATATTCATTCCCACACATATTCCCTGGATTTCCCTTTGTATAAATGAGAACAAAAGTAGTATTTTGGAGTGTAGTGCACCTCTTCATGGGTCATACTTTCTACCTCATCTTCAGGGGTCTGCAGGGACTTGAGTTTAATTATAAGTCTAGAAGCATGGAGAGGAATGGGATGGGTCCTCAGGAAAATCAGCAGTGTCTTGTGAGGCAGCTGCCTCAGGGGAGGCCATTACATTTTCCTCAGGCAATGCAGGTTAATCATTTCAGAGGAGAGGTGTGGAGAGACTGCTTCTACTGGCAGAGAAGACTCATCAGAATCCCGCTGCTCGATGTCCTGATGTCCTCATGTCCTCAGCTACATCAGGGTCATACCACATCCTCATTCCAACTTCCAGGATCCCACTTTTCCCTAATTAGTGCCTTCATCATTATAATAGACACCTTGAGGCTGTTCAATTCGTGTTGCAGTTTAGCCACTCACAAGATAATGTTCTGAGTTTGGATTTCAGCCATCTCAGCTCCGTGGCTACAGGATTTTTGGCCTCTTTGAAGGCAGATATAGAAGCTCTCAGGTCATTTATGCAGAGCTTGCGCTGGGAATTTGAGTTCCTCAGCTCATCTTTTTTGTTTCCAACTATGTCCAGTGACCATACAACTTTGTTATATTCATTAGTTTGGCAAAAATATTCTAAAGTATATTCATAGTCACTCAGATTGTTGTTTCTTGTAAGTGTTTGGCTAGTGGTGTTCAATGGAGATATTTTGTGTATTTCTGTTGCCAGATCATGCAATGGACTCTCATTGCTCTACCAGAAATAGAGTAATTTGTGTCTTTATATCTAATCAGATTAAACAATTAATTAAACACATGCCTCCTTTTTGACAGAGCCATTTCACTTGTAGATATCTACCCCAGAAAAATGAGTGACATGTCGCCAAAAGATTGGTATAAGAATGCTCATAGCAGCTTTATTCATAATAGCTACATATTGGTAACAACCCAAATGTTATCGACAGAGGAATGAATAAACAAATTACAGTGTATTTGTTAAGTGAAATATACATAATAAAAGGGAATTAGCATATATGCAACAATAAGGATGAAACTAACAGACATAATGCTGATTAAAAGAAGCTAGTCTTTCATTAGAAAACTAATGAATTAAACCTAATCTAATCTGTGCAAAACTAATCTATGGAAGGGAAAAAAAATCAAAACATTGGTTACCTCTGTATAGAAGGGATTGTATAGGAAGGGATAAGAGGGATCTTTCTGTTTTACATCTTGTTATACGTGTGGTTTACATGCATATCTATTTATCATAGTTAAAATTTATGTCTTTCAACATATGGAAATTTCACTCCAATGAGAATCAGGGAGCTACTGAGTATGCAGGGTTTAAGCAAAACAACAATGGCGAATGGTTGATGTTTGTTAAGGGGGGGTGGTAGGTTTATTGGGGTTCATTATGGTATTTGGTTTACTTTGTGTATACCTGGCGCTGATAGGTGGAGGAAAGCACTGAGGTGTTTTATGAGACCAAACAACCCATTTATGGGGAAAAGTGAGAGCTGAAATTAAATGATATTGTGGTTAGAAAGTGAGGTAAGTGTTTTATTCATTCAGATACAGAGGCTAAAGAGGGGGTGATCAATTAATGTATATATTTGACTGTAAATACAAAATTGTGTTCCAAATTCAAATATGCAAATTTTAAAAATTATCCTGCTATTTTAACCACTCTACCCTTTAAATATAAATAAGAATCATTAAATAGGTTTATGAAAAAAATCTAAGAGGAAGTTCCTGTCTAGTAACTACTATTCGAAATTCCTAGGATATATAGTTGTAAAGAAACACTTTTATGGATGATAGGATATTGGCAGATCATAAATCATGTAAAAACGCTGCTGTCAGTTGGTAGATGGTTTAACTTATTTGGCTTCTCAGAGCTAAGCTTCAGTGTGTATCAGATGCAGAATTTGGCCCTCAGTACTATTCAGTCTTTTCCTGTGTGGTCAGTAATTCAGATTGTCACAAGGAAAGTGCCCTTGACAGAGATGGTAAAGCATATGCGTATGGAAAAAAGAAATGAGGTCCAGGAATTCAATTTGATTTGTGTTTTTTAAGGTACCATAGGAGATGAGATGGCAACAGTTTAACCAGCATTAATTAATTCCATTTTGCAGAGAAAGATTACCAATCCTTATGAAGTAGTTGTGTTCAGAAATAACAAGTATCTTAACTCCTTTAACCCTCAACATAGCCTTGTGAGGTTATTTTTATCACCCTTATTTTGATGATGAGTATTTAATGACTGAGAAACTCGAAGCGATTTTATAAAGGTCAAAGTATTAGTGACAGACCTGGGATGTAAATCTAAGTTTTTCAGTTTCCAAAATCCTTGCACATTCCTTTGGGGCAGGATTAAAATGGATGTCCTAAGTAGTACTGTTAAGAGCAAATCTGAGTACTAAGCTAGTGCTGTGCATTCAAATGAGAAGAGTTCTTGTAGGAATTTAAAGCTTGATTCGACTTTCATACATTTTACCTTTGTTCTCCTAGTCATGCTTATAATTCTAGCTCTATGTATTTCTTTAATTTCATCTGAAAAATTTCAATAGCCTTAGAATGATTTTCACAGGCCTCTTTTGGCATATGGCTATGATTAGGAAGTAAAGACTGGGAAGCTTCATCTTTACCCTCTTTGTTTCACAGGATATTGAGCAAAAGGCAGACCATGATTGGGGAATTCATAAAAAAAATTATGGTGCTTAGCAAACAACATGGATGAGTTAGAGAGCATAGGCTAGAACTATGAAGGAGATACTCTGCAGCTGCAGGAAGCGTGTAGTCACTGGTTATTTTGTGACTTACAGTAATGTGTACTGGGCTCGGAGTGGAGCTGAGCCATCACGGTTTGGGCTGTAGGAGAGGGATCACACTGTCTGTCATGCTTCATGTGCATATGAGTTTTCCATAAAAGTGCTCTTGCAAAGTAAAAGGTAAATCCGAATAGTAATGTGGCTTAATAAAACAGCATTCCAATTCCTGGTATGTCAGCTGCTGCTGTACAGATAACTAGAAAACTGGGATTTGTAGCAGCCCTTCCCCTGTGGTGAGAAGTATTTGATTCTGACTTGTTCATTGCCAGCCAACCAGGCAGCTACTGGAATGATTCTGTCTCTAAAAATGCATTTATGTACTTTTGGTATTTGACTCATATATGATAGTTGGATCCTGGATGGGAAGAAAACCTATGAATGTAAACAATATCGTTGGTGTCAAAAATTGGAGAAGAGTCCAATCCATTTGTAGATTTTCAAAATTAATGCATGAGTGCCAATGTGTAGCTCAGGAATAAAAGAGCAGCAGATGATATAAGAAAAACATCAAAATTTTTATTTTTTTTAACTCTCATCATGAAGAATTGTATTGTTTATAACAGGATGTAACTTCAAAGTGCATAAACTAGAATTTGATAGGGACATATGTTCCCATATAGAGTGGCTTTGCTTAGTTTGTTGTAAATGATTACTTCTTCAAGCTGGATTTGGTGTTTTGTATTGCATCTACTATGATGCAGGTTTAAATGTATCATAAAGTAAGTAGGTTTCCTATGTAGTTAGTTCTCTGTATATCTTTCTTAAGATAAATGGAGGAACCAGAAAAATTATACTGAAGAAGAAGCAGTAATGGTTAATATCTCTTCTAGCAAGTCTGGTAATAATTTTGTTTGGGACACAAGTGGAAACATCCATGTAGTCCAGTATAAGCCAGGGTGGTTCTATCAAGCAGACTCTAACTGTATTTTAGCTCATTAATATTTTGCTCATTGATTTGTACAGTTGGCTGTATAATTTATGTGTACGGTCTGAAATCTAAGTGCTAACCTGGTATTTGACCACGGGAGCCAAAATTACATCGCAAATACTAAGGATTACTAGCGGTAGTGATGATAACTTGGGATACATTGAAATAAGTGAGGTTGGAACCAGAGTAGTACTAAAAGGAAATGAACCAGAGAATGAGAATAGAAGAGAAATGGAGTTTATTTATATATTTGAATTTAATGACTTAGATTTTATTATTCATGTCATTTAACTTGCAACTCACAAGTCATTTTGTAAGGCAAATAAAAAGGTACAGGAAAGCAGTTCTATTAGTCACTTGCTCTTCCTATATGGAGTGAACACTGGAATGCATTCAATCAATCTACAGCTGATACCTTCTCTTTGGGCGAACTTGACACATGCTATAGCTCTGAATTACTCTTTATTCATTTTCTATGCCAATGGATTTAGGATAAGAAACTTCGTCTCTTTGCAACTAAGGAGTCTGAAATAACAGTAAGTTGAGAACATAGAAACTGTGATTGTAATTGTATTATTAACTTATAAAGGGTAGAATTTGATTACTTGACTGAAAACAAGGAAAGCTTTGTGGTTGAAAACAATGCAAAAACTAGTTTTCTCTTATTAAATTTCTATCTACAGAACTGTAATTAATAAGGATTAATAAGAGATGGATAATGGCTCCAAACAGCAGTGGCTGAAGATATAGGGGAAACTTCCAGTATGTACCTCTAAAACATGCAGACCCACATCATATTTTAAAATATATTGCATATTGCATTGACATGATAAAGATTGTACCTTTTCATTAAAAAATATAAAATACATTTAAAATCATTGAATATTATTTTATTAATTGCTCATAGAGCCTTAGCTATATTGGTTTTTAAAATATAAAATCCTTGTGCCACAGTAAAATTTATTGCATATATTGTGATATGGTGGTAAGAATATAATAAGTAGTAGATGTGATTGGTAAGTATATAAAGTTTGGGGATTTTAGACTTAAAAATAATTTAAGTATGTTATACTATTCCATTGTACAATAAAATAACCCCTAATCCAGTCAGCCAGAATAAATATAGTCAGACACTTTAGCCCAACATAGGAGCCCACTATCATGAGTTTATAGTGTATCTTTCAAATCCATTATCTTTATACTGTTACCTTACATTCATACATATGAATTCATGAGCATAATATTATTTCTGTGTTTTAAAAGTGTGATAACTAGCTTTACATTTCATATGTCTTGGCAAATGTTTTAGCCAGTGTTATATTTCTGTATTCTGTTTAAGTAGATATGCATGCATGTCATACATTATTTTTAATCATGATATAGTTTCCTATCCTCTATTTTGTAATTTACTGTTCCACTTAGGTGGGCAATTTATTTGTTCCCAAAGAGGACTGTGTTAAGAACTTTTGTAAAATACCTCCTTTTTCACACAGAGGAGCCTCCAGGACGTACATGCACTGCAGAATTGCTTAGTTTGGTATTTGGATGTGGATATGAATTTTACTAGCTGCCAATGCACAGTTACTCTAATCACTAATACTACGAACAGTAGTATATGAGAGTACTCATTTCTCCAAACTTGTCAACAGTCAATATTGCAAGACTGTAGTTTGCCTGCACATACAGTATTTATGAAATAAAATTTTATGGTTTCCTATGTATACTTTGGTTACTTGCAAAGTTAATATTTATTTCACATGTTTGCAATACTTATGAAAAATTGAAATCCAGTATAGTACATTGGCAAAGCAATTTTATTCTTTCCTCTCACATGTCCATAAAATACCCAAATGTTGGTTCTTTTAATCCCTGGATCAAAATCTAGGGCAAGTCTCACAGTCTTTTAGGTTACTCTCATATAATAAATACATGTGACCTATTTTTGTCTCTTCTAGTTTCAAAACATTCTCACATCAGTATTTAATCTTCATAGTAGATGAAGAAAAATAAGGAACAGGGATAGTTTATTCAAGTGAAACTGAATGGACTTGGTGGTTGGTGGTTTAAGCCTGACTCATGAGGTTCCTTCTGGTTTGCTGAAGGATCTATTGCTGCTTCTGAGGATATCTCACCTTCAGGAATTACTGATAATGATTCCTCTGGCTGGCAGCCTGTGACATGACTCTCAGCTCTTGATTTTGGGTGACACACTTAGCATGGTCTCTTGGTTGAGGTCCAGTGCCCCTCTCAGTGACTGTCTCAGTTCCAGCCCCTCGTGTTTATGTTTTACCCTGAGAAAGCAAGGAAGTTCAGGCTCTGCACGAAGCAATTCCTTTTCTGCAACTGCCGTCAAAGCGGCTAGCCAGCTACTTTCTTTCACGTCCCAAGGCACTGCTCCTTAATGCCAGCCAGATTAGTGCTCCTCAACGAGGAAAGTGCTTTATAGGCTTGAGTCCCACAGCACTACTTTCAGCAAACCGATGTGCTCTCTGATTTACATGCCCCCCTTTTTTTCAGCATCAAGGTCTTTATAACCTTGCTGTAAATGATAGGCCAGAGGTCATAAATACAGGTTTTCCTTCACACTATTTTCAAAACCCTGCTTCTGAATATTAATTTGGCATCTGTTGCCTGGGAACCTTGTCCAAACAGTGAGTGGAGGAAAAAGTTCATTAAAAGAATTCTGTTAGAGGATTTAGGTTTCTTTTTCTGTGTACTGTCTATTCATTGGGTTTACGGTTTTTAATGGATTTGTAAGCCTCATTTATTCTGTGAACAAATAATTCCTGTATTTATTGCATATGGGTTCTCATAGTTTGCAGCTTACATGTTCTTTTGTATTACTAAGGCATTTAATTTAGGTATAGTCGAATCTATCAAATTTTTTACTTTATGAGTCTTCCCAAGATACCAGATCCTTCCATATTTTGTTATATGAAAGATACACTTATTTTGGAGGTATTCAAGACATTTCAGTTCAATTTTCAGTACCAAATATAACCAGATCACTGTGAGAAAAATACTTATACCTACATATTATCTACCTACATATGAATTTCTGTGGAAGTTTAATTTTAAAGAGGGATATGCCTATCAGGAAAGAAGGGCCAATTGTAAGAAATTAAGGATTCACTAAACACTGGGATTGATCAGACTGAGGTATTTTAAAACTGGAAACTAATGAATTTGTTACACTTTTATCCATTGAATCATAAACATTGTGAGACATATTCTCAATGGTGCAAAGGTTTAAAGTAGATACAGAGTGGTTCATTTTTTAAATTTTCTTCTAAAATTTGCTCCAAGCATAAACTTAAAATTTGAGTTCAATCGCTATTTAAATATTGACTTCACTAAAATGGGAATGGATATGGAATAAAAACCCACATGAGCATACTTTGTAATATATTGTAGTTATTATTTACATCAAGGGGGATATTGGCACATATATGTTAAAGATTATCTTGACTAATTATTAGGCTTTCCATTCAGTTTTATCACCCAAATTTTTATTCAAGTCATCACTGTCCTTTTCAATTAGCCTATGTCTATTTTTTTAAGATGGCATCTCAGAGTGAAGGCTGTGCTCTAGTGGAGTTATAAATTGAATAAGGAAGTTATTTCATTTATTTTTCCTAAGATCTTTGGTTTTATTCACAGCTCAATAAGAGTCTTCTCAGTATTTTCGGTGTTAGCTTAACCGAAGTAGTAATAATTACAAAGCTTTTATCAAAGGTCATTCTTTGCTCAGTTGCTGGGACTTTTTGTTTATTAACTATATAAAAATCTTTAACTTCTTTGAGAATGTGGATGTGGGAATTTAAATGGAATATTTATGTAATATCCATTTAGAGTCAGGCAGTATTCAAAATCAGAAAGTATTTCCTGAAAATAATGACGAAGATTGGCACCCTTTGCAAGTATTAGGACATTCAGTTGTCCTATGACTTCTGTCATTTTTCCTGTCAGAACACCTCTGTCAGGGCGCCTGTGGCATTGCGGGTTCCAAGCGGCAGTGTCGGCAGATCAGCCGTTGCCAATGCAGCTGCTCAGCCGCACAGCAAGGTAACGAGGACTATTTGATCTCCTGCTAAAACACGTGTCAGCTTTAGAAGGATAAAATGATAACCTGTAACAGAAATGGCTGTGGTCTTAAATGTAAAGGATTTGTGTGGGAAATTGAAACAGGAATGAGAAGTGAGAATAATAGAGTAGATGGACAAGCTTTTAAGTATACACTCTTGTGTATCAAAGACTAAATATTATGGAATGTCACCTGTCAGAATCATCTACATCCACTATTTCAAAAGGACTTATTTCGAGTTAAAATAAAAAATCATATAAAATAAAATAACTCTCTAAGCATACCTGAAATTCAGGATAAAGCATAAAAATGGAAGGGGAGATGTGAAAAAGAAAGGGTGAATGGGCTGAAAAAGAAGACGAGATTGAAACAGAGGAGCAGGGGAGTTTTCTCTGCTGTCTCTTCTACTTGTAATAGCGAAGCACCCTCTTTTCAGGTGACCGTTACTTAAAATTTCAGAATCTGCTCCTTTTCCATGAAATTGTATACTATACTCTTTACATTACTCTTTGTTGATTATATTTGAATATAATGAATGGTTAAATAATGGTAGAATCATCAAATATTTTTTCTGGGTGTGAAATTAGAAGAAAAGATCCAGAGAAAGTAAAACTTTATAGTGTTAGGTAATTAAGAGCAAAGGTGTATACAAGAAGAGGGACACGTCACCTAAGGTGGGAAAGAAGATTATGAGAGGGCCACAGACGCATTTGCCTTTTTGACATACTTGCCTAAGATAAAGTCATATTCCAGGCTAGTGCCATCAGCACCGAGCTCCTCTCTCTTTCTCCTTCCTTTCCTCTTTCCCTCCCTCCCTCTTTCTTTTCTTTCTCTTCCCCATTCATCTGAATTTGTATTCAAGTGGAAATTGGCTGAGTTCCTAGATGAAGGTTCTACCTGGGGAGATTTCAAGGAGATTTAGCAGAAGAATGAGAGAGGCAATAAAATCTATACTTGTTTCCTTTGTTGCTAGTGACAAATAATGAGCAAGACACGGAGGTCACAGTGACATACTTTTTTCCCCAGGGGTTCCTTGGAGAGAATAAACCTATAGACAGGGTGACTCCAGCTTTGAAGACTGATATATAGTGCATAGAATGCCCATTTTGCAAATAGTATTTTGTATAGATTTATTTCTTGGTCAAGTAGGCATGTTCATTTACTTGGTTAATTTCATGTTTTCCCATTGTCATTAGAAATAACATACAAGTAAGTGATCTCTTTTTCATTCATATGTTTGTGTTTATATTCGTAAATGATCCAGGACAAACGTGTCGAATAAATTTAGCTAGCTGAATGCTCTGAGATGTAATTGCTTGACTTCTGCTAGTGTTAATTAAAACACTACAGCCAGTGTGTCGTACATCAAGGTTAGAGGGTTAGACTAGGCTCCATAGTTTGTAATTCTGGCAAAGAATAAATGTAAGGTGTTTCTTAAAGATTTGAGATTATATTTTTTGGTTTTTGTGCTTTAGGGAAAAACTATATATATATATATAATGGTAAATAATAAAGTTATTAACTAAATGCTTGAAATCTGGTTGCCATGGAAATGTTTCCAAGCTCTGATGAATTTAGGTTTACAGCCATCAGAATAGCACATGAAAAAAAATACTGAATTCAAAGCTGCATATAAGTAATTAGTTTTCATATGCAAACACAGCACTTTAAATTCACAAAACTAATTAGCCACTTTATGATCCAATAATATTTTGTGTGTTTGTTAACCCCATAGGAGTCTTTTATTAG
The DNA here is from genome assembly GCF_030020395.1 of Manis pentadactyla. Classification (NCBI taxonomy): domain Eukaryota; kingdom Metazoa; phylum Chordata; class Mammalia; order Pholidota; family Manidae; genus Manis; species Manis pentadactyla. The sequence continues at coordinate 124,189,017 of NC_080025.1, forward strand.
AAATGAATAGCTATTAAAATAGTACCTACTCAGTGGTTCCCATTTTTCAGAATATATTTTATGTACAAATTCAATTTTATTGCATGTATTAAATTCTGAACTGAAATGAATATATCCAAAATAAAATTTTTGCATAAAAATTCACATACTGTATATAGGCTCATTATCTAAAATTTCTGTAACTTCAAATATAAAAGACAATCTAAGTATTTAATAGGAAGGTTAGCTTGACAGTCAGTGTGCTGAGTCAACATGCACTCAGTTGAGTCAGTAGTACACTGTCTTCCTCAGGTCAAAGTGAAAGTGGAATTGAGTGAAGACTGAGTCTATCTGTGTGCACACATGGTTAATGTGTATGTGTGGAGAGTTGTATGAGAAAGGGAGACAGAAACAAAAAAAAGAAGGGAAAGAAGGGAAGAGAAGGGGAGAAAAGGGGAAAGGAGAAAAGGAGAGAGAAAGAGAGAGAAAGAAAGACCTGGGTGGTTTGTAACAAGCTACTTAATTTTTTAGCTTTCTTTATATAGGTTTATTTTCATTAATTAATCTTGAGGATCCCTAAATAAATTAGGATACTTTCAGCCACAATTAACAGAAAACCCAACTAAAAATGGCTAATTCAATAAGTAGCTTATATTTTCTCATGACTAGAAGCACAGAGTAAAGGAGAATTCCAAGGCTAGTTAATTTGATGACTCAATGTCATTACCAAGGACTCACCTTCTTCCATCTATCCTACCTGCATCTTGAAGTGGTGGGGATATTTTGTTAGGGTTGATCTCTTCCTGATTTAAAATAATGCCACATTTCCAGGTACCAACCTTCTCACATAGTCCCCTTCATAGTTATAAAAGAGAAATTTCTGATGTTTCTGACTGAAAAGCTAAGAAACTCTTTCTTAGAAGCTCTTCAGTAATCTTCCTTTTATTAACCAAATTTACATCACACTTGTACCCAAACTAGTAACAGGTATGGAGCATAGGATTTCCAGCCTGGCTTGTACTATTCAGTATTCACCACGTGATACATGGACAGATGGCCAAGTGGTCCGAGAGCAACTGGATAAAAGGGAAACTCTTCTAGCCAACCAAGAAAGAGTGGTTTTCTGGTTAGCAGCCATGTTTTTGGTATTGCTTCCAATTTTTAAGAATCTATGCTTTCAGTTTATATTAAAACAGTTAACACTGACTCTGGACAACCACCATGACTGTGCTGTTTTTCTCCTTCGTCTATTTTATTTAGAGTGGTTATTTCAATGAATCAATTATGAGCACCTTAATAAGACTGTTGGTTTGCATGAGATGCAAACTAATTATGAGAACAGCATAGAGATTGGATTAAAAGCAAAATGTGTATGTCAGGCTGTTAGAGGGAGGTGGTAAATAGAGGCACAGAAAACTAGAGAAATAATAGTTATGAAGGCTTAATTAAAATATGTGAATTTGTGTATTGGAAGTGAAAGAGGCAGAAGTTGAAATACATAAGTTATTTAAGTTCTGTGTGAATAAACAACTGAATGGCTGTGCATGATGTGAGTTTGCACATAACAAAAAGAACAAGTACTGAAAGGAATAATGAATAATATAAAGGTAGAAATATTCAATTAAGTTTACAAAAAAAAAAAAAAGAAAGAAGAAGAAGAACAGAAGGTACATGTATTAAGCACCAGCCACATGATAGATCTTGGCCTATGCACTTCATTCAGTTCTCTTAACTCTCAATAATTATTTCAGTTTTTCTTTATTTTAAGTCCAATAAGTTAAATCTCAATAAACTGAGTTCTAAATTCTAAAATATGAAGGCAGAGAGAGGAAGTGGAGGGACAGAGAAAAGACACTGAGGAGGGAATAGTTTTTGGGAAGAGCAACAGGACTAAGATGTGACATCACTTACCTGTGGCCCTGACATTCCCCACTTTTGAGGAGTCATTTTATGTCACTTTATTCTTTTCCTTCAACCATAGCCCAATATTGCCCCATATATGGATAGCTTCTTCAAACTCCCTTCTAGAGTGAACAGGAATAGGGCTCCCAACTGAATGCTGCTGGAAGAAGATTGCAGCCAAACCATAGCTGACATTTAACATGGGTTAGAAGTAAACCGTGTGTTGTCAGCCATTGCTATTCTGTGTTTTTGTTTTTTTTTTGTTACACAGCATAACTTAACTTATCTGATTGGTACAGAGTTCCTATACATAAAAATCAGAGGACTCTAATGGAGGTTTACTGTTGTGTTTGGTGTCATTGATGGTATATTCTAACACACAGGCAGCACAAAAATATGACTCATAAAAATAATATGTTAATAATTAACACTTTTAATTCCCAAAAGATCTCTGAAAAAATTTCTTTATTGGTGTTTGGGAGATGACATAATAGAAGCCTCAGTATCCCTTTCTCATTTTATCTCACTTTTAGCGAGACTTGATGCAGCAGAAGGATGATAACTAAATATCCTGGTAACAAGACTTTCCAACACATTGTGCTGGAGTCATTCTAATAGAAATATGTCAGTCAACTAGACAACTGAGGGAGCATTTATTTTTGAGTGGTGTTTTTTACTTTGATTTAGCAAGCTTTGCCGAGAGGCAGCTCTTTGCTGGGGTGAGATGGTGGGGGATGGAGCCTGGGAGGGAAGGATGATCAAATGCGATGGGGAGCATGGAGTGACTACTATCTCTGTGACCACACTCTGCTTCTTTTCCCTCCTGATTAAGAACAGTCCATCAAGATACCATAAAGATTACCTGGAAGATAAAAATCAATACCACAAACACTCTCCAACTGTCTGCTTGGATAGAATACCGTTTAATCACCTCCATTTTCTCCTTTATTTAAAATTTTTCTTCTACATTTAAGATTGTTGAAATTGGGAAGGGAGCTAACAGTTTTTGACCTTCCTTATGCTGGCACAGGATGGTAGTTAAGGCTACAGGCTATAGAGATACACTATTTACATTTAAATCCAAACTATATCACTGAATAGTTAAACAACATGGGTGTTTATCACTGTGCAGTGAAGTGTTTCATCTGTCAAAAAGGGATAACAGTGTCTTTCAGAGGATTATACTAAAGGTTAATATTAAGTCAATATATAGAAAGTATTTAGAATGTTTTCTGACATATTAGTGTTAGAGATTCATTTTTCATTAAAATCTCTTAATATCCCCATGAGTTAGCTATTGTTATGCAGTTTTACAACTGAGAAAAGTGAAGCACAGAATGGTTAACCAATTTTCTCAAGGTCATTTGATAAGCAAGTTTTAAATTCAGAATATAAACATGTGTATCTTACAACATTTACCTCCATATTAAATGGGATGGGCAATGGTTGGCTTACCTAAATGAATTGTGCTAAAATGAATTGTGGGAAAGCAAATATTAAAGTTGGTGAGTCACATAAAAAAATAAAGAAAATGGGAAAAAGATGATCACTGATCCAGGCAAGAGCACAACTTCCTTCCATTTAGTCCCAGTAGTGTTTTTTGTCATTTTAACCAAAAATGAGAGATACATAAGGAATTATCCAAAATTTCTTGACATGTGCCCCTAGTCTGGACCTTCCCACTGACTTTATTGGAACTACTACACTTGAGAAGCCACAGTTTTCAAGTCGGGTCTAGCACGTTTGGCTTCCTCTTCTCACACTGGCCCCTAAGGCTCATGAGAACTCTGTTTAATTTTCAATTTCTTGCATATTCATTGTAAGGAGATTTAGTGAATGCAGTGACTTATCCCCAACCTTTGATAAGCGACCAGGCATCTCCAGAGATAATCCAGACTGGACCCTTGAAACTTGCCCAACTTAAACATCTAGGCAATAAAGGAAAGTATCAAAACAACTCTAATGCTTTGAAAATGAGATGATTTTTATCATAATAGGGAATACTGAGTCATAATGGGTTAGGGCTATAACTGAAATGAAGGGATGGTTATTTAGATAAACATCCCATGTTTTATATTAACTTGCTGTTTTATACTTCTGGGGAAACCATGTTTTGGGGGGATTTAATTGTAAAAATCCGCAGCTGGTGCTCCCTCCAGGCCAGCTGGCAAGTCTATTTACAGAGATTCAAAAAGGACTTGAGGACACATGCCTTCTTTTTCTTGTTCACATTATTTTATATGTTGGATTTGTGTTAAACACCCGATGTTGCAACCAGAATTCTTTTTTAGCACCGTCTTCTATGCAATGAAGTACTCAGTAGGTGAAATTTCATTAATAGGATTAACTTCAAGGAAAGATTGTATTTGATGTATCTCCATGTCCTCTCCCTCTGGAACTGCACCCAGTGTTTATTCTGACAGCTATCTTACAGTTTTCACACTTGGGTTCTTGACAGTGCTAAGAATTATATTCACGTTCATACCGAGGGATGGCTCACATCCCAGCATTTTGTAATTATCTTTCTTTATCTCCTGCATCCTGGGGTCATTTGCGCTATGTTTTCCCAGTCTGCTCTGTTATTGCAGGAATATTGCAAACCCAGTGTACTTCATGCTCTTGACCCTTGGAATCTAAGGAGTTGAGTGATAACTAAAATCCCAAATGCCAGTAGCTAAGGCCAAGTGACAAGGCTGGGCAAGTTTGAAGTGTCTGGAAAGCAGAGGAGTATTTTTTTTTCCTCTTCTGTTGGTCTGTGGAATGACAAGGGTCATTCAGAGAAATTGCACTAGGCTGAAATTTCTCTACAACAAAGGTTAATAAATGTGCCTTCTTTCTGAAAACAAGTAGTGATTAATTAGGCAATGATTGTGAAATGCTTTAGTGGACTGGAGAAATTCTTGATGCAAGTGAAAGGCATACCAAGAGGTTATTTTTTTACAACATTGAAAAGTATTCAGAACCATTGAGACATGTTTTCTGTCCTTCGTCATAGATTTAATTTCTTAAAATGTGGGTCTAATGATAGTTATTGTGGAACACTGAATGAAGTAGTAGTTCTATCTACATGCCTGATATAGGTGAAGTATCTTTACATTTAGAATATCTAATGCTTATTCAGTGTATGGGTGGGGAATGCCTTCCTGAGGCACTAAAATGCCTGCTGCATAAAATGGAAAACTTCTGGATGATTAAAAGGAAACCTGTTAAAACATAAGACAAATAACAAACTTGGAGGAGGTGTAATACGAAATGTGTAAACCCTTTATCTTTTGAAAGCCTTTTACACATCAGTAAGGAAACCCCCACATTGTTGTTGAAAGCCAGCTGAGAATGTAAATTCACAAAATTTGAAAAAGAAATAAGTGCCAAACGTGATATGGAAACTGTATCTTCACCTACGAGTAATCAAAGAAATGGACAGAAAAACAATCTGATACCTTTCTTTCCTGGTCTTTCCATTTGCCAAGGCTTAAAATGGCTAATAGCAAATCTTTTTGTACCTGCATGCAATACATTACTAATTTCTGTCATTAGATAGCAACAAATTAAAAAAATTAGTCCTTGATCCAGAATTCTGTATTTGAAATTTGTTCTCAGAGAAAATAAGATAAAGTCACAAAAATACATGCAACAGCATGTATATTACTTTTCAATTATATGAGTAGCCTTTAAAATGGATTTATTTGAATAAATTATGCTGTACTACAAAAACAGAGCAGGCAGTCACTAAATAAAGATAGATGGATAGGTTGATAAGTAGATAGAAAGGTATAGGACATTCATGTTAAACTTCATTATACACATACATGCACATGTACACAAACACATACTAATTTGTAGACAAAATATACTGCACGTTAAATCGAAAGAAAGGCTATGGCAGTTGATCAATAAATTTAGGTAAACATTCATATAAAAATCATCACCAATACAAGGTATACTTTAGTTGTTATAATTTTAAGAGTTGAAACAAAGATTCAGAAAATCTACCTCCTTTTTACCCTCCTTTGAATCAAAGCTATCATCAAAGTACATAACTTCTAAAATGAACAAAACCTGTGAGAGGATGGCCTACAAGATAATCAATAGCTGATCTTACCAAATGGATGTGGGAAGATATATTCACTATGGGCATTTTTTATATGTGAGGATAGTAATGACCTGTGCCAAGCTGCAGAGTAGATATTCCTGGCGTTCCAGCTTTAAACCTTTATTCTCATCTCAGTTATATTTTGTGCCTTTGAAAAACTGCTCTCAAGAAAAGTTCTAACACCCATTAGCAGGAAAATATAAATTGCAACTTGACTCAAGGATAATTGTCGCGTTTAGAATTATCTATGGCAACATTTTCAGAACTAGGGCGCCTGGGAAGAGGTATTAGGAAATCTCCCTCTCTTCCGGAACACTCTTGAGTTAGTGGTTTCTTCCTCCACCTTTGCTCCCTGCAGGGACCCTGGCATGCAGTGATATCTAGGCAAAGGGCCAGACTGCTTACAGGTCTTGAGCAGAGTCCCTTTCCAAGCATCCCATCAGTCTGGGGACAATAGGAGAGAATTCAGCTCACTTTCCAAGTCCAGACTGATTGAGGAAACTCTTGAGAGAGGGTTCTTTTGTAAAACTGAATTCATCTATCTTTCTGACTTTCAAGTTCGTTAGAGTCTTCAGGGATTTTAGATGCGGCTAAAATGGTCTGTGGTCCATTCAGTTGGTTCGAGTTTTGGGTGAGACAATAATGCCATCTAAGATCTATGAAAATTTTATGTTCTCTCTACTTTCTAAATTTTGCATATGTTAATTCAGAAATCCTCAAACAACCTTATGAGGCTGGAATCTTTACTTTCATCCTCATTGTACATATTTAAAAGATTAATAAATGTTCCTATGGCTTCATGGCTTTTTTAATGGAAAAACCAGAGTTTCAATCCAAGTTTAACCCTAGAGTCTTTACTTGCAAGTAAAGCTTATATTATCACATATTATAGTAATGTAATCTAGTTTTTTATTACCTGCCTTTTAGACTTACAGCTGCTAAGATTACCAGTATCTTAGATTCCCTAGCATTATTTGCTTTTTATGTGTAATGTATTCCTTTTCAATTGATCTTCATTAGAAAGTTTAATAATGAATAAAATAAATGAAATATTCAGAAAGCATAAAGAGAAATAAAACTACCATTCTGCCACCCACCCGCATCCCACTGCTCTGATGGAAACATTAACAAATGTATGCTGCTATGCTTACAAATCATTCAAGTTTATACATGCATTGATTTTTGAATTATCTAAATGTACATAATTGTGTTTCTAAAAATAATAACATCACATTATACATATTACTTTACCACTTATATTTTTGCTAAAATACACACACACGTATATATAGTGGATTATCTCTGTTGCTGTGGAATTGGTCCTACCATTTATGTTTTTATGTCATAAGCTAATGATTTTCTCAATCTGTATTCATGTTTAGATTCTCATCCTTTTCATTCTTAATTTCAAACTCATTATGTGTTGATTATGTGTACATTAAGAAACATTTACTAAGCCCTTTCCGTGTGCTGAGTACTGTCTTAGGTGCTTAAAATAGAGAAAGGTATGTAGGTATGTACCTGCTATCTTGGAATGTATATTCTTATTGTCATAATGTTTCCTCTTGATCTATGAAAACATTAATTTGGATTTTAGCAGAGGCATTCTATTTGCTAGTTTATTTAATCCATTCAGGTAAAAAGTCATGTTTTCATTTTATTTTTTTGATTCTGGCTAACTTTTATACTGTAATTCTCTGTTACTGGGAATTTTTTATTATAGTTTTCTTAAAATGTGTTTTTGTTTTTTCCATTTGTTATTATTCCATAGAAGCGACTGATTTTACATTTTCAGGGTGATCCTCCTCCCTTAGGTTACTTACTGGTCCTCCTTCTTTGAACCGATTTGTATTATTTTTCTTTAATTGTACTTTAGTTTGTATACTTTCATTAGCTGTGCAAGAAATGCTTATAGGATCACTTGGTTAATGGCAAAACCAGTACTAGGTGATGCTGTGACAATATCTGCCTGAGATAAAATGAGCTGGAAAAGTATTCCCCAGGAGTTGTGATACAGACGGAAGCTCACTGACTTTCCTAGGGCCTCAGGGTAGAATGTATGACCTTGTCCTCTAATACCATTTCCCCAGCTCTTGCCTAATGCTCAGAGGATGAATCTTTTTACTTGTGTTGTCCTCTGGAGGTCTTGTTTGAAATCATGGTCAGGAGGGACACCCTAGGCTCTGTGAATGTGCTAAAGTTATTCTTTTAACCTAGAGAGACAGGGTGCAATGATAGCAATTCAAGGACAGAAGTTCGCTATCTTCCTGTAATTCCATCTCTTGTATTTTTCTTTATTCACCCAGTCCTGCTCTTTCTTCTCTGTACAATGAAATGTTAAAGCATAGAGATATGAGCTAGCAAAATAATCAGATGTATTTTAACCACAGTGGTCTGAATTATATGATTTGATTGGTATTAATAATTTTCATCTAATATATCCATTGATTACGGTTTAGTATTTTCCCCTATTGTGTATAAACTTAAGTCTTTTACTTTAAAAATTTATAACAAAGCATTACAGAACAAAGTCAGGCTTACTAGCTGATGCCCCGAGGCTGCATCTTTAATAATATAATTTGTAAAAGCATATCTTTGCATATTTATGAGACCAGTCTTGCATGTGTACCGCTCAGGGAAAGATCCTAACCGATACTTCAATATATTCTTCTTACATTAGCACAGATCACACCTGGCAGAGATATATTGCCTTATTAGATTTTTTTTTTTTTGAGGTCCTCACACCAGTTAGATAATAAAATAGGCAGATATTAAAGAACCGGGTTTGGTTATAGAAACTGAAAGCAGAATGTCATTTCATGATGAATGAGAAAATTTGGCTAGAACTTTCTTCCTGTAGGCGTTTGTTCCAGTAAGAACAGAGCACAACTAAATGGTACTTGTTGCTCAAATGAATATTTTCACATACAATAGACGGCATCATTCTCCCTGCTTGTATTGCTTGTATTTTCAATTACCATTGTATTTTACACTACTTAAATATTGAAACAAAATATGCTGAAATTTGTGCCAAATTTCAGAGACCCAAATTCCCTATTTTATGTTTTTAATTTTTTTTGTGGGAGCTGCAAATCTATATGTTCTTTACTTAGAACTCCAACTATACACAGAATAAGAGTTTACAATTGTTTGATTCATGATACTAATTTTGAATAAACCTTAAAATTTTATATATGCATATGAAATATTTTCTATATCCTAATATGAGTTTCTTCTATCTTCAAGTCTGTAAGTTAATATATGGTGTTAAGGGCTAGAAAGAAACAATAATTAAGGCACAATATACAAGCTAAGCAATGTAATCTAGATAGTGAAATCTCATGCCAAAGACAGGTAATATTTTTATTTCAAAGCTGAATGCCTATGCAAATCAAGAGAGGGAGTATGGAGGAATGTACCACATGTTTGATTCTTTCACCTGTGTTTACCTGGAGGAAATTGTTTTTCATTTAGGCTTTTACTTAATATTTTCAAATAATGGTAATTACAGGCTTGCTATGTAGATCTTTGCAGTGTCCATTCCCCAAATGTTATATCACAAACAAATTAGTTGTTAACTGTTGGGGCTTTTAATTTGCTATGAAATAATACGTTATTACAAATAGTTATGAATTTTCTCTTCATACTTACAAATTTTGTATTGTTTTATAAGTTTATATTTTATATTCAATTGAAGATGAGAATGGATGTGATAATCAGCCACTTCACCTTTATAGTCTAATGAGTTACACACACCCCACAGAAAGTTAAACTGAAAAATACTAAACATAATATTGAAATCTAAATCTCACTCTTGCTTCCTATTTTTTACCTTCACACACTTTTGAACTTTTGATTCATCTACCAAGTGGAAAATTATTCACTTCCTATATATGCTGTAAAAAATACAAACTACTTCACACATCATAAGATACACATTCGCAACAAATGTTTTATACATGCCCCTGAGAGAATACCTGTCTTTATACATAGTAACTGAATTACAGTGAACTGAACTAATTTTACTGGGGCAGATGGAAATGATCAGACTGGCCTAAGCTACAAATGAACCACAGATCTTTCCTGACATTTTAACTTTTGATTTAAAACTGTGCTTTATCAGTTCTGTTAGTTTTCCTTCATATTAGAAACCACATCATCGAGTTTATGACTGCAACCATTCGCAGCTGTGGTATAGGAATACATTAAATGAGAATGTGAAATATAAAAACAAATGTCATCTCAGTGCCATCAAATAAGCTAGTACTAAAATGAAGTCATATCACTGTCAAAGGTCCAGAGAACAAAGACTTTGGTGTGAAGAGATTCAATCTAAATCTGGACTACCATAATTTCAGTTACTTCACCTAAAATATGAATAGGTTGTAGTAGATAATACATTACATTACCTATTCTTGTTAAGAACCCCAAAACTTTATCTTCCTATTCAATAGGTATGCACACTGAGAGATTTTATAGATGTAGAATGCACAACGTGAGATGATATAACAACACAGTATGATATGGTATATTATATAAATGACTAAATCCAGTGGAGAGAATAAGATTTTTTGAAGTCACATATGGAGAAGACTAATTAATTGCCACTCAGCTATTTGTAATGAACGGTTCCCTACAGAAAATCCAAGTACAAAGCATATGTTTTAAATGTCTTAATGTTTAAGCATCAACTAAGAATAGTGCAACTCTTATAATGACTGGAATGAGTAGAAAAAAAACATTTGGGGGTCCAGATAAATAGGTAAAACATGAGCATTTAAAGAATTACATTTAAAATTGTGTATAGTAGAAAACCTATATTTAATTAAATATTTCTATTAACTTGACTTAATTTGACATGCCTAAATTGTAAATCCCATATTTTCATCCATTATATTACATAGATAATAAAAAGTATGGTTCTATTATAAATCAGTTTGACAAAAGTGATAAGAAAGCAAAGCTTTGCTAATATGTATATTCATATACATAATGCAATATTAAAACCTAATTTCAAGTGTGCTAAGTTAAAATTTTTCTCATATACCTAACCATGGTATTAATGTAATCATCTACTCAAAATTGTAACTGAGCTAGCTCTTGTGCAATGTGTGTGTATGCTCAAAAAAAAAAGGCAGAAGGAATTGGCACTGATTAATCTCTTACTATGTGTCAGACACTAAGTTATAAACCAAATGTATTTAAAAAATGGTACTTCAAATTCTTATAACACAGACAAAATAAATATTTTATTTCCTTAAATATAATTACTGAAGAACTTGAAGCTCATTTATCCATTGAATCTATCAACATTTATTGAACATGTACTGTATGCCAAGTAATATTCTTGTGATAACACAATTGTGATAAAACAGTTGTGAATCGGCAGGTGAAGTCTATTTTTATGGAGCATGTATTTAAATAAGTGAAGGCTGACAAAAACCTATGAATTGAAACAAGGCGAAATGATGTACTTCCTTGGTAGTAAAAAATAAACTCTTCACTGAGGTGCATATAAAAGTTTTCTACATTCAAAATCCAGTCTTCATATATTTGATTTTCTGCATTAAATCTAGATATGTCTACAGGTACTAAAATTGTGTGTGCTGTAATCAGTGGGTACTCATTTGATGTGTTTTGATAGCTTACCTCTAGTGACAGCGTGTATGATGAGCTGTGCCTTCTCAGGCTTGTCAGAGCCTTGACCCCTTCATCCATCCTGTGTCTTCTTAGAAATCTGATTATGTTCTGTTTGGTAGTTTGTAAGGTAGTAAGTATATCTCTGATGTAAATAACTTGCTGTGTCCAGACCTTTATTTTTCTTGATAGCATTACTTTTAAATTTGCATGATGGCTGGTGTAGGGATCACGGGGAAGATAGTGTAGCACAGAGAAGGCAAATAGTGACTCTGTGGCATCTTATTACACTGATGGACAGTGACTGCAATGGGGTATGGCGGGGGGCGACATGATAATATGGATGAATGTAGTAACCACATTGTTTTTTTCATGTGAAACCTTCATAGAAATGTATATCAATAATACCTTAATAAAAAAATTTGCATGATGGCAATAGCACAAACATTTAAATTCTTCATTTACCCTTTAGTTTGTTAAATTTTTTGCATTCAGGTAACTATACATATGCTGCACATATAAGTCAAAACTCTAATGTTCATTATTTTTCCTCATTGGCAACCTACCCTCCTCTTACTAAGCTTTCCTTTACATGTTTTGGCCTTAAATCTGTTGGTAGTTATAGAACATGCTGAACTTTGACTTAGACCCTAGAACCAATCAAAATGTTGTTACTCATGACATTTTCCTTTATTTTAGAAAATCTATAAAAATAGCATGTGACATAATCAGTAACTAACATTTTGTGTTAATATTAACAAATTACCTAAATAAGGGAACTAATTGAGTACCTTTTTATTACTTAATGTTGTGTAAAATACTAAGAGCATTGGTCCTTGCACTTGGTTAGTGTTTTAACCAAGGGACTTTCAAATTTGCTTCTTAGAAATGAAATCAACTGCTATGCTATTCTTAACCTGAACTGAATCTCAACACAGCTGCCCACAGGCATTCTACTTGGTAATACCTCACTATCAGTTCAAAAAGCACATAATAAAACCAATTTCATCATGTAACCTAATCCTTTTTCCTTCTTAATATCTTTGGGTATAGATTATTACCAATCTCCCTTATTCTCAAGCTTGCAAATGTGAAACCATTATGACCAGTACAGTCAGCCAGAAATGTGTTACACTGTGGCTTCAAGAGCTATTTGCCCACATCCAGTCAGGTATGGAAAGGAGCAAAGTCTTATGGCCCGACGCTTGAGTTCAGGGTTCTCTTTGCTCGATTCATTTGCCTCCTTCATCCACTACATGCATTTGTCAAATCCTAAAGCTTGTCCTTACAGGTTTTTGCTTTTGTTCATCCTGCATAGTACCACTTTTCTGATTGAGGCTGAGTGACACCTCAATCTAACAATTTTCAGCATATGTCACATTTCTTACAGTTCCTTTAAAAATATATACCATAGTGAACACTGGCCATTTTTTTTTGCTCCTCTGTGTCTAAATACACTTCCTTGTTTGGAGGCATTTTCCAAAACTTGAGTGATTGTAGGAGGTGATCATAGGAGGTGAAATCCATGTCCTATCCAGAATCTAAACTTGCTAACCTAAATTTTACTAACATCTCTGGGAATAGGACAGAGAAAAATAACCTAGGCTTCGACAAAGACTTTGAAGTGAGGGCTGACTTTTATTTCTAGCAATACGATGGTTTAACTCCTAAAATCCTTCCACCTGACTTTAGGATAGTTTTTTTTTTTTTTACCAGACCGCATCACCTCTATTTAGTGGTAGTTGAAAAATTAATGCTTATTCATCCACAATATTATGTTCAAACTTAAAGCTAACAGCATGTATATAAAATATTTGGCCTAATGGTATATATCATGAAGCAGAGGAAGGATGATAAAGACAGATGAGATAAAAGCCAAACTTCTATTTTATTGGCAGCTGAGCTAATAAAAGAGTAACAATGCCTAATGTTTATAATAAATCCTTGGTCTGAGCGTGACCTAGAAGGCTCTAAATACCGTCTTTGTTTAAGTCCAGGGTCTCATCTTGTATGCCTTCCTCTCTAATTTCAGACCAGTGGCCTTCTCCCTTCCATTCCCGCAACTTTCTACATTGAGCTCCTTAATTTTTCTTGGAACATGTCAAGTTTCTTCCAATTTCATGTAGCTTTAATTTCGTGAATGTATGTATGTACTTTCCACAGACAATAGGCTGTGATAGATGGGTATAATATAATTTCAGGCTATGCAGAGCATATTGACATGCTGTTCTCTTGTCCACACCCATAAATAGCATTTTGAAAAGCTACAGAATACGTGTTACAATGACAAATCAGATGCAATTGTAATTTATTATTTGTAAATAACCTGTTCTTTCTGTCTCAATATTTATGTAATATCTTCTTCTAAGGGTTAAAATATTTAAGGAAGAAATATTTTGGAGAAAGGCCTTTATTTTGTTAAATTTGATCAGCATACACAGACATCTTTTGCAGAAAATTACAATTATGGTGGCTTCCTCTGATTCAGAGAAATTGTTTCCTCATACATATGTGTCACAGTTTTTCCTCCTAGATACTATATCCTTTGAATAACTGATCTCCCAGATCTATCACAAATATATTTTACTTTAATAATTTTTGCCTTTTTGGTTTCAAGTGTTAATTATAATTTTTACAGCATTTATGTAATGATGATGTATTTTTTTTTTATAATTATTTTTTATTGAAGGGTAGTTGACGCACAGTATTACATTACATTAGTTTCAAGTGTACAACACAGTGATAAAACATTTATATACATAATTCTAGGTTCCAGCTATCACCCTACCAAGCTGTTACAATATCTTGACTATATTCCTTATGCTATACATTACATCCCAGTTACTTATTTATTTTACCATTGGAAGTCTGTTCTTTTTTTTTTTTTTTTTTGTGAGGGCATCTCTCATATTTCTTGATCAAATGGTTGTTAACGACAATAAAATTCTATATAGGGGAGTCAATGCTCAATGCACAATCATTAATCCACCCCAAGCCTAATTTTCGTCAGTCTCCAATCTTCAGAGGCATAACAAACAAGTTCTTACATGGAGAACAAATTCTTACATAATGAATAAGTTACATAGTGAACAGTACAAGGGCAGTCATCACAGAAACTTTCGGTTTTGCTCATGCATTATGAACTATAAACAGTCAGTTCAAATATGAATACTCATTTGGTTTTTATACTTGATTTATATGTGGATACCACATTTCTCTCTTTATTATTATTATTTTTAATAAAATGCTGAAGTGGTAGGTAGATACAAAATATAGGTAGAAAACATAGTTTAGTGTTGTAAGAGAGCAAATGTAGATGATCAGGTGTGTGCCTGTAGACTATGTGTTAATCCAAGCTAGACAAGGGCAATAAAACATCCACATATGCAGAAGATTTCTCTCAGAACAGGGGGGGTGAGGTTCTAAGCCTCACCTCTGTTGATCCCCTATTTCTCACCCGATGACCCCCCTGCGACTGTGCCTGTCTTAGGTTGTTCCTCCCTTGAGGAATCTTACCTGTCTCTGGCTAACCAGTCATCTTCCGGGGCCATACAGGGAAATGTGAAGTTGGTAACTGAGAGAGAAGCCTTATTGTTTGAAATGGTTAGCTTTTTATTTCTTTGCATATTTATGCCCTGTAGCTTCTATGCCCAGCATTTGTCTTGAGGTATCTTTACCACTTGGAAGAATTATGATACTCGGTAAATTTGATATGAGGCACGAATTCTATTTAAGGTTTGTAATTAGGAAGGAAGAAGAAAAGCTATAGAAGTAGCAGGCGGAAGAAAACATGGGAAGATTGATTATTTCTTTGACATATCTTCTTGTAGAGTAACTTCAGCATGTATAGGTTTTAGGCTACTACTTAAATTGCGCACACACATTAACATAATAGGAGTATAGTTACATAACCAAAGCATATCTGTAATTACCAGCCATCTCCAGTGAAACCAAGAAAACCAGTTAGGCACCTTAGGCATTTGTGAAAACTTATCTATGATATGGTGGATATTGTCCAACTGAACTTGAACAGTCTGAGAGAAGTCAGACAAATTAAAACAACCCATTCCTGGGCACTGTTCGCATCCTTTATGTTCTTTTAACAGTAAATAGTCTGTAGTTGTAAGTTTTTGGAGCGCTACAATTTGCACTTCTCCTAATTCTTGGTTGAGTTCCAACAGTATAGATCCAGTCAAATTTGTTGTTTTACTGTATGCACAGGCCAGCTTAGATATCTCCTTCCTCATTCCCATGGCAAGTCCAGGAACTGGTGGGATGAGTGCATCTACAGCTGTAGCAGTGCGTGGATCTTTGTTGGGGTTTTTTAATGATCATCTTCTGGCATGATTCTTCCAGAGAGTGCTGAAGTTGGAAGTTCTTTTTCTTATCGTATCTTAGTTCATTTTCGGGGTAGCCCAATTAGGCTTTGATCCTCTGTATAAACACAAACAGACCCTTTGCCTACACTTTTATATGCCCTTTATACCCTTGTGTAGAACTCACTGGAGGTTACCACACAGGAACTGCCCTTTTTTTTTTTTTTGCTTTGTTTTTGGTATCACTAATCTACACTTACATGACGAATATTATGATTACTAGGCTCTCCCCTATACCAGGTCTCCCCAATAAACCCCTTTACAGTCACTGTCCATCAGCATAGCAAAATGTTGTAAAATCACTACTTGCCTTCTCTGTGCTGTACAGCCCTCCCTTTTCTCCTACCCCCACATGCATGCTAATCTTAATACCCCCCTACTTCTCCCCCACCCTTATCTCACCCTACCCACCCATCCATCCCAGTCCCTTTCCCTTTGGTACCTGTTAGTCCATTCTTGAGTTCTGTGATTCTGGTGCTGTTTTGTTCCTTCAGTTTTTCCTTTGTTCTTATATTCCACAGATAAGTGAAATCATTTGGTATTTCTCTTTCTCCGCTTGGCTTGTTTCACTGAGCATAATACCCTCCAGCTCCATCCATGTTGCTGCAAATGATTGGATTTGCCCTTTTCTTATGGCTGAGTAGTATTCCATTGTGTATATGTACCACATCTTCTTTATCCATTCATCTACTGATAGACATTTAGGTTGCTTCCAATTCTTGGCTATTGTAAATAGTGCTGCAATAAACATAGGGGTGCATCTGTCTTTCTCAAACTTGATTGCTGCATTCTTAGGGTAAATTCCTAGGAGTGGAATTCCTGGGTCAAATGGTAAGTCTGTTCTGAGCATTTTGATGTACCTCCATACTGCTTTCCACAATGGTTGAACTAACTTACATTCCCACCAGCAGTGTAGGAGGTTTCCCCTTTCTCCACAGCCTCGCCAACATTTGTTGTTGTTTGTCTTTTGGATGGCAGCCATCCTTACTGGTGTGAGGTGATACCTCATTGTAGTTTTAATTTGCATTTCTCTGATAATTAGCGATGTGGAGCATCTTTTCATGTGTCTGTTGGCCATCTGTATTTCTTTTTTGGAGAACTGTCTGTTCAGTTCCTCTGCCCATTTTTTAATTGGGTTATTTGTTTTTTGTTTGTTGAGGCATGTGAGCTCTTTATATATTCTGGATGTCAAGCCTTTATCGGATGTGTCATTTTCAAATATATTCTCCCATACTGTAGGGTTCCTTTTTGTTCTATTGATGGTGTCTTTTGCTGTACAGAAGCTTTTCAGCTTAATATAGTCCCACTTACTCATTTTTGCTGTTGTTTTCCTTGCCCGGGGAGATATGTTCAAGAAGAGGTCACTCATGTTTATGTCTAAGAAGTTTTCGCCTATGTTTTCTTCCAAGAGTTTAATGGTTTCATGGCTTACATTCAGGTCTTTGATCCATTTTGAGTTTACTTTTGTATATGTGGTTAGACAATGGTCCAGTTTCATTCTCCTACATGTAGCTGTCCAGTATTGCCAGCACCACCTGTTGAAGAGACTGTCATTTCGCCATTGTATGTCCATGGCTCCTTTATCAAATATTAATTGACCATATATGTCTGGCTTAATGTCTGGATTGTCTAGTCTGTTCCATTGGTCTGTGGCTCTGTTCTTGTGCCAGTACAAATTGTCTTGATTACTATGGCTTTATAGTAGAGCTTGAAGTTGGGGAGTGAGATCCCCCCTACTTTATTCTTCTTTCTCAGGATTGCTTTGGCTATTCGGGGTCTTTGGTGTTTCCATATGAATTTTTGAATTATTTGTTCCAGTTCATTGAAGAATGTTGCTGGTAGTTTCATAGGGATTGCATCAAATCTGTATATTGCTTTGGGCAGGATGGCCATTTTGACGATATTAATTCTTCCTAGCCAACAGCATGGGATGAGTTTACATCTGTTAGTGTCCCCTTTAATTTCTCTTAAGAGTGACTTGTAGTTTTCAGAGTATAAGTCTTTCACTTCTTTGGTTAGGTTTATTCCTAGGTATTTTATTTTTTTTGATGCAATTGTGAATGGAGTTGTTTTCCTGATTTCTCTTTCTGTTGGTTCATTGTTAGTATATAGGAAAGCCACAGATTTCTGTGTGTTGCTTTTGTATCCTGCAACTTTGCTGTATTCCGATATCACTTCTAGTTGTTTTGGGGTGGAGTCTTTAGGGTTTTTTATGTACAGTATCATGTCATCTGCAAATAGTGACAGTTTAACTTCTTCTTTACCAATCTGGATTCCTTGTATTTCTTTATTTTGTCTGATTGCCGTGGCTAGGACCTCCAGTACTATGTTAAATAACAGTGGAGAGAGTGGGCATCCCTGTCTAGTTCCCGATCTCAGAGGAAATGCTTTCAGCTTCTCGCTGTTCAATATAATGTTGGCTGTGGGTTTATCATATATGGCCTTTATTATGTTGAGGTACTTGCCCTCTATTCCCATTTTGCTGAGAGTTTTTATCATGAATGGATGTTGAACTTTGTCAAATGCTTTTTCAGCATCTATGGAGATGATCATGTGGCTTTTCCCTTTCTTTTTGTTGATGTGGTGGATGATGTTGATGGACTTTAGAATGTTGTACCATCCTTGCATCCGTGGGATGAATCCCACTTGGTCATGGTGTATGATCCTTTTGATGTATTTTTGAATTTGGTTTACTAATATTTTGTTGAGTATTTTTGCATGTACGTTCATCAGGGATATTGGTCTGTACTTTTCTTTTTTGGTGGGGTCTTTGCCTGGTTTTGGTATTAGGGTGATGTTAACTTCATAGAATGAGTTTGTGAGTATCCACTCCTCTTCTATTTTTTGGAAAACTTTAAGGAGCATGGGTGCTTTTTCTTCCCTGTATGTCTGATAATATTCCGAGGTAAATCCATCTTGCCCGGGGGTTTTGTTCTTTGGTAGTTTTTTGATTACCGCTTCAATTTCATTGCTAGTAATTGGTCTGTTTAGATTTTCTGTTTCTTTCTGGGTCAGTCTTGGAAGGTTGTATTTTTCTAGGAAGTTGTCCATTTCTCCTTGGTTTACCAGCTTGTTTTTCATATAGGTTTTCATATAGGTTTTCATAGTACTCTCTAATAATTCTTTGTATTTCTGTGGGGTTCGTCGTGATTTTTCCTTTCTCGTTTCTGATACTGTTGATTTGTGTTGACTCTCTTTTCTTCTTAATATGTCTGGCTAGAGGCTTATCTATTTTGTTTATTTTCTCGAAGAACCAGCTCTTGGTTTCATTGATTTTTGCTATTGTTTTATTCTTCTCAATTTTATTTATTCCTTCTCTGAACTTTATTATGTCCCTCCTTCTGCTGACCTTAGGCCTCATCTGTTCTTCTTTTTCCAATTTCGATAATTGTGACATTAGACCATTCATTTGGGATTGTTCTTCCTTTTTTAAATATGCTTGGATTGCTATATACTTTCCTCTTAAGACTGCTTTTGCTGTGTCCCACAGAAGTTGGGGCTTAGTGTTGTTGTTGTCGTTTGTTTCCATATATTGCTGGATCTCCATTTTGATTTGGTCATTGATGCATTGATTATTTAGGAGCGTGTTGTTAAGCCTCCATGTGTTTGTGAGCCTCTTTGCTTTCTTTGTACAGTTTATTTCTAGTTTTATGCCTTTGTGGTCTGAAAAGTTGGTTGGTAGGATTTCAATCTTTTGGAATTTTCTGAGGCTCTTTTTGTGGCCTAGTATGTGGTCTATTCTGGAGAATTTTCCATGTGCACTTGAGAAGAATGTATATCCCGCTGTTTTTGGATGTAGAGTTCTATAGATGTCTATTAGGTCCATCTGCTCTACTGTGTTGTTCAGTGCTTCCGTGTCCTTACTTACTTTCTGCCCAGTGGATCTATCCTTTGGGGTGAGTGGTGTGTTGAAGTCTCCTAGAATGAATGCATTGCAGTCTATATCCCCCTTTAGTTCTGTTTGTATTTGTTTCACATATGCTGGTGCTCCTGTGTTGGGTGCATATATATTTAGAATGGTTATATCCTCTTGTTGGACTGAGCCCTTTATCATTATGTAGTGTCCTTCTTTATCTCTTGTTACTTTCTTTGTTTTGAAGTCTATTTTGTCTGATATTAGTACTGCAACCCCTGCTTTCTTCTCACTGTTGTTTGCTTGAAATATATTTTTCCATCCCTTGACTTTTAGTCTGTACATGTCTTTGGGTTTGAGGTGAGTTTCTTGTTAGCAGCATATAGATGGGTCTTGCTTTTTTATCCATTCTGTTACTCTGTGTCTTTTGATTGGTGCATTCAACCCATTAACATTTAGGGTGACTATTGAAAGATATGTACTTATTGCCATTGCAGGCTTTAAATTCGTGGTTACCAAAGGTTCAAGGTTAGCCTCTTTAGTATCTTACTGCCTAAGTTAGCTCGCTTATTGAGCTGTTATATACACTATCTGGAGATTCTTTTCTTCTCTCCCTTCTTGTTCCTCCTCCTCGATTCTTCATATGTTGGGTGTTTTGTGCTGTGCTCTTTCTACGAGTGCTCCCATCTAGAGCAGTCCCTGTAAGATGTTCTGTAGAGGTGGTTTGTGGAAAGCAAATTCCCTCAGCTTTTGTTTGTCTGGGAATTGTTTAATCCCACCATCATATTTGAATGATAGTTGTGCTGGATACAGTATCCTTGGTTCAAGGCCCTTCTGTTTCATTGTATTAAATATATCATGCCATTCTCTTCTGGCCTGTAGGGTTTCTGTTGAGAAATCTGACGTTAGCCTGATGGGTTTTCCTTTATAGGTGACCTTTTTCTCTCTAGCTGCCTTTAACACTCTTTCCTTGTCCTTGATCTTTGCCATTTTAATTATTATGTGTCTTGGTGTTGCCCTTCTTGGATCCTTTCTGTTGGGGGTTCTGTGTATTTCTGTGGTCTGTTTGATTACTTCCTCCCCCAGTGTGGGGAAGTTTTCAGCAATTATTTCTTCTAAGATACTTTCCATCTCTTTGCCTCTCTCTTCTTCTTCTGGGACCCCTATAATACGGATATTGCTCCTTTTAGATTGGTCACACAGTTCTCTTAATATTGTTTCATTCCTGGAGATCCTTTTGTCTCTCTCTATGTCAGCTTCTATGCGTTCCTGTTCTCTGATTTCAATTCCATCAATGGCCTCTTGCATTCTATCCATTCTGCTTATAAACCCTTCCAGAGTTTGTTTCATTTCTGCGATCTCCTTTCTGGCATCTGTGATCTCCTTCCGGACTTCATCCCATTTCTCTTGCGTATTTCTCTGCATCTCTATCAGCATGTTTATGATTCTTATTTTGAATTCTTTTCAGGAAGACTGGTTAGGTCTGTCTCCTTCTCTGGTGTTGTCTCTGTGATCTTTGTCTGCCTGTAGCTTTGCCTTTTCATGGTGATAGGAATAGTGTGCAGAGCTGGGACGAGTGATGGCTGGAAGGACTTCCTTTCTTGTTGGTTTGTGGCCCTCCTCTCCTGGGAGAACAGCGACCTCTAGTGGCTTGTGCTGCACAGCTGCGCGCAGACAGGGTTTCTGCTTCCTGCCCGGCTGCTATGGAGTTTATCTCCGCTGTTGCTGTGGGCGTGGCCTGGCTCAGGCAACTACTCCAAAGTGGTGGAGTCGCGTTGGAGCAGGAGCTGCTGGGAGGCTATTTATCTCCGTAAGGGGCCTCCCTGCTCCCTGCAGCCCAGGGGTTAGGGTGCCCAGAGATCCCCGGATTCCCTACCTCTGGATTAAGTGACCCACCCTGCCCCTTTAAGACTTCCAAAAAGCACCCGCCAAAACAAAACAACGACCACCAAAAAAAAAAAAAAATGTTTTTAATTAAAAAAAAAAAAAAGGTGGTTGTTCGTTTTTCTTTATTCTCCAGCGCCAACCTCAGGCCTCTGCTCACCGGTCTTTCTGCCCTGTTTCCCTAGTATTGGGGTCCCTATCCCTTTAAGACTTCCAAAAAGCGCTCACCAAAACAAAACAGCAAAAAAGCAAAAAAAAAAAAAAAGAAAGAAAATGGTCGCGCGCTTTTCTTATGTCCTCCGACACCCGGCCTCCAGTGCCCGCTCACTGTTCTTGCTGCCCTGTTTTCCTAGTATCGAGGGCCCTGCACTCTGGCCCGGATGGCTGGGGCTGGGTGCTCGGCAGTCCTGGGCTCCGTCTCCCTCCCGCTCTGCCTGCTCTTCTCCCGCCGGGAGCTGGGGGGGAGGGGCGCTCGGCTCCCGCTGGGCCGGGGCTTGTATCTTACCCCCTTCGCGAGGCGCTGGGTTCTCTCAGGTGCGGATGTGGTCTGGATATTGTCCTGTGTCCTCTGGTCTTTATTCTAGGAAGGGTTGTCTTTGTTATATTTTCATAGATATATGTTGTTTTGGGAGGAGATTTCCGCTGCTCTACTCACGCCGCCATCTTCCGCCCCTCTGTCATGATGATGTATTATATGTGCATATACTTTTACAATTTATTTTTAATCTATAACCTAGTTTTTATATTATATCTTTTAAAACTTGTTCAATTCTTAAATTCTCACTTCAACTTGACTTTTTAGGTCTTTCATTTTACTAAATGTTTAAATTGGAGCTATGTGTTACAATTTAGTCAAAAAACAATTCCATCCAAAGGCCCAGTATAAGTTCACTTTCTGATTTTCCCCCTCCAGTGTAATGACGAGACCCACAGCTATAGTGAACATGTTATGTTTTCTCAGTACCAAGCCTGGCGTGACTGGCAGGCCAAGTGACAAAAGGAGAGGTGTCACAGAGAGTTGGTTATCTAAAAGATGGAAGCTTCTTTGAACAGCAAAAGAAAGAATTCTCAGTGGTCAAAGTTGGTGTGCTTTGACAGGGATGGACTGCTCCCTTCCATTCGAGGAGAGCAGTTGCTCTCAGGAGGCTGGTCTGAAGGTAGTCAGCATTTGAAAACAAATGGGGTGGGAAAACATGCACGAGTCAGAATCCTTGCAGACATACTGAAGAAGTTCCCTAAACAGTCTAACTTACTGGCCCTCTCAGCGGCAGGATCATCTCATTCCAAGCATAATGTGGACCCCTTTCAGCTGGATCCTTGAGTCACCACCACCATGCCAAGCCCTGTCACAGTACACAGTAGGTACCCTCTGTTGCATTCTTAATTTGCCTTTCTTAGGAAATAGGCTTACTTTATTTACTGTGGCCTCCTCCAAGTGCCCTTCAACTAGTACCTTTAGTTGAACAGGTGTATTGTCTTTGAAAGGAATTGGGGAAAAGTGATAGTCTTCAGTATGTTACTAAGCTTTCATCTGTCGAAAAAGAACTCTAAGAAATTTTTTTCATAGCATATCCTTATTTTCTGAACCAAACCTACCAAGAACTGGCATATTTTTCTCCTTTACAAGACCAGATAAATTAAGCAAACAAATAAATAACCTCTGTTTTCATTTCCATTAGAGTAGACTGTGAAACATACTCCAACCAAGCCCTTCTAAGCCTAGTATTCTGGCGTTTAGGGGAATAATTTTATTTTTGTAAGATGTATAGGTAATTACTGATAGGTTTATGAACCACTGATGAATGTAATACCAGTGAATTTCCTGCTTGATGGGTGGAAATTGCCTTTCTCTACTAAATGCATCTCAAAGCCTCAGAGTTCAGAGTGCCTCCTTCTTTCATCAGTAGTGATGCTTCATGTAACACTGCAAAACTCACCTGATGTTTATGCTTCAAGTTTTAAGAAATATTAAACATCTCTTTGAAGTACATGGAGTGTCATTTGTACTGTTCTTGCTTTGACTTTAGTCAAAACATAGGATCGGGTTGAATATGATATAAAAGTCAATTCGAAGGGACAGTGGAATTCAAGGAAATACATATGGATAACTTAAATAGAAAGACATAGAGTTACATAGTAGATATGGATATACAGAGAGACATTGTTCATAATTAGGGAAAAATTTTAGAATCACTGATGAAAAAGTTGCTTTCCAGCAGAGAGATTGCCTGACATAGAAGAGAATGTGTTAATTAAACTCAGTCAGCATAAAAAACAATACACTATCAAATTTTTAAATAGCCTTAAAAGTCATGTTCAAAATAATTATGAAAACTGGAGAGAAATTATAATGATTTTTTATTTGCCAAACCAAAGAGAGGGTAGCTTAATAAGAAGGAAGATCTTATGAATGTCTTCATAATTTTCCTCAAGAATTAAAATAAAATTATAAACTACTTAAAAAATGTATGGCTAAAATGGAAAATCTTGAGCTAATACCGTGTCTTTAATATAGATGGTGCATTAAAGGGATATAGCCATCTAAGTGCTGTGTCAGTTGTTTATACCCTATAGAGAGATGAGAACGTTTTAGAAATTTAAAACATTGGAAATAATAAATTCAGCTTTCATTTCAAGATGCCTTGACAAATAAATAATTAAGCATACATAAACTTTCTCAAAATAGAAAACAAACAAACCTGGCAATCTTGAAAAAATGCTCATACTGCCTTGTGTATGGCCGTAGCTGATTTTTTATTTGCCAAACCGAAGAAAGGGTAGCTTAATAAGAAGGAAGATCTTACGAATTTCTTCATATTTTTCCTCAAAAACTAAAATAAAATTATAACTAAAAATAAAACTGAGCTTCCTGCTAGAGGTACCCCAGGAGTAAATAAAAACTGCCACATTTCTCTGGAATTGCTCCATATCTCCTTCCACCTTGCTTGCTCTGTTTTTTTGCATTACAAGCTCCTGGTTTTATAATCACCCTTTCAGTGTCATAATTCGGCTCCTCTTCTCTTTCATATCCATTGGATCCTTTCCCCAGATTTAGAAGTACTCTTTTCAGCTCTCATCTCACACACAACTATTAATTTTATGTACTTTAAATAAGATAAGAGAGAATCCTGTGCACTACAGGACTTGGCCCTCGTCCCAGCAGGCAAGAGAAGCAACTCAAATTCCAGAGCCTAGGTACTTCGGGCAGTCTGCACACCACACACTATTGATACTTAGCCGCTTAGCATAACTATGTAGTTTAGATGACTCCTCTGTAGATGTTAAATAGGACAGTACAATTTGACTCAGATTCAGAGTCAAATGGATAAGAATCGTTTTTCACCTTAGATAGGTAAAAAAAGTAGTTCTTGATACAAGTTGTTCTAGGTCTCCTGGACCTAGAAGGCATAAATACCCCTTGTTGAATCTTACCTGGAAAAGCCCAAGTAATGAGAGTCTGGCTAAACCAGAGAAAGGACAGAGATGCATTAGGAGCACCCTGCATTTCTAGAATTGGGGCAAATTTATGAGTGAAGGTAGAGCCACTTTCACATACCTGTTCCAGCAAGAGCCCGTCATTTGGGCAGAGAGACCCCAGCAGTAAAAGGCATTGTATGGTGAACTGTAAGACCTGGAAGAGCCAACTGACATCTCTCTTGAGCCCAAGTGGGGAAGAATTTGTAACAGCATTATGAGAAGAGAAGTAAAGTACAAAACAAGACGAAAACAGGAAAAGAGCAGAATGCATCCAGTTTCTCCATTGCAGATTTCTCTGACTGCTCTGAGCTGAATGGGGGAAGAAGGAGAAACTTTAAATTGGAAATGAGCTAAAGTATGGATTTAGATTACTGGAATTTTTAATATTTGTAAAGGAATGGTTCTAATGCCTGGGCAACTGTAGGATTTGCCTCCAGTATCATATAAAAAAGGGCTATTTTGCAATATAATCTTAAAAGTAGTAATGAGAAAGAATGAAGTTGTGTTTTGCGTGTGGGTAAAGGAGTCTGTCCATTTGATAATCTGTTTACACTTGAACCTTTTGGTTCAGGGAATTGTAGTAACACCAAAAAATCTGATTGGTAGATCAAAATTCTAATACCAAAAAATAAAAGCAACTGAAAAAAACCCACAAATTGATAGAAGAAATTCAAAATGTCAAGGAATATAGGACTTAAAATATTTTTAAGCTCCTAGTAACAAAAAAGTAGTGTTTCTCAAAGTGTGATGTGTGATATACTTGGATTAGAATCATAGCAGAGGCAGGAGTGAAAGTTACAGATGTATTTAACTCACAATCTCTGTGTTCTCAACCCAGAAATTTCACATGGTCTTTATTCAACAAAAATTTGAGACTTCTGGACAAAAGAGTAAGGGAAGATAGTAACATAAAGAGAATAAAATCAGCTTGAGGCTAATATAAGACAAGTACTGTTTTGCTAAATTATCTTTACCCAGATAGTTTTCTTTTCAGTATATTTTATTTATATACTTCATGGACACCATTGTCACAATAATTTTTATACTAAAAGGGTCCAGAAAGGCAAACGTTGAGGGTATTGGGAATGGCTCCCTTTGCTCTGCCTGCTTTCAAATTGAGGTTTTAGTTCTATCCAATCACTAAAACAGGTTTAATTTGCCATTTTCAATTACATTGAATATTAATAATTTAATTATCAACTAAATGGGTTGAAATCTAGATTGGCTATTCAAGAGCCCACAGTTGACATTACATGGTTCCTAATTTTGTATAATTGTATGTATAATTTATGTAATTGATTATATATCTTACCATAATTGAAATTATACTATAAAATATTTTACAGTTTTTCCTTCTATTAAGAGTTGAATTGTATCCCCCACAAAAAAGATATGTTGAAATCCTAATCCTTGGGACCTCAAAATGTGACCTTATTTGGAAATAAGGTGGTTGCAGACATAATTACTTGAGTTGAGTTCATTTTAAGAATGGGTCTTTAATCCAAGAGACAGAGACACAAGAAGATACAGCCCTATGAAAAGGAAGGCTGAAATTAGAATGATTCATATGCAAACCAAGGAATGCCATGGATTGCCAGTAAAAACCAGAAGCTAGCAGAGGAAAGGAAGAATTCTTCCCTACAGATTTCAGAGAGAACATGGCCCTCCTGATAATTTGATTTTGAATTTCTAATGTCCAGGACTGTAAAACAATACATTGTTGTTTTAAGATACCTTCTTTGTTATGGTAGCCAAAGGAAATGAATGTGCCTTATATAAATATAAATAGTAATAAGTGAAAAAGACAGAATATTTCAATAACATTGGAAATTTACAAATTCATTTTCATAGGGAAAATTTTAAATATTTTAATTCAAATAAATATTTAACTATCATGTAGACATATTAGGACAGTAAAACAGAGACCTCTACATTTTGATAGTTTGTGCAGTAAATAATATTATTTAGTTATATATTAAATATAACTAAATGTCTGTAAAGTCAATATGGAAATATTAGGGAAATATAAAATATTTGTAGCTATTGAAAACAGTACTTACAATACATTGATCAAGGCAATAGAAGGTATCTTAAAGATTGAAATGATTTATCTGAATAGAAATGTCTGTTATGTGAATTTGTGTTTCCCTAAGTTGCTCAGGCATTGGATATTTTTACTTCACTTATTTACATTTTAAGATATCTTCTTGGGAATAAAATTACCTCGTATTTTCACTACAATTCCATTAATATAACTGTAAAAAGCAGAGTATAAAGCAGTATGCATCAGTAAGACTCCTAAGAAAAGCTTTTCCTATAAGATCAAGAGCAAGACAAGGATGCTCACTCTCACCACTTTTATTTAAGATAGTACTGGAAGTCCTAGCTATGGCAATCAGACAAGATAAAGGGATAAAAAAAACATCCAAATTGGTAAGGAAGAAGTAAAACTGTCACTATTTGCAGATGTCATGAAACTATATGGAAAACCCTAAAGACTCTACCAAAAAAAAAAACTATTACAACTAATAATTGGATTCCGCAAAGTCATAGAATATAAAATCAATATTCAGAAACCTGTGGCATTCCAATATACTAACAATGAAGTTGCAGAAGGAGAAATCAGAAAAACAATTCAATTTCCAATTATGTCAGAAAGAATAAAATATCCAGAAATAAACCTAACCAAGGAGGTGAAAGACATTCTCTGAAAACTATAAGACACTGATGAAAGAAATTGAAGACACCAATAAAGGGAAATCTATCCCATGCTCATGGACAGGAAGAATTAATATTGTCAAAATGACTCTGTTGCTCAAAGCAGTTTACAGATTCAGTGCAATACCTGTCAAAATATCAATGGCATTTATCAATGATCTAGAACAAATAAATCTAAAACTCATATGGGACCACAAGAGACCTCAAATTGCCAAAGCAATTTTGAGAAAGAAGAACAAAGGTAGGGGTATTATGCTCCTAGACTTCAAGTTATACTACAAAGCTACAGTAATCAAAACAGTATGGTACTGGCACAAGAAGAGAATCACAGATCAATGGAACAGAATAGCCCAAATATAATACCCACATATATATTGTCAAATAATATACAATAAAGGAGCCATGAATGAGGAAAAAACAGTCTTTTCAGTAAATGGTGTTAGGAAAACTGGACAACTACATGCAAGAGAATGAAACTTAATTTCCTCCTGACTTCATACACAAAGTAAACCCAAAATGGATTAAAGAGCTAAATATAAATCATGAAACCATAAAACTCTTATGTGAAAATGTAAGCAAAAATATTGTGAACATAAGCATGAGTATGAGTTTAGAGTTCCAAGATAATAAGGTAGCCATGACTTGAGGAATCAGCATCCTGAAGAAAAAGGAAGCATAGAAAAGTGAGTCCCATTCAGTTCACAACTTTCCTCCTTAAGTCATTTGCACATACATAAATTCTGTCAGGTGAAAGTATAAAAAGGCATGCAGAAAACTTCAACTCAACACAGCAGTCTCTTGTTTCTGGAGATAAAAATATTTGAGTTCAGGACCTCCAAGGATGCAGAGCTCTAGTCAACTTTCCAGACGCTCACCTGGTACAAATGAAGAGATACAGCCTAGGATTAAGAATAAATCAAAAAGCTTAAAAACGTAGCTTTGATTCAATTCTAAGTGGGTCTAATTTGCATTGAAATTGACTGACCATCATAAACTGAAATAAATTATTTCTAGATACAGAAAAGATCATCTAGGTTTTTAAAAAAATTTTCTGAAGTATTTGACCTAGGTAGATAACAAATGACACATATTTTCAAAAACTAAGAACCTTATGATAAATAAGGAAAGATGAAATAATAAAATGTGGTCAAAGCTGATGAACAAGGATGCCATACAAAAGGAAGTACAGTCGATCAAAGGCTTTGAAAAGATGTTCAGTCCCATACTCAACAGAAAAGTGAAATATAAGCTCTATCATGATAGACAAAATAGAATGGCTAAAATGAAGAAAGACACATGGATAGAATGAAGACTGGGATTACCTGCTGTTGCATGGCTGTGAAGCAAATGGAGCTCCTCTCCTTTGTGGCTATATTGCTGCTGTTATTTGGAAAACTAGTTGGCAATATCCTCTACAGCTGAACATAGCCATACCTTGCAACCCATGTAGAACTAGTTAATAGAGACAGAGTGATTTTTATTTTTCTATTTTTTTAATTAAGGTATTATTGATGTTCACTTATGAAGGTTTCACATGAAAACAGTGTGGTTACTATACATTCACCCATATTATCAAGTCCCGCCATACCCCAAAGAAGTCACTGTCCATCAGTATAGTAAGATGCCACAGAGTCACTATTTGTCTTCTCTGTGTCACTACTTTTCTTCTCTGTGCTACACAGTCTTCCCCATGACTCCCCACACACCATGTGTACTAATCATAATACCCCTCAATCCCCTTCTCACTCCCTCCTCACACCTCTCCCGTTTGGTAACCACTAATCCCTTCGTAGAGTCTGTGAGTCTGCTGCTATTTTGTTCCTTTAGTTTTGTTTCATTGTTATACTCCACAAATGAGGGAAATCATTTGGTACTTGTCTTTCTCTGCCTCGCTTATTTCACCGAGCATAATAGTCTCTAGCTACATCCATGTTGTTGCAAATGGTAGGATTTGTTTCTTCCTTATGGCTGAATAGTATTCCATTGTGCATATGTACCACATCTTCTTTATCCAGTCATCGACTGATGGACACTTAGTTTGCTTCCATATCTTGGCTATTGTAAATAGTACTGTGATAAACATAGGGGTGCATATGTCTTTTTGAATCTGAGAACTTGTTTTCTTTGGGTAAAGTCCTAGAGTGGAATTCCCGGGTCAAATGGTATTTCTGTTTTTAGTTTTTTGAGGAACCTCCATATTGCTTTCCACAATGGTTAAACTAGTTTACATTCCCACAAGCAGTGTAGGAGGATTTCCCTTTCAATGCATCCTCACCAGCATTTGTTGTTCTTAGTTCTTTCTATGTTGGCTTTCCTAACTGGTGTGAGGTGGTATCTCATTGTGGTTTTAATTTTCATTTTTCTGATAATTAGCAATATGGAGCATCTTTTCATGTGCCTGTTAGCCATCTGAAATTCTTCTTTGGAGAATTGTCTGTTTATATCCTCTACCCATTTTTTAATAGGGTTATTTGCTTTTTGTGTGTTGAAGCAAGTGAGTTCTTTATATATTTTTGATGTTAACCCCTTGTCATTTACAAATATATTCCTGCATACTGTAGGATGCCTTTTTGTTCTGCTGATGGTGTCCTTTGCTGTATAGAAGCTTTAACTTGATGTAGTCCCATTTGTTCATTTTTGCTTTTGTTTCCCTTGCTCAAGGATATGCATTCAGGAAAAAGCTCATGTTTATGTTCAAGAGATTTTTGCCTAGGTTTTCTTCTAAGAGTTTTACAGTGTCATGACTTACATTCAGGTCTTTGATACATTTTGAGTTTACTTTTGTGTATGGGGTTAGACAATAGAACAGTTTCATTCTCTTACATGTAGCTGTCTATTTTTGCCAAAGCCAGCTGTTGAAGAGGCTGTCACTTCCCCACTGTATATCTATGGCTCCTTTATTGTATATTAATTGACCATATATGCTTGGGTTTATTTCTGGGCTCTCTAGTCTCTTCCATTGGTCTATAGGTCTGTTCTTGTGCCAGCACCAAATTGTCTTGATTACTGTGGCTTTGTAGTAGAGCTTGAAGTCAGGGAGCATAATCCCCCCACTTTATTCTTCCTTCTCAGAATTGCTTTGGCTATTCAGGGTCTTTTGTGGTTCTATGTGAATTCGGAACTATTTGCTCTAGTTCATTGAAGAATGCTGTTGGTATTTTGATAGGGATTGCATTGAATCTGTAGATTACTTTAGACAGAATGGCCATTTTGACAATATTGATTCTTCCTATCCATGTATATGGGATATGTTTCCATTTATTAGTATTTTCTTTAATTTCTCTCATGTATGTCTTGTAGTTTTCAGAATATAGGTCTTTCACTTCCTTGGTTAGGTTTATGACTAGGTATTTTATTCTTTTTGATGTAATTGTGAATGGAATTGTTTTTCTGATTTCTCTTTCTCTAGTTCCACATTAGTATATAGGAATGCAGCAGATTTTTTTGTATTGATTTTGTATTCTGCAACTTTGCTGAATTCAGTTATTAGTTCTGGTAGTTTTGGAGTGGATTCTTTAGGGTTTTTTATATACAATATCATGTCATCTGCAAACAGTGGGAGTTTTACTTCTTCTTTACCAATGTGGATGCCTTTTATTTCTTTGTGTTGTCTGATTGCCATGGCTAGGACCTCCAGATCTATGTTGAATAAAAGTGGGGAGAGTGGGCATTCTTGTCTTGTTCCCGATCTTAAAGGAAAGCTTTCAGCTTCTTGCTGTTAAGTATGATGTTGGCTGTGGGTTTGTCACATATGGCCTTTATTATGTTGAGGTACTTGCCTGTCAGAGTGCTTTTTGTATTTTTAGGTAGGTATTGATCAGAGGAAGAATGACAGTGCATTTTGGATGCTAATGATGTTCTAATTTCTGATCTGGGAGTTGTTTCATATGTCTACTCCTTTTGAGAAAATTCATGATTTTGTACTTTTCTGGCATTATGTCTTGCTTCAAATAAGTTTACTTACATAAACCAAATGACAAACTAGAAAATATGTTTCCAGCATATATTGAGGCAAAAAGTGACTAACATCTGTTTTAGAGTTTTAAGGCTATCATGAAAAAATTTCCACAGACTGGGTGGCTTAAACTACAGAAATTAATTTTCTTGTAATTCTGGATGCTGGAAGTCCAAAATCAAGGTGTTCTCTGGGTTGATTTCTTCTGAGGCCATACTCCTTGGCTTGTAGATGGTTGTCTTGGCCCTGTGTCTTCACATGGTTTTCCCTCTGTTCATGTCTGTGTTCTAATCTCATTTTTTTTAGAAAAATACCATTCTGGATTAGACCCACTCTGATTACCTCATTTTGACTTAATCCCCTCTGTAAAGACTCTGTCTCCAAATACACTCTCATTTGGAGAACTGGGAATTAGGCTTTATACATTTGGGGGCCACAATTTAGTCAAAATAACATGATTAGTGAAAATAAAACTAATAATTAAAATAGGAGCATATAAAGCTATTAACTGATATAACATGGGTAATTGGGAGAAGTCTGCTTTTCACAAAATAGAAAAAATTAAAAATGTTTGATAACATATAATGATGTTTTAAAGTTACAATTGGAAAAGCGTACTTTAAACAATGTGATATATTATTTCCTTTTTGGTTAAAATGAGAGAGACAGAAGGAGAAGGAGTTGAAAGAAAAGGAGAGACAGAGAAGGCGAGGGAAGAGTGTTGAGAAAATCATGAGAGTGAAATAAATGAAGCCAATTTAGTACTTCAAGCATGCAAAATGATACATTCATTTTATAGTGTAAATATACAATATTGTTGTGTTTGTATGTATTCTCACACATATGTAGTGCTTGTATATATACCAATACACAAGTATATTTAAAAATAGAAATGAAAATATAAACATATATATATATATATACGTACATGTATAATAGAGGATAATGCACAGAATTATATAAATATCAGAATTTGTTAAAAAGGTCATTCTGAATATTTTTCTATCTATATTTTTACTTGAGAATTTTTAATAATTATACATTATTATTACTGTAGTCACAAAAACAACCTTCCAAACATTTACGGTATTTTCCTCATATTCTTTTTAAGATTACTGAAATAAGACAAATGATTTTCAGTCATGACAGGGATTTAGTAAAAGAATTTACATGCTGATTGAAGTGAAATACCATGGATTTCATGAAAGGAAAACACAAAGGGAGTCTATGGGAGCTTTAAAATTCACTGAGTGTGGTGCAGGTTTTCATAGCTAAGGTGTATATTCTTGATAGAAGTAGCACAACATGGCTGTGGAGCAAAGGAGAAGCAGGCTGCTTGGAAAGTGGGGGGAAAACTCCCATGGAATAAGCCTCTTAGATGCTAGAGCTTAACCTTTGAAGCAGTAAAGGAATCACAAATCTTCCTCACCAGAGAACCATAGAAGATGTGAAAAATAATACATCAATAATTACTTCTTGCCAGAAAGTGATGAATAGAATTAAAAGAAAATTGCTTCTAAGGAAAAGGAGATAAACAGAAGATAGGTAGATATGTTGGGCAACTTTGGTTTGGAGACACAGGGATGTTATAGTACAAGGTGAGGAAGGAATTCATTAAAGCAAGAGTGTAGGGAATTACAGAACAGAATAATAAAGGAAGTTCACTGAACTGCTACTCAGCATGGGGCACATCCCATGCTAACTCCTTAAGCCAGTGACACCTGGCATCCAGTGTCCACTTGGGTCTGCATGGCATGGGAACTGAGTCTCTACCACTCCAGGATTTGGAGAAGCTGCAGAGCACTGGATGGAGTGAGATTATGTTCTGCTAACTTCCTATAGGTAAAGAAAGGAGACTTTCAGGAAGGTTACTAAAGAACATGATTGTAAGCTGCAGTTCATGGTCACCTAGGTGACAGTGACTTGCAAGCCCAGGTCTGAGCTCTCAGTGGCCCCCACCTACTTGTCTGAAATAGGACAGTGAGTGAAGGTTTGAGCTGAAATCTGGAGGATTAGAATGAAAAGCAAAGTAACAAAGACACTGGAAAAGCAGAGAGACAAAACGTTTAAGTTGAGCAGTGAGAAGTTTATTTAAGGCAAAAAGAAGCACACTTGGAGAAAAGGGAATGTGGGCTACCTCAAAGAAGAGGTTCCCTAAAAATATTGGGAAAAAGTCAAAGTTATGCACTTGAAAAGTGCAGGTGACCTCAGAGAGAGGAACACCCTCAAAGATTGAGAAAATGTCTATGCACTTAGAAAGTGCGGGCGACCTCAGAGCTGCCCCTTGAAAGGTTGAGGGTTCTCCCTTTTAAGAATTTTTCAGGAATGTGACCAAGGACTGGGGGTGTAGACTTGTTAAGTGGTCTCCAAATATTTAAAATTAACTTAACACACAAAATTTACTGCTCTGATTTCTCCCTGAGATATCTTCTTGGTCTGGGACCATATCAAACAGGTCCACCTGTGCAGCCCCCATGGTGGGCTGAGTTATTGTCTGTTTGCTAAAAAGTTAAGAATCTTACTTCTTAACTTCCTGAATTTTAAAATGCAATCTTATTTTTAAGATAGAATTCTTCCTGCCTTTTACTCTGTTGTTTACGGTTGGGCCTGCCTGCTAAATTAGCTGCCCAGGTTGCAAATTACTTGATTAGGGCTGAAGGATGAAAAACAGCATATAGGTAAAGTTAAAAAATAAGCTGGGCCTACATGGTTAACACAATAAAGACATGGGCAATGCTGAGATACCCTCCATTATCTGGGGAATATTCAAACATTTCCTGGCCAAGTTGCTCCTGGCCTTGAGCTTTAACTGATTAACTCTTTGAGTTCCTTGTTACTAAGGCTTTACTGGCCTTAATTCCTCTCCACCCTGCTCATATCTATTTTCCTGCCTAATAGATACATATATCTATATGATGTATTCAGACATCATATAGGGGTAGGCATTTTTATAATTAGTTTTACCTGAATAATACAGAATTATTTAATGTAAAATCTCTTTTACCACCAAATCCCCAAATTAATCAGCACAGATAATTTAGTGAATATATTTCTAACAATATTTCTCATCTCTATATGACAATAAAACAAAAAAAATCAAATAACTAACATTTTAGCATTTCCTATGTACCAAGCACTGTGAAAAGTATTTTACCTATTGTGTGTAAAATTGTAATATTTCCGAATATCTCACCTGGATTTAGTGGATCTGCATATCAATAATTGTTCCTCAGGGGTGGGGAGACATTTCAATGGGTAATTACCTGGGCAACCCAGGGGCTTATCTGAACCTGAGAGTTCAGGGGGAGTCTGGTTTTGCTTCTGCCAGAGCAGGAAAGAGAGATGGTCCCAGACCGCAGTTTGTAAGCAATAAATGGATTTTAAACTTTATTTCTCCATTTGACTGATTTCACTTTTAGAGGTATTTTGCCCCAGGATTTCCTTTCCCTGGAGTTGCACCTATATGACCTCTTGTATCTTCCTAATGACCTTATGTGATAAACAGTATATTCGATTTTACAGATGAGTGAATTACACCACAGAGAAGTTAAATAAGTTTCTCTATATTACACAGCAACAAACTGGCAGAACAAGGATTTGAACCCAAGTGTCTGTGACCAGATGATTCATTCTTAACTATTAGTGCAGGTGGTTAGTTAACTTACTTGTTCATTGAGCAATTACTGAACAGTGTACCATGTCCCAGGTACAATTTTAGACCCTGGGAATACAGCAGTGAATTCCCTGCCTTTATGGAATTCATGAATTAATATGGAATTTAATGAGTAAACAAGACAAATCTAAATGTTACAAATAGGGTAACCATAGAAGACTTCATTAAGAAAGTGAAATTTTAGTGGAGACCTGTAAGTATTGAGGAAGTGAAGCATGATGTTATGGGAAAAATTAGTCCAGAAAGAAGAAATAATGAGTGTGAATACCTTGAGGTAGTACTATTCTTGTCATAGGGATGGCAAGATAGTCAAGAATCTCACTGTGTTTGTTACACAAAGAGTCATATGGAACATAGTAGGGGAAGATATAAGGCTAGGTAATTTGGGTCCTGGTACCCACATATCCATATACATGGATGCCAAAATTAACAAAATACTATTTAAATTGATCCAATGTAATTTTCATATAACCCCATAATACTTGGGGTACAAATATAACAAAACTTATATAGGATCTATATGTTCAGGATGGCAAATCCTGATGTAAGAAATCAAAGACGACCTAACTGGAGTGAAATATTGTGTGCATGGATTGGAAGACTCAGCATAGTAAACTCTCAGTTCTCTCTAAACTGATCTATAGGTTTAATACAGTTCTTATCAAAATCTCAGCAAGTTCTTTGTAGACATATTAAACATACTCAAATGATATGGAAAAATACAAGACCTACTATAAATAAAACAATTTTGAGTAGGCATAATAAAGTGAGGTTTATTACTCTGCCCACATTAAGGTGTCCTATATAGTTATCATAATCAAGGCATTTTGATACTGGAAGGGGTAGATAGATCAATGGAACAAAATAAAAAACCTAGAAATATTTCCACACCAATATACACTGTTGATTTTTGACAAAAATGGAAAAGCAACCAGATGGAGGAATGGAAGCACTTTCAACAAAGGATGCTGGGACAATTGGATATCCAGAGACAACCCCTCAGGCCTCCCAAAACAACCTTAGCCTGAACCTTACACTTTATATCAAAATTAACTCATAATTATTCATAGGCTTAAAGGTAAAACTTGAAAATACAAAACATTAACAAAAAGTAAAATAGAACAAAAAATTAGGGCTAGGCAAAGAATTGTTAGACTTGATCCTAAATACATGATGTGTACAAATGAAAAATTGATAAATTGTTCCTTTTTGAAATTATAAAATTTACTCTTGAAAAACAAACCTTTAAAAAGATGACTAGACAAATTGTTTTGGAAGGAAATGTTTGCAAATCACATTTCTGACAAAGATTACTATCTAGAATATATGAAGAGCTCCCAAATCTCAATAGGAAAAAACTAAAAATCCAATTAGGAAATGAGCAAACTATATGAACAGACCTTTAACTGGAAAGGATATACGTATGCTAAGTATGTACATGCAAAGATATTTTCATTAGAGAAAAGCAAATTAAATCCACAGTGAGATATCACTACATGCCTATCAGAATGGCTACAAAAGAGAATGAATACCAGTGAGGTTATAGAAGACACTGAATCACTTATACGCTTCTGGTGGGAGTATAAAACTGTATAGCCACTCTGGAGTACTATAATGGTTTCTAAAAAAATTAAACACAAATATAATGCAACCTTGTGATTGTAATCCTGGGTATTTATTGCAGAGAAATGAAAACCTAAGTTTACACTAAAACCTATAAACAAATGTTCATAGAAGCTCTATTTATAATTTCCTAAAAATGAAAGGAATTCAAATGTTCTTTGACAGGTCAATGGTCAGTTAGTGATATATCCATACCATGCAATATGGAATATTACTCAGCAAACAAAACCAAAACCAAAACCATTGAAATATAAAACTTGGTTGAATCTCAAGAGAATTACCATGAGTCAAAAAAAGCTAATCTAAAAGTACAATAAATAACTATGATTACATTTATATAACATTCTTTAAATGACAGGATTTGAAACTGCATAACAAATTAGTTTCTAGGGTTTAGGGAGAAGAGGAGGAAGACAGGTGAATGTGGCTTTGAAAGGTTGCTCAAGGCATGTATGTGATGAAACTGTTTTATATTGAATATGGTGATGTATGAATCTATGCACATAAAATGGCATAGAACTAAACACATGCACACACAAATTGTGCATTTATAATTGGTGAAATGCAAGCATGGATGGTGGTTGTATCAATGTCAATATCCTCGGGTTATACTATAGCTGTGCAATTTATGCTTTCTCTATTTCTTAGAACTGCATGTGGGATCTACAATTATCTTAAAATAATTTTAAAACTGACAAAAATTAAAAGAATAGCTTTTGTAGTATAAAACTTTTGATATCTTTAGAAACAAAAGACTGTAAAATAATTCAAATTAGAGAATAGATAATATATTTTACAGATGTACACTAAACTTAAATTTCTAATACCAATTACTAAGCTATTAAGCAAGCTGTATTTTATAATGTCATTGAAGAAAATAATTTAAAGAGCCTTTTCATATGTCTGCAATCTTTTAAATATTTACTAGAAGATAATTAAAATGTGACATTTTTGTTCCTAGGAGGGCCATCTAGTTGTACCTCAAGCAAATTGTAAACATTGAAACTCCCTCTATTTGAATTGGTTATTAGGGGTATACTGTGAAAGTTTAATTCATGCAAGTAACATTTAGTAAAATATGTTTTCTCATTTGTTTGATTGTTTATCCTTACCCAAAAGCATATCATAAAAAGTTAACCAAAAAGAGTAGTGAATAGTTGCTTGTTTTTGAGGACAGTGTTTTTATTTGCTGTTTTTATATTCATAAATATCTTGATCTTGTCTGCAGTTATTTTTCATAAGAAAATGTATCTCTTACATAACCTATTGAATACAACAGTCTGTAGTTTTTTTTAATTGCTAACTGTATGTGGTTCTGTTTATTTTGTAAACATTTCATGTAATCATATTCAGCTGCATTACCAGTGACAATAAAAATGCACTTTGAACGTGCATGCTAAAAACTGTCTATTATGTTTTGGCTCAGTCAAAAGAGAAACAAGCAAAAGTCACAGACGTTTACTTCAGTGCACTCAAGTACAAAATAATTACTGGAATACTGACATAAATGTATTTATTGTTTGACTCATAAAGAGGTATGAATTTCATATGTAGGAAAGCATTGTATGTATTGGAATATCATCTGTTCAATTAATTGTGAACCCTGTTTCTAAATATCATGTATCAAGTCTATGCAGCAGAATATATTCATGTACATGATCCTTCATCTGCTTTGGTGGCCCATTGAACTCTAGGAGAGTGATCTAAGACTAGAAACAGAGGCTCTTTAGCTTTATAAAATGCTTTAACATTATAGAATGCTTACTTATACCAAGGTTTTCCTCAAAGCTACTGGAATAAAGTTTTTACCAAGACAAACAAGACTCATATTTCATATGTTCCATATACTAACATCTCAGGTAACCTTTCAGTATTCCAACCTTTCCCTTCCAATAAAAACCTTTAAACAGCAACATCTATTTGGCAGAAATAGGGGATAATTTGGTGATATCAACTTTGTGCTATGTGTTGAGTTTCCCTATCTTATCTTGTCGTATCTTGCCCGTGTGACTGCTAGATATTTCACCTGCTTGTATTAACACAGAAAAGTTCATGCTTTGCTGTACTTAGTATACTATTACAAACATCTATGCTCCGTTAGGTATTTATCAGGTAGGGAAAACAGAAATGCTTCAAGTCTTTGAGTAACAGCCATCAAAGAGTGGAGATCAAGGGAGTACTTCCTCTAGGAAAGAATAAATGATGAAGAAAAGTTTGCAAAATTTCTGGCCTATCCATTGTAATTTACTTTTAATATTAAACCTGTTTATTACACTAATATAAATCCATGCGAGTCAATAGTTCATTCAGCCTTACGTTATTACTTTAGTAGCACCATAGGATATTGTGTGGGTGAGTATAGATCCTCCAATATAATCCAATATAATTTGTGTGACAATCATAATTTCCCATTATATAGCATATTAAGAGATGAGCATTTATGAATTTATATTCATATTTACATGTTCATATAAATAGGAAATACATACTTATTTATGTATTAATCCTTTGTCAGAAATGTGATTTGCAAACATCTCCCCAAACATTTTGTCTTAGGGTTTTTTCAGAGTAAAATTTTAGTACCCTTCCTCAGCCTTCCTTTTCTGCTCTACCTTCACCTCCCCGTCCTTCCTAAGCTGCTACTGCCTTATGCTCTTTCCCTTAACTTTGATTCAAAACGTCCTTCTCCCTATAGACAGTTGTGTGCTCTGAATGGTTTTCCAAAGTACTCCCAAGATAACCACTTCTTTTTCATAAAGTTTGTAAGATGAGGGATGCTTGTCTCTTTTTATTTCTTTCTAGTAATGTTCTGTTAACAGAAATCCACATTATAATGGTGATAAAAGAGAATAGAACACAATAATCCATGTATTTCAAGTGAGAAGCAATCCTAAATTCCTTTAGGAGTACATTCAGTCTCTGGTAAAGTCAAGAGCATTAGGAAAAATCTCAAATAATTTTTGTATTTCAGAAAAAATAATCCCTTTTCCATCTGTAACTTCACCAATAAACAGAACTAAGTGCGCCTTTTAGGACAAATATCATATTAGATGTTGCAAGGACCTATTAAAGGAAACAATGGAACTTTTAAGAATCATCTAGAAATGAAAACAAAAATATTTTAACCTAAACAAAATGAAAAATAATTGGGGGAAATTAATATTAACGAAATGGTAGTTGACACAGGATTCTAGAGAGCACCAGTGCAATAAATGAACTTATACTGAAGAAAATATGAATGTTTTAAATTTGTTTAACACAAAATAGGACATTCTTATTTGAGGCACCTATTAAAGACAGTATGAATCCTTTAAGTGAAGTTTGTCAAGAAAAACAGGCTTTCTTCCAAACTCTTTCAATTGTGTCTAATGTGTAAAGTTGATATATCCATGTAGAATGATTAGTGATGACCATGTGCAGATCACAGACTTACCAACCCATATTTCAACTTCTTTCCCTCTGAATTTTCCTTCTTATTTTGTTGAGAAGGTCAAAACCTTAAGTCTCTGCTAAATCCCTCATAACCATCATGGAGTTCTGATGGCAGGCTGTGAAAATGTTTTTTCTAGTTTGAGCGTATGCCTATTGGCAGACTCCCCAGGAAGCTGTGCTGCAAGATTTTAAATTGCCCTTGGGCTTGTCATACAGTTTATCTTCCAGAAGCCAGAATAGAATGGCTGTTCTCATTTCCTTTTATTCTTGATTATGTTTCCCACATTTTCTTCTATTTATGTAGAGGAAAATACAAGTCACCTTCAATGGTAATGAGCCTTTTTATTGTTACACATATTCTTATGTGCTCAAACTTTTAATTTGGCTTTGCTAACAAAGTCGAGTTTTCTCTTCTCAATTCACCCCCTCTTCTTTTGAAATGCATTATTAAGGAGTAAAAAATATATAATATTCTCCATGGAATTCATTTAGTTTTTCCTATTCTGAAATATTTCAACATATGACTTAGGAAATAATTTGCACCAATACTGCTGTTGAATCATTTTTGAAATGTTATTGGAACATAAATGAAATTCCCAATTCACTGTATTTATTTAAAAAAGGGTAGGTATACTTGAATTTGTGATAATCTTATCATAAGAGGTGTTGTCTAAGGTTAGACAAAATAGATTAGATATCCAAATTGTAATAAATATACATACATAGGTCAAAAATTGACTTTTGTGAAATGACATGACATTTGCTAAAATGGGAATATGTGAAATTTAATGGTAATAAGTTTAATTAATAATTTTTAAGAGTGTAAAAGCTTTATTGTATTAGTTTCCACACACTTCAATAGGGTTTAAATTACAGAACTATATTTCATAAGTTTGAATATAAAAATGGAAGTACTTCATAGAAATTTTAATCATCAGCATGATTTTATTTTAGTTCTTTAGGTGTACTTAACATTTATATTGACCCAAGCCTAGAGATAACTTTTTTTTAATGCTAGCAGCCCCGGACTTTTCTTCCACAAATCTTGTGTGCTAAAGGAATTCCTCATTAGAGACAGACAGCTGCTGACCACTTACTTTCTCTTTAACTACAACTTTTCAGAAGCTTTACATATGGTGTCTTTTTACCATGTGGAAGGTACTAAATTTTTTCTTGTACTTTTAAACAGTCACAAACTTACACAAACAAGGAGATAGAGGGTAAAATTTAATCCTGGATGATTTGACGGTAAATTGTTAAGATTGTGCCCTTCATCCCTGAATACTTAATTTAAGTGCATATTTTCTATGAAAAAGACATTCTCCTAAACATAACCACAGTACGACCAATCTAATAGGGAAATATACTTGATACCTTACTGTCATCTAATCTTTAGAGCCCATTCCATCTTACTAATTGCATCACTAATGTTCTTTATAGAGAATGTATCCACTTCAGAAGCACATACTGAATTTAGACGTCCTATCTCTTTAATCTCCTTCAGTTCAGGACAGTTTCCCAGTTTTTCCTTGACTTTCAAGATTTTAAAAGGAAACTTGAAAATTGCAGCCTAATTAAAGTTAACCCTTGAACAATGTAGGGGTAAGGGGTGCTGGCCCCCATGCAATTAAAAACTTGTGTATAACTTTTTACTCCCTCCAAACTTAACTACTAATACCATACTTTTAACCAGAAGCTTTACCAATCAT
Organism: Manis pentadactyla; assembly: GCF_030020395.1. Lineage (NCBI taxonomy): Eukaryota > Metazoa > Chordata > Mammalia > Pholidota > Manidae > Manis > Manis pentadactyla. The sequence continues at coordinate 124,231,328 of NC_080025.1, forward strand.
ATTTTTAGTATTATATTATCAATCATACCAGTCAATTAACACATATTTTGTATGTCATCTGTATTATGTAATGTATTCTTACAATGAAGTAAGCTAGAGAAAAGAAAAAGCCTTTTGAAATTGTCACAAACCTCCAAAAGTGTTTCCAGTATGTTTGTTGAAAAAACTCTGCATGTAAGTGGATCTGTGTAGTTCAAATTCGTCTTGTTCAAGGTTCAATTGTATTTTAAAGGATGTCTCTCAATATGACTTTGTTTGACATCCCCTTATGATTGCATTCAGGTCACACTTTTTGTCAAGAATGTCACAGAAGTATGCTGTGGGTCTTCATTGCATCGTATCAAGTAATATAAGATTTCCATTTATGTCATTATTGACGATGTTTACTCTGATCATTTGATTAATGTGATATCTGCCAGACTTTTCATCTGCCAGACTTCTCCATTGAAAAATTATATTTGCTTCTTTGTAAGTGTGTTTTAGAGAAAGACACTTTCAAAATAGATAAATGTCATTACTCATCAAATTTTCAATTAACTCATTTTTATTTATTTAACTCTTACCTGTATAATGGGTGACCAAAAAACTCTAGTTTGCCTAGGATTGGGTAGTTCCTCAGTGATCAGGACTTGCAAGACTAAAACCTTGAAATAAAAAGTATTGGGCATATGTGCATGCATATATCTTTATGTTAACAAATGTTTCTATTTATATTGAGTAAATACACAGAAATGGAATGACTGGAAATGATGCCAAATGTATGCTTAATATTGTAGAAGACTTTCAAATACTTCTCCAAAGTAGTTTCACCATTATAAATTCTTACCAGCGATGCATTACAGTTCTGAGAGCATCATGTGTTCTACAAAACTTTGTATAGACAATCGTCATAATTTTAGCCATTTTAATAAATGTGTAGTGGTATGAAATTGTGATTTTGATTTGCAAGTGATGATAAATGATGTTAAATACTTTTTCACATGTTTATTCTCCAAATTGTCCAAATATTTGTATTTTTTTAAATGGACTGTTTGCTTTCTTATAATTGAATCATAGGAGTTTTTCATGCATTCTGACTACAAATGTTATCTGTCACATATCTGTATTGAAACTATTTACTCTCATTTTGTGGCCTGTATTTTTGTTTCCTTAATGGCATCTTTTGAAGAAAAAATATTTCTGTTTGGATATACTCTAATTTATCAATTTTTCAATTATGACTTGTACTTTTTTGTCTTATCTAAGAAACCTTTGCCTACCCAAGGCAACAAAGATGTTCTCTTATGTTTTCTTCAGGAAGTTTTATAATTTTAGCTTTCAAATTTAGGCTGTGATCCATTTCAAGTTTATTTTTGTGTATGTTCATTTTTCTCCTAAATATATAACCAAGTGGTTCCAGCATTAATTTTGGAAAACTTCCTGTGGCCATTGAATTCTCTTGACATATTTGTTGAAAATATATGGGTGGGTTTATTTCTGGATCCTGTTCTGTTCCACTAAACTAGGTATCTTTTTTCTCGCCATACTGTTTTGATGATTGTATATTTATATTATGCTTTGAAGTTGGGTAGTGTAATTAGACAGCAGTGTGCTTCTTTTTCAAAACCTCTTTAGCTTTTCTGGGTTATTTGTATTTCTATAAAATTTTAGATTGATGTTATTGATATCTCCAAATTATCATTAGTAATTTTGATAGTTATTATCTTGAATCCATAAAAGACTGAGTCCCCAAAATATAACAAGATATACCTGAAGTCAGCAATATTCTGTAGGCTTCAATGCAGAGGTAATTGTGTAGCTTTTGTGAAGGTTTTCCTGTCTATTTTATTTCATATTTTATATTGTGAATAAAATTTTAAAAAATATTTTTCAGTTCTATATGCCAGTTTAAAAAGCATAAACATTTTTTACAAATGGAATATAGATATAACAATTGTTTCAGTCTCCTTTTATATTAATTATATCATCTGTATCACACCTGGGTCAATTTTTAATATTTTTCTTATTAAAGTCATGAATCATTATTGTCCACTTCTTTGCCTGACTGGGAGTTTCTAGTGGGATGCCAGGCAATGTGGATTTTCCTTATGGGTACTGGACATTTCTGCATGCTGTAAATATTCTTGAGTTCTGGGATACTATTAATTTATTTGGAAACAACTTGATACTTTTAGGTTTTGCTTTAAAGCTTTTAAAGGGGACCATTACATGATTTTTGTCTATGACTTGTTTGCCCTCACATCTGAGACAAAATTCTTCAGAGTACTCTAGCCAGTGTCCCATGAAATATGAGGTTTTTCTACTCTGGTTGTGAACAGACATTATTGTTGGTAGTTTTTGAGCTGAGAAGTTTTTTTCTCCTTTAATCCTTTCAGGTTACTTTTATTTTTTCCATTTTCTGAAAATGTCTTTATTTCATATTCATTCTTGAAAAATACTGTCACTGAATATAGAATTCTGAATCGACACATTCATTTTTGTTTTATTTCAGCACTGCAGAGTTCCACTGTCTTTCGACCTCCATGATATCTGATAAGAGGTAAGTGATTTTTCCCATCATGTTTTATATTTAAGTAATCTACAATTTTTACATGAATGCTTTTTTATTGTTCCCCTTTCTTTCTGCTTTTGTCCACTCTCCTTAACTCTCACTTAAGGTTCTTCCCAGGGTCTTATCACTGTTATTTGCTGCAGGATCAGTTTATAAAGAATTTTTATCCCATTAGAGTTACTCCTTTTGTATTGAGGCAGGAAGATGACAGAAGGAAGGGAGGTGATACATTTAAAGTATTTTTAAAAGAGACTATCAGCCAAGAATTCTATTACACTAAAACTCTCATTCAAAAATGAAATAATAATCAAGATATTAATTGATAAATACTAAGAAAATATATTGCTAGCAGATCTGCCTTGAAAGAATACTAATGGAAGTTCAGGCTGAACTGATAGACAATAATCATATCAACATGAAGAAATAAAGAACATGGTAAAAATGACACAAGTTAAATATCAGTGATAGAACAGATATAATTTTGTTTCAGACTCTTTGCTCTATTCTCATTTAAAAGATAACTGCATAAAGCAGTAAGACTATTGATGGGTTTATGCTGTATAAAGATGTAACTGATGACAATAATATTACAAAGGAGGTGGAAGGAAAGGAGCTATATCAGAGCAAATATTTTGTGTGCTAATAAAATTGTTGGTATTAATTGAATGATAATGCTTTAAATGTAGAAGTTAATTAGAATCCCAAGGGCAACTACTAAGAAAATAACTACAAAAAAATATAGAAAAGAAGCAACAAAGGAGCTAAAATGATATGCTAGAAAACATCTACTAAAAATTAAAGAAGGTAGAAAGGGAGAAAAAGAGGGGAAAAATAAATGACATACATAAAACAAAAAGCAAAGTGGGAACTGTAATTGCTAACCAATCAGTTTCATTAAATGTAAATGGATAAAACACTTAAAAGTCAGTGATTGGTAGAATTGATTAAGAAAAAAACCCTGATTCGCTATACTCTATCTACAAGAGAGAAACTTTAGATTCAAAGAGAACTGGAGTGGTTAGTATCAGATGAACTTGACATTAAGAAAATATTGCTACTAGAGGACAAAAAAGGACATTTCATGAGGGCAAATGGTTCAACCCAATAAGATGTAATGATCAAACTCATATATGAATCTAAAACCATAAAATACAAGAATCAAAACTGAGAACTGAAGGAAAAGATGAACATTAAACAACATACCTAGATTATAAAAGGGAAAAGAATTTCAAATCAATGATATAAATTCCACATTAAGAAAATGGAAAAAAAAAGCATGTTATACACAAAGCAAACATAGGAAAGAAATGATAAAGACTAGAGGAAAAGTAAATAAAATAGGGAACAGACTAATAATAGAGAAAACAGTCAAAACCAAAGATGGCTATTTGAGGATATTAACAAATTTGACAAATCTTTAGTGAGACTGACCAGGAAAAAAAAGAAAATTCAAATTATGAAATATAAAATAAAAGACAGGATATCACTATTGACATTATAGAAACAGAAAAGATTATAAGGGAGTACTATCAACAATGGTATATCAATAAATTAGGTAACTTAGATGCCATAGTTTTAGCTGTGATGCTGGCTGGAGTAGAGTAGCTGTCTAAAAATGTATTGTTTTGTAGACTTCCCCTTTCCTTGTCCCTTGTCTAGAGAGAATAGATTTTTTGTTAGGTTTCAGTTTTATATTTTGGTCTGTATTCAGTCACTATTTCCAGGTTGCCTGCTTTTTCAAGTTCAAATACTGAGATACATGAGATAAAATTAAACCCCATGCAACTCACCACTGTGTCATTCCTTGGGTCTGGATGTCCTTAGATGTCTGTCTTCTCTTCACACATCAGTTTTTCTTTTCTTTGTACATAATCCCCAGGATTTTTAGTTGTTAAGAGTATATCATTAAAATATGTCTTCTTGATCTTCCTGGAAGCATAAGCCTCCCTTAGTTTTTAAGTATATTGTTAAAACCATTTGTTTATTATTTCTGATTTGTTATCAGAAAACTTTCTCAGTATCACAGTACTGTTTGGAAGTTAAAAAGTCTTTCTGGCCCTAAGCATGGTCATTTTTTGTGAAGGACTCACGTGCAGTTGACAAAATTGTTTGCTTACTAGCTGTCATGTTTAGGAGATCTCTCTAAATATGTTAGACAAAGCTTGTTAACTAGTTTATTGGAATCATATATATTTACAGTATTTAAATTTATCTTTTATGTAATGATAAGGGAGTTGTATCATAATGTCATTATCAGATTTTGGGTAAGTTTGTTCTTGATATTCTCTTCTTAACTCTTCTTTATAGATATCCAACTATTGTTAGGCAAATGCACAATCTTATTTTTCATCTTCAGTTTTGAAAAATTCTTCCTTTTGCCATTATACAGTGTACTTCACTATTACTGCCATTGGTACTTTTCCTTAATATTTCTTTTTTTGATAGCAATATTTCTTTTGCAAATTTCTTTTAGTTAGTATTTATCTAATCTTTTAGTTAGTATTAAGTTAGTATCTCCATTTTTGTTCTTGGAGTTTTGAGTCAATTTTAGTGTGTCTTTGTGCTTTTCATTCTATTTGATTTTGTCCATGTTAGGTAAGTTTAATCCGTGGGGGAAAACTGATACATTTAAACGGATGTGCACCATTCTTGTTGTGTTTTCTGTTTGTCATGAACTGTCTTAACTTACACATTCTCATTTCTGACCTTCCATTAATGCCACAATATATTATTTTTAGATGGATGACTTTTCTTTGTAATGGTAAACTTAATATTCTAACACTATAAATCACTCATAAAATAATTAAAGTTATTAAGCATATCTGTCTTCCTTACAAACAAGACAACAATCTTGGCATGCTTAAACTACTCACTGAAATATTACCTCCTATATTCCTTGTCACTGCCTATCATTTTCTTTCTAGCTGTTTCTTAAACAAAATCATTTTGCATAGTCTTTGTTTCAGGAAATATTGACTTACATATGTTAACAAATGTATTTTTGTCTTTCTGATTTATTTCAAGGACTCCACATATGACAGTCCAAGCCCCATTTTATTCTGAAGCCCACCTCAGGTGCTTTGTCACACATGGTGCCACATAGGGCTTGTCCATCTGACCACTGAGCATCTAGCCTCTGCTAGGTTTAGTTCTAGAACTTAGTAAATCTACGAATGGTGTGAATCATACTGCCCAACATTACCTCTCCAGACATGAGTGTTCTCATCCATTTTCTGTTTTAGTCTCATTTGTTTCTCTTATTTTTTCAGTTTGGTTTTGTGTTCTTACAATGTTGACAATAATTAATTTTCCTGTTCTTGGCTGGATTCTTTTAGAAATCACACCACCTTCAAAGGGAATTTGAGAATTTTATTGTTGCTCTGTCACTATTTTTCTTTTAACTTGTGATTCTTCAATTCCATGGGATCTTGTCAAAATTCAGTAGATGTGGGCAGAGCCTTGAATTGTGTACTTCTAACAAGCTCCCCGGTGCCACCCAGGCTGCTGGTCAATGGAACACACTGCGTAATAAGGCTTTAAACACCAGCCCTGTTGTCTCACAGTGATGAGGCTGATCATTACACTGTTCTGCTTACTTTGAGGTTTGACCAAGAGCTCATTATAAGCTTTTCATCTTTTGGGAGTGGCCAAGTTTGCCCCTGCCTTGTAATCAGCCTATTAAAGAAGGACAGTGCCCTTTCATTCATCTAAAAATTAATTTGAGACAATGAATGGCCGGTGCATTTCCATCTCTGTTCTTTGCGGTTTAAACCAAATTAACTTCACTAAATGACAAAATGTGTAATTTCACTACTTGCAACTTCTCTATGTAAATTATCTTGGATAATCAACTGGAAATTGAGGTATGTGGATGAAATATATGTACTTGTTCATGCTCTTATAATAAAGCATTCCTTTGTCTTTCAGTTCTCTATTTCACAAATAACTTTAATGTCAGTAAAGCCCTATTTGAAAGACATAGTATAATTCTGTCTATTTCCATAGACACTCAACAGAAATTTGTATGTAAAAGCATAACTAATTCTAAGATTTATGAGACTTTGAGAAAGGCCTTTTTGTAACTTTCTGCCTTAATGTGATAATGCAACAAGTGCCTTCCATTTGTATAAACCTGTCAAACTCTTTTGTGTTTTAAAGCAAAAGTCACCCTTGTTGTCTTCAGCATGTCAAAAAAAGATGATTTTCCAGTTGTGGGTATTTGCTGATAGTAGCCATTATTCAAGTCACTTAAGACTATGCTGCCTTTAATTGGCCTATTTATGTAGTGGTCTCAATACAATGAAGTTCTTGTTAAAGCAACTGTGTTTTAATTGCCAAAAATGAATGCCAAACAGAATGAAAATAGAGGAAAGTTGTTACTGCTTATGTTGCATGCATACTGTATCCTGTAAAAAAATTGCTAGCAGGTAGTAGTTATCCAATAGTGAGTTTATATCATAAGTTTATGGTAAAAACTGAAAAAAAAATTAATTCCTGAGTAGGAGTAATCATTTTTAGTATATTCTATTTTCCTATTAGGAAAAGTCCATTTTTTTCTAAAGAGCAATGTTTTTTTGTAAGGAAGTGGCCTTAAGAAATTCCACCAATGTCATTTATAGACACAAACAAGTCTTCCTTCAGCATTAGTCATACAGTGACATTGAAAACTCTTTGGCTTATATAAACATATTCACTGTATTCATTAAAGTAAAATTCCATTCCCTCTTGCTCTCAGTTCCATATGTCCCTACTCCACTACCAAGTCAGTGACGCAGCACAAGAATATTGCCCCAAACACACATTTGCTTATTTTAGATCTTCTATTGTACTGTGTCATAGAACAGCTGGTCAAGTAGAGCTACCTTCTGTGGCTATAATTCTGTTGCTTCGAGATATTTCCTCCTATTTTTTATATAAAAAATAAATATTCCTTTTTTTGGACTCCTGATATAATCCCGCATCATTAAATTGTTACTATGAAATAATTAGGGAGATTATGGAAATGAGAAAAACGTAGCTAGAACAGGTTATTGAATAGCTAATTCTATGACAACATAGAAAATGGGCTTGCTTTCTGCCCCAAATTAATATTTTTCAGCTCTCAGTTTAAAAATACAAAGTTGAAAATTCCACTTACTACTTTTTCAAATAATGGATTATTTAATAATAAATACTATACACACTATTGATTCAGAAATAATACATTAGAATTTCAGTATTTATGCATAAGAAAAATATTGACAAACTTGAGGCAAGGAGTAAAAGAAAGACAAAACACTATTTGTGCATAGCTGGGCCTATTTAAATATTTAATAGAGTCTACTTCAGAACTTTCTTCTATTGGTTTTCTTGGTTTATTTCTTAGCAAATTTGCTAGTTGAATAATTTTTTTAGAGGCAATTTTGTGTTTGCTGTGCATGGACCAAAGTAAATATTTCTGTTACACTTGGAAGCTAATTTCCTTGAATCTCACACTTCTGCCTAAATAAAGTACACTTTATTTATAAACCGGAAATCTTAGGGGAGCCAAACCCGAAATTTAATCAGATAACATTAGCCTAAAATCAATAACACATTCTGTGCCCAACACAATTTGTGTTTTCTTTTCAAAGCTTTGATATTTCAAAATATATGTCATTTTAGTTTTGTATTTACTGTTTACAGGGCTACCACAACACGTAATTGCTACAGTTCACATTAGGTAAGCCAACCAGAGGCATTAAAAAATGCATTAAAAATGCCTAGGGTTTTGTCTTTTTATAGTATTTTTTGAAAACGGGGCTGTTTTGAAGAGATTCATAATCCCTTGCTATGCTGGATACAGGTTGCTGAACCTAATTTAATGAAAAGAGAAGAAACAGAGGTAGAGAGAGTGAAGGCCCATATAACCCAGATTCTGTAAAATTCTGTGTGATGCTCCTGGAATAAATCGAGTGTTGGAATCCTGTGCTCAAGCAGCCTGAAGAAACAGCCCTTGCTGATTTATGACCATTAACGTACACATAAAAATAACTGAAATACCATTCTAGGACACAGATAAATAAGAGTAGGGGTTGCTGCACACCAGTATTTCTTGGGAAGAATCATGATGAGGACCCTGAAAGCAATCTAATACGTTGAACTCTAAAAAATTAAAGTTGAATCAGAAAACATGAGAGCAGGCAGCACCACGAACTCACTCCTCTTGCTTGAATGTATCAGTTTGGGCAACTTCTGTGGAAGTCCTCGAAGGAAAGAGCTCTCAAAGTGCATTTCTGGCGATACAATCTGCCGAACAACATTTGTAATATCAACACACTTTTCACAGAAGTTACGCGGGCATAAGAATTTCTTTCCATGAGGAAGGATTTTCCCTCAGGCATTATAAATGAAAATGGGGAATGAAATCATTAAATCCCCCAAATCAGGTCTCCCTTTTTCTCTTTCCATTTTGTTAATTTGGAGGAAAGAAATAAGGACATAATTTGTAAAAGTGAAAAGATAGAAGAAGAAGACATGAGTTGTTGTGGTTTTCCTCCACAGAAATGGGAAAGTAGAATCAAAGCCACCAGAAGGGGGACATAACTCCACCTCAAGCAGTCAATCTCAGCAAAATGAGACTTAAGAAAGATTTCCAAAAATGTGTATCTACTTAAATAAGTATTTTAACAATCTTCCCACTGAAGCATACAAAATTAATATATTTTCTTTCATTCTAAAACTGTGCTATCCAGTATGGTAGACGCTAACCATATGTCGCTTTTGAACACTTGAAATGAGGCCGGTGTAAACAGATGTGCTATAATTTAAAAATACACACCACATTTCAAAGATTTAGTGTAAAAAATGTAAAATATCTTATTAACATTTTGTATTGATTATATGGTGAAAATTATAGTTTTGATATATTGGTTTAGATAAAATACATTAAAATTAATTTCTCTAGTTTCCTTCTAAAATGTGGTAATAGAAAGTTTAAAATTACACACATGGCTAACATTTGTGGCTCCAGTTATTTTTGTATTGGACGGTGCTGGTGTTGTGACCAAGATCATCATATACAAAAGTGGGATTCTTACCCGAAATCTTTAATGATAGAATTCAGTTCTTTTTTTATAGATCTTATCACTAAATCATATACATGCATTCACTTCTCAGGAGCAGGAATAATTCTTTTCCAAACCAATTAATATTTTAACAGATGATTATTACACATTTTCTCAGTGTGAAGAAGGCACTGTTAAGCAACTGAAATAGTAGGGGACAACAGAAAGACACAGACCTTCCAGTTATGAAGTGTGTATTTCAGAGGATGAGACAGAAATTAAGCAGTATTAATTGCACGAAACAACTGAGTTGGGTCCTACAGGGAAGTGCAGAATCTTGCCGAGAACATCACTCTGTTAATTTTAATATTATCAGAAAACTATATGTTTAGACAGTGAGTTACATTTTTAACTTAATATATCATAATTCAGGAATTTAAAAAGCATGAAGACTAATAAAACAAGTGCTTATAGCAAGCCAGTTGGTGGGTTTTGATAATTCTTCAAATATTTGTACATTCTGCTTATCTGGGAAAGTTCTACAGAAAGGATGTGATTCTCAGAGGAGCATCAGAAAGAACATGTTGACTGTAAGCATCTTATTTTTAAAATAGTGTTTGATTAATATCAAATAGGTAATAAATGTACATCAGCATTTGTGTCACGTTCTTTACACAGAATATCTCATTTAATCATCTTAATAACTGCTCATTATATTCTTTCTTATTTTGTAAATTTATATGGAATAATGAATATATATATGATATATATTTATTCAGAAGCTGGGATTCACCAAGATGAAGAAAAGGCTGCCTCTGTAGTGCCTAATTACCTAACTAAGATGCTGTTTGCCCCTGTCCCTCAAGTCACACCCTTGGAAATATCAGTCCCTGCACCATCTACACTTTTCCCAGGAAACTTAAATAATGAGAACTCTCCTGTAACTGCAGGTCCTTCAGCTAAATAGTGTACCTTTTTCCAATATTCCCTTGGTGGTGCTGTGACTACTTCATGAAAAGTTATATTTTGTCAACAAGAGAAAATTAGAATTATTAAGCAGCTTTGTCACGGTTAAGTATCGCAGTAGAATTTTAATATTTTGGTTCTTTTACACAGTGTTTTTGCCTGTTTTCTTTTTTTGAACATAATTTAGAATTAGCCAAGAAGTAACATTACAGGTTAAGATGTTGTTTCAGAAAAAAAACAAAAATTACACATGCTTTGATTATGTTAATTGCAGTTTTTCATGCCAAACCAGAAAATGAGGTTTTCAACTTAACTTTATCTTGCTTTGCCTTGATTGTGAAACTGTAAATATTTGTGGCAAAGCATTTAAAGCTCAAGAGATCTGACTGTAGATTGAAAGGACTGACCCCCAAGTACTGTAACCACTACTGTTACCTGACATTTTTACTAAGATCATCATTTCAGATTCTGAAATATTTTGAACTTCCTGCCTGACTGATTGCATTTCAATATAGTGAGCCTGAAATTATTGTACAGAAATTAGAAACATGTTCAGTGGTTTAAATTGGTAAATTACTGTGTATATTAACTGTTTTTCTATATATGTAAATATGTCAGGGTCCTGCTTTGTACAATGCATGAATGTCTAAAGGGATAAGTAGTTTACTTTCAAGGCAAATGGCTGCCACTAGCCAAGTTAACTCCATGTTTTATATAAAAGTACTAATATATCTTAACTAATTCTCTGAGTTCTTTTTTGATCTTGTCAGCACTCTCTTAAAGTAAGCCTTTTGGTTAATTCTTATGTTAATCTGTATTTACAAAAGTACAGAAAATTATTCTCCCTGAACAAATGGAAAGTGTATATGAAATAGGGATTCCAAAGGAGGAGATAAAAGGCTTTTTTCTTTGCCTTGTTTTCACCTGATATTTTCTTATATAGTCTCTTATTTGTATGTATTTTCTTACTGACTGTGTGGGAAGTTTTTACTTCTTTTGTGTTACTTGGGCTAATTTTGACTTAGTGATCACACTAAGATTTGACATTGTAAAGATAATTCCTCAACAACTTGATTAATGCATCTCTGTTTTGCCAATTTATTCTCCCTTCTACTGACCTGTAAAGGAGACAAAAATACTGGAGGAAAGCTTTCTTAAGTTTTCTCAAAATAAATAAATGCCAAAGTTTCCATGAAGATTTATCTTAATTCTTCCTCAGAGTGAAGAGTGTATGTACCCTGGAGTGTACACTAGAGTGAATAGTGTTACCCCAAAACAAAGATTACCTAGAGCTATCTATCCTAAATATAATATGAATTTTTTGGGTATTGAATAAAGACGAATGTGAGCCTATCTTGAGGCATAGCCATTCCAATTCTATGAATATAGTAAACAGCAGAAATGTGTGCATATATTCATCAAAAGATTCACAAGTATATTTATGGAAGCAAATGGCTTAAAACTGGAAGTGATCCAATGTCCATCTGCAATAGAAATGTATACATGAAGTGTAGTAGAAATTGCACGAGATGGGGTACTATGTGGCAAGAATAGTGAACAAACTAAAAATACATACTGCAAACTATACGAACCTCATACACAAAGGCTATACTTTTTATTTCACTTACAGAAAGTTCAAAAACAAAAGCCCACCTTTGGTGACAGAAGTCAGATAGTGGGTACCTTGAAGAGATAAGAGTTACATGGTTTGACATAGGCTTGAAACGAGCTGCTGGGGTGCTGGCAATGTTGTTTACTGATCAGTTTAAGAAAGTTCACTGGGCGACATATGTATGATATGATCCCATTTCTTTTTTAGATGTTATGATTCAATTAAAATATTCCTCCCTCCTCCCTGAAAAAGAGAAACTAATTGGCAGATCAAAAAGGAACAATAGTCAACCTGGAAGGCTTTAACAACTCCAGCCTTTTACAAGATGATTGCATAAGACAGAAAATTTTTTAATGATACAAAGATACAATGAATAGCATAATTAACAATTTGACCCAATATGACCCCATTTCTTTCTTTTATCTATCTATCTGTCTATCTGTCTTTTTAGGGTTTTCTATAGAAATGAAACCAGCAGGGTATATACATACATGAATATTATATATATGTTTGCTATCTGTATATCTGTATAAAGGTACTTATCATAAGAAATTGGCTGGTGCTATTATGGCATCTGAGAAGTCTTACAATCTGCTCTCTGCAAGCTGGAGAACAAGAAAGCCAGTGGTGCAAGTTATAGGCCAAGTTTGAAGGCCTGGGAACCAGGAGAACCAAAGGTACAAAATTAGTCTAATTCCAAAGGCCTGAGAAGCAGGCGTGCTGATGGGCTAAGCCTCAGTCTGAGGACAGGAGAATACTAATGAACTAGCTCACTCAGCCAAGCAGAGAGAACAAATGGGTATATATAGTAGATTATATACAATTTCACTTTCCCCAATAATGACATGTTTTAATCCTGGTAATTTTTTTTCAGACATATGTTTTATTCACTAATTCACTATTCATCAGTGTAAAATCTGTTACTTCATTATACATTGTGTTTCTCATTTTTATTATTATATGTTAAAATCTTAGTCTGCCTTTAAAAAACTCTTCTTGCTCAGTTTTTATGGATTATTGCTCCTACATTATAATTTCAATAACTCCTTCATATTTTAAACATAGCAAATAAACCAATATCCTGTAACTAATAATTTCTATTATCTCTTAGCATTCTGGCTGAATTTTTAATATGTTAAATGATTTTATAAAGAACCTTATGTCCTCATACCATTTAATTTTTTCTTTGGTAAGAGTTCCTTGAGATCATCATTCAAAGTTTATTTTTTCAGTATATTTGTTTCTGTTAGGCACCTTGAGCACTACTAATTTGGGGCCACATAGAAGAAAATATTAACTAGTGTTCTTTGAACCACACAGGTAGTACAAAGTCAGGGACCAAATTAAGGTTCATTCAGGCACATGGTTAGGTATTCTTAAGGGATGTTTATTTCATTTTGTCTGTTTTGCTGTTAAATAGAATTTGAGAAAGGATAATATTTCTTCTCTAAAAAAGGTGATTTTTCTCTGAAAAGTATTGTCCTTTGGGGCTCCAAGTTTCATGAGGAATGGAAGTGGCGTGTCTCACTCATATGACCTGAAGATATTGGCAGTGGTCAAGCTCTGTCTCCTGTGCTCTACGCCAGGTACCTGCTAGAGCCCAGGCTTTAATCCTACCAGGTGCCTGTGGGGAAAATGCCAGTGGCAGAGCACACCTCTCTTTTTGTGATAACGCTTTCTTAGCATTTGTATAATTGATTTTCCTGCCATTCCAACCATGGGGAAAAAAATTCATAACATATTTCATGGAAAAATATTCAGTGTGTCAGATTGGAAGGGTTTCCTCTGAAAATTTGGTTGAAATTTGCCACAAATTTAAACAATCAATCTTTCTAAATTTTAAATGTGATTATTTTACCTAGGTGAGTTAAATGTTTTAATGGATCATTTTGATTTTAGGACAAATTACAAAGTAATGAGGCCGATGTCTCAGGCTGTTTCTCCTGCTTAATCTCATCACATCCCAAGGCACGCCCTGAGTATCAGCAAGTTTGACAGACCCACTTGCATTGCTCTGAGTACACCCCTAGTCTGTCAGTCCTCCATGACTGTGCATTGATAATGCTGTGTAATAAACTACTCTAAAATATTGGTAGCTTATCACAATTCATATGTACTTTTTATGCATGGATCTGCACATTAACTTCAGTTTTGACAGGTATTTTGATGCTAAACTCAGCTGAACCTGGCCTGACTTTGAATTTAGACCTACTCTATTTGTGAGCATTTTGGGTCCTAGGCTGAAGGAGAAATGGCTCCTAAAAGCCTGCCTTTTGCCTGTTGGAATCATAAACTCAAGAAGGCAGAGCAAGCATATGCAAAGTCTCTTAAGGTCTTGGCTCAGAACTGGCATGCTATTATTTCTGCCTCTAAGCAGAGACATAATCAAGCATAACATGAGTGATATGGCGAAGAGTCCTGCCTCCAGTGAATTATATCAGGGGAGAGAGTTATATTGTGAAAAAAAAAATACAACAAATCTCTAAAAAAAATGGTATAGCCTTAACATATCCATTAAAAACTATGTGGAGGATAAAACAGAAAAATTTTATTAGAATGTTAAAAGTTAAATTTTGCCATTATATTATTCATTATCTTTACTCACAAAGGTTGTTATGTTTAGTTGATTTTTATTACACATTTTATACATTTTGGAATTTTAGAAATTAGTTATACACTTTATAAGAATTTATACACTTTGTAACAATATATTTTGGAGTTTTAAAAATTACTATACATTTTATAAAGTCTATAAAATATTTCATTACAATATTATATACTTTATGATAACAAATTATATATGCACTGTATAACAATATACTTCCTAATAACAAATTACATTTACCCTTTATACAGTTAATGATGATATAAATTATATATACACTTTATAACACTTTAAGTACTTTATAACAACATTTTGTGGAGTGTTAGAAATTATACACTTTATACCATGTATAATATAATTTGTTACAATATCATACACTTTATGACAATATGCACATTGTAACAACATAAATCATATAGTTTATACACTTTATAACAATGTCATCTACTTTGTAACAATATTAATTTTGTATATACTTTATAACACTGTACACTTTCTAACAATATTTTGTGGAGTTGTAGAAATTAGTTGATTTACTTCATTTTTGTGTAAATTTTGCATTCTAAATGTGTCATATGCAAGATAATGATAATCAGCTGTGTGTTATTTCATATTACCCTTGCTCCAGAACTATTTTTTATGGCAGTTCCATATTGTTCTCTTATTTTCTGTTTTGTTAATCATGATAATTAGCCTACCATGATACTGCTCCTAATTGCTTCTATTTTTATTTATTAGTTTCAGATAACACATTTTATTAAATATAGTTAATATGGTAAATCAAAATAGAAAAAAACAGATAACACAAAGTCTATCAAGATTAAGGGTAAGGGTATTTATTGAAGCAACCTTAATACTAGGTCAAGTATATTTGATTGGATTTCACAAGTACCAGTATGTAATTGTTTTGGCAGTATTAGGTTATATCTGCCAGTTTAAAGAAGGTTATTTGTTACTGATGGACTGTGTCTCACTAAGTTCATATGTTGAAACCCTATTTGGAGCTTCAGGTAATACCTATTTGAAGGTATTTGGAGGTGGGGGGCTTTTGGAGGCATTTAGGTCGTTAGGACAGAACCCTCATGAATGGGATCAGTTTCTTTATATTCTGAGGCAACAGAGAGATGGTATCTCTCTCTGCCATGTGAGCAAAAAGAGAGCTATCTGCAAACCAGAAAGAAGGCTCTCCCAGAACCCAACCATGCTGGCACACTGATCTTAGATTTCTCAGACTCCAGACTTGTGAAGAGTGAACTTGTGTTGTTTAAGTTACCTATCTCTGTAGCATTTTGTTAAAGCAGCCTGGACTGACTATGACATTATTTCGTAAGAACAGAAAATCAAAGTTTATTTGAACATATGCAAAAGAAGTGGTCAGAATTAAATATACATATAAGTCACATGAAGGTTAATTGTTTGTATTTCAATATTCAGTCAACTTAGGCAATGACTATTCCACCCTACTGGTTGTTTAATTTGAACTAATTAGTCATGTGACTAAAACTACCACTTGAATAAAATAGGTGAAACAGTCTGTGTGTATAGATGTCATTTATCAGACATCTTGTCTTCTTGCTGAATTACACAGCATAATATCTTGTAAAATAAAAATTATTCACTCTGAAACATTTAACATCTAATTAGTTGCTTCTGAGACTCTCAGGTGTCTTCATTTTATCTGAGAAAACTGTTTTCATCATAAAAATACTGTTGAGTTATTATATAAATAGTATGATGAAAATGTAGGCTGTAACGCTAAAATATTTGGACATTTTTTTCCAATGAGCCTCAGACTGTTATTAAGCTCCAAAAAATTACAAACATGTTTAATAGATGTTGTTATTATGAAGGCAACTTTGATATCAGTAATATAATTTCTACATAAAATAGGGTCATTTTAGATTCAGAGGTAGTGTGAATATTGTGTGGCCTTAGCCTAGTGGCAGTTTTATGTATCTGTGTTATAATATTGATTCTTCCCTTTCACAAAACTGAAACTAATCTTCTCCTAAAATCTTTCTGGTGTTCTTTAAATGTGGTTCAAGGGAAATATGAATAAATACTCCTGAGAAATTCTGAAGAAAATAAAGAAAATCAGGATATTTTCCTTTTTTTCCCCTTATTTCCTTCTTTACAAGGATATCAGGGTGCACTAAAAAAAATGGAATTCTTAAGGGTCCATTTACTGAAAATATCAATCAATTGGTGGTCTGATCTTAACAGATCGTGCCTTTCAGAACTAGTAAAATAATATAAATAATAATTACACAAGCTTTACCATCTATCCAGAGTAATATTTACACCTAGCACTCTGTTATCCACATACAAATCACCATAATAGTTACCCTTGGTTTTAGCCCTGAGACCACTGCAAAAAAAGAAAAAAAATTGTAGTCTCTGTTTTTCATAAATGTCTGAGTATTTTCCAAAATGAACATTTCCAAATAACCCATCATCTAAGGAAATGTCTTTAATAATTACATATTTTTTCCCTAAATTTGAGACTTAACTCTCCTTTTCAATTGCCTGTTGATTAAATACATACTGATTTTTAGCATTGTTGCAATGATTTATTAAGTAGTGATAATGTCTATGGTTATACAAAAGAATCTGTTAGCTGCCTGAGTAACTTAAAGTTTAAGTTGTAATGACAAAACAAATTACATATAAAAGAGTAAGGGGTAATCAAGCATCAGAGTTTCAGAAAGCATTTAATTTTCATTTCTCTTCAAATAATATCTTATTGAATGTATTTCTTTCTTAAAAAATCATTTTAAAACATTCATTTTCTTTAACATCCTGTGTATTTTCCTTAACATCAAGTTATAACATATCCTCTAAATTCTAGTCACCTTTCTTAAAGAATGGCATTTTTTAAGCCCCTTTTAGAGTTGTGTTATTTCTTATAATGAATTCGGCCCAAAAGAT
This sequence comes from Manis pentadactyla, assembly GCF_030020395.1. Classification (NCBI taxonomy): domain Eukaryota; kingdom Metazoa; phylum Chordata; class Mammalia; order Pholidota; family Manidae; genus Manis; species Manis pentadactyla. The sequence goes on from NC_080025.1 coordinate 124,249,015, forward strand.
GGCAAAAGGTTTTTTGCTCTAAACTGCATGACTTCATTTCATTTGGTATGTTGGCTTCACATTATTGTACAACTCAAATATAAGTAAACAAATTATATTAAAAAATCTTTCTAGAAAGCAAAATTACATATGCACAGCACATTTTTCTTATGATTCTTCATCTAAAATCAGAGTACAGATAAGAGCTGAAATAAACCCTGTAGAATGCTTCTAGGCTAAAGGGGAACAGAACTGAGAGAATCCGTCCCCCTGGTAATGTATACTTTCACTTTGACAAGGAAGACAAGGAAAGGGCCATAGTAAAATATCTTAAAGTAGGGAAACAGGGATGAACAGTATTTCTTGAGGCTCAGAAATCAGGATGTAAGAATGGAGGTTAAAGAAAACTCTACAACAACCACAAATACAAGAACCAGTGCTGGAAATTAAGAAGAAAGTTCCCAATTTCTGAAAGCTTACAGCTCAACTTGGAAACATAAGCAGATCTTCAGAATCATACCAGAGCTTAGATCTCAGACCCTGTTAAAGGGAAAGCTGTGATCTCATCTTCAAAATTTAGAGCCAATGTGAATTGATGCTAGCCAAAGTTTAAATAAAGGCCAGCATCAAGTACACTACCAATAAATTCTGTCAGCTTATATAAGAAAAACCATAACCCTTTCTGGGGTAAATATTATTTATTTCAGTCTTTATTGTGCTTTAGCTCAGTAAGTAGAGAATATAATAAAAATTCAGGAGCATGTGCAGTATAGTCAAGAGCAGCAATGATCATTAGAAGCAGATAAAGAGATGGCCTAGATATGTGGATTATCACACCAAATTTAAAATAACTATAATAAAAATGAAAAAGAATTTTGTGGAAAATATTGAAAGAATTAATAAAGATGAGAATTTTAGCATAGACATATGAACTACATAAAAGAACAAATAGAAATGCTAGAAATTAAAAATATGTATCAGAAATAAGGAATTCACTGAATGTGCTTAACATAAGACTAAATACAACAGAGGGGGGAAGGATTGCTGAACATAAAGTATACAAACATAAATAAAAATAGAAAGGCGAAGAAGAAATAGGCCATCCAAGGTGTGTGAGAAAATATCAAGCAGTCTAACATACATGTACTTGGAGTCTCAAAACATCAGAATATAGTAGGAAAGAAGAAATATTTAATAGATAATGGCAAAAAAACCCCTGCCAAATTATGGAAAAATATCAACCAAGATATCCAAGAAGTTCAGTGAATGTCCTTAGGAACATAAATAAATACAAAATATATATACTCACCCATACATAGAAACAAGCACACAATATAACAGCCAGACTGCCAAATATTAAAGGTAAAGTCATGTTCTTAAAAAGAGAAATCAGGGACTGGAGGGGGGGAACAAACCTCTCATATATAGGAGAAAACAATACTAATAAGGATTGACTTCTCACCAGAAAAAAAATAGATAATATTGGAATAAGTTTTAAATACTGAAAGAGAAATTTAACACTTAAGTTGAAATTGTAAATGTAGTGAAATAACCTTCAGAGAAACATCTTCAGACAAATGCTATGAGATTTTTGTCTTTAGTAGAGCTTTTAAATGTTGAAAGAAGTATTCCTAGTTGAAGTAAAGTTACATAATTCCAGATATGTGAGAAAGAATGAAGAGAACAGGAAGTGGAAAATGACTGGTAATAAGCAAACGTTTGTTTCTCCTTGGTTTCAGGTCTTATATTTTCAAGTTTTTAATCCCTTTCAAGTTTATGTTTTTCTTTTTTGTGAATGGTATGACAGGAATTCAGTTGTAGCTGTCCAGTTTTCCCAACACCATTTATTGAAGAGAATGTCTTTTCCCCACTGTACATTCTCATCTCCTCTGTCACATATTAATTGACCATATCAGTGTGGGGTTATTTCTGGGCTCTTTATTTAATTCCATTGACATATGTATCTATTTTTGTGCTAGTACCATACTGTTTTGGTTACTGTAGCCTTGTAGTATTTGAAATCAGGAAGTGTGATACATCCAGCTTTGTTCTTTCTCAACATTGCTTTAGCTATTTGAAGTCTAAAATTCATACAAATGTTAGAGTTATTTGCTCTAGTTCTGTGAAAAATGGCATTGGTATTTTCATAGGGATTGCATTGAGTCTGTAGATTGCTGTGGATAGTGAGACCATTTAACAACATTAATTCTTCCTATCCATAGCTTGGTATCGATTTCCATTTCTTTGTGTTATCTTCAGTTTCTTTCATGCATGTGTTATAGCAATCTATTATTTCTGTATAATTGTAATAAAGACTGTATTTTTAAATTACATTAAAAAATTAATAAATGATAGCATAAAAATCAAATATATAGGAATACATCTTTGAATAACTGTGAAATACCTTTAATTTGGAAGCTACAACTCATTACTGGGAGAAATTAATAAAGAGCTAAATAAATGGAGAGATGTCACATTTGGGAATTAGAAAAATTAATATAAAGGTGACTCTTCTCCCAAAATTGATATGTAGATTCCAACCAGTTGTTTTGAAGAAATAGTCATGATAGTTCTAAAATTCATGTGGGAGTAGTAGGGAAGGAGAATAGATAAACCAGCTTTCTTTGAACGAATCAGCTATCTTTAAAGGTAAAACATAAATAAAGGACATAATTACTTGCTTTCAGGAATTCTTATAAACAACAGAAATAAGAGAGTGTGATTGTTGTCTGGAATTGAATAACTAATTAAGTATAATCTTCTTAAATAGACCGTCACATATTCAATGAACTGATTTTGATAAAGATTCTAAATCAACAGGGATAGAAAAATCTTTTAAACAAATGTTGAAGTAATTGAATATCTATATTAGAAATAAATGAAATTCATTTATCCATAATGCTCCAAAATGTCAATATTTGCAGTATCATGAAGTTTTTGGAAGAAAACATATGAGTAGGCTTTCTTGGACAGGAAACAAAAGGCACAAACTATAAAACAAAATCAATGAAAAATTAGTCCGCAACAACAAAAATTAAATATCTGTTCAGCCAAGGAAACCATTAATAAAATGAATAGATAAGCCAAATACTTGGAGACATATATCACAACATGTATTTCTGACTAAAAGCATTTATTCAAAATATATAATACATGTTATACAAATCAATAAAATGATTAACAACTAAATAGAAGATGGGTAAAAGGCATGTGTACACACTTCACAAGTTAATATAAGCCAAGGATCTGGAAGCACATGAAAAGATGCTGAAGAAAGTCAATATGCACATCTAAATTAAATCCACATGAAATATGGCTACCAAAAAATATGACAAAACAAAATGCTGGTAAGAATAAGGATCCTATTATCTTCCCATTGCTGATTACAGTATAAATTCATTAAGCACTTTGAAGAACTGTTGAAACATTTCTTATAAATTAAACACATATCTACCATTTAATACAGTAATTTTATTTGTAAGTACTTACATAAAAAAATACATTCTCAAATAGATTTATACAGGAATGTTTAAGGTTTCTTTATAATGTGCAAATACTAGAGCCTATCCACATGCCAACACCAAAATAAACAAATCATGGTAGCTATCCATCTAATGAAATACTAAGCACCCCCCCAAAAAAAACAATCAATAAAAATAAATGCACACAGGGGGCGGAGCCAACATGGCAGCGTGAGTAGGACAGTGGGAATCTCCTCCCAAAAACATATATACTTTTGAAAATACAACAAACACAACTAGCCCTAAAAGAGAGACCAGAAGACGCAGGACAGTGGCCAGACTGCAGCTACACCAGCGAGAACCCAGCGCCTGGTGAAAGGGGTAAGATACAAGCCCCGGCCCTGCGGGACCTGAGTGCCCCTCCCCCCCAGCTCCCGGCGGGAGAAGAATAGGCAGAGCGGGAGGGAGACGGAGCCCAGGACTGCTGAACACCCAGCCCCAGCCATCCGGGCCAGAGCGCAGACACAGTACGTGCCCAGGGGGCCCTGGATGCTAGGGAAACAGGGAGTAAGACCTATGAGCGGGTGCCGAAGCTGATGCCCCTGTGACAATGAAAAGCGGGGGCTTTTTGAAAGTCTTAAAGGGAAAGGGACTTAACAGCTTGACGGAAACAACACAGGTCATAGTCCAGCAGCTGGAAATTACAGGGAAAAGCGGGCGCACTAACCCCCTGGGCAACAGCTCTGAGACCCCTCACAGAGGTAAACAGCCAAACAGCCCCCCATCCATCACCCCTCCAGGCGCTGCAAAAGCAGAGAAGCAGCCTGAGACAAACATCGCCCACAGAAAGGGAAATTCCTCCCTTCCGGCCAGGCAAGACACAAAGACCCACTCTACACACAATTACCCAACACAAGCCACTAGGGGTCGCAGTTGTTCCAGTAAAGAAAGGCCAGTAGCAAGTGAAAATTTTGGCCTTCCCAGCTGACAGTCAATAGCACCTGTCAACATGAAAAGGCAAAAAAATATGATCCAGACAAGACTAACCCAGACAGCTTCGGCATCTGCTACATCTTCCCCTGAGAAGGAACCTGGGGAGATAGATTTAACCAGTCTTCCTGAAAAAGTATTCAAAACAAAAGTCATAACCATGCTGCTGGACTTGCAGAGAAATATGCAAGAACTAAGGAAGGAGAATACAGAAATGAAACAAGCTCTGGAAGGACTTCAAAACAGAATGGACGAGATGCAAGAGACCATTAATGGACTAGAAAACAGAGAACAGGAACGCAGAGAAGCTGATGCAGAGAGAGATAAAAGGATCTCCAGGAATGAAAGAATTCTAAGAGAGCTGAGTGATCAATCGAAAAGGAACAATATAAGAATCATAGGCATTCCAGAAGAAGTAGAGAGAGAAAAAGGGATAGAAAATGTCTTTGAAGAAATAATTGCCGAAAACTTCCCCAAACTAGGGGAAGAAATGGCCTCTCAGACCACAGAGGTACACAGAACTCCCATGACAAGGGATCCAAGGAGGGCAACACCAAGACACATAATAATTAAAATGGCAAAAATCAAAGACAAGGACAAAGTACTAAAGGCAGCCAGAGAGAAAAAAAAGGTTACCTATAAAAGGAAAACCCATCAGGCTATCATCAGACTTCTCAACAGAAACCCTACAGGCCAGAAGAGAATGGCAAGATATACTAAATGCAATGAAACAGAAGGGCCTCGAACCAAGGATACTGTATCCAGCACGAATATCATTTAAAAATGAAGGAGGGATTAAACAATTCCCAGACAAGCAAAAGTTGAGGGAATTTGCCTCCCACAAACCACCTCTACAAGGCATCCTACAGGGACTGCTCTAGATGGGAGCACTCCTAAAAAGAGCACAGAACAAAACACCCAACATATGAAGAAGGGAGGAGGAGGAATAAGAAGGGAGAGAAATAAAGAGTCATCAGACCGTGTTTATAATAGCTCAACAAGCGAGTTAAGTTAGTAAGATAGTAAAGAAGCTAACCCTAAACCTTCGGTAACCACAAACTTAAAGCCTGCAATGGCAATAAATTCATACCTTTCAATAATCACCCTAATGTAAATGGACTGAATGCACCAATCAAAAGACACAGAGTAATAGAATGGATAAAAAAGCAAGACCCATCCATATGCTGCTTACAAAAGACTCACCTCAAACCCAAAGACACGCACAGACTTAAAGTCAAGGGATGGAAAAAGATATTTCAAGCAAACAACAGAGAGAAGAAAGGTGTTGCAATTCTGGTATCAGACAAAACAGACTTCAAAATAAAGAAAGTAACAAAAGACAAAGAAGGACATTACATAATTATAAAGGGCTCAGTCCATCAAGAGGATATAACCATTATAAATATATATGCACCCAACACAGGAGCACCAATATACATGAAACAAATATTAACAGAACTAAAGGAGGAAATAGAATGCAATGCATTCATTCTAGGAGACTTCAACACACCACTCACTCCAAAGGACAGATCCAACAGACAGAAAATAAGTAAGGACACAGAGGCACTGAACAACACACTAGAACAGATGGACCTAATAGACATTTACAGAACTCTACATCCAAAAGCAACAGGATACACATTCTTCTCAAGTGCACATGGAACATTCTCCAGAATAGACCACATACTAGGCCACAAAAAGAGCCTCAGTAAATTCCAAAAGATTGAAATCCTACCAACCAACTTTTAAGAAAACAAAGGCATAAAACTAGAAATAAACTGTACAAAGAAAGCAAAAAGGCTCACAAACACATGGAGGTTAAACAACACGTTCCTAAATAATCAATGGATCAATGACCAAATCAAAATGGAGATCCAGCAATATATGGAAACAAATGACAACAACAACACTAAGCCCCAACTTCTGTGGGACACAGCAAAAGCAGTCTTAAGAGGAAAGTATATAGCAATGCAAGCATATTTAAAAAAGGAAGAACAAGCCCAAATGAGCGGTCTAATGTCACAATTATTGAAATTGGAAAAAGAAGAACAAATGAGGCCTAAGGTCAGCAGAAGGAGGGACATAATAAAAATCAGAGAAGAAATAAATAAAATTGAGAAGAATAAAACAATAGCAAAAATCAATGAAACCAAGAGCTGGTTCTTCGAGAAAATAAACAAAATAGATAAACCTCTAGCAAGACTTATTAAGAAGAAAAGAGAGTCAACACAAATCAACAATATCAGAAACGAGAAAGGAAAAATCACGACGGACCCCACAGAAATACAAAGAATTATTAGAGAGTACTATGAAAACCTATATGATAATACACTGGGAAACCTAGGAGAAATGGAGAACTTCCTAGAAAAATACAACCTTCCAAGACTGACCCAGAACGAAACAGAAAATCTAAACAGACCAATTACCAGCTAGGAAATTGAAGCGGTAATCAAAAAACTACCAAAGAACAAAACCCCGGGGCCAGATGGATTTACCTTGGAATATTATCAGACATACAGGGAAGACATAATACCCATTCTCCTTTAAGTGTTCCAAAAAATAGAAGAGGGGATACTCCCAAACTCATTCTATGAAGCTAACATCACCCTAATACCAAAACCAGGCAAAGATCCCACCAAAAAAGAAAACTACAGACCAATATCCCTGATGAATGTAGACGCAAAAATACTCAACAAAATTTTAGCAAACCGAATTCAAAAATACATCAAAAGGATCGTAGACCATGACCAAGTGGGATTCATCCCAGGGATGCAAGGATGGCACAACATTCAAAAGTCTATCAACATCATCCACCACATCAACAAAAAGAAAGACAAAAACCACATGATCATCTCCATAGATGCTGACAAAGCATTTGACAAAGTTCAACATCCATTCATGATAAAAACTCTCAGCAAAATGGGAATAGAGGGCAAGTACCTCAACATAATAAAGGCCATCTATGATAAACCGACAGCCAACATTATATTGAACAGCGAGAAGCTGAAAGCATTTCCTCTGAGATCGGGAACTAGACAGGGATGCCCACTCTCCCCACTGTTATTTAACATAGTACTGGAGGTCCTAGCCATGGCAATCAGACAAAACAAAAAAATACAAGGAATCCAGATTGGTAAAGAAGAAGTTAAACTGTCACTATTTGCAGATGACATGATACTGTACATAAAAAACCCTAAAGACTCCACCCCAGAACTACTAGAACTGATATCGGAATACAGCAAAGTTGCAGATACAAAATCAACACACAGAAATCTGTGGCTTTCCGATAAACCAACAATGAACCAACAGAAAGAGAAATCAGGAAAACAACTCCATTCACAATCGCATCAAAAAAAATAAAATACCTAGGAATAAACCTAACCAAAGAAGTGAAAGACTTATACTCTGAAAACTACAAGTCACTCTTAAAAGAAATTAAAGGGGACACTAACAGATGGAAACGCATCCCATGCTCATGGCCAGGAAGAATTAACATTGTCAAAATGGCCATCCTGCCCAAAGCAATATACAGATTTGATGCAATCTCTATGAAACTACCAGCAACATTCTTCAATGAACTGGAACAAATAATTCAAAAATTCATATGGAACCACCAAAGACCCTGAATAGGCAAAGCAATCCTGAGAAAGAAGAATAAAGTAGGGGGGATCTCACTCCCCAACTTCAAGCTGTATTATAAAGCCATAGTAATCAAGACAATTTGGTACTGGCACAAGAACAGAGCCACAGACCAATGGAACAGACTAGACAATCCAGACATTAACCCAGACATATATGGTCAATTAATATTTGATAAAGGAGCCATGGACATACAATGGCAAAATGACAGTCTCTTCAACAGATGGTGCTGGCAAAACTGGACAGCTACATGTAGGAGAATGAAACTGGACCATTGTCTAACCCCATATACAAAAGTAAACTCAAAATGGATCAAAGACCTGAATGTAAGTCACGAAACCATTAAACTCTTGGAAGAAAACATAGGCAAAATCCTCTTAGACATAAACATGAATGACCTCTTCTTGAACATATCTCCCCGGGCAAGGAAAACAACAGCAAAAATGAACAAGTGGGAATATATTAAGCTGAAAAGCTTCTGTACAGCAAAAGACACCATCAATAGAACAAAAAGGAACCCTACAGTATGGGAGAATATATTTGAAAATGACACATCCGATAAAGGCTTGACGTCCAGATTATATAAAGAGGTCACACGCCTCAACAAATAAAAAACAAATAACCCAATAAAAAATGGGCAGAGGAACTGAACAGACAGTTCTCCAAAAAAGAAATACAGATGGCCAACAGACACATGAAAAGATGCTCCACATCGCTAATTATCAGAGAAATGCAAATTAAAACTACAATGAGGTATCACTTCACACCAGTAAGGATGGCTGCCATCCAAAAGACAAACAACAACAAATGTTGGCGAGGCTGTGGAGAAAGGGGAACCCTCCTACACTGCTGGTGGGAATGTAAGTTAGTTCAACCATTGTGGAAAGCAGTATGTAGGTACATCAAAATGCTCAAAACAGACTTACCATTTGACCCAGGAATTGCACTCCTAGGAATTTACCCTAAGAATGCAGCAATCAAGTATGAGAAAGACCAATGTACCCCTATGTTTATCACAGCACTATTTACAATAGCCAAGAATTGGAAGCAACCTAAATGTCCATCGATAGATGAATGGATAAAGAAGATATGGTACATATACACAATGGAATACTACTCAGCCATAAGAAAAGGGCAAATCCTACCATTTGCAGCAACATGGATGGAGCTGGAGGGTATTATGCTCCGTGAAATAAGCCAAGTGGAGAAAGAGAAATACCAAATGTCTTCACTCATCTGTGGAGTGTAAGAGCAAAGAAAAACTGAAGGAACAAAACAGCAGCAGAATAACAGAACTCAAGAATGGACTAACAGGTACCAAAGGGAAAGGGACTGGGGAGGATGGGTGGGTAGGGAGGGATAAGGGGGGGGAGAAAAAGGGGAGTATTAAGATTAGCATCCATAGGGGGGTGGGAGAAAGGGGAGGGCTGTACAACACAGAGAAGACAAGTAGTGATTCTACAACATTTTGCTATGCTGATGGACAGTGACTGTAAAGGGGTTTATAGGGGGGACCTCTATAGGGAAGGGCCTAGTAAACAAAGTACTTGTCGTGTAAGTGTAGATTAATGATTAAAAAAAAAAAAAGCAGTTCCTGTGTGGTGACCTCCAATGAGTTCTACACAATGATATAAAGGGCATATAAAAGTGTAGGCAAAGGGTCTGTTTGTGTTTATACAGAGGATCAAAGCCTAATTTGGCTACCCCAAAAATGAACTAAGATACAATATGAAAAAGAACTTCCAACATCAGCACTCTCGGGAAGACTCATGACAGAAGACAATAAGCAAAAAAAAAAAAAACCCCAACAAAGATCCACGCACTGCCACAGGTGTAGATGCACTCATCCCATCAGTTCCTGGACTTGCCATGGAAAGGATGAAGGAGATATCTAAGCTGGCCTGTGCATACAGTAAAACAACAAATTTGACTGGATCTATACTGTTGGAACTCAACCAAGAATTAGGAGAAGTGCAAATTGTAGCACTCCAAAATCTTACAACCTCAGACTATTTACTGTTAAAAGAACATATGGGATGTGAACAGTCCCCAGGAATGGGTTGTTTTAATTTATCTGAATTCTCTCAGACTGTTCAAGTTCAGTTTTACAATATCCACCATATCATAGATAAGTTTTCACAAATGCCTAAGGTGCCTAACTGGTTTTCTTGGTTTCACTGGAGATGGCTGGTAATTACAGGTATGCTTTGGTTACATAACTGTACTCCTATTATGTTAATGTGTGCGCACAATTTAATTAGTAGTTTAAAACCTATCCATGCTGAAGTTACTCTACAAGAAGATATGTCAAAGAAATAATCAATCTTCCCAGGTTTTCTTCCGCCTGCTACTTCTATAGCCTTTCTTCTTCCTACCTAATTACAACCCTTAAATAGAATTCGTGCTACATGTCGAATTTACCGAGTATCATAATTCTTCCAAGTGGTAAAGACACCTCAAGACAAATGCTGGGCATAGAAGCTACAGGGCATAAATATGCAAAGAAGTAAAAAGCTAACCTTTTCAAACAATAAGGCTTCTCTCTCACTTACCAACTTCACATCTCCCTGTATGGCCCCGGAAGATGACTGGTTAGCCAGAGACGGGTAAGATTCCTCAAGGGAGGAACAACCTAAGACAGGCACAGTCGCAGGGTGGCCATCAGGTGAGAAAATGGGGATCAGCAGAGGTGAGGCTTAGGACCTCATGTTCTGAGAGAAATCTTCTGCATCCGTGGATGTTTTATTGCCCTCGTCTAGCGCGGATTAACACATAGTCTACAGGCACACACCTGATCATCTACATTTGCTCTCTTACAACACTAAACTCTGTTTTCTACCTTTATCTCATGTCTACCTACCACTTCAGCATTTTATTAAAAATAGTAATAATAGAGAAATGTGGTATCCACATATAAATCAAGTATAAAAATCAAATGAATATTCATATTTGAACTGACTGTTTATAGTTCATAATGCATGAACAAAACCGAAAGCTTCTGTGATGACCCTTGTAATGTTCACCATGTAACTTATTCACTATGTAAGAATTTGTACTCCATGTAAGAACTTGTTCATTATGCATCAGAAGATTGGAGACTGACGAAAATTAGGCTTGGGGTGGATTAATGATTGTGCATTGAGTATTGACCCCCCTATACAGAATTTTATTGTTGTTAATAACCATTTGATCAATAAATATGAGAGATGCCCTCACAAAAAAAAAAAAATTTATATACATATATATATATATAAACACACTTCCAATTGTAAAATAAATAAGTAACCGGAATGTAATGTATAGCGTAAGGAATATAGTCAAAGTATTGTAACAACTTGGTATGGTGATAGCTGGTACCTAGAATTATCATGTATACAAATGTTTAATCACTGTGTTGTACACCTGAAACTAATGTAATACTGTGTGTGAACTACCCTTCAATAAAAAATAATTATCGAAAATAAATAAATAAATAAATAAATAAATAAATGCACACAAACTCACTTATACAAATATTCAGAACATCACACATAAACCTGAAACAACTTATTTATACAGCATCATGGATTAATTTAAAAGATTTTGTGGTAAGGGAAAGAGGCTGGACAGAGTAAGTGCATGCTACGTGAATCCAGTATTAAAATTAATCTTTGGTGATTGGAATCAGGAAACAGCATGGGAGGAATTGACTGGCAAGAGGCACAGGGGAACTTTCCCTGGGAAAAGAATGGAAATACACTGCAACTTGTTTTGGGTGATGGCTTCCTGGGTCTTTAGAAACGAATCTAAAGGACTACTGAAAATCCGTCCATTTCTTTCAGCAATACTTATGAAACAAAACTTGAATTGCCAAGTACATCAAAGATGTAACAATATAAACATGTAAACAAGCAATAGGAAAACTTCACACTGTTTGGTCACTGCTTATCTGCTGGATTGGATGTCACCCAGAATAACAGAACAGCTGCTTTGAAAAATGAGTTTCCGTGTTTGGTATGCTCCAAAAATACTTGACCCAGGGTACTGAAATGATTTTTTGAATGAATAAAAGCAGGTAAAGACTGTATCACCACTGACTTGTCCCTGAAACATATTGGTAAAATATTCCTCAACATATTTGGTTTAATAAAACATGTTTAAACAGTAAATTTATTTTATACATTACCAAATTTACGAGGTTACTGAACCCCATAAGTCAATAAAGACTTCTGTCAACTGATAGCTAAAAGGGTGTGGAAAATGAAGCTTCCCTGGTTATTAATTGCACCACAAAGTATTTTTCTCAAGAGGGTGTTTTTGCTAAGTAGCACTCTACCATCAGCAACCCCTAGGCAGTAAATTTTGAAGATAGATGTAAGAGCAGCTTGAAAACAGGACTTTCCAAACTGAGAGGTGTTATTATTCTTTTTCTATTCTGGTTTTTGTGTGGTATGGCTCTGCATCATAATGCCATAATACCCACATAACTATACCTTAGTTCCAGTGCTTGAAATCCTAACAATCCAAAAACCTGAGTTCCTGAAAAAATTGAAGAGCAAACTATGGTGCTAACATGTAATTTGGTGGTTTTAAACTTTGGCTTCCTAGTATAATCAACTGGGGCTTAAAATAAATAAATAAAAAGCCATGCCTGGTCTCCATCCCACAATAATTTAATTGTAATCTTAGGAAGTCATGCTAAGGCATCAGTAATTTTTAAAAGTTTACCAGTTCATTTTAGTGTGCAATGGGAGTGTAGAATCACTGATAACAGATACTAAATGTTAATGCCTGTACATATCATCAGAGGAAGCAGGAAGGAGCAGACAGGTGGGTATAAAAGCCAAATTATTGCTAAAGCCTGCACACCTGGGAGCAATAATCAGTTGAGAGAGAGAGCTATGATTGACAGCCTAGAGAAAAATATGGGTTACCTTGAGCTACAGAAGGAGGAACATTGAAGGAAGTTATTGTAGTCTGTAATCTTATGTACAAAAGTTTTATATTGAGTTTGATCTGCACAAAGTAAGGCATAGAGTATGAGGAATGTCTGAAGTACTGGTCCTCAAGTACGTAAGAAGCACCTTTGGTACAACAGGTGTCCTACCCTAGAGATGCCTTGAAGTTGCTCTTTGGTAGGGCTCGTGAATCTGCATTTAGATCCAGGTTATTCTGTTGGCAGTTGTTCTGCATTTGAACATAAATAGTGATCTAAAGAATGAAAATACTCTGAACAGAATAAATCATGTGGTCTAAAAAGGAAATGAAAGCAATATCAAGAGACGGAAAATGTGAAACAAAGAAAGGAAATAAGAAACTATCATTTTTTCATATCTAGTCTTTCCATGATAAACAAACAAACCAGAGTTGTCTATTATAGGAAAATAAAGAGAACGTTCAGGCAATGTCAGCTATAATCAGTATGAAGAGGAACAAGTTTATATCTAACATTAGCTACAGCATCAACATTCTGAACTGCTAATCTTTAGATGATGTGTAGAGTAGCCATATCTTTTAGGAAGGGTTTCCTTTTTATTTATAGGTGAGGACCAGTTGATTGGTTCTGACTCTTTGTGATTTAATTCTTGATTGAACTAAATATTGGTTTTGTCCAGGTTCTGTGTCAGTAGAGATCAAATGTGATTGCAGTTGAAATCACTTGGGATAATTTTTTCAAAAATACGGATATTTGGATCTCATGCCTAGGGATATACCAGGGCAGAGTTGGGGCATTGCGAAGATAATGCAGCAAGTTTTGAGAATAACTGCTTAGGTTAAAGTTAACATCATTCAAATAATTGAAAGTTATAAGTTAGGAATTGTTTTAAAAGATCTCAATTGAAGTATTTTCAGGTAATAGGGCTAATCTGAATATATATATATATATATTTTTGTTTTGATATCATTAATATACAATTACATGAGCAACACTGTGGTTATTAGATTCCCCCCATTATCAAGTCCCCACCACATATCCCATTACAGTCACTGTCCATCAGTGTAGTAAGATGCTATAGAGTCACTACTTGTTTTCTCTGTGCTATACTTCCTTCCCCATGCCCCCCCACTACATTATGTGTGCTAATCGTAATGCCCCTTTTTCCCGTTATCCCTCCCTTCCCACCCACCCTCCCCAGTCCCTTTCCCTTTGGTAACAGTTAGTCCATTCTTGGGTTCTGTGAGTCTGCTGATGTTGTGTTCCTTCAGTTTTTTCTTTGTTCTTTTACTCCACAGATGAGTGAAATCATTTGGTACTGTCTTTCTCTTATTTCACTGAGCATAATACCCTCTAGCTCCATCCATGTTATTGAAAATGGTGGGATTTGTTTTCTTTTTATGGCTGAATAATATTCCATTGTGTTTATGTACCACTTCTTCTTTATCCATTTGTCTACTGATGGACACTTATGTGGCTTCCATTTCTTGGCTATTGTAAATAGTGCTGCGATAAACATAGGGATGTATATGTCTTTTTCAAAGCGGGCTACTGCATTCTTAGGGTAAATTCTTAGGAGTGGAATTCCTGGGTCAAATGGTATTTCTATTTTTGGTTTTTTGAGGAACTTCCATACTGCTTCCACAGTGGTTGAACTAATTTACATTTCCACCAGCAGTGTAGGAGGGTTCCCCTTTTTCCACATCCTTGCCAACATTTGTTGTTTGTCTTTTGGATGGTGGCCATCCTAACCTGAATCTTTCATAAAGAAAAAAAAAAGCCATTGGAATAATTTCAAAACAGTGCAGGATTATAGTTGGAATTTTGCACATTTACCCTGTTTTCCTAATTTTTCTATGGCCAGCTAATTGAGACTCCCTGAAGCCAATACCAGAGCATATATTTGTTTCATTTTTCAACAGCAGTATTTATACTGACTTACTACTTCCTTAAAAGAAGTTTATAATAAAATCTTTCAAAGCCATTCACAGATCTAAAGTTATGTGTCAGTGATAAATAATAATCACCCTTTGTGTTGACTCCCCAGTCATTGATCATAGTGCAGGTCTTTCAAGATCCTTTGATTCCAGAGCCTATTACTTGCCAAATGTTTAAATGAAAGGCATTTCTAAGGAAGCATAACTGCACATAATCATGCTATTTCATTTTAGGGCTATGGCCATAGAAAATATTTTGTTCCTGCAAAATGACAGAAATAATAGTACTATTAATCTAAATAAAAAAGGTAATATACTTTTTTCTGTTGTTGTGATGTTTTAAAAATAAAAATGAATATATTTCTCCTAAATTTAGTCACTTTTATAAAGATTTTTGGTGTGACTTTACATTCTACCTTGATATGAGATGGATACTATATATAGATACTGTATGTGTACATATAGTTTTGGGTTATAAATGATTTTCCTACATTTTAAAGATTGGTATTATAGTATTTGTTAAAAAATAATGCTGAGTTATGACAAACATTGAAAAATATCAAAGTAAACTGCAGGTAAAATCTCAACAAAACCCAAAAAGTGCTTAACATATTTATCCATTAGTAAATAAAAGCACAAGAAAGGTAAAATTCTTAATATAAAACAGTAAAGTAATTGGCAATTTTTAGTATTATTAGAAGTGTGGGTTTATGCATTTATATCCTTTCTAAATTGAAGTATTTTAAGTATCCAATGTGCATGTAAGGTAATATAGTAAACTACATTACAAACTTTTAACAAGGCAGGAAACATGTTATTTTACGTGTATTTAATAACAAAGCAGTAGGTTGGTTATGATAGCTACACAATAGAAACCACCTAGGATAACATATCAATGCTCCTGCTCACTGCAAAAAAAGTGTAATACTGTCAGAAAAGGACTTTTCAGACACATATTTTAATAAGAAATACATTCAATAAGGATGATAACATTGAGAACCAAGGAATTCAGAAATTGGAAAGTCATGTTTTTATACCCATATTTTTCTACTGAACTTTCAAAATTTATTCAGAGAAAACAGCACATATTTTCACACATTTACTTTGTCCCTCATGAGCATCTTTGATAAATATCTAAAACATGCAGATAAAACACAGTTGAGATAAAAACTAAAACTATTGTTACTATTTTTAAAAAAAATCTCAAGTTTTTGAGTCCAAACATGCAAAATAAAAATGAAAATGTTACTGTACAACTTATAATTAAAATAAATGTATGTGTGTGTATAAAACTGGAAAACAGAAATAGCACATTAAACCAAAGCTAAATTAAGAGCATGTCCTATATATTTAAGAAATAAATATACCATTTTAAAAAAGAATGTAATTTGAATATAAAAAGGGTAAACTTATTCACTACTTTAAAAATATTTATTTTTAATGTCATTTAAGGAAAACTGTGGTTCTAATACTTTGTAAAATGTTGCAATTATGACAATTATCCAAGTTTTATGAAGCCATGACAACAGATACAGTTTTTGGATTACATACAATTTATGTGTTTTTTTCTCCTTTTGATTCCAGATATTTTCAGTATAATACCAAGTTTTAGCTTTTGCTGCAGTCTCCACCATAAAGTTAGAGGCTCCAAAAGTTGATGTGCAGCACTGAGGCAGTCAGAGCAAGATCCTGGAAAAGAGCAATGTGGGAAAAGCTGTTCTGAACTTCGTGTACCTCAATTCGTAGCAAATTTCTAGGAGCTGTTTGTTCTTTTAAATGAATTTCTAGCTGCTTTGTGCCTTGCTGGCGTGGACACATCCTCACTTACTCATTGTCCTTTGTCAGCTATGAGGACTACTAAATTGCAAAAGCAGAGTTCTCCCGAAGGCAGATGTGGTGTCTGTCTCAAAGCAGACAACCCCTCTGCACCGGCCTTGGTGGTGCTCACCACAGAGTTATGAGAGAGGGATTATTTTTGCTGCACTAGTTGATGATGGTGTTTCTAGAAGTGAAATAATAAATTCTTATTTGATCTGTATAAGCAGAAAATTCTAGGTCAAGTGAGCAAGTCTAACATGAATCATGAAAACAGAGAGTTGCTCGCAGTTATCAGACTTGAGTCAGTTTGCAGACCCAGAAGCCCTTGCGTGGAGAGCACGTCAAGTCCCCTTGAGAAAGGGCACCAGTTCATTACCAAAATTCATATTGTTAATCATTCTCCTAACTTTCCCAAAGGGACTTATGATCTTTAACCAGGGTAACCGTGTACAGGTGGTAAAGGAAATAATCAGGCCTTTGGGGGACTACAGGACACTGGCTCTGGACCGGAATAATTTTAGGAGACCCCAAACATCACTGGGGTCCACCAGTCAGAGTAGGGGCTCATGGAAGTCAGGTGATCAGTGGTGGTTCAGCTCAGGTCCATGTCACAGTGGGCCCAGTAGGCCTTCAGTCCTATCCTGTGATTATATACTCAGTTCCAGAATGCAGAATTAGAATAGACACACATTGATTCAGTTCCCACATTGGTTCCCTGTCCTGTGTAATTATGGCTATTATGGTGGAAAAGGCAAAGTGGAATCTACCAGAACTGTCTCTGGGAAAATAGAAAACCGGAAGTATGCCATGTTCTTGGGAGGAGTTCAGAGATTAGTGCCACCAGAAAGTATGTGAAGGATGCAGGGATGGCGATTTCCACCACGGTCTCATTCAACTTGTCTTTCTGGTCTGTACAGGTGACAGATGGATCTTGGAGAATTACATATCAGAGACTGAACCAGGCAGTGCTCCAGTTGTAGCAGCTACAACAGATGCAGTTTAATTGTTTGAGTGAATTAACACCCCTCCTGATTACCCGATACGTAGCTATTGAGCTGCCAAATGCCTTTTTCTCCATACCTGTCAATAAGGTCCATCAGAAACTGTAGCTGGTAAGGCCAATGATACACCTTTGCTGTCCTATCTCAGGGTTATACCAACTCTCCTCCCTGTGTCATAATTTGGTTTGCAAGGATCTTGGTCATTTTTCTTCCTATAAGATAATCACATGGATGCATTCTGTTGGTGATATCAGGCTGATTGGACCTAGCGAGCAAGAAGCAGCAACTACTCTAGACTTACTTGTAATATATTTGAGAGCTGGAGGGTAGGAAATATATCCAACAAAAATTAAAGTGCTTTCTAGCTCAGCGAAGCAGCTAGAGACCTAGTGGTACGGGGCATGGCAAAGGATAAGTTGTTGCATGGCCCCTCCTACAACTAATCAAGATGCACAAAGCCTAGTGGGCCTTTTTGGATTTGGGGACAACATATTCTTCATTTGGGTATATTACTCTAGCCCATTTACTGAGTGACTCAAAGAGCTGCTAGGTTTGAGTGGAGCCCAGAGTAGAAGAAGGCTCTGAACAAGTCCAGGCTGCTGTATGAGTATTTTTCCATTTGGGCCATAGGATCTAGCAGACCCAGTGGTGTTTGAAGTGGCAGTGGCAGATAAGGTGCTTCTGGAGCCTTTGGTAGGCACCTTTAAGCAAATCACAGCATAGGTTCATGGGATTTTGGAGCTATCATGGTAAAGTGAAGGTTTCTGTATCCAGGATTCTCATCTGGCCCTGGTTGGCCAGCTCACTACACATGTGTGGGCAATACATTGTCATTGACTCTGTGTAAGGAGCTCTGCCCAGTGCTCTGGGTGACATGGTGGCACAGCCGCAAGGCTGCAGGAGAGCAGAGCAGAGGCTGGAGTGGTGGCAGCGCTGAGGACAGAGACTGAGATGGCTACAGGGACAGAGAGGCCCAGAGGCAGAGCCCAGCTTGCTGCATGCAGACTCGCTCTGAGTGGACAGGATTCTAGTGAGTGACCTGCCACCATGGGAATAAAGTTGGGTATAACCCTTTCACCCCAAGAATGTTCCACTGTCATTTCTTTGGTCTCATTGAATCCATAGTGAACTTGTCCGGGGCTGAAACCCATTGGCAAGATAGGAGCAAAGCCCTGCTTACCCTTAGCTAACTATCCTCCTTTTGATAAACCACTCTCAGGTTGTTACTTGGCCTTAGAGACTTAGTTACGGAAATTGGGACTGTAATTGTCATGAGTGTTTCTCTTTATTTTGTTGTGACCATCATAGTATGAGTAAACATCGCTCAAAGATTTTTCCTCATCTTCTAGAGAAGGTTTAGTACATTTTTAGTTGTACGTAGAATAATTGTGTTAGGTGAAACTATGAGCTTATTGCCTTTAGTTAGAACTTAAGTATGGTTTAAGGAGATATGAATTAGTGCCACATTGACAAGGTGGGGGCTTGTGCTGGTTACTTTTGTATGTCAACTTGAGTAGACCACAGGATGCCTAGATATCTAAACATTATTTCTGTATGTGTTTGTGATAGTGTTTCCTGAAGAGATTAGCCTTTGACTTGTTAGTCTGTGTAAAGTGGATTGCCCCCCTCCCCTTTCCAATCTACGGGGGGCCTGACTGACTAAAAGGTGGAAGAAGAGAGGACTTACTCTTTCTCTCTGCCTGACTTGACTAATGTGCTGAAACATAACCTTTTCCTGCCCTCAGTGTACCTGGTTCTCAATACTTTAAACTGTACCACCTGCTTTTCTGGGTCTCCAGCTTGCAGTAGGCAAGATCATGGGACTTCTCAGCCTCCATAGTCATTAAGCCAGTTCCTTATAATAAATCTCATTTCAGATATATGTCCTATTGGTCAGTTTCTCTGGAGAACGCTGACTAATACAAATGTGTAACCATTTTTAACTCCTTCATCTTCAATCCTTTGTGTGATTTTCCTTATTAAATAGAACAATCCCAGCGCTTCCCACCAGCTCTTGTCATGAAGGAAACCCTGCCTGTGATACTGCGATCAGGTTAACTGCCCTGGAGCTGAGAGCACTCTGACCCCACTGAGAGACGAATGAAGAAGATACGTTCTCCTTTTGGATTTTCAGTGCTTTGTCTCCTAGTGCAGAGTCAAGCTCATTTTCTGATTCTCCCTGCTTGATTTTTGTTTGCCTAATTTTCACAAATATGCAATATTTCTGGATGTTTTCTTTTTGTAATGTGTTTGATGAACAGAGCATTCCAATCATTCTCATTATTTAAAAAAACATCTTGGTATAATATTTATATACATTTTGCTTTTGAAATATCATAATTTTCTAAGGAAATAAAATATTTTAAAAATGGAATAAATGTACCACCCTTCATCCTAGAGACTTTGTTGCTGGGCCGTGATTCAAAGTTGATGTCCCTTCAATGCTGGAATGCAGACTCAATATAACTATTATAAATGATGTCACTATGTCAAACATTGATCTTTAAACACAAACATTATTATAAAGAGAGAAGAAGCCAAGGACAATTTTAAATGTGTGGAGGCTCAGAAGACTGGGAAATGGTTTTACCCAGGAGGCTGATGTAATTTTTTTTATCATTTGTGTTTCAGTCTTCTACTGAACCAAGGAGATTTTTGTGAACCAAGGAGAAAGTTTTGAGAACAAAACTAGTTTCTTTTATAAATCTTATTTCACAGTTTCACTTTATTACTTCATTTCCTTTCCTTTTTCTGGCAAGTGAACCAAATCCACAGAGCTGCTAATGGAACTTTGTGGGGTCTTATATGAATTGTGATGAATTAATTGCTCTAACAAAGGAAAAATCTGAGAAAATGTAGTATATTGATAAATCCTCGCCCTCCCAGAAGTATAAGTATAGCTGCAAAAACAACTTAAGAATCAAGTCATTCTCTTATTTGGCAATGTTGGGTGGGTGACTTTTCACCAAATTTATTTTATCTGGGCTATGAGGGCAGGACTTCTGAAAATAATATCAATTATTTAAAATACATTATCAATATCAATTAAGCATAGGGGTATAAAATTGATTTTACTGAAAATAATATTTAAATAATTTAAGTGGTTGACAGGTTAGTGGATGGGTTCTTTTTATGAAGTTAGCATACAAGGAACTCTATCAGTAGGATACATTTTTTGGACTCTCTTCAAGAAGGCAAGATGATTTCCCTTAATCATCTAAAGTTTCTCATGTATATTACCCTTACAACTGATAAACATACTTTAATAGGTTCATTTAGTTGGATGATCTCGGAAGCTTGACAAAGATTTTTGTTGTTGTTAGATTTAATTTTGCATATATTATACCCTTGTTACACTTAGATAAACTGTCTTTTCCATAAAATTAATACTTCCTTTGATCTCAGAAACACATATAGTAACTTCTAAATCAATCAAAAATTTAATAGATTTGTTGAAATGATTTGCAATATCTATTGTCAAAATTCACAAAGATGTCATAGAGGTAATTAGTACTATATGATGTCAACTTCACTTGTCTATTTTGGGTAAGTTATGCATAGTTCTAATCAAGATCTCTTGTTCTGTGTTATATGTTTGTTCAGGCCCTTCATGGCTCAACTTAAGATCATCTATCCCATGAAGCTTTACTTAACTAAATTCATCCTAATTTACTTTGATGATGGTGTGATGACTGACCTTACCGCTGCTCTGTTTATTTCCCTGAATGTACTTTACATACTCAACATGAATCACATACCATCTAGTTTACAAATTATTTTGGAATCTATCTAGCTTGTTGACACTAATACATACACAAATTCTCCCCAAATAAGTTAAACTTTCCCTTTCTTGTTTTTATATACCATCTCCCTTCTCATATGATGAGTTGCTGCCTGATGAAGTTTTGCATTCAATTTTTAATGTAACAAAACTTGTATTGAGGAATTATATTTTACACAGGTGTTGAATATAAAATGAAATGAGTATAGGCCTAGCTTGTTTAGAGTTAACTACAATGCCTCACCAAAAGGATAAACCTGTTATTTTCATGATTTAAATTTCAATCCTTTGAAATAACACTTTATTCTTCATCCTCCTTCCAGTGATAAAAACTGTTCTGAAAACTATTATTTGAAGGGCAGGATACCAAGGTTTACTTTACTGGCATAGTTCAAACATTAAAGTGTCTGAACATTTTGGAGACTAGACAATTCGTGATGAATAAGGGCTAGTTTGTAACACTGTAAGTGAGCATACATCACCCTCCTTTAAACTATCAGTTAAAAAAAGGTTTCTTCTTATAGGAGATGAATCACTTCCCATTGAAATGCTTTAAAAAATGCTTTTAAAAAGCAACTGTAAGTAGAATATTGGTGATATATATTTCATAAAACGATTTGTCTGTTTTTAAGATGTTGATTCATATTTGACTTTTCCTCCGAAGAACTGTATTTATGTTAATAAGAGTGAACTAAAATGGGTTTTAGTATGTTAATGGATTTTTTCATCCTATTCAAATTATTTTACCTTTGGAAACCTCAAAAATAATGAGTTAAATTATCCCTTATATCCAATTTGTAAATGAAACTAGAAGTTTGATAAAAGGGTCATTTATGTTTGGGTTTTTTGTTATAGTTTATTTTATAAATAGTAAGTATATAACAGGTTTATAGATTTCTATAGTCTCCTTGAAATACATCAATTGCCCTTGAACACATCTACATTGAGTTGGAGGCCTTTTAAAATTCCTTTTTTTGAGAAGCTGGAACTTTAACCTCAGAATATGTATATACATACACTCAGAATGTGTGTGTGTGTGTGTGTGTGTGTGTGTGTGTATTCTTTTTTTCCTTCACCTAAAGAATGTGTTTAATAGGATGCTCATTTAAAGGGGAGATTAAAGGCAGTGCTCCATTTGGCAACTGGGCAATTCCTCTTGCACATTATCTCAGTTTGCTAGTGGAGGCTTCAGAAATTTAGAGAAGAAAAATAACTTCTGTTAAAGTAGTTCAAAGTAATTGGTTAGAGGCTCTTCTTGGGTGATTGCAAAACCGGTATATAGGTTGAAAACTAAAGCTGGACTACATTCTCCTACAAATTGTGATCTATTTTAAAGGAGGATATCTACAGATAGTTGGATTTAATTTCTTGGATGGAGATAATTTCTATGTCTATAGTGACACATTGTAATATCTTGCTGAATTATGTAAGCAGTGTTTTATTTCATGATCCCATCTGATGCATTAATGTGCATGAATATTGCATGATGTTGTCTCTGCCCTCAGGCAGCTTAAAATCTACAAAGGCAAATAAACTATGTATACGAATCACTTATATTAAGTTAAACCTAAATACATTGTGGGAAAATTTAAGAACAATGTTATGGGATTTGAGGCCTCACCTAAATCATGGGGGGTTCTGTGAAGATGGTAGAATCTTAATAAATCTTGAGAAGTGTGTAGGACTTGTCAGTGTAGTGATGGATTGACTGGGAGGGATATCTAAGCAAGGAAGAGGACAAGAAGATTGAAAGCTCTTTTGTTAGTTTTTGTTTTGTTTGGAAAGACTGGACAGCATTTTGATTTGCAAGATATGTAGGGAAAATTGAGGGCATACCACTATCAGTTCAGTTACCTTGTATAAATAACATTAAAGGTATTTAATCAGGAGAGTTTAGAGTTTAGTCAGAATAAGTGTTTTGCTTTAGTTGAAGGCAAATTGATCTTCAATATGGTCAATAGATGCAAAGTGACAAGAACCTAGGGGTACAAAATGAAGGTTTTGGCTATTGTGGTGGTCTAGAAGAGAGAGCATGAGGGCCTGTAGAAGAATGGTGACTGCAGGGTTGAGGATAATATGTATATGAAAAGTATTGTGGTTGTACAGAGAGTAAACTTGGCCCAAGACAGATGTTGTCAAGGGGGAGTTAATGAACTTCTGAGTTTGTAAACTTTGTAAATGGCAAAAATCCTGGTGTAAATGGAATCAGGGAGTTCAGAAACATAATGAAGAGAATAAATTTTGTTAAAGATTCAGCTGGGTGATTATTGGAACCAAAAGATATCCTTAAATTAGATTTTTGGGTTAGAGAATTGGAGAGAGTTTGAGAATGAAGATAAAAATTTGGAAATCCTCTGTTTAGATGTAATAGATTACCCTCCAGCATTAGAGAAATAAAAACAAAAGTGAATGAAAAGAAAGAAAGAAATGGTAAAACTAAGGAATTTTCCACAAGGAAAGGATTTAAATCCTAGGCTTAGGAAGGAAAAAGAGAAAGAGAAGTAGAAGTACTAGGATGAGGAGGAATAGAAGGAGAAGAAAGAGGATGTCTTTCAGGATCGTCATTCATTTTTCAAGCCAGATCAGTCATGAGATCAAGATCACATGAAATCTTCTTAAACCACAGATTATTGGGTCCACCACCACAGTTTCTGATTTAATAGGACTTGAATCAGGCTAGATACTCTGAATTTCAAACAAGTTTCCAGGTGATGTTCATATGCTATTCTAGAGATCACATTTTGAGAACCACTGCTAGAGAGTGTCATGAGAATAAGAGGAAGTTTTCAACATGAGATCGTCCAAGTATTAAATATAATTGAGTATTCACAGATAGTAAGTGCTGAGAACTGACAACTTAGCCTTCTGTTCTAATTTATTTCCTTAATTGTCCTACAAATGAGTTAGAATTTAGTAACTTGGATTAATGACATTAACAGCACTGAAAGTTGCAGATGTATGTGTACGGTTAGGAAATGAATGCAGCAAATATAAATTGATCAAAGAAATGTTGGTGAAGAAGGCTTTAAAAGGATCGGTCAGGATTCTTAGGATCTCTTATTTGGGGCCATCCAAGATAATGATCAAAATGACAATTCTTCCCATGCGAAAGTGATAATATGGAAAGAATATTATCTTCCTACTGCCGGTAGAAGAATCCCATTACGAAGAGAGATTAGCTTTGTAAGACTTGCTGGCAGCCTTGTGTTAGCCCCACAGTTCGTGCAGAGGAGCATACTCTAAAAAAGGAGCAGGAAGGAGGAAAAAGAGTTTGAAGAGGATTATGAGGAGAGATCTGGTGACCTGGGTCCAGGAAAGGGCACATGGGAAAAGTGAAAGGGGAGTTAGTGAGATTCTATGGGGATGCACTTAGCCTTCTCTCCGGTCTCTCTCAATTATACAGCAGATACAGTGGCTTCCCATGGAAACCAGTGAAAAAGCTGACTTGTGCATGTAGATTTGGGCACATGTCCAAGAGGACCTAAAGCTGATTCACACTGATGTGCTCATTCAATAATTAAAATAACCTTCTTGTTCTCATTTTCATGTGATAATTTAAATTTGAGACTGAAAACGTCTTCATGGTGATTAAAAATTTAATCATCGTTATTTAATCATTTTATACAAAAAAATAAAATTTCTAGTATCTTCAGAAAAATCAGGATATTTTCACTGAAGGGGACCAGATGGAAAGCTTTAGTTCATAAAAAAAAAAGATACTTTTGTTTTATATCCAAATCCACATCTTCCTAATTTGAGACCACTGGATTTGATTTGTTAGTTTTTTCTGAATAAGTACACATACACCATGTAAATCTCTTCTCTCTAATTTCTTTCAGATATTTAAGACAGTGTTTTTTTGTTTGTTTTGATTTTGGCTTTAATTTCATCTATTTAGCACATTGTGTTTATTCAGTCATCTTTGTGAGATTTGACTTCCATTTTATGTGGAGAAGGTACTCATCTAAGCTCACTGCATGTCCTCTTCCTCTTGTATTGTGGTGTTAAAGAGCCAGACACTGGGTTATAATCAACATTTTTCTTCCTGGACATTATATATTCCTCCCTCTTTCTAGTAACAAAAACCTTTTAGGGAAATCTCCCTTCCCCGAGGATCATTATATGGTTTAGGAGCACTCGCACCAGCTCCAGTCACAGAGGAGCTTATCTGACCCTGTCATAAACAAACAGCATCAAATCATCCAGCAAAAGTGATTGGTCCAGGGTAGGCACTCGATCCACACTGATCAAATGCAGCTTAATCTGGGGCTCATTCAAAATGTTGAGAGGAGAGTCTCTTTCCATGAACTTGGAGCTGTATTGATTTAAACCTGAGTTGCTGGGGGCAGGTTGGGGGGCAGTGGTGGGGAACACGTGGAGAAAGTCTGCCCGAAAATGAAACCAACACAAAGGAAAGCAGAGTGGAAAGAGACTAGTTAATGATGACGTCCTTTGAGTCTTTGAAGTTCAAAAGAGCATGAAGGCAGCTTGGCTCTAGGAAATCACATATTCCCTGTTTCTACTTAAACCAATTTTAGTTTAATATTTTTAGTCCTAATTTAAATAAGAGTTAATGGAATTAGCACGGGGCGATGAATGCTGGAAGCATAAAGCTGGAATCCTCTTCCAATCCTAAAATTTTCAGGATGGTAAAATTCCAGTAGAGTTCATTAATACAACATTTCATCTACACACAGAATGTCGTCACTCAGAGTCTGGGCAGTGAAGCTGTATGTAGCACAGCCCCCTTACCTGAGAGACTACTGGAAATGCAGAATCTCAGCCCTACCTCTCCCCATATTTATTGACTCAGAATCTGCATTTTAAGAAGATAACCCATGGATTTGTATATATGTTACCATTATTTGAGAAATACTGCTGTAGATCTTTGTTAGATCTTGCCTGGCATGCTTCGACTTTGGGATTTTTGCACTAGTCATCCCTTCTACGTATAATTATTTTTTCACACGTTCTTGCATGGCTAAGCTTCTTACAAGTCTTCCTCAAATTTCACCCTTTCAATGAAAGCTATTTTTTCTACCTCCCTCCATGAGAGTGTGAATTCCTTAAAGGAAAGAGTTTTTGGCTGTTCTCTTTCATGATAATACTGCAAACACGTAACACAGGTACATAGTACATGGTGCATAATAAATGTTTTAGTTAATTGATTGAATTCTAATACTTGTAAGAGCTACCAAGATTGGCTCCCACGTACCTCTCACACATAATCTCTTATTAATCTCCCCCTTTTTCATTCTGCTCCAGATACATTGTTGTTTTCTTTCTTCTTTAAATGTGTTAAGTAAGTCCTGCTCAGGGCCTTTGCATTTGATTTCCCCTCCTCCTCTACATTCTTTGCCCAGATCTTCATATATGTATGTATGTGTGTGTGTGTGTTTCTTTCCTTTTCATCATACAGGTCACAGATCAAATTTCATTTCCTCAGAAATGCCTTCTCTAACCAGTTCACGTACCATCCCCCCACAAACCATCCCGCTTTGTAATAGCACTGTTGAATAAGGAGCCATTATTGTAGCTATCTAAATGTTTCTTTTTACTAATAGCTTTATTGAGCTATTTCACATACCATAAAAGTCACCTTTTAAAATAAAGTGTAAAATTTGATGGTTTTTAGTATATTCACAAAACTGAGCAATGATCATCATTAATTTTAGAACATTTTCATCACTGTTAAAAGAAAAACCCCAACAACCCTGTACTCATGAGCAGTCCCTCTCCATTTTCCCCTTCTCTCAACTCTTAGCAGACATTAGTCTACTTTCTATGTTGATGTGCCTATTAATGGATATTTTATTTAAGTGGAATTATATGTGAATTTTTGAGATTGGCTTCTTGTAGTATAACATTTTCAAGGTCCATCCATGTTGCAGCATGTATCAGCAACTCATATTTTTTTATAGAAAATTCCATATTTTGTTCATCTACTAGTCAGCTGATGGACACCTGGGTTCTTTCTACTTTTTCACTATTATGATGAATACTGTGAACATTCTTGCACAAGTTTTTGTGTGGATATAGGTTTTCTATTCTGGTGGGTTTATATCTAGCAATAGAAGTGCTGGGTCATATGGTATCTGTATATTTAACAATTTGAGAAAATACCAGACTGTTTTCCAAATTCCACAAGCCATGTATGACAGTCCCCATTTATCCATATCATCACTAACATTTATCATTCTCTGTCTTTTTAATTTTAGCCTTTCCTAGTGTATGAGTTGATACCTCATTATAGTTTTCATTTACATTTCCCTAATGACAAATGATGTTTATCAAATCTTTTCATGTAGTTATTGTCCATTTGTATATCTTCCTTGAAGGAATGTCTATTCGAATAGCTGATAGTTTTTCAGTTGGGTTAATTGTCTTTGTATTGTCAAGTTGTAAGAGTTCTTTGTATATCTCATTGGATACATGATTGGAAAACATTAGATCCATGATCTTATTAGATACATGATTTGAAAATATTTTTCCTTATTATGTGCATTGTTGTCTGTTCTTGATGGGGTCCTTTGAAATACAGAAGTTTTTACTTTTGATGAAATCCAATTTATCCATTTATTCTTTTGCCATTTATACTCCTATCTAAGAAATCATTGTTTAACCCAAGGTCATGATAATCTACCTATATGTTTTCTTCTAAGATTTGTATAGTTTTAGTTCTAATATTTAAGTCTATGATCCTAAGTTCATATTTCTATATTTGTATAAATTAGGGAACCATCTTCATTTTTTTTGCACATGGATATTGTGCCAGTATCATTTGTTGAAGAAACTGTCCTTTGCACATTGATTTGTGTTGTTAACCCTGGTCAAAATTCAACTGGTCGTAAACATTATTTGTTTCTGGATTCTCAATTCTATTCCATTGATACATATGTCTTTTCTTTTGCCATATTGTCTTTATTATTGGAGCTTTATTAATATGAGTGTTCCAATTTTATTTTTGTTTCCCTAGATTGTTTTGGTTATTCTGAGTCCCTTGCATCTGCAAATGAATTGCAGCATCAGCTTGCCAATTTCCACACCCACAAAGGCAGTTGGGATTTTGATAGGGATTGTGCTGAATCAGTAGATGATTCAATCAATAGGATTATAGTTTTGAATATTATTAAGTATTACAATCCATGAATACTGGGATTTTTTAAATTCACTTAAGCTTTCTTTAATTTCCTTAATTTTGGAAGATTTCTATGTACAAATCTTGTACTTCTTAATCTATATATGTGTGTATATATATATTATGTATTTCTTATGGATGCTATTATAAATTGAATTATTAATATCTTTATCATTCATTGCTGGTGTGTAGAAATACAAGTTTTATTTGTATATGGATCTTGTATTCTGAACTTTGGACTCACTTATTAGATACCATAGTTTGCTGTGGATATATGTATATGTATATTATATTATAGTTTGAGGACATACTTTGTGGTTATTTTTATTGAGGTCTTCTTCTTTGCAATGTATCACTTTTTTCTTCCTGTCTTTAATAGTCTCTGTCTTATTTGAACAGTTTTACTGTGACACATGCAGTTGTATTTCTCTTTGACTTTTTTCTATGTGAAATCTTTTGAGTTTGTTGGATGTGTAAATGAATGTTATTCATTATAATTGGGAAGTTTTCAGCTGTTATTTCCTCAGTTATCCTTTCTGCTCTCTCCACGGCCACCCCCTCTGACTTTCTGGGACATCTACTCTCTATATGATGGTGCACTTGATTATGTTCCATATTTCTCTGAGGCTGTGTTCATTTTTCTTTTTTATTTTCAGGGAGAATGGGACATGGTCACTATTCCTCAGTCTGAGTAGTGGTAATTGACCTTTCTTCAAGTTCACTGATTCTTTAGTCATGTGATATCTGTTCTTGCATATCTCTGGTGAATTTTTTATTCAGTTACTGCATTTCTCCCTCTATAAGTTATATTTGTTTTTCTATTTTATTTATTGATAATCCCTATGTAATTCCCATATTGTTATTCAGTTCTTTAGATATGGCTTCTTTTAGTTCTTTGAACTTACTTGTTTTTCTGTGTATTGCCCATATGTTTCTATTTCTTTGCAAGTATAATAATTTTTAAATTTAAATTGACATAATGTGACAAGCTGGAAGTCAAACCTCCCCCCACTCTCAGAGGTTGTTCTTGTAGCTGCTGTCCCTGCTGTTTGCTTAGTGACTTTCCAGTGACTAGCTTTTTAAAGTCTGCATTCTTCATCATGTGTGGCCGCTGAAGTCTCTGCTCAGTTAGCTTTGTGTTCTGTTAATGACTGGGCAGAGACTTTTTCTTAAATACTTTGACAGTCATTCTTTGAGACTGCCAACACCCTGTGTCTGTGCACTGAATCACACTTCTAATGTTTCAGCAATTTATAACTCTGCCTTAGCTTTCACTTCCTGCCTAAGCCATAGCTTGTGGTCAGCCTGAGGTAAGAGAGAAGGTCTTTCAGAATCTCTCCTAATCCTGGGAAATCTGTGAATATGCATGTGGCCTTATGGAATTCCAGAAATATATTGACATTTTAAGTTTTTTGGTCAACCTATTGTTTGTCTCAAAGTGTAGCTTCATTTCAGGCAGATGCAATATTAAACAATTGTTTCTGACTGTCTATACATCCTGAGTATACATTCTGACTGTTAAACATTTGAGGATAGGGCTATTTGCTCACTGTGAGCTCTAAGTCAAGTCAAACAAAGGCAAACTCTGCTTTTGCAAAGAACTACCAGAGAGACCTAATAGTAACCACTTTCTGGGAAAGGAGCTTTGTGCGAGGTCAAACATGTCTGGCCTTGTTGTAGGTAGACTATTTTTCCAGTTACATGGGTTTCATGTTGCTATGGTTTGTTTTCATGGCTACCTCAGAGCTGAAGACGGGGGGATGAGAGTATTTCAAGTTAAAACACAACAAAGTTCATTGGTGTTACTGTCATTCAGACATTTTTCTTGAATAAATATTCATGTAATTGCTACACACTAATTTACAGAGTTCTGATAAAACTGATTTTGATTTTTTTTTTAACTTATTGTTTTATAGAGGAGTGGATTTTTCCAGTTCTTTCCTCTGCCATTATGGAAATACTTCCCTGGTTATTAAAATTTATGTTTAAATTATAAATACCGTTAACATTTCAATTCCCAAGTCACAGTAATTACCTTAAAAATGCTTAATAGTCGCATGGAGCTGGGGCTACCTTTTTAGACAGTGAAGATATAAATCATTTCCATTACTGTAGAAATGTTAATAAATAGGGCTATCCAAAATATTAGTTTTTGGATAAGTAATTGGATGATAAACCATTACTCCCTTCTAGGTAGTTACTTATTACACTAATCTGCCAGGTTTGCTAATAGCTGTGTTTCTGACTTGCTTATTCAGGACAAACATACAACTAAGTTTAGCTTACTATGTATGAGATAAAATGGTAAAATCCCAAAGTTTCTTTGTATAGTAATTTGGCTACCCTAGAGTATTCACATTACTGTGGTCTTGAAGTAAAATTTAAAAAGTGGATTGAGACATGATTTTTAGAGGACCTCAAATGCAAAAATTAGGAGTTCAGGCATATAATTCCCATTGGACATTCATAATGATAGGTAACCATTAGCAGTCACCTATTGTGTTATGTTCAAAGAGAATTTCAGGCTACATTAAGGCTTTGTAGAATATCCCATGATTCACAGATGTTTTCTTTGTGTGTGAGAAGGATAAGTACTTCTTATGCTATATTTGCTACTTGTTAGTTATATTCAAAGTCTGATGTACACAGTTGGGAGAAATCACAGAGTTCTGTTACATTTTCAAAGGCCTTTCATATTAATGATCTCATTTTATCTTTATAGCAACTTTGATACTGGTTGTATTATCCATATTTTTATATGTGAACACTGACAGAAAGATTAATTAGCTAGCCCATGAACATGGAATTATATATGGGAGAATTTGTTTTTTTTAGCATATGTTTGCTAGCTTCCAGTCTTTTAAATATGAAATATAGCATATTGCAAAATTCGTCATATGCTTCTCAGAATTATGTCATATTTTCTTGATTCTAAGTTGTCATATACTGAAGTGTTATTTTAATAACAATTTGTATCAGTTGTAATTTTTTTAAAAAGCTTAGAGTCCTTATTCACATCATTTGTAAGATACATCCAGATTTCAGACACACTAAATACAAAAAGAATGTGAAAATATAATCTAAATAGAATGCTAGCAATTTTCAAAGTCAAGATAACTTAAAACAAATTTTTGTTTTTCTGATTGTGAACAAAATTGTGCATTCATGTTGTGCCAGTTGAATTTGCTGGGAACTAGATATGAGAATGTTTGGGAATTCAAAATATTAATTAGGTAGTAACGCCTGTGAAAGAAAGTAAGACGAAACATAATTGGGCACAGGAGTCATCATGTCATTACATAGACAGGATGAAGTCTCTACCAGCGTAGCTTATTGGGGAGCTCTAGAGCAAGACTTACCTATTAGAGTACGTATTGCTTTGGGTAGAAATGATTAGGCTTTTGTGGCACTATCTTGCTCAGTCATTAGCTGGTAGCCATCCTTGGAAGAATATAACCTTAGCTCAAAAATTGAGATCACCTATGAAGTACCTAACAGCTATAGACTGTCTGGTGGCCACAGTCCTGGAAACCGGACAAGAACAGAGGATCTTGAAGGGGAGCTGAATGATGGATCTCCGTATCTGCCACACACATCTGTCACAAAATCGATTTTTTTAAGCATACATAAATAATCATGCTATGGAATTTTTGCATTCTGTACAATTACAAATATCTAAGTATGTCATCACAATATGTATTTCTACAATTATAAATAACAAAAATGATCATTTTCTCACATGGGTTTTCTATGAACTTAGAATTGGATAGATAGGTATTAATGTATTTATCATCTGGTATCAATTATTTCAATGTTTGAATCTTCTCAACTTTGATCAGAGAACATAATTCATATTCATTTGGCCATATTCCCTAATAAAAATTGGAGACAAAGTAGCAAAAATTAATGTATTTCAATCAATGTAAGGTACAGCTAATTGTAAAATGCAGCATTATGTGCTACTGAAGGAAATGATCAATATTAGAAATGATATAATTGTACCTTATGACATCTATTATAAAATGTAATGAGATTTCAAAGATGTCAAAATATGAAAAAAGTATATGTAACAGAATCATCGGATTATTATGATTTTGTTATATTTCCATTGGTGGCTTTGTCTCAGAAAGAAGCAAGTAATCGTCCTTCTGCCTAGAAGAAACCCATGGGTATATTGGAGATTCTGGCTTGTGTGCAGTCAGAACTGCAGGCTCTTCTCCTCTCCACCTACTACACGGAGAGCCTTCCTCTTGTTTTCCTGCTTCCCAATTTGTAAAGTGTTGGCCACTAAATATACCTCATCTGTTATTACTCAGCAAAGGCAAAGTCTCAGTAGCTTTACAAATGAAGATTTATTTCTTACAATGAATATGTATAGCACAAGTGGGGCTGTGTTAAACCTAAGTTATTTAGAGAACCAGGCTGTTAGAGACTCTACCATCTTAAATAGAGACATATTTTTTTTCCTTAAGGTATCATTGATATACACTCTTATGAAGGGTTCACATGAAAAACATTGTGGTTACTACATTCACCCATATTATCAAGTCCAACTATACCCCCACTGCAGTCACCGTCCATCAGTGTGGTAAGATGCAACAGAGCCACTACTTGTCTTCTGTGCACTACACTGTCTTCCCCATGAACTACCCCACACCCTGTGTACTAATCATAATACCCCTCAATCCCCTTCTCCCTCCCTCCCCTACCCCTCCACTTTGGCAACTGCTAGTCCCTTCTTAGAGTCTGTGAGTCTGCTGCTGTTTTGTTCCTTCAGTTTTGCATCCTTGTTATACTCCACAAATAAGGGAAGTCATTTGGTACTTGTCTTCCTCCACCTGGCTTATTTTACTGAGCATAATACCCTCTAGTTCTATCCATGTTGCAAATGGTAGGATTTGTTTTCTTTTTATGGCTGAATAGTATTCCATTGTGTATATGTACCATATCTTCTTTATCCATTCATCTACATATGGACACTTAGGTTGCTTCCATTTCTTGGATATTGTAAATAATGCTGTGATAAACATAGGGGTGCATTTGTATTTTTGAATCTGAGAACTTGTGTTTTCTTTTGGTAAATTCCTAGGAGTGGAATTCCAAGGTCAAATGGTATTTCTATTTTTAGTTTTTTGGGAACCTCCATATTGCTTTCTACAAAGGTGGAACTAATTGACATTCCCACCAGCAGTGTAGGAGGGTTCCCATTTCTCCACATGCTTGCCAGCATTTGCTGTTCCCAGTCTTTTTGATGTTGGCCTTCCTAAGTGGTATGAGGTGATATCTCATTGTGGTTTTAATTTATATTTCCCTCATAATTAGCTATGTGGAGCATCTTTTCACTTGCCTGTTGGCCACCTGAATTTATTCTTTGGAGAATTGTCTGTTCATATCCTCCACACAGTTTTTAATAGGGTCATTTGCTTTTTTGGGTGTTGAAGTGTGTGAGTTCTTTATATATTTTGGATGTTAACCCCTTGTCAGATATGTCATTTACAAATATTTTCTTCCATACCGTGGGATGCTTTTTTGTTCTACTGATAATGTCCTTTGCTGTACAGAAGCTTTTTAGTTTGATGTAGTCCTATGTGTTCATTTTTGCTTTTGTTTCCCTTGCCTGAGGAAATGCATTCAGGAAGAAGTTGCTCATGTTTATATTCAAGAGATTTTTGCCTATGTTTTCTTCTAAGAATTTTATGGTTTCATTACTTACATTTAGGTCTTTGATCCATTTTGAATTTACTTTTGTGTATGGGGTTAGACAATAATACAGTTTCATTCTCTTACATGTAGCTGTCTATTTTTGCCAACACCATTTGTTGAAGAGGCTGTCATTTCCCCATTGTATATCCATGGCTCCTTTATTGTATATTAATTGAGCATATATGCTTGGGTTCATATTGGGCTCTCTATTCTGTTGCATTAATCTATGTGCTGTTCTTGTGCTAGTACCAAATTGTCTTGATTACTGTGGCTTTGTAATAGAGCGTGAAGTCACAGAGCATAATCCCCCCAGCCTTATTCTTCCTTCTCAGGATTGCTTTGACTATTTAGGGTATTTTCTGGTTCCATATAAATTTAGAACTACTTGTTCTATTTCACTGAAGAATGCTGTAGATATTTTGATAGGGATTGCATTGAATCTGTAGATTGCCTTAGGCAGGATGCCCATTTTTACAATGTTAATTTTTCCTGTCCATAAGCATGGGATGTATTTCCATTTATTGGTATCTTCTTTAATTTCTCTTATGAGTTTCTTGTAGTTTTCAGGGTATGTATCTTCCACTTCCTGGGTTAGGTTTATTCCTAGGTATTTAAATCTTTTTGATGCAATTGTGAATGGAATTGTTTTCTTGATTTCTCTTTCTGCTAGTTAATCATTAGTATATATGAATGCAACAGATTTATGTGTATTAATATTGTATTCTACAACACAGTTATTATATCTAGTAGTTTTGGGGTGGATTCTTTAGGGTTTTTTATGTACAATATCAAGTCATCTGCAAACAGTGACAGTTAAACTTCTTTCTTACCAATGTGGATACCTTTTATTTCTTTCTGTTGTCTGATTGCCATGACTAGGACCTCCAGTACTATGTTGAATAGAGGTGGGGAGAGTGGGCATCCTTGTCTTGTTCCCGATCTTAAAGGAAAAGCTTTCAGCTTCTCGCTGTTATGTATGATGTTGGCTGTGGTTTGTCATATATGGCCTTTATTATGTTGAGGTACGTGCCCTCTATACCCATTTTGTTGAGAGTTTTTATCATAAATGGATGTTGAATTTTGTCAAATGCTCTTTCAACATCTATGGAGATGGTCATGTGGTTTTTGTCCTTCTTTTTGTTGATGTGGTGTATGATGTTGATGGATTTTGAATGTTGTACCATCCCTTCCTCCCTGGAATAAATCCTACTTGATCATGATGAATTATAATTTTATATATTTTAAAAATCAGTTTGCTTATATTTTGAGTATTTTTGTATATATGTTCACGAGGGATATTGGTTTGTAATTTTCTTTTTTGGTGGTGTCTTTGATTAGTTTCGGTATTAGACTGATGCTGGCCTCATATAAGAGTTTGGAAGTACTGCCTCCTCTTCTACTTTTTGGAAAACTTAAAGGAGGATGGGTATTAGGTCTTCACTAAATGTTTAATAAAATTCAGTGGTGCCATCTGGTCCAGAGCTTTTGTTCTTATGTAGTTTTTTGATTATTAATTCATTTTAATCGCTGTTAATTGGCCTGTTCAAATTTTCTGTTTCTTCCTCTGTCAGCCTTGGAAGGTTGTACTTTTTTAGAAAGTTGCCCATTTCTTCTTGGTTATCCAATTTGTTAGCATATAATTTTTCATAGTATTCTCTAATAATTATTTGTATTTCTGTGGTATCCATAGTGATTTTTCCTTTCTCATTTCTGATTCTGTTTATGTGTGTTGACTCTCTTTTTTTCTTGATAAGTCTGGCTAGGAGTTTATCTATTTTGTTTATGTTCTCAAAGAACCAGTTCCTGGTTTCATTGATTCTTTCTATTGTTTTATTCTTCTCGATTATATTTATTTGTGCTCTAATCTTTATTATGTCCCTCCTTCTCCTGACTTTGAGCCTTATTCTTTTTTCTAGTTTCATTAATTGTGACTTTAGACTTTTCATTTCAGATTCTTCTGCTTTCCTGAGGTTAGCTTCTGTTACAATGTACTTCCTTCTTAAAATAGCCTTCTCTGCATCCCACAGATTTTATGGTGTTGAGTTATTGTTTTCATTTGTCTCTATGTATTGCTTGATCTCTGTTTTAATTTGATCATTGATCCATTAATTATTTAGGAGCATGTTGTTAAGCTTCCATGTGTTTGAGGGCTTTTTTGTTATCTTTGTATGATTTATTTCTAGTTTCATACCTTTGTGGTCTGAGAAGCTGGTTGGTACAATTTCAATCTTTTTGAATTTACTGAGGTTCTTTTTGTGGCCTATGATCTATTCTTGAAAATGTTCCATGTGCAGTTGATAAGAATGTGTATCCTGCTGCTTTTGGGTAGAGTGTTCTGTAGATGTCTGTTTGGTCCATCTGTTCTAATGTGTTGTTCAGTGCCTCTGTCTCTTTACTTATTTTCTGTTTTGTTGATCTGTCCTTTGGAGTGAGTGGTGTGTTGAATTCTCCTAAAATGAATGCATTGCATTCTATTTCCCCCTCTAATTCTGTTAGTATTTGTTTCACATATGTAGGTGCTTCTATATTGGGTGCATAGCTATTTATAATGGTTATATCCTCTTGTTGGACTGCTCTCTTTATCATTATATAATGTCCTTCTTTGTCTCTTTTTACTTTCTTTGTTTTGAAGTCTGTTTTGTCTGATACAAGTACTGCAACTCCTGCTTTTTTCTCCCTATTAATTGCATGAAATATATTTTTCCATCTCTTCACTTCTAGTCTGTGCATGTCTTTGGGTTTGAAGTGATTCTCTTGTAGGCAGCATATAGATGGGTCTTGTTTTTTTATCCATTCAGTGACTCTATGGTTTTTGATTGGTGCATTCAGACCATTTCCATTTAGGATGATTATTGATAGGTATGTAATTATTGCCATTGCAAGCTTTAGATTTGTGGTTATCAAATATTCAAGGGTAACTTCCTTACTATCTAACAGTCTAATTTAGCTCACTTAGTATGCTAGTAAAAACAAAATTGAAAGGTACTTTGTTTTTCCTCCTCTTTCTTCATCCTCCATTCTTTATATATTAGGTATCATATTCTGTACTCTTTGTCCTTTGATTGGGACTTTGGAGGTAGTTGATTTGATTTTGCTAATTCTTTGTAATTAATTGTTCTCCTTTCATTAGTGTGATTTTAGTTTCTCTGGTGACAGCTATTTAGCCTAACACTTCCACATATAGCAGTCCCTCCAAAACACACTGTCGAGTCAGTTTGTGGGAGGTAATTCACTCAGCTTTTGCTTATCTGAAAATTATTTAATCCCTCCTTCAAATTAAAATGTAATCTTGCTGGGTAGAGTATTCTTGGTTCAAGGCCCTTGTGCTTCATTGCATTAAATACATCATGCCATTCTCTTCTGGCCTGTAAGGTTTTTGCTGAGAAGTCTGATGATAGCCTGATGGGTTTTCCTTTGTATATGATGTTTTTTCTCTCTGTAGCTGCTTTTAATATTCTGTCTTTATCCTTGATCTTTTAATTATTATATGTCTTGGTGTTGTCTTCCTTGTGTCCCTTGTGTTGGGAGATCCATGGTCTGAGAGAGTATCTCCTTCCTCAGATTGGGGAAGTTTTCAGCAATTATCTCCTCAAAGACACTTCCTATCCCTTTTTCTCTCTCTTCTTTTCGTGACCCTATTATGCGAATCTTGTTCTGTTTGAATTGGTCACACATTTCTCTCAATATTCTTTCATTCCTAAAGATCCTTTTTTCTCTGTGTGCCTCAGCTTCTTTGTATTCCTGTTCTCTAATTTCTATTTCATTTACTATCCCCTCTACTTCCTCTTATCTGTGTTTAAATCCCTTCATTATATGTTTCATTTCAGATACTGTATTCTTCAACATTTGTATCTCATTCCTGAAATCCTCCCTGAGTTCTTGAGTGTTTTTCTGTAGCTCTGTAAGCATGTTTATGAGTTTTATTTTGAAATCTCTTTCAGGAATATTGGTGAGTTCAGTTTCACTTGCCCCTCTTTCTGGTGTTTGTCAGATTTTGGTTTGATTGAGGTTCCTTTGATGTGTTGTATTTGTAGTTGGCGCCCTCTAGTGCCCAGAAGCTCTACTCTCTGGAGCTGGTCAGCTCCTGGAGTGATAGCGGGCATCACAGGCAAGCAGTAGTGCCTGTTGGGAGTTAAGAGGTCTTTCCTGCTTCCTGGCTGCAGTGACTGTTTCCACTGCCAGGGCCAGAGGGCCAAACATGCAAGGAGAACCCTCTATGCTTTACACTTGTAGCTGCCAATGGTTGAGCCACCCTCTGGCTAGCCCGGCACAATGGCAGGGGCAGCTGGTTTGGGAGCCGGTGCCGGCTGAGATGAAGGCACAGTAGGCTGCATATCATGGTGCGGGGGCCTTGCAACTGTGTAGCCTGCCTGGGGGATTGAAATCCTGAAGCTCCTGAAAGTTCCCAACCAGCTGGACATAGTGCACCCCTACAGTTTTGTCCATGTATCCTTTGTCCTGAGCCGCAAGCTTTGTGCTATCCTTGCCCCTTTAGCATCACTCTTGCTGTTAGGATGTCTCTCAAACTGCCTTCCTTTCTTTTGTCCCAGAGAGGCCAGATGTGGATCTCTGTTTTCCACAAGCACCTGGAATCTCAGTCTCTCCAAGTATTCCATCTGTCTTAGTTTTCCATCCCTAGTAATCTCCAGAGCACCTTGTAATGTAGGTTTGTGCTCTCAGAACAGATCTTGAGGGCTGGGTGTTCAGCAGTCCTAGGCCTCCACCTCTTCCCTGCTCCATTTCTCTTCTTCCCTCTGGTGAGCTTGGGTGGGGCTAGGGCTTGGATCCCTCTGGATCATGGCTTTGGTACTTTAACCATTTTCTTGAGGTCTGCTGGTTTCCCCAGGTGTAGACACTCTGCTCCATCCTTCTTCCCTGTTGCTCTTTCAGGATTTAATATATTTGCTATATTTTCATGTAATATGTGGTTTTTGGAGGAGGTTTCTGTCTCACCTCTCATGCTGCCATCTTTAATTCCCCTTATGGAGACATTTTAATACATGGCATGCAGAGAAAGATGGGGTTCCTCTTCTTTCTCAGCCAAGATGACAAACATCACTTTATTTTACATTTGATTTTTGAAACTAGTCATGTGGCCTCACCTGAGTGCAAAGGACCTACAAGTGGTACTATTTTGTGTGTGAATTAGGAGAAGAATTGGAAGAAGCATACTTTCAGTCTCAACCACAGTTAACTATAATATAGCATCATTATAACTCATTTCTACCTCATAATTATTGAATAGTTTCTTCCAGGGTCTAGTGCCTCAGAAGATATGGATTACATTGATTCTATACAGTTGATCTCTTCTTGAAACTTACAATAACTCTCCAGTTTGAAACACGCCACTGAAATCTGTTCACATTGTTATCTTGTTGATCAGTACTTTCTGTACTTAGTATACTATTTCCTACCATTTGAGAGCTATCTCACTTATAACTTCCTCAATTAACTCCAGAAAGATAAAAGCATATATATATATATATTACTTTAATAATTTCCCATCTTTTCACAAAATAGATAAAATATTTTTATCCTATTTTTCTTTATGCATTTTTTTCATATTTTGTCATACTCATTATTAATAATACTATAATTACTAGTATTGCTTCCACATCTAATTTAATTTTCCTAATATTCATCTTATTTAAGCTGTATCTAGTGTACAATCATACTGTTATTTCAAAAAGCTTAACTTAAGCTCTTTTATGTCTTTATCTTATCCCAGCTTGCTGAAATGATTCATTTGGTGTTCATCAAATCTTGAGTTTAATACTTACATGATTCACATTGTTCAATATAAAATACACCACTTTGATCATACTGTAATATATTACAGGATACTTCCTCTCATGTTTCAATTCACAAGTAATTAAAAATTGGTGTTAACTCAATGGCTGTAATGGATTTATTACCCTTATCACTAATCATGTGATATGTAAATTATAATGGTGAAGGGAAATATTTTCTACTATTTTTACCAGTGTTTTCTACTTTGAACTGTCAGTTTCTAAACTGCAGATTTGCACCTTCATCTCTTGATAGATAAGTGAGTAGGAAAACTGGCAATATGTGAGTGTGGCCTTTCTGCCATACTTATTGCCTCAAACAATGGGGTGAATTCTGTCTTACTGTCTTATCTTTAGTGGCCTGATTGACTGCCTTTTAAAGATGTGAACAATAAATTAAAGATAAGAAGTCTCACTGAATTGACTGTAAAACTCCTGTAATTTCTTCAGCAAAATATAATCAAGTTTTTATCAAATCGTGGCAAGCAAATCATTTTAATCTGCGGATGAAGTAGAAATGTTATGTAAGTTTAAGGTGTGCAACATCATAATTCAACATCTGTATATACTGCAAAATGGTCACTCCCAAAAGTCTAGTCACTCTTAACCTACCTGTGACTGAACCTCCAGCCACTAAAGGAAACAAAAGTGAAACAATAATTACAAATGTTAAATCTTCATTCATTTACTCTAATGGTCTTGGAAGGGAGTGGCCTTTATATTTGAATAGTTTGTTTTCACATATGGGTAGATTGAAACATAATAAATTATAAAGCCGGATGCATCTAGTTCCAAATTCGAAAATCTGTAGCATCTGAATTTGCAGAGCACTCTAGCTTGAGAAAAGACATGGTGTGGATCTTTGGACATATAATAAATGCAGATAAAAGGTGACACAAGTTGTCTGACACAGAGGAATCATGTAGAAAAAGGAGCCTTACAAATTCAGCACCCGTGAATGGAGCCAGATGTAAAGGTCTCATTACTATTTGAGCTTTTCTATGTACTTATACTCAGCACATCCATTCTATAAGCAATAGACCAATGGCAAGGCTTTTGTTCCTTTAGTTAATGTGGGCATGTGAAGTATCTCTTCAACTTTCTACTACCCATGTATTTAGTAGAGTACAGTAACAGATTGTGATAGTAAACAGATTCATTTAAAAATTGTTAAATCATGGATTTACTAAACCTGTTAAATTGGACGCATTAGAAATATTTTTATTACAATACATAGAGTAAAATAATTTAAGTGATTCTCCAGGAAAAGCCTTCATTGCAAAGCCCTCATTCTTTGATGACAAGGAATTAAAATATTTCCTTGTTTAGAAAAGATACTACATTTGGAAGGACCTTATTTTATCAATGTTAGAATTATAGCATCATTTTTGAGAGCTTGATAAACCAGCATTCAATCCCTTTTTGTATGAATTGAGCATATTGTTTGTATCTCCTGGGGGATCAGTTTTCTTATTTTTAAAATATAAATATTAAAATAATTTTTGTGGGAATCAACTTATATTGTTCATTTAAAGTGTATAATGCACTATTTGGAACACATTTGATGAGGATTTGATAAGTAGTAATGATTGGTGCTTTTGACATTAGCAAGTGTTTTATATTATCAATTCTTTATTTTATATTATCAACTTAGTATTCAACCCATTTAAAGGGCCATAGTACAGCATTCATGTTATAAATGGTTTCCATAAATAAATAAAGGTGATGATAGTCATTCTACTAAATCTTTAAATTCCCTATGCCCATTGACCTCAAATGTGATGAATTAACTTTTTTGTTTCTTCCTTTGTTTTTCAATAGCAAATTAATTAGACATAGGAGTCAATGCCTTCTTAGTACAGGATTTCAAAGGACTGTACTCATCTTTTTTGCACAGTGAGGGATAATTGAGCTTCTCACCCATTTTACATTCTGTTTGCTTATAGTATTTCCTACACTCTTAAGTTTTTATTACTTGAGAAAAAGGATTAAAAACAATGCAAACTCCTTACAGTAATACTCAGAGGCCTATGACTTCCTATTATGCACTGCTAAAATGTAGGGACCTCTTTATCAAGCGTCTTGTCCTTTCTCCCATGGCGGTGGCATTCTTTGGAAATTATCTCAGCTTTCCCTCCAGAGAGTACCTGAGAGCCCAGCCTAGGTGACTCTGCCTGTCAAGTCTATCTGTGTAACTTTTGGTAGACCGAGCAGCAACCTCACTGTCCCCTGTACCAACAGGCACTAGAAATAAGAGAGGATTGTTGTCAGATAGTAAAAATAATTAATTCACCTCTCAAAGTATTTAACTTCATGATAGAATGGCAAGCGCTCTGATGGAATTTTCCTCCTTTGTCTTGTGAGTGTTGACTCAGCAACTTACATGTTGAATCTGGAAGGGTTTCTAATTAGATGTCTTCCTGAAATATGAGGAAAGAAGCAAAGATTTGAATACATAAGCAAACAATGACTGCTACTAAAGATCTTAATTCTCTGAGTTGTTATAGTACATTTCATGCTATAAATGATAAAAACTGTAGTTATAAAATGTCTTGAGTGCTAATTCCATATATTGGTGAAGGGTTTTACTTATGTAAATGAATCAGTGCAGCTTTAGTTTGACATTAATAAGTTTGGGAACCTACATTTTTGAGTGAATATGTGAAATATTAAATACTTGGGAGACTATTAACAAGAAAGTGCATGCTGTATTTCCATAATAGATATGTGAAATGAAATGCATGAACAAAAACCGTACTGTGAACCCACATCTATGCGGAATAGTATTACTTGTCAAATACTACAAAATAGAAATTTCCTATGAAAGAGCTCTCTAAAGTTGTCTTATTATTTTGACAGTGTTTTATTTTTTAAGTAGTGGTTATTATCTTTAGAATATTAACATTGTGTAAGAATCAAAAAGAGAAAAGAGGTCTTATTCTTTAAAATACGTAGTAGAATAATGAGGTTTCTCAATTTCTGTTTTACTCATCTAAGATGATAAATGTTGCCTATCACTGATAAATCTATAGAAAACTAAGGAATAATGATCTCATGGGAACTATGCTGGTTATTTTGAGAATGGAAAAACTGCTAGATATCATAGTTTTGTTTAAAAAAAGCAAAAATACTTGCTTAGGAGAAGAACATTAGGGGAGTTTTTAAAAACAAATTTTGAACCCTACAGCAAAATATCTGAAAATGCTAATATAGGTTTTCAGTTGTTTAATAAACTCCAAAAGCTGTTTAGTAGTACTTATGCCTAAGGAAAATAAAAATAAGAGGGCTAGATGGGTTTATTTTAAATTATTTTTTTATTATTTTAAATTATTTTAAATTATGTTTTAAATTAGTTTCGTTATTCTGTCAGGGACATCAAACAAATATTTACCTATTTACAAATGTTAACTACCATTTTGAACACATGAAAGTTTTTATCATTGCTTACATTGTGAATGAATGGTGCTGCGTTTTCATGAATTGTAAGATCGAACATACGAATAGATGAAAGACAAAGAAAAAGACCCTCATGGAGGAATTTCTGAAAGAGTATTACCAAAGATGGTAAACAGGTGCAGTCTAGAAATAAGTCAAAATGAAATTTGTCTAGAATGGGTATTAACAGCTATGGGTTCCTTGAAAAACTGAAGCTCTCCTTAGGATCACAAATGCAGTTAGTTGAGACAGAGATTGATTGGACTTAACCAAATCACAGAAGGTGTTATTGATACCATGTTTCCTGCTGGTGATATGGAAGTATATATACTGTAATTTCACAAAGTCCACCTTTCAAAATAGCCTTTCACAAAAGTTTATATAAACCAATCCCCCTTTTACACTTTAATATAACTTAATAATTCCCAATTCAGGTTTCTCTCCTCTGTAATAACTGATGTGGAAGTTATCAGAGTACAGGGTACAGGGAGAGAAGATATACCAACGTTTATTGTCAGGGGCATCATCTGGTGATCCAGTTTTCTGCTCTGGAAACTTTCTGAGTACCCAGTCAACACATCTAAGAAGGTACCCCATGAGGCTGGGGTAAATAGGTCCTGTTAAGTGTTATAACTTCAAAAACTGCATCTATCTATTATTAATAATGAGTTAAATACCAAGTTTACAAAAATCCTACAAGCAACTGTGCAAAAGGTGAAAATTTCCAGTTTGAACTATCATATTAAAAGGTGTGCCCTAAAAGGAAAATGAAATGCTAATATTTTAAGTAACAAGATAATTCATATTAAGTGAACCAGAGTCATAATTAAAGAAATATTAAAGGCATTATTCAAGAAAATTAAGAAAAATATATAGGCCACGATAGCCACTTGTGCATATTTTCCTTTGTGTTGAGGCTGTTGGACAGTTTACCCTAATTCTGTTTATGAAGATAATCTTCTTAAATCTCCCCCAACAAATTTGCTCTTTAAATGTCTCCCGTGATGGTAAATCAATAAGA
Organism: Manis pentadactyla; assembly: GCF_030020395.1. NCBI lineage: Eukaryota > Metazoa > Chordata > Mammalia > Pholidota > Manidae > Manis > Manis pentadactyla. Next base: position 124,293,622 of record NC_080025.1, read on the forward strand.
CCCACCAATAACTACAGTGCAAAATGTGTCTCGAACTTTAAAACATTTAAGAAAGACAATTATTTGCTTTGGTCTCCACAGAGGAAATATTATGACACTCTCACTATAAAAATATTAAAACATATTGATTCTTCTGTAGAAACATAATCAGATAATACCTGATGTGTGACCAATGCAAAAACCTGTGATAGCCTCGAGCAGATGCTTTTATAAACTTAGTTGGCAAACTAGATATAAACAAATTACTGGGAATAAATGACACTTGCTTAAGATAACTGAAAGCCTGCCAAGGAGAAACTGTGTATCTGTTAGTAAATTGTGTAATGTGTTAGTGTGCCATGTGACATATCTGGTGGATGTGATGTATCTGGTGCACTGACGGCCTGTATGATTTCTGAAATATACTGGATTCTAGCAATAATCAGGCTAATCACTCCATAGTTGGAAACTTGGTATCCCTATGATAGAGTGTAGATTCCCTAGTTGGGGGAGGGGGAGGATAGGGGTTGAGCACTGGAGGAGTGTCTATTTGGGGGAGTCATCTGTGACTGCTCTCAATCTATGAGAAACTGTGTTAGACGGGAATAAAGGGGCAGCTAGCAAATACAGCTTTGTTCCTTGCAAAAAGTGTAATCATTATTGTGATAGACCCAGAATATACAAATAGGACTTAAGTTCTTGCCCTAAATAACTTCAAAATTTGTAAAAAAAAAAAAAAAAGTAAACATGAAAAGAAGTAATAGTGCTCTGATTATGACGTACACAAATTTGCTAAAGGGAGGTGGGAGAGTGGTTATTGCTCATAAATATATTCTAGACAAGGAACAACTTTACAGAAATGGTGTTAGGAAGAGGGATGGCATTCTTTAAGTAGGAAAAGAAAGAAAAGGAGTTAAAAGCAGAGAAAACTGTATATACAAAAGCTTTTAAAAACTTCAACTGGTGTTAGGATATAGTTAAGGTTAAGATGGGAAGACTGTCAGGAAAATGTACAGGAATCAGAAGTTGAAGTTCTTAAATGCTATGCTATCATATTGTTGTTAATTTTATTTTATTAAATAGAGGTTTTGAAACTTTAAATGTTTGACTATGACCAGATTGATTTTTTTACAAAAAAATATTGAATATGTGGTAGAATCAGAGACAGGAGTGTAGCCAGGCATGTAAAATGGAAGTGGAGAGGTTGGCACACTTTTTAAATGTGAAGGAAAAGAGAGGCAGGGATCAAGAACAGCTGGGTGATGATAATGGTTGTGAGATGTTATAAAATTTAGAGATGATGGAAGTGGTTCTGTGAATCTTATATGTGTATTTGCTGAATCCCACAGAGTTGAAGATGATGTCGGATTGAAGATGATAAATTTGATTTTTAAAATGTTGACATGGAAAATATATGAAGTATTCAGTTATACATGTTAAACTGTACACATATCTGGCAAGGAAGGACAAGTTCTAGGAAGACGGCATGAATTAAATAATTTTACTAACTTACGTCAAAATCATTTGTGTAAGTAAATTAGTTTAAAAATGTCTGTGACAAAATTCAAACTAAATAACAAGGAAATTTTTCTTATGTAACAAGAGGTCAGAAAGTAGTGATGCTACGACCGAGTACATCAGGCCTTTCACCCCATCTTGCTGTGATGCTGTGATGCTGTGTCACTTCTCCTGAGAAGTTGTTTTATACTTAGCTCCCTTCCTCACATGCATCCACTAGCAGCAGCTGAGGCATCATCTTTCTTATTCATATCAGGGATAGAAAGATGGCATGAAGGAAAGAAATGTCATCCTGAAGCACAGGATGAAAGCTCTGTGATTCACTCTGAATGGGCTTTCTTAGATTACATGCTTATCCCTGAACCAGTAAGAGTTGACAGTGGTTTGCCATGTGTTGATTCACTTAATAATGAAATAACCATGGAGCTAGGGATGGAGTTAGTTTTGTTTGAGTTAAGTAAAAGAGAGACGGCAATGTGAACAAAATCAGATTTTGTTAAGAATAAAGGGGTAAAATACTTGAAATAACAAGATACTTGATAGTCAATTGTGTAAATGATACTGCAGGTGAGGATATTTAAGCTTTGTTGAAAGAAACCTCAGCAGTATTAAAATGAAATTTCATGTAGAGGAGAATGTATTCCTTAGGTAATACTGAGAAAAAAAAGTCAGAAGTGTGCATGTAGGGGAGGAGAGGGAAACAAAGATATACTCTGGAATCTAATGGAGAAAGAGATACTTTATAAGGAAAATGAGATGCAAAAATTTCAGAAACTGGATCTGAAGCTGGAATGATAATCATTCAATGTTTCAAAATACTTGCCTGAAGGTATTTATATTTATAGTTTAGATCTTGTTTTCACCACAGAATTTTCCTGTGTGTATACAAACCAAGGAAGATGTATCAGTTGACCTCTAAGATCACAACCGTCTCCAAAATCCAGTGTTTCCAAAACATAGCTAGTAATTAAAACCATGCAAAGCATTTGTTAAAGCATTGATACTCAGTCTCTAGAGACTATGCTAGAGCAGTGCTGAGTAGGACTCAGGACCTCTACTGTAATTCATCCACTGAGTTTTAGTTGATTCGTGAAGTTTTCAAAACACTGTTCTACACCATGGAAACTTATTTACTGAAAAACGATTGATAAATATTTTTGAACACATTAAGAGCACACATAAAGATGAACACAATATGAACTAACATAATATGGCAATATTTCGATAAAATCTTTATGTATACAATAAATACACTGTGCATAATCTCTTCTAACCCATTTTTTATGGCCTATCACAAAGTAAGTAGGTTGAAAATTCTAATTCAATGTGCTATGGCACTTAAAAACAAAAAGACGGACAGATGGATAAAAGAAGGCAGCGTGAGAGGAGAGACAGAGGCTTCCTCCTAAAACTGGATACAATTAGAAAATTTAATTGGCACAACTAATGCTGAGAGAGCAACAGGAAAGAGGATGCATCAGACTGCACACACCTGAAGAAAAGAGCAGACCTCAGCGAACGGGGTAACGTACCAGAGCTGTGGCTCCGCGGGACCTGAGCCCCTCCCCCACCCCAGCGCGCCGGCGGGAGGAAGAGAAACGGAGCAGGGAGGGAGTGGAAGGCTTGAGACTGCTGAATACCTAGCTCCGGAGATCTGCTCTGGGAGCACAAACCTACATTTCATGGTGCTTTCATGAGACTCACATGGAAAGTTAATACAGGCAGAGTTCCTAGGGAGACTGGGATTCCTGCTGCTTGTGGAAAGCAGGGATCCATATCTGGCTGCTCTGGGACAAAAACTTATACCTGTGTGCCCGGCCCACTGGCTCAGGCAGTGGAGACAGGCACAGGAGCCAGGAGGCAGGAAACAGCTCTTTCCTCCCCCAAGGCACAGGTACTGCTCCCCTGTGACCCCCGACATTGCTTCAGGGGCTCAGCAGCTCCAGTATAGAGCTTCTGGACACTAGAGGGCACCATATACAAACAAGAAACACCAAAGGAATCTTGTCCAGAGTAAAATTGTTAATACAACTCCTGAGAAAGATTTAAATGATATGGACCTCATGACTCTTCCTTAAAGGGAGTTCAAAATAAAAATAATCAACATCCTAATGGAGGTACGGAAAGACATCCAAGAACTCAGGAATGAATTCAGGTCGGAGATCCAATCGTTAAAGAACACGATGGACGGTATTAAAAGCAGGTTGGATACGGTGGAGGAGACAATAAATGAAATAGAAACTAGAGAAGAGGAATACAAAGAAGCTGAGGCACAGAGAGAAAAAAGGTTCTCTAAAAATGAAAGAGTATTGAGAGAACTGTGTGAACAATCCAAGCGGAACAATATTTGCATTATAGGGATACCAGAAGAAGAAGAAGAGAGAGAAAGGGATAGAAAGGGTCTTTGAGGAGGTAGTTGCTGAAAACTTCCCCAATCTGGGGAAGGAGATAGTCTCTCAGGCCATGGAGATCCACAGATCCCCCTACACAAGGGACCCAAGGAAGACAACACCAAAATACATAGTAATTAAAATGGGAAAGATCAAGGATAAGAACAGACTGTTAAAAGCAGCCAGGGGCAGAAATAAGATCACATACAAAGGAAAGCCCATCAGGCTAACATCAGACTTCTCAGCAGAACTCTTATAGGCCAGAAGGGAGTGGCATGATGTATTTAGTGCCATGAAGCAGAAGGGCCTGGAACCAAGATTACTTTATCCAGCAAGATTATCATTTAAATTTGAAGGAGGGATTAAACAATTTCCAGATAAGCAAAATCTGAGAGAGTTTACCTCCCACAAACTTTCTCTGCAGTCTATTTTGGAGGGACTGCTATAGATGGAAGTGTTCCTAGGGGTGGATAGCTGTCACCAGAGGTAGTAAAACCATGGTAGGGAGGGTGGTGGAGCAGCTGATTGCAAGGCAAATGCAAAATTAAATTGACTTTTCCCAAAGACAATCAAGGGATAGAAAAAAAGTATAGAATCTGATACCTAATATATAAAGAATGAAGGAGGAAGAAAAAGGAGGAGAAATAGAAAAGAACCTTTAGATTGTGTTTGTAACAGCATACTAAGTGAGTTAAGTTAGACTCTTAGTTAGTAAGGAAAGTAACCTGGAACCTTTGGTAACCATGAATCTAAAGACTAAAATGGCAATAAGTAGATACCCATCGATAATCACCCTAAATGTAAATGGACTAAAAGCACCAATCAAAAGACATAGAGTCAGTGAATGGATTATAAAACAAGAACGATCTATATGCTGCTTAGAAGAGACTCACTTCAAAACGAAAGACATGCACAGACTAAAACTCAAGGGATGGAAAAAGATATTTCATGCAAAACAATAAGGAGAAAAAAGAAGGTGTTGCAGTACTAGTATCAGACAAAATAGACTTCAAAACAAACAAAGTAACAAGAGATAAAGAAGGACATTACATAATGATAAAGGGCTCAGTCCAACAAGAGGATATAACCATTATAAATATATATGCACCCAACACAGGAGAACCAGCATATATGAAGCAAATACTAACAGAACTAAAGGAGGAAATAGAATGCAATGCATTCATTTTAGGAGACTTCAACACACCATTCACTACAAAGGACAGATCCACCAGACAGAAAATAAGTAAGGACACAGAGGCACTGAACAACACACTAGAACAGATGAACCTAATAGACATCTGTAGAACTCTACACCCAAAAGTAACAGGATACACATTCTTCTCAAGTGCACATGGAACATTCTCCAGAATAGACCACATACTGGGAAACAAAAAGAGCCTCAGTAAATTCCAAAAGACTGAAATCCTACCAACCAACTTTTCAGACCACAAAGGTATAAAACAAGAAATAAATTGTACCAAGAAAGCAAAAAGGCTCACAAACACATGGAGGCTTAACAACATGCTTCTAAATAGTCAATGGATCAAAGACCAAATTAAAAGGGAGATCCAGCAATATATGGAAAAAAATGACAACAACACAAAGCCCCAACTTCTGTGGGACGCAGCAAAAGCAGTCTTAAGAGGAAAGTATATAGCAATCCAGGCATTTTTAAAGAAGGAAGAACAAACCCAAATGAATAGTCTAATGTCACAGTTATCAAAATTGGAAAAAGAAGAACAAATGAGGCCTAAAGTCAGCAGAAGGAGGTACATAATAAAGATCAGAGAAGAAATAAACAAAATTGAGAAGAATAAAACAATAGCAAAAATCAATGAAACCAAGAGCTGGTTCTTCGAGAAAATAAACAAAATAGAGAAGCCTCTAGCCAGACTTATTAAGAGGAAAAGAGAGTCAACACAAGTCAACAGAATCAGAAATGAGAAAGGAAAAATCACGACGGACCCCACAGAAATACAAAGAATTATTAGAGACTACTATGAAAACCTATATGCTAAGAAGCTGCAAAACCTAAAAGAAATGGACAACTTCCTAGAAAAATACAACTTTCCAAGACTCACCAAGGAAGAAACACAAAATCTAAACAAACCAATTACCAGTAAAGAAATTGAAGTGGTAATCAAAAAACTACCCAAGAACAAAACCCCTGGGCCAGATGGATTTACCTAAGAATTTTGCCACACATACAGAGAAGACATAATACCCATTCTCCTTAAAGTTTTCCAAAAAATAGAAGAGGAGGGAATACTCCCAAACTCATTCTATGAAGCCAACATCACCCTAATACCAAAACCAGCAGTGACCCCACCAAAAAAGAAAATTACAGACCAATATCCCTGGTGAACATAGATGCAAAAATACTCAATAAAATATTAGCAAACCGAATTCAAAAATATATCAAAAGGATCATACACCACAACCAAATGGGATTCATCCCAGGGATGCAAGGATAGTAAAACATTCGAAAATCCATCAATATCATCCACCACATCAACAAAAAGAAAGACAAAAACCATATGATCATCTCCATAGAGGCTGAAAAAGCACTTGACAAAATTCAACATCCATTCATGATAAAAACTCTCAGCAAAATGGGTATAGAGGGCAAGTACCTCAACATAATAAAGGCCATATATGATAAACCCACAGCCAACATCATACAGAACAGCGAGAAGCTGAAAGCTTTTCCTCTGAGATCAGGAACAAGACAGGGATGCCCACTCTCCCGACTATTATTTAACATAGTACTGGAGGTCCTAGACATGGCAATTAGACAAAACAAAGAAATACAAGGAATCCAGATTGGTAAAGAAGAAGTTCAACTGTCACTATTTGCAGAAGACATGATATTTTACATAAAAAACCCTAAAGCCTCCACCCCAAAACTACTAGAACTGATATCAGAATACAGCAAAGTTGCAGGATACAAAATTAACTCTCAGAAATCTGTGGCTTTCCTATACACTAACAATGAGCCAATAGAAAGAGAAATCAGGAAAACAATTCCATTCACAATAGTATCAAAAACAATAAAATACCTAGGAATAAACCTAACCAAGTAAGTGAAAGACCTATACCCTGAAAACTATAAGACACTCTTAAGAGAAATTAAAGAGGACACTAACAAATGGAAACTCATCCCATGCTCTTGGCTAGGAAGAATTAATATCGTCAAAATGGCCTTCCTGCCCAAAGCAATATACAGATTTGAAGCAATCCCTATCAAATTACCAACAACATTCTTCAATGAACTGGAACAAATAGTTCAAGAATTCATATGTAAATACCAAAGACCCCGAGCCAAAGCAATCCTGAGAAAGAAGAATAAAGTGGGGGGGATCTCACTCCCCAACTTCAAGCTCTACTACAAAGCCATAGTAATCAAGACAATTTGGTACTGGCACAAGAACAGAGCCACAGATCAGTGGAACAGACTAGAGACTCCAGACATTAACCCAAACATATATGGTCAATTAATATTTGATAAAGGAGCCATGGACATACAATGGTGAAATGACAGTCTCTTCAACAGATGGTGCTGGCAAAACTGGACAGCTACATGTAAGAGAATGAAACTGGATCACTGTCTAACCCCATACACAAAAGTAAATTCAAAATGGATCAAAGACCTGAATGTGAGTCATGAAACCATAAAACTCTTAGAAAAAAACATAGGCAAAAATCTCTTGGATGTGAACATTAGCGACTTCTTCATGAATATATCTCCCCGGGCAAGGAAAACAAAAGCAAAAATGAACAAGTGGGACTATATCAAGCTGAAGAGCTTCTGTACAGCAAAGGACACCATCAATAGAACAAAAAGGAACCCTACAGTATGGGAGAATATATTCGTAAATGACAGATCCGATAAAGGCTTGACATCCAAAATATATAAAGAGCTCACACACCTCAACAAACAAAAATCAAATAATCCAATTAAAAAATGGGCAGAGGAGCTGAACAGACAGTTCTCCAAAGAAGAAATTCAGATGGCCAACAGACACATGAAAAGATGCTCCACATCGCTATTTATCAGAGAAATGCAAATTAAAACCACAATGAGATATCACCTCCCACCAGTAAGGATGGCTGCCATCCAAAAGACAAACAACAACAAATGTTGGTGAGGTTGTGGAGAAAGGGGAACCCTCCTACACTGCTTGTGGGAATGTAAATTAGTTCAACCATTGTGGAAAGCAATATGGAGATTCCTCAAAATGCTCAAAATAGACTTACTATTTGACCCAGGAATTCCACTTCTAGAAATTTACCCTAAGGATGCAGCACTCCAGTTTTAAAATGACAGCTGCACCCCTATGTTTATCACAGCACTATTTACAATAGCCTAGAAATGGAAGCAACCTAAGTGTCCATCAGTAGATGAATGGATAAAGAAGATGTGGTACATATACACAATGGAATATTATTCAGTCATAAGAAGAAAACAAATCCTACCATTTGCAACAACATGGATGGAGCTAGAGGGTATTATGCTCAGTGCAATAAGCCAGGTGGAGAAAGACAAATACCAAATGATTTCACTCATCTGTGGAGTATAAGAACAAAGCAAAAACTGAAAGAACAAAACAGCAGCAGACTCACAGAACCCAAGAATGGAGTAACAGTTACCAAAGGGAAAGAGACTGGGGAGAATGGGAGGATTGGGAGGGATAAGGGCGGGGAAGAAGAAAGGGGGTATTATGATTAGCATGTATAATGTTGGGGGTGGGGGAAAGGAAAGGGCTTTGCAACACAGAGAAGAGAAGTAGTGATTCTACAGCGTCTTGCTATGATGATGGACAGTGACTGAATGGGGTTTGTCGGGGGGGGGACTTGGGGTAGGTGGGGTAGGGGAGATCCTAGTAAACATAATGTTCTTCAAAAAAATAAAAATAAATAAATTAAAAAAATAAGAAGGTGTCACAAATAGTGACCACCATCAAAAATTTATTGAAAATTAACACAGTGCTTTAAAAAAAAAACAAAAGTTTGCACAATACCAAGATTCAGCTGCAACTGGAATTCTGTTTAGATCTTATCAATCGAAGTACATAGAATGGAGCTGGAACATATACAGAGATGAAAAACTAATGTCAAGTTAAGCAATATGGAAGGACCTAGAAGGTATCATACTAAGTGAAGTAAGTCAGATAGAGAAAGACAAATACCATATGATTTCACTTAGATGTGAAATCTAAAAAAACTAATGAGCAAACAAACAAAACAGAAATAGACTCTTAAACACAGAGAACAGACTGGTGATTGCCATAGGGGAGTGGGAGAATAATGAGCAAAACAAGTGAAGGGGATAAAGAGGTACAAACTTCCAATTATAAAATACGTTATAGGGATGAAAGTACAGCATAGGGAATATAGTCAATCATATTGTAATTTCTTCGTATGTTGACAGATGGTAACTATACTTAACATTTAGTAATGCATAGTTATGGAATCAGTTATACATTCAAAACCAATATAATGTTGCGTTATCAACTATATTTCAATAAAATATTAAAATTTTAAAAAGAAAGAAAAGTGTAGTAGAAATACAAGGGAAATGACTCCTTAATGAAGACAGGGTGAGAAGATTAGGACTCTAGTGGCTGAAATAACAACTCAATAGAAATGTGATTGGATCATTAGTAATACAAAAGAAGAGACAAGAGCTTAAAAGATGCAAGAGGCTAGTTGAAGACTCCAAACTGGAAGCAATATTTTACACACCAGGTAGTAAACTCAAGAAAATCGTTTACTCAAAAGAATAATATGCATTGAAGCTATAGTTATGGGAAGAAAGGTTTAAATACATTTGAGGGTGAAAGATCTACAGTGTGAACTCACACACAAATAAAGTGGAAATACCCTCATTTTTACTTAAAACTAAGCCCTCTACTTGTCCCAGACCTCATTTCCTTTTTCCCTCAGGTCAGGAGCATTCTAATGTTTCCCCTCCATTCTCCTGAATCATTATTTTTTCTTATATATATTTCATTTCCATCAATATGGGACCATGTTACCATTTTACATATCTTAAAAAAAAACACTTTTTAAAAAATGAACTGCCTTTAGACAATTGTTCCATTTCTCTATGTCCCTAACAGAAAATTTCTTGGGAGAAATTAATAATAAATAAGGCAGACAGAAACTTTTGAAGGTGATATATGTTTATGGCATAGGTTGTGGTGAGGGGTTCAAGGGTGTATACCTCTTTCCAAACTCCAGTTTTATACAAAAAGTGCAGCTTTTTGTATGTGAATCATATTGTGATAGAGTGGTTTTGGAAAAAGAAAAAGGAAGAACCGTCTAAATTCGCTGCCACTATTCCTCACCTTTTATTCTCTCGATTTTTAGAATAAACATTCTGAAGTATAATATACATAGGGAAAACTGCATACATTGTGAGTATTCACCCCGATGGATTTTCACAAAGTGAACATAGAAGTGTTAATCACTCTCCAGATTAAAAAAAGCAAAACAAAACCCCCCGCCCTATCTCTACCTGCAAAGTCCACCTTTTGCACCACCCTAGTCACAGCACAGCCTGCCTTTCCTTTAGGTAACTGCATCTCATGAGTACGCTTTCCTGTTTTTAAACATCATATACATGAAATGACTGAAACTTTGTAAGAAATCTTGATACCTAGTAGGAAACGTTCTCTAGTTTTGTTTTTCTTCAGTACCTTACAGTCTAATCTTGGCCATTGCATTTGCATATAAACTTTAGCTTTAACTTGTCAATTTCTTTTTTTAAAAAGTCCTCTAAAATTGAGATTGAGACTATATTAATCCATAGTTCAATCTGAGAAGAATTGGTATTGTTACACAATTGGGTCTTCAGTGTGTGAACATCAGTTTTTCTCAGTAATGTTATATATGTTTCTAAGTAGATGTGTACATAATTTTCATTATATTCCTTTATACAGAATTTATGGTTTTTTGATGACATATTTTTATTTTAAATAAATTTTATTTTCCCTAATTGCTTGTTGCTAGTAAATAGAAGTACACAATTTTTTTTTTTGGTATAGTCTATTATCTGTAATGATATAAGGCTCTTGGAGGCTAAGGTTTTTATGAGCCGACAGTAATACACATCTGGGAGGAAAATGTATCTTGGAGGTGACAAATTCCATCCCGAGAGAAACCAGACAGTTATTTCATCATTTTCCTCTCTGATTTTTCTTCCAGTTGCCCATTCCTTCAGAAGTCATCACTGTAAACATTAAGAACAATCCCATGTTTGGCCCTAGTTTATAGACATCAACAGGAGAAAAGGCTCTTACTATGTGAAGTGATGACATTGACTCATTTCTATATTTCTGAATAGTTAATACTTTTTCCATTACCACATAAGACAGTCCCAGTGTCTGTGCAAACTGGGGAACTGTTTAAGTTGCAGAGGAACAGTATTAACTAATGAAGTTCTCTGACAAAGAAGACTTCTTGCTACTCAAAGATGAGTTGAAAATTGCTCTGTTCTTTGAGATGCATACTAAAGTACAAATGGTGCTGTTGTTTTTTTGGTTATGCATGGTATTATTTCATGTGGATTTAGAGGTGGCAAATAAAATGTATAACATGGGAGAAAAATACAATTTCTATGTGCAGAGAAGATAGATCATGCTGTGCAGTCACTGCTCTTGGTATGTGATAACATGAGGATAGCCCTGCCATTTTAGCAAGACATGAGCAGACAGCTATTAAAGACTGGGTGTGGATCCCCTCCAAGATCTAATAGTGTAATTCAGCCCTTGAGCAGTCTTCCTTTGTTTAGGTCTTCCAATCTCCTCACTTCTGAAACACCAACAGAAGTTATGAGTTTCAGCCCTCATGATTTCCTGAAAGTCTAATGAGTTTCTTCAAACCTGTGCCTCAGTTCTGTTATTTTAGTGAAACCATTTAAAAATATTAAGAAAGTAAATACAAAGGAAAAATGTGGCATGACAACAATAAAAAGTGTTCAGTATCTACCGTGAACCAGCTTAGGCTGGCTTCTTCAGCTCTATTGCTCAATGATAACACAGTAACAGTGTTTTCCTCTCCCGATCCTTTCTTGAAAATTTTTTATCCTATATAAAATCCTCATGCTTGTGTTTGTTTTTTAGTGGGTATGATGTTCTATCACACAGTTCACAGGCTAATAAAATACCAAATCTTCATGTGCTTTTATACATTTTCCCATTCTTTGGTGTAAGAAACATTTCCCAATAGAACCGGACAGCACAAATCCCCCCATCATAGGATTCTAAGACCTAGAAGCTCTACATCTTGAGAGTATGACTGGATTAAGTGTTATATTACATTAAAGGTAGTGAATTAACTGGAAAGGACTGGAGTGAGGATTTTTTTATCATTAATATACAATTACATGAGCAACATTATGGTTACTAGACTCCCCCGTTATCAAGTCCCCACCACATACCCCATTACAGTCACTGTCCATCAGCACAGTAAGATGCTATAGAATCATTACTTGTCTTCTCTGTATATACTGCCTTCCCCGTGCCCCACCCCCCTACATGATCTGTGCTAATTGTAATGCCCCTTTTCCCCCCTTATCTCTCCCTTCCCACCCATCATCCCCAGTCTCTTTCCCTTTGGTAACTGTTAGTCCATTCTTGGGTTCTGTGAGTCTGCTGCTGTTTTGTTCTTTCAGTTTTTGCTTTGTTCTTATGCACTACAGATGAGTGAAATCATTTGGTACTTGTCTTCCTCCACCTGGCTTATTTCACTGAGCATAATACCCTCAGCTCCATCCCTGTTGTTGCAAATGGTAGGATTTGTTTTCTTCTTATGGCTGAATAATATTCCATTGTGTATATGTACCACATCTTCTTTATCCATTCATCTACTGATGGACATTTAGGTTGCTTCCATTTCTAGGAACATTGTAAATAGTACTGCAATAACAAAACTAGCAGAGACTCTCTAATTATAGTAGCAATGTCTTTTAGTGTCTTTCATGAACATATGTAAACACAGTTTTACATATGGCCCACTGTTTGGACTATAGCGATCTAATCCAATATATTTTCTACTGAGAAAAATTAAACTGAAATTCAGAGTGCCAAAGTTACATAGCTAGTCAATGGTAGCATTTGAGCTCAAATATTTTCTAAATCCTATTCACATGTTATTTCATCTATTTAGTTTATAGATTGGATATGATATACCATGAAAAATATTAAGATGTTATAAATAAAAGCAATATAATTATTAGCTATAGTCTATAATGCATTAGAGTGGTATAAAATGCTGCAGTCTGTAATGCATCCGCATGTTTAAGGATAAAGGTGGGAACAAAGTAAGAATTTTGTAATTTAGGATAAATATGATGGTGGCTTAAAACAAGGGAGTGGTAGTGGTGGAGCAATTTTTCGGTTTAACAGTGCTAAATTTATTGGATATGAACAGCAGTTCTGGGGATGAAGAGACCATATTAGTGTTCAAGTTTCTAACTTTGGCAGTTAGCAAGACTGTAGCTTGATATTATAGATTTAGAATACAGGAAGAAGTTTGTTAGAAAATAATTCATTTTGTATTTGCATTTTAGGTATATATGTGAGTATCCAAGTACCTTTAGATACATGGATCTGAAGTTCAGGGAGAGAGATCAAGGCCTGAGATTTAAATTTAGATGTAAGTGGTATATGGATTGTAAATAAACCCAGAGTTTGGGAGGATGACATCTGAGACACATCAACTATAAAGTTGAGAAAGAAGCAGATCTTCAACAAAAAGGATCATAAGATTTAAGGGTCAAAAACAAGCAAAGAAATGAAAATGAAGAAATATCTATTTTGAAAGAAGATTGTATTCAATAGTTTGAATACACTGTGATACAGTTTAAATACAGTTTAGAGACTGAATAAAAGAAGAACTGAAAAGTGTTTGTTGGCTTAACAACAAAGATATATTGATGAATTTAATGAGACATTTTCTGTAAAGTGAATTGGTTAAGGGGAAGAGGCCAGGACGAGGTGTTAGTCTGAGGTAAAGAAGTAGGGAAATGAATGGAGAAATCTTATTCAAGGACCCTGGGCGTGAACGTGAAGAGGGGAAAAGACGGTAGCAGATGTAAGTGCTACAGCTCTGAGAATGCAACTCCTGTACCATTTCCTATCACACCCAACGCTGAGGGCCCCACAGCTGCTGCGCTTTAACATCCACGACAGCATTTACAGCAAGGCTTGGCCTCCTGTGTGCTCCCTCTCACCAACATGAGTGTGTTGGAAATAACTGAAGTGGGCCATTGCTGGGAGACAGGGACAGACTGCAGCTCAAGGACTTTCTGATGACTTGGCTGAATGTTTCTTAAAGTGCACAACTTCCAACCAACCTTCTTTCTCTTCCTCACTAAGGGTAAAATAATTGCATTACTGTCAGATTGGTTCTCTGAGGCTTCACTGGCTCTTTGCCTATTTCCCTTCACCCATGCCTTTCCCCTAATAAAATCTTTGTGTGCTTACTCCTTTGTGTCTGCCTCTCAGAGGATAAGGCAAACACGAAAAGCAAAGTTTTTTTTTATGGTGAGTTTTCAAATTTATTGGGAGGTAGAGAGACTGTTTGGGGGGAGAAATGAGCACATAGGAAACTGCTCTCTATCATGAACTGAGTTTTCCAAAGAACAAAGTTCCAAGTTTTGAGAACGTAAGGAGCTAGGGAACAACGGGAAGTTATGTTTGGGAGAAGATACACTGCAATCCGTATGGCAAGAAACTCCTGAGGAAGAGGCAGCAGAAGGCTTTACTTACTAGTCTGTGATGAAGGAGACGAAGCTCATAATGTTAAGGTTTCCATTAGATTATTTTTTATTATCATGGTAAGAGCACTTAACAGGAGATGTGTCCTCTTCACACATTTTTCAGTGTACAATACAGTATTGTTAACAATGTTGAACAGCAGAGCTCTAGAACTTTCTCATCTTGTGTAACTAGAACTTTATACAATTGATCAGCAACTTCAATTTCTCCCTCGCTCCAGCCTCTGGCAACTGCCATTCGGCTCCCTGTTCCTGCGTTTGACTATTTTAGAGACCTCGTATGAGGGGAATCATGCGCTCTTTATCCTTCTGTGGCTGACATATTCACGCGGTGTAAACTCATCCAGGTTCGTCCATGCTGTCACATGGGGTGGTAGATTTTGAAAGAATTGTTTTTAGCTTTCTCCTAGTGGTAGTTGCGTAGGAATCAGGGTACCAGTCATTAGACGCTTGCTGTCTTGCCATTTTGGCAAAGATCCATATCAACAGTTTCCTTCAGGTATAAAAGAGAGGCTTCTGTGGTCAAATGGCAGGTCTAGGATCTGTAGTGATGTGGATACAACCGAGGTAGATTCTGGGCCTGAGGAGGAGAGGAGGGGCAGCTAGTGTGTGGGCTGAAGCAGAAATCTCCCTGGTCACAAATGTTACAAATGCAGGGCTATGTCCATAGCTTTATTAAATATTTTAACCCATTAGCCTTACTGTCAATAAAATTGAATAAACAATTCAAAATATATATAAAAAAAAGCTTTGTCTTATTTATGTAGTTTTGGAAAATAGTAAAATATTCTAACTTGGATTAATATGTATCTGAAAATAACCTTTCAAATAAAAGATACTCATATTTTTGAGGACTTTTTAGACTGACTTGGTCAGTGTGGATCCTAAAGAACCAAAACTTTAGCTGAAACTAGTTGCTCTCAGATTGTGCTGAATCAGCTACTTTACCATTACTCGCCCTGAAAGAGTGATCCCAGTTTAGGAAGATCAATATGTAAAAACTCCAGACTTAGCCATTTTAAAGCAAATATTTATGTTTAATTTTGAGCGTGAGGCTGTCAGGATGCAGCATGCATTACGGAAGCATGTGAATCAGCAGCCTGCTGATTCCAGGTCTAGAATTAGGAAAAACGATGAAAAACTAAAAAGTAAAAATAAAGTGTAATCTCATATTATAAATGAGCATTTAAATCATCAACTCTGAAATAGTATCTCTCCATGACAGAAAGTAGTGACTATGCATTTGGAATGAGGGGAAAATTCAAATAAATAATTAACATCCAGCTCTCTTTTGACTAGAAGGGATTCAGTGATTTTTCCTTTTTTACTTATAGTTATTTTGAAGTTCCAATATTCTCTTGACTGCAAAGTTGCTGAAGGCATAGGTTTTGTATAGATATATTTTAAAATTATTTTTGAAGACATATTACTAAATGTGAAAGCAAGTAGCAATATTGTCCTCAACTATGTGGAAGTGCCCTCTTCCATTTCATTTTATTTTTGATTATTTTCAGGATGCAGGAAACCTTTTGATTTTTTCAAGTTGAATATTTAATCTAACCACTGTGTTAGTTTTTGAATGGATAAAACTAGTTAGACTATTGTTTCTTATGTTTTAATTATATTGCATAGATTTAGAAATGAGGCCAGCATGATTTCTGCCCTTGTAGATTGATTTGTGGCTTGATGCAGAGTCATATTCTTCAATTAAGAAAGAGTTGATAACTTTTCCAAGGGACCCTTACACATAGAGATAAATACCCACAAACTATACATTAAGTATAAGTTTATTAAATGTATATATACAGTAACTAAGTTATGAAACTCAATTATGAAAGTTATGAAACTCAATTATAAAAGTTATGAAACTCAATTTTTCTTAAAGATTTATTTCCTTATCTTAATCATAGTCTCTAAAATGTGCACTGAAATTATATCTCCTAACTGCCTTTTAGAAATTCAAACTTCTTATACAGAACACAAAGTAAACATACATAAAAATATTCAACATTGTTAAAACATATCTTAAACATGTCAATATAAATAGTTTAATACAATTAATAAATATTTGCATGATTTTTGGTGATACTTAGGATTCTTTTCATCCCTACTTTTATATATTCCTAATTTTTTAATATATCACTTTGCTGTCTTGTAGTGTTTGCAGCTAATTTATCTGATCTAAAACTGAAAGTAAAAGACTCTCTCAGCCCACATAAATTCACAGTACCTTAGTTAGTGTTCAGTTGATTGCGTCTTAATACAGGTTTGACCATTTATGTAAAGGTGACCCAAAACTAAACCATTGAACTTCAGGATAAGCTTTGCTTTGATAGACAAACCTCAATTGACAAATCAGCCACGATTTTATTTATTTCCTTTTTCATAGGCTTTAATTGTCTGATTTTTTTTGTCTTAAAAAACAGTTACATACTTTCAAAAACTTGCTTAAATATTTTATAACCTACTGTCCTTTGATTGGGATATATTGATCAAACCTGTTAGCATTATTATAAACTTACGTATCTTATCACTGTCCTATTATAATTCATAGGCCATCTTTACTATTCATGGGATAGAAGAAATCAGTTACTGGCTCCTCTTGGGTATATCTGGCTAATTCATCACCAGGATGTATCTACTGCTGAATTTTTTATTGGGTCATTAAGTGTGACACTGAGTTTATTACTCCTTTCTATTCATGGCATATTTCCTTTATTTCCTAAGATAAATTGGCCTGCTCTTATTTTCCTTTTTTTAATTCTTTCCAGTTTATGCAGGTGGTGGGTGTTGATGAAACTTGTTTCAGAGCATTGAAAGATGGAAGTCTTAATATTTAGTAAATATTTAATCAGTAGCAATTATTGAGTAAAAATCTATATTTATTTAATATTTAGTATATATTTAACATATTTAATAGCAGGTATTTAGTAAAAATTCATCTATAATTCCTGGGAGGCAGATACTAAACCTAGTGAACTTGTACTCTAGGGGAAAATGTGTGAGAACAATATGTTAGCATTGCGGTTTTGTTGTTCTTGATCCATCTACCAGTGTGCTACAAGAAAGAGGTGAGCTGTTTGCAAGCAGAAAAAATGATAGATTCCAAAAATGTAAGAAATTACAGAGTAGGAAGGAACAACGGAAACTGTAAGCAGTAAAAACTGAAAACTGTAAAGAATATGAGGACAGTGAGCAATAAATGCTGATTAAAAGAGTCATATGATGAAGCAACAAATAAAAAGTATGGCTCTTAAAAACCTCTAGATTTGATAAGATGGAGGAAGAGAGTTTGCAGAGAGTTGCACTTAAGTTTTGTTTGAGGTGTGACAGTAAGTGCACTTCACTGCCACCCACATTTCACCATCCAGACCTCAGTTATGTAGGCATGAGAACCCACAGGGGACATTTGGAAATGCAGAACAGCTCACTGACCAAGAGGAATAGAAAATAGGCTTGTTGAATACACAGCAATTTCTGTAACCTGTCCTTTCTTAGTTTTTGCCTGTTTCATCATGCTCTATGAAAGGAAGCTGTTAACAACTCCAAATAACATTATGGAGTTTTCAAATTCTGCATGTATTTCTTTCAATATTTCCTGTGTATATTTCAAAATAGTGATTTAGGGTCTTACAAGCTTATTACTGTTTTAGTCTTTTAGTGAATTTTATTCATTTCCAATGTGGAGTATTAGTTTCCCATATTATGCTTTTTAACTTACATTTATTTAAAAATCTTTCTTTGATTTGTTTTATAGCATTTGCCTATTAGATCTTATTCTCTCCTTTTTTCCCCATCTTCCCCTGTCATTTTGCCTTGATTTAATTTATATTAGAATAGTTGGATTTTGTTTTTATTTTTTTATCCCAACTGAGGTGATCTGATTTTTAGTGACTTGAAACATTAGTACTGATTGTGGTTTGTATTTCTGGCTACATTTGACTTTATTGCTGCTACTTTATTTTATGTTTTCTATTTAACTTGTTTCTTTGTTTTTTTTTTTTCTTCATTCTCTCCAATTTAGCTTTTTCCTCTTTCAAAGTATAGGACATGTCCAGTTCTTTGCACTTCAGAACTTTAAGAATAATAGCTAAAATACCTGATAGAAATTATTTTATTAATATTAGGTTCTATATCACTGTGTCTCATTATTCTTGAGGAAATCTTTAAGGTATCTGCGCATGAAAGAGTTCTGCAGGTCTGGATTGCTCAAACTGTACTTATTCCCAAGAATAAGAAATGCTTGTCTTAAGGACTAGCCCTTGGCTGGTTCTTAGCTGATGAATTCTAAGCCCTTGGGATATTCTGCCTTACAAGAGTATTTTTATTTTGTATACCTGAGACCTTGGCTCACGCTGTTGAATTTGACCAGATAATTTATGCTAACAATGTAATCTGGGTGAGTGCTTGTTTTTGTATGCCTGAGGACATGGGCCGAACTGTATCAGTTTAGTCAGACAGCTTATGTTAACAATGTAATTTATGTTGAACACCTCTTTTGGAAACAGCTGTATCTTAGGGCACCCTGGTGCAGGGCTGAGGCCTAGAGTAAGAGCTATGATAGAACAAAAACTATAAACTGAAAAAAAAAACAAAAAGTTAAGGATTGAAGATGGCTTTTTATATAATAATATTAATGACCAAGGCACTGTGCAGTCTGCAAGACTACCCTTAGGCTTGATGCTACATTAGACTCAAAAGCAGCTGTACTCATAGTTACAGTTTATTACAGGAAAAAGATACAGGTTGTTTTGTTTCTTTGATGGGGCTGGAGTCTGAGTAGCTGAGGTTAGCCATGGAGGTGCTACATGCCTGACCCCAGTGAAAATGCCTAGACATAAGGCTCAGGTGAGCTTCTGTGACTGGTGACACTTCACAGGTGTTACACACCATTGCTGGCAGAATTAAATGTGTCCGTCTGACTCCCCTGGAATAGGACATCTAGAAGCTTGTTTCTTATTTCTCCTGGACTTCAACCCAGATGTCTTTCCCTTTGCTGACTTAATCTGTATCTTTTTTCTGTAATAAACTGTAACTATGAGTATAGTAGCTTCTGAGTCTTGTGAGTCAGTCATATACAGTAGAGCCTGAAGGTGATTTTGAAGACTCTGCATAGCACCTTAGTCATTAATATTATTACACAAAAAGCCATCTTCAATCTTTCTCTAGATTTTTTTTCAGTTTATAGTTCTATTCTATTTAGAGATCTTACTGTGTGCCTCCACCCCTCCACCAGAGTGCCCTAAAATATAGTTGTTTCCTTTTTCCTAACTACCACTCTCTCCTATTTTTCTCAGTGCACACCATTCTGTCTTCATCCAAACACTCATGTCCTTTCTTAAGCTGAATTCAGTAAAGTTGAATACAAGTTTCTCCTTTAAATCTTCAAAAATAGGAAAGAAAACCCGCAGGTATATTTGTACACAAATCTTAATTCCTGAGACTCCCATCATTTGTTTTCTACCGTGGTGTGGCTCCTTTTACTTTCAAA
Source organism: Manis pentadactyla (assembly GCF_030020395.1). NCBI lineage: Eukaryota > Metazoa > Chordata > Mammalia > Pholidota > Manidae > Manis > Manis pentadactyla. The sequence goes on from NC_080025.1 coordinate 124,313,783, forward strand.
CCATTCACTTAGACAAATAAACATTTGCTGAGCCCCTACTATGTGGTCACTTTGATCAATATACTATACTAGATAAATCAAGCATAGATTTTTAACTTCTAGGAGTTTAAAATATAGTAGAAATTTATAGTAGGAGATGAATGATGAAGAGTGTAGGTAAAATTGCAGTATTACCAGAACCTCTCTCCTGGCCTTAGTGTATCTCCATATCAATGGGTGTTTCCAAGGGGTGGAGAAAAGTAGGTCATCTCCTTATCAAGAGGTAAACAAGGGGGAGCAAGGGCATATCTAGACCAGAGAGGTTGGATGGGGTCCCTTTTTGCAGCTGGGTTGCAAGAGACACAGGTGAGCAGAAATGGACGACTGCTTGTAAGCAATAAATGGGTTTCTCCCACTTTATTTCTCCCTTTGACTGATTTCAGTTTCAAAGATATTTTGCCCTGGGCTGGAAACTTATTTTCACCCAAGTTACAAAGAGATAGAACAGGAGATCTGTGGGATAGTTAACATAATGGTACCATTTTCACTTAATGCTAATTCAGGATTTTTATTGATTTTTAATTTTTATGGTCTCCACAATTGTGTTTCTAACTTTACTTTCAAATTCTTGCATGGTAAAGTCATGCCTGCCCTAACTGACTGGTATCATGTCTAGTAGAGTAAAATATTGAAATAGGTAATGATAGTTTAAAAAAAAAACAGCTGTTTTAAATTGTTCAAAAGTGGAATTATTTTTAAAAAATATTCTTGAAAGAAATGTTAATTTGAAAAACCCATGTTATTATAAATAGCATTATTGAGACTACTCATGCTTTTAACATTGGCTTCAAGGGATTGTCTTAGTTTTCAACATTGTTTCTGTGTGTAAATTGTTAATTACAAGTTTAGGTAAATACTACTAGCTAATAATTACAACTTTTTTAGGTATATTAAGAAAATATTTATAGTAATCATTAAATTATTTATTTTGTGAATTGGTAAATGAAAAATCAATTGAATGGAGAATCTTAACATTCAGCACCTTGATTCAGTTTTCCTCCTATGACCATTTAAATTTTTAGTTATCCTACAAAATCATGTAAGAGTTTGTGACCCATTCACTCATGCCTGAGTTTTATATCATTCAGTTAAAATATAAAATATTTACTTCTTACTTTGGCTGTCCATTGTTCCTAATTGATTATCTATACCTTATGGGGAATACAGGTTATATTCTCAGCTATATTTTTTAAAAATTGTAAATAGTATTTGAGAGCTGAGATGCATCTTACAGAAATTTAAAAATTCATACATCTATGTAGAGCTCAAACTTCAGAGTGAAAGTGGAATCTCAAAGTCATAAGGTAGGTTGTGATATAGCTGAGGAACAGAATACAACACTACAATATTTCAACCTGTACAATAAATAAGTAAATCAGACATATAGTCCACATATAGCTAATGGATATGACACCGCTAATGTCCACAATGACAAGCTACCATAAGCAACAAAAAAATGGAAGCCATATACTCAGGAAAGTGTTGGTTATCTTGAATTCTCTATTGTCTGTTTCAAGTATCATTGAAATGCTAATTAATTATTGAAGTAATCTGAAGAAGAGCTGTAATTTGTAACCTGTTAAATTGTAGGAAATTAAAAAGACTTTTGCTTTACCTGAGATGCTAGAAGCTTTCTTGATATTAAGGTAGTGTTACAGAAACTCATTAAATATTTTATTAGATCTCTACTAAGTCCAAGCACAATACTAAATTTTAGGGAATGCCCAAACTATAAACAAAGTTACTTACATCAAAGAAATAACAGTCTAGGGGGAAATAAATACACATCTTTATTATTTGAACCAAATCCGAAAGAAAAATGATGACAAGTTTCTAAAATGTTGCCAAATTCATTAAAGCAGGTTGTTTTTGTTATAGAAAAGTTATGCCTGGTCCTGTGGACTACATTGGTGAAGATAACAAAAGAATTGGAAAATTATTTGATTAAGGATTTGTCCTTAGCCAGAAGCACTGTCAGCTTTCTGGTGAGAAGCATTCAGAAATGTGTGGGATTTTGGATTCATGTGAGGTTTTTATTCAGACTAATACAGAGTCTGAGAAAATATGGTCCATAGAGTAGGACATGGAAAAGAAAGGCTAGGTGAACCTGGAGACAGATAACTGGGGTACATTGGTGCAGATAGTTATGCAGGAAGTTTCTCCTGTTAATTGTGAAATCAAGAGAAATGGAGTCCATTTGTGAAGAGACAGAGTTTCAGGGACCATTTCAACCCTGTCCAAGATGAGTTTAAGTTAAACAGGGTATAAAACAGAAATGCAGTGACAAAAACCCTATATGGAAGGGAAGCAGGACAGCTTCCATCTAAGAAGATGCCTAAACTCTTCTCCAGACAAAATAAGTTTTGAATTAGTGCTAAGATGTTAATATAATAACAATAATATTTTTCTCTGCTCTGCCCCACACCCCAAAATGGTATTGATTAAAGACATGGAAGTGAATAGCCAATGATTACAGCTCATCACTTGTGTCCAAATAAAAAGGCTATCATTTAATTAAGTAGTTCACTAACTATAGCATTGTCCTATTAACATTATTAAACATAAAAGGTATACCCTTATAATTTCAGGAAAATATTAGATTGTCTTTTCTCTATGGGAGTATTGCTCCCATTAAAAACTTCCCCTAGGAGGTGGAGCCAACATGGCGGCGTGAGTAGGACAGTGGGAATCTCCTCCCCAAAACATATATTTTTTAAAATACAACAAATACAACTAATCCTAAAAGAGACCAGAAGACACAGGACAGCAGCCAGACTACATCCACACCTGCAAGAGCCCAGCGCCTGGTGAAAGGGGTAAGATACAAGCCCCAGCCCAGCAGAACCCAGCACCTCTGACCCCAGCTCCCAGCGGGAGGAGAGGAGTCAGAGTGGGGAGGGAGAGGGAGCCCAGGACTGCTAAACACCCAGCCCCAGCCACCCACACCAGAGAGCAGACACAGTGCATGCGTGGAGGGATAGAAACTAGGGAAACAGGGCAGCAAGACCTCTAAGTGGGTTCTGAAGCTGATGCCCCTGTGACAAAGAAAAGCGAGTGCTTTTTGAAAGTCTTAAAGGGACAGGGATGCAACAGCTGGACGGAAACAACAGAGGTCACAGTCCAGCAGCTGGAAATTACAGGGAAAACTGGGCGCACTAACCCCCTGGGCAACAGCTCTGAGACACCTCACGGAGGTTAAACAGCCAAACAGCCCGCCGTGCATTACAACTCCAAGATGCGGTGAAAACAGAGAAGCAGCCTAAGGCTGGCCACGCCCTCAGAAAGGGAGCTTCCTCCATACCGGCCAGGCAAGGCACAAAGACCCAGTCTACACGCAATTACCCAACACAAACCACTAGGGGGTCGCAGTTGTCCCAGTAAAGAAAGGCCAGTAGCAGGAGGAAAGTTTGGCCCTCCCAGCTGACAGTCAATAGCACCTATCAACATGAAAAGGCAAAAATTATGATCCAGACAAGACTAACCCAGACAGCTTCGGCATCTGCTACATCTTCCCCTGAGTAGGAACCTGGGGAGATAAATTTAACCAGTCTTTCTGAAAAAGAATTCAAAACAAAAGTCATAACCATGCTGCTGGACTTGCAGAGAAATATGCAAGAACTAAGGAAGGAGAATTCAGAAATAAAACAAGCAATGGAAGGACTTCAAAACAGAATGGATGAGATGCAAGAGACCATTAATGGACTAGAAAACAGAGAACAGGAACGCAGAGAAGCTGATGCAGAGAGATAAAAGGATCTCCAGGAATGAAAGAATTCTAAGAGAGCAGAGTGACCAATCGAAACGGAACAATATTTGCATCATAGGGGTAACCAGAAGAAGAAGAGAGAAAAAAAGGGATAGAAAGTGTCTTTGAAGAAATAATTCCTGAAACTTCCCCAAACTAGGGGAAGAAATGGCCTCTCAGACCACAGAGGTACACAGAACTCCCATGACAAAGGATCCAAGGAGGGCAACACCAAGACACATAATTAAAATGGCAAAGATCAAAGACAAGAACAAAGTATTAAAGGCAGCCAGAGAGAAAAAAAAGGTTACCTACAAAGGAAAACCCATCAGGCTATCATCAGACTTCTCAACAGACACCCTACAGGCCAGAAGAGAATGGCATGATATACTTAATGCAATGAAACAGAAGGGCCTCAAACCAAGATTACTGTATCCAGCAAGATTATCATTTAAATATGAAGGAGGGATTAAACAATTCCCAGACAAGCAAAAGTTGAGGGAATTTGCCTCCCACGAACTACCACTACAGGGCATCTTACAGGGACTGCTCTAGATGGGAGGACTCCTAAAAAGAGCACAGAACAAAACACCCAACATATGAAGAAGGGAGGAGGAGGAATAAGAAGGGAGAGAAAAAAAGAATCATCAGACCGCATCTATAATAGCTCAAAAAGCGAGTTAAGTTAGACAGTAAGATAGTAAAGAAGCTAATCCTGATCATTTGGTAACCGCAAACTTAAAGCCTGCAATGGCAATAAGTACATACCTTTCAATAATCACACTAAATGTAAATGGACTGAATGCATCAATCAAAAGACAATGAGTAATAGAATGGATAAAAAAGCAAGATCCATCCATATGCTGCTTACAAGAGACTCACCTCAAACCCAAAGGCATGCACAGACTTAAAGTAAAGGGATGGAAAAAGATTTTTCATGCAAACAACACAGAGAAAAAAGCAGGTGTTGCAATACTAGTATCAGACAAAACAGACTTCAAAATACAGAAAGTAACAAAAGATAAAGAAGTACATTACATAATGATAAAGGGCTCTGTCCAACAAGAGGATAGAACCATTATAAATATATATGCACCCAATACAGAAGCACCAACATATATGAAACAAATACTAACAAAACTAAAGGAGGAAATAGAATGCAATGCATTCATTCTGGGAGACTTCAACACACAACTCACTCCAAAGGACAGATCCACCAGAAAGAAAATAAGTAAGCACACAGAGGCACTGAACAACACTCTAGAACAGATGGACCCAATAGAAATCTACAGAACTCTACATCCAAAAGCAACAGGATGCACATTCCTCTCAAGTGCACATGGAACATTCTCCAGAATAGACCACATACTAGGACACAAAAAGAGCCTCAGTAAATTCCAAAAGATTGAAATCCTACCAACCAACTTTTCAGACCACAAAGGCATAAAACTAGAAATAAACTGTACAAAGAAAGCAAAAAGGCTCACAAACACATGGAGGCGTAACAACACTCTCCTAAATAATCAATGGATCAATGACCAAATCAAAATGGAGATCCAGCAATATATGGAAACAAATGACAACAGCAACACAAAGTCCCAACTACTGTGAGATACAGCAAAAGCAGTCTTAAGAGGAAAGTATATAGCAATCCAGGCATAGTTAAAGAAGGAAGAACAATCCCAAATGAATGGTCTAATGTCACAATTATCGAAATTGGAAAAAGAAAAACAAATGAGGCCTAAGGTCAGCAGAAGGAGGGACATAATAAAGATCAGAGAAGAAATAAATAAAATTGAGAAGAATAAAACAAAAGCAAAAATCAATGAAACCAAGAGCTGGTTCTTCAAGAAAATAAACGAAATAGATAAGCCTCTAGACAGACTTATTAAGAGGAAAAGAGAGTCAACACAAGTCAACAGAATCAGAAACGAGAAAGGAAAAATCATGACAGACCCCACAGAAATACAAAGAATTATTAGAGACTACTACGAAAACCTATATGCTAACAAGCTGGGAAACCTAGGAGAAATAGACAACTTTCTAGAAAAATACAACCTTCCAAGACTGACCCAGAAAGAAACAGAAAATCTAAACAGACCAATTACCAGCAACGAAATTGAAGCGGTAATCAAAAAACTGCCAAAGAACAAAACCCCCGGGCCAGATGGATTTACCTCGTATTTTTATCAGACATACAGGGAAGACATAATAACCATTCTCCTTAAAGTTTTCCAAAAAATAGAAGAGGAGGGAATACTCCCAAACTCATTCTATGAAGCCAACATCACCCTAATACCAAAACGTTGCAAAGACCCCACCAAAAAAGAAAACTACAGACCAATATCCCTGATGAATGTAGATGCAAAAATACTCAACAAAATATTAGCAAACTGAATTCAAAAATACATCAAAAGAATCGTACACCATGACCAAGTGGTATTCATCTCAGGGATGCAAGGATGGTACAACATTCGAAAATCCATCAACATCATCCACCACATCAACAAAAAGAAAGACAAAAACCACATGATCATCTCCATAGATGCTGAAGAAGCATTTGACAAAGTTCAACATCCATTCATGATAAAAACTCTCAGCAAAATGGGAATAGATGGCAAGTACCTCAACATAATAAAGGCCATTTATGATAACCCACAGCCAATATTATACTGAACAGCGAGAAATTGAAAGCTTTTCCTCTGAGATCGGGAACTAGACAGGGATGCCCACTCTCCCCACTGCTATTTAACATAGTACTGGAGGTCCTAGCCACGGCAATCAGACAAAACAAAGAAATACAAGGAATCCAGATTGGTAAAGAAGAAGTTAAACTGTCACTATTTGCAGATGACATGATATTGTGCATAAGAAACCCTAAAGAGTCCACCTCAAAACTACTAGAACTGATATCAGAATACAGCAAATTTGCAGGATACAAAATTAACACACAGAAATGTGTGGCTTTCCTATACACTAACAATGAACCAACAGAAAGAGAAATCAGGAAAACAACTCCATTCACAACTGCATCAAAAAGAATAAAATACCTAGAAATAAACCTAATCAAAGAAGTGAAAGACATATACTCTGAAAAGTACAAGTCACTCTTAAGAGAAATTAAAGGGGACACAAACAAATGGAAACTCATCCCATGCTCTTGTCTAGGAAGAATTGATATCGTCAAAATGGCCATCCTGCCCAAAGCAATATACAGATTTCGTGCAATCCCTATGAAACTACCAGCACCATTCTACAATGAACTGGAACAAATAATTCAAAAATTCATATGGAACCACCAAAGACCCCGAATAGCCAAAGCAATCCTGAGAAAGAAGAATAAAGTAGGGGGGATCTCACTCCCCAACTTCACATTCTACTATAAAGCCACAGTAATCAAGACAATTTGGTACTGGCACAAGAACAGAGCCACAGACCAGTGGAACAGCCTAGAGACTCCAGACATTAACCCAGACATATATGGTCAATTAATATTTGATAAAGGAGCCATGGACATACAATGGGGAAATGACAGTCTCTTCAACAGATGGTGCTGGCAAAACTGGACAGCTACATGTAGGAGAATGAAACTGGACCATTGTCTAACCCCATATACAAAAGTAAACACAAAATGGATCAAAGACCTGAATGTAAGTCATGAAACCATTAAACTCTTGGAAAAAAACATAGGCAAAAACCACTTAGACATAAACATGAGTGACCTCTTCTTGAACATATCTCCCCGGGCAAGGAAAACAACAGCAAAAATGAACAAGTGGGACTATATTAAGCTGAAAAGCTTCGGTACAGCAAAAGACACCATCAAAAGAACAAAAAGGAACCCTACAGTATGGGAGAATATATTTGTAAATGACAGATCCAATAAAGGCTTGACATCCAAAATATATAAAGAGCTCACATGCCTCAACAAACAAAAAACAAATAACCCAATTAGAAAATGGGCCGAGGAACTGAACAGACAGTTCTCCAAAAAAGAAATATAGATGGCCAACAGGCACATGAAAACATGCTCCACATCGCTAATTATCAGAGAAATGCAAATTAAAACTACAATGAGGTATCACCTCACACCAGTAAGGATGGCTGCCATCCAAAAGACAAACAACAACAAATGTTGGCGAGGCTGTGGAGAAAGGGGAACCCTCCTACACGGCTGGTGGGAATGTAAATTAGTTCAACTGGAAAGCAGTATGGAGGTACATCAAAATGCTCAAAACAGACTTACCATTTGACCCAGGAATTCCACTCCTAGGAATTTACCCTAAGAACGCAGCACTCAAGTTTGAGAAAGACAGATGCACCCCTATGTTTATCGCAGCACTATTTACAATAGCCGAGAATTGGAAGCAACCTAAATGTCCATTGGTAGATGAATGGATAAAGAAGAGGTGGTACATATACACAATGGAATACTACTCAGCCATAAGAAGAGGGCAAATCCTACCATTTGCAGCAACATGGATGGAGCTGGAGGGTATTATGCTCAGTGAAATAAGCCAAGCGGAGAAAGAGAAATACCAAATGATTTCACTCATCTGTGGAGTATAAGAAAAAAGGAATAACTGAAGGAACAAAACAGCAGTGGAATCACAGAACCCAAGAATGAACTAACAGGTACCAAGGGGAAATGGTCTGGGAAGGATGGGTGGGTAGGGAGGGATAAAGGGGGGGAGAAGAAGGGGGGTATTAAGATTAGCATGCATAGGGGGGTGGGAGAAAGGGGAGGGCTGTACAACACAGAGAAGACAAGTAGTGATTCTACAACATTTTGCTATGCTGATAGGCAGTGACTGTAAAGGGGTTTATAGGGTTACCTGGTGTAGGGGAGAGCCTAGTAAACATAATATTCTTCATGTAAGTGTAGATTAATGATAACAAAAATAAAAAAAGAAAGAAAGAAAGGGGGGATTACTCCCTGATAGGATAAAACTAACTGTAAATCAACATTTAATGCATGCTTTAAATATCCTTAATTTTGATCACTTAAAGGGTGTCAGATGATCGGCTATGGAGGTACACTTTTCTGATAATATTCCTTTCTCTTAAAAAAAAAAAAAGCAGTTCCTGTGTGGTGACCTCCAATGAGTTCTAGACAATGGTATAAAGGGCATATCAAAGTGTGGGCAAAGGGTCTGTTTGTGTTTATACAGAGGATCAAAGCCTAATTTGGCTACCCTGAAAATGAACTAAGATACGATATGAAGAAGAACTTCCAACATCAGCACTCTCGGGAAGACTCATGACAGAAGATGATCATCAAAAAACCCCAACAAAGATCCACGCACTGCTACAGCAGTAGATGCACTCATCCCACGGGTTCCTGGACTTGCCATGGGAATGAAGAAGGAGATATCTAAGCTGGCCTGTGCATACAGTAAAACAACTAATTTGACTGGAACTATACAGTTGGAACTCAACCAAGAATTAGGACAAGTGCAAGTTGTAGCGCTCCAAAATCTTACAACTACAGACTATTTACTATTAAAGGACCTATGGGATGTAAACAGTTCCCAGGAATGGGTTGTTTTAATTTGTCTGATTTCTCTCAGACTGTTCGAGTTCAGTTGGACAATGTCCATCATATCATAGATGAGTTTTCACAAATGCCTAAGGTGCCTAACTGGTTTTCTTGGTTTCACTGGAGATGGCTGGTAATTATAGATCTGCTTTGGTTATGTAACTGTATTCCTATTATGTTAATGTGTGTGCGCAATTTAATTAGTAGTTTAAAACCTGAAGTTACTCTACAAGAAGATATGTCAAAAAAATAATCAATCTTCCCATGTTTTCTTCCATCTGCTACTTCTATAGCTTTTCTTCTTCCTACCTAATTACAACGCTTAAATAGAATTCGTGCCTCATATCGAATTTACTGAGTATCATAATTCCTCCAAGTGGTAAAGATACCTCAAGACAAATGCTGGGCATAGAAGCCACAGGGCATAAATCTGTAAAGAAATAAAAAGCTAACCTTTTCGAACAATATGGTTTCTCTCTCACTTATCAACTTTACATTTCCCTGTATGGCCCCGAAAGATGACTGGTTAGCCAGAGACAGGTAAGATTCCTCAAGGGAGGAACAACCTAAGACAGGCACAGTCGCAGGGGGGCCATCAGGTGAGAAATTGGGGATCAACAGAGGTGAGGCTTACAACCTCACCCCCCCTGCTTTGAGAGAAAATCTTCTGCATCCATGGATGTTTTATTGCCCTTGTCTAGCTTGGATTAACACCTAGTCTACAGGCACACACCTGATCATCTACATTTGCTCTCTTATAACACTAAACTATGTTTTCTACCTTTATCTTGCATCTACCTACCACTTCAGCATTTTATTAAAAATAATAATAGTAGTAATAATAATAATAAAGGGAGAAATGTGGGATCCACATATAAATCAATTATAAAAATCAAACAAATATTCATATTTGACCTGATTGTTTATAGTTCATAATGCGTGATCAAAACTGAAAGTTTCTGTGATGACTGCCCTTGCACTGTTCACCATGTAAGAACTTATTCACTATGTAAGAATTTGTTCACCATGTAAGAACTTGTTCTTTATGCTTCATAAGATTGGAGACTAACGAGAATTAGGCTTGGGGTGGATTAATGATTGTGCATTGAGCATTGACTCCCCTATACAGAATTTTATTGTTGTTAACAACCATTTGATCAATAAATATGAGAGATGCCCTCTCAAAAAAAAAAAAAAACTTTCCCTAGAGCTGAAAGTGTTTCACTAAAATATGCCTAACTTCAAGAAAAATGTTGTGAATTGCGTCTACTTGGAAGTAATTTGAATTTCTTTTTTTTTATTGCTATCTCTGCACTAAAACATTTTAAATTACGTGCTCTAGTTAATAGTTTTAAAGCTAGGTACACACATTTGTGGATGCTATTACAATAAAAACCGTGCACAGTAACTAACCCTTTGGCACTGTTTCTTTCCATTACTTATCATATTTGAGACTTTTTCCAGAAAGGCAAGAAAAATTAAACCAAATTGATTTTTAATGGTGACAAATGACTTTTTTTCCTTCAAATTTTAATACTAATATTTGAAAAGAAGAGGCATGTGAGGTGCTGAGAGATCATTGTTCTCATGGATTCCTTTTGAATGCAGAGGAAAGAACTGTTATCTGCCTTTACTGATTCAGGTCAGCATGTTTGGGTCCTTTACTACCTCCACACCTAGATTATGGCTATGGATGCATGGGTATCATGGATACATTTAACATTCCCAAGTACACACATTCATTTGATTATTATAAGCATCTTGAGACCAGAGAATGCACCCGAAACTGCTATAATTATGACAAAACAGAATTTGCCTCTACCTGTGAGACACCATTTTGAGTCAGATTGCTTTTGTTCGGGGGTGTTTGTGGATTTGCAGATTCATTTCATTGCCTCTTCTGCAGCTATAACTCAATGCTGATACTAAATTTTATGAGTTCAAAAGTAACTAAGAATTCTTGTAATTGTAGCCCCAAACTTTGACTTTTACTTATATCATCTGATTAATTACTCATTTGGCAAGAATTTTTAAGTACATGCTGTATGCCAGGGATGGTCAGATGGAAAAATGCTCTAACAGAAAATAAATAGACGATTCTTTCACTCAAAATGTTTTGAATAGTAAGAAGAAAGGTGAATTTAAATGAAAGCAATAAATCCCAGCAGGTTCTGTGATAGAGAGCAGTTTTTATATACACAGAGGGTGCCCCAAAGAAGTCATTGTGATTCATTTGTCCAGTTTACAAAGGGCTCCTAGAGGATGTGTCCCTACTTGCAAATTAGTTTTTTCCATATGTATGTGTGGGTAAAGTTGCAATATTTCCAGATCTCTAGCCTGGACTTAGAGCATCTCCATATCAATGGGTGTTTCCAAGGAGTGGAGAGAAGTAGGCCATCTCCATTTCAGTAGATAATTACAAGGCTGAGTGAGGGCTTATCTGGACTGCAGAGGTTGGGTGGGGCCCCTTTTTGCAGCCTGGTCATGAGAGACATGGGTGAGCAGAAATGGACAGCTGCTTGTGAGCCATAAACGGGTTTCTCCTACTTTATTTCTCCCTTTAACTAATTTCAGTTTCAAAGGTATTTTGCCCCAGGATTTTCTCCCTGGAGATACAGTATGTTACATGCTTTAATTTTATATCAGGTCCACTTATACCTGCCAAATTTTTCATTTCTCATTTTCTTGTACTACTGTATATTTAAGAGCTTGAATAATTAACAACTGTATTTACAAAAGCTTACAGTTTTTGTTCTCTGACTCTATCTTTCTCCCCTGTAGCCATCCCCAGGAAGACTGATAGTTGTAGCCTTCTTCAAGAAGCCTACTGAGCTTTTCTGATGGAATCCACGTTTGGGAGAAAATCACAGAGGTAACAGGGGAGAAGGGTAGATGGTAGAGCTAGAAGGGCCAGCAGAAAATACTGGAACTTTTTGAGTAAAAACAGAGATGTATGCTTTTTAATCCACAGTGATATGTTCACTTACTGCTTCCTAATTTCTCAGTTTCATGCTGATTACATAGATATCCTTTGGTGGGAACGATAAAGAAAACACAGAATGGTCTATGAGTTTTCAGAAGCAGTGTTTTCTTCTATGATGAATGTTACACTCTTGACAACCAACCAGGCATTGAGTAAAACTTTTGTTTTACATTTTGCCTTTGTGGGTGCCAACTTGAAAGAGGACATTTTGTAGATAGCATTTTTTAAATGTGTTATTAATTTCTACTGCTAAGGAATTAGATATTTGTTTCATGAAGCATTTGAGCTTTGTTCCTTTGTCCTAAGGCAATTCTATCAAAGTGCACATAATGTTACAAATGAAAACAAGGAAATAGTACAAATATTTTGGTGCACTTTTTAAATGATAATCCATACAATGCTCACATATTAAGAGCATCAAAACAGAGAGAAGGTCAAAAGTCAAATGCTGAAATTTTTCAGGAGCATTGATTAATAAATACCAGTATTATATAGCTTTATCTCAAATACATATGCACAGTGAAGGCCCTCCTAAAATTTAACTTTATATAAAAGAGCTGTAAGAATTCTCTAAAACACTGTCTAGATGAAGCAGTAAACCAGCTACTTGATTTTCACTTGGTCAGAAAATATTAATTGAATTGATAGCATGTAGGAAGTTCTTTGGTAGGTCGTGCACATAGAGCAGTAAATTACTTCAAGGTAGATAGAGGAATGAGAAGCCATTTTCAAAACAGAGTATAGTGGAGTTAAGCGCAGGATACTATGTGACCATAAAGGGTGGTGATGTAGCCCAGCTTCGGAGGTATGATAAGTTCAGTGATATATCAAACTTCAGTTATGAAGGAAGAAAAGGAATTATCCAAGGCAAAGAGGACAATTTGAGGGAAGAGATGTCTAGACATAAGCAGGTTCAGAGAAGCTGGGGAGGAGCTCAGTTGGTACATTCAAGCACAGCTAGAAGCTTGGTATTTCTGGAACTTGGTTATAATACTTAGAGGTAGCATGATAAGGGATAAGGTAGAGAGGGAGGTGGTGACATGATCACGAAGAGCTTCCATTTGAGATTAAATTAGGATTTATCTGCCAGATGTAGTCTCATAAAAGAACTTTTAGTGGAAATAATAGGAATTCCTTTTTTGAATGGCTATTTCAGAAGCTATGTAAAAATGTATTCCATACGAGGGAATTTGTATCTTTTGTCCTTTGATGATATCATGCTGTGTTCTAACTATGCTGGGATGGAAATGTTCTAACTGTGCACGTGTATGTATGTATATATGGAGGATTCCTCCTAGCAGTAAGGCAGTTAGGTAAATGCAAATCCCCTTTTCTTTTGTCCCATTTTATCATTCTTTTCTGTAACTCAAATAGAATGGCAGAGTAATATGGCTCTCTTTGAGTCTGCGTTTACCTGATTATTCAGTACAATATCATTTATTCCCCTATAGGCAATGTTCCCATATTTGTTTTAAGATTAATTAATTTAGGACACTACAGATGTTCTTTACTGCTTGTATTTTGTATTCTATATTGGTGTCTATGAGAAACTGGTATCATAACTTGCTTTAAAATGTGACAGTATGATAAATTTTGGTCAAACATTAAACAAATCCTATTTAGCTTTGCTTCTGGCTTGTGCCAGATGTTTATATATAGAATGAGAAACAAAGACAATCCCAGATTCTTGGTAAAGAAATACACTTTGAAGTCTACTGAGCACTTTACCAAGTTAATACGTGTAAAAAGCTGTGGAAGAAATTAGAAACTCAGTTAAGCAAATGTGAAGGATAGAGGGATTTGTTGGGAGGAATTGAAGAAGATTTATACATGACCTGAAAAAGAGTTGGCCAATCTATAACCTATCTAAGACTTATCTGACCTATCTCCAACATCTACAAGATCAAAGCTTCCAAGTTAATAAGTTAGGCACTGCAACGGAAAAATCATAAGTTTCTTCCTGAAATGCAACCCAACTCCTTGATGATAACAGGGAACCCAGCATCCAATCAAAATATTGGAATTGGTCCAAGATTTCCATCACTGTGTGTTCACATCTGGGGGCTCTTCCACCAAAGGGTCCTCAAACTTGCCTAGTTCTTGCTATCTAAAAATAATCTTACTCTTGTAACAAAAGAGCAGGGAGTCTGTACTATGTCAAGTTGCTCCAACATTGCCCTAAAATTGAGCTTTCTTTTTTAGATCTCTAACCCATTGGATAAATATGTATATGCACCCCTTTCCTGGAGCAAATGTCTCCTACTCTCTTTCTGATTCAAGGATCACTAATAAAGCAAGTCATTTTTGTCTTAGGTTTTTGCACAGTGGTTCCTGTTCACAAGCTTTATCCCTGTTAACAGTTTTTTTGAATTTCATCTCTGTTCCAATTATAAACTCTGAATAGAAACCCTAGAGTCCCTCCTTATTAGCATGCCATCAGGTTCCAGAATATGTGTTAGTAATGTTAAGTAAGAACTTTAAGCATTCCAAAGCCTAGTAACCTGAAGCAAGGTGCAACAATTAATAAAAGCTACACTGCTCTTGATGACAATATTCTAAATGAATTGAAATCTAACCAAAAGCACATAAATACGGACAGAACTCTTGCTAACAGTTAGTATGAACTGATAATTTCCGCTGTTTAACTGAATGCATTATATTTAAAGAAATTGTCTTGTGTTTTGTATGATGTGACCGGTAGAAAATCTGGATAAAAGTTGAATATACATACACACACACACACACACACACACACACACACACACGTGAATTAATAATGAATGATTGGTCATTAGTGAGTTAAACTCATGAAAAACTTTACTCCCATCAAATCACTTTGGGAATTTGATTCATGCTTGGAAACTGGTTCCAGGTAGAGTGCTGTGAAGCTGAATATCAGAAAAAGTGGTAATGCTTTCCTTTTAAAGCTTGATTATGTTTCCTGTGGTCCTCCCTCTTTGAAATATCTGATCGTTTCTTTTTTTTTTTCCTCCTATCATTTCTCCCCTTTTAAGTAAAGACAAATAAACATACTTCCACAACCTTACTCCAAAAAACAAAGGAAGGCTAAACTTCTGATATTGTTTCATCTGATTTTGTTTGCATATCAAATCAACGTTTTGGGTCCTGATCATTTTACATATTCTCCTGTGAATTGCTCCCACTTTCTCTTCATTTTGTATGTGTGTGGGTATATGTGTGTGCTCAGTGAGGCTTAGAATTGAAGACTCTGTTCTACACAATGCATGCACTCTATCAAGAGCCAAATTCTTATCTCGCTTTGAACCCTCAGGGATCATTGACTTCAAAAGAATATATTATGTTCCAAAGTGGCTCCATACAGCTGTAGAGGAAGGCATAAAATTGGTCCTGAGAGACTAGTTCCTCAATTCAATGTATGTTACTCTGCTGCATACATAAGTAGCTCTGTCTTTCTCTCTGGTCATGAATATTTTGTGTGTGTTTGTGGTCAAGCATACTTGGACAAAACAGAATTCTGGCATTCTTTCTGTAATTATTCTCAGGTACTAGTAGAGATGATATTACCAAAATCAAAACTCATTAATATTTTAATCTGGAGGCTGTTTTACGATTTACGTTATATTTGAAGTACAGACAAGCTGTGACATAAAAAAAAACAGATCCACTGTGAATAAGTGGCCAGTTCTCTAGCTGCCTTCCAACTGAAAGGTTTCCATAATATCGATTTACTATAATTGCTTTAATTACACTGGGGATCTCAACTATAAAATAATCACATTGCAGAAAATGAAAAAGGTGTTTGATCACTCTGTATGAATACCATCTGCCCCATTTATGCATGTATATACAGCAGTGGATACAGAACGTAAGTTTGTTCTCATGTAGTTTTGTAGTTCAGCCTAATGTTTTAAGGAAACACAAATTCCTAGATAGTGTTTTAACCTTCTCTCTGCACAATCTAGCTGTGCAGAATCATTTGGGATTTACATTATACTATACCTTTTTTTTTCACAAAGTGTGTTTTATGTTAGAAAGATGTTAAGAAAAAAATAAAACAAGGTTCTAAGGTCAGAGGTATTTGGGAAATAGGGGGATAGAAAATGTTAAACAGATTTATTTTATTTCATACTGTGCCACATTTATCTGCAAAAGCAGGATATGGATTATTCATCATTCCCAAAATGTGTTTGACCACAGAACCGAAGTCGCTCTGCTATACCATCCCTGCCTCAGATTTAAGTTTACATTTTGCAGAACTTTTGGAGTTTCTAGAATATACATTTATATTTAATAAGTATGTCATTGGCTCCTTTTAAATTTCCCTGCCACATTTTTTTTTTGAGAGGGCATATCTTATATTTATTGATCAAATGGTTGTTAACAACAATAAAATTCTGTATAGGGGAGTCAATGCTCAATCATTAATCAATCCCAAGCCTAATTCTCAAGTCTCCAATCTTCTGAAGCATAATGAAAAAGTTCTTACATGGAGAACAAATTCTTACATAGTGAATAAGTTCTTACATGGTGAACAGTGCAAGGGCAGTCATCACAGAAACTTTTGGTTTTGGTCACGCATTATGAACTATAAACAATCAGATCAAATATGAATATTCGTTTGATTTTTATACTTGATTTATATGTGGATCCCACATTTCTCCCTTTATTATTATTATTACTACTATTATTATTTTTAATAAAATGCTGAAGTGGTAGGTAGATGCAAGATAAAGGTAGAAAACATAGTTTAGTGCTATAAGAGAGCAAATGTAGATGATCAGGTCTGTGCCTGTAGACTAGGTGTTAATCCAAGCTAGACAAGGGCAATAAAACATCCATGGATGCAGAAGATTTTCTCTCAAAGCAGGGGGGGTGAGGTTGTAAGCCTCACCTCTGTTGATCCCCAATTTCTCACCTGATGGCCCCCCTGCGACTGTGCCTGTCTTAGGTTGTTCCTCCCTTGAGGAATCTTACCCGTCTCTGGCTAACCAGTCATCTTCCTGGGCCATACAGAGAGATGTAAAGTTGGTAAGTGAGAGAGAAGCCTTATTGTTTGAAAAGGTTAGCTTTTTACTTCTTTGCAGATTTATGCCCTGTGGCTTCTATGCCCAGCATTTGTCTTGAGGTATCTTTACCACTTGGAGGAATTATGATACTCAGTAAGTTCGATATGAGGCACGAATTCTATTTAAGGGGTGTAATTAGTAAGAAAGAAGAAAAGCTATAGAGGTAGCAGATGGAAGAAAACATGGGAAGATTGATTATTTCTTTGACATATCTTCTTGTAGAGTAACTTAAGCATGTACAGGTTTTAAACTACTAATTAAATTGCGCACACACATTAACATAATAGGAATACAGTTACATAACCAAAGCAGATCTATAAATACCAGCCATCTCCAGTGAGGCCAAGAAAACCAGTTAGGCACCCTAGGCATTTGTGAAAACTTATCAATGATATGATGGATATTGTCTAACTGAATTTGAATAGTTTGAGAAAAATCAGACAAATTGAAACAACACATTCCTGGGAACTGTTCACATCCCATATGTTCTTTTAACAGTAGATAGTCTGTAGTCACAAGATTTTGGAGCGCTGCAACTTGCACTTCTCCTAATTCTTGGTTGAGTTCCGACAGTATAGATGCAGTCAAATTAGTTGTTTTACTGTATGCACAGGCCAGCTTAGATGTCTCCTTCTTCATTCCAATGGCAAGTCCAGGAACCAGTGGGATGAATGCAGCTACAACTGCAACAGCGCCAGGATCTTTGTTGAAGTTTTTTGATGATCATCTTCTTGAATGACTCTTCCAGAGATTGTTGATGTTGGGAGTTCTTCTTCATATCATATCTTAATTCGTTTTTTGGGTAGCCAAATTAGGCTTTGATCCTCTGTATAAACACAAACAAACCCTTTGCCCACACTTTGATATGCCTTTTATACCATTGTGAAGAACTTATTGGAGGTCACCACACAGGAACTGCTTTTTTTTTTTAACAGAAAGGAATATTATCAGAAAAATGTACCTCCATAGCCGATCATCTGACACACTTTAAATGATCAAAATTAAGGATATTTAAAGCATGCATTAATAATTGATTTACAGTTAGTTTTATCCTATCAGGGAGTAATCCCCCTTTTCTATTTTTTTTTGTTATCATTAATCTACACTTACATGAAGAATATTATGTTTACTAGGCTCTCTCCTATACCAGGTACCCCCTATAAACCCCTTTACAGTCACTGACCATCAGCATAGCAAAATGTTGTAGAATCACTACTTGTCTCCTCTGTGTTGTACAGCCCTCCCCTTTCTCCCACCCCCCCATGCATGCTGATCTTAATAGCCGCCTTCTTCCTCCCCCCCTTATCCCTCCCTACCCACCTATCCTCCCCAGTCCCTTTCCCTTTGGTACCGGTTAGTCCATTCTTGGGTTCTGTGATTCCGCTGCTATTTTGTTCCTTCAGTTTTTCCTTTTTTCTTATACTCCACAGATGAGTGAAATCATTTGGTATTTCTCTTTCTCCGCTTGGCTTATTTCACTGAGCATAATACCCTCCAGCTCCATCCATGTTGCTGCAAATGGTAGGATTTGCCCTCTTCTTATGGCTGAGTAGTATTCCATTGTGTATATGTACCACCTCTTCTTTATCCATTCATCTACCAATGGACATTTAGGTTGCTTCCAATTCTTGGCTATTGTAAATAGTGCTGCGATAAACATAGGGGTGCATCTGTCTTTCTCAAACTTGAGTGCTTTGTTCTTAGGGTAAATTCCAAGGAGTGTAATTCCTGGGTCAAATGGTAAGTCTGTTTTGAGCATTTTGATGCACCTCCATACTGCTTTCCACAATGGTTGAACTAGTTTACATTCCCACCAGCATTGTAGGAGGGTACCCCTTTCTCCACATCCTTGACAACATTTGTTGTTGTTTGTCTTTTGGATTGCAGCCATCCTTACTGGTGTGAGGTGATACCTCATTGTAGTTTTCATTTGCATTTCTCTGATAATTAGTGATGTGGAGCATCTTTTCATGTGTCTGTTGGCCATCTGTATTTCTTTTTTGGAGAACCGTCTGTTCAGTTCCTCTGCCCGTTTTTTAATTGGGTTATTTGTTTTTTGTTTGTTGAGGTGTGTGAGCTCTTTATATATTTTGGACATCAAGCCTTTATTGGATCTGTCATTTACAAATATATTCTCCCATACTGTAGGGTTCCTTTTTGTTCTTTTGATGGTGTCTTTTGCTGTACAGAAGCTTTTCCGCTTAATATAGTCCCACTTGTTAATTTTTGCTGTTGTTTTCCTTGCCCGGGGAGATATGTTCAAGAAGAGGTCACTCATGTTTATGTCTAGGAGGTTTTTGCCTATGTTTTTTTCCAAGAGTTTAATGGTTTCATGGCTTACATTCAGGTCGTTGATCCATTTTGAATTTACTTTTGTATATGGGGTTAGACAATGGTCCAGTTTCATTCTCTTACACGTAGCTGTCCAGTTTTGCCAGCACCATCTGTTGAAGAGACTGTCATTTCGCCATTGTATATACATGGCTCCTTTATCAAATATTAATTGACCATATATGTTTGGGTTAATTTCTGGAGTCTCTAGTCTGTTCCACTGATCTGTGGCTCTGTTCTTGTGCTAGTACCAAGTTGTCTTGATTACTGTGGCTTTATAGTAGATCTTGAAATTGGGGAGTGAGATCCCCCCCTACTTTATTCTTCTTTCTCAGGATTGCTTTGGCTTTTCAGAGTCTGTTGTTTCCATGTGAATTTTTGAATTATTTGTTCCAGTTCATTGAAGAATGTTGCTGGCAATTTGATAGGGATTGCATGAAACCTGTATATTGCTTTGGGCAGGATGGCCATTTTGACGATATTAATTCTTCCTAGCCATGAGCATGGGATGAGTTTCCATTTGGTAGTGCCCCTCTTAAGAGTGACTTATAGTTTTCAGAGTATAGGTCATTCAATTCTTTGGTTAGATTTATTCCTAGGTATTTTATTGTTTTTGATGCAATTGTGAATGGAATTGTTTTCCTGATTTCTCTTTCTATTGGTTCATTGTTAGTGTACAGGAAAGCTACAGATTTCTGTGTGTTAATTTGTATCGTGCATCTTTGCTATATTCCGATATCAGTTCTAGTAGTTTTGGGGTGGAGTCTTTAGGGTTTTTACGTACAATATCATGTCATCTGCAAATAGTGACAGTTTAACTTCTTCTTTACCAATCTGAATTCCTTGTATTTCTTTGTTTTGTCTGATTGCCATGGCTAGGACATCCAGTACTATGTGAAATAGCAGTGGGGAGAGTGGGCATCCCTGTCTAGTTCCCGATCTCAGAGGAAAAGCTTTCAGCTTCTCGCTCTTCAGTATAATGTTGGTTGTGGATTTATGATATATGGCCTTTATTATGCTGAGGTACTTGCCCTCTATTCCCATTTTGCTGAGAGTTTTCATCATGAATGGATGTTGAACTTTGTCAAATGCTTTTTCAGCATCTATGGAGATGATCATGTGGTTTTTGTCTTTCTTTATGTTGATGTGGTGGATGATGTTGATGGATTTTCGAATGTTGTACCATCCTTGCATCCCTGGGATGAATCCCACTTGGTGATGGTATATGTTCCTTTTGATATACTTTTGAATTCGGTTTGCTAATATTTTAAGTATTTTTGCATCTACATTCATCAGGGATATTGGTCTGTAATTTTCTTTTTTGGCAGGGTCTTTGCCTCGTTTTGTTATTAGGGTGATGTTGGTTTCATAGAATGAGTTTGGGAGTATTCCCTCCTCTTCTTTTTTTTGGAAAACTTTAAGGAGAATGGATATTATGTCTTCTCTGTGTGTCTGATAAAATTCCAAGGTAAATCTGTCCGGCCTGGGTGTTTGGTTCTTGGGTAGTTTTTTGATTACTGTTTCAATTTCTTTGCTCATAATTGGTTTGTTTAACTTTTGTGTTTCTTCCTTGGTCAGTCTTGGAAGGTTGTATTTTTCTAGGAAGTTGTCCATTTCTTCTAGGTTTTCCAGCTTGTTGGCATATAGGTTTTCATACTAGTCTATAATAATTCTTTGTATTTCTGTGGAGTCTGTCGTGATTTTTCCATTCTCATTTGCGATTCTGTTGATTTGTGTTGATTCTCTTTTTCTCTTAATAATTTTGGCTAGAGACTTATCTATTTTGTTTATGTTCTGAAAGAACCAGCTCTTGGTTTCATTGATTTTTACTATTGTTTTATTCTTCTCAATTTTGTTTATTTCTTCTCTGATCTTTATTATTTTCCTCCTTCTGCTGTCTTTAGGCCTCATTTGTTCTTCTTTTTGCAATTTCGTTAATTGTGATGTTAGACTATTCATTTGGGATTGTTCTTGCTTCTTCAAGTGTGCCTGGCTCACTATATACTTTCCTCTTAAGACTGCTTTCACTGCATCCCACAGAAGTTGGGGCTTTGTGTTATTGTTGTCATTTGTTTCTGTATATGCCTTGATCTCTATTTTAATTTGTTTGTTGATCCATTGATTATTTAGGAGCATGTTGTTAAGCCTCCATGTGTTTGTGAGCCTTTTTGTTTTCTTTGTAGAATTTATTTCTAGTTTTATACCTTTGTGTTCTGAAAAGTTGATTGGTAGAATTTCAATATTTTGGATTTTGCTGAGGCTCTTTTTGTGGGCTAGTATGTGGTCTATTCTGGAGAATGTTCCATGTGCACTTGAGAAGAATGTATATCCTGTTGCTTTTGGATGTAGAGTTCTGTAGATGTCTATTAGGTCCATCTGCTCTACTGTGTTGTTCAGTGCTTCCGTGTCCTTTCTTATTTTCTGCCCAGTGGATCTATCCTTTGGGGTGAGAGGTGTATTGAAGTCTCCTAGAATGAATGCATTGCAGTCTATTTCCCCCTTTAGTTCTGTTAGTATTTGTTTCACATATGCTGGTGCTCCTGTGTTGGGTGCATATATATTTATAATGGTTATATCCTCTTGTTGGACTGAGCCCTTTATCATTATGTAGTATCCTTCTTTATCTCTTGTTACTTTCTTTGTTTTGAAGTCTATTTTGTCTGATATTAGTACTGCAAGCACTGCTTTCTTCTCACTGTTGTTTTCCTGAAATATGTTTTTCCATCCCTTGACTTTTAGTCTGTACATGTCTTTGGGTTTGAGGTGAGTTTCTTGTAAGCAGCGTATGGATGGGTCTTGCTTTTTCATCCATTCTATTACTCTGTGTCTTTTGATTGGTGCATTCAGTCCATTTACATTTAGGGTGACTATTGAAAGATATGTACTTATTGCCATTGCAGGCTTTAAATTTGTGGTTACCAAAGGTTCAAGGTTAGCCTCTTTAGTATCTTACTGCCTAACTTAGCTCGCCTATTGAGCTGTTATATACACTGTCTGGAGATTCTTTTCTTCTCTCCCTTCTTATTCCTCCTGCTCCATTCTTCATATGATGGGTATTTTGTTCTGTGCTCTTTTTAGGAGTGCTCCCGTCTAGAGCAGTCCCTGTAAGATGCCCTATAGAGGTGGTTTGTGGGAAGCAAATTCCCTCATCTTTTGCTTGTCTGGGAATTCTTTAATCCTGCCATCATATTTAAATGATAGTTGTGCTGGATACAGTATCCTTGGTTCAAGGCCCTTCTCTTTCATTGCATTAAATATATCATGCCACTCTCTTCTGGCCTGTAGGGTTTCTGTCGAGAAGTCTGATGTTAGCCTGATGGATTTTCCTTTATAGGTGACCTTATTCTCTCTAGCTGCCTTTAAAACTCTTTCCTTTTCCTTGATCTTTGCCATTTTAATTATTATGTGTTTTGGTGTTGTCCTCCTTAGATCCTTTCTGTTGGGGGTTCTGTGTATTTCTGTTTTCTGTTCGATTATTTCCTCCCCCATTTTGGGGAAGTTTTCAGCAATTATTTCTTCCAAGATACTTTCCATCCCTTTTCCTCTCTCTTCTTCTTCTGGTACCCCTATAATACGGATATTGTTCCTTTTGGATTGGTCACACAGTTCTCTTAATATTGTTTCATTCCTGGAGATCCTTTTATCTCTCTCTATGTCAGTTTCTATGCATTCCTGTTCTCTGGTTTCTATTCCATAAATGGCCTCTTGCATCCTATCCATTCTGCCTATAAACCCTTCCAGAGTTTGTTTCATTTCTGTAATCTCCTTTCTGGCATCTGTGATCTCTCTCCGGACTTCATCCCATTTCTCTTGCATATTTCTCTGCATCTCTGTCAGCATGTTTATGATTTTTATTTTGAATTCTTTGTCAGGAAGACTAGTTAGGTCTGTCTCCTTCTCTGTTGTTGTCTGTGATCTTTGTCTGCCTGTAGCTTTGCCTTTTCGTGGTGATAGGAATAGTTTGCAGAGCTAGGACGAGTGATGGCTGGAAGAACTTCCCTTCTTGTTGGTTTGTGGCCCTCCTCTCCTGGGAGAACAGCGACCTCTAGTGGCTTGTGCTGGGTAGCTGCGCACAGACAGGGCTTCTGCTTCCTGCCCGGCTGCTATGGAGTTTGTCTCTGCTTTTGCTGTGGGCGTGGCCTGGCTCAGGCTGCTGCTACAAAGTGGTGGAGTCGCGTTGGAGGGGGAGCGGCAGGGAGGCTATTTATCTCCGTAAGGGGCCTCCCTGCTCCCTGCAGCCCAGGGGATTAGGGTGCCCAGAGATCCCCGGATTCCCTACCTCTGGATTAAGTGTCCCGCCCTGCCCCTTTAAGACTTCCAAAAAGCACCCGCCAAAACAAAACAAAGACCACAAAAAAAAAAAAATTTTTTGAAATACAGAAAAATAATAGAAAATGGCCCCTCGTTTTTCTTTATTCTCTGGCGCCAGCCTCAGGCATCCTCTCACCGGTCTTGCTGCCCTGTTTCCCTAGTATTGGGGTCCCTGTCCCTTTAAGACTTCCAAAAAAGCACTCACCTCTACAAAACAACAACAAAAAAACAAACAAAAAAAATGGCCACTCGCTTTTCTTATGTCCTCCGGCGCCAGGCCTCCGGTACCCGCTCACTGTTCTTGCTGCCCTGTTTCCCTAGTATCCAGGACCCCATGCATGCACTGTGTCTGCACTGTGGCCCGGATGGCTGGGGCTGGGTGTTCAGCAGTCCTGGGCTCCCTCTCCCTCCTACTCTGCCTCCTCTCCTCCCGCTGGGAGCTGGGGGGATGGGCGCTCATGTCCCGCTGGGCTGGAGTTTGTATCTTATCCCCTTCACAAGGTACTGGGTTCTCACAGGTGTGGATGTGGTCTGGATGTTGTCCTGTGTCCTCTGGTCTTTATTCTAGGAAGAGTTGTCTTTGTTATATTTTCATAGATATATGTGGTTTTGGGAGGAGATTTCCGATGCTCTACTCACGCCGCCATCTTGGCTCCGCCCCCCTCCCTGCCATATTTTTAAATCTTTCTGTTAATTCCTTAAAAATGAACACCACTCTTTACTGTCAAATATACTATAATTTTGTATCATTTGACAGTTTAGATTATCTGATGCATCAAGTTGGCATATTATCCAATGTATAAAAATGGAAGGTTTCCAGCTCTAGGTATTTAAACTTCTTTGGAATATTATGTAT
Source organism: Manis pentadactyla (assembly GCF_030020395.1). Classification (NCBI taxonomy): domain Eukaryota; kingdom Metazoa; phylum Chordata; class Mammalia; order Pholidota; family Manidae; genus Manis; species Manis pentadactyla. The sequence goes on from NC_080025.1 coordinate 124,338,635, forward strand.
GGGCCTAGTTTGATGATGCTAAAAGTTGGCAGCCTCAGTTGTAAATATAAGATCAGTATTTGCTGGACATATTGAAAACTGTTAATATTTTCATTTATATCCCTATAATTAGATGTAAACTATCATTATTCATTCTTCTGTTGGCAATATCTGTTGGTATCCCGTTAAGTATTGCTGTTAAGATTATAATTTCTTTATCTAATCATATTGGACATTTATAGTAAACAAAATGATTATTAGCATAGTAAAATATACTCCAGTGCAACAAAAATAGTTCTTAGTCCCAGTATTCTTCAGTCTTATGAACCAGGCCTCAGTTGTGTTGTCATTGCTGTTTACCGGTATTTTGGCAAAGAACCCAAGAAACTTTAGGATAGCAGAACAAATAAAGTTCTTTTAGTGGGTCAGAGATACAAAGGAGATTATTTCTGCATCTAACTTTGAATGTATACTTCATCATTATCTAGACTCCAACAATGTGAGCAGGTGAGCAGTTTTATATTTGTTTTCTGGAAAAAATTAGTACAATGTAAAACATCACATGAAAAATGACTTGCATAGCATTTTTCCTGCCTTTCGATTCTTTAGGAAGCTTATATCAACACTAATGTTTGATGGAAAGAACAGAATCTTATTAATTGAAACATTATGTAAACAGGTGGAAGATATCAAAAAGATGTAATTCTGAAACTAGGAGGTTTTGTGAATGGTATGCAAAGGAATTTTACAAATAAAATACCAATGCAACTATTTTTACTCCTTGTAAAAATATTACCAAATTATGTGTCTTAATTATAATGCTTCAGGTCTATAAATCTTGTTGAATTATATATATTATCACTTGAAAGAGGCCTCACTAGTTTTATCAGAAACATAACATAAATAAATAATAAGACTAATTTTATTTGTTCCTTTGTATACTTCTCTATAGCTATAAAAATATAATTCCACAATTTCCATCATTTCACTCAATACGATAATAATAAAAAATTTTAATGGGTCCCTGGGGACCCATAAATCAAAGATAAAAGAGTTGAATGGTGTAGTAAACTAGAACCATAACTCAAGAGTAAGAGAGATGTTTTCCAGATATGTGATGTGTTTCCTACCTATGTGTTTTGCTGATTCCAAAATATATTTCTGTGTAAAGAAATGAGTATTTGCTTGAATTTTACAGGTTCTGTTTCACAGTGTCTTCTGGAAAATAATAGTAGTACATGAAAATATTCATGAAAATAGTAGTACATGAAAAGGTACAAAAAATGTTCCTGAAAATTTGTTGAAAGAAACTTAGAGATTATGCAGTCAAATTATCTGAATTAGAAGTTGGTGAAATTAAAATTTTAAAAGCCCTTAGCAGAGCATATCAAGTAGGTGCTGCTATGTTGCTGTGAATGTCTGCATATATCATTTGAAGACTAAGATCAATTTTTTACACTGATATCTATCATTTGGAATTTTCTACAAAATGATTGTTTCGTAGTATTTCATTGATAGTAGTAGTTGTAACATCACCATCACTGCTATTATTTCTCATAAAATTTCTGTGACAACTCATTTAAAAATTGGCGGTTTTCTTTCAGTATTAGAACCAATACATATTTAAGTGACCATGTTTAGAATCTAGGGAGATTATGACTTAACTGAGTAATCTCACACTTTAAGATCCCTTTCAGCCATAGGCCTATCATGACTTCAAAAGTCTGCCATTACAAAACTAATTAGGCAATAGTCCAAAGTATAACAGGATCTTCTTTTCATTCAATGCTCCCCCATAGGCATTATAAACCTACTTGGAATAAAGCGTAAGTTCCTCTATATTGTATGATTGCTTAATAGGGAACTTCAATAATGGCACAACCAATTCTATGTACTATGTGCTGTAGTTACATTCCCATTTTAAAGATCAGGGCTTTTCCTTTGAAGGACTTTGCACCCCATAGAATATGCCAAATGCTCTTTTTTCACTGTCTTCTATCATGATCTGCAAATAAATTTTTATGCTGTCATTAATCTCAATAAACTCACATGTAAAATCAGTTTGCATTTTGTCTTAGAAATACATAACTGTCCTGTTTTAGTTAATGGAGATAACTGTAGTCTAAGAGCACAGAAAGTACATTTTCCCAAAGTTCTCAAGAACATGATAAAAATTAGGGACACTTTCCTTATGGATATCCATAGTTTCATAATAATAGCAGCAAGGGGATGACTCTTAAAATTTAGAATATTTCTTAAGAGAGAAATTTTCTTCAGTGGATTATTTTTAATAACAATTCAAATAGAGTACTTAAATAGAATTACATTAATAAAACATTGACTTATAAATATTATTACAAGAAAATGCCTGATCTATTAATACATGTATATCTGGAAATTATCATTTTATCTAATTCAAATTGTTAGCTTAAAATAGAATCCCATAAATATGTAATCATCATGTTTCTTATAAAACAAAATGAGTCAGAAAAGTTTTTCTTTAGAATACTTTGATTGCATCCAGGAGCTATATAACAACTTCATCTACAGTATTATAGATAATGTGAATATATATACTATTTTCATGTATTTTTCATATATATATGAAAAGAGAATGGGATCAGATTTAAGCAACAGTTCTCAGCTACATAAAACCTGTATTACGGACATTGTTTGCCTTTTCGTTAAGTTAACATGAAGAAAATATGTAGAAGCCCATTCCAGAGCTTACAATATTAGCTCCTTCACTGAACTAGAACATCAATGCAATATTGCAAAATAAAAGGCATAACGTTACTGAACAAGTGGACTTTTGCGCTGTGAGATACATGCAGACACACACACACACACACAGAAATTCTTGAATAAACTTCATTCACATGACCCCACTGGTTGAATCATGAAAATTAATATCTCTTTGTTAATTAGGGATGCCTGCTACAATTTTATAAAGTAAACCGAACTGCAGTACAATTTATGCTTCACCTGTGACTGAAGATCCTGGTGATTCAAGGGCTATGTGAACTCCTTGAATTTTATACAAAAAAAATGTGTATAATGAGTTTTCTTGGAGAGAGGTATTCATAAAATTTTCAAATACATATGTAATTTCAAAATTAAACCATGTTATATATTACACTGATTATATCACCAATGTGACTTAGTTAACTGCTGAACGCAGTGGGGCAAGGTGATAACAGGCTGAAGAATAGTGATGTCTTGGGCCTGAAAAAGCATAGAGTTCAGCCTGGACTTCTAGACTTCCTAAACAATGGATTTATTTTTCTTTTTAACACTTACTACTTTTGACATATTACATTTTATGAATGTTTATTGTCCCCACTAGAATCAAATTTCTAAAAGAAGGATATTTTTTTATTGCATTATCTCTAGTGTCTAGAAAAGTATCTCATACATGGTAGGTGTGCAGTAAATCATTGTTTAATGAATGGAGGAGGCTCTGTTCAGGCAAGTTTACTGGCGAGCTGAATGTGGTAATTAATTCATGATCACAAGCAGTTTGTCACAACATAAAGATGTTTAAAACTTCTTCAAAATAAAATTTTCTTCAAACATATAGCCAAGAGATAAAGCCAACCATAACTGCAGGCCCATAAACTAGAGGGAGTAACATATAAGGAAAATTATGACTGTGATGCATTTTGAAAGATTTCTGTGGTAGCTTATCTTCACGTGGTCATCATCAGTTCCTTCCCTTTCTGTGTGTATGTACTGTTCTCCACCTTGAATCTGGGATATAACTTGATTGACCAGTAGAGTGGGTGAGAGTGATGGTCTGGTACTTGTAAGGCTGGGTTATTGGAAGCCCTGCATCTTTCACCTAGACTTACTGGAACACTCATTCTGTAGAAAGCAAACCAATGTGTAAGAAGTCCAGCTACCTTGAGATCATCACATGGTGAGAAGCACAAGTCACAAGGACGGACCAGGATACTAAGATGCCATGAGGAGGGAAAGAGAGATGAAGGAGAATTAGGGAACCAGACATTTGAATGAAAAAGTCATTTTGGAATTGTGTTGTCTAGCCCCAGATGCCTAGCTAATGCCACCGTGGATCTGAAACAAGCCTCTCAGTCAACATCTTCCTGAATTCCTTACACAGCAAAGGAGACCATCAACAAAACAAAAAGGCAGCCTACTGAATGGGAGAATATATTTGCAAATGATATTTCTGGTAAGGGGATGATACCCAAAATATTTAAATAACTCATACAACTGAGCAACAATAAAAACCAATTAATCCAATTAAAAAATGTGTAGAGGACCTGAATAGACATTTTTCCAAAAAGACATACAGATGGCCAAGAGGCACATGAGAAGAGGCTCAACAGTAGTAATCATCAGGGAAATGCAAATCAAAACCACAATGAGGTATCACCTCACACCTGTCAGAATGGCTAATATCAACAAGAAATCACAAGTATTGGTGAGAATGTGGAAAAAATGAATCCTCCTACACTGCTGGTAGAAATGTAAATTGGTACAGCAACTATGGAAAGCAGTATGGAGGTTCCTCAAAAAATTAAAAATATAATTGCCACATGACTCAGTAATTTCACTTCTGGATATTTACCTGAAGACAACAAAAATATGAATTAAAAAAGGTATATACACCACTATGTTTATTTCAGCATTATTTTAAAATAGCCAAGATATTAAAGTCACCTAACTGTCCATCAATAAGTGAATAAATTAAAAAAGATGTAGCATGCATATGCAATGGGATATTACTCAGCCATGAAAAAGAATGAAATCTTGTCCTTCTTGACAATTTAGATGGAATTAGAAAGTAGTATGGTAAATAAAATAAGTCAGAGGAAGTCAAATACTGTATGATTTCACTTAGATGTGGAATAAAACAACAATAACTGAGCAATCAAACAAAACAAAACAGATTCATATATATACAGAACAAATGATGGTTGCCATAGAAGAATGGGTGATCAAAATAGGTGAAAGAGATAAAGGGGTGCAAACTTCCAGTTATAAATAAGTCATGGGGATGAAAACTACAGCATAAGGAATATAGTCAATAATATTGGAATAACTTTCTGAGGTGACAAATGGTAACTGCACTTATTGTGGTGAGCATTTCATAATGTATGTAACTGTTGAATCATTATATTGTACACATGAAATTAGTATACTACTGTGTGTCAACTATACTTCAATAAAAAGTCTTGAATTCCCAACCCGCATATCAGAAGCAAATAAAATATTTGTTCCCTTGCAGTAATGTTTTCTGTCATTTTGTTTTTAGACCATCTGTGGTGGAAAACTCTCATTCTGCCTTGTATTCATGGTCCTGGTGCTCTCTTCCCTTATTCCTTCTCAGTCTTCCTTCCTAGTCCTCGTTATTACTTGACGTTATGATGTTATTACAAAATCTTGGAGTAGTGTGTTATCCACAAATAGATAAATGGAACAATTTTTAACACCATTGCTAGATGGCAGAGAAACCAGCACTAGGAGCTTCCAGAACAGAAGTGAAGGGAACATTTCTTTCAGGTCAAATTACGCAGCATGTGCTAACTATACTGGAATTTTTGATAGCATATTTAACTGACACTATGCTGGTAAACTACTTAGAACTGAAGTAGTTTGATTCTTGGGTCAAAGAATACATCGGGGACTCAGACGTTGCTATGACATATATTTTTATCTTGTTAGATTATTTCCCTGCATCATTTAGGTATAATAATCATAAAAGAGGCCCATTGCCCTGTACTGATTCAGCTGATGTTTTATTTATAGCATGAAGGTCTTTCTTTGCCTTTTAGCGGGGCTCTACAGGGATATTTCAATGAATTTTTAATCTTCACTTTTACCCTCCTTTAAAGCAGAGCTCAAGTGTGCCTCACAAAAGGCTGTGCTGAGCAACCAGGTATTTGTCAGGCTGCCACGAGTCATTTTTTCAATGACAAAGCAGGTGGCTGCCCTGGAGGGGGACGTAAAAGGAATCTCAGTAATCTTGTCCTAGTTTAGTTCACACTGCTGACTCAACAGCTGGTTCTATCCAGAAGACAACAATGCAGGAGATAAAATATAAATTAAAAACAAACACTGAAACAATAACCATTTTATTCTTTCAAAGAATGACTTCTTAGCATGCATGCCATAAATGATAACACATAAAACAAATTACAAACAGAAATCTTCACACTTTATAGGACATTGGATCTGGAGTGTCATCAGCAGAACGTGCCAGGAAAATTACAATCATATAATCCTCAACTCCTTGCTTGCTTGCTGAATAGAATAGCAAAGCCCAGAGCAGTTGTAGATGTTCTGAATTGGATCTCAAGCAAATATCTGACTCAGGAATTTCCAGGCCACATGTCACATAATTCACTACCAGTGTCACTGCATAAAAGGAAATGTAATTTCTGAAAATACTTGAGAGTAGATACTGAGTTGAGACATGTCACTCTCTCTTTAATCCAAGCACCTCTACTGGCAGGTGAGACATTTTTAACAATTACTAAGACCAGTGAACACGTAAACTTCTTAGACAAGATAACTGTCTGTTTCTGATAAGAGATAAACGTTTTTTTTAAAGGTGTGAAATTATATAAAATAAGAATTTCTAAATATATAATAAAAGAGAATGTGGAGGATAAGAGATCTATTCTCCTCTAGATTGCCTTAAAGTAGAGGAAGAACTATTTATGTTGGTAGAGGCCATTGGTAGGATTACATCCCCACCTGCGACCAGCTCTGGCTGCGTGAACGACCTTGTATTAGGGAATGACCACCAAACGTCTTGACATTATGAAAGAGCAGAAGTACTAACAAGGACTAGGAAGGAAGACTGAGAAGGAATAAGGGAAGAGAGCACCAGGACCATGAATAAAAGGCAGAATGAGAGTTTTCCACCATGGATGGTCTAAAAAAAAAAATGACAGAAAACATTACTGAAAGGGAACAAAATCCTTCTCATCTTTCCATATTATATTTATCATTTCCTGGCATAATGGTATTATGAATCTGACTATGAACTCTTAATCTACAAATTATTCTATTTTTTTATTGTATAAATTTAAGGTGCATAACTCGATACACATATACATTGTGAAATAATCACCACCAAGCTAATTAACTTGGATATCGCCTCACATGGAGACGTGTTTTTGGTAGTGGCGAGAATGCTTAGGACCTATTCTTTTAGAAAATTTCAAGCATGCGGTACAGTATTGTTCCCTGTAGTCACCGCGTTATACATTAGATCCCCAGATCTTATTTGGCTTACATAACTGAAACTTTGTACCCTGTCACTAGCATCTCCGCACTTCCTCCCCACAAACCTCTGCTCACCAACATTCTGTTTTGCTTCTGTGAGCTCGGTAGTTCGCTGTCAGTTCTGAGACAAAATCAGTCCTCACCGCTAAGCTAAGAACTTGCAAGATCATCTGCCTTTCTAAACTCAGCCTTCCACTACTGCTTCTACAAATTGGCCGTACTGGCCATCCCAGCACCAGCTGATTTTCAGTCTCTTCTGTCTCAGTACCTGCCCAAACACTTACTATTCATTCCACCCAGAACACCTGTCTAGTGTTCCATTACTGCTTCCTTTTGTCCATGTCCAACATACACAACTTTACCTGTGTAAGTTTTTTTAAAATTTCATTTTCAGTTTTCAAAGCATCAGTTAAAGTCATTCCCTCATCAAGAAAAACTTCCCTAACCCTCTCAGAATAGGTCAGCAACCTCCACACTCCAGAACTCATTAGATGCTACTCTTCCTTATTATGATGTAAAAATCAATTAATGTCTATTTTACCACACTAGATTATAACCTCCATGAAGGTAAGGGTCATTCCTTCATGTTAATTATTATATCCCAAAGTCTAACATGAAATCTGAAATAATAACCTAATAAATATTGGTTAAGTGATGAATGATAATATGAAAATCTTAAAATAAATTTTTCCAGGGCAACAATAAAAGATAAAAGGAGCCAGTAAAGAAATTTTTCTTTATAATCAGTCTTATTATTTATAGCTTTAAAAACACATTTTTTTATTCTTCTTTAATTGGGCCTCATGCACACTCTTTCTAAAACTTGAAGGAAGTGTCGTCCAGTAGAATCATTTACAATGATAAAAGTATTCTGTTTGTACTCTTGAACATTTGAAATGGGGCTAATGAGATTGAAACTGAATTTTAGATTTTATTATAATTAATTTAAATCTGAATAGTCACATACGAGCAGTAGGTACAATTATTTAGCACAGCTAAATAATGAAGAAATGTATCTAATAAATAATCCTTGTTAGTTGCCTCTTTAAAGGACCGAAGTCAAAAATCTATGGCGGCAACCAGAGGAAGGAAGGGAAAGGTTTTCCTCTCACTCGGAGAAAAAGCTTTGTGTGTTTTGGTGGCACTGGTTTTGTGGCTCCCTCAGTGGGACTAGTTCCTCTGTCTCTAAGATCTTGGGGAGGAAGGGAAAGTAAATAGCTTATTTTCAAATGTTACTGTAACAAATACTGGATTTTGGTAGAAACTCATCAGCCTTCTTATGTATGGTTACTAATAATTTCATTTAAATGTATAATGGGCTATTCGAATGTTTATATGCATTTAAATTCTTGGCTGTGTATTAGTTTTCTCACACTGTGTTCTAGCTGCTCCCATGTACTGCTAGGTTCCCTCATTTGGGGGACAAATGTCTGAACATTGCAATCTTTGTACTTCTGTGTATATATTTAAATTTTGTCAACATACTATTGATTAGGGACGGTTGTATCTCTGCATTAGGGCTTATTAAAATTCACTACAGCACATGTCTGCTCATGTAAAAATGTAGAAGTAATATGCATATACAAAACCCGAATGCTCTGCTCAATTAAATGCCAAGCATAGTCCCAGCACATCTGCTGGGTGCATGCTCCGGTCACAGCCTAATAGTCAATTGTGCAGTGATAAATCAATGCATGACATATCATGTTAAGATAATCCTGTATTTTAGGAAGTCTGCAGTTTTGAATTTGAGCCTTTGTGCTTGAATCTTTATTTTTATCTTGGAAAGTAAGCAGTTTCATCAATATTGTTAGTGATATAACTTGAAACAAAAACATCTTATTCTTTCAAGCTGCTTCATCAGCTTAATTGAAGAATACAAACATGAGCCATTAAAAATGCAGCTTCTTAGCCTTGTGAATCAGAATTTCCCCATGGTCTGCAAACCAAAAAAGGTCAATTAATTATATTACTTTGTCCATCATCTTCAAGCCTAGATCTCCTTTTTTATGGATAGCTGAAGAATCTCATTTCTCTCAACAGCCATTTTGTGTATAAATGTTGTGCTTTTCTATTTATGAACCAGATTTATCCCAATAAAATATCAAATATACAAACCATATTTATTTCAACAAAATATCACTTTCATATTTAGGGTTTCCAATTTGTAGCAGGTATGGGCTTTTCCTTCCAACCTGGGCTATAAAAATGACACAACTCTTCTGTTTCTTTAAAATTATATTTAACTTGCTTTATGTCTGCGTACTTCTGAAGTGGCCACTGCTAAGCTCATGGTCCACGTGGTCCCTTTAAAGGGAGGCAGGCCCCCTGCCAGGCCAGGCAGTCCCTGAGGTGAGGACTAGCCTCCCTGGGTGTCGTGCCCCCTTTCCCCACTCACAGAACAAGCAGGAGGAAGCGTATGAGTACTTGGGGGTTGCACAAAATCCAGTTTCCCACTGGGCTGAGTTTCTCAGTGCTCACTGAAATGGGACCCAGTTGTTACTACCTTTATTTTTAGGACTTGGGGGTTTCCTGGGATAGTGACTTGAAATGTTTAGAGGATCTTCTCCCAAAATCAACTATAAAGCTGCACGAAATTGTTGATAACAACCAATTCAGGGTCCTTGAAGTTGACTAAATATATGCAACAAATTGGAAGTATTTATTCAGGAAAAACTGCTCAACTTTGGGGGAAATTTGAGGCATTACTTGTGCCTACAAATGATGCCCTCTTCCTTACCCTGCGGCTTTCTCTCCTGCTTTTTCCAGTGATGGCCACACACCCTTAATTCTGATGCTGCATAATCTACTCTCTTTATTTGAGCTCCTTGACCTGGAACCTGGAACCATGCTGTTGTTTTAACCAATTCCTGAAATTAACCCTGAGTTGTTGTTCTGATGTCAAAACATTCTACTGATCTGTTTTCCATCAGTGACTATGCTAAAATAAGGAAAAAACCTTCAGTCATCCATTTATTGTACCCTGTTTTACTGGGTCACAAAGCAGACCTTCCTTCCTTGTTTGTTGTTTTGTTTTATCAGATGGTCACAATTAGAATATTCAACCCCAGGTTTCAAAGATTGCAGGCCATACAAATAACCCAGAGCATGTTGTTCTCAATATCCTACCTCTCCTTTATTAGTCAGTTTTATTCTGAATAGCAAACTACTGATAATCTCAGAGATTTACACTTAGAGGGTATTATGCTAAGTGAAATAAGACAGGGGGAGAAAGACAGATCCCATATGATTTCACTTACTTGTGAAATCTCAAAACAACACAAAACGAAGTGAACAGAGCAGCAGTAGACTCCTAGACACTGAGAAGTGACTGGTGATTACCATGGGGGGAGGGGAGGGTTACGTGGGTGGAATGGGTGATGGGGATGAAGAGGCACTTTAAAAAATCTCAGTCATAATCTAAGTTGGTCATGGGGATGGAAGTGCAGCATAAAGAAAACAGCCAGTGGTTCTGTAACATCTTTCTATGTTGACGGATAGTAACTGCACTATTGGGGGTGAGGATTTAATAATGTGGGTAACTGTTGAATCACTGTGTTATATACTTGTAACCAATATAAGGTTGTACATCAGCTCTACTTCAGTTAAACCAATCTTTGTTTTTCTTGCTTGTGGACCCATAGGTAGGGTGGAGTGACTCTGCATCAGGCTTTCAGTGTTTTGGTCTGCTTCCTGTGTCCTGATTCCAGGTCCCACGGTTACTGTGAAACATATTTCTAATTGATGATCATGAGAGCAGGAGAGAAAACCAAGAGAGTAAAGCATTTTTAAAATATCTCCCAGTATCATATAAACTAACTGAATTAAATTGGTAGGGTGGGAAAATATATTCCATCCAGATGGGGAGACATTGTAAATTTCTATGACTAAAAAGTATGGATGTATTACAGGGAGTCATAATTAGAACAGCAATCCAGCATCTCACAAATCCCTTCACTGGAAACCTATTAGCTCAGAGCCAAGTGTATGTATCCTGACCTTCTTCCTCTTTCTCTTCCTTAGAAGAGTTTCTTCCTACAAAAATACTCCCCTGTCAGGCCCATCCCATCCCTTAGCTTTTGCTGTTTTAATATTTTATACAGAGGCACAGGAATCTCAGTACTATGTACCAGTAAACATATATTTCTTGCTCACATGTTTGCACTCGGCCGGCACAGCTCTGCTTCAGGCTGCAGGCTGTGGGACAGTTAGGCTGGTTCTCTTTATATATTTCATCTTTGAATCCAGGGGGAGGGACAGTACCTGTCCTCAGCATATTTTTCTCAAAGCAAAGGCGGTGGCACAAGAAGGCAGCCAAACTGCACGAGCAGTTCCAGCCCCTGGCCATGTAGCACCTGCTAGCAGCTCACTGGGCAAAGCACCACAGAGGCAAAGCGTGAGGGAAGGGGAGGCGGCGTACCTCCCGTGCCCCGGAAGCCATAGTCAGCCATCACAGCCACAGGTACTCATTTCCCCCAGATTCCCTAAGTGACCTCACCCACCTTTGGTTTGATGTGCTGTAGATTTCTGGACTCTTTATAGTCCCTCTAAATTCCTCTTCAACCAGCCAGTTCTCTTCTGGGCTCCCCTCCCCGTTTGTTGTTTCTATAATGGCATCTGGCTCATGCTTTCGAATCTCTGCATCAGGGCTTTCTTGCCAGTGCAGCGAGTTCCCGAGTTACGTTGTCTGGTGGGCGCTTTCTCCAGGTGTTTCACCACTACAGAACAGAGGTCCTAGTTTTTGCAGCCTCTGTAAAAGTGTTCTTGCCAAAATCCAATGCATTCATTTTAAGTTCTTTGCTAGGACACTACCCCACTCTGCACACAGAAATTTACATTGGTCAAGGTTTGGTCAGCAAAACAGAAGCCACTCAATATATTCTGAATTAAAACGAAGCTTAATACAGAAGAATTAAGTTGAAAGGATACAAAGGTCAGAAAGCCTGCAGTGTGGGTCAGAGGATTTGACACTGAAACAGTCGGGAGGTGGTTCTCTCAAGCTTGCCAGGCAGTTGTGAATCTTTGTCTATCTACAAATCTAGCTGCAACCCCCTCCAGAAAACAATCATTTCTGCTTTTCGTCTGTATTCCAGCTTTTACACAAACTCCTTTTTTGGGCAAAGAAGCCAGAAATAGAGAGGATTGTGTGAAACTTAATGGGCAGACTTCAAACATGGTGGAGCTGAGTTGACAACAGAACACCCAGAGTTGTCACATTTTCACAAATGGACACATGTAGATTCACCAACGCTTAATGGTTGAGTTCCTTATTCTGAGGGTTCTTGTGAACCCTGAATTAAATAAAATTGCTTAGGGCACCAACCTGGAATGAAATAGACTATAAAAGGAAATCATGGGACACACATTTGCACATTTCAGAGACTATTTTTCCCCCTTCAGAAGAGTTTAAATGAAGCTATTATATCAATTGCCTAATACAAATATATGAGCCCAGTCTTTGAATAACAGTGGAAAAAATCAAATACATCACCACCACTGTACTGGAAATATCTTTGGATGGACTAATTTCCTATTCTATCTCATTTATTCATTCTCATCCTTTCCATGATCTGTCTTTATGTATGTATTTCTTTATATCATATATATTATAAATACACACACACATATATATATAAACTAAAGAACTAGTGTAAAAGCATCTGTTATTTGATATAAGTATATCATTAGTATAAAGCATATTATTTGTATAAGGCTGGAGATATTTCCTGATTATAAAGTTTGATGGTAAAATTTCTATAAAAAATTGTACTTTTGCAGGGTTAATGTTGATAATCTTGAAAATCATAACTTCTGGATTGAAATATAAGAGTAAAAATGGAAAATTAGAGACTTAATGAGCATCCTCTGAACTTCATGCTATTTGTATCTAATAGATATTAGATACAAATAATAGATATTAAATAGATAATATTTAATTCAATAGATAATAATAGATAATAAAGGTAGATTTGCAATATGGGATAGTAGGAAGAGTTTCAAACTAAATTAGGATATGTAAATTTTGTTTTTGTTTTTATTTGTTCACTAAATGTGTGATTTGGACCAGTCTTCACTTAAGACTTGTTTTCCTGAATTCCTAAATAAAAGATGGAGACTAAATTATATCTCAGGTAATTGTCAATTCCAAATTCTATGATTATGACATACTGGAGATATTTGAAACATAATTTAAGCTTATGAAAAGAAAGATGAAAATGAATCCTTTTTTATTACTGTCTGAAAACTATCTCAACACTCAGAGACTTAAAACAGTAAGCATTCTTTATCTCTCCGTGTCCTAGTGATCAGCAGGGCAGTTCTTCAGGTCTGGCCTGATTTGTCTGGAACCAGATGTTCTAGGATAGCCTCCATTGCTTGTCTGGGAGTGAAAAGCTTGTTGGTTTGGGGGGCAGATTGACTCTGGGGAGATGATTTGGTTCTCCTGCACATGCCCTCTCATTCTCCAGTAGGTCAGCCCAGGCTTTTTCATATGGCAGCCACAGGGTCCATACGTCAGCAAAAGGCAAGCCCAAATGAATGCTTTTCAAGTCTCTGCATCAAACCTCTGCTTGTGTCAAATTTGCTATCCTCCTTTTGGCAAAAGCATATCACACAGTCAAGCCTACTTTAAGAGGTGGAGAAGTGGATTCCTTGTCTTAATGGAGGGAGTAGCAAAGTCACATTGCAAAGGGGATATGAATACATGAATGGGAAAAATTTGTGACCAATTTTGCAATCCCCTTTCATCTCGATCTCCAAACTGAGCTACATGCAGTTTCCACAATTTTTATTTGTTCATATATTTATGGACCTCTGAAACTTTCTCTTTTATTTAAGAATTCTGGAGTCACTGCCACCTGTAAAACATGGAGTAACTTAGCAACTTTCAGTTATTTATTGGCATGGATAGAGAGAATGAAAGAATGAGACAATGCCCATGTTTCATAGGTGCTGAGGGCTTCGCGAGAGACCTAAACGAAAGGATAATGTCAGGATACCAGAGAGCTTATAAAGATACCTTGAGACAAAGGTGAGCACAAAAAAAGAATGTGTAAAAATAAGCTATTTTCTTCATAGTTTATGTAGAAATAGTCTTTTCTCTCAAGGACAGAGTTCGTTTATATTTCTGAATGTGTTAACCCAGGAAGTAGAAAAACCATTTGGAAAACAGTTAAGATCTTTCAGTTTCCCAGTATACCATCAGTATTTCTTATAAGTTATATTATTATTAATATGTGTAAATCCTATTTTTATATGTTTTTATTGAGGCATAGTTGATATACAGTATTGTGTTGGGTTCATGTATACAACATAGTGGTTCAACAGTTATCTGCATTATTAAATCCTCACTCCAACTAGTGTAGTTGCTATCTGCATACATAGAAAAATGTTACAGAACTATTCACTATATTCTCTATGCTGTATTCTCATCCCTGTGACTAATTTATATTAAGTTAGATTTTATATTATACAAATTTGTTACACAAATTTCAATAAAATCTTGCAAATTAACCTCAGGATAGTTTTAATGTTTATTTTGATTGGACAGTTAAAAATGATCTTTGCACTTTGATTTGTAATTTTCTATACCCCACAAAAATTAATAAAACTTTCTTTGATTTAAAGCCAGTGACAGCTTTTAGATTACTGATTAAATGTGCCAATATTTTATCAGATGTATTTGAATAAACCTGGAGTTTTAAATCCACATCACATAAATAATGTTATATTTATTCAAAAATTAAAGAAGTGTAGTATATCCATCATGCTGGCTACATATAAAATTTCATAAATATTGGACATAAGTGGAAAAGGATGTCAGGTAGTGCTTGCAATAAAATTCTATATGCTTCTGTGTTTGGAAACATTTGTAATGTGACTGCTTTGCATATGTAATAAGATATGACTTCTAAGTATTTGAAAGTCATGTAGTGGAAGGATATGGGTTTTTTACCAGCAGAGAAGTGAATGATAGCTCTACCACATAGTAGGTACTTGATCTTAGGCAGGTTTACATCTTCTCTAAACTTCAGTGTCCTTATATTATACACAGACTATTATAATGCCACCAATTTAGAAGGTCATTTTCTGAAGAAATAATTTAATGCATAGTAAAGTCCTTTCAAAATATACACAAATATTTAAATAATTTTAACTATATTCTGGAGATTTATACAAGAGGAACAATATACAAGGAATGCCTAATTTAAAATATCTATAATAATATTCAATAATAACTATAAATATCATTTATTATATGGTTACTCTGGATCAAACACTGTTCAAAAGGCTTTAAAATTATTATCTTTAATACTCATGATGGCCCTATGAGGTAATTTTTACTATACACATTTTACAGTTGAAGAAACAGCCATTTATCAATTGTAAAACTAGACTTAATTTCAAACTTTGCCACTTTCCTGTCTGTGCTCTTCACCATTATATCAATTTTACCAATGTCTAGTCTCAGAGTAAGTGGGTAAATATAGCTCAAAAACATTCTAGCCTATATTCTTTTTAAAAGTAATTTACAAATTGTGTTAGCATATTAGTTTCTGATGTATGTTGTAATAAATATTCTTCTTTAAGTGTATGTAAGACTGAAATTCCCAAAGGAATTGATTAAATTACATATTTATTGTGTCCACTTCTGTGTGCCAAGAGTGTGAATGCACTCGTCTGCATGTGCGTGCATGTGTGTGTGCTGCCGTAGGAGCAGGCTTCTATATCAGAACTGTATTTAGACCTTGGCTGAAGTTCTAATGATAAAATTCCAATATTTATGTTGAATCTGGATTTTCAAGTTACTTGTTTTTAGCCTATTATCCTCCTTAGTGTATGCATGTGGCGTTAATCACTGCACAGTACCACATAGATAAAACTTTGCCCAACTTTGCATTTGGAGATCATTCCTAAGAGACTTTAACTAAAAATGCACTTCCTTTAAGAAAGATGTTTTAGATTTGCCAAGAATTCATGTAATATAGTTTTCTTTCCCCATGAAGATCTTTTTGATAAATCTGTTTTGATACTAAAGATGTTTTTGATGCAGCTGTATCATGATTTTAGTGCTGGCAGTTTTACTCTAAAATGTCACTATTTCACCTATCGTTTGATTTTCTCAGTTTTGTTAGCAATGCCTTTTAAGTAGCAGTCTTGGTTTGGATGGATAAGAGAGGGCCAATAGTAGCATATTTAGACTATTTGCACATGGAAAATAGTCTATGGGGCTTGATCAAAGCTGATGAGTAGAGATCAACGTGCAGACTTCAAAACACATAGTAAAGTTGTTTTGTGCAATATCAGAACACTGAATGGGTTTAGCATTTCTTTTACTTACATCTTCTTTATCACTAAGAAAAGAAAGTAGCTTGATTCTACTAGTATTTATCTTTTCCTTTACTAATACAATTATTCTTAAATTGCTGTAAATTATCGGTCTTGCTGTCTGATAGAGTAAGTTTAAATATTTTGAAAGATTTCTTGGCTATTCTTTCATTACATTATATCCACCATATAGAAGTTTTAGAACCTATTTGATAATTTCATAATGAATAATATTACATTGTATTTAGAAATTAATTTAAGAAGAACCAATATCTTTATTATATGCAGTATTACCATTCTAGTTTTATATTTTTATCCATCTCCTATTTGGCATATTTTATGTAATATCTAATGCATTTTTGCAATTTTAATTAGGATTTAAAATTATAATTCAGATTGCAATTATTAATGACTATATCTGTTGTAAATCAGATATATTGCATGTTGAGAGTTCTGTTCATTCACTTCACTATATATTGCTCTTTTTTTCATTTAATGCTTCAGTATTTTTTCCCATAGACAATCATAACTTATGCAAATGATTAAATTTTAATTTTTTCCTTTTCCTCCTTGTCATGTATACCTTCACGTCTTTTTCAATTCTTATTACTTAACTGGGTCTTACAGTGCAATGCTGGGTAATGGTGCAGTAGTAAAAATCTATGATATATAGTTGACAGGAAATGCTTCTAATATTTAATTATTAATTGCTATAGAATTCTAGTAATTTCTCTTAAGTTGTATATCTGTGTGAGTGTGTGTGTGTCTGCTAGTTAATTTCTTCCATTCCTGTTTTTTTAGGAGTATGCTACAAGGAATACTTTTATATTTCTTCTGTGGCTATTGACTATTCAGATTTTTATTTCTTTCTGATTTTAATTTTTAAAACACATAATACAAAACACATAATATAGTTTTAACATTGCAAAGAATGATCAATACAATTGTTTTAGAATGATTTTAGTCTAGGTAGGGATAAACCATTTCTGATGCTGTTGTATTTTCAGTTCTTGCTCAGATTTGCCAAGCTAGTCTATTTTGTTAACTTTTTAAAGGAATCATTTTTTAATTTTATCTTAAATTTAATATTCAAAAATGTTTTTTGTTTCACAGATATTTTTATTAAAGATTTTCTCTTAGTATTAATTTTTCTCTTTTCCTGAATTGGATCTTAAATTCATTTATTTACAGTGCTTCTTATTTTCTAATACATAAATTTATTTATGGCAAACATTTTTGTTTTGAGTGTCTCTGTGCTTTATACTTAGTGACTTAAGTATTCATTTTCATATTGTGCTTTTAACGGTCAGATATATATTTAGTAAGAGCCAGCTGAAGGGTCACGAACCCAAAGAGGGTCTTGTCCTGTGGGAACTTATCCCCTAAGGCCTCTCTGAGTGTTTGGGTTTCTACCACGGTGGTAGTCATACACAGGGACTCTTCTTACGCGGAGCTTTCCCTCCCCAGTAGGGGATGTTCCCAGTGATAGAAAGTAAAAATGCCAAACTGGCGCATTATCTATCTGCAGTGACTATTGGTCAAAGCAGTCAGATTTATAAACTCCACCTCTTGTTGGGAGAATGTCTGAGCATTTGTTGCTCTCTTTAATTCACCACAGTCTCCATATCCTAGCCCTTAATTTATATTTCTAAATGATTTATCATTTCAGGTCTCATTTGTTCTTGAACTCACAAGTTTCTGGGAATAATCTTATTCTACTGTCTTTTTCTTTGTTTGTTTTTACTTATTTGTTCACTTAAGTAATAGCTTTTAAGCCATCACTTACAAATATTTTCTCAGCTTAACTTTTTTGAATAAAGTATGGCCCACATAAATGTCAATTTTCCTTTCATTAAGATTTTCTTTATTACCAAATATATGTTTTTAATACTTCTAAAGGAACTTGCTTTATTGAGCTATTCAAATTCTCTGCTTTATTTCCTTCTCTTTTAGTTATACATTTTAAATTCTTCAATTATGATGTGAAATGTGTCTGATTCACTTGGTATTTATTATGGTTCATGCCTTATATGTTCTAAGCTACTAAGTGTATAAAGATGTTTAATGTTTAATTCATACCTTTCAAATTTTATTATAAAGCAATATTTTTCTTATGTAAAAGGCATTGTTAATAAATCTATTTTATCTAACAATATTAAAATCTATGCACCACATCCATCCTTTTCTTATATTCTGTCTATATAAATTTAAATAATGTATTTTCTATAACAAATCCTCAATCACTCAAGTTCAGCCCCATTTAAGGTTAACTGTGTATCCCACCTAATGTGAGAAACATAAAAAAGACCATATTCTAAAGGGAACAGAGGCGTTTTCACTTATATAACTAGACTTGCTTGCTTCAGTAATTTCTTTTTTTTATATCCTTTGAATCTATGGGAGTCAGTCTGGTGCCCCTGAAGTAATCACACAAGAGAAAGTATCATCTGGTAGTAGTCAGCCACAATTCAAGGAGAGACTTATGTAATCTTATTTTAGGATGGCAGAGTTTCCACAGAGCAAATTTCAGTAATAGGCCCCAAAAGGCAGCTTAGCAGTAGCCACCAACAGCAAGTCTATATAACATATAGCAAAGAAAGTACAAGTTGTCGGGTAGAATTGCTTTCAAAAACCTCTTTCCTTGTTTGATACATAGACTTGGAATGCTGTTCTGTTTCTACAGAGCACACCCATTTTCTTAGCTTTTGGCACTCAGTTGTCACAAGAAGTGCCTTGGTCTTTTTTCAGTACCCCTTGAGATAGTACAGTTTCATAGAATAGTTAATCATATTATATTTGATTATTGTGAGGATAATTTTCTGGTTCAATATGATCATATATTCTAAAATCAGGTATCAATATATAAGGTTATACATTTCCAGCTCATTATATCCTCTATAATCTAAATCCATTAAATTGGAACATTAAGTAAAACTAGTAATTCAGTTAAAGCAGCCCTAGAATTTAACAGGTCCCTAAATAAACTGAGTTCCCAACATTTGGAAAAAAAATTAAATCAATAATAATTTTATTTAAATTATCTTGCCTATAATTCTCTACATAATATCTGATTATCCTACTTACAATAATATACTTAATATAATTTACTTTTGTTTTATAAAACTTATTAATGACATTCATTCTCATCAAGTGTGTGATATAATTAAGTTCTGGTTGATGTTTAATATAGTTGGTGGAAAATTTAGAGTGGAATGGAGCTATTTTACAAAACCTGATGATAGATGGTACCTCTATATTAAAGTATAACAGTGTTATCTCATTATATCAGTATGCATGCTTTTATTATGTAATTTTCTGCTCATTCTATGATATTAGAATTTCTGCTCACTCCATGTTATGGTGTGCTAATCACAAACTTTATAATGAGCTTCCACTGTATTTTGAATCCTTGAGTAAAATCCTATGTCCATAATGAATGCATAAATTTTTGAATGCCAGTGGTTTTATATATAGTTCTGTAATGTCACTACGATGTGAGGACATGCATCAGTACCTGTTCTTTAACTGCCCAGAGCTCTAAGATGTTAGGCTTTTGATGAATTTCATTTTTTATTGGTCTCAAATATTGGGTATTAACCATTAATTTCCCTGTCTCAGGTAGTTCAGAAAAATAGCATTTTCATTCATTGAAATTGCTTAAGTACTATGTTCTCAGATGGATATTTTTCTAGAATAATTGGGAAGTAAGATTTGTGTTCCCCTGTCAGAATCACATGTTCCCAGTGAAGGGTGGAACCAAAAGTGTGGGTGTTAAAGGGATGGGAGGCAACAATGATAATCAACAATAAAGTTGAAAATGTCATGAAATGGGCATCCAGTATAAGAGTATATTAAATACAGTTATCCAGTTTGAAACACAGGAAAATCATTACTTGCATCTTTATTTGAATCAGTGATATGCCACTGAATGCATTAACAAGTCTCCACACATCTCAGGATTCTGGTGCCTTGCAGTAATGAAGCAGTAACATTTTTTCAAGGTGCAAATGTGTTCAATTGAATAACATAGGCAGATACTAGGTAGCTGCATTTTCAGAGAAATCTGCATTGGCAGCTTTATTTTTTTTTCTTTAATACTTCAGTCTTGAATTCACAATAGCATTTCAATCATACAAAATGAGGACATTTAAAAATATAGATAGGTGAGCCTGCATGATGTGTACATATCACGAGCGAGAGAGAGGCAATGTGAAAACAGTTTAAAGCATGAGAGGACTTAAAGGATAACCAGTATTTTGTTTGATATGACTGAGTAGTCACTAGGCAAGCTTGGAAGCTATCACCATGAATACCTTGATTTAAGTACTAATGAAATCATGTCATTTTAAATTCAATCTGGGATTCAAAATAGAAAAAAATCCCTATGTGCAGTTTAAAAAGTAACTGAAATGGATTTTGAGAAAATCCCATCCTGTGGTTTTCAGGGAATCATAAATCATTCTCAGTTCTTTCATGGTTTTGATGTAATTTGACCCTTAAAAATCCCAGGAGACCATGGACCCTGATTCATAGGGTTAAAAGGCCACACACTCGACAATGATTCAGTGGTTTGTTTAAAATCAGATTTTACCGACTGAGTGCCATAGTCTCAGCGCTCCCCCTTCCCCTGCTGCCCAATGAATATTCAACGCAGTGCACCAAAGCGGCAGGAGTTATTTCACAGTCAGGAAATGGGAAAACATCATATTCTTCAACTTGTGAAATTTCAAAAGCATGGGTGAGAGAAAAGGAATATTCCAGAAGCATGTGGAGCAAAGAAAGTGTTTCTGAAGCAGGCTACTTTTGCTGTCACTGTTTTCAACATATAAATGAACTGTTACACTAAAATGGAGTCTCCATAAAATCTGTTTTTGGTGTACCATTTGATGTTTTGTAAGAATTATTTCCTGGTAAGGATATTCTTTCATGAATTAACAACAAATTTCCTAAAATGTTTTAATCATTTACTGTGTAAAATTAAATGTATACAAAAATAGAAAAAGTGAAACAATCTCTTATGGAACTATCACCAATTTAAACAATTATTGTGCAATGGCTAATCTTATTTCATTGATAGCCTACCTAATAAATTCCTTAGAACATTGGAAATAAGGGCCTGATATATATATATGTGTAACTGTAAATACTTAAGCATGTATCTCTACAAGATAAGAATTATTTTTTTTAATAATACCAATTCCTACAAAAATAACAGTCCCTTAATGTCATTAAATATCATCAGTATTGGCATAGCCCCAATTATCCTGAAAAAGTGTTTTGTTTTATTGTTGGATTTTTGGTACCTTGATCTATCTACCTATCTATCTATCTATCTATCTATCTATCTATCTAAAATTCATATATTGTTGATTATGTCTAATATTTTTAACATTTAGTTTTGCTCTTTTCCATGTGAGAGTAAGTTATAATATGAAACTACATTTATACTTCATAGTTCAATATATATTTCCTAGAGTTTAAGCATAGTGAATTATTTAAATAAATAATATAATCAATAGTGAGAGAATATGCTATTATATAATGTAGCAACACTCAGTGTCAACAAGTCTTTTCTTTATAGGAATACCAAAAATTGGAGGAGGATCCAATCTAGTAGAATATATTATATTTTGTTTTCATAATCTTCAGTCTTCTTTAATCTGGAATACTCTTTCTTTGTCCATCATGAATGTGAAATTTGGAAAAGTATAGGCCATGTTTTATTTTATTTTTTGCAAAGTCACTCGGTTTGAGTTTGTGTGATGTTTCTTCATGAAAAGAGAAAAGATATGTATGTTCTTAGTAGAAATGCCCAGAGATGGTGATTTTATGCTTCTTAGTGCATCATCTTGGCAAGCATATGATTTCTGGATTGTCCCATGACTGATGATAACTTTGATCACTTGTTAATATGGTTTCTGCTATTTTTTCATCATAGTATTACTACTTTCCATTTTTTAATCAGTGATAAATTGTGACAAGGTATTTGAGGCTATGTAAAATACTGACCCAGTTCAAACATTCCCCACAAGTCTTAGCATCATTAATGATTCTTGTGTAAGTCAGTTATTACTATAATAGTTGGAAAATGGTGTTTTTTGAACTTCTTTAAGATGAAGTTAGGGAAGCTGGTAAACAATACCTTTGACATTCTTGATTGACTTTCTATTTTAAGAAAGAGCTTGTGCACCCCCCATAATTTTTTTGAACAGTATTTGTTTATGTGTGAACTCATTGATTTTAATTTTTATTCAATTTACTGACAGTATTTTTTTTGCTATCCAAATTGTTGAAGGTTTAATCCTTAGATAAGGAGGATTTAACTAGTAGGAGCCCCTGCAGATGGCCTACTTTGTTATTTTTAATTGCTGGTAAAAAATGATGTTCTAGTCTCATTTAATATTTCCTTGTTCCAGTCCCAGCATAAGACATCCCTTCAGCAAGCTCCAGGTCCCTTAGTAAAAAAGTGTCATTATAAAAAATATATGTACATACATATTTGTGCATATACGTATACAAAAATGTAAATATATAGTCAGTACACTTGGTAGGATTATTGCTACTGGGATATTGTTGCTTCTAGTCCTTCTCAGCATACATAGCTAGTAAATATATGCATATGTCTATGTCACTATCTATATATCTTATTAGCCTTGAATTAATTCCAATCCAACACCATAGGATTCATTCTGATTTCCCTTTTCTTTATATTTGAAACATCTCAATATACTATTAGCTACCTTCAAGATACAGAAACTAATCTCAAACCTGATGGCCCACATCCCCAAAACAATCAACTATTTAGAGTTCAATATTTGTTTTACTTTTCTTTTTTCCTTTTGTTAGAGGTAATGTACAGTCAAATACATTGTTCAAAAATTGTTAGGTTTGCCAAATTCCATCCCTTCTCACTTACTTGAACACTTTGTTCCTGCAGCGGTCCCCGTGTACTTTCATTATTAATCTTACCTTGTCCTTTTACATTAGCAAACGACGGTGCTTTATTCTAGCTCATCTTAAAAATGAAAAACAAAAAACTTCCTTTCACCCTTTTCCCTGTTTCTCTGCTTTATTTATAGAGAAACTTCTCAAAGGAGTTCATTATATTCACTGAACCCGTTTTCTCAATTTTCATTCATTTTAACCTTAGCCTACTCCATTTGGCCTCTCCATCAAGCCACAGCAGTGAAATACATGTTGAGGTCATCTTGACATGCTTAAACTTCACTTTCCACAGAAAACTTTTCTCTATATGTCTATGGTTATACTCATCTTGTTTTCCTTACACTTCCAGTACCCTCTTCTTAAAGTTTTTACCTAACTTCTATATCTTATCCAGAGCTATAAATTTAAAAATTGCCTTTCCTCTTATCTTATGAAAATCCCTTCTTTAGGTGATCTCACCCAGTTCTAGTGCTTAAAATGCCATCTGTTATGTTGATGAGTCACAAATCCACATCTCTAGCTTCTGTCTCTCCCACTGAGGCTGAGGTGCCTGTATTCACATATACACTTGCTGTTTCGACTTCATGTCTAATAAACACCTCAAAACTCCCAGTGCTGGAATAGAATTCTTCTTTCACACACACACACACACACACACACACACATGCACACACACACATTCCAATACCATACAACTTTCCCATCTCAGTAAATTATCTACTGCCCATTAGTTTCTCAGTTATAAATCTAGTAAACTTCATAGTTTTTAAACAATTTCTCTCTTTCTCTCATCCTTCACATTCAGTCTACCACTAAATCCTGATGGGTCTACCTCTGAAATACATTCCAGTTGAACCACGGAATACCATGTCCGCTGCCGTAATCCTAGCCAAAGCCAAAAATTAATCTGATCTAGTTTATTGCAGCACCCTTCTAACAGGTCTTTCTGTTTCACTCTTGCCCTTCCACATCCAACTGTTATAGCAGAAGTGGTTTAGTAAATCAACCAAGTAAATTAGTCTGTATCATTCCAGCTTAAGACCTCAAATGTTTTTCCCCCTTGAAACCTAAACAAAATAGAATTCCATTCCATAAACTGTAAGTTACTATAAGTTGCTATTTGACTTGTTTTCTGCTCCCTTTATGACCTTATCCCACCATCACCTACCTCCTCAGTTAATGTCCATGAGTGAAACAACCTCATATCTAAACCATTATACCCTAGGAAAGAATTAATTCTCCTGCGATATGGGTATATATTTAAAAAATGGAAGATACAGAATCTGTGCCAAGCAAATATTAGAAGTCTGTAAACTTCCTTTCCATAATTAATGCATAGGTCAAAAATGAGATAATGTAGACTGCTAAACATATAGGAACTAGATGGGAATAAAATACAATCAACAAACCAATATTTGACTTATAATCTTGAAAATATCGAGGCTGGACCCAGGCAGTATTTTGAACATTTCAGATTTGGGCATATTATAGATGTTTAATAACAACCTGGTTGAATTAATGATAGGCTATTTTGATATGTAAAATTATATTAATTTTAGATAATCTTCAGTTTCTCCAATTAATGATAAAGGATCTAATTTTGAGACTTTTGGAGAAAGGCAGAAGAAACAATTAAAAAATGCAGTGATTTACAATTCCTTAAGAAACCCTATGGAAGAATCTTCATTTTTTTTGAATCTCATTGTCTTTTACATTTGAATCAGTTTTCTGAATACTTTCATAAATATGTTTACTAAACATTCAGCAAACGTGCCTCTAGAAAGCGGTGCTTAAGATTAGAATGAAGTAAATGGTTTCTCAGACACCAATAGCATACACTGAAGATTTAAAATAGCTGCATCCCATTGCTTTCAGCTCTCAGACACTGTAGATGGCAGTGACACGTTCATGTAAAAGAATGCAAAGGGAACAACATGGCTGAATGAATGGCAGCCAGTAATCTGAATGCTGCCAGACCTGCCCCAACTAATTCTAACAAAATGACCCTGCAGATAGTGAGTTCAGTATTGTAGAAATGGAGTCATCAGTGTCCATCATTTGATATTTGCATTATGATATTGTATCAACTAAGAAATCACCATGTCAGGCCATAGGAGGGGACGAGAGAGTTGCTGAGTCAAGTCCAGGACGGTTGTGTGTTTCAACCCATCAGCTAGGAGTCAGAGCTGGTAATTAATTTTAAATTCAAAACAAAATGAAAATAGAATATGCTGCTATCTTTTTATGGTTTTCTTTGCCAGGCATGTAAATTAGAAGAATTATTATTAAAGTATCACTGTCCTTAACTGTAATATGAATCCTTAATTCAGCTAAATAGCATTCACACGAATCCCCACTTACAAATTGAAGGGAAAAGTTTGGCTGCTTTCTATACTAGAAACAGTCAGTAATTTAAAATTGTCTTGCTACATTCTATATAATAAAACATTGTTTGGCATTAATAGACTCAGTAATTGTATTGAGGAATGAGAATTTGGAGTTCCATTTAAATAAAGAGCATATCTTTACTACAAATAATATGTCTAAAATTCTGAATCAAGTGTTCAAAAGCAAAAAGTGTAATCAAACAGATGATGGCACTGTAATCAGTCAGTACCTGCCAGCTGTTGTTATGCTGATTTCCACTGAATTTGCCAATTTAAAATTAGTTGTCATATGACATATGTGGTCATATGATATCATATAATCTGTTAGTTATAAACTAGTTTCTAGAGTTCAAAGTCATCCTTTAGTACAGTATTTCATTTAAAGCTGACACTTTATAAAATTTGTTGAATAAATTAATAAGTGAACAGAGTGAATAAATGAATTGATCTTTCCTTGCATTAGTTTTCATCTTACCATGCATATGTTACTTTATTATGAAGGAAAACTGAGAATCATTATTTGAGTGAATGCCCTTTCTAATTTATGGAAATAATCTCATCCCTTTTTTTAAAAAAAAGTGTATCAAAAGCTAACAGGCATTACATTACCCTGCAGAGTAGAGACCGTAGGGTTGTATGGATATAGGTGGGGAGTGGGTACTATTGCCTAAGACAGCTTCACTGAACTAGATGGACAAAGAAATGAAAACTGTATGTCCAGAAAAGATGAGTACGTAAAGGCTTGTAGCAGCTTTACTCATTATAGCCAAAAATAAGAAACAAATATGAATAAACAACATTGAAATAACCAATGTAATCTTACTCAGCAATAAATGCAATCATGTGCAGAAAACATGTAACAATATTGATCAATCTCAAAAAAACTATGCTGAACTAAAGAAGCCAAGTATTAAAAATGTATACCAAATATCTTTATTTATATGAAGTCCAGACCAGACGTAGTGATAAAAATGTGAACAATGATTTTCTGTGGAAATAAGTGGGGATGACTGGAAAGAAGCACAAAGGCATTTTGACAACCAAGAAAATGTTCTAATGTTCTGTATCTTTGATTTGGGTAATGGTTATATGAGAATATATTTTTGTCAAAAAGCATTGACCTGCACACTTGGCACTTAACATTTATGCATTTCACTTTATAGAACTAGGAATACAGGTTACAATCACCTGGCAATCTTGGAATAAAGAAGGAATTGCTGATACGCACATCAATCTGGATGGATTTGGAAAATGTTATATTCAGCAAAGGAAGCCATAATATACAAAAGAATATATTATTTATGGTAGTATTTAAAACAATTTCCAGAATATGAAAAGCTACTCTGTGGCAACTCTCTTGAAATGTTAAAGTGGCAATCCAGAAGCCCAACTTAGATTCCCTTATTAAGAAGACTATTAACAAACACTATTTTCACTATTTTTTTTTCTCCAACCTTCTAGGGACCAATAGGCAACAGACCATAAAAAAAAAAAGAAACTTATACATAATATTTCACTCTCTCATGTTAAAGTACACTGTGACCTTGGTGAAAAAAATACAGTTTATAGATAAATGCCACAAAATGCCTGACATGTAAATTAATTACACCCTCCTTCAAAAACAAAACACTACAAACAAGCAAAAATATTTGTTCTCTTATTACTGTGAAAAATCTGTTGAGCCCCTGAACTCAAGTATTTTTTGCTTCTGTACCTTCTTCACCTGGCAGCTCTTTTACCAAATTATTCTGCCTATCAGACAGATACATTATAGCAAAAATAAGAAAGCGAGAACTAAGGAGAAAAAGGGACAATGTATATGCACTAGAAGCAAGGTGGTGTCACTCTAACAGAATGAGAACAAAAAAGAACAACGTTCTCCTAAAGTCTCTGTGACCTTGCTTCTTTTTAATAATTGCTTCTTGGATGAAATGTATTTTCTGTATTGGTGTGTATGTATTAAAATGTAATACATATATATTAAAAACATACTGTTCTGTTCAAAAGAAATATCAAAAAAGGAAAATGCCCCATGATTTATGTTTTCTACTGTGTATTGGTTCTTTTTTCCTTTAGTGAAGTATTTGAGCATGCTACAGCAGTCATATTTGAGAATTTCAGTTGACCTCATGTCATATGGCAATTTACAACACAAATCTCCCTCCCTTTACAGTTACTGTAAGCCTTATACACAATGACGTAGATTCAAAAAATACAAGTTTTGAGACTATGGCCATTGAATAAACCCCTTGGTTATTCTTAAGTATTCATTGCTGAAGCATAAAAACTTCTATCGCTAAAAAACCACTTTTAATAGGACAATAGTTAATTTCATGTCAGGGAAAAAATAATTACAAGGAATGTTGTAGAACTCAGGTACAAAAACTAATAATAATGATAATTCCTCCCCATGAATGACTGGTTGAGGCAGAGTAACCAGCCTTCCTGGTATATTTCATCATTATACAGGAATTGATTATTATGAAAAACATGGGTTATTGTCAGATCACACATTTAAACTGGCATGGGTTTAAAACAGCTTCTGCCCTGTTTTAGCATACTTTATATCATTATTAAATGGCATGATTCATTACATTGTTCGATGCATAGCATGACATAACATAATCTCCACCATGGTATCTGGGTATTTCTTATCATGAAGGAATGGCTGGAGCATTTCACCTTGAGCTATGAGATCTCCAGGATATCCTAAAAGATGCTTATACTCTGTTAAACAATATTTATTTATTTGCTTATTGTACTTAATTAAACATGTTCAGAAGTAGAGATTAAAAAAAGAGGGAAGTGGCTTAAAATGTCTGTTTGATTTTTTCAACACCTGACATCACATCACATAAACCCAGAATTGTCTGTCCTATGTATATTTAGCATGCTTTACACAGCATTCTTTTTAAAAATCCCTTCATCAGTTACATTTATCTTTCAGTTTCAAAATGGTTAGTCAAAATAATCTGTTCTCCTGAAAGATATTTTTTTCTAGCTTAATATCACTGATGGCTGTATCAGAAAGTCTCAAATCAGCTTCTCTAACCTTCCTATAGACCTTACCCATTATGTAACTTGCCCCAGAAATCTCAGCTGAGTTTTATGAAAGAGTCTTAATTTTATCATATGTTTTTTTCTGCATCTATTGAGATAATCATGTGATGTTTGTTCAGTTAATGTGATGTATCAATTTTGCATAGTGAACTATGCCTGTAACCCAGGAATAAATGCCACTTAGTCGTGGTGTTTGATCCTTTTAATGTGCTGTTGAATTCAGTTTGCTAGCATTTGTTGAGAATTTTTGCATCTATGCTTATCAAGGATATTGGCTTGTAGTTTTCTTGTGGCATCATTATCTGGATTTTGGTATCAGGGTAGTGCTGGCCTCATAAAATGAATTTAGAAGTGTTTCCTCCTCTTCAAATTTTTGGAAAAGCTTCAGGGGATTGGTATTAATTGTTCTTTAAATGGTTGATAAATTCACTAATTAAGGTCCTTTGGTTCCAGGCTTTTCTGGGTTGGGAGGTTCTTGATGGCTGATTCAATTTCCTCACTGTGTGTCTGTTCATATTTTCTGTTTCTTCATGATTCAGTTCTGGTAAGTTGTATGAGTATAGGAATTTATCCATTTCTTCCAGATTATTCAGTTTGTTTAGGGTATAACTGTTCATAGTAATCTCTTAGTATTCTTTTTATCCCTGTTCCATTTTTGTAATGTCTCCTCTTTCATTCCTGATTCAATTCATATTGAATGTACATAGTTCAATCTGAAAAAAGTCTTATTTATTTAGTTATTCTAGCTAAAGATTTGTCAGTTTTGTTTATCTTTTCAAGGAACCAAATCATAGTTCCATTAAGTTTTTTCTATTTTTCTATTTTCTATTTCATTTATTTCTGCTCTAGTCTCTACTACTTCCTTCCTTGTGCTAATTTCACATTTAGTTTGTTCTTGTTTTATTAGATCCTTGAGATTTAAAGTAAAGTTGGGTTAAGGACTTGAATAAACATTTCCCCAAAGAAGACATAGAAATGGCCAACAGGTATATGAAAAGATGTTTAACGTCATTATCATCAGGGAAATGCAAATCTAAACTATAATAAGCTACTACCTTCTATCTGTTAAAGATGGCCATGATAAAAAGAAAAAGATAATTTTTTTTTTAATCAAAAGGATGTGGAAACAGTGAAACCCTTGTCCACTTTTGGTGGGAATGCAAAATGGTGTAGTTATTTAGTTGCTGCTAAAGACCCACCTTGCTTTCCAGTATCCAGCCTTTGAAATGAAGGTAACTTCAACTGTGCCTTAAAATGCATGTGTTTGTTGGGTATCTGAAAATTTCTGAAAAAAAAATTTAAAAAGGAAAATATATAATTTTTAAGATAAGGAAAATTCACAAATTAAAACGCAGTGATTATTAACCACACTTGTACAATTAACTTAGATGCTAACTTTTAATTTGTTGTTGTCTGATACTTTATTTATAAATGAGAGAAAGTAAATACTCAAAATTTAAGCGAACACAAAGCAAACAAAAATGTCCTTTGGCTAGCATGACTTAGAGAAAGCACACAAAGCGTTGTCACAAAGAACCGTGCTTTAGATTCCAAGCCCAGTGGGCTTCTTGGTTGCATATCAGCCATGCCAACTAGCCTGAATGAGATGCACAGTCCTGCCAGTGGTGCCAGAGGGGTGTTAAGTCTAGGCAGTGGGAAGGTGGCAGGGCTTTGTATGCTGGGGCGGCTTGGATGCGGTTGCAGTATAGGTGTGCACGTTTGATATAGTGGCCTGAGGAAGACAACAACCTCTGCATGGTCCCTGATGGGCACTGTGCTTACGTCGGGATACCTTCCGTCTAGAAAGTTCAGCAGACCTCCTAGCCACTGGCTGCCATACTCTGGCCTTTATAATGTCTCTTTTTGCTTTTATTATTATATTACATAAAGTGATATCTGCAAAGTAAATGCTGGGTTTTACTTTATGTAAAATTTCTCAGTTTTCCATAATAGTAATAAAACTAGAAGAACTTAGCATGCCCACATAAACATACCTATGCATTATTCAGTGGAAACTCAAATACCGTGTTCTTTTCAAGTTCAAAAGCCCTATCAACTTTGTTTCTTTAGAAAGAAATTTAAGGCTTCCAAATTGATGGAGTTGTTTGATAGCAACCTTAACACTACCTTGGAGATTTTAACACCATTGTCATGCAAGAAATGAAAAGTAGAGGGTTTAGCAAGGAGGGATAGTAGTGGCTTGTCAACATGTGATGTGCTTCTGAAATAGCACTCTCCAAGGTAGCATTTCCAAATGGGTTTGAGAGAAATAACATATTCCTGAGAATTTACTTTGGCAAATAAGCAAAGGCTATTTTCAATCAAAATCTCTAAGAAATGTTATTTTACCCCTCTCTCGAAGAGATTTTTTTTTGATGTACCATACCTATTTGCATTTTTAGATACAAAAAGAAAAATAAGAGTAAAGTGGCAACTTAGTTTGAAAAGAAATTGCAAACACATAGTGACATCTCAAGTTAGAGCTTTGATAAAAAATGCAATTTTAATTGTTTACCATGGTCTTCTAAATTAGATAAAATAATACGAAATTTATTTTACTTTGGACAGTTCTAGAATGAATTGATTGACCCCCCCCATCAAGTTTAGTTCCAATGTATAAAGATGTAAAGTACATTTGTCCTAGTCAGTGATTAGCTTTCTTAATCTTTTTAATTTAAGTTACAGAAAATAAAGTATAACTTTTTGTTGATAAAATAAATGTGTGTTTCAAATCTCCTTGTTTATAATTCTGGACTACAGCTTTGTCTGCCCTTCCCTCAATTCTTTCATCCTCTCTAGTAGGCACTACACTTTTTAATGATGTTTGTTCCATATTTCCCAAAACAGATTACATAAACAGGTTACCAAATTTCTGCACCTGAATCTGAACTTGAGATGTTTTTTTTTCCTTCTACATGATTTAGTGAGAAAAATAATTAAAAATTCAAATTATGTTTTCAACAAACAAATAAATAAATAATGCTCCACTATATTAAGTGCCTAACATTTGATTTTATTGAGCAATTGATTAGATAACAGAAATCAATAATATTATAGGTACATTTTGGATTCCAGACACCACAGATCTGCCAGGCCTCAGTCTTGGGAGATACCTAGAGCTCATGTCTAATTTTTCCTGGTAATAGAGAATAGCCAACAATCACCTCTCATATGTTACTTCATACCTATTACTTGTGGAACTTTTCTTCTGGAGCAAAAGCTACAAGCCGTGGCTAGAGGATTACTGGGCATTTTTGGGGTGATAGTCTGAGCAGCCCCACAATGGTTTGGTTTATGTGGTGTGCTTGCCCCGTGTGGACTGGGTAGGGGAGGCAAGGTGGCTAGTCAGTCACATGGAGGAAAGAGGACTAGCCCTAACACTTATTAAACCAAACTGTGCTAGACACTCTCTTTACTTATTTCCCTCATGTATTCCCCTCCATTAACTTACAAAAGAAGTTTAATTCGTGAACTTGTATCATGTTTTAGTTCCCATAGAAGATGGTAGATGTCAGAACTGGAATGTAAACCCAAGACTGAATTCTCTCCATTAAGCTGCAAGTGTCTCCTTCAAATTAAAGGGTCATGTTCTACAGAAATGCACTCATATTCCCTGATTGAAGAACTCTTGAGTCATCAATGCTGTGAATAGGATAAGCAAATGAGATAAATATGTTAAGTCACTTTATACTGAGATGTTATAGAATGTATATGCCTTGGATTAGAAAAAGTTCAGCTCTTAAAGTGTAAAGACTTAAGATTTATTCCCTGCTTTATCATTAGCTGCATGCACTTACACAAATCAGCCTCTCTCACTGTCCCTTCATCTTCAATTCTCCCCTCTTGGCAATGTTGTGAGAATCAAAGGAGATAATGTGTTTAATGGGATTTTTAAACCATAAAACATTATGCACATCTTTATTATGGATAGAGAATTACTATTGGAATGGTAGTCCCATACTCAAATACCTGGAGTCCAGGTATTATAATGGCACCTTAAATTTTATTATCTCAACTATGGATGCTTTGATCTTGAATATTAAATATATAGTAATATTATTCACTTACAAAGAGATACATAGTTTCCTTCAACTTGTTTTAAAATCATGCTCTGCTTTAGATGTATTTTACTTTATTTTTTTTTGTTAGAGATGTGTTTGTTGTACAGGAAACATTTTTCTTTCTTCTTGACTTTTTACCATGAGGAAAACAGCAGCATACATATAAAGAAGGAAAATTGGCAGCTGATGCTTGTCCTCTGTTAGGACACCACAGTGAAGGCTTGACACATTGGCAGCCTAAAAAACACATGCCCTGGGGCTGTGTGTTAAGATGGATCCAGTGTAGTCAAATTTCCAAATTTTTAAAAAGGAGTTTCTGATCCAGAACTTTGCAGTTAAATCTAATAATGAAAGATTTCCAACTAATAATATATATTACATATGTCCATATGTTTGTATATGTTGCATATGTGTGTTTTTATAATGTAAAAAAATGTTATTTTATGTATATATAAAGGGTAGGTAACAGCAACAATGGAAGTTCAGATCAAAGGTTCAGCAATCATGTCATAGACAGATGATAGTAACCCAGGTACTAAAGTGAGAAAAGTAAAGGAAGGAAGAATCACATGAATTTGAGGTATTTCAGGAGTAGAATTAATGCAATTGACTGATTAAGTGCAAGGTGAAAGAAAAGAATGCTTAAAACATGTCTGTAAGGCTTTTGACTTGAACATCTGTATAGATAGATAGGTTTTACCTACACAGGGAACACTGAGGAAAAGCTGACTTAGAGCAGTGGGAAACAACTGTCTGTTTTGGCTGGCTTAAATTTAAATGCTTATTTGTTTCGCAACTGCAGATTTCAAGTGTGTGTGTGTGTGTGTGTGTGTGTGTGTGTGTGTGTGTGTGTATTTCTAGTAAATACCAAAAGTGCACTGAACTGGGTGTCCCCTCACATGTAATGGGAAAAGAATTTCTGCCATTATTAAAATGGGGACAGGAAAGATCATTTAAAGGCATTTAGGCTTGTGGGTAAAGTTTCCAGTCAACTCTGCAGCATCACTAAGCCCTAACCAAAGATGGCTGCAGAGTTCTGTGTGGATTTCAGTGGCCTGACTCTGTGTCTAACGACTGTAGAGATGGCACATTTTTGGCATGTGTTTGACCAGCAGGAACTCTGCATGAGAACATGTTCTTCCCTGCTGGCCAAAGGGAAGACTGTGGTTGAGTGGCCTGTTGGGCAGTCTCTCCAGGAGCCAGATCAGAGCTTTTTGGTGCTAATGAACATCTCCCTGTTTTGAGTAAACAAAGCCTGCAGAGTCTGTTTAGCCAGGAAAATGGTGACTTATAGGTTTTTTATGTAAAGAAAATCATACAATAAATTGGAGGCTGAAAAAGTTGAAACTATTAATAGAGGGTCAGGGAGGCCTCGGCAGTACCCTTTCACACAAGAAGTGCCAACATCATCAGAAACTGGTACCAGTGATGTCAGGTGCCTGCAGCCCCAGGGTAGGTGATGTACAAGGGGACTGTCTGAACCTGCTGGCAAGAGTTCTCCTTGCTTGTCCACCGAAGCCTGAGTCCTGTCCACTTCTGGAGCAGAAACAGTTCTGGCTTCTGCTTCCCTTCTCCTTCCCCAATATTAGCATGAGTCTATTTTGGCAAATCCTAAACTGGAACTCAGGTTGTAAGGGGGTTTGATAAATGGTAGACACAGAGAAAATCACAAAAGAGTTGTTAATTAATTAATAGGCAAATTAATGTGAAATATTATGCATACATGAGTGCTATCAATAAAACAGAGGAAGATAAAGAAGAAGAGAGAGAGAGTCTGGGAGTGGGGATGTGCTTCATTAGTTCAGGTGTCAGAGAAGACTTCTTTCTTTGATTTGCTGACTGCTACAGACTGAATGTTTGTATGCCCCCAAAAGTCATTGAAAGCAGTCTCCCAGTGTCTCCTAACCTTCAGTGTGATAGTATTAGGAGATGGAGCCTCTAGGAGGTGGTGAGGTCATGAGGATGGAGCCCTTGCGTAGGATTACTGCCACTGTAACAGAGATCCTAGAGAGCTCTCTGGCCTACTTCTGTCCTGTGAGGACACAGCCAAATGACTACATCAGCGAAACAGGAAATGATTTCTCACCAGGTTCACCAGGTCTGCTGGTGTCTCGATTTTGTGCTTCTAGCCTCTAGAAATGTGAGAAAGAAATCTATGGTATTTTGTTACAGCAACCCAAATGGGCCAAGACAGTAACTTTTTTAAAGTATGTTCCAAATATTTTCTCCCACTCTGCTCTTTTTATTTGAACTTTATCATGAATTTACATATATACTTATTATCATTTTGATATTGTCTAAAAGTCAAAATCAATTTTTATAGTTTTGTTCTAAAGAATTTCTATGCCTCAACATCATAAATGCATCCTATTATGTGTTTTTAAATTCTGTGTGAATGGCAAAAAGTAGGGTTGTAACTTTATTTTTTGGATTTGAAAATTTTTTCCAAATTATTTTTTAATTACTTCTTACTTCCCTACATATTTTAATGCCAATTCAATCATTAAGTTCCCATAAGCATTTGCTCCCATAGTATATTTGTTTTCAAGCTTGGAATGAGGAGTGGGAAGGTGTAGAAGATGAAGAAGAGCCTTAACTTTCCTGGACCATGTTTATCTGAGGGCATGTAGTGTCATCAAAACTCTATAAATTAAAGCTTTTCTTAAGGTATACCCATGAGGCTTATAAACACTTTGAAAAAAGGATGTGTTTTATATTTTTTGAATAACAGGCAATTTGACCATTAGAACTAAGTATCTACAATTTGCTTTGTAATTTTAAAATAAGATTTTCCCAATTTCTTTCTTACTGTGTTTTCTCTATGACAATTTATTAGTATGTGGGTCTTATTTTGATTATTTAGTGTATGTAAATCATTGCTAATAATTACTCTCCTCAGCCCTCTCTTCCATGGAAAAAGAGAATATTTCTTTACATATAATGCTATCTGTTCACTGGATTCAGCAGTAAATATTATTTTACATGAAAATTATTTTACATGAAAAGAGTTGAATATCTTTATAATGTGTTTCTTCTAAACCTAAGTTCTAGGGAAAAATTACATCTCTGGAACCAATATGTTCATTTTAAAAAAATTATCCCTTAGATGACAATGTAAAATTTGTATTTAATGATATTTTTTTCCTTTGAGCACAAGAAAATACTGAACCAATGTGCAGCCCAATTTTAAAAACTGTATTTGACTCATATCTGCATATTTGCTTAA
The DNA here is from genome assembly GCF_030020395.1 of Manis pentadactyla. NCBI lineage: Eukaryota > Metazoa > Chordata > Mammalia > Pholidota > Manidae > Manis > Manis pentadactyla. The sequence goes on from NC_080025.1 coordinate 124,374,880, forward strand.
TTCATACTCATATTGCTCATAATGTTCCCTTTGCTCTGATTTTTTTTTACTGCACTGAGTGTATGCTAAGAAAAATGCCTCAAATTTTCTGTTAAATGAATCTGAACAAGCTTATATTTATGACACAACTAGGCAGCTTAAAACGCGAACAGCACAACAGTGTAAATATCTGTGAAAATAGCATTGAAGTGTATTAATGGTAGAATGAAGCCAGGGATTGAAACACATGCCTTAACATTCAACACACTTGTTAGAGCTGAGCCACAAATTTGCACTGAACTTCTAGCAATCATAATCAAAGGAGAAATATCCTCAGATCCTCAGTTACATGATTCAATTCACAGTGCCCAAAGTTAAGACAAAGTTTGGAAAGTCTATTCCTGTTTCTAAGACCTCAGTGAATCTTGTCCCATAAATTCTCAAAAGGACCATACATTATGTTGTATAGAACACTATCATCAACAATATACCTAAAATAAATAACTCCAGCTCCTCTTCTCTGGCAAATACCCAGGGAGCAGAGATTTTATGTTGCTAACCTAGAGAATTCCATACATTTTTTACAGTAAGCTAAAAGTGGACAAAGTTGATTCTCAGTATAAGCTGAGAGGCCAAATGAAGATTCATGCCTGAAGAGCAGGCTGCTCTGCCTACATATAATTAAAAATGGATGGCATAAATATACAAACAAATAAATACAAATAAATAAAAATTCCAGTGTTAGGAATATGTACAAGAGTCTCTTTAGAGACTGTTTTAGAGAGCTTGCATATACATTGCCTTACACAGTGGGGGCATATCCAATGTATTATCACTCTATATGCAGTAGAGCAAGATATTTTCTGATAAGGTTTAACTGTGATTAGAAATGAGTAAGCCATTTAAATTTTTCTAAATGAAAAATAGAATTTATAGCACTTACCTGAGAGATATTATAAAAATAAGGGTAATGAGTGCTTGAGAGGCATTGCCTATGTAGTTTCTGTAAACTTTCTCTGCAGTGCATGTATTTGATGTAAAACAAAAATATTGACAAATTTTAAGATTGCTAGAGTTATTTTTAATTACTTAACTTCTGTATTATAATACATATTTATTATGCTTTTAAAATTGCACCTTAGGCTTCAGTGCCTTTGAACCAAGGCCTTGTAAGATATATAATAAAACTACCAAAGACATTAACAGCTAGAAATCACATATCCATACAATACCGTTTTAAGGAGACAGTATATCATTGCTGCCTTGCTTGAGTAGGCACTCATATAATTGTGTATTTTGCACAGCAAGTATTGAAAATATTTCCTCTGAGTTAAAACTATCTCTGGACAGCATAGGAAATGAATTGGTGTGAAGAATATTGTTCTGTATTCAAGAGGCACATGTATATAAGGTCTTTGAACTATGATGATATTGCCAAAAGTCCAGCATCATTGTATCTTGACATGTTTTTGTAGAGTCTGTGTTGCTTTGATTCAACCACTTCTTTCTTATGGCTAATGAAACATATTGGCCCAACCCTAAATTTGAATTTATAATCTGTGACTAATTAAATAAGAATTAAAATTGCATTGATTAAGATTACGTATACAACTATCTTATTTTGGTTAGCATAATGAACTAATCAACTTATGTAATCAGGCAGAAGGACAAAATGTAATTCTTCCAGAAAAAAATACTACTGTATTTCTGCATTTCATATTATGGGAAGTAATTTCCCCTAATTTTCTTAATAAGAATCTGTATTCATTAATATTCTAAATACCCAAAGTTCAATAATCATTTTAGTTGTCTATTTGATGTTAAAAAATACAAAAAATATATTTCTCAGATATTTCAAAGAAATTGAGGATCATTATTCTGATATAAGAAGTTCATACTATAGTTCTGTTTATCTTATATCACATAAGTGCTACATCAATTTTAGTGTTGCTTCAGATGTTAGTATTTTGTGGGAGTTCTTTGAAATTATTTTCAATACAGTTGAAGAACTCATATTTTTATGTAATGAAAATTATTACAGAAGCAAAAGACATCAATTTTTTTTCACTTTTGAAATAAAGTTGAGTCCTACTTTTCTTTCAGAGACTACATACTTTCAAAATTTTCCTTCTCTTATATTTTAGTAAACTGAATTTTAAAATTACTCATACTCTTGCATAATTAACCTTGTTTCAAATCTTATAATTTAATAATTAAATCATATTTTCAACTATAGATGTGAGGAAATAACTGATAAAGTCAATAATTCTTACTCAGAACATAAATTGATAAAGACTTTTGTTTTATTAAAGCTTAGGGAATTTCTAATTACTTCAATGTAATTTTGACACTAACTTTTGTTCCCAAGAAGGATAAATACCAACTGCAATTGTGTAGAGAATTATCAACATTCTGTTGTCAACATCTGGAATGATCACAGAGGGCTTGTGAACATAACATTGAAATAAAAATTGGGTACAGAAACTCATTGGTCACTAAGTCTCAGGAAGGAAGGAAGATTATCTCAGCTTGAGTTTACTAGAAGTAAGTACTATTCCAGGAGTTTACACTTTATTTTTTTAAAGCAGCACTTAGTTTATCTTCACAGTGAAATTATTTCAAGTAAAATTCAGTATGCAATCTACTGTCAGATTAAATTTTCTAACATATCACTTTCAGTTGGTCAAGCCCTGTAATGTTTCCCAATGAAACATTTGTAACAACTTGAAGTTGATATTTATATCTTCTTTTTGTTAAGTGATATTCCTCACTGTCTTACTAATAAACTTTTATTTCATTTGATTAATATATTCTGAGTGAATAAGATGTTTCAGGAACACACAAGGGGACAGCTCTGACAAGATTCTAGTAACCATGTTAAAGAGTATATAGAGAGTCAGAAAAAAATGGCAGCATGAGAAGTGAGGCAGAAACCTCCTCCCCAAACCACATAAAACATGAAAATACAGCAAATAGAAATAATCCTGAATGGGTAACCTGAAGACTGCAGAACAGACTGCCTACATGTGGGGAAAAAAGAAGAACTCACAGAAAAGAGTTAGTAGCAAAGTTGGGATCCAGAGAGACTCAAGCCTTCCACACTCCAGCCCACAAGCAGGAGGAAGAGAAGCAGAGGATGGAGGGAGTAGAAGCCCAGGACTGCTGAACACCCAGCCCTGGAGATCTGCTCTGGGAATACAAATCCACATTACATGGTGCTCTGGAGATTAGTGTGGTTGGAAAGTAAAGATGGGCAGAATCCTGGGAGAAACTGAGATTCTAGCTGTTTGTGGAGAACAGGTATGCACAACCAGCCCTCTGAGACAAAAGAAAGGCAAGTGTTTTGAAAAACTACCCAACAGCAAGAGGGGTGCTAAAGGAGCATAGCTTATTGTTTAGGAGAAAAGGCAGGTAGACAGATTGTCCCAGGACACTCAGGTCAATAGGTTGGAAACCCTCAGGTGCTTCAGGCACTCCGTCCCCTGGGAGGCAATGTAGCCCTGAGGCTCCCCACTGTGGTAAGCAGCCTTCCACTCCTGCCACCCTGCCATTGCCCCAGGTGACTGGCAGATCCAGAGAATAGAGCTTCTGGGCACTGGAGGGTGCTGCCTATACAAAGTTATTATTCCATAGTAATCATTAGAAATATGAAACCGCAGAAGAATCTTGAACAAGTCCAAATCCCTCAAGCAACAGAAAGAGGGCTAAGTGAAACTGAAATCACCAATATTCTTCATAAAGACTTCAAAATAAAAATCACAAACATGCTCATGGAGCTACAGAAAAATATTCAAGATCTCAGGGAGGACTTCAAGAAAGAAAGAGAAACTGATAAAATACAGTATCTGAAATGAAACATACAATGGAGGGATTTAAAAGCAGATGAGGTAGAGGAGATGGTAAATGAAATAGAAATTAAAGAACAGGAAAGCAAAGAAGCTGAGGCACAGAGAGAAAAAAGGATCTCTAGGAATGAAAGAATAATAGGAGAATTGTGTGACCAATCCAAATGGAACAATATTAGCATTATAGGAATCCCAGAAGAAGAAGAGAAAAAGGAATAGAAACTCTCTTTGAAGAAAAAATTGCTGAAAACTTCCCCAATCTATAGAATAAAATAGAGTCTCTCATGTCATAGAAGTTCAGGAATCTCCCAACACAAGGGACCCAAGGAAGACAACACCAAGACATATAACAATTAAATGGCAAAGATAAAGGACAAGGAGAGAGTATTAAAAGTAGCCAGAGAGAGAAGAAAGGTCACATACAAAGGAAAGCCCACCAGGCTATCAAAAGACTTCTCAGCAGAAACCTTACAGGCCAGAAGGGAGTGATATATTTAATGCAATGAAACAGAAGGGACTCAGACCAAGAATACTCTCCCTAGTAAGATTATCATTTAAATTTGAAGGAAGGATTAAACAATCTCCACATAAGCAAAAATTGAGGGAATTAACCTCCCACAAACCATCTCTTCAGTATGTTTTAAAGGGACTGCCATAGATGGAAGTGCTCCTCAGGTAAATAGCTGTCACCAGAAAAAATAAAACCACAGTAAATGAATTTGACCAATTAAATATTAAGCAAATGCAAAATTATACCAACTACTCACAAAATCAGTCAAGGGATATACAAAGAATACAGAATATGACACTTAGTATATAAAGACTGGAGGAGGAAGAATAAGAAAGAAGAAAAAAAAGAACATTTCCATTGTGTTTGAAGTAATGTAAAAAGCAAGTTAAGTTAGACGGATAGTAAGGAAGCTGCCCTTAAACCTTTGGTGAACACAGATCTAAAGCCTGCAATGTCAATAAGTACACATCTGTTGATAATCCCTAAATGTAAATGGTCTGAATGCACCAATCAAAAGGCATAGAGTTATAGAATGGATAAAACAAAAGACATACCTATATGCTGCCTACAAGAGATGCACTTCAAACCCAAAGACATACACAGAGTAAAAGTGAAGGGATGGAAAAAGATATTTCATGCAAATGATAGGGACAAAAAAAACAGGAGTAGCAGTGCTTATATCAGACAAAATTTGACTTCAAAACAAAGAAAGTAAAAGAGTCAAAGAAAGACATTACATAATGATAAAGAGGTCAGTCCAACAAGAGGATATAACCAATATAAATATCTATGTACCCAATATAGTACTGCTGACATGTGTGAAAGAAATGCTAACAGAATTAAAGGGGGAAATAGAATGCAATGCATTCGTTTTAGGAGACTTTATACATCAACCACACCAGAAGACATATCAACCAGACAGAAAATAAGAAAAGCTACAGAGGCACTGAAGTATGCATTAGAACAGAAGAACTGAACAGACATCTAGAATCTCCACCCAAATGCAGCAGGATACACATTTTGTCAAGTGTACATGGAATCTTTTCCAGTGTAGATCATGTACTAGGACACAAAAAGAGCTTCAGTAAATTCAAAAAGATTGAAATTGTACCAACCAGCTTCTCAGATCACAAAGGTATGAAACTACAAATAATTAGGCAAAGAAAATAAAAAGATCACAGACACATGGAGGGTTAACAACATGCTCCTAAATAATCAATAGATCAATGACCAAATTAAAACAGAGATCAAGCATATGGAGACAAATGAAAGCAACAGCTCAACAGTTCAAAAACTGTGGGATGAGGCAAAGGCAGTTCTAAGAAGAAAGTATATAGCAATGTAGGCTTATCTCAAGAAAGCAGAATAATCCCAAATGAACAGTCTAAACTCACAATTAGTGAAACTAGAAAAAGAAGAACAACTGAGGCCCAAAGTCATTAGAAGGAGGGACATAATAAAGACCAGAGCAGAAATAAATAAAATTGAGAAGAATAAAACAATAGAAAATAATCAATGAAACCAGGAGCTGGTTTTTGAGAAAATAAACAAAATAGATAAACCCCTAACCAGGCTTATCAAGAAAGAAGGAGAGTGTATACACATAAACAGAATCAGAAATGAGAAAAGAAAAATCACTGTGGACCTCACAGAAATACAAAGAATTATTAGAGAATACTATGAAAAATTATATGCTAACAAATTGTATAACCTAGAATAAATAGACAATTTCATAGAAAAATAAAACCTCCCAAGACCAATTTCCAGCAATGAAATTGAATTGGTAATCAAAAAACTACCTAAGAACAAAACTCCTGTACCAGATAGCTTCACCTCTAAATTTTATCAAACATTTAGTGAAGACCTAATACCCATTCTCCTTAAAGTTTTCCAAAAAGTAGAAGAGGAAGGAACTTCCAAACACATTCTATGAGGCCAGCATCACTGTAATACCAAAACCAGCCAAAGACACCACAAAAAAGAAAATTATAGACCAATTTCCCTGATGAACAAAGATGAAAAAATCTTCAACAAAATATTAGCAAACCAAATTCAAAAGTACATCAAAATGATCATCCATCATAATAAAGTGGTATTTATTCTAGGAATGCAAGGATAGTGCAGTATTCGAAATCCATCAACATCATCCACCACATCAGTAAAAAGAAGGACAAAATCAGATGTTCATCTCCATAGATGTTGAAAAAGCATTTGACAAAATTCAACATCCATTCATGATAAAAACTCAACAAAATGGATATAGAGGGTAAGTACCTCAACATAATAAAGGCCATATAAAACAAACCCACAGCCAGCATCATACTTAACAGCAAAAAGCTTAAAACTTTTCCTCTAAGATTGGTAACAAGACTAGGATGCCCACTCTCCCCACTGTTATTCAACATAGTACTGGAGGTCCTAGCCATGGCAATTAGACAATACAAAGAAATAAAAGGCATCCAGATTGGTAAGGAAGAAGTTAAACTGTCCCTGTTTACAGATGACATGATATTGTACCTAAAAATGCCTAAAGAATCCACCCCAAAACTACTAGAAATAATAACTGAATTCAGCAAAGTTGCAGAATAAAAAATTAATACACAGAAACTTGTTGCATTCCTATGTAGTAATGATGAAGTAGCAGAAAGAGAAATCAGGAAACCAACTCCTTTTACAATTGAATCAAAAAGAATAAAATACCTAGAAATAAACCTAACCAAGGAGGTAAAAGACCTATACCCTGAAAATTGCAGGACATTGATAAGAGAAATTAAAGAAGACACCAATAAATGGAAATACATCCCATGTTCATGGATAGGAAGAATTAATATTGTCAAAGTGGCTATGCTTCCTAAAGCAATCTACAGATTCAGTGCAATCCCTGTCAAAATAACAATGGCATTCTTCAATGAACTAGGATAAATAGTTCAAAAATTCTATGGACAAAAGACCCCAAATAGCCAAAGCAATCCTGAGAAGGAAGAATAAAGCTGGGGGGATTACACTATCTTATTTCAAGTTCTACTACAAAGCCATGGTAATCAAAACAATTTGGTACTGGCACAAGAGCAGACCTATGGATCAATGGAACGGAAGAGAGAGATTAGATAAACACCCATACATATATGGCCAATTAATATATGATAAAGGAGTCATGGATGTACAAAGGGGAAATGACAGTCTCTTCAACAAATGGTGTTGGCAAAATGGGACAGCTACGTGTAAGAGAATGAAACTGGATAATTGTCTAACTCCATACACAAAGTAAAGTTGAAATGGATCAAAGACCTGAATGTAAGTCATGAAACTATTAAACTCTTAGAAGAAAAGCACAGGCAAAAATCTCTTGAATATAAACATGAGCAACTTTATCCTGAACACATTTCCTTGTGCAAGGAAAGCAAAAGAGAAAATGAACAAATGGGACTACATCAAACTAAAAAGCTTCTGTACAGCAAAGGACACCTTCAGTAGAACAAAAATCCATCCTGTAAAATGGGAGAATATATTTGTAAATGACTTATCCAATAAAGGGTTAATATCCAAAATATATAAAGACCTCATACATCAACAACCAACAAACAACCTGATTAAAAAATGAACAGAGGATATGAACAGACACTTCTCCAAAGAAGAAATTCGAATAGCCAACAGGCACATGAAAAGATGCTCCATATTGCTAATCATTAGGAAAATGCAAATTAAAACCACAATGAAGTATCACCTCACACCAGTTAGGATGACCAACATCCGAAAGTCAAGAAACAACAAATGCCAGTGAGGATGCGGAGAAAGGGGAACCTTCCTATACTGTTGGTGGGAATGTAAATTAGTTCAACCATTGTAGAAAGCAATTTGGAGGTTCCTCAAAAAACTAAAAACAGAAATACTGTTTGACCCAGGAATTCTACTCCTAGGAATTTACCTGAAGAAAACAAGTAAAATTCAAAAAGACATATGCACCCCTGTGTTTATCACAGTATTACTTACTGAAGACAAGATATGGAAACAACCTAAGTGTTCATTAGTAGATAAATGGATAAAGAAGATGTGGTAAATATAGACAATGAAATATTATTTAGTCATAAGAAGAAAGCAAATCCTACCATTTGCAACAACATGGGTGGAGCTAGAGGGTATTATGCTCAGTGAAATAAGCTAGGCTGAGAAATGCAAATACCAAATGATTTTCCTCATTTGTGGAGTTTAACTATGAAACAAAACTGAAGGAACAAAGCAGCAGCAGACTCACAGACTCCAAGAAGGGACTAGCGATTACTAAAAGGAAGAGGTTGGGGAGGGTTGGTTGGGAGAGAGGGAGAAGGGCATTAAGGGGCACTATAATTAGGACACACAATATAGGTAGGTCACAGGGAACGCAGTACAGCACAGAGAAGACAAATGATGACTCTAAAGCATCTTAGTACGCTGATAGACAGTGACTGCATTGGGGTGTGTGGGAGGGACTTGATAATATGGGTGAATGTTGAAACCACAATGTTGCTCACATGAAACCTTCATAAGAATGTATATCAATGATACTTTAATTTAAAAAAAAAGAAATATGTACACTATCATAAGTGCACTCAGATTCCATTGATTTCTTCTGAAGGAAGTAATTATTTGCTTTTTATAATGATCTTTCTGATTGAGGAAAAATGATGTGAAGGAAGGCAAGTCTAATTTTGTTGCTACTTATTGCATCATTGTTCTTCTCATCTCATCTAATCTACTATGCCCAGTTTTCTGTTAAATCTATTCATTGGGTTCTCAATTTAATATACTATAGTTCAGAGTGTCTATATAATTGTTTTTTATAGATTCCAATTCCCTATTGAATATATTCATCCTTTCATTTATTCAAGCTATCTTTTCATATATTTTGTTTACCATATTATACTTATTTTTGAGTCCTTCTGTATAGACTCCTATATCTACATTATTTATTTAAGTGTTTTCTTTTTTTTGTAAAAATAAACAAGGAAATAATGGGCCAGAACTAGTCAAACTGATTCTCTGTGGATGGAAATCATATGTCAGCATATGGTGAAAATCAACATACAAAGAGAAAAGGCCTCTCTGCCTACACCTTTTGTTTTACATATTCAAAAAAAAATACAGTAAAGATTCAAGTTTTTCAGTATGATGATCTCTATTCAGTACAGCTGAGAAGAGAAAAAATAATGGTAGCATGGGGCAAAATGCTTAATGGGTAGCAAGCAGAAGATAATCCCATCAAGGAGATAGAAGCCAATAAGAAAGAGACAGAAAGGAAGTAGAAAGATAGTGGCCGACTTTTATGATGGAAATCAGTAAAAGGAGGGTATTTTCCATTCAGTGCTACAGGAGAGGAGCTGACAGATATTAGGATTGTCCATTGGACTTAGCAATTAGGAAATTACTAGCTAAAAGACAGGAGGGAATTGGGGGAGGGGAAGAGGACAGGGGAGGAAAAACTGAATCAAAGCAGCTCAGAATGTCCCTCAAAGGCAAGTATTTCTGTGTTATTTTGCCCAAGGCTCATTCCAGAATTAATATATTTGCTGTACTTGTTGAAGTCCATTCTTTGATGTTAATATAAATGAAGGAGGAGAAAGTAAAACAAAACAAAAAAACAAAACAAAGAAAGCAAATAAGAAACTTTCAGATAATTGCTTAAATCAATCTACAACAGGATTTGTTTGAGGTTTTCTATGCTCCTCTGTGTTCAGATCTGAGCCTTTGCAGAAAGTGTGTTCAGGGCTAGAACAATTCTCCAAAGGCCTGGCACTGGAAATCATTTCAGGATGCTTTAGTCATCTTCCTGTGCATGGTGTGCTTTGCCTCTGAGCCCATTGTTTGAAAACGTCTCTTGCTCTTTGGGTCACAGAAGAGCAAATCTTCCAAAATGGCCATGCTGGCTTAGTCCATGGAGAGAAGAGTTGGCATACAAGACATTCAATTACTGTGAATTTAAAACAGAAAAATGTCTTTCTAAAGTCACAGTTATGTTCAACTAGAATGTATCCACATCTCAAAAATGGCACTTTTCTGTTTTAAATTTACCAGATTTGCTATCCTGCTGTTCTCCCAAAGACTACGTCGGCTCTACCAATTGCATTCCTGTTCTCTGCTGTGGCCAGAATAGTCACGGTGATTTCACATGTGAAATAAAAATATCTGCATACACAAACCCCCAGAAAACACTGCTGAGGATATACAGAAAATAGATGATAGATAAATACATACATATGTATATGGACAGATAGGATAGAGAGGAAATTAATGCTATCTGAAGCCATCATAGTAGTGGAAACTATAAGGTCTTTTGGTTTTTGTTTTTATGAAATCAGGAGCATCTCTTAATAGAGGAAGCAAAATGTAACCCTGAAAACAAAAAAAAAAACACATCATATTCTAGTTGGAGCTTAATCATGGACCTCACACTCATGACATTTAAAGAAACAAAGAAATCTATGGGTCCTAGTGACAATATCTCAGATTTGTAGTTCTGGACCTAATCCTAAGCATTGCCAAATATCCTAACAGTCTCAGGGATGTCCACAGAAAGAAGTATAGGTTCAAAAGCGAAAATCTTGGTTCAATCTTGACTAGGTGTCATTTTATGCTAGCTTTATATAGTTAGAATGCCCATGTAACTTACTCTCAAATTTAGCCCCTTTTGAGAAAGAGTGAGCTGGAAGGAACAAATTGTTAAAAAAGTCAGGATTCTGGAAAGACAAAGATAGATCAGAACGCAGAACGTGTCCTATGTAAACCAGAATATATGCAGTTATGTAATCTATAGTCTGCGATCTGTGCACACAAACTTAATTGGGAAATTTGTTAAGAAGTTTAATTTTTAACTGTTTTACCATACCTAGGATGGGCATGGGTATTGGGTAGAAATCTACCTATGCCTATGGTCTGTGTCATTTAAGATTACAAGTCTCTTGCAGATATTATTTATTTATAGTTGTAGCATTTCAAGTTACACATCTTATTGAAAATAAGAATTTTCAAAATCTTCTACTTTCCATTTCTAGCTTGTTTGAGCCTTTAGCTATTTGTGAGAAACATCTTAAATCCTGACCTGTAGTGGCCCTGTCGCCTACCTCTTGCGAGGAAGAATGGCTTAGACCACTAAAGCCTCTTTCCTTGGGAAGAATTCTCTTTGGTTTGTTCCAAAGGAAGTATCTCCATTAGTAGATTGATGAAATGAAACTTCTTAAGATGTGCCTTAAGCCCGTATCCCTAGAGTCCAAGGAAAGGACTTATTCTTACGACATAAACCTTTCAAAAGAATGTCTTTGTCTGGAGACTTGAAGATGCCAGTCTGTAAATAGCATATCTTTCTGGAAGGCCTTCGCTTCCCCTCCCTTCCCTTTCTCTCCTTTCCTGTCCTTGTTCATAATCCTTGGAGGTTCAGGTTAATCTATCTTTCCTGTCTGGTAATACATGCTCTTCCTTCTCCTTAATATTATATCACCTTGAAGTCCACTCAGTAGTTTTTTGAGTATTTTGTATTAATTTTCTCAATATTTTTCTCTTGAAACTTCCAAATTTCCTTCTATTTGGTTTTTCTATTAAAACCTACAAGAAATATTAATTAAGTCTGCCTGCTGTTGGGACTCTATCTGCAAAGGGAAGAGGTATATCCCAATAGGTTCACTGATTCCAATTCATTCTTGAACAGTGATATCAGGATGAGCTCTAAGATACTGTCTCTCTTCCTCTTTTAATTGTTCTGGCCTCTGCCATTATATAAATCAGGATACCCATAGCAAATAGAGATCAGACCCAAATTAGGATAATTCAGTAAGGATTAACAAGGGACCATCTACAACAGTTTGGGCACAAACTGCACCACAAGGGACAGTGTAGTACCTCAGGACCAGGAATGGCAGACAGTTAGCACATTTAGCCCTAAATGGAGGAGGAGACAGAGTGATTAATAGAGATTGAAAAGATAGAGTAGTGCCATCAGTACCCTGAAGTCCAGGGAGATGAGGGCAGGGAGCAATTACCTAAATCCACTAGAAGCTGTCATATAGAAAGTGCCCACTTGAGAGGAGATGTGACCTTCAGCAAAGGGCTACAGCCAACTTAAGGGAGCAAAAGAGAAAAAAATCAAGGTAGTATAATTCCCAGTGCCACCCAATGATGATTCTCCCTCCATCTGGTCTCTTCATAGGGCTCACTATTGTCTGCATCAAAACTGAAGCCAGATGGCAGGGGAGCCCTTTCCTAGAGCCTTTACAGGTCAGTTTCTCAAGGCAGAGCAGGAGGAAAGTGGAGGGTGGTCCTGAGGGACAGTTGGAAGATAATTGCAACAGTCTACATCTTTCACCCTTCAGCAGCCAGACACTCTCTTTTCTGTAATGAATCATTTGTGCCTCAGTCACAGAAGATCCACAAATTGCCATCACATTATGGCATCATCTCAGGGTGGTATTATACTCAAAAACTGAAAAATACAGTATCAGTCATGGTGGGTACTCTCACTTTCTTTTATAAAGAAGTGTGTCCTCTAGTAGAAGGCAATATTGTAAGAGATGCCATGGCTGTGTGTAAATTCTTAAGTGAAAAACCAATAGTCCTGGAAGAACCACTGCAGAGGGGAAAGGCAAAGAAAGCCAAGCCTGGAATATACATGTGTTCTGGTAACAGTAAAGTGCCATGCCTCGGTGAGAGGGGAGGGGTCAGACATAAAGAACTCATCCTTGGAAGCCAGTTGGTTTCCCCAGAGAAGGGTGATATATTAGGGATTAGCACTTGCCTCTGCTGCTGGCCAGTTGGGTAATCAAGCAGTCTCTCTCTTTTCATGTTAGATGACTAATCAGACTTCCCACCAAAATGTGCCAACTGGGAAATTTTCCCTTCAGTGTGTAAGATAAGATCTTTGCTAAATGGGGTGATGGTGTGAAAGCCATTGACTTTACCTGGGCTAATATACCATGAAGGTTTATCCATAAACCATACCACTGCTTTATTCTCCTATGTTAACTGACTGTGAGACCAAAGATGTGTATTGAGATAGAAGCAGTGAAGTAGTAACTCTAGGAGTTTTTGCTCTGATTCTTCATTGGGGTTTTCCAGATGCTTTTACAGTGTAACTCTCAGCCTTAAATCTTCAAGTATTTTTGGACCTGTGGAGTCTTATGATCCAAGTGGTAGGGCATCTTGTACTACAGCCTGGACCTGCTGCAGAACTTTGTTGTCCAGGTCTCAATCATAGTTGTCCTCCACAGGGGTTGTCTTAAAAATGGGCAGAGCAGGACACACAAATGTAGCCTGTGTTGCTTCTTAAATCTCAGTGGTCTCACCAAGTTATGTGCCTCTTTCTTTTGGTGGTGGTGTAAAACAAAGCAAGATTGCTCTTACTTTAATTGGCAGTATCCCTAAATGTTCCATATGACTGGATCCCTGGAAACTTCACCAATAGAGTAGGTCTTAAGTTTTTGAGGGTTTTTTTTAACCACCCTCCTGGAAATATAACTAATAGGGCCTCTAGAATTCCTGCTTCATATTGCCTGCTAGATTCAACTGGCATAATGTCAATGTAATGGATCAGCAAGATATTAGGAGGGATATCAAGATGACCAAAAGTCCTCTAAATCATATTATAACAGAAAGAAAGAACAAGGCAACAAAGGTATACTCCTGTCCTTGCTACATAAATGCAAACTGTTCCTGATTCTCTTTACTTATGGGAATGTAACTGACAACATTTGGCAGGTGCTTAGCTGTATACCAGGTGCCCGGATTCTGAGTATTTTCCCCAGTAAAATATTGTATCCAGTATGGCAGCTGCAGTTGGTATTGCCATCTCACTAAGTTTATGAAAACCTATCTTCCCAAGCATATTGGAGTTTGCATAGGCCAAGCAGGTGATATAAATGGGGATGTGACAAGATTCAGCATCCCTGCATCTTTCAGATATATGATGGCAGTTCTACACATGGCACTTGTCTTCATGAAGCTATACTGTACTTGATTTACTATTTTGAAAGGGATTGATGGTACTTCCAGGGTTTTTACTTGCCCCTTCCTGCCATAATGACTCTCACTTAACAAGCCAGGAAAACAATACAAGGAATCTGACAGTTGATATTTTTTCTCCTGTTCAATCTGAAATAACCACGGGGTGGATACAAAATGACACTGTCTCCTCTTGAAGCTGGACTTTCTTTCATTTCAGGTTATGATAGGAACTGAGGTGAACACAGCCCCAAGTGACCTCCAATAAGCCACGTCTCTGTGTAATTCCCTCCCCTTAAAGGGTGGTGGAATCTGTAACCTGCTTCTAACTAACTGAATATGTCTAAGGAGATGGGCTACCACTTCCATGGTTATCTCATGCTTTGTGGTCTAGGAGAAGGGGTTTTACAGATGTAATTAGGGTCTTTAATCATTTACTAACTTCTGGTTACCAAAAGGAGGGATTATCCTGGGTGGGTCTGTCCTAACTGAGGACACAGGTCTTCCTTAGTTCGAGCTCTGAGGAAGAAGCTCTCTCTCTCTCTCCCTCCATTTTCTCAATGAGTTCTACAGCCATCATAAAATGAATTCGGCCAACGACCTGAGGCAACTTGGAAGCAGGTCCTTCCCTGGTGGAGCATCCATGTGAGAACGCAGCCAAGCCACGCCTTGAGTGTAGCACTGTGAAACCCGGGGCAGAGACCTCAGCGCCCAGCCGATCCATGTCCAGACTCCTATAGAAACTGCGAGACAGTGTGTTCACAGCCTAGACACAGGAACTGCTACTGTGGTCCTAGAACAGGTCCAACCGACTTCAGTGCTCTGG
Source organism: Manis pentadactyla (assembly GCF_030020395.1). Lineage (NCBI taxonomy): Eukaryota > Metazoa > Chordata > Mammalia > Pholidota > Manidae > Manis > Manis pentadactyla. The sequence continues at coordinate 124,390,001 of NC_080025.1, forward strand.
GATTTTTGCCAAATTATTTTGTTTTGTTTTGTTTTGTTTTTCAGGGATTGTCCTATGCATAGTAGGATGTCTGGAAGCATCTCTAGACTCTATTTATTAGATGTCAGGAGCACCTACCTTCCCAGTTGTGACAACCAAAAATGTCTCTAGACATTACCAAATATCCCCTGGGGAACAAAAATAATTCCCAATGCTTTCTAAACAGATAAAAACAAATAAGTCCCTCTTTATTCAGATTAGAAAGTGTGACTTCAGTTCAACAGGTTCTTCCTGTGTGTGTGTGTGTGCATGTGTATGTATTCAGTAATGGAACATTCAAACAAACCCTTACTATTTCTTACTCACTTGAAAACTTTCCAGTGAGAATATATGCAGCATTTACAAAGAAAAGAACATAGTAGACTACTACGTGCTACATATATGACATATATGTACATGCACTACATTATATAATATATTGTACTATGAAGATAAGTACCTTAACAGGCTAAGCTATGAAGACATCTTTAATTTTGCCGGCATATTATTTACACATCAGAAACACAATTGTCATTCTACAGGTTCTAAACTTAGCAACTTAAAAATGAATTGTTCTTTATTCATTGATGGGAAATTAGTCCTAATAAATGAAATGTACAGATTGAAAAAAATGAGTATGGTTTTTACAGTGTCAACTCTCTTCTGTGTCTCTTTGTGTAAATAGCCTGAGGCAGGCCTGAATATTTTACTTTCATTTGAAATCAACCAGTGATTTTGCATTGTGCATTCCCCGGTGCCACCAGCGGCAACACCAATACCACTACATACAAATGTATGTGTGCATGTATGCATGTATGTGCATATGCATGTGTGTGTATGTGAATGCACATGTGCATGTGTGTGCATGTTTGTATGTATGTGTGTATATGCATGTGTGTATGCATGCATATATTTGTAATTTAAACTGTGTCTTTAACCTAGTGGTGGAAGCACAGTTCTCACAAATCAGAGCAATGCTTCACGAGTCTATGGTTATCTACATTTCAAGCATGAGATGTAAGGAAAACAAATGAAAAAGAGATAAATCAGAATCACCCTACAAACAATCTCATAATTCCCATCTTAGCCCTGAAGCATAAGTTCTTGCAAACCCCAGTGTTAAATGCACACTCTTCCATCTCCATCTATATCAGGTATTTACCTCACATACCTGCACAGGACCCTGGCTTTCTACCTTGTATACTGCTCTTGCTCCATATGGCCCCCAAACAGAGGAAGGAATGAACATTGATAACAATATAGCTATATTTGCAAAAGTATTTTAGGAATCTGTGACATTTTGTGTTTTCTTGCTCTTTGAGGACTGTCCTTTGTGAACAAGTAGGTACTCAGTACTTGAGGATACCGATCAGCCAGTACATTCCGTTCTCCCAGTGCTCTGATTTGGTGCCAGAGTATGCATGTGTCTCAGGTAGAGTGAATTAGGGATCTTTTGAGGAAATTGATGTAAGGCATGGTTGATAGATTGTCTCTTTCCTTTACAGATGGTGAGTTCTAAGGGCCATATAAGCCTGAGTGGCCACAGAATTATTTCTAGCCATGGGCAGACCTCTCATTGGGAATGGAGCCAGATAACTGAAAGCAGAGTTGAAAAGGTGAGTAAAACACAACAGTGACACCAATTGATTGCTAAGAAAGCTGATATATTTAATTTTTAATTTGTATTTATTTTTTTGGACAGACTATTTTTTTATGAAGGTATCATTGATATACAAGCTTATGAAGGTTTCACATGAGCAACATTGTGGTTATGACATTCCCCCATATTATCAAGCCCCACCCCCAGCCCACTGCAGTCACTGTCCATCAGCATAGTTAGATGCTACAGAGTCACTACTTGTCTTCTCTGTGCTGTACTGCCTTCCTGGTGACCTACCTATGTGTGCTAATTATAATATTTCATTTTTTATTTTGTTTTGTTTTATTGTGGTTTTCAAAGTCTCTTTTGAGACACACAGATGCACATGCTACATGAGTTGTTTTATGACATTTGAAACTGAAAGACTTCTGATTAATATAGCTGCTCTGTGTAACTTAGTGTATATTTCCTCCCTACAAATCAGAATTACATTTTGGCCTAGTCATTTTTTAAGAGATATGGAGTACATTAATAAGACTCCTGGCAGGAAACAAATTTGGTATTCCCAGTGGGTACACTGAAAATAATTATTAAAGATACTACTTAATAATGGTGTGGGCAGAGTCAGAGAAACCAGAAAAATGTGATGAAGCTAAAGTAAAAAATTATTCTGTAGGTCATAATATCTTAAAAATTAGCATATTCTTTGGCATATGCAAGATATTTGAGACATTTTTCCTCTCACTAGTGAAAATTTTATAGAAAGAATGTAATGATAAAATTTTTAATACAGTTTTGTATACTCTTCCTAAAATTTCAAATGCAATAAATTGAAATATTTACTAAAAAACATTTTTCTTCTCAAGACAATGCATTTGCCAAATCTAGTGGGGGGGGGAAGTGAAACAGAAGTCAGCATGTATGATATTCCTTAGCCAAATTAGAATCTTTCCAACATTAATCATTTTTCTCTTCATAATATCTGCACAGGAAGAATATGTGAATATTTAGAAAGTTTTTGTGAAGATATAATACATATTTCAGACAGGTTTCTTAGACAATGAAAATTGCCATATTTTCCTTAAGCTTACTAGAAATCTCTATTGTAGCTTGCATGAAAAAGAATCCTCCTAATTAAATAATATCCATTTACTTTGGGTGTAAATCACAAGTGGTTGAACCATTTATGGAAAATAAACACTTGAAACAACTTATGAAAGCTGGTTTGTAAATAAAATGAATGATTTATTTTGTCATAAGTTATATTTACAACTTGATGCTAGCTTGGGATGGAAATAGTCTAAATTATCCTAGGTAATTTTTAAAGATATATTCTAAGAAACAAGAAAAAACAAAATTCTATTACTTGTGTTTCCTAAATATGCAGAATGTACTGGATTCACATTTTAATCATGTTAGAGGAGAAACTTCTGCATTATTAGAATACTTGATTGGCTTCATTTGCTTTACTCACTTCATTTTCCTAAATGAAAAGCAATAATACCATCTGATAGTAACAAAAACAAATGAATCTCCAGAAACTTAGTTCAGCATATTGGAGTATTGCTGTCTTACAGGGACTAGCGTGTGTCAAAGTGGATACTTATTGTGTCCACATATACTCCTGACATTCAGTTAATGCTGAGTTCTATGTCAAGATTAGAACTGGGTAATGTTAGACTTAAAGGAACACTAGGAGACTGCCTGATTTTAACATTTATTAAACTGAAGTACAGCTTAATAAATATTAAGCCCAGATAGTTTAAGGAACTTGTTTAAGAGCACATAGCTGCTTAAGAATAAACCAGGTATGAATTAGGAGTATGTTTTGGGTACTTGGTAGAGATGTCACCAAAAAGTAATTAGACCTGTTATAGTACAAATGGCTTGATCCCTGTAATTAACAAGTGACTGAGAATCATTAAGTTATTGTAGTTTCCCTGGTGAATTTAATCATTTGTATTAGTCTCAATATGCTGGCTTTAAGAATGTTCCATGTGGTACCCATCTAGGATATCCTTCATACCTCTTATAGTGGGCTGGACCTTGTAAATACTGAATAAGAAGCTATACTATGCATCAATGTCAGCCTTTCCCAAACTCAGAAGTCATGGCTGTAACTGTTGGGTCCATTTTTACCATAGATCTCTATCCTTGAAGCACAGATAATTGAATCTTAAAGTTAACAGTGCCTACTATCTTTTTCCCTAAACCAGGAAACCATTACATGTAGGTAATAATTTACTTTGGTAGGATGTTGATTTCTAAATATTTTGAACTGTGATTTCCTAACAGATGCTAGTGAATATATATATTTTTTAATGACAAGGAACATACAACTATGCTTATGAGACAAAAAGACTTCATTCATGGTGGTAATAAAATGATGTTGAATATTTCATAGTATAAACTGAAAATTTTGGGTCAAGTTGATGTAACTCATATTGCTGAAAATTCTGAAATGATAGCTAATATGAAAGTTCAGCTTTTCTAAAAAGCCCTTTAGAAGTTGAGGAACTGAGAGTTCCCCATTAACTCAGAGATACTTGTGCAGCAGGAAATTTAGCCAATGGCTTGAATTAAACTTTTTTTTTCATGAAAAGAGATTAGAAATTCAATATAATTGTAGAATAGAGATCTGCTTACTTCTTTTTACTGAATGCAGGGCAGCAGAGGAAAATTCAATGTAAGACTGTTTTAAAAAGAGCTTCACAGTTATGAGGACATTGTTCAACTGTCATTTAAGTTGCATTAGAATTAAGATGTAAAAGCAATAACAGATATGGTAATACACAAAAATAATTGTTTAGTGAGTACTGGAACATCAGGAAATATTTCAAGGAAAACATATGAATGAAGCTGGTATTTGAGGAATAGTTAGAATTAAAGTATATATACTTAATTATGTAAAATAAAAACATATGTAATAGTTATTTTATAATGATAAAATAGTTACAGTTTGAGCTTGGTTTGGCTAAGGGTGACCCAGATAAAAAAAAATATTATACTGATTATCCTTTTAGTTCCCCAAGAACAAGCATGCCATTTTGTATCCTTTTTTTTAACTTGTGGATTTCTTAGACATTATCAGTTGAAAACAATTAAGCAACACTTATTTAAGCAATAAGTGGTTACATATATGTTTTTCTACAATTAAATGCAGTTTGAAGGATTTTTGACCCAGAGCACTTCCTAAGTCCCCAGAGCAATAATATGAAAGATGAGCTTCTGGACCAGTTGTATTTAATCAACTACATAGGCAGGTATAATTTTTTTGACTCTTACATTAAAATCAGAATGATTTTTATGTCATTAAGCTAGAATATGATTTTAGGAGCCCATGGACTATGCCCAAGGACACCCATGTCTTCTATTTCTGTCAAGTAGGGAAATCCACGTAACTGAATTATATTGCAGCATTTGTAAAAATAAAAACTGAGCAAAATGACTACACTGGCTGTTTGGCTTCTTTGAGAAAAGCTAATATAACTCTTTAAAGAAAAACTATATTTGCTTAGAGCCTTGAAACCTGGTTTACCTCTCGTCGTAACACTCAGCTAAGAATTATTCAGTGATGCTTCCCAATTCCATCTTAGGAGGTGCATAGAGTTGTGACGGATGCATTTGTTTCTCTCCATAATGTTTCTAATAAATATGGCTTATTCAAAAGCAACTGAGCTGACCTCTGAAGCTGGGGCAAAGCTTTTGGCCCAGTAACTTTGTGTAAAACCCCAAAACCCTCAATATGGCTTCATTTCACATTCTTTTTTGTATGTACTATTCTCAGCATGTAGCAGTTCCTAAAGACATTACAACTGTGAGATCCAGGAAACCTTTGGATCAAATAATTATTATTTCCTTCATTATATATTAATTCAGGATGGTTTCCCTTTTGTTTCTTACGCATAAATGGTGCTGTATTTTTTTCTGAAACAGTTGGAATGTGCTTTTGTTCAAGGTTGATGTGCAGCTGTTTAGGCAACCAATTCCTTTTGGGTGTTTTCCTTGAATAAATGCTAAAGGACATTGTTTGGGAATAAGAAGACAGGAGCAGATGATTTCCAAATATTCTTCTATTCAAGAATGTCATTTATTATCTCAATATCTCTAGAAAATTGATATCCAGTACTCCATTTTTCACATGTTTCCCACAAGGTCACAATAATATATTAAGACATATGTACACATATATATGCACATATGCACCTTGCTTGTTGGGATAATAGAGCAAACACCCACATGATGACAGGTCAGATTTTATTATGACAGTTTTTAAGCAAAAAAAGATTTATAATTTAAGATTTAAGCAGTCAACAGACATGCCTGCTGATGTAATATAGACCTACTATTGTGCCTCCGTGTGAAGTAATTAGGAAAGGATACAAAGTAAAAAGCACCATCCTTGCTCTTGAGGATAAAACAATCCAATGTGTGAAAGAGAAGTAAACAGTCATAACACAACGAACTGAAAGCTCTCGTGGAGGCATGCAGGAGAGGAGGGCTGACTCTGCCAGAGGCAAGTGAGTTGCGGTTAAACCAAACCTTGAAAAGTGTGTGAGAATTCCACTATCTGACAAGGAAGAGAGGTATTTTAAATACGGCTACCACTACATGTAAAGTCCTGTAGACATGAAGAGAAGTGTGTGGGAATTCCGTTATCTGACAGCGAGGAGAGGTATTTTAAATAAGGCTACCACTACGTGTAAAGTCCTGTAGACGTGCAGAAAATAGAAGGACCTTCCTTTAAAAGAAATACCAAGCAAGTAGAAATCAGAGAGTGAAAAATGAGGAAATTAAGCACTGATTAAAGATAGGAAAGATGATTATGGCTGTTTTTTAAAAATAAGTAAACTTGCACTTCAAATGTTAGAAAGATGAAAACAAGATTCAGGTCCAGATCACAAAGATAAATATCACAGCACTCAAGGAAGGAATTTTCTCAACTAGAACCAGAGTAAAAAACATGGCAGAGGCAGCCTTACTAATAAGCTATTGAGACATAAGGTCTAGTAGTCTTCATTTTCTGGGCCCTTGCCAGGAATCAACCAAGTAAAATGTTATCACTGAATAGATATCCACTTACAGACTTATTTAATATTTGTGATTTTGTAGTGTATTTTTTTAGAGAGTGCCTCTGGGTTGTGTAAATTTTGGACCTCACAAATCCTCGATTCACCCTTACCCAGAGGATAAATCCAAGTCCAAAATTAAAAATTACTGAAAGTCAGTATGTTGAAGTAAGTGGCTTAATTTTGGAAATTAAGTAATTAAATTATAAAGAAATATTATTGCTATTAGCAATCCATAGTGGACAAAATAGAGATATGTTTTTATCCTCACTTCCAAACAGGAAGTGTTTCTTTCTTCTTACCAAACTAGGATTTACATGTTGCCTTCAATCACACATCCCAGCCCCAACTTGGGGAAAAATCTGCCACTGATCACAAGAATTCCTATTCCCTGATTCCTCAGAGATGTGAGTTACAGAAACTTCAAGCTCAGGAATTTTGAAATGTGGTCCATGACAAAATAATGCAGAACATATAGGAAGGAAGCAAAATCAGTTGATAAAGTCTCTAGTATTAAAAAACTGCATAAACAGGAATTAATTTTAGTGAGAAAGGTCCTGAGAAATGGGGATAGTAGTGCAGAATAGACAATATAAGATAATAGCAGTGAAAAATCCACAAGAAGGAAAAAAAGATCAGATGACCCCAAAAGGTTCAGGATCCAGATGTCAGGGAATTGTACCAAGGATGCTTTACAAATTTTTAAAAATACTCTATGCCCTGAATTTTCTATGCTTATAAGAGTTGTTTATTGTATTTAATTATTAAAATCAATGTATACAAAGCTGGAATAATCGAACCTATTCAATGTTGCATGTAAAACAAACGATGGCACTTACTAACAGATTGTAACTAGAGCATATATACAGATAAGTGGCATATATGTCTTCATATATGTAACCTCTTTTTATATATATATATATATAAAACCATATGTAAAACCATTAATTTTCATAAACAGGATGCTCCTGTGTAATCAGCACCCACAATTAAAGTGCAATATTACTAGCACCTCAAAAACATATCCTGAGTTCCCTCCCAGACATTATTCTGACCCAAAGTAATCACTCTCCTAACTAGTTGGGAATAATTTAAGAGATTAGTTTTGTCTGATTTGGAATCATACAATCCTCCTCTTTTATATCTGATACATTTGTTTAATAGTATACGAATAAGATCCATCTCTGTTGAATACACTGGTGGTTTATTTATGTCCATTGCTATATTGAATTCCATTGTATAAGTAAATATTTCAAAATGTATTCTTTTCCATGTTGACTGACATTTGGGTTGTTTCCAATGTGGGGCTATATGAAACCTCTGCTATGAATATTCTTGATTATGAATGTGACTATATCTAAAATTTCTGTTGTGTATATTGCTAGCAGTGAAATTTTTGGGTTATAAAATAAGCATATATTCCATTTTAGTAAATAATGTGAAACAGAATGCTTATCAAATTTATATTTTCAATAGCAGTGTATATGAATTTTAGTGGTTCTGCACATCTTAATTATTGTCATTGTTTGGTAGAATCACATTGTTTTAATTTTCACCCCCCAATGATAGTTGAAGTTGAGCCCATATCCATATGTTTATTGGTCATTTGGATATCCTCTTTTTTAATGTGGCTCTTGTTAGTTCATTTGCCTATTGTGTTATCTGTTTCTTCTTTCCTTTTGATTTGAAGGAACTCTTTATATATTCTGGATCAAAGTCTGTCAGGTAAGGGACAGCAAATATCCTCTGGAGCCTTGTATATATCACCCTCATAGAAATACCTTTTGATGAACAAACATTTTTAATTTTAATACATTGTGATTATATTTCTCTGATTTTTATTACTTTCAAGTAAACATTTTGTTTAAGGTAAAGGATATGTTGTCCTACGTGCATAACATATCATCAGTTAATTCTTTTAGAGACTAACATGTAGTCAAGAGAAAATGTTTGGGTTCTGTATGGCAAAACAATAGATAAGTAACCATTTATTTTTAGATAATTTAAGTTCCCCTTAAATAACATTATTACTTATTATTTACTTAAAAGGGAGGAGCACACAATGGAAACAAACTGTTTTTTTTTACCATATGTATCTCTGCATGCTTTATATGTTTTTATTTATTTGCTTTTATTTTATGTATATCTATGCATAAACATGTAAAAGTATATTTGTAATTTGTGAGAGATAATTCTCTTCAATTTTCTGACTAAAGGTAAAAGTATGTCAAAACTGTTAAGTGAATTTCCACTCAGCATTTACTCTTTAGTGTATACATGATAAAAATACCAAAAACAAAAACAAAAAAAAGGAGGAGGAGGAGAGAGAAGGGGAGGGGAAGAAGAAAGGAAGGAAACAAGGGGAAAATCATATAGGCTCTTGATTTGAGAGAACAGGGAAAACAGTATGTGTGCAATCATCAGAATCCCCTTCCTATAGTGATGCAGTCACTTTATCATAAAATATGTATTCCACCATCTGCTTGATGAATAGAATTATGCGCTTGATCCACAGCTGCTGCAATAAATGCTCTTTGTGAATTGAATTGGACCAGTTGTATTGTTCTCAAATTAAACATATCGTTCCAGGTGACATGAGCCACTTTATGGACACGCTGCAGAAAATATTAAGTAATTATATGGCAGAGTGTTATCTCCAGGTTTTTCTTCTACCACTCATAAACATAATGCCTTCCTGTTAATACTTTAAACAACCATTCCAATAACAATCTTAATAGAAGAACTCTGGCTTTCATGTAATGTGGAAAGATGCTTAGAGTCTCTATTCTATCGTTATAATAACAGATTATAGGGATATGTTAATTAGCTTGATTGTGGTGATCATTTCACAGAATGTACATACATAAAAAATCAAGTTGTACACCTTAAATATATACAATTTTTATATGTCAGTGATATCTCAGTGAAGCTGATTTAAAAAAGAAAGAAATCTCATCAAATCCTAACATTTTCCTTGAAGCAGATGAATGACTAAATTCTCAAAGTCGGAGGGTTGTCGTTCTCTGCTTAATGAACTCTAGCAGTAGATCCCCTCAAGCTCTGTCAGTAGAACCTCCAGGGTTTTATTTTTCTTATTATCTAAAATGGCTTTTTCCTAGTGTTTAATGGAAATGACTCTGGTTGTAGAAATTTCATGAATGTGGTTATATATTCATAAAATCCCTTATTTTACTTGTAGCCAACAATTAAGTCGTCCCTAGTCTTAAAATTTTTCCTTGCTTTAAGCTAGATAGATCTAAATTAAGCTAGATAGATCTACTGTGACCTTTCTTCATAATATTTTAATTCCATTCATTTGTCTTTTTTTTTTAAGTATTGTGAATCATGATAATTATCACTGTTCTCTTTTCTGGATTAGCTGAAATATTTTCATCCATTTCTTAAATCGGTTATTGCACCAAGAGCAAAAAAAAAGAAATTCTAATAAAAAGAATAGTACTAGTACTCAATATTTCTTCTGTTATTTCCCATTGTATGATTTATGCTGTATAATTTTCAGTGCTTAACGAGCCTCTCACCATTGCTTTCGTTTTTGTTTTCATTTTTACTAGGGGTCAACCTTCAGACTCATCTAAATTGAATTTAACTATTTAAATGATAAATGGAGTGAGTATATATGAATAGTAATGCTTTATTTTCAGGTTCAATGACTTTGTAAAAAATGCTAGCAATAGTTATACAAGAATCAAGGAGCCAGAATAATCTGTGTGCTCTGCAGTGACCCTCACTATATCTTGTCTCCTTATCAGTGTTAAGAAAAGATCCTAGCATCTTGCATTCTCGGATTCAAATGGCACCCCACAACTCAGGGAGCTCTTGATGAGTTTCCCCAACCCAGATCGTTAGACGTCTAAGTCAGTCCTCTCCATCTCTGCAGTCTTCATACTTCCATAGCCCTAGCCCCTAGCAAAAAACCTACACCTCCTTCAATAAGCTCAACTCCCCCCAGATGCCTATAATATTAAGGACTATTATTATAGGGACTTTATTTCTGTTTATCTCTGTTCACCCCAAGAAGGCAAAAATTGCCACCCATTTGTCCCTAATTCTCTGATACTAATATATATAAATCCGTGTTGGCAGTGAGTAAGTAACCTTTACACCATACTCCATCACAATTTCCTGCTTAATATCATCTTGACAAATTATATGTTTTACTTAATTATTTGCTTTTCTCTCTTTACCTGAATGTGAGGTCTAGGAGGCCAGAGGTTCTTACAGGTTTTATTCACTGAAGTATCCCAAACAAGTAGCACAGTGCCTGACACTTAGTAGGTAAATATATGTTAACTTTCTGTATGGGTTAAATGAATATCAGTCATTGCCAAGGCACGCTATAATTATGTTCAGGCCTAGATAATTTTGTAATAATTTGCTTCTATTTGTTACACAGCACTGGAAGACCAATGCAACTATAAAGTCTCTAAGAACTATGTTGTTTCATCTACTAACAACAACAAAAATTTGCTTAAATTAACATATGTATGCCAAAACATATACATATAAGAACAGTCCTTTTACCTAATGGAAAATATATCACAATATGTTAATAGTAATTTTTTTCCCATGGAACAAGCTAATTGCATAATAAGAGCACATAATCCTCCTGTTAACATTGCTTGTATTCTGTTTCCTGCTAAGACACTCCTGGCTTTGTGACAGTCACGAGGTCCACCTTTTTTCTGGGAGTATTTTCATTTTAAAATGTCTCCATAAATGAGAACATTTTTGCCTGAGCCATACCAGATGATGGCACCACCCCAGAATCTTTTCCTCTGATCCTCTTATTGATAGAGAAAGAGAAGGGTGGTAGGGGTAGGAAGGAGATAAGGGGGAGAGAAGGAAAGGGGGAGAGAGAAGAAGGGAAAGGAGAAAGAGAAGGAGGTGAGAGGAAGAGGAGGAACAGGAGCAGCAACAACAATATGTCATGAATGGTTACACTGGGTGGAATGAAGAGATTAAAATTTTTACATAGTATGTCTATTTTTTTTATTCTTATCACATTTTTTTCTTTGTAAGAAGTAACCATATGGTAGCATTTCTTCTTTGTAAGAAGAAAAAAATTCTAAAGGGACAAATGTAGCAGCATGCCCACCTGGAATCATAGAGGAAGGATAGCTGTACCGGGATTTACAATACGTATCACCACAGAAAATAGCTATGTATCTTGATTTTCACACTGGGGATTCCATATAAAGAACTTGAACACCTTCATTTATAGTTACAGTTCAGTCCTAAAGAAATAGGATAGATCAAGTTTGGGATTTTGGATGATTGGAGTCAGATTATAGGAAAGGACAATGGACACTTGAAAATTTAAAAAAATAAGCATTGAGGAATAAGTTATGATACAAGAGATCCAGCAGTTCTCACATACATGAATAGAGTATGTTTTATTTATCAGAAAAACACAAAGGGAAGCCTGGAGTCGGTAGAAACTGAGAGGATGATAGAGTCGATACTACTAAGCTGTAGAAGAATGGAAATGAATATATGGGAAGGGAAAAAAATGCAGGATATAAAGCTAACTAGGTGAACCAGATATGGAGGACCGTATAGATCACATTACATATTTTTTAAACATACCTGAATGGTTTAATGAACGATCTGAAACAATCTGATTTTTATTTTATGAAGATTATCTGACAGCAAGTGGGGAAATGGGTAGGAGCAGTAGAAGAATGAATGCCAGGAGACTTGCTTAGAGGTCTGAGTTTATTCTCCATCCTTGTTCCACAAAGAACTGAAAGGCAGAGACACAAAAGCAAAGCAGAGCGAAAGTTTTAGTTGAACACACTCCAAGGGAGGAGCGGGCCAGAGTCAAGGTAGACAGAGGCCCCGGTCCATTAGGCGGGAGGCCTTTTTATCACATTCTGGCTAGCAGGCGCCTCTTTGATTCACAGGTTGGGTTATTTGATTGACAGACCCATCTATATAGCCATGCCTCTCAGTGAGCACGTCCTTCCCGTGGTGAGGTGTGGTTTGGGCAGTTCTTAGTTCTGTCCAGGTGTGCCCACATCAGGATGTGACTGGGCAGGAAGTTACCTCCCTGCAAAGCCTTTATTGTCCTCACATGGGACCCCTACCTGGGCAGAGTTTGGGCTTTTCTTTCTTTGAACCTTATCTTCCCCCTCCCTGGATGCTCATGTCTCTCTCTCTCCCTAACACTCCTAACAGCGAGAAGGCGTGAGTGACTGTGGTCTAAACTCATGTGATGATGATGATGGGGTTTGAAGGATGTAAAATTTTTAGATAATTTCTAAGAGCATGGTCTTACTCTTGTGATACCATGATTTATTTAGTCAGATTGTCATGGTTTTGTTATGTTAAAACTCAAGAATAAATTATTACTAAGCTATAATATTGTAAACTTTCAAATTTTAAAATTTGACTGTGTTGCCAGTTTTCCAACACCATGCTAATTTCTGATTTCCACACAAGTCTGTCTGGCAGAGTGAAAGCATAGTCCTATGCCAGAAATTTAATTGTCTGCCTTTGTTTTTACAAGAGGACAGTAAAAAATGCCAATTTGAATATCCTTGGAATTATTATTCATTAACTTCATTCAGGTGAATAATACACAGTTTTAAAAGTACATGGTACATATTTTTTGGTAGCATTTTATAAGCTTCCACAGGGCAAGGATATTTTATTTTTTATTGGTTTATACACCCCTTCACAAATATGGGTAGTGTTGTTCACCTCTTCAAATGCTTCCCTTTTCCTATCCTCCCTCATGTGTCAAGAAGACAGAACAGTGAGGCTGGGGAAGGAAAAACTGTGGTATTTCCTCCTACTGTATTTTGGGAATAGAATAATTCCAAATTTTTTTAGAAACCTGATTATCAGGGCCATCAAACCAAGGTCAACATATTTGGATGTTAATTTCTAGAATGTAAAATTTCCAGGTTAATTTTGATTTTATAAAAGTATGTGAACACATTTTTCAAGAAAAAAAATGCAGATGTCACAATATACACCCAAGGAGAGTGAAGTCGCCCTTTTTGACATAGAGGTAGAAGAAACAAGGATAGAATCACTAGAAGTGTATCTAGGACCAGCTGTAGCAAGGAGAAAGGAGAAGGGACAGGTGAAACCAGTTGTAAGGTGCAATTTAGAAGGGCCCACTTGGCATGGATGGTGGATGTAATGAAAAGAATGGGTTTAACTTCAATTGTATTGTGTTTGAAGCTGCTTGGGTTGCGGGTGGGGGTCTGTAATTCAGGAGAGATTTCTTGGGAGAAATGTGTATAGGAATACTTACTGCCAGCTATAGTAAATAGGTTTCATTATTACTTCTAAGTTCTCCTGTACAAAGTATAATACAGGAAGGCAAAGAATTGAAAATGTCAAATCCAAAATCTGATTCTTCTGTGTAGGGGTCTACCTACATAAGAGGAAAACATGCTGTTGCAGCATAACCCATAAATTCTACTGCTCAAGTTCAACTTTTTGTAAAGGCAGTTTACAGTTTCATCTCTGTGAAGACATCTCACCTTCAACTGTCTGCCCCCATCTGAGCTCATTGTCATTTTCTAAAATTCTCCATAAGATAAATATAACACTCTTTGTATAGTTATTTAAAATGTAAGCAATTTTTGAAAAGATAAAATCTTTGAGTTATTAGCACCTTTTTACATGTTACTTTATCCTTATTTTTTCTTTATTAAGAATGTTTTATAGACTATTTTAGATGCATTATTATATGACAAAAAATCAGGTATCTATCTACAACACACATGAAGAATAAGTAATTATGCAAATACAGCTAAATCCTTCTATGCATCCCTACCTAATCACCCATCCTTTCCGCCCTCCCCCAACACACATACATCCTTCAGGTAACATCATAACTTTGTAGTTACCATTATTCTGAATGTCTTTACATTTTTATGAAATTGAAACACATTCTTACACAATCTGCATGATAATATTTTACCTCTTTATACTTCTTCTATAATAAATGATATCCTATTTATCTTACATGTATTTCATATTTCAATATTGCATTTGTCACATGTGCAATGATAAATTGGTAACAAGTCTGTACATTTCATTATGTGAGTGTACTAAAATTATTTACTGATTTTACTTCAAATTGGCATATAGGTGATTTCCTATTGTTGCTATTGCACATTACACTGGTATAAACACTTTTATATATTACCATGAGGATTTATCTAGGTATATCCTGTGAATAGAATTGTTGTGTCTTAGATATTGCCAAATGGCTGTCAAAAATCTTTATAACAAATAGCACTCTTACTAGCAGTGCATAAAAATTCACACTGTTCCATATTAAAAAAAAAAACTCAACTAAATATTTATTTTTCCAGTTTGATGGTATGATAGGGCAACTGTGATTTTTATTTTGCTAACATACAGCCAGAAAATAGCTTTTTGTCTATATAGTTCTAACAGATTAGTAGATTCATGTAACTGCTGTCTTAATAAGGATAGAAAATAATCCCACCATCTCCCCAAATTCTCTCCTGTTGCCCCAGCATAGCCAAACTGTCCTCCCACCTCAACATCTGGCAACCACAGATATGTTCTCTGCCCCTCAAATTTTTCCTTTTACAAAATTTCATATAAGTGGAATTATATAGTAAATATACTTTGAAACTGGCTTTATTAACTCAACAGAATGTCTTTGAGATTCATCCATGTTGTTTGGTTATGAATAGTTTATCTTTTTAAATTTCTGAGTGGTATTCCATTTTATAGATGTACTATAGTTCATTTATCCATTCACCCATTGAATGGCATTTAAGCTGTTTGGGAGGGCATTTGAGTTTGGGAGCAGTTATTAATAAAGCTGCTAAAAAAAAGTCATGTGCAGCTATTTGTGTGAATACAAGTTGTCTTTATTCTAAGGAAAAAAACCTAGGAATGTGATTTCTGAGTATTGTGTTTAGTGTGCCAAGAAATTAAAGAACTATTTTCCAAAGAGGCTGTATCGTGTTTGCATTCCCACCAGCAGGCTGAGAGTTCCAGTGGCCTTACACTTTTGTCAGCACTTGGTGTTGTCAATTTTGTTCATTATAGCCATTCTAATAGGTGTGTAGGTATTATTATCTCCCTTTGGTTTCATTTTTAGTTTTCTTAGAATAAGTGTGTTGGCCATCTTTCCTGAACATATTTGTCATCTGCTTCCTTGGTGAAACAACTATTCAAATTTTTATCTATTTTAAATATTAAATTGTTTTCTTATTGTTTTGTTAAAGTCCTATTTGTCTCTAATTTTAGGGATTTTGCTTTACTCTCATATATAAGAACTTTTTGCATAAACCAAGGTCATTGATTTTTGTTCCTTTGATTTCTTTAAATGTTTAAAATTTTTATATTACTTCTTTAGATACATGATCCATTTCCAGTTAATTTTTGTAAAGGTGTGAAGAACATATTTTCATCTGTATATCCAATTGTTCAAACATCATTTGCTCCAGATGCTGTTCTTTCCTCCACTGAATTTCCTTTGCAACTTTGTCAAAAATCAGTCAGCAATGTTTTTTTCAATTCTTTCTCACTATTCAATGGTCTCTCCTTGCCCTGGTATCAAAAAGTCTTCATTATTGTAGCTATATTGTAATCCTTAAAATCATATAGTATAAGCTCTCCCAACTTTATTTTACATTATCAAAATAGTTTTCATAATTATTTGTGTTTCTCTTATAAATTTAGAGCATATTTTCCATATTTACAAAAAATACTGCTGTAGTAGTTTTTGGGGGTGTCATTTATTTGGTAGTACGGCAGTATATAAAATAAATTGAGTTGTTTTCCATATATTTCTATTTTCTGAAAATATTATATATCACGTCCTTAAATTTGTTTTAGTAATCCATTTGTTTTGAAGACTCTGGTTGTGTTTCCACATTCTTTTAATTGCATTAAATCTATACATAAATTTGGAGGATTGCCTTTATAACTATGCTGGGTCTTCTAGTTCATGAGCTTGGTATGTCTTCTTTGATAGTAAACCTTTGATTCTTTTATGTGCATTTTTTCTTTTTAGCCTGCAGATATTGCATATTTTATTAAATTTATACATTAGTATTTCAGCATTTTGGAGATACAGTAAAAGGTATGATAGATAGATAAATTGAATTCTAATTGTTGATTTTCCAACATACAGATATAAACTCAATTTTTGTATGATGACTTTGTACTCTGCAACATTTTATACTCATCTGCCTTAAGGAGATTTCTTGTAGATCCTTGGACTTTTTATTTGAACAGGCATGTTGTCTGAAAACAGGTTCAGTTTCATTACTTTATTTCCAACCTTTCTCACCTTATTTTCTTACCTTAATTCATTAGCCAGGACTTCTGGTCAATGTTGAATAGGAGCAATATTCCCAATTTCAGGGGAAAAGATCTCAGACATTCACAATTAATAATGATGTTAGTTTTGATAGATGCCATCTATCAGGCACTTCAATGTGGCAGAGTTTTGAACATAAATAATGTTGAATTTTTTCAAATGCATTTTACATAACTGATAGGATTTTTTTTCCTGATTTACTTTTTTGCAATGGTGAATTAAATTTATTTATTTTCAAATAATGAACAATCTATTCATTCCTGGAATAAACTCCAATTGATCATAATGCATTTTCTTATTTTTGTTTCTTTGGTTATTTGTTTTAAATAGTATACATCACAAATGTAATTTGTTAAATGCATTCATTCATAAATGTTTATCTGCCCTACCTATAGAATATAAGCCTTTGAAAGCATGAATAATTTTCAATTCATTTTATGTACTGTATTTATCCCAGTACTTGGGACAGACTTGGCAGTCTATGCACATCTGAAGGAAGGGAAGACAGAATGTATGAAGAAAAAAATAGCATGGAAATTTGTGTTTCCATGACAGTATATCCCTATTGAGCCCCGTGATCAATATTCTGTGCCCTAAATTGTATGTAAAAATCATCTGTTGGAAGTGAAGTTAAAGTTCAGTCAATTTAAACAACCAGTTAAAGTTGTGATATCTAATAACTTAACAATAGCTGAATATCACAGAAAATCATGTTTTAAGACATCCAAAAAATTGTCTTAGGAAAAAAGTCTTATACATTTTCTAGAATGCCACATACTCAACATAAAAACAGTATTAAATAGGTAAATGGTATGAGAATCACAATATTTCTTTTTTCCAATTAGAAGAAAATGAAGTGGGTAGTTAATAAAAATATAATGCTTTATTAATTCATCAGTGAAGTGTCATTTTAACATTATTGTAAGAGTATGTGTCACATAGATTTGTTCATACATACATTACACACAGATATTAAAACACACATAGTGTGTGTGTAATATGAAGTTCAGACTATATAAAAGTTGATTATTAATCATTAGTTGTTAATTATTGTAAATGTGATGTTAAATTACTATAATTCTTATTAATCTTATAATCCCCTCCTCTATTTCATGATTGTATGGGATTTGTTCTGACACTTAAAAAATGTTGCCCATCTTATGTAATAATATATCTACATTGCATCTAATATTTTATATGATCTCCAATCCCACTTGATTATCCTTTATCATAAAACAAAACCTGCTCTCTATTATTAAGGATGCCTTTCCTTAATGCAATATCATAGAAACACCAATGACATGTAATTACATTTCTTTGCATATGTTATGTGGGATTGAATCAACCTAATTTTCTTATGGCTTTGAACACTGGGTCTGTATAGTACAAAATTTTGTTTGAGAATATTCTACACACTGAGAGTGCTCTCTAGATCCATAATGACACTCAACCTGATTTTCTGGAGACTAAACTGCTACACTTAGAATTTTGTTTCTTTGGTTACATTCTGTATCTATAAATGAAAATACTCGGTAAAAAAATGCATTAAGTATTTTCTATCATTTATACAACAATGTTTTAATGAATAAATACCTTCACCTGATAAAAATATTAATCAAAATTGGAAGAGAGCAGGAAGGTCACTGACACTTGAGCCAAGTATAAATACCAAAAAATGGTTCTGGAACTTTCTAAGTTTAATGTTTTCTGTATCAAAGTTTGGTCTTATCCAGGGTGGTAGGTGGCACAAATGTTCCTAATGGGGGAATAACTGTAATCCAGCATTGCTAGAATCATATGGAAATCCTTTATGAAGTATTAAATTCACTTTTTAAAAAAATTTTATTTTGGTATCATTAATCTACAATTACATGAAGGACATTATGTTCACTAGGCTTCCCCCATCACCAAGTCCCACCCACATACCCGTTCACAGTCACTGTCCATCAACGTAAGATGCTGTAAATCACTACTTGTCTTCTCTGTGTTGCACAGCCCTCCCCATGCCCCCCCCCGACTAGACATGTTAATCGTAATGCCCCCTTTCTTTTTTCCCACCCTTATCCCTCCCTTCCCACCCATCCTCCCCATTCCCTTTCCCTTTGGTAACTGTTAGTCCAGTCTTGGATTCTGTGATTCTGCTCGTGTTTTCTTCCCTCAGTTTTCTTTTGTCCTTATACTCCACATATGAGTGAAATCATTTGGTACTTGTCTTTCTCCGCCTGTCTTATTTCACTGAGCATAATACCCTCTAGCTCCATCCATGTTGTTGCAAATGGTAGGATCTGTTTTTTTCTTATGGCTGAGTAATATTCCATTGTGTATATGTACCACATCTTCTTTATCCATTCATCTACTGATGGACATTTAGGTTGCTTCAGTTTCTTGGCTATTGTAAATAGTGCAGTGATTAAACTTAGGGGTGCACCTGTCTTTTTCAAACTGGAGTGCTGCATTCTTAGGGTAAATTCCTAGGAGTGGAATTCCTGGGTCAAATGGTATTTCTATTTTGAGTTTTTTGAGGAACCTCCATACTGCTTTCCACAATGGTTGAACTAATTTACATTCCCAACAGCAGTGTAGGAGGGTTCCCCTTTCTCCACAACCTTGCCAACATTTGTTGTTGTTTGTCTTTTGGGTGGTAGCCATCCTTACTGGTGTGAGATGATATTTCATTGTGGTTTTAATTTGCATTTCTCTGATGACAAGTGATGTGGAGCATCTTTTCAGGTGTCTGTTAGCCATCTGAATTTCTTCTTTGGAGAACTGTCTCTTCATATCCTCTGCCCATTTTTTAATTGGATTATTTGCTTTTTGTTTGTTGAGGTGTGTGAGCTCTTTATATATTTTGGATGTCAACCCTTTGTCGGATCGGTCATTTATGAATATATTCTCCCATACTGTAGGATACCTTTTTGTTCTATTGATGGTGTCCTTTGCTGTACAGAAGCTTTTCAGCTTGATATAGTCCCATTTGTTCATTTTTGCTTTTGTTTCCCTTGCCCAGGGAGATATGTTCAAGAAGAGGTCACTCATGTTTATGTCTAAGAGATTTTTGCCTATGTTTTTTTCTAAAAGTTTTATGGTTTCATGACTTATATTCAAATCTTTGATCCACTTCAAATTTACTTTTGTGTATGGGGTTAGACAGTGATCCAGTTTCAATCTCTTACATGTAGCTGTCCAGTTTTGCCAGCACCATCTGTTGAAGAGACTGTCATTTCCCCATTGTATGTCCATGGCCCCTTTATCAAATATTAGTTGACCATATATGTTTGGGTTAATGTTTGGAGTCCCTATTCTGTTCCATTGGTCTGTGGCTCTGTTCTTGTGCCAGTACCAAATTGTCTTGATTACTGTGGCTTTGTAGAAGAACTTGAAGTTGGGGAGTGAGATACCCCCCACTTTATTCTTCCTTCTCAGGATTGCTTTGTCTATTCAGGGTCTTTGGTGTTTCCATATGAATTTTTGAACTATTTGTTCCAATTCATTGAAGAATGCTGTTGGTAATTTGATAGGGATTGCATCGAATCTGTATATTGCTTTGGGCAGGATGGCCATTTTGATGATATTAATTCTTCCTAGCCAAGAGCATGGGATGAGTTTCCATATGTTAGTGACCTCTTTAATTTCTCTTAAGAGTGTCTTAGAGTTTTCAGAATATAGGTCTTTCACTTCTTGGTCAGGCTTATTCCCAGTTATTTTATTTTTATCATGCTATTGTGAATGGAATTGTCTTCCTGATTTCTCTTTCTATTAGTTTATTGTTAGTGTATAGGAAAGCCACAGATTTCTGTGTGTTAATTTTGTATCCTGCAACTTTGCTGAATTACAATATTAGCTCTAGTAGTTTCAGAGTGGAGTCTTTAGGGTTTTTTATGTACAATATCATGTCATCTGCAAATAGTGACAGTTTGACTTCTTCTTTACCAATCTGGATTCCTTGTATTTCTTTGTTTTGTCTAATTGCTGTGGCTAGGACCTCCAGTACTATGTTGAATAACAGTGGGGAGAGTGGGCATCCCTGTCTTGTTCCCAATCGCAGAGGAAAAGCTTTCAGCTTCTTGCTGTTCAGTATGATGTTGGCTGTGGGTTTATCATATATGGCCTTTATTTTGTTGAGGTACTTGCCCTCTATTCCCATTCTGTTGAGAGTTTTTATCAAGAATGGACGTTGAATTTTGTCTGATGCCTTTTCAGCATCTATGGAGATGATCATGTGGTTTTTGCCTTTCTTTTTGTTGATGTGGTGGATGATGTTGATGGATTTTCGAATGTTGTACCATCCTTGAATCCCTGGAATGAATCCCACTTGCTCATGGTGTATGATCCTTTTGATGTATTTTTGAATTCAGTTTGCTAATATTTTGTTGAGTATTTTTGCATCTACGTTCATCAGGGATATTGGTCTGCAGTTTTCTTTTTTGGTGGTGTCTTTGCCTGGTTTTGGTATTAGGGTGATGTTGGCTTCATAGAATGAGTTTGGGAGTATTCCCTCCTCTTCTATTTTTTGGAACACTTTAAGGAGAATGGGTATTATGTCTTCTCCGTATGTCTAATAAAATTCCAAGGTAAATCCATCTGGCCCAGGGGTTTTGTTCTTTGGTAGTTTTTGATTACCGCTTCAATTTCGTTGCTGGTAATTGGTCTGTTTAGATTTTCTGTTTCTTTCTGGGTCAGTCTTGGAAGGTTGTATTTTTCTAGGAAGTTGTCCATTTCTCCTAGGTTTCCCAGCGTATTAGCATATAGGTTTTCATAGTACTCTCTAATTATTCTTTGTATTTCTGTGGGGTCCGTCGTGATTTTTCCTTTCTCGTTTTTGATTCTGTTGATGTGTGTTGACTCTCTTTTCCTCTTAATAAGTCTGTCTAGAGGCTTATCTATTTTGTTTATTTTCTCGAAGAACCAGCTCTTGGTTTCATTGATTTTTGCTATTGTTTTATTCTTCTCAATTTTATTTATTTCTTCTCTGATCTTCATTATGTCCCTCCTTCTGCTGACCTTAGGCCTCATTTGTTCTTCTTTTTCCAATTTTGATAATTGTGACATTAGACCATTCATTTGGGATTGTTCTTCCTTCTTTAAATATGCCTGGATTGCTATATACTTTCCTCTTAAGATTGCTTTTGCTGCGTCCCACAGTAGTTGGGGCTTTGTGTTGTTGTTGTCGTTTGTTTCCATATATTGCTGGATCTTCATTTTAATTTGGTCATTGATACATTGATTATTTAGGAGTTTGTTGTTAAGCATCCATGTGTTTGTGGGCTTTTTTGCTTTCTTTGTACAATTTATTTCTAGTTTTATGCCTTTGTGGTCTGAAAAGTTGGTTGGTAGGATTTCAATCTTTTGGAATTTACTGAGGCTCTTTTTGAGGCCTAGTATGTGGTCTATTCTGGAGAATTTTCCATGTGCACTTGAGAAGAATGTGTATCCTGTTGCTTTTGGATGTAGAGTTCTGTAGATGTCTATTAGGTCCATCTGTTCTAGTATGTTGTTCAGTGCCTCTGTGTCCTTACTTATTTTCTGTCTGTTTGATCTGTCCTTTGAAGTGAGTGGTGTGTTGAAGTCTTCCAAAATGAATGCATTGCATTCTATTTCCTCCTTTAATTCTGTTATTATTTGTTTCAGGTATGTTGGTGCTCCTGTATTGGGTGCATATATATTTATAGTGGTTATATCCTCTTGTTGGACTGAGCCCTTTATCATTATGTAATGTCCTTCTTTATCTTTTGTTACTTTCTTTATTTTGAAGTCTATTTTGTCTCATACTAGTATTGCAACACCTGCTTTTTTCTCTTGGTTGTTCGCATGAAATATCTTTTTCCATCCCTTGACTTTAAGTCTGTGCATGTCTTTGGGTTTGAGGTGAGTCTCTTGTAAGCAGCGTATGGATGGGTCTTGCTTTTTTATCCATTCTATTACTCTGTGTCTTTTGATTGGTGCATTCAGTCCATTTACATTTAGGGTGATTATTGAAAGGTATGTACTTATTGCCATTGCAGGCTTTAAGTTTGTGGTTACCAAAGGTTCAGGGTTAGCTTCATTACTATCTTACTGTCTAACTTAACTCTCTTATTGAGCTATTATAAACGCGGTCTGATGATTCTTTATTTCTCTCCCTTCTTATTCCTCCTCCTCCCTTCTTCATTTGTTGGGTGTTTTGTTCTGTGCTCTTCTTAGGAGTGCTCCCATCTAGAGCAGTCCCTGTAAGATGCCCTGTAGAAGTGGTTTGTGGGAGGCAAATTCCCTCAACTTTTGCTTGTCTAGGAATTTTTAAATCTCTCCTTCATATTTAAATGATAATCGTGCTGGATATAGTAATCTTGGTTTGAGGCTCTTCTGTTTCATTGCATTAAGTATATCATGCCATTCTCTTCTGGCCTGTAAGGTTTCTGTTGAGAAGTCTGATGATAGCCTGATGGGTTTTCCTTTGTGGGTGTCCTTTGTTTTCTCTCTGGTTGCCTTTAGTACTCTGTCCTTGTCTTTGATCTTTGTCATTTTAATTATTATGTGTCTTGGTGTTGCCCTCCTTGGTTCCCTTGTCATGGGAGTTCTGTGTACCTCTGTGGTCTGAGAGGCCATTTCCTCCCCTAGTTTGGGGAAGTTTTCAGCAATTATTTCTTCAAAGACACTTTCTATCCCTTTTTCTCTCTCTTCTTCTGGTACCCCTATAAAGCGGATATTTTTCCATTTCAATTGGTCACTCAGTTCTCTTAATATTCTTTCATTCTTGGAGATCCTATTATCTCTCTGCATCAGCTTCTCTGCATTCCTGTTGTCTGTTTTCTAGTCTATTAATGGTCTCTTGCATCTCGTCCATTCCACTTTGAAGTCCTCCCAGAGATTGTTTTATTTCTGTATTCTCCCTCCTTAGTTCTTGCATATTTCTCTGCAAGTCCATCAGCATGGTTATGACTTTTGTTTTGAATTCTTTTTCAGGAAGACTGGTTAAATCTATTTCTCCAGGTTTCTTCTAAGGGGAAGATATAGAAGATGTCGAAGCATCTGGGTTAGTCTTGCCTGGATCAAATTTTTTTTGGCTTTTCATGTTGATAGGTGCAGTGGTATGCTATTGACATGTCTGTCAGCTGGGAGAGCCTAGACTTTTTCCAGTTGCTCCTGGCCTTTCTTTACTGGGACAACTGCGACCCCTAGTGACTTGTGTTGGGCAATTGCATGTAGACTGGGTCTCTGTATCTTGCCCGGCCGTTATGGAGGAAGCTCCCTTGCTGTGGGCGTGACCAGCCTCAGGCTGCTGCTCTGCTATGTTGGGGCCCCAGAGGAGTAATGGACGGGGGGCTGTTTGGCTGTTTACCTCCGTGAGGGGTCTCAGAGCTATTGCCCAGGGGGTTAGTGCGCCTGGAGTTCCCTGGTATATCCAGCAGCTGGACTGTGACCCGGGATGCTTCCATCCAGTTTTTGGGTCCCTGTCCCTTTAAGACTTTCAGAAAGCACTCGCTTTTCTTTGTCCCGGATGCACCGGCTTGGGGACCCGCTCACAGGTCTTACTGTCCTGCTTCCGTAGTTTCAGCACCCCATGCATGCACTGTGTCTGCGCTCTGGTGCGGATGGCTAGGATTGGGTGTTTAGCAGTCCTGGGCTCCCTCTAACCTCCCCACTCCGACTCCTCTCCTCCCTTCAGGAGCTGGGGTGAGGGACCTCGGGTCCCGCTGCGCTGCGACTTGTATCTTACCCCTTTCACCAGGTGCTGGGTTCTCACAGGTGTGGATGTAGTCTGGCTGTTGGCCTGTGTTTTCTGGTCTCTCTTTTAGGGATAGTTGTATTTGTTGTATTTTCAAAAATATATATGTTTTTGGGAGGAGATTCCCACTGTCCTACTCACGCCACCATCTTGGCTCCGCCTCGTATTAAATTCACTTTTAAGAATACTCTCACTGAGATTTTTCAGATGAATAGTTGTGGGTGACTTTCATTTTTCCACTTGGGACCAGATGGAATGGGATGCACTTTTAAAATCAATCTGTCATGCACCACCTTAATCTTCTTACATCAAATAGAGGAGAATAAGAACATCCGACTTTGCAGAGGTAAACTTAACATGACAAGATGTCAACCACACTTTCATATGGTGCTTCCAATATTCTGTCATGTCATTCTGAGATCTTTTCCGCAGCTGTCTTACAGGCTTCAGAAAACAGAGAACAGAATGCTTATTTTAGAAACTGATGAATGTCATTGCTTCCTTGCCGATATGTTTTTTTTGTTGTTGTTGTATTCATTTAACTCTCCAGAAGTTCAATCTGAACTGAATTTTCCCCCTTTGGAGGGGACATCACCTAGACTACATTTATTTGAGTATCACCAACTTCAAAGTCATCTTTACATCCTTTACTTAAACCATTGAGTAATTCAATTCCCGAACATAAAAGTAGTACTACTAAAGTAATTGAAGGAACTTTAATGAAGGGACTTTATTTTCAAAGATGAGCATAGGATTATGAGAAAACATCAAAGCAAATGACCCAGAGCTAGCAAGAGCCGAGAGGGTTGCCCACTCGTAGTCCTAAAGAAACCAGGGAGGGATAGGCCTCCAGATTTTAGTGAGACCTAGAGCTGAATTAAAGGGGCCACTTATAAAGGAGCTGTGTTCTTAGGGAGAGGAAAGTAGCCACTTCCCATTGAAGCCTATCAGGAAAGGAACTAGAGGAAAATGTACACCGACCTCTCCTTTCCCTTCTCTCTCATCTTACTGCAGCCCCCTTTTAACTAAAACCACACAGAAGCTAGAGGACAATAAGCCTGGTTGATGAAAGATAAGTAAGTCAGCTTCTTGCATCATATTAAATTATAAGGAATGGTAGAGAGTGGATCTGTAGTGAGAATTAGAAAACATATCTAGCATAGTAATCTACTACAGGCATTGTATTTCCTTTCTCATCACCTTTACATGCACCAAAATATTAAGGACCGAGTGGAGGAATTATTCAGTCAATTTACAACTGGAATACAGAAAAAATTTAATCATATGGAAGTCTGCTGAGAAGATGTATCAGAATCTCAATCTTGAGGATACTGGTAGCATTTTTTAATGTAACTTCAACATACAAGTGTTCATTGAGCTTATACTAGATCACAGTATTGGGCTCTACATTTTGAGGATATTGGAGATACAGTATGTAATACGTGTCCTCAAGAAGCATATTCTCTCACTAGAGGAAAATAACATAAAAAATAATTAAGGATACAAGAACAAATATAGATCAGTCTTTTTCTGTATGGTCTAGACTTTAAATATCAAGAGGCAATAAGTACACATATTAGTGGAAGAAAATTTACTGAAACATCTGTTTCTCTAATTGAACTTAAGACTATGAAGCAAAAAGAAGACATTCCAGAAAATTTTAAGAAGCAAACATTAAATATATGTAATTGGAAATTGTATTACTTTGATTCAAACATGTTTAGAAATTTTGAAAAAATATTTTTGGATAAGTTGTTTAGGTTCATAGGGGAAAAAAGACTGCTTTTTGTTTTTAATTGCTACTTATCCAGAAATATTTAGCTGTTGATGGCATATAAAAAAAGCCCTAATAAATATCTAGGAAAGGGGGAGCTGAAAGGGAAATTTGTCAAAGTCCAGGAAAAGTACTACTTCCCTCCCCATGAAAGATCTACACAAAAACAAATAGATCACCAAACTAATGCAAATATTTTTTCATAAATTCACTTTCCCAGGGCATATGTATCTGAACTTGCATCAACTCTTCAAAATAATCCTGAAGGAAAATTTCAGTTAAGCAGTGAACATCCATATGACTACATCAGTCAATTATTATCAATCATCAAGTCCCTTTTCTTTAACTTACTAATGTCACTAAAAATACAAATTAGTGGATGAATCATGCTGTACCAGATAAGAATTAAAGTCTGCTTAAATAAGAATTATTTTCTTACTTACAGTCTGACCATGAAGCTACAGAGGTGTCCGTTTACACATTAAGATGTCCAGAAGTCTCAAATTCACAAACCTTATATATAATATTAGTTTTCATTATTCAATTTTAATCCTCAGGGATAAATTATCCATAAAGTGAAATGTGAAAATGCTTCTTATCTGGCCATATTTGACATCCGAGTTAGAGATGCTACAGCTCAGATCAGAAAAAAAAGGGGAAGAGAGTTACTAATATGGCAATTTTAAGATTTTACTGGTATTCAATCACTTTCATTTTACTTTTTTGATCAGAAGTTGTAAATTTGAAGAAAAAATAGAAAAATAGATCTAGACCAAGGGAACCCAACAGATATAATAATAATTTCAGCATAGGTTATCTACAATTATTTTTTCTAAGTTGTTAACTATGATAATGTAAGATGTGAAGAGCAATAATATGTATGTCACTACCTTTCCTTTATTAGAAATATGAACAAGTCCCAGAAAAATAGCTAAGATCATGAATTATAATTGGAAGCCATTGTAGAAGAACCATAAAAATCTCAAAATCCTCTCAGTTTGTTTATGCTTTGGTGGCAATAGTTGTACTGAACAATTAGTTCACTAAAAGCGATCTATCAGTTGCCCTTCAAGTCGGTTATTTATTTTAGCTTATTCCCAGTGATGAAAATTTCATTTCATTTCTCATATAATAAAGATGATCTCTGTTACACAGTATATGTTGTTAAATAGTTAGAAAATAAAGGCATCTGATACTATGTATAATCAAATGGTAAGATAGTAAGATACGCTTTAAATGAAAATGTCCCTATGTTTTATTATCATTTTTGATACATTTGTAGTAAAGATTAATGATGCATACAAAGTCTGGATGCAAACATTTGAATATTAATAATGGATTGACAATTTTAACATTTTGAGTGTCCCTTGTACTCACAGGAAATATTCTTTAGTTTGAAGTCTATTTTATCTGACCTAAGTACAGTAACTTCAGACTTCTGTTTTACTTTTTGTGTGGTTTCTTTTTCCAACCACCTATTTTCAGCCAATCTATATATCTATATTTAACATATATCCTTGAAGACAGCACATAGTTGAGTATTCTTTTTACATATTTTGTTGGTCTTGGCCTTTTAATGTTTATTAAATGTATTTATTTCATTAAAATTTAATAGAAATCGTATCTGTAATTATATTGTTTTAATGAAATAAATAAAATATAAAATGGGTCTACTGTCTTATTGTTTGTTTTCTGTTGGTCCCTGAATTTTTCCTTTGTACTTTCTACCCTGCCTGCTCTTGAATTTTGAATGTTAAATATAATTTCATTGTAATCTGTATATTAAATTTCTAAATATTTTTGCTTTTATTTTTAGCAATTTTTCTAGTTATTACAATAGTCTTAACTTTTCACCTTAAGAGGTAATGTTTCACTTTTTAATGTAAAATGTGTAGACCTTTCAACTGGGTAGTCCTTTTTCGCTACCCCCTTCTTTATGCTATATTTGTCATGTGCATTACATTATATATATCATACAAACTACATATGACAATATTATAACTGTTGCTTTAAGCAGTACTCCACATTTTATAGGAATTAAGAATAAAATATTTTTTATATTTATTGAGGTATTTAGCATTTTCAATGCTCTTCATTTCTCTTTGGAGAAACAAGTTTCCAAATGGTAACATCTTCCTTTAGCTTCAAGGAGTTCCTTGATTATTTCTTGTACTGTGAGTCTGCTGGTAACAGTTTTTTTTCAGTTTTATTTTATTTGAAATAGTAATTCTTGAAATAATTAATTGTTGAAAAACGTATATATGCATATGCTGACATGTTATTCTCGTGGTTCCTGATGAGAAGTCCGTAAACAATGAAGTTGTTGGTAGCTGAGATGCAGCGTGTCCTATTTCTCTGACTGCTTTCAAGATTTTCTCTTTAATTGTGGTTTTCAATAGTTTGATTATACAAGCATTCATGACTTAAGATTTTTTTCAAATTTACAGTGATGTGTGAAGGCACTATGCATTTACTATAAACCATAGTTCAAATTCTGAACTTCGATAGTTTCCTGGGCTAGCAGTATGTGGTAGTAACTCGCTCGAGATTCTGGGCAGCAACGGTCGGCTGCAGCTCCTAGTCAGCCGCGAGCACCAGGGCAAACATCCTATGCAGGTAACAACCATTCTGTACCCTACAACCATCTGATTTTCATTTTCAGTGTATTCAATAAATTACATTAGATATGCTACACTTTATTATAAAATAGGCTTTGCGTTAGATGATTTTTTCCCACCTGCAGGCTAATGTAAGTGTTTTGAGCACATTTCATGTAGACTAGGCTAAGCTGTCATGTTCTGTAGGTTAGGTGTATTAAATGCATTTTTGACTTAATGATATTTCAGTTTATGAAGGGTTTATCCAAATGTAAGTTTATCCATTGTAAGTCAAGGAAGACCTGTAATACTCCTAATTATGATTTTTTTTTCATATTTATCCTGTTTGGAATTCCCTGAAATTCTTAAACTTGTAAATTATATTTTTCACCAAATTTAAGGAATTTTTGGACATTACATCTTCAAATGATTTCTTCCTTCCTCTTTGACTCCAGTCATACACATGCTAGAATTTTTTATGTTGCTTCACAGGTCCCAGAAGTTCTGTTCATGTTTCCTTTGATATTTTTCTCTTTATTCTTCAGTTAAAATCTATTGAAGTAATTTAACACTTACTGACTCTTTGTCATCTCTTTTTTTGTTAATCACATGAAGATACTTTTTATTTAAGATATTTTATTATTCTATATTTTACATTTGATTTTTTTAATTTCTATTTTTTGCTGAAATGTCCTACCTTTTCATTGATAGCATATTTTAATTTACTCTACTGGCCACAGTAGTAATAGCTGCCTTAAATTCTTGCCTACTGATTCCAACGTCTGTGTAACCTTGGAGATAATCTTGACTTGATTGTCTTTACTCTTCTGAGTGTGTTTTATTTGCTTGGATTTTCATTTGGATTGTATCCTGGGCATTGTGGGCAATGTCTTTGGAAATTTTGGATTTGTTATGCTCCTCTAAGGAGTGCTGATATTTTTGATGTGGAATGGAATTAATCAGGTTAGACTCAAACTACAATCTCTATCTGTAGCTCCATACCCTAAATCGTATTACCCTTAAACACAAACACAAATTAAGCAAATTGTGTTTAACTGTGCTTCTTTGAGTCTCCCTATGCATGTGCGAGTCATGGGTCAGCCAGTGACTAAGGCAGTTACATTCACAGCATTTGAGTGAAAGGCCAACTGTGAGTCCAAAGGATCTCTTTCGAGCTTAGATAGAGTCCCTCAGACCCAACAGTGGAAGAACAGTTTCAGCTGAACATCAGACTGAAGCACTGATAGAGTCAAAGAGCTACAAAATGCTGAAATACATCATGCAAGGGTGCTGGGCTCATCCAAGGCAAGATCAGGCCTTGATTGAGAAAACCTGGACCCTCAAACATGGCTTAGAGCCATGTAGATGGATACCCCTGATTATCTGGTTTTATAGATCTGTCTTAACCAATAGTTTGCAGAAGTTGTCTTTTACGCCTCTCCAGTAAGAGGTAATACTTCCACCATATGAGAAAATGTACAGAGGCCTGTCCCCACAAGGCAAAAGATGCCCTCAATTGTTCCTCCTCTCTCCTCTTTTGGATGCCACAATGATAATTAGGGTTAAATGCAAGCATATGCTAGCTGGATCTGATAAGGGAAGAAAAGATAGATACTACAATTGCTACAAGAATTAGCTACCATATATTGTCAGGAATAAGAACATTATTCCTAGAATTGGAGTTAAGAACGCTTGTTCAAGGAGGTTGAAATATAATTCTGGATAAACAAGGATTCACTGATTTGGGGCATTCTCTCAAGACAAAGGGTTTAATATCCTGGAAAGACCAGAAAATGGAGCAGATTTGCTGGTAGGCTCTTAGAAGCCTGGTGAAAATGATGGTCACTGCTGAAAGAAGTGCAAATGCCTGTTCCCTGAAATGTAGTAATGGGCCCTATAAGGTGGCTATGAGAAGTGGTCACACTTAAATGGAATGGAATATGATACCAGAAGAACCACTAGAGGGTTGTTTTTTATAGGAGGGTGCAGAAAACATAGTTCACTAAGGCCACCAGAGACATACTGGTCAAAGGAGAACCAGCATCATTAAGAAGTCCAGTGGTCACTCTCTGCAGGCCAAGGGGGTTAGTAGGAGAGACTGTAACAAAGTTGGACTTCTTAATTACCAGAGGATGATGAGACTCTAGAAATAATAAAAGGCAAGTGGTGTTGCTTAATCACCAAGAAGTCACAACTACATAATGACCAGCAAGTTTGGAGGGGCATCCAAGGGGACTTGACCAGTGAGAACGGTGGGAATGGCTTTTAGAGCATGACACACATAGCAGTAAAATAGAGGTCAAGCAGCAACAAGGGAGCTAATTAATATATACAACTAGAAAAAAAATATGAATGGATAATAGGATGATGAAAGTGGGCAGTTGAGTAAAATGTTAGAATCCTTTGCTCAGTTCTCAGACAGAAGCCAGTTTTTAAATCACCAAAGAGGTGGCTGGGTCCTAGGAGAAAGGATGCTGCAGCATCACATCAAGTATACACTCGTGATGTGATGGTGCTGCCCTCACCTGTGCCCGTGTGATGGAGTGACTATAGACATGTTGAAGAACTGTTGAACATAAGATCTGAGTCAATACCGATATCCAGATAACCAAACTATTGCCATGCAGACCATGTTAGCATTAGGGTTTATTGAGGCCAAATAAAGAGTCCTGGCTAAAGTCTGCCTCAGTGTGACCATTTGTGAACAAAGTAGTAATACTTGTTTTCAGTCGTTCTGTGTAATTAGAATTCGACCTTTTGGTTGTGGGGTAAAATCTGTCCTAGTGTGTAACGCCAATAAGAAGCCTTTGAAGCAGCCCTTCTCACTTAAGGATGTGTATTCCTGGCAATACTGCATGGGGGTGGGTGGGCAGGAGGGGTTAGCAATCATTAAAGAATTAAAGCATGGAGAGTTGGTGTTTTTATCATATGTCCCTTTAATTTGCCAGAATGGTCCTTTAAGAAACTGGATGTATGATTCCTGAAGAATGACCGTTGACCACTGCAGGCAGGCTCAATGGACTTGTAGTCTTCAGTGTAGCTATTCTGCCAGATGTATTTTTGCTAGAATGGACTAATAAGGCATGAAGATCATTATTTACTTGGTAAATTCTTTTATTTATTTTTTTCTGTTCTGGTTAGAAAAAGGATCAGAAGCAATTTGCATTCTTATTGGATGAACCGCAATATTCATTTGTACTTTGCCTCAGGGCAATGTTAACTGTGTTGCCCTCTGCCCCGATACAGCCTGAAGAGGTCAGGACCACCTGAACAACCCACAAACATTGCACTGATCTACAATGCTCAAATGCTAATCAGACAGGATCAGTACGATGTGGGGAGTATGCGGAGATCTTGATATGACACCTACATTCCACAGGGAGAGAGAGAAACCTACCACTCTGAAGTTGGGAGGGATCTAGCAGTCGGGGATATCCCTTGCAAAGTGAAAGCAATGGATCCATCTAAGCCTCTACTACCACAAAGAAGGAAGCACAGCAGGTGAAAGGGCCTTTTTAGGTTCTGGAGATAAAACATTTCACCTCCAGGAATATGTTCGAACTCAGGTATCAGTGATATGGAATGCTGAAAGTTTTGAGTGAGACCCAGAATATGAAGGGGTGTAGAGCAGATTAAGGCTATGATAAGAGAAATATTTTTTTAAATATTTTGCTAACATATTGCCATAATTACTGCATTTTATAATTTACAAAGCATTGATATCAATCATGAGTTTTTTCATTCCCATTACTTCGTTCTGTGATCATGTCTTAATGCAGTGTATCATAATGGCAGAACTTCTATAACACAATCATTGATAATATTCACCATCCTACTCCCAAAGGAGATTTGATAAAAATATACTTAGCTAATATACACATTAACAATTGGGCAAAAGATTGATAGAAAGTAATATGATGTTTTGTATTCATATCATTATTAGCATCTAAGAATCCGAGCTACTCCTTTTAAGTTTTAGAAGATGGTTTCACTCTCATCTTCTTCCACTGATTTCAGAATTCTATTAATATTGATATATTTTAATTATTTCTAGGCAAAATAGACCTAATATTTCTTCCATTTGTCTCTTCCAAAAGGAATTCAGTTTGCCTGAATTAGAAAGTTTCTTTGACCAAGTCATGAATTGTATCATGGTTTAGTAATTTATACATAATAATATAATAAAGTTGGCAGGCAGGAAAAAATAATTGCTCATCTCTCACATTGGGAAAACTGAACATTTTTATCTAAGCCTGGCAATCCATAAGTAGGTATTTTGAAATACAAATTGAACTTATAAAAGTAATCTCTAAAAATGATAAAATAATTTTAAGTTGAAAAATTATGAAAAAAAGTCAAGAAAGTGGGAAGTCATGAAGTACATTTTTCTGCTTTCACACCTGGGCATTAAGAGATATCAAAGGTTTTCAAACAGAAAATAAATGCACACATTTATTGTTTAAACAGTTTTCGTGCATATTATAGCCACAACAGAAATAGATAACTCTGTTTAATTCTGGGAAGGAAGACTGAAAAATAACTTGATGTTGCATTTTATACTGGAGTACCTGGAGAAATAATTTTATGTTGCATTTTATACTCTGTTTATTTTACTCTGCATTTACATTAATTTTCTTATTTCAAAATATATTTTAAAAGGAAATTCTTTCTGTTAAGGAAAACATATATTCAGTATATTCAAACCTCTTAATTACAACAGAAGAATAAAATTTATGTACTGCACAGAGCAATCTATTTTAATATGAGAAAAAAAGGAATACTGCCCTGAAGTCTAAGAACAAATCTTTGAAAATCCTAAGTATTTAAAAGAAGTATCCCACTTACTTAGTCTTTACATCAACTCTGTAAGGGTTATCATTAAAGAACTTACCCAAGATCCCATAGCCTTTAGTAGGGGATGACAACAGACTTTAAGATCTTAAAAGGATAAAGGCAGATGTGCAGAGGGAAGTTGCACGGAATAAGAAAAGAATGGCAAAATTAGAATCTATATTGCTAGTAATAAAATACACAACTGACAATGGTTCTAAAACTATTGATGTGGAGGGCATTATTTAAGGCTGTTGCAATAATACAAAATACAGCAATCAAAAAACAAGTAGGAAAGAGGACCCAAACTTGGAAAGACAATTTAATGTGATTTTACTGAATAAAAGAAGTACCCTGCCAAATAATTATTTTACTGAAAGAGAGACAGTAAAATAGATTAAAATGGTTCATAGAGTTCTAAGCATTTATAATAAGAAAAGTAGTCTAGAAATATCATGGAAAGAATGTGAGCACGTGTGCACTCATGCACACAATCGTTTGTGTGAACTGCTTTATTTTATAAGCCATACTGAAATATAACTTATAGGCAATATATTATGGACATCTAGAGGGCATCTTTTGATGAGGTTCAACAAAATATATACAAATACATAACCCAAACACAAGATATTAACTCAGAAGTTTTTTTGTGTACCCTATCTCAATCATAACTACAGGCACTTACCTGCAGTCATTATAAATTAGCTTTATCTTTTCTAGAGACTCATATAAATGGAATACCACAATACTTGCTCTTTTATCTTTGCCTGCTTCTGCTCAGCATAACTACTTTTGAGTTTCGTCTATGTTGTATGCATCTGAAAAGTATTGCCTTTTATTGCTGAAAAGAAATTCCATTCAAGTAGTAGAGTACATAAAAATGCTCTTATCCATTCACTTATATTGGGGCTTCAATGAATAAAATTGGTAGGAACGTTCATGTGCAAGTCTTTCTGAAGACGTATGTTATTCACATCTCCTGATAAGTACATAGGAGTGTAACAGCCAAGTCATATGTTAAGAGTATGTTTAACTTCAAAAAAAATTGTCAAGCTGTTTTCTAAAGTGGCTCTATCATTTTGTAGCACAACAAGCAATGTATGAGCTTCAGTTGCTCCACAGTCTGGCCAATGCGTAATATTGTCATGATTTTATGATCTTTGCCATTCTGAGAAATGTTAAGTACTGCATCATTATTATTTAATATGTAGTTTTTGTAGGCTAACAATGTTGGACATGTTATTCGCTGTTTGTGTATCTTATGAAGTATGATTTCAAATATTTCACACATTTTATTTTATCTTCTCACTAATGAGTTGTAGGGCTTCTTTGTATTCTGAATACATGCTCTTTATTAGATATATCAATTTCAAAATTTCCCCCATTTTTGGCTTGCTTTTCATTTCAAAGTATTTCAAAATGCAAAACTTTTAGTTTTGTTAAAAAGCATATTATCCATTTTTTTGGGTGCCTTCCTTTTTTTTCTGTTCTATATAAGGAATCTTTGTTCACCTCAACGTTACGAATATGTGTTTTCTTCTAGAAGTTTTATACTTTGAGAATATACTTTTCAGTTAATAATTCAATTAAACCAATTTTTCTGTGTTACATGATGTAAAGGCCAAGTTTCATTTTTCCAATCAAATATTCAATTGCTCCAACACCTTTTATTGAATTATTTTATTTTACTTAATTATTAATCAATTGTTCCAAAACCTTTTATCCCTTCTATCTCACATTACCTTAGAAGCTTTGTTACATAGATTGATTATATAAGTATAGGTCAATCGCATGACCCCCATTCAGTACCATTGAACTTAATGTCTTTTATTAAGCTAAGAATATATTAGGATAATTTACATGGTTTCATATTTAAAAATAAGCAATTTAAGGTCTATAATCATGTCTTTCCTTTTGTTTTGGTCATGATTGATCCTTTGCATTTCCACATAAGTTTTAGAATCAGTTTATTAATTTCTAAAAGAAAAATCCAATGTGTTTTCAGTTGGGAATGGTCTGGATCTATAGGCAAATAGAGGGATAATTGACATCTTAACAGTATTGAGTCTTCCAACTCACGAATATATTTATTAGTGTAGGTCTTTAATTTCTCTCAAAAATGTTTTGTTGCTCTCACTGAATAGATCTGAAATATATTTCTTAAATTTATTCATATTTCTGCTTTTTGATGTTATTATAAACAGTATTATTTTAATTTTAATATCCAACTGCATATTGATAGTATATAGCAATCAAATTGATTTTTGTATATTAACCTTTTTTTCTCCAATCTTACCATGTTTACTTATTAGTTCTAGAAGCTTTTCCTAGATTCCATATTTATATCTGTAGAGTTGAATAAGGCATCTTCAAATAAGGAGAATATTACTTCTTTCTTATCTTTATGTATGTCCTTTTATTTCTGGCCTTATACCAATAGCTATGACCTCTTTCACATTTTTTAGAAGTAGTAAGACTGGCCTTGTTCCAAATTTAGGGTGAAAACGTTTAGTCTTTTTACATTGATTATGATGCTCACAATAGATTTTTCATAGACATCCTTTATCAGATCAGTAAAGTAACTTAATTTGATGAGACTTATTGAAATAAGTAGTCTAGACTTGTATCTTTGTTCTTCTATAGATAATGTGTCTTTTTTTTCCTATAGCTGCTTTTAAAAATTCTTTCTTCATCAGTACTTTCCAGCAATTTAGCTTGTTATACTATTTTAATATTTATTATTGAGTTTCTTAAATGTATGGGTTTATAGTTTTAATTGAATTTATGGTATTTTTCCTTACTTTTCACATCCCAACATGTAAAGACTACAATTTAATGCTTAATATGATCTCATAGTTCACTAAGGCTCTATTCATTTTTTTCATCTTTTCCTTCTTTGTGCTTAATTACAATGTCTTGAAATCTATCAGTCTCTTCCTTTTAATGTCCAATATGTTGTTGAAACATCTAGTGATATTTTTGTTACAGATAATAATGTTTTTTATAGCTAGAGGTTAAATTTGGTTCTTTGTTATAACTTCCATTTTACTTTTCATTGTGTTAATGCTTTTATTTATATCCTTGAACTTATGGACATTTTTATAATATATTTTTTAATATCTTGGTCTGGTAATTCTATCATTCCTATAATTTATGGGTCTTTTTCTGTTGACTGGTTTAATTTTAATTATGTGTAAAATTTTTCCCCTTTTTAAAAAATATCTATCCAGTTATAATTGAATGCCAGATATTGTGACTTTTACATAGTTATATTCTGGAGTTTGCTTTTTTCCTTCAGAAAGTGTTGGTCTTCAGTCTGGAAGCCAAATAAGATTCATATTATTTCTGCTGCAACATCATCAATCTCTAATCACTTGAATAAGCAGGATAGCTGGACTCTACCTGGGTATCTTTCCTTGAATCACAGCCCAGATTTTAAAAGCTGAGATATCCAACTCCTTTGCTTTGAATTTCAAAGTTATTAATATGACTTAATTATTGGGTTAACTCAGGCCTAGAACAGCTAATGTTCTAGATAGTGATCAACAAGCTCCCTATGGTAAAATTAACTAGTAAGTTATAAAAACTGATCTAAAAGTCTATCCTCTATGCCAAGAACCAAAATTTGGGGGAAATATAGTTTCTGGTTTGTGAGACAGCTTGTAGAGAATTCATTATCATGGTGGAAATTTTATATTCTAAGTAGGTGGCTATGTGACATGATAGAGCTGTGAGTGTGAATTCTACCAATACCGTATTTTTCTTCCAATTGTTTCTTTAACCTTTTGGGTGTCATGGTAATGATACATGTGTTTCTCATTTTAATCATTCTTTACAAAATACAAATAAAAGTTCAACAAAAAATTTTCTGAGCCTTAGAAGAGTTTCTTAGTGGACTGTTTTATTGAGGAAAAGGATTTTATTAATATGAATATTAATAATAGCATATGTTTTACTATTTTCTGTTTTTGCAAGGAAATGTCTTATTCAAAAGAAAGCTCTTTTAAGAAAACAAATATACAAAAAACTCCGAACAACAAAAACAATGTTACCCAGTGCTGACTTAAAAAAAAAAGAAGAAGTAAGTACAATTGATTAATTTTACTTTCAACAAGAAACTCTTACTGCATAGCATGTATCGAATGAATTTAGGTTCATTTCTACTTTAGTTTCATTGCATAATTAAGTAGCAAAGTCAGAAGTGCTCTGAGGAATTGAATTCTGGTTACTCTCATTGGTCTACAATACATTTTCTGTGCACTTACCCCTGGTATTTCTGGTTCTACCATATACAGAAAAATCATATCTATTTACACTCTTAGGATAGAAAGTCTTCTCTAAAATCCAAAGTCCAGTAATAACAAGACAAAAACATCAACTTGAAATGTGGAAACATCTTACTGATGCATCATTGTGTAATAAAAGAGGGAGTGAACTCAATTTATTCCAATCCTGAGCATTGAAGATAAGGGAACTTAAAATCTGTACTAAAGAAGGATGCAGTGAGAAAATTAAGCAACTTAAGATAAAATCTTCAGAAAACTAAGAGCTCCCCAACAGGGAGAAAAATGATGAAGGTTAATAAAGCGTAATTTCATCTAAAACTGTAAATACCATTTTCCTTTATGGATACAAATAGAACTATGGGTTAGCATCAAGCGACATCTAACAAATAGAACTATAGGTAACATCAAGTGACATTTAACACATTATATGGAGATTTTAATTCCTCTTTTAATCCTTTCAGTATCAATGATAAATTACTGAACTGTAGACTCCATGAGGTTTTCAACCTTTTAACATATTCCTAGCAGAGTGTTTAGCTTTTTCAGTACAAAAGCAGCTTTTCAATACATATTCAGTCAGTGTAAGAATGAATTAATAAATTGTGGAAGTACTTGCATTTACAGATTTCTGTATGCATGTTGATATTACAAGAGACACAAACTATTAAGTCTTTCCCTTTCCCCGCTTTATGGAAAATTTTGCTCACTTCATATATCAGTAGAAGCTTTAGATTAATTCTACAGTTCTTCAGTATATTTATATTTTCAAAATCTGTACATGTTCAAAAATACTGTTGTCTACCTCTCAAGTTGTTCAAAGTATTTGCTTCTCAGGTTTTCTATCTATTTTAGCCACTCTTCAAAAATAGAATGAAACCTGCATTAATATTAGTGAAATATTGTTAAATGTGGAGCATAGTATAGACATAGTGGCATGGCATTCACTATTAAACTACAACAAATGAACCCAGTGACCAATGAGCATCACTTGTTTAGAGACACTATGTCCTACCCTTCCTCTGCTGAAATCCTTAGAGCAGTCATCGCAGGAGTTTGCTGAACGCAGCCTCATTGCCAAATACTAGATGATCTTTAAGCAAATATTTAAATCCATCACAAACTGGCTAACTAATGAGACCTTAAAAAAGCAAATTATTTTTGTCTGTGAAACACCATTTGTCTATAGATTTAAACTGAGAATTTCATAATAATGGATTTATAGTAATGCTTCCATTATACTATGTTGACAAAGACCAATATTGAATTTAGCAATACTAGGGGAAATATATATTTAGTCTTTTTGGCTTTACTGGAAAAGGGTTTTGTTTTTGTTTTCCTCAGTTGTTTCTTTATTCAAGACACTTAGCTCATCTCCACTTTTCAGAAACATGCTTTAACTAATTAAAATACAATTTTATATCTTATAATATGTGCATAAATTATTTGACCCCTAAGAAATATTTTCATATTTCATATTATCTATAATTTTTATAAGTTTACAATTTTATTTTGAATACATCATACAAGAAATGTTTAAAAAGTCCTGTTTTCTTTGAGTGCCAGGAAAGGGGCAAGAGCCATTTGACCTTTCAAGAGTACTAGTAAACCAGAGTGACTCTAGTTATATCATAACTTAGGATGTTAACAGCTATATTCTGGTGTACAGGTGCTATGTGTTAGAAAAAGTATGTAAATAAGTTAGAGATGTTGAAGTCCATGGTCAGCTAGGATTCCACACCTTCCTGTTATGATTTATACTAAACTCCAGTTAACATAAATGATTCTTGAAGTGTTATCTCGGATCTGGTTTAAGCAAGTAGAAAGTACAGTAGCCAATACAAAAAGAATCATTAAAAAAAATTCAGGTGTAGCCTGTCCAGTAATTACATTTTATAAACAACTTTCCAGTGGCTATCTTAATATGAACTCTTCCCGTGTATAAAAGACTGTTGTACAAGCATTTAAAAGGCCAAAACCACATGAGATATACAGCT
Source organism: Manis pentadactyla (assembly GCF_030020395.1). Classification (NCBI taxonomy): domain Eukaryota; kingdom Metazoa; phylum Chordata; class Mammalia; order Pholidota; family Manidae; genus Manis; species Manis pentadactyla. The sequence goes on from NC_080025.1 coordinate 124,430,219, forward strand.
CACTCCTCTATATGAAACACTCCATTAAGATGTCTGATGATACTGCCAAACCTATTGCTAGCATAGTTCTATTTACCCCCCCATAATGTCTATGCCAAAGACTTAAATTTGCAGTAACAAGTATTGAAGTATGGGATGCTTAAAGCACAGTTAACAAAACCAGTTTTATACTAGTCCATGTAATAAAAATTGTGTAAGTGCCCTTATATTAGGTTGCAAGGGCTAGCATAACAACGTACCACAGACTGGATGGCTTAACAACAACAGCTCATTGTCATGTACTCCTGGAAGCTAGAAGCCCAAAATCAAGGTGTCAGTATTCCTTTAGATTGCTGTGAGGGAGAATCTGTTACAGGCTTCTTTTCTTGAATTCTGTGTCTCCTTCCTATGTCTGTCCACATTTTCTTCTCTCTAAATGTGTCTCTGTGTCCATATTATCTGTTAGTAATGACATCAGTCACGTTGAGTCACACATGTGGAAATCATTATTTCATTCATTCTGTTCAGTTTCCCCTTGTGCTAAGATAATTGGGACAATGTAGTCCCTTTTACTCCCTGTGGCTGAAAGCAAAAGTCTTGCGATTGAATCTGCCAAGCATTTCCTCATTTATCTTCTCTTCTTATGTACCACCATTTATTATTGTATGTAATTAGCTCTTTGTTATGATTACTGTGCTGCCTAGTGTATTCATCTTTATAAATATATATAAAGCTGATTTTTTTTTGTCTATGGTGAAACCCTGAAATAGCAGGGACACTTACTGTCATGTCAAACACTTTTTATGACTGTCTACATATTTGTAATTGGCTGTCACAAACTGACAAAAGCCAATTTTTCATTAGGTAAATGACAAGTCCTTTTGGTAAATATCAGGAGCCTTTGATGATTGAATGCAGGTGGGTCTGAATGTACTTATCTCTGAATGTTGCTACTAGGTTGTGCATCACAATGAAAGCAAGTGCATATTTTGCAGTTCTGCCAAGAGCAGAGAAACACGGTTTTGCATATTGTCTGTAGTTCATGATGATCTCTCTCCCCCTTTCTTTGACCTCAAAGTCACAGACTAACACCTTGAGTGATATGACAATGTTGTTACATTAGGAACAACACTGTAGCTGAACTAGATGACATATTCTTCCATGAAATGGAGGCATTTATAGACCAATATGGTCTAGACCCCAACTGCTAAAATAACAGAATGTTTGCTTTCTGTAATATTATGACTAATTTAAGTCATGATAATTTTACCAATCACAAGCTAATTTTGTAATTTCTCATGGTAAATTTATCAAAGTCTATAGTGCTATTACAAATTTAGATTGAATTGTTTACCAAACACCCAGCTTATAATACTCATACGGAGGTATTTACCAATAAATCATCATCAGTAAAATAAAGCATTGCCTTGTCATCAAGTAGAAAATTATTAATGATAATTTTACATGAATTTCCTCATTCTAAATATTGTTTTTCAATAAAGTTCTTTACTGAGCTGAAATATATGGATTTAGGGAACCTGTACTATATTCCTGCCCTAACTGCGACGTTTCAAAAATTGAAGCACAAATAAAAATTGTGCATTTTCTTTCTCAGAGTGATTTATGTAGATATAGTTTTGCTAAATTTTATTTATATCTATTCATTTTATTAATATTTGGGAATGAGGATTTTGTAATTAGTACTAACTTTCCCACCCTGTTCTGAGAATAGGCAATGAACTCTGGTGATTGGTAAAGCAGGAGTAATTTTCTCTGTGTAACTCTCAGACTATTAAAAAAAAAGTTACAACAAATGTATAATTGCTTTTTTGTAGCCTTCATATCTCCGACATGTGCATTTCATACAGTTCTGGCAGAGCACCCATGGATGGTATTAGAGCCCTTATAAAAAGACCCAGAGAGACCCCATATCCTTCCCACCTTCGGAGTTTACAGCGAAGAGGCAGCTACATATGATGTGGTTGGATTTACATTTCTCACTTTGCTGTCGTTTCCTACAAATCCCTGCCTTTCTCTGTTGTTCTTTTGTTCCTCTATGACTGCCTTATTATGTGTTAAATAATTGTGCTTTAGTTATTCCTCTATTGATATTTCAACTGCAGTTTTTGAGGTATTTTCTTAGTAGTTGCTCTAGATGGATAGGTAGGTAGGTAGGTCAATCGATCAACTGATCACACACACACATATGTACCATGGCTCCATTGAGTTATAATTGACATACCTAATTTACCTTTTTTAAAGGAAACAACTTGACAAGTTTTGACATAGTTACATAGCCATGAAACCATCACCACAAAAAAAGGTAATATTCATCGCCCATGAAGTTTCTTAAGGTCTCTTTGTAGTGCCTCTATTTTGACACTCCTAACCCACCTCCCCAGACAATGCAGTACTGATGTGCTTTCTGTTACAACAGACTTTTTTTTTTTTCATTTTCAATAATTTTCTATACATGGACTCATCAGTATGTACTTTTTTTTGGTCTGGCATCTTTCAAGAAGCAAAAGTACTTTAAGAATCATCCAGATCATTGTTGGCATTACGTTGAGTAGTACTGTTGTCCATAATATAGATATAAAACAATTTTTTTAGATGTTACTCCTGATGACACACACACACACACACACCAAGAGGTGATGTAAAGGTTTATTATGTGCACGGTTGAGGATTTCTGGGAAGAATAGTGTGGGCCTCCCAAGATGGCCCAAAAATGGCTTGAGAGAACAAAGAAATTGTGCTGGATTGGGTTTTATTGTGGCTTGAGAGTAGGACCAGGGTGAAAACTCCCAGGTGCAGGTGGGAGCTCGTGGGGCTTGGCCTCCTGCCGGCACCAAACGAGGCAGCATGTAGGCTTCCTATCAGCTTTCCAAACATGAGGCAGAAAGGGAAGAGGAGGGACTGGCCATAAAGGCTCTCAGCCATCAAACATGAGAAAATAAGGCCTGACTCTTCAGAATAATCAACTGAAGAATAATGTTAAATTAATTCTAATTTGATGAAATAAATGAACTTCAGGTTTTTGGGTGTATAGGTTAATATTTTTCATCACGTTAGAGAAATTTTAGCTATTCTTTTTTGGAACTTCTGGAAGCTGAATACCAATACCAATAATGGCCACTCCTGGGCTCTGCGTGCAGGCAGCACATCCACCCTGAACGTGGGTCTCATCACCAGGCCCTCACGACCACCACCAAGATGCTCCGGGCTGGGACTCATCATTCCCCACACAGGATCTGGAGACCTGGAGTAGCTCTCTCGTAAGGATCTCTTCAATTCCACTGTGGGGCCTTTTTTCTCCAATGCTGGGAGAGTTACCAGAGGTGGAGACTTTGGTTTTCTAGACAAACAAGAGTGATGTGGGGCCCAGGGACCACCCTTGTCACTCCCCTGCACACAGAAGGCTCCTGTTCTCAGGTCAGCCGCTGAGCTCTGCAAGGCCTCTACCCTGAGAGGAGCACTAAGGCAGTGGCGGAAAGGGAGATGGAGGTTTGACAAGGAAGCTCTCTTCTTCCACAGCTGGGGCTGAAACAGGAGGTGGAGTCAGGAATCGGGGCCATCCACTTTTTTTTTTTTTTTTAACGGTCCACATCCCATTATGTTCTTTTTTTTTTTTTTTTTATTGAAGGGTAGTTGACGCAAAGTATTACATTACGTAAGTTTCAAGTGTACAACACAGTGATAAAACATTTATATACATAATTCTAGGTTCCAGCTATCACCCTACCAAGCTGTTACAATATCTTGACTATATTCCTTATGCTATACATTACATCCCGGTTATTTATTTATTTTACCATTGGAAGTCTGTCCTTTTTTCTTTTTTTTTTTGTGAGGGCATCTCTCATATTTATTGATCAAATGGTTCTTAACGACAATAAAATTCTGTATAGGGGAGTCAATGCTCAATGCACAAACATTAGTCCACCCCATGCCTAATTTTCGTCAGTCTCCAATCTTCTGTGGCATAACAAACAAGTTCTTACATGGAGAACAAATTCTTACATAATGAATAAGTTACATAGTGAACAGTACAAGGGCAGTCATCACAGAAACTTTCAGTTTTGCTCATGCATTATGAACTCTAAACAGTCAGTTCAAATATGAATACTCATTTGGTTTTTATACTTGATTTATATGTGGATACCACATTTCTCTCTTTATTATTACTATTTTTAATAAAATGCTGAAGTGGTAGGTAGATACAAGATAAAGGTAGAAAAGAAAGTTTAGTGTTGTAAGAGAGCACATGTAGATGATCAGGTGTGTGCCTGTAGACTATGTGTTAATCCAAGCTAGACAAGGGCAATAAAACATCCATGTATGCAGAAGATTTCCCTCAGAATGTGGGGGTGAGGTTCTAAGCCTCACCTCTGTTGATCCCCAATTTCTTACCTGATGACCCCCCTGCGACTGTGCCTGTCTTAGGTTGTTCCTCCCTTGAGGAATCTTACCCGTCTCTGGCTAACCAGTCATCTTCCGGGGCCATACAGGGAAATGTAAAGTTGGTAAGTGAGAGAGAAGCCTTATTGTTTGAAATGGTTAGCTTTTTATTTCTTTGCATATTTATGCCCTGTAGCTTCTATGCCCAGCATTTGTCTTGAGGTATCTTTACCACTTGGAAGAATTATGATACTCGGTAAATTTGATATGAGGCACGAAATCTATTTAAGGGTTGTAATTAGGAAGGAAGAAGAAAAGCTATAGAAGTAGCAGGCCGAAGAAAACATGGGAAGATTGATTATTTCTTTGACATATCTTCTTGTAGAGTAACTTCAGCATGTATAGGTTTTAAGCTACTACTTAAATTGCGCACACACATTAACATAATAGGAGTATAGTTACATAACCAAAGCATATCTGTAATTACCAGCCATCTCCAGTGAAACCAAGTAAACCAGTTAGGCACCTTAGGCATTTGTGAAAACTTATCTATGATATGGTGGATATTGTCCAGCTGAACTTGAACAGTCTGAGAGAAATCAGACAAATTAAAACAACCCATTCCTGGGGAATGTTCACATCTCTTATGTTCTTTTAACAGTAAATAGTCTGTAGTTGTAAGATTTTGGAGCACTACAATTTGCACTTCTCCTAATTCTTGGTTGAGTTCCAACAGTATAGATCCAGTCAAATTTGTTGTTTTACTGTATGCACAGGCCAGCTTAGATATCTCCTTCCTCATTCCCATGGCAAGTCCAGGAGCTGGTGGGATGAGTGCATCTACAGCTGTGGCAGTGCGTGGATCTTTGTTGGGGTTTTTTGATGATCATCTTCTGGCATGAGTCTTCCAGAGAGTGCTGATGTTGGAAGTTCTCTTTCATATCGTATCTTAGTTCATTTTCGGGGTAGCCCAATTAGGCTTTGATCTTCTGTATAAACGCAAACAGACCCTTTGCCTACACTTTTATATGCCCTTAATACCCTTGTGTAGAACTCATTGGAGGTTACCACACAGGAACTGCCCTTTTTTGTTTTGTTTTGTTTTGTTTTGTTTTTGGTATCACTAATCTACACTTACATGACGAATATTATGTTTACTAGGCTCTCCCCTATACCAGGTCTCCCCTATAAACCCCTTTACAGTCACTGTCCATCAGCATAGCAAAATGTTGTAGAATCACTACTTGCCTTCTCTGTGTTGTACAGCCCTCCCTTTTCTCCTACCCCCCCATGCATGCTAATCTTAATACCACCCTATTCCTCCCCCCCTTATGCCTCCCTACCACCCATCCTCCCCAGTCCCTTTCCCTTTGGTACCTGTTAGTACATTCTTGAGTTCTGTGATTCTGCTGCTGTTTTGTTCCTTCAGTTTTTCCTTTGTTCTTATATTCCACAGATAAGTGAAATCATTTGGTATTTCTCTTTCTCCGCTTGGCTTGTTTCACTGAGCATAATGCCCTCCAGCTCCATCCATGTTGCTGCAAATGATCGGATTTGCCCTTTTCTTATGGCTGAGTAGTATTCCATTGTGTATATGTACCACATCTTCTTTATGCATTCATCTATCGATGGACATTTAGGTTGCTTCCAATTCTTGGCTATTGTAAATAGTGCTGCGATAAACATAGGGGTGCGTCTGTTTTTCTAAAACTTGATTGCTGCGTTTTTAGGGTAAATTCCTAGGAGTGCAATTCCTGGGTCAAATGGTAAGTCTGTTTTGAGTATTTTGATGTACCTCCATACTGCTTTCCACAATGGTTGAACTAACTTACATTCCCACCAGCAGTGTAGGAGGGTTCCCCTTTCTCCACAGCCTCGCCAACATTTGTTGTTGTTTGTCTTTTGGATGGCAGCCATCCTTACTGGTGTGAGGTGATACCTCATTGTAGTTTTAATTTGCATTTCTCTGATAATTAGTGATGTGGAGCATCTTTTCATGTGTCTGTTGGCCATCTGTATTTCTTTTTTGGAGAACTGTCTGTTCAGTTCCTCTGCCCATTTTTTAATTGGGTTATTTGTTTTTTGTTTGTTGAGGCGTGTGAGCTCTTTATATATTCTGGATGTCAAGCCTTTATCGGATGTCTCATTTTCAAATATATTCTCCCATACTGTAGGGATCCTTTTTGTTGTATTGATGGTGTCTTTTGCTGTACAGAAGCTTTTCAGATCAATATAGTCCCACTTACTCATTTTTGCTGTTGTTTTCCTTGCCCGGGGAGATATGTTCAAGAAGAGGTCACTCATGTTTATGTCTAAGAGGTTTTTGCCTATGTTTTCTTCCAAGAGTTTAATGGTTTCATGACTTACATTCAGGTCTTTGATCCATTTTGAGTTTACTTTTGTATATGGGGTTAGACAATGGTCCAGTTTCATTCTCCTACATGTAGCTGTCCAGTTTTGCCAGCACCATCTGTTGAAGAGACTGTCATTTCGCCATTGTATGTCCGTGGCTCCTTTATCAAATATTAATTGACCATATATGTCTGGGTTGATGTCTGGATTCTCTAGTCTGTTCCATTGGTCTGTGGCTCTGCTCTTGTGCCAGTACCAAATTGTCTTGATTACTATGGCTTTATAGTAGAGCTTGAAGTTGGGTAGTGAGATCCCCCCTACTTTATTCTTCATTCTCAGGATTGCTTTGGCTATTCAGGGTCTTTGGTGTTTCCATATGAATTTTTGAACTATTTGTTCCAGTTCATTGAAGAATGTTGCTGGTAGTTTCATAGGGATTGCATCAAATCTGTATATTGCTTTGGGCAGGATGGCCATTTTGACGATATTAATTCTTCCTAGCCATGAGCATGGGATGAGTTTCCATCTGTTAGTGTCCCCTTTAATTTCTCTTCAGAGTGACTTGTAGTTTTCAGAGTATAAGTCTTTCACTTCTTTGGTTAGGTTTATTCCTAGGTATTTTATTTTTTTTAATGCAATTGTGAATGGAGTTGTTTTCCTGATTTCTCTTTCTGTTGGTTCATTGTTAGTGTATAGGAAAGCCACAGATTTCTGTGTGTTGATTTTGTATCCTGCAACTTTGCTGTATTCCAATATCATTTCTAGTAGTTTTGGGGTGGAGTCTTTAGGGTTTTTTATGTACAGTATCATGTCATCTGCAAATAGTGACTGTTTGACTTCTTCTTTGCCAATCTGGCTTCCTTGTATTTCTTTGTTTTGTCTGATTGCCATGGCTAGGACCTCCAGTACTATGTTAAATAACGGTGGGGAGAGTGGGCATCCCTGTCTAGTTCCCGATCTCAGCGGAAATGCTTTCAGCTTCTCACTATTCAATATAATGTTGGCTGTGGGTTTTTCATAGATGGCCTTTATTATGTTGAGGTACTTGCCCTCTATTCCCATTTTGCTGAGAGTTTTTATCATGAATGGATGTTGAACTTTGTCAAATGCTTGTTCAGCATCTATGGAGATGATCATGTGGTTTTTGTCTTTCTTTTTGTTGATGTGGTGGATGATGTTGATGGACTTCCGAATGTTGTACCATCCTTGCATCCCTGGGATGAATCCCACTTGGTCATGGTGTATGATCCTCCTGATGTATTTTTGAATTCGGTTTGCTAATATTTTGTTGAGTATTTTTGCATCTACATTCATCAGGGATATTGGTCTGTAGTGTCCTTTTTTGGTGGGGACTTTGCCTGGTTTTGGTATTAGGGTGATGTTAGCTTCATAGAATGAGTTTGGGAGTATCCCCTCCTCCTCTATTTTTTGGAAAACTTTAAGGAGAATGGGTATTATGTCTCCCCTGTATGTCTGATAAAATTCCGAGGTAAATCCATCTGGCCCGGTGGTTTTGTTCTTTGGTAGTTTTTTGATTACCGCTTCAATTTCGTTGCTGGTATTTGGTCTGTTTAGATTTTCTGTTTCTTTTTGGGTCAGTCTTGGAAGGTTGTATTTTTCTAGGAAGTTGTCCATTTCTTCTAGGTTTCCCAGCTTGTTCGCATATAGGTTTTCATAGTATTCTCTAATAATTCTTTGTATTTCTAAGGGGTCCGTCGTGATTTTTCCTTTCTCGTTTCTGATACTGTTGATTTGTGTTGACTCTCTTTTCTTCTTAATAAGTCTGGCTAGAGGCTTATCTATTTTGTTTATTTTCTCGAAGAACCAGCTCTTGGTTTCATTGATTTTCTATTGTTTTATTCTTCTCAATTTTATTTATTTCTTCTCTGATCTTTATTATGTCCCTCCTTCTGCTGACCTTAGGCCTCATTTGTTCTTCTTTTTCCAATTTCAATAATTGTGACATTAGGCCATTCATTTGGGATTGCTCTTCCTTTTTTAAATATGCTTGGATTGTATATACTTTCCTCTTAAGGCTGCTTTTGCTGTGTCCCACAGAAGTTGGGGCTTAGTGTTGTTGTCGTCATTTGTTTCCATATATTGCTGGATCTCCATTTTGATTTGGTCATTGATCCATTGATTATTTAGGAGCGTGTTGTTAAGCCTCCATGTGTTTGTGAGCCTCTTTGCTTTCTTTGTACAGTTTATTTCTAGTTTTATGCCTTTGTGGTCTGAAAAGTTGTTTGGTAGGATTTCAATCTTTTGGAATTTTCTGAGGCTCTTTTTGTGGCCTAGTATGTGGTCTATTCTGGAGAATGTTCCATGTGCACTTGAGAAGAATGTATGTCCTGTTGCTTTTGGATGTAGAGTTCTATAGATGTCTATTAGGTCCATCTGCTCTACTGTGTTGTTCAGTGCTTCCGTGTCCTTACTTATTTTCTGCCCGGTGGATCTATCCTTTGGGGTGAGTGGTGTGTTGAAGTCTCCTAGATTGAATGCATTGCAGTCTATATCCCCCTTTAGTTCTGTTAGTATTTGTTTCACATATGCTGGTGTTCCTGTGTTGGGTGCATATATATTTAGAATGGTTATATCCTGTTGTTGGACTGAGCCCTTTATCATTATGTAGTGTCCTTCTTTATCTCTTGTTTCTTTCTTTGTTTTGAAGTGTATTTTGTCTGATATTAGTACTGCAAGCCCTGCTTTCTTCTCACTGTTGTTTGCTTGAAATATGTTTTTCCATCCCTTGACTTTTAGTCTGTACATATCTTTGGGTTTGAGGTGAGTTTCTTGTAAGCAGCATATAGATGGGTCTTGCTTTTTTATCCATTCTGTTACTCTGTGTCTTTTGATCGGTGCATTCAACCCATTAACATTTAGGGTGACTATTGAAAGATATGTACTTATTGCCATTGCAGGCTTTAAATTCGTGGTTACCAAAGGTTCAAGGTTAGCCTCTTTAGTATCTTACTGCCTAACTTAGCTCACTTATTGAGCTGTTATATACACTGTCTGGAGATTCTTTTCTTCTCTCCCTTCTTGTTCCTCCTCCTCAATTCTTCCTATGTTGGGTGTTTTGTGCTGTGCTCTTTTGTACGAGTGCTCCCATCTAGAGAAGTCCCTGTAAGATGTTCTGTAGAGGTGGTTTGTGGAAAGCAAATTCCCTCAGCTTTTGTTTGTCTGGGAATTGTTTAATCCCACCATCATATTTGAATGATAGTCGTGCTGGATACAGTATCCTTGGTTCAAGGCCCTTCTGTTTCATTGTATTAAATATATCATGCCATTCTCTTCTGGCCTGTAGGGTTTCTGTTGAGAAATCTGACGTTAGCCTGATGGGTTTCCCTTTATAAGGTGACCTTTTTCTCTCTAGCTGCCTTTAACACTCTTTCCTTGTCCTTGATCTTTGCCATTTTAATTATTATGTGTCTTGGTGTTGCCCTTCTTGGATCCTTTCTGTTGGGGGTTCTGTGTATTTCCGTGGTCTGTTCGATTACTTCCTCCCCCAGTGTGGGGAAGTTTTCAGCAATTATTTCTTCTAAGATACTTTCCATCTCTTTTCCTCTCTCTTCTTCTTCTGGGACCCCTATAATATGGATATTGTTCCTTTTGGATTGGTCACACAGTTCTCTTAATATTGTTTCATTCCTGGAGATCCTTTTATCTCTCTCTATGTCAGCTTCTATGCGTTCCTTTTCTCTGGTTTCTATTCCATCAATGGCCTCTTGCATTCTATCCATTCTGCTTATAAACCCTTCCAGAGTTTGTTTCATTTCTGCGATCTCCTTTCTGGCATCTGTGATCCCCCTCCGGACTTCATCCCATTTCTCTTGCGTATTTCTCTGCATCTCTGTCAGCATGTTTATGATTCTTTTTTGAATTCTTTGTCAGGAAGACTGGTTAGGTCTGTCTCCTTCTCTGGTGTTGTCTCTGTGATATTTGTCTGCCTGTAGCTTTGCCTTTTCATGGTGATAGGAATAGTTTGCAGAGCTGGGACGAGCGAGAGCTGGAAGGACTTCCTTTCTTGTTGGTTTGTGGCCCTCCTCTCCTGGGAGAACAGCGACCTCTAGTGGCTTGTGCTGCGCAGCTGCGCGCAGACAGGGTTTCTGCTTCCTGCCCGGCTGCTATGGAGTTAATCTCTGCTGTTGCTGTGGGCGTGGCCTGGCTCGGGCAGCTGCTCCAAAATGGTGGAGTCACGTTGGAGCAGGATTGGCTGGGAGGCTATTTATCTCTGTAAGGGGCCTCCCTGCTCCCTTCAGCCCAGGGGTTAGGGTGCCCAGAGATCCCCGGATTCCCTACCTCTGGATTAAGTGTCCCGCTCTGCCCCTTTAAGACTTCCAAAAAGCACCCACCAAAACAAAACAATGAGCACCAAAAAAAAAAAAAAAAAGATTTTTTTAATTAAAAAAAAGTTGGTCGCTCGTTTTTCTTTATTCTCCAGCACCAGCCTCAGGCCTCTGCTCACCAGTCTTGCTGCCCTGTTTCCCTAGTATTGGGGTCCCTATCCCTTTAAGACTTCCAAAAAGTGCTCGCCAAAACAAAACAGCAAAAAAGCAAAAAAAAAATGGTCACGCGCTTTTCTTATGTCCTCCGGCACCTTGCCTCCAGTGCCCGCTCACTGTTCTTTCTGCCCTGTTTCCCTAGCATCCAGGGCCCCCTGGGCACGTACTGTGACTGCACTCTGGTCCGGATGGCTGGGGCTGGGTGCTCGGCAGTCCTGGGCTCCGTCTCCCTCCTGCTCTGCCTATTCTTCTCCCGCCGGGAGCTGGGGGGAGGGGCGCTCGGCTCCCGCGGGGCCAGGGCTTGTATCTTACCCCCTTCGCGAGGCGCTGGGTTCTCGCAGGTGTGGATGTGGTCTGGATATTGTCCTGTGTCCTCTGGTCTTTATTCTAGGAAGGGTTGTCTTTGTTATATTTTCATAGATATATGTTGTTTTGGGAGGAGATTTCCACTGCTCTACTCAAGCCGCCATCTTCCGCCCCTCCTCGGGGCCATCCACTTTTAAGCCCCTGAAGGGAAATGGTGAGTTCCTTTCTTGTGCTCAGGCCAGGTCTTTAAACAGAGCTTCTGCTCTTGGCGGGACAATGTCTGGGGACGAAGAGACAGCTTGATACACAGCTGACTCTGTTTGCCCACCACCTGCTGCAGGGACAGTACCAGCAGGGCCCAAAGCCTCCTCTTGGAAGGACGCAGACCTCCCAGGCCTCAGACCTTACTCCAGGCCACTGCAATGCCACCATTTGCCCCTAAGAAACCCACCTGCTGGCTCCCCTGGCTCTTAGGAGTCAAGGCACTATGGGAACCTCTGGAGACTCAAATCTCAGCTGCTTTCACTCTGGGAAGCACTGATTCTCCCCGATATGGTCACTGACCCCACCAGCCTACCTCTGCTCGTTCCTACTTTCAGGACAGAAATTGTCCAGAACTCTCAGAAGTTAAACAAGTATTTAAATACATATTATACTCAGTGGAGATGTAGACTATAAAGAAAAAAAAGGAGGTGAGGGATGCATATAACACCACCAAAAATATTGTGGTCCACAGTAATGTGTTCTTCGGCCCATCAGTAAGGAACTGCCTATGCATTATGTGTTCGAATGTTTCAAGTCTCAATTGTTTCATGGGCGACTCATGCTTTACCACAGCAACTCAGCAAGTAAAATGATAATGTTTTATCTACTTAGGTAAGGAATCCTAAACATGTCTAAGGACACTGCCAAGTTCCCCTGGGATGGCTGGAAATGGCCCCTGACTGAGAGCCATTGACCCATAGCTATATATTTGAAAACAAGAAGGAAAAAAACTCAGAATTGCCAAAACATTCACACTTTCTGATTTCAAAACTAAATACAAAGGCTTAGTAATTAAAACAGTGTAGTACTGACATAAGAATCGACACAGACCAATAGAATATGGAATGAAAATTCAGAGTGGATCCTCAAAATTCCATCCAATTGATTTGTGATAAGGACTCCAAGATAATTCAATGAGAAAAGAATAGTCTCTTCAACAGATGTTGCTGGGGCAACTGGATAACCACATGCAAAAGAACTAAGTTGAATCCCTGTCTCACACCTTTACAAAATTAGCTGAATATGGATTAAATATCTAAATGGAACAGCAAAACCTATAAAACTCTTAGAAGAAAACATACAGGAAAATCTTCATGACCTTGTATTAGGTAATGGTTTCTTTTTTAAATTTTAAATCCTCATTTAATTTCAGAAAATACAGAATGTATTGCAAACAATTGCTCCAGCAAGATTCAAAGTACCTGCCTAGATTGCTGTTTTGCTCACCAAGGTAACAAAACATTCCCGGTTTGTGTTCATGCTTTTGAAACTGGAAGCCACCTGAGATGTCCAGTTCCCATTTCTTGTCCTCAGAAATGAAAAGATGTTGAGGACCTCTGGCTGGTAGCAGCTCTCTCCCCTGGATTGGCCCTATGATGCCCGGATGCAGGTAATCTTTGGGCCTACTGACTCACCTGAAGCAGGTACTAGAGAACTGAGAAGTAAGTTCAAATTCAAAGCCACACCGCTGAGAAGAGAGCCGGACTTGGGCTTTTGTCTCCATTGCAGTACAAGACCTTCACCTTCCAAGCAAGGGAAGATGAGAAGTGGCATGCACACATTCTCAGTAATTATTAATCACTTTAATTTGACACCCAACAATAGCTTTTGAGTCCTGTGCTGAGTTTCTGGATTCTACGGGGATAGCAGATACGAATGTCAGCTCTGAGAAACTGTGAGGAAACTTTGCATTTAAAGATGAACTAAGTACACAAAGGAGCACAGATGGATTTAAACCTCAACTACCAAAGACCCTTTTTTGATACATATGTCCATTTATATGACATTAGATCTCTAGGACAAAAGAAAGTGATGAGAAAAATCACTAAGTGGCCTATCCGTGGCAAAGATTCTAATTTTTTAAATTCTAGCTTTATTGAGGTCTGATTGATAAACATCATATATATTTATGGTGTGAACAAAAAAAATTGTCCAGCCTCTTTCTCTCTCTCCTCCCATCCTTATTTCTCATTTTGTGTCTGTTGGTTCCATGGGTCTCTGAGCCTCTGTTTATCTTTCTCCATTTTTTTTCTCAAACGTTTGGAAACTATCTCAGACTGTAAGCTGGGGAAAATGTGGAACTTACCTTTTTTAGTCCCTTTCCCTTAGGAATTCCCTACCTGTTGCCTAATAACAGAAAACTGTGATTTCTTCATTTCACATATATTGTCCTATTTTATTATCTAGAGCAGTCCCTCTAAGATACCCTGTAGAGGTGGTTTGTGGGAGGCAAATTCCCTATTGTCCTATTTTATATGTGTGGATGGTGAGAGGAGAAATCTTATAGCAGTTAATAATACTTCAGTCCATTTTTTTATTATGTGAATATTCTAAGTTTATATCCCCATTTCTCTATTACAAAACAGGGTAGCTATATTATTTCTCTATGAATTAAAAAAGTCTACTAGCTTCCAGTTGCTTCTAGAAATAAGAAAAAAAATAACTTCTGCATTTAAAACATGCATAACACAACATTCACAGAAATAAGTATTTCATATGTAATTTAAGTGGATTTTTAACTTGTTCCTTATGGAAAATTAAGGGTGTAGATATTATATAAAGGCAAAATTGGCACCTGTGAAATAGGCCCATTCAAATTCATCAGTTCTTCAAGTGAAAAGCACACATTAAAAATAACCGGTGCAAATGATATGGGTTTTTTTTCCTAATGATTTGTGATCCTGTGGCTTCATTGACTTTCCTACTATCTGATGTTACCACTCTAACTTAATCCACCTACCGTAATGATGTTGGTAGTGATTATGTCCCACTGGCTTCTCTCACAATGCTTTCATATGGCTAGTCTTTTATTGCTCTTCCTTGCTGAGCTTTTTTCCCAGCCTTTTAAATTCCCTGCTGCCTTTGTTTAAAGTTACTGAAGCATGTAAGCAAAAAATAATCACTTTCTTTGAAAACAGCTTTTTGAGACTAGTAAAAGTTTCAAACCTCTCATTCATTTTTGGGAAGAAAACTCACTCAGTATTATTAGCATAAATCTTATAATAAAGGACTTGTTCATAGAATATATATAGCAATTTGAAGGACTACCTAGAGCTTTGGAAAACTAAGCTCTGGGTAGGTATTATCTTACACTGTGGATAAAATACTACTGCAGAGAGCACACTAGAATGGCTTAAGATATTTGCACAGCAACAACAACAAAAAACTAGTGTTGGTTTTATCACTATCCAATTTCAAGTCCAGTTTTGGAGATTTATATTCTTATATTCTTAAATCAAATAAAATATTGTCTATAGGGCGAATCACAAAAGGCCATAAGTCCTCTTGAAGACATCTCTGAAAAGGACAGCTTTCAATAGAATATGTTCAAGATCCAGAGATTTTATTTTCTTAAGAGTTATTTGGTGATATTACTGGAAAATCAGCAGGCATAAATGATTACACTTGTCCTTAAAATATTATATTCAAATAATAACATTTAAATATTTACTTTTTATGACAGCTTCATTGAGATATAATTTGCATATTAAAGTACACCTTTTTAAAGTTTACAATTCAGTATTTTTTACCATAATCACAAAGTTGTGCATCATTACCACCATGTAAATTTAGAACCTTTAGTCACCCCTAAAAGAAACCCCATACCCATTAGCTGTCATACTCCATGTCTTCTTCCCCCACAGCCAGTGGAAATGACTAATCTACTTTCTCTCTTTATGGATTTCCCTATTATGGACATTTCATAAAAATAGAATCATACAATATATAGTCTCTTATGTCTGGATACTTACTTCCAATTTGTCCCTATGTCACAAAACTTCTAAATCCCAAGTCCTCCTCCAATATATTCATATCCCTCCAATATTATTACTAGAGATCTATTTCAAAACATCATAATTTCTTATATAATTTACTATATTCATCTATGAGTTAATTTTTTTATTATCTCTGTTTACAATCACTTTGCACTTCTCAATAAGCTCATTAAGAGAGAGGGAGGAAAGAAGAGGAGGGTGAATAGGAGGAGAATGAATGCTCATTTTGTTTTTATGTGCCTGCTTCATTGATCAACACACAAGAGGTGATAGCATGTTGAATACATATGTGAGTGAGCGAATGAATGAATGAATGAATGATTGTATGAGTGACTAGAAGGGTCTATACAGGCTTTCTGTCCTGTAGTCTGTTACCATAGTGATTTTTCTAAGTGTAAGTCTAGCCATACCACTCTCAAGCTTAAAATCTTTGACCCATGACCTTAAATATGAAGCCCACATGATATGCGATCTAAGAACATCTATTGGCATTGCTGTCACCAATCTTCCACATCACCAATATTTAGCTTACACTCAACCCTTTGATTTTTTTTGTTCTCTAAAACCACTGTTTCTATGCACAATACACATACAGCACTTCTTTAGGCATTTGCTTCCTGAAGGGAGCCGAGATGGTGCTTACCTCTATTATGGGACTACAGAGTTCTACTCTGATTTTTGTTTCCAGTATTTGGTGCCTCTGCTTCCCATTAGAAGGAGAAACTTCCCAGGTAAAGATGGAGTCTGTGTAAGCCCCGGGTCTTGTAGATGCCTCTGCACTCACTATACACATGATATGTACTATTGAAATTTGAAAAAAATTAATGAGCAAACAAAGTATTCTAGTGCATTCAGGTATTTGCACAAGGTTTAATTTGGGCTAGACATCATTGGATTAAAGGCCATTTTCTTTCTTTTTTTCAGGTATCCTGGCAATTAAATTGTAGACTTAAAGTAAGATAGCTGATAATTGAGACCTGAGGAAGTTAAGGATTAATATTTCTTCTTCTTCTATGTTGATAAAAATAAAAATTACTGGAATATCCAACAAAGGTTGAGGAAAGCATGGCCAGAGTTCTCTAAGAAAATAGTACTTATTGTCCTCATACACTTTAAATATGCATATTTTACTAAAAAAAATACCACTTATAATTTTGGTACATATTCAGGCATTATTATCTCTGTTTTAATTCAAGGAAATTGAGGCCTGAGACATTAAGTTGTCCAATTTTACACATATAAAAAGAAAAAAACACCAGAGTTGCCAAATGCTTCTTTATCCTTCTAGACCCGGAATAGTGGAACAGCCACCATCTTAATTTTGATGGTCTCTATAACACAAAAGTGAGATGTCTGGAAAGTTTTACACCAACAATTAATCTTTTGTCTGGGAATAACTCATATTACTTCCATTAACAACTCATTGACTGGAATATGGCTACATTTAGAAGCATATATGTTTGTAATTATTATATTTTCCTGAAGAGTTGACCCTTTTTAGCATTATAAGAGCTCCTTCTTTGACTTTAATAAAAATTTCTTTCATAAAGTCTATGATATTAATAAAGTCCGATACTAGCAGAGCTATGTCAGCCATCTTTTGGTTACAGTTTATGTGGCATATCTTTATCCATCTTATGACTCTCAATCTAATGTATCCTTGAATCTAAGCTATGTCTCTGAAAGACAGTATATTTATATAATATTTTTAACTATTCTGCCAGTCTCCAGCCTTTCATTGGAATGTTTATTCCATTGACATTTACTTACTGAACGGTTGTACTTGTCATTCATTTGCTATATATTTTCTATGTACTTTGTATCATTTTCGTTCTTCTATCCCTCCATTCCTACCTTTTTTTGTGTTAAATAGATGTTTTATAGTATATCTGTGTGAAAAAGAATGAACTTTACTCAAAGAAAAATCTGGCCTTTGCCCCCAGTTCCTGGTATATAATATCTAAACCTTTGGAATGTCATACTGATAAGAGTGTCTGTGTTTATGTGGCATCTCTGAGCCCAACAGGTAGTAACAAGGTGATTTATTGTGAAGATTTTGGGTTGTGAAGTATCAGCTTGACCTTTATTGGGGCTAGAGGATAAGATCAGCCACACGTATGGTCAGCCATTATCTACATGCCAAACACCAACAAACCCTGGGCACCCAGGCTCTGGCGAACTCGCCAGTTGGCAATGATCATGCAGATTGTCACACGTTGTTGCCAATAGAGTCGACTGACCCTGCTGGAGGAGGACAGCTGGAAGTTCCATGTTTTTAATTATTCGGGACTCTGGCTAGTATCTCTTCCCTTGGCTAATTTTAATCTATATCCTTTCACTGTTAATGAACGGTAACAGTAAGTTTAACAGTATTGGTGATTTCTGTGAGAACTTCTACTTTAATTATCAACTCTGAGAGTAGTCTTATGTATCCCTGAATTTGCAAGTGGTGTCAGGAATGAGGGTGGTCTGTGGGACTATCTCCTAACATTACCATTTTAATTCCCATGTTGTTGTCCCTCTTAATGCAATCTAGTTTGAATTGACACCAACTTAATTTCAATAGTGTAAAAAATTTTGCTGCAGTATAGCTCTGCTCTCCATTTTTATGCTATCAGTGTCATACAAATTACATCTTCAAGCACTATAAAGCTATTAACACAATTTTACATTTATTGCTTTATATCACTGTCCTTTATATAAGAGAGAAGAAAATTACAAACAAAATGTTCATACTCATTTTCATAGCTACCTGCTTAGTTGACCAGCATTCTTTTTGTGTAGATTTGAATTATGGTCTAGTATTCACTTTTTGTTTTTAATTCAAGCTGAAGGACTCTATTACTTATTATGGAAAGTGTATGCTAATGACAATTTCTGTCTATTGTTGTTGAACTGAAAATAGCTTAATTTCTCCTTCATATTTAAAAAATAGTTTTGCTGGATATGGAATTCTTGACTCTGACTATGCCATCCAACTGCCTCTGGTCCCCATGATATCTGAAAAAATTTCAACTGTTCATCTTATTAAAGATCTCTTGTATGTAATGAATATCTTTCTTCTGCTTCTTTCAAGTTTCCTCTGTCTTTTGTTTTCCATAGTACAACTCTGATGCGATTTAGGTGTACAATACTTTGAGTGTATCCCAGTTGGAATTTAAGATTTGTGGATGTGCAGATTAATTATATTCACTGAATGTGTGACCTTATTGGCTATAATTTTTTTCAAATAAACTTTATGCTTCTTTCTCTCTTCTAAGACTCCCATTGTAAATATATTGGTGTGACTGATGGTGTCTCTTAGGTCTCTGAGACTCTTTATTTCTTTTTTATTTCTGTGTTCAGTTAGGTAATGTCAATCAGCCCATCTTCATGTTAGCTGATTTTCTTTCTTCTACCAGTTCAAATCTGCTGTTGAGTTCCTCTAATGAATTTTTTTCATGTCAGTTATACTTTTCAACTATATTATTCTTTCTTTTAATCTTACATTTTTATTGCTAATCTCTATTTGTTGAAACATTATTCTCATATTCCTTTTATTTTCAGTTTTATTTCCTTTAGTTATTTGAATATATTTATAGTAGTTTATTTAAAATCTTTCTGTAGTAAGTCCTATATCTGGACTTATTCAGAAACAGTTTGCTTGTTTTTTGTTATTGTTTGTTTGGGCTTTTGTTGTTGCTTATGCATAGGCCATACTTTACTGTTTCTTTATGTGCCTCATAATTTTTTTGTTGAAAATTGGACATCTTAAATGATGGAATGAGTCATCCCTGGAATCAGATTTTATCTAATTTATTTGGGTTTGCAGTTGTTGCTGGTTGTTATCATCATAATAGTTCTTGTTTATGATTATGTAGCACTTTTTCTGTACTAATTCTTTGTAGCTTTTATTCTTTGTCAAGTGCAGCCACTAAAATCTCTGTCTCATGAACTCAGTGGTCGGATAATTAGGAAGGGATATCCTTAAATACTTTAAACTGATAAATCTCCCAGTCTTTGCCTGTGAGCTCTGCGTGATGTGGGGAATGCTTTTAATGCTCCACTAGGAAGTTTACAACTCTAACTTAACCTTCATTTT
Organism: Manis pentadactyla; assembly: GCF_030020395.1. NCBI lineage: Eukaryota > Metazoa > Chordata > Mammalia > Pholidota > Manidae > Manis > Manis pentadactyla. Next base: position 124,449,880 of record NC_080025.1, read on the forward strand.
CTGCTTGTACAAATCTCAAGGTCAGCCATGGGTAAGCACTTCTGAAGACTTCCTTATACATGCACACAGTCCAGCACATATGTGTGGCCATTATGTCCTTGAGTGTACATCAGCTTTGTGCCAAGCTACCTATGAATATCTCTTTCTCAGTCCTTTTAAGACTTTTGGTCAAACTATTATTAGCTGCTGATTATATTAACAAGTGTCTTAAAGATGGGGCTACTCACAGAGTTATTTCTCAGTCAGATCAAGTAAAAACAAATCCTGATAATGGAACTTGTCAGGGAACTGCCAGACATGTTAAATAGTGACAGTTCTCTCTAAACCCAACTTGCCATTTCTGATGACTGCTAGGTTTCTGGTTTACACACTGCCTTACTTGCAGTGCTGTTGGTTTTCAAGGATACCACAAAGTTGAGAAGGAAAGTATGGAAATCAGATAAGTGAAAATGTCACTAAATTCACTTTCTAACCAAGATTCAGCTATTCTTCCTGAATTAACTCTCCTGGGATTGTTCTAAGTCTTTGGCTCATTTCCAAAATTCTGAAAAGTGTTGATTTTGATTCTTGTTGCCAGTGTTCTCATTATATTTATGGAGGAATGGGCTGCCTCTACTATTCTGAAAGTGCTTTCCCAGAGCAATTTTTTTTAATTGACTACTTTTGAACATTAAATAATTTGACCCAATATGAAACATGAGATTGGCATCATACACTATGATGCAGATATGAAAAGAATCAAAATAGGAGGAAAAATAAGTGAGCAGTTAGATTTTGATGGCTCATTTTAATTTTTATTGCTAATTTCAAAATGAGTGACTCTGTGTATGTATGTATGTGTGTGTGTGTGTGTGTGTATTTGATTCACCAGGCTTTGAAATTTGTGAAATAGGTCTTGAAGAAAAATGAAATTAATATTCTTCATGATCTCATTATCCTGAAACTTTCAGGGGTTAATGAGATGTGTGTAATAAGAAACCATTTCGGTCATGTTTATACTGACCCATCTAATATCTGCTAGTCTAATAGAAATACACCGTGGCAGGTTCCCCTGTAGTCTACCGACAGCCAACAATGCACTGGAATTTCAATTAGTCAGGTGACAACAGCAACCTCAGAGGAATGAGATCAGATAACATGCAGGATGATATCCTTACATTTGGTCTAAAAAGCTTAGTTGTGAATTGTAATTAAAAGTGAATACATTCACTATTTGGTAACTGTATTAATCAGTGTACATGCTGCTTTGTTAGTGAATTCTGGAAATATCCTTTTCTTCCATTGGATATTAATGACCTTGCATCTCAGAGTGTGATTCAAACAGCCCAGGATTCTATTGGAAATGAGAGAGAGTGAGCGAACAAGAGATCACAACAAGCAAAATGGCTTATGCCAGCAATTCTGAGACTCTTTAGGGAAAGAAGTCTCCTTTCATTCCTACATAATAACTATAACTTTCATTTTAAAACACATGGTATTTAATTCACCTGGTGGTCCCTGCTTTAATCCAATCTGTGACTAAACTACTAACTTGATAAGGCAAGGTAAAAGAAGTTAGAAAAAGAAAACCTAGATTGCTATAATTTATGAATGTTTAACTTGAGATATCTCAAAGAGGAATTTATTTTTTCTTTTTCTCTAAGGAAAATCATAATTTATTATGGTGACTTTGATATTTTTAAATGTGTTTACTTGGCCTACATTTGATACTGTGTACTAAATGAAGATAAATGGTACAGCTATGTATAATTATGTTATGTTCTCTCCACAATGGCCCAAGTAATTTTGATGAATTTACTGTTATTATTATATAATCTTAAGATACAAATAAGTATGTGAAAATGTAACCAAATAATTTAGATTTATAGAGACTGATTTTCAATTGTTCTGCTTTAAGAATCCTAATATTCCTTACATGCCTAAATTAAATCAGACACATTTTAAGAATGCCATGTAAACCAGCAATGGTTAGCAATATAAATCTCAAAGTGAAATCCAAAAGTCCTTTATTTAAAAATAGCTTGTTTTATCCAATTAAATGTAAAATGGTGTTGAAACCAGAAACACAAGATACCTGCTAATAACCGCATTCAGGAGCTTTATCTCCACCACTCTTATCATTTACAGTTTACATGTTTATTGCCCACGGTCTCTTCAGATTTCTTACTTGAACTCATAGTGTGGCTATGATGAACCTAAAAATATTGACGTAGCATAGTAGCTTTGAAGAATAACTTGCATTATTAGGTGTGTTACAGAAAACCTGGACTGGATTGCTGACAGAAGAACCAAGTGGCACTCGGAGGTCTTGGAGGGTGGAGGTTTATTTCACAGCAGTGGGCTCAGAGAGTGATGTCCAAAGGGCTGAGCCCTGAGCACAGCAAGGCCATGCCTTTTATACATTTACTATAAAGCCAGCGGGGAGTGAGCTGCAGTGGGACCGTTGCATAGTGGGAGCTATTAGGCCACTATAGGTGTATGCAGGATGCTAGTCATATTTTAATCTATTTCTGTAAAGGTTATCCAGATACCGTATTAAAAACTAGTGGGCTTCCACCATGACTGTGATCAACAAGCTGTTCCACACCACGGAGTCCCGGTTTTCAGGGGAGAATACATTGCTACATTGTTTCAATCCCAAGCATCCAAGCACCTTGTGATTCCTCCACATTCCTGAAGCCTCAACAGAAACCCTGTTTCCTTGGCTTCCTTGGCTTCCCACCACACCTGCCAAGAGAGGGAGGGATTTGAGAACTTTCTGAGTATTTCCTCCTCAAATGTATTACTTAAATTCACTGAGAAGATAATTTGTTTCAACAAAAAAGCCTGTCAAGAGTGCTCCCCTCACTGTTTTAATATACATTTAATGATGTACCTTGTATTTTTGTTTTTTGTTTTTTTTACCAACACAAATCAACATAAGCCACATTCTTCTACTATCAGGTAAAGAAATTTGCTTTTGAGTCAACACAAAGTGCCCTTGCCTTCATAGTAACCTACATATAATCCTTGAATTTGAACTCTAAATAAGACAATAATTCGTCTTGTAACTGGCAGTAGTATTTTCATAAAGACAGAAAATGCGGTATATTCTCCATGGTTAGAACTGGATATCAATGACCAATTGTATTTTGTGTATTATGGTCAGGTACTTTAACTCAATAAACTTGTGTCTTTTCAGTGGAAAATTAATATACTTTGAAGTTAATAAGTAGCAAAGCATGTTTTATTCACTACATTGTTTGCTTTGTTCCCTACATTGCTTGTGTAGTGTATGCACATATGTTTCTGTTTTTGCATGTTTATATTTTAAATTTGGTATTAGTTAAATAATTTACCAGGCATTCTATGATGATTTTTAGAGCTATGTTTATTACTCTAGATTAACTAGTAAACAAACTAGACAAATGTTTAAGAAGTCCTAAATCAATTTACTTAAATTATCTTATATAATGAGGGATTTAATGAGAAATTATTTCATATTAGTTCCCAAATACCCATAATTATTTTGATTTTATGTATATATATATATATATATATATATACACATGTATGCATAATTTCAAAACATATATGTATGTATATATATTCCTTCAAATTATCCAGAACTAAACTGTAGATATTTATCAAATATTGACAATGCAAATTATAAAGATTATCAGATTACTGCTAAATCATTAAATTTATTGAAAATAAATTTTATCTATTAGGTTTATGTTACAAAAAGAAAAAACTCAGTTGAAAATATTTTCATTTTTCTACAAGTGGAAATGCTACCTTAATCATTTCTATAGTACAACTTTAAAATTTCCCTATTCGTTTAAGTAATGGTTGGCATACCAGACATTTCTAAAATTTCATTTGTACCATTAAGATACCTGATCAGGTATTATATCATATTGAGTTCTCCAGAGAAGCAGAATTGATAGGATATTAATTGTGTGTGTGTGTGTGTGTGTGTGTGTGTGTGTGTGTGTGTGTGTGTATAATCACATCTATTCACACTATATAGATACAGGTATGAACATCAGTATGGATAGATAGATTTATTTAAGTAATTGCATGCAAAGTAGTAGTTGGTAAGACAGATTTGTAGAGTAGGCTAAAAATTCAGTAGAAATTGATGTTGCTGTATTGTGGTAGAATTTCTTATTTTCCTGAAAGCCTCAGATTTTACTCTTGAGACCTTCAACTGATTGGATGAAGACCACTCACATTACTGAGGGTAATAGTCTTTACTCAAAATCAACTGATTTCATTAGCACACACCCACATATTAATCACATCAAAAAACAACCTTCACAGCAATGCTTAGTGTTAGATTATACCACTGGATAAGATGGTATAGCCAAGTTGACATATAAAACTACCTACCATAGGTATTTATCTATAAAATGTAGCAAGTCAAGGTCTAATTACCTTTGGTATATATATTTTTCCAATATCAATAAATTACACCCATTAGATACTAAATATTTTCTGCAAGAATAGCAGTTAAGTACACAGAAAAGAAATTTGTACTAGTGGTTAATGGGTAGGTATCTAATTTTCGGGTAGCCGGGCATACTATAAAGCGTAATATTCAAAAACTTTGAATCAGATATGTGTTCAAAATTCAATTCCTGTCACTTCAAGTAATGTATCTTTGAACAATATGTGTAAACTTTCTAAACTCATTATCTTCAACTGGAAATAGAGATAATAATACATTTGTACATAATATGTCCAGCACAACATAAGCACTCCCTAGATAATCAGTTTTAATAGGAGAGGAAAATATTTTTTTTATTTCATTCCAGATCAAAAAAAGATGTTTTTATTTTTGTCATTTTAACCCATAGTCCTTATACTACTGTTCCACCATCATCGCCTCTACTCTGTCTTTTCTAAATCAGGTGGATTTTAATAATTGGAAAATCTATTTCCTGAACACAAATTAATTCACAGTATAAGAACTTTCACATTCTCAGAAGATATTAATTGTTGGTTTTGGAAAATCCAGGGCAGAACTAAATAAATTTACATGCAAAATGAAGGACCAAGAATAAAGTGTTTGAAGAGGCTTAAGGTTGGAGCCAAAAAGCTGGAGGCTGGGGAAGTTGACTGAGAATCCAGAAGGAGAAAAAATTAGAGGAAAGCAGTTTTGATAGAGGAGCAATATTTAAGGCAAATTGTTAACCATTATTACTGAATATTGCCCCTTCCTCTGAAACACATTCTCAGTACTAATTCACTATTTGCTTTGTCTTCTGGAATATATTTAATTTTAGAGAAATAAAAATACCTGTTGATTCCTGCTGCCTACTTGGTGCCAGGTGATGATAAGGGTCATAATAGCAGCTGCTCCTGGAGCAGAGGCACACTGACATTTTTATGGGAATCATTTGGTCCTGGAATGAGAGGAACAGTAACCAATAAAAGAAAAGAGATGGAGTGCCTAGAAATAAACTTGATTATGTTTGTAGAAATAGTATAAGGGGCAGGAGGCATTTCAAAGAAGTGGAGGATTTATTCAGTACTGTCAGATGAAATGGGGAACCTTTTGAGGAGGGGGAAGACATTACACCCAATAATTTCAAAATGGATTATAATTTTCAATATATTTCTTAAATGCCATAATTATACTGGAAACAATCCAAGCACTTATGAGGGCAGGGATTTTTTTTTTTTTGGTCCTGTTTATTGACATACACTTCATCATTTCATTCCTAGACCAATATCAGGCACATGGCTTGGTATTTAGCAAATATTTCTAAAATTAAAGAATAAACACTGTGATAAATACCTTACAGCCTACTTTTTTACTTTGCCAGATTGTTTATCCTAAAATTGATTAAGTAAGTAAGGACTAGCCAAAATGTCTCCAGCAGTTTTCTTCTAATAGTTCTAGATGTAAACTAAGTGCCCTTTGAACCATTTCAGCAGTTAGAGTCCACCTCTTCCCCACAGTTTCCAGGAATAATGCTTCTTTACTTTCACAGTCAATATGTCTAAACAATCCTGGAAAATATTACAGACTTTTCAGTAAAACCTAAAGAAATATTTCAAAATTTGTGGAGTGCAAAGGGAAATTTTGTTAACTAATTTTAATTAGTAGCATTCCCCATTATCAGACAAATAGTCTAGCTTGTAGTCTAAACTTAATAAGCGTGTTTAAAATAAAAGGATGGTCCAGAGTTGATGCAGTTTTCCAAGGTGTCCTTCAAGGAGGTAGTAAATTCAAAATCTCAAAGAAAATGAGACAGTCCTTGGTGGAGAGAAGAGAACAGAGCCTTTCAACTAGTGGCAATGAAATGAGACATAGGTAATTAAGGATCGAGTTTAAGTTAGAATGTTGAGCCATCCCCATGCACTTCAGTGGAGGATGTAATGCTGAGCCTTCAAGATCTGACACCACTTTCCGGGAGCCTCAGGGGACCCAGCTGGCATGCAGGTGAAGCAGGTTGGCCTGTCACTATGAGATGGAATCGTTTTTGGAGTGTGCCAGGGTGACCTTAAGCTTTGTGAATGTGTCAGTGAGGTGCTGAAACATTATAGATTTACAAATGGATTAGTCTAATCAAGAAGTTCAGATCGAGAAAATGGAAAATCATCTCTCACGACCAAGTTAACTTAGCATAAAAATATAATTGATAGTGAAAGTATAAAGTATAAAACTACCTGTTGAAAATCTCTATTATTAATAGCTTCCTTGCCCCAAAATTGCAATGGAAGAGGGTGTTCTTACAATATAGAAGTTCATTAAGATGGCATAAAGTTTGGGGCTTGGCAAATGTTTGTATAGCCTCCTTAAACCAGCTTTTGTGATGTTATTGTTTCTGAATTAATTAGAATAAAGTGATTTTCTTCCAAGCAACAAGAGTCCAGTTGATTGGTTTGCGTGTCTGTCTCTATATCTCTGAGAGGTCTTCTTGTTATTAATCATATGAAATATCTATATCCTTCACAAATGATTTGTGTTTATATTTTATGAATTATGTATAGTCATAATTATAATTATGAATAATTTATAGAGAATTTTGAACCTCAGGATTTTTAAAAGTAATATGCCATGGATAATACAGAAGACCAAAAACAACTAAAATCCCCTGATAAAAATTTATCACATTGTTCTGTACTGATGAGGAGGTCTTCTCCATCACAAGGGAAATTGCTGGCACATAGCAACATATAAGTCAGATTAGCATTGTTCATGTGACTTCATAAAAAATACACATATAACTGTTGAAGATATTACTATCACTTTAATATTTCTAATATTCTAATATAAAATGCTATTTTGAAACTCACTTTAAAGAGCATAATAAATTTCAATTTGTATTATTATCTAGAACAGTAGAAAGACTATCATATTTTCCTTTTAGCTTTCTCAGTTATAAGTACATATTTTTTAAGCAAATTTCTTTACTCCTTCAAGAAGCCATAATTTCATGTTCTCTTGTTACTGAAAACTGTCATCCTCTATGAGTTTATTTTGTTGTCCCTTAACGTCAGTTGATTTTCTTTTCTATTGATTAAACTGAACATTTTCTCCCAGGGCAGCATGCTTACTAGTGATTTTATTTTCACTTTATATTATCATATTAAATTCAATATTTCAGAAGAGCTAAATGAGGTAATTTTCTAAATCAAAGACTTTATTCCCAATAAATTGAGTAGTAGCCACAGAAATTTTGCCAAGGTCACATAAAAATTGATTTAAAATTTTTGTTTTAATTATGAAAAGGTTCATGAATACAAAAGAAAACAATTACATGATAAGTATAAATATTAAGAAAGACACACACATCCAGTTACCCAACAGCAAACATGGAATAGAACAGATCTCATATTTTGAGCATTCCAGGAGCCTCTTCAGGATATTATTAACCCTCCTCGATATAAATAATATTTCTAACTTTGAACTGACTGTTCCATTTATATATATATATATATATATATATATATATATATATATATTATTGAAATATAACATTAGCTTTGTCTATGTTCAAATTTTATATGCGTGAACCCTACTGTGTTTGGGTATGAGATGTACTAAATAGTGTTTATCTTGCTATAAATATTTCTTTTTGTGGAAAAGATCTTTTGACAACTTTATCATTGATCTAAATTGATGCTAATATTTGGAGAAAATTTTCTCATTAGTCCACAGAAATGTTTGCCAAAGTGCCACACTTGGTGTCATGGGACAGCAAGTCTTAAGTCTGATACGTCTCTCTAGTCTTACAGTCTTGAATTTTTCAGTTATATTTTAAAAGAATAAGAACATTGTAAGTTAGTTTAGACGGAGATTGTAAGTCACAGTGAGGGGTGAAGAAATGTTAAGAGGTAATGAGAAGTATTTCAGCCCTAGTATGATTGAATTGGTTCTGTGAGATAAACGAACCAGGCAAAATGACTTGATTCTGTGACCATATTCTAACCTAACCTGAAAGTTTTTATCATTACTGCTTTTATTCCAGAATTTAATTGAATTTGAGTTATTTATTAATTGACAATTTTAATATTTTTGAGTGTCCCTTACCTACTAGGTCTTGTGGGTAGATACTGAGACAATCAAACATGAGCCTGAGCCAAAATAGAGTTCATCATAGATCTTGTAACTTAGTATAAGAAAAATAAATTAATCAAACAACTATGTAAGTAATTGTATGCATATAAACCATGTTTGGGTTCTGAATAAAATCTTATTTGAAGTAGTGATGTAGCAATATAATGTATATCACTGAAGATTGACAATAAGAGGAGAAAATCATAATTTATCTTCCTTCACTGGTAACACAAGCTATAGAAAAAGTAAGGTTAGCTTTTGATTCTCATCTACAGTTTTCTTTGTTACCAAAAGATAAACAAACAAAAACACCTAAAACCAGCTATATATATAGTCTGTTATTTCCTGTAAGATGAACTTACAATAACTTTCACTATCTAAATAATCCCACAGAAAGGAAGAGAGAGAGAGAAAGAGGAAGGCAGAGAGAGAAAGGGAGGGAAGAGGAGAGAGAGACAGGAAGGAAGGAAGGAGGGAAGGAAGGGAGAGGAGAGAGAAAAAGAAAGAGCTCTCAGATCTTCGTCAGACAATAAAAGGGAATTTTTAGTTTTGCAATTCTACCACTCAAGACCACATTTTTATTCAGACTTTCACTTCTAATAAACTCCCATCTAGTTAGTTTCTGTTTATGTCTAACTAAGCATTATGTGGTATACAAAATCAAGTACAAATCTGTAATTTCGAGATAATGATGGTAATGAAAAGTATGTTTGTAAGACAATACTAATTGTAGATTTGCTAGATGCCATAATTTCTTAATAGCAGTTGCAAGCTGGACTTAAAATACATAAACTGAAAATTCAGTTTATGGACCTCTCATTCTATGATCAACACTCCAGGAATTATCTTTTTTCCTATTTTCCAATTATTTTCTATTCCCCTCCCGCATTGCTCATGAAGATCCTTTAAGAATTTAACAAGAAAACACCTTTTAAAATTACCACAGAATGATTTATAGAGGTACTATTTTCTTTCTCGTATTACATGATGATAAAATCAATGGAAGCATGTCTTTCTCTTGCAGATTGTAATGATAATTATTCAGATGACTTCAGTATCAGAATATAATCTTATACTTTCAGAAGGATAAATATGATTTCATTTAATTTAGCATTCGCTTATTAGATTCACGGTCTATTCTCAATTTTCTCTGTTCTCTAACAGCAGTAATTTTGCAAAGATATAAATGAGGATAACCAGCATTCAAGATTCTGATGATTTTTAAATGTATACTTGTGAATATATTAATAAAATTATACATTAATTTTAGGATACAATTGGTCTATCTGATTACTCTGATGATAATCAAAACAAGACAGACGTCTATGTAACTAATCCTTGCCCTATGAATGGAAAAGAGTTTCTTCAAGGTATATGACTTGGTAATATTCTAAACACTCCAAATTAACAACAATAATCATAGATTGAAATGAATAAGTGTTATCAGGTGGTATTTTCTAAAGGCTTTCCCACATTGCCAACAAAATTATTCTCTGGGTGATAAAAAGGAAAGTGCATAAAAAGGTTGGCCTCACCTGCTGTAATAGTTCCTGCCCATGAAAATAGATGGAATGGATTGCAGTTACACATACTACAGGCAATATAGATTATTAAATTAATATCTTTATAAAATACTGGAGCTGCACATATTAGTTGGTATTAGGAAAATTTGTTTTAGTGTAAATCAATTCAAAACAATATGGTTATGGGAATTCTGCATTTTTCAAATTAGAATTTGGTTGACAAAATATTTATCAACTATCTACTATGTGAAAGATCCCAAGTCAAGGGCTATAAGAAGAAAAACCATAAAATTCAAGTATTTTTCCCCAAGTAGCCTATAGTTGGAACATTATATGTGAATAAATAAAATAAAGTAAAATTTATTTTTGGATTAAATATGCCCAGGAAGATCAGAATACATAATCAAAATTTGCTACTGTTCAGGGTTTTATTCTATGAAGTCAGGCAAAGTTGGCATTACAATGCACTGCATTTATTGTCATATTTCTATTTCATAAGCAATAACTGCATGTTACTTGAAAATAAAAAATATGTGTAATTAGGGAACTAAAAGAAAATATAAGCATAATTGTACCATCTAATGATATAAAATAGAAGTGTGGAATAAAATATTTCTATTCATTAATAAAAATAACTTTAAATTATCCGTGATTAAGAAGGAGCAGAAATAATGCAATATAGGTTTGATAAACTCTCCAATATATAAAAGATTAAGAACAGAGGTAAGGAAAAGATTAATGGCAAGAAATAGAATTAAATTGTTCACATTTGTTGTGCTGTATTCAACAAAATTATTCTTAAGAATAAGTGGATGGTGAAAAGAAAAAAAAATCAGATAACAAAAGGAATGCAGAGATGAAGGGAATAAATAAATGTAACTTGACAAGTTTTTTAAATGTTAGTTTTAACATTAAGAAAGTTAACTTCAAAGATCAGCTCTGACATGTATAGAGATGGAAGTCATCAACCTCATCCTTAGAACAAAAAAATTCTGAATGAGTGAAAATCAATGACTTCCTGGATCCATCAGTTCACTGGGGTCACAAGGCAAACTACCATCCAAAAGTCTGAAGAGACAGGTGCAAGCAGAGACAGGGCTGAGGCCTGTTGGAGCCGACATCCCTAGAGCCATACACTGGTAGGAATGATTGAATGGTAACTTCACTGAATTTCTGGAGCCTGAGTGTGGACTACCGTGAGAGTGAGAAACCCCTGGGGAGTCTTTAAAGGGAATTCCACAATTTCATAAGTTTTCCTTCCAGGATTTCCACTAGGTTCCCAAACAATAGATCCCAGAAAAATCCCTTCTTGGCTCTGAAAAGAGAGAATTGCTCTGTATGAAGGGGTACCTCTTACTATCCCTGAAGCCATCAGATGGGCTAATTGACCTTCTATGTTTGCATTTCTCAGCAGGCTCTTCTCATTTGTGTGTGGTTATCCATTCTTGTTATTTTCCTTTTGTTTAAAATTCACCTTCTACTATTGTTTTAATTTTGGGGGGATTCTGAAGAGATGCCAAGTGAATGCTATGCCCATTTGCCATTTTAACCTTGAAGCCTAATTGTTTTTCTTTAAAATGTAATTGGGTTAGTAAATACCAAATAATCATAAAATTATGTACTTGAAGTAGATGCATTTAATGATATGTAAGTTATATTCATAACGTTCATTAAAATAATCAGGTAACAACAAGCTTAGTAGGCCAATTATTATTAGTTTTTTATGATAATTTACCAATATGAACAAATTGGTTTGGAAATAAGTTTGATAAAATAATTACCTTTGTCTAACTTCTCAGAAAGACCAGAGTGATGGGGAAAACAAGCTTTCTCCTTCTCTCTCAGAATTAATAAATAATTTTCTCTTCGAGGTCTGCAAAGAATGGTAACTTAGTTTAGATTGATGCAAGGTCCTCCATCTATCACAGAACTACACATTGAGGGCTCTGCCAATATAACTCAGTAAGGAAATAATAAAAGTAAACCAGTTGGCTTTATTAAAAAAACATAATCCAGCATGCATTGTTCCAACAAATTGCTTAGGAAGAGGCATACTTTATTAAATTAAATTTTTTCAAAACATGTAACAACAGAAAAAATGTTCAGCCTTTAAAATATATATCATCTTTTCACAAAAGTTATGAAATTTTCTCCCTATTTATTTTATAACAGAAAGCTCCTCCTCTTTTCTCTTATAACAGAACCCCTTTTAAAAAATACCTAATGCATTCAATATTGTTTTGTTTAGTTTTTCATACATGGTTTGTTTGGAGTTGATGTTTTCATCCACAAGGGAAAGGTATATGACTCAGATCTGATCAGTTAGAATACAGCATCTGAGTAGCCACCTTTGCCACCAATTTGAAGATAGCAGACTGAAAATCAGAAAAAAAGGTCATAAAAGTCCAATTTCTTAAATCATTTGAACTATTAAATCATCAGGTACCGGAAAGCCCTTGGGACCTCCCAGTTACATGAGTTAATACATCCTTACTGCTTTTACCTACTTTGAGTTGGGGTTTCTTACAAATACCAACAAAAAATAATATAATAGATAGAATTGGCTGCTTTGTCAATTAGCATTGTGCAGACTATATATGTCATAACCATTTGGAACATTCATAGTAAACACATTAGTAATTATTTGAGCAATCCAGCTTCATTTTGTTTTACCCAAATACGTTTGACAAAAAGTTACCCCACCTCTGTTTTCTCCCCCAAAATGTATTTATGTCTACCTTTCTACAAGACATTCTTTCAGAATTAATATATTTTAAGTGGTAAATTTTCATTTAGCCAGTGACAAGAAAAAATTATGTAATAAAATAAAAATATATTACTTTATGCTAATAGTTATTAATTGATAGGGTAGAATGAAAAGGGAGTTGCTCTATTCCCCAGTATAAAACCTTGGAAATATTTATACTTAGAAACGTTACTAAAGCCCACATATCAGAGAGACAATTAAGTATCTTTAGCAGTAACCTAGCTACAGAATTTGTGGCTTATCTAAATCTCCACCCAAGATAACTAGGCAACTTTATGAAAATAAAACTGAAATAAGATTGGATTCAATATGCTAATATTTTGTTGAGGATTTTTTTGTCCATGTTCATAAGGGATATTAGTCTATAGTTTCTTGTAATCTGTGGTTTTAATGATGCCTTCATATTTTCTGAAAACGTCTGTGTAGAGATTGTATTATTTCTTTAAATCGTTAGTGAAATTCACTTGTTAAGAGACATTGAAGGACTGGAGATTTCATTTTCTGGAAATTTAATGGTGAATTCAGTTTCTGTAGTAGGTGTGAAATAATCCAGATTCTTCTTCCTGAGTGGAATTTGCTAGTTTTCCTCAAGGAATTGGCCCAGTTCATCCAACTCGTCAAAGGTTTTGACAAGAGAGTCCCTTTAGTAATATTCTCTTATTTTTCCTTCATGTCTCTGGAGTCTGAAGTGACGCCCTCTCTTGCAGTACTACTTTAGCCATTTCTGTCCAGTCCTCTTTCTTTCTGGACTCTGTGTCTGGAAGTTAATCAATTTCAGTGGTCTTTTTAAAAAGCCAGCTTTTGGGTTCACTGGTTTTCTACACTATTTTCTTGCTTTTAATTATTGATTTATTCTCTTATCTTTGATATTTCCTTCCTTTTGCTTTCTTTGGGTTAAATTTGCTCTTAATATTGTAGGTTCTTAAGGTGAAGTTTAGATTATTGATTTGAGACCACTGTTCTTTTATAAGAATTTAATTCTACAAATTTATCCATAAGCATTGCTTAATTGTGTCTTTGTTTCATTTTCATCAGTTCCAAATAGGTTTTAATTTCTCTTGCCAAGTCCTCTATGAACCATGTGTTATTTAATAGTGTGCGGTTTAATGTCCAAATACTGGTGGTTTCCAGATGTTTTTCCTTGTTATTAATATTTTAGTTTAATTCTATCCTGACATGACAACATATTTTATATGATTTTTACTCTTAAACTTTCAATGTTTTCTTTTATGGCCCAAAAGATGATCTATCTTTGTGAATGCTCCATGTGCACTTAAAAATTTTGACTATTCTCCTGCTGTATGAAATTTTTCTATAAATGCCAATTAGGTCAGGTTGAATGGTAATGCTGCTCAGATCATCTAAGTACTTACTGATTTCATGCTGATTTGTTCTGTCAATTACTGAGAGATGGGTGTTGAAGTCTCCAAATGTAATTGTAGTTTTTGTCTATGTATATGAACATTCTGTTGTGAGATACATACATGTTTATGATTGTTATATCTTGTTAGATAATTGATCCCTTTAACATTATGTAACATCCCTCATTATTTCATATAACCTTCCTTGTTCTGAAGATTTGTCCAAAATTAATAACAGCCACTCCAACTTTCTTTTAGTTAGAATTTGCATGGTATATCTTTCTTGACTTCTTTACTTTTAACCAATTGGTACCTTTAAATTTAATATGTAGGCAACAAGGATAGTGGGGTTTATTTTATATACAATCTATCAATCTTTTAATTGTGTAGGGACTTTATATTTAAGGTGATTATTATAACTATTGAATTAAAATCTAGCATTTTGCAACCTACTTTTTGTTACATTTCTTTTTGTTTCTATTACCCTTTTTTTCTATTTTAGGTTAATTTGCTATTTTTATGATTACATTTTAGCTCCATTTTTTTATTTATTATTGCTACCTTTCAAAATTGTAATATGTTTGTACTAAGATTTCTGATAGACCTCTTTAATTAGTCAGATTATACCTTCAAATATTATTGTACTGATTCACACATAGTGTTTCTTACAACAGCATAATCTCAGTTCTTTTCTCCCATCTTTTATGCTACCGTTGCTATACATTTTAACTTACTTATGCTGTAACACACAGCACAGTGCTGCTTTTTTTGTTCTAGGTAGTTATTTTTAGAGTGAATAAATTTTACCTTCATTTATTTAATTTTCATTAATTTTTCATTGTATGTGTGTAGATTCAAGTTTCTGTATATATCATATTTCTTCTGCCTTAAGAAGAAAGAATTCCTTTAAAAATTTTTAATGTTAATCTATTGGAAATCAGTTATCTCCATTTTTGTTCAATTAGGAAAGTCTATCTTGCAACTTCATTTTTAAAATCTTAGTTTCACTGGGTAATGAATTCTGTGTTGGCACATTTTTTATTCCCTTCATCAAGGATTACTCCAGAGTCTTCTGGCTTGCATGGTGGCTGACAAGATGTCAGATCCTCACCACGTTGTTTTGTGAAGGCACCTGGTTGAGTATGTAACAGGAGAGCCTGGTGGAATGGGTAAATTCTGCTCTATCTTTGGCTTCTAGGTTTTTTCATTTACTAATTCACAATTGGCCTCTACTAATTTGTTAATTACTGTATCTAAATTCTTCCTATCAGTGCCCAACTATGTCTCCCCAGCTGAGCAGCCATCTCCTGCCTCTCCCTGCATGTGATTGTCTTATACTATGAGCCACTGGCTTGCCCTGCATCCTCTGTTCTCAGAAAACATGTACTAGTTTGTACATGTGGAAAAGTCTATATAAACATAAAGTAGGACTGTTAGGTGTCACTTAGCAGTCAAAGTTTTAGCAAATAAGTCATTAGTTCTATATGCACTCTTGGATGAAGGGGGGATGGTGTTCTTTGTTAGCACAATATAAATGTATGATTCTTATTTGGCTGGGGGAGGGTTCATATTGTTATCATATAACAAAAAAATTCTTTATTGCATGCTTCTACATTCTAACTAGAAGTTAAGGTTCAAATTCCTTAAAAAGAAATAAACAGAGAGCTCTAAGCAGATGGTTACTAGCTAGATAACAGAATTTACTTTTTCTGATTCCTTGGAAAGTGCTTTTTCATACACTGATAACTTTAAAAAAAGCTAAACAACTTCAGGAACTCCAGAAACATTGAAAAACAAAATAGTCATTTGCTCAGATAGAGCTAAGCAAAAATATCTGAGTGCTATGTTTTCCAGACTGTAAAGGGGTTTATAGGGGGGACCTGGTATAGGGGAGAGCCTAGTAAACATAATATTCGTCATGTAAGTGTAGATTAGTGATACCAAAAAAAAAAAAAAAAAAGGGCAGTTTCTGTGTGGTAACCTCCAATGAGTTCTACACAAGAGTATAAAGGGCATATAAAACTGTAGGCAAAGGGTCTGTTTGTGTTTCTACAGAGGATCAAAGCCTAATTGGGCTACCCCAAAAATGAACTAAGATATGATATGAAAAAGAACTTCCAACATCAGCACTCTCTGGAAGACTCATGCCAGAAGATGATCATCAAAAAACCCCAACAAAGATCCACGCACTGCTACAGCTGTAGATGCACTGATCCCACCAGTTCCTGGACTTGCCATGGTAATGAGGAAAGAGATATCTAAGCTGGCCTGGGCATACAGTAAAACAACAAATTTGACTGGATCTATACTGTTGGAACTCAATCAAGAATTAAGAGATGTGCAGATTGTAGCACTCCAAAATCTTACAACTACAGACTATTTACTGTTAAAAGAACATAAGGGATGTGAACATTCCCCAGGAATGGGTTGTTTTAATTTGTCTGATTTCTCTCAGACTGTTCAAGTTCAGTTGGACAATATGCACCATATCATAGATAAGTTTTCACAAATGCCTAAGGTGCCTAACTGGTTTTCTTGGTTTCACTGGAGATGGCTGGTAATTACAGGTATGCTTTGGTTATGTAACTATACTCCTATTATGTTAATGTGTGTGCGCAATTTAAGTAGTAGCTTAAAACCTATACATGCTGAAGTTACTCTACAAGAAGATATGTCAAAGAAATAATCAATCTTCCCATGTTTTCTTCCACCTGCTACTTCTATAGCTTTTCTTCTTCCTTCCTAATTACAACCCTTAAATAGAATTCGTGCCTCATATCAAATTTACCGAGTATCATAATTCTTCCAAGTGGTAAAGATACCTCAAGACAAATGCTGGGCATAGAAGCTACAGGGCATAAATATGCAAAGAAATAAAAAGCTAACCATTTCAAACAATAAGGCTTCTCTCTCACTTACCAACTTTACATTTCCCTGTATGGCCCCGGAAGATGACTGGTTAGCCAGAGACGGGTAAGATTCCTCAAGGGAGGAACAGCCTAAGACAGGCACAGTCGCAGGGGGGTCATCAGGTGAGAAATTGGGGACCAGAATTATATTTCTTAACTGTATATAGAGCAGCTAACATATTGAGGACTCTAAACCACTCTCAATCATATAGGAACTCTTTCACAAGCTTAGCTAGTTGTCACCTCAGTCTCACGATGAATAATGTTGTCAATCAAAACAGAGATTCTTTTTTAAATTGTCTCTTTAGACATTGTTACTGAAAAGAGGAATTGGAGGAAAGCAAGCTCTAGATAACAGATATCTTTATTCTTTTCTGAAAGAAAGAAATCTTCCTAATACCTTTCAAAAAGAACATGTAGGCATATCTGATACATAGCTCATCATAGTCTACTTGACAATTCAAGAAGAGTGAAGTCAACACTTGATGGGAATAAAATCTTGCAGGATTGCTCATTTGAAACAATTAGGAATATGATACTACTTTTTCAATTAACTGATCTTTCACTTTGAGGGGCAAAATAAATGTACCGCTGATTAACACAGTGTTAGTGTTCTCAGTACTGTTTAGACAATGATTCATCCACTGAATTCTCTGAGATAAAATGAAAATATGTTCTATGCTGAATGCTGAGAACTAGATTTGATTACAAATTAATTATGGGGTGTTTTAGAAAAAGACTTGTTTCTCACATTCCCAAATGAAAGAATAATTCTTGCTTTATACATTTAAGTTATCTAGGTAAAATATGCTGGGAATGAAGAATTGGGAAAAGTGAGGCAGTATTACTATTATTAATTTGTTTTGTACTTATTCTAATGCCTTTAAAGAAATAAGATTTGATTATTCCAGATGCTATTCTAGAGTTCAGTGTTTTGGAAAGGAAACTAAGAAGTCAAAGTCATGTGCAGAATTTTAGAATTATTATCATTTATTAGTTTTTACTATGTACCAGGCACCATTTGAAGTGTTTTACATGCATTATCTCATTTATGTAAAAGGTGTGATAGCAGTTAATTACTGTTCAAAGTGGCTAAGGTCCTGATAAAGGAAAAGTTCTGTGCCATAGAGAGATAACAGGTAGGTGGGTTTGAAGATAGAAGTTAAGAAGGCCAGCTTTCTTTTGAGATGCTTAAAGAATTCACTTGCTGCTTTTATATAAAAATGTAGATTGTTAGGGGAAATTGTCATCATATAAAAGGAAAAGATACTTCTTAAAAGATGATTGCATAAGTAACCTAAGGTAAAACAAATTCTCAAGTATTTTTGAAAAAATTTAAGGCTATATCTGACTTCACATAATGGTAATTTAAACAGCTTAGAACTTGATTTCAAACCTAACCTCTTTTTTTTTTTTTTTAATGAAATGGATCATGTAGAGAAAGCAGTTATTTTGTGAGATAGGAAAATATCACGAAAGTACTGTAGCTCTTTCAAAACAAACTTATTACCTCAACAGCTCTTTGAGAGGAATTTTGATGGGTTCTGAGGGGTTACAAGAGTGGTCTCAAGACATGTGTGTTCCAGTTGGTAAAACAGAGCTTCACATGATGAATTTATGAAACATCCTTTAACACTCAAGATATGTCACAAGTAAGAAAATAAGAACACTGAATGCAAATGTCTGAGTAGAGGGTGTTGTGGGTACTTCACAGGATAAGGAGTCAAAATAGATTTCAAGGACAGATAAGAGGAGAAAGAAAGATCCTTCTGGTGCAGGGAACCCTGGCAAGGACAGAAGGGTATAGCATTTTATTTTGTTTTTCTCAAGATTATTGGTTATAGTAAACATGTAATTTCGTAAGCTACTTAATTTACTTGAAAATTAAATTGAGCTCTATATATTTACTGTAAATACTTAATTTTAAATAAAGAACTTTTTTGGTATATCTCATTATTATTTCTAATGGGTTATTTTGTTTCATAAAAAAATCATCAGGGGAGAGCTCAATTTAAATTATACCAGCTTTCTTGTTTTAAAAGAAATGTGACTTTTATATACAAGGTACAGTTTGATAGTTATCTTCCATCTTTAATAATTACAATAGTCCATAAAATTTGACCTATCATTCTTATTCCATGATTTAGTATTTCTGTATTTGTAAGATTTCCAGCTTTTTTATTGGCTGTTTTTGTGACTTCCATTTAATATTCTATAACTGCATAAAGCATGAAGCTTGAAACAACATATAAGCTAAAGTAGGAAAATTCTTTTAGCTATAAAGTAACAAGAAAGACCTGATGAAGAATATGTTCAGATTGATTTATAGGTACACTA
This sequence comes from Manis pentadactyla, assembly GCF_030020395.1. Classification (NCBI taxonomy): domain Eukaryota; kingdom Metazoa; phylum Chordata; class Mammalia; order Pholidota; family Manidae; genus Manis; species Manis pentadactyla. Next base: position 124,469,331 of record NC_080025.1, read on the forward strand.
GGCTTAAGAGCTCTGTCCAATTAGAGTAGAAAACTGGATATATACATTTTTTTTCTCTTTTGCAATCCCTTGGACATCAGAATCATCTTATATGATAGAGAATTATTTTTCTCTCTTTCCCTTTTTGTAGTTGAGAACTGAGATTCAGAAAAATGCCTGCATAGTCCATATCAGCAAGGAAAGAAAACAAATGAATAAAGTCAAAATTTCCTACTAGAAGGAATCAAATCATATTCATGCCAACCAAAATTCCACATTTCTAGATTAACCAGTGAAATGCTTAAAATAAAAGAGATAATATGCAATCCTATTTTAGTTTCCTGAGCCAGGAGCCAACGCTAATACAAAGGAAGGACATTGGCCCTGAAGCACTTCAGTTTGAGGACTGGTTTTACCATTTCCTCGTTTTTAATAGTCACTAGAGCTCTGAGTTTGTTTTTTTATTTGCATAATTATACATCTCATCATTTGATACCTTCTTAATAATTTCATTGCAGATATTAAATGAGATAATGTATATGAAATTAAAGCATGAGGTACCGAGACAAAGTGTCTTTAAGGCCATTTGTGTAGGTAAATGAGCACAATCTTTTTTAGTATTTCTGTTATTAAAATTCAGCTTTGGTTTCCAAAGTTGTTCTTATATTAAGCCTTCAGAATCAGAATTACAGTATTTTGTTGTGCTTATCTTTTTCTCTTATTTTGTATGAGTTATGTATTCATTATATTGTTTTCCTCTTAGAATATTTTCAAACTCAGCTAGCGAAAAGTTCAATGTGAATAATACATCTATAGCAGTTTATTTTTATATTGCACTGATAGGAAGATGTGACTTACCACCTCCTTTATGAAAGATGATGATTTAGCATTCTCGCACTACCATATTAATCATGGATGTACTCAGCAAATGAAATTAAAGTGAATGGCTAAAAAAGGTTTCATCTTGGAATGGGCCTAAGGGGGGGAAGAGAGGATATGAGTATGCATTGCCTTAAATTATAAATATCTCTGTGTTTTTTAAAACATTTTTCCATCTGCTCATGTTACTTTGGCATAAATAAAATTTTAAAATAATACGATAAAGAGAAAATTCTTGCTGGTTAAAGAACATGAGTCAATAATCAGATGGCTTGGACCCAGCACTTGAAATATAATGGTATGAAAGGCTTGGTATTCCAAGACACTTGGTGTGTATGGGGGAAAAGGAGGAACATTCTATTTGGGGCATTTATTTTCGAAAGGACAAAAAGTGTTGTGTAGCTTCACTGTTTGGTCTTACCTACTTTTTACGTTAATCTATTCAAAAATAGGTGAAGGTGAAAGTATATATAGGGAAACTTAATTCAACTAATGATTTATTTATTACCTACTCTATGCTGTACATTGTATTGTACTGGATATTATGGATACAAAGATGAAAAGATATGGTACACTGCCCCTAGGAACTGGAGAGAGAAAAATATGGGAAACTGTACAAGTTGCCATTTTATCATCTATATTTCCTGTCAACTGTAGAATTCCACAGAAAATTTTAACTACTGCATGGCAGGAAGAATAGGGTAAGGGAAACCACATTAGATGAGGTGGTCACAGAAAGGAGAGAGTGGGTATTGGGAGCAGAGTAATGCCAGAAAAATGAGAAACTGACAGCCATGTGAAGAACTGAGGGAACTATCGAGAACAGGGAGGTCAGAGGCCCTCATTCGGTAACACTTTTATCATATCCAGAGAGACAAAGATGTCCAGCATAGCAAGCGGTCATTCAGCCAAGAGTGGAGTGAGACGAGGTCAGAAAGGTGGTTGGGGCCAGGCTTTGCAAGACTGTGGAAGCCATGGGAAGGAGTCTGGGTGTCATTCTAGGCACAACACAAGGCACTGGGGGAGAAGGGGCTAAAGCTCAGCCTTCTCTGAAAAGATGACACCAGCTGCAGTGAGGGGAACGGAGGGTGAGAGGAGAGGGGAGGCAGGGCTCTCGGCGGAAGGCATGTTGCTCTGTTGGCCAGGACAGCACGACTAATCCTTTGATAACACCACCACCATCTCCATGACTCACAGCAGCAGAGGTTCATTGTTTACTCACACATCATGTCCACTGTGGGTGCAGAGGTCTCAGCGAATGCTGTCACCATCCTCAGGCGGGACTCGAGCTTGCTGAAGCGTGTATTCTCTGGAATACTGTCACTGTTTCAGAGGGGTAAGACTAGGTATAGCATAGAGTTATATCTCAAAGTTTCTGCTAGGAAGTGGCAAGTCTCACCTCTGCTCATATATCACGTGCTAAAGCAACCACATGGGCAGACGTGCCTCCACTGGGCAGGGATGTAGAATTCTCCCTCGGGTGAGGGAGTTATTGATAGATATTATTACTATGTACTGCACCAAAAAGGAGATGGCAGTGGCTTTGATTAAGGTAATGACAATGTGATAGAAATAAGTGGAAATACTCCAGGCTAGAACCAACAGGACTTGATGAAGAATCAAATGTGACAGGGCAAGGAAAGGGCAGACTCAAGGATGTGTTTTTTGGCTTGAATATCTATATAGATAATAGTGAGTCCATTAACTGAGATGTGGAAAACCAAGGGGACCAAGATTAGGAGAAGGCAGAAAATATGAATTAGATACCAGCATGTCTATAAGACATATTATCTGGAAAGATCATTTTATATCTATATATCTCTATATTATCTCTATCTATCTATCATCTATCTGTATGTTTATGTATATCTTCAATTCTGATGCCCTCCTTAGCTCCACACTTAATATCCTACTATAAGTAGGGGTCACTGCTATGATATATATGTCTTATTAGAATATAAGATTTAAGGCCATGAGACTGGAGAAGATCACTGAAGAAGATAGTTCATATAGACAAGAAAAAAGGGCCCAGAAGAAACTCCCAAAGTATGCACAATTTACCAGTAAGGCACAGGAAGAATAAAGAGAATAGAAAGCTGTGTCATAGCTGTCAGTTAAAATCGTGTACAGATGGTGACTGTAGTTAATAATACTGGATTGCATATTTGAAGTTGCTCAGAGAGTAGGTCTTCAAAGTTCTCTTTACAAGAAAAAAAAATGTGTATTTATGTATGGTGACAGGTGCTAACTAGACTTGTGATGATCATTTTGCAACATATACAAATATCAAATCTAATGTTCTATACCTGAAACTAGTATAATGTTAGAGATCAGCTAATCTCACTTTTCGAAAAAGATGAAAACCAAGAGGAAAGTGTGTCACAAATACAGGATAAAGCCACTGAGTGAAAATGCTGTTGTGAAACCCATAGGGATGAAAACAGAAAAAAAGCCGCTGCATTTGGCAGCATAGTTAGGTGTTAGCAACCCAGCCAAAAGCAATTTCAGTGGGTGGAGAGAAAGGTTTGATCTAAATAATGTGGATACACTGGATGTTAGAGCACATAAACCTGCAGGTGATATTTGAATCCATGAGACTGGATTAACTCACCCATAAAAATATATTTAGAGAGTGAGGGCAAGTGAAGAAGAGTTCAGGAAACTAACAAACACCAGTGTTTAAAAAGGAAAGAAGAGGGAGATGAAGAGACAACCAACGCGAAAATACAAGATAGGGAATAATTAAGAAAATTAACATAATATGCTGACATAAAAATCAAGAGAGTAGAAATGTTCAACACAAAAAGAATAAATGAATCTGTCAGATGTGAAGCTCCCTCGGATTATCAGTGGAACTGATTATTAATGCAATCTCCCCTTAGAGTAGCTTCAAGAATGAGGCATAGGTCTACTCAGCTGTGTGCGAGAGTAGTTTAGAAACCAGCTTTCAGAACAGACAAAACAAGGAGCAGGCCAGCAATGGCTACCTTAATATTACCTGGTTTGGGAATATAAGGTAGAGTTTAAGATGGAACCAGCCCCAAATGCCAGAATAAGTTTTAAAAACAAACAAAACCCCCACAGTATGGGTGACAACATTGAAGATGCCAGACCACAAGTCAGTTTGGGATGGAGGTGTAGGTGGAGGCAGATGAGTTTGCAAAGAGGCAGGGTCAGGGTAAGTGACTGCTAAGTGAGAGTGCTTCCTATACTGCATTTTCCTAGTATTTTTGTCCTGCTGCTGCTCAAAACCCCTCACATGGCACTAATTCCCTGCCTCCCTCTGTTTATCCTATATGTCTTTTCCTTCTTGAAATGGATCTTACACATCTAGAGGCTCACTGAATTACACCCAAAGTAGAGCATAGGATGGGAGAGGATTGGGCTATAATTGCAAATAGTAAATTGAGGTCATAATGAAAAAGAACTGAAGAAATAATCAAATAGGTATTAATTTGAGGTATTAGGTATATCCTAAGTGGATAGGAAGATGACATCTTTGTGGAGCAGGAAAGATTAAAAAATAGAGATAACAGAGAAAGAATTAAGTTAAGACTAACTATAATGAGAGATAAAGGTAAAAGGGATAGATAGAAGTTAAAAATAAAAATGAAATCAAATTTTTGGTCACTGAAATTGAGTATAAATGTTAAAAGATAGACCTTGAAACTTGTATGCATGTGATTAGACACAGAAGATATGTGAAGAGAGAATCGGAGAGTGTAAGAACAGAAATCCAGCTACCGTGAAAATAAGTTAATTGCATTCTGAAACCTAGTGCTGTTAGAACAAAGGGATCATATAGTTTCTCACAGTGGTATAGGTTTTAACAAATACAAAACGTTTTAAGAATTTAGTTTAAGCAGAAGAATGCAAAAAGTAGCAGAAAACTTTACATTCCCCCAGCATTGGTTAAAACCTAGTAAAATGAATTTGCTTTATTCCATCCAGTTCTGCAAACAGTTACCTAATGAGAAATGATTATGTATAAATGTCCCTATCATACATAATCTAATACCTTAAACTCATACTCAGAATCAATTTGTAAATTTCAGAGAAAGTATTTTTGCTGGCATGGGATTTTTTTTTATCATAAAACATACTTGAAAGACTGAATCTGGTAAGGCATGTTGTTACTTCTATTCCTTCTGGGCTCTTTCTTGTTGCGCTATTTCATGTGCTAAAATTCCTTGATGTCAGAATAAAATTAGACTGATTCCAAAACACTATGCAATCATTCAGCTAACTTCTCTGAAAGTAATATGTTGCTTTTTGTTTCTGAAAGTCCTGATATTAGTGTAGCGTATGTTCCAAGTGCCCTTTCTGGCAGAGGGGGTGGAATTGCACTCTATTGCCAACTCTCACTTCAGCTATTTATTATGAAAAATCGCTACTTTAAAGGTTATCTTGTGAAAAGTCCAAGACCGAGGAATAGAACCAAATTAGTTTTCATGGGGATTAAATGCATGGCTCTATTTTTCTCTTGGTATATTCTAATTGAGCCACATAATGTAAGAACTGTCATAAATTATTTAATTGAGGTAGTGGGCTACAGCTAGCCCAGGTTTACAAAGATGGAGTCTAACTATGGAAGTGAGATGGATTTGGAATAATTTTTGATCCATTTACATAAAATATCATAGAAATAGTGACAAGCTCATGAGTCATTGGAGTATATTATTTGAGTACACGAAGAAGCCATTAAGTTACTGTATTCTGAAACTTGGTTCTGTTAGAACAGGGATCATATAGTTTCTCAGAATACAAGGCAAATAAATCAAAAATCATTATTTAACTACTTCAGTATTGTGCTTATATAAAAATTGGAAATTAAACCAATTAAAATGCCTATGCCTTTTATTGGAAAGTAACAAATTTCTTTTGTTTGAGAAATGAGAAAGACAATCACATTTGCTGAACAAAATAGAATGTAAGCTTTCCACTTGAGATTTTCATTGCATTTAGTAGTCAGTCAGTAACTATTAGTATTTTTATTTCTGCACCCAATGCCAGTGTGTGCGTGTGGCTTGGGAGTAAGGGGGTGTTTCCTCCACACCACCAAGCAAGGTTCAGGACACCTGTTGGGTGTCCTACAATTCAACTCAATTTTGGCACTACCTACCATCAGGGTCCAGGTAATGGCTCTGTCCCACAAAACAGCCCTCAACTTCAGACACCAGCTGCAGTCCCATGTTGTTAGCCGTGCTTCTGACTGACCAGCTACAAAATCAGACGTTCCTGTGACCGGCCCCACCACACTCCCCAGTGCCTGCAGCTCCATTAATTTACTAGAGTAGCTCACATAACTCAGGAATATCCATTTACTCACTGAATTACTGATGCATTGTAAAGGATATTAAAGGAGACGAATCAACAGCCACATGAAGAGATATGTAAGGAAAGCCTTGAACAAAAGAGCCCCTGTCATCCTGGCGTTCAGGGCCCCAGTAGAGTGGCGGGTGGAATCATTCTGATTCCCCAGCTTTTCCTCATGCTTTTAAGAAAAGGAAGAAAGAGCACTTCCTGCCACAGCCTCAAACTCTTCTTTTCCAATAAACTCTTGTACCGAACAGCCCTCTTCAATTTCCTCCTAAAGCCCAGTAAAACCTGGCTTTCTCTTTGTCTCTTTAGACTTGTTTTTAGTTCCATATAGCTTGCATGTCCAGAATTGCAATTCCTCTGCTATTCCTGAAAACTCTCTTTTTTTACTTAAATAAAATTTCTCTTTGTTCTATTTAAAGTTAACACCAGTAAAGCTAAACTGTGTAGAAGTGTTTTTTCACAATCTATTAAGTACTCATGAATACAGCTTCCATTGTACAGTTTTGGTATTTAAGTCTGACCTTATCTGATGCAACTAGGAAAAAGAAAACAGAACAGATATACAGAAGGTTCTATGATCCCTGCCTACTTGTATCAGCTATTGCACTTTATCTAAAACAGACCCTCTGTCTTCATTATTTTTATATACTTATAGTGCAGAAATAACTTAAGTATAGGCCATGGCACTAGTAAGTAAGCAAAGCTTGCAATATTATTTTGGTGAGTCTATAGCTTGGATAGATGGGTTCTAGCTTTCAAAATGAATTTGATTTCTTATAATACAATACTTATTTCATCTTAGCTTCCATTGTGGTGTCCAGTGTTTTAACTGCTGCAGTTTCAGTGAAAATTGAGTATATTATCTGCACAAAGATTCTCATTTTCAAAGCAAGCAAACATCACCTAGATAAAACCAGTCCCTTCACTTACCAGAAGCCTCCTGAGAATAAAAACAAAAAAAAAGTATGGAAGGATGATTTGATATTTTGACATCCTGCTTTACTCAAGATCCAATGACTGAAAATATGACAGAAAATAAAGCAGTTTTGAAAAATTGGATAAGGTGAAAAAATTGAATCAGATGATGACATTTTTAGAAAGTAGCACCTTCTGTGAAAGACCACTTATCGGAATGGATTGACTAAGTTTAGTGAGCATGTCCAGAATATAAAACAATGAAACAGTAGTAAATGCACATAATAATAATAATTCTCCACCAATAAATACAGAATGATCTTTGGAAATAATTTTCAATATGCTATTTCTTTCAGCATTTTGGGAAAGGAGTATATCAGAAACAAGCATCGATGTTGTTACTACTTAAAAAACAGTGATTGTGTTATTTTCCTATACTTGCCAGAATCAACTGAACTTACATCAGAAAAAAATACATTTATCCCCCCTTATCCATGGTTTCAGTTACCCATAGTCAACCACAGTCTGGAATCAGATGACCCTCCTGATATACTGTCAGAAGGTCACTAGTAGCCTAATGGTAAGTCACAATGCCGACGTCATTCACCTAATTTCATCTCATCACATAGGCATTTTATCATCTAACATCATCACAAGAAGGGTAAGTACAGTACCATAAGATATTTTGAGAGAGAGACTACATTCACATAATTTCTGTTACAGTATAATTTCATGATTGTTCTATTTTATTATTACTTATTATTGTTAATCTCTTATTGTATCTAATTTATAAGTTAAACTTTATCACAGATATGTATGTATAGGAAAAAAACATAGTATATGAACTATTAGTATTGTCTCTGGTTTCAGGCATCCACTAAGGGTCTTGGAACATAAAGCCATGAATAAAGAGGGACTATGGTATATTTCATTTCCCATTTTACCATGCAGCTGGAGGAAGTGAAGCCATCTGTTCAAAGTTTTTAAACTTACGTCTCCGGTCAATAAGTTCTTCTACACGCACTGTGTATCCAACATTGAAGAAACACACACACACACAATCACTAAAAGATGATTTCTCTAAATATCAACTTTTACAATTCTAGGAATATAAATATGTAAGCTGACTTGATGAAATAGAACTTAATAATGATGATTACATTGTTTTGCATTACTTTTTTCTTATAAGTCAGGAAAAAATACAATAAAAATGACTAAGTCCTGTCCAGACCAAATGATGAAAACCAGAACAGTTCCTCAAGAAATTTGCATTTTGCACAGATTTTTTAAAAAGTGGACAGTAGAGAAATTATACAAGAACAGGAATGGTTTCACAGAAAAATGTGTAGATGTTAAAAATTATTCTTGGTTCTCTAGAACCTGCTATGATAACACCCATTTCCTTTTTCTTGATATGCTTCTTTTTTTAATCAATAGACTTCAGGTTGTTCATATTTTTTTCTAAAACTACTTTCAGTTGACTTTGATGTAGTGATAACAGAAAGTAAGGCTCCTTCTGAGTGTGTTTGCATTTAATAAAAATGCCTCAAAAAGATTGACAAGCTTCCAGAACCACCAGAATAAAACAATAACAATGATGGAATGAAAGGATGTGACAGAAATTCAGGAAGAAAGAGTCCTGTCTATTATCTCTTCAAATCACTCAAATTAAATCTGCTGTCAGGACAGATTCCTTTAGTAAATAATCTTTAGCAAACTAGAAAGAATGTGATCTATTTGTTAAATGCAAGGGCAATGTAGAAAATAAATCAATCATATATTTCCAGTGTAGAGGGAAAACTTTATAAATACTTGGAATATAAAGGATGGCCAGTGTGTCTTCACCTCCAAAAATCAAAATGATATAGTCCTTGGCTTCTGAGCCTCTGAGGCAGGAATAGCTTGATCTCAGTCTGCTTGGGTGGGAATTTTCACCTAAGGCAAAGGCTATACATGCTGCCTCTTCTGAGCACTTTGAGAAACTGCGTGAGATCTGTGGCCTTCAGAAAGATCTTCAAGAAGTGTTTTGAGTGGCTACAAAAGACCACAGAAACTGAAAAGAATCAGAGACTTTAAGAAAAAAGGAAGAGAAGTGATGATGACAAATAAGGAATTTTTTCAGGAATTCCATGAATGACAAGTTGCAGACCCAACAGAGGGATCTAATGTGCAAATGGCCTGCACATCCTTTATAGGAGTGGCCAGAGCCGGAGCGAACATGACGTGCAGGGAAGCCACAACAAGCACATAAATGGGCTTGAGTCTCAAAGACACTATTGGCCTGAGTTGGCTTCCCAGATGATTTTGTGGTCTAATCAGCAAGCTGTAAAAAGATTGGCTCAGAGTTCTCAAAAGTCATGGCAAATATGTTGATGTCTCCTACTGCTATCTTCTGAAGCTGCTCATCTTAGTGACCTTATTTATTATGAATCATTTTCCTAGCATTAATCTATGTGTCACTGGGTAAAGTCAGATCTCCATATCTCATCCTTTTTAAGGCTGGGTTGGTGTCAAGGAATTAAGGCAAAAAGAATGTGGGTTCATAACTCAGAGGCTCACTGCAGAGCAAGAGGCATAAGACAGTGGGTGAACAGTAGACCTTCATAACATATGAAGTACTGACCAATGAGGTAACAAAGGCTGTATTCATGCATTTCAAGAACAAAGAGGAGAAGAGGAAGAGGAAAAGGACTGAAAAGAAGAGGAGGATGTAGAGGAAGAGGAGAGGGAGTGGGGGAGGAGAAGACGGAGGAGGTGAGATCTGAGCTGTCAGAAGAAAAATGGTACAAGCGTGAACCAAGCACAGATACTGGACAAAGCACTGGGTAAGTGGGGAGGCCATAATGGTTTGCTCAACGGAGAATGGCAGCTCAAACTCGGGAGCAGGGCCAAGGTTAGGTCTCCATGCCATGAGTAAAGCTATTCACTGCCATTCCCTGAGTGGGTAGTGTGACGAATGCAAGGAACAGTCACGGGATAATAGCTTTTCAGTGTGAATTGGAAACTTAGAAGTTGGCAAATTTACCCTCCAGTTAGATGCTATGTACCTATCAAAGATTAATCTTTCATCCTAGCTACTGGAATGAAGAAAAGTCTGAGATTTATTAATATTAATTTCTTAATGATTAATTTAACAAAATGATTAATTCAAACAAAAGAAGGCTCCTCCCTTGTGAAAGTTTCAAGTTTCATAAGTTAAAAAAATCATGGTAAAATGAGAAATATTTGATTAAGTTCGTTGTCTGTCTAAATAACCAAGACCTCATTCATTTTTCATTAGGTTGATTTTTCATTAATTATCTTCATAGAAAATTTACCTACACCAGCCTAAATGATCATTTAGAGAAACCCCAGCTCAACATAACATATGTCTTAGCAGTGCTCTGGAAAGGATACTCTGCTCTCTAGCCTGGAGATGTGCTTCTGCAGTGTAGACAAACTGAAGGAGGATACTGAGGCTGAGCAAGTCAGGCAGCAGTGACACAAAAGGCATATTTAGAATACCATGGGAATGCAATGTGATTGATGCTGTCAGAATTTAACTTTACAAGAGAACATAGTTCTGAACTTAATACCTCCAAATGTCTGTTAAAACTTAAAGGAAAGTAGCTATATTTGGGGGTCTCTTCTGAAGGATAGTTAATGCATCCACTCTGCTGGACTCTTACTCCTGGAATGGCAAAGCACACAAGACTGGGTGCTGTATGTCAGCACTGTTTGATTAGCCCCCTCTTGCCACACCCCATTCCCATTACACCCTAACCAAAGCCACACGTTCAAGTGTATGCACCACACACACACTACATCCGCATGGCCATGCACTGAACTGTTTTTACTGGTTGTCCTTTGGTATGAGGACATGAGGAACTGCATTAAGGGTCAGAGTGAATCTTGCTACTAGAATTATTGTGCAAAAGCCACTGAAGTTGAACTGCATATTAAATTATTTACTTTATGAGATTCTCAGGAGAAGCTTCTTTATGATCTTAGTATCATGAATATTTGTGCCTTTTCCAGTTAATTACTATACTTTCTGTTTTGGACACTGTGGAGTTACATAGCTGGTCAACTTTGTCTCAGCATTGGTTAAAAGAAAGCTGAAGGTTTATTAAGGTTCTACTGTCAGCAAATATAAAGTAGTAGTGGCATGCATCAATTCTGGCTTCATGTAATATTTCAAGCTGTGTTTCTTTCCTAACTAGTTCTTTTCATCTATTTGCAATGGTTGACACTGCTTCATTTTATCTACATTTTATGGACATTAAAACACTTTTATAAATCCACTTCTATCAAGAACACTTACCTAAACTGAGAGATAGAAAGAAGGTAGCTTTTCTAAAAGCAAATTTTTGTTTTTCGATCAGCCAGGTATTTGAGGATGGAGGATGGGAATAATACTTAACACAGTATCTGTATATTAAAATTTAAATAGGAAATACTTTCAGAAAAGCAAAATATAAGTCGTTAGAAAAACATACTCAGTTGAGAGCCTCCTATTACTTCATAAACAAACTAGCTACTGAAGAGTTTCAGTCAACAAACACTTTTGGAATCTGATTTTTACTTAAGATAGTTAAGCTAGAAGTAAACCTATAGACTTAATTAACATAAGGCTAGACCTATTTTTAGTAATTTAAATACAGTAGAATAAAACCTCGCATCTTTTCTTCTCTGCAAAACCCTGATCAAATCCATAAGGAGCTAAGGTTCACTTTTCTTAATTCTGAGTACACACAAAGATGAAGTGTATGTTTCTTCTGCAACTGGCTTGATTTTTAAAAGTACCAGGTTATACAAAATACTGGTATATTAATGTTTGGTCCTATTAATATCATATGAATAGGATGATTTTCAAATGATATTAGGGAAAACAGTGAATCTAGCCCTCCTCTGGTTATATCGATAAAACAAATGTTCTAGTTTTATCGGCACTATCTAACAATCACATTCCCTAAAAGAAATTAAAACATAGTTTTACCAAGATAATTTAAAATTATATTTTAAAGAAAAATCTATGAGGATACTGATGTATCACCTTGCTAAATAAAGTATATATGATTATTCAAAGAGATTTTCAAGAAACATAGGAAAATATGATAATCCATCAATTAGCCCTCAGAGTCTCATAGTGTAGTAAATTATCATTTTGTAGCATCATATACCTCCTTTAGGCCACTATAATGCCATTTATAAATTTTATTAAGCTAAAAGACATACTCAGATCTCATTCATCTTACATATGAAAGTATTTACTGTATATCTCTAGGATTATAAGTTTCACCCATCTGAAACAGATCCTAGTTTCACCCATGTGAAAAAGCCAACAGGAAACATCTTTTTATCTCATAAGGGAATTGTGGCAGTAATTTCATGAATTTTTACTGAGGAAAAATGGAAAATACGATTTATGAATTTATTAATTGTCCACTAGCAGAACCATTTGTCCTACCTGACATATAAAACTTGTGGCTTTGTAATTCTTTGCAAGGAAACTTCTTGTAGATATGAAGATTGACCTTCCTACTTTGCTTGCTGCATTTTCCACCCTTGATAGAGCAAAATCATTGTATGACTTTGTGAAATGATGTATTAAAGAAAAATTGTTTCCAAATAATACTGTTATTATTACATGGCAGCTATGAATCTCTAAAATTACTTTTTCAAACTTTAAATAAGGACTGAGAATCTGGCCAAGAGTTGATGCTGACCAGGGTTACAAAAATTTAAATGAACAGACTTATGCTTTAAGACTAGGGTTGAAACAGGTTGCATTTACTAAAGAATCTGCAGTATAATCTGTGTATTTCAGGCTCCCTTTTATTCCTGGAATTATACTTGCTTTTTGAAAATATCAAATTTATTTCACTTCTTGAAGTGTCTTATCAATAATTACTTGACCAATGTGTGAAATTTGTCTAAAAGAAATATCCAAAAATTTCAGAGAGTTGACTTACTATGAAAATTGTAATAATAAATCTAGATGTCAGTGTTAGGATTTCATATTAAAATAGCATTACAGATAATATGGCTAAATGTAGTAACCACATTGCTTTTTCATGTGAAAGTTTCATAAGAGTGTATATCAATAATACTTTAATAAAAAATTAAAATAAATAAGATAAGATAAAATAACATTACAAACTCTTACTCTTAGACTAATGTGAATGAGAAAAATTAATGAATCAGCCTATAGAAAATATATATATAAAGTAATCAAACAAGAAAAGGAGTGTAATTTAAAAAATGGATCTCAAAAATCAGTGAAATAAGGAAAAAGGGAAATAGAGTTTGGGAATGGAGCAGAGAGTGGCAGCTAACCTCCAGCTCTTTAAATCACTCCTATTTCCCAAAGCCATACTGAAAAGGCGACAAAATTCTTAAAATTCTTTTTTTATAATGAAGTTTCATTGATACACAATATTCTGTTGGTCTCAAATGTGCAACACAGTCATTCAGCCGTTACCCATATGATTGAATCCTCACCCCCTCTAGTGTGGTTACCATCTATCAATGTAGAAATATGTTACAGAACCGACTATATTCTCCATGCTGTACTACCATTCCTGTGACCAACTAATATTGTGATTGCAAATTATTGTGCCCCTTTATCCCCTTCACCCTCTCCCCACACAAACCCCAACTGCTCCCCCTTGGTAACTACTAGTCACTTCTCAGTGTCTATGAGTTTACTGATACTTTATGTTCATTCTGTTTTGTTTTGTTCTTATACTCCACAAATAAGTGAATCCATATGGTAATTGTCTTTCTCTGCCTGGCTTATTTCACCGAGCATAATACCCTCTAGATTCATTCCTATTGTACCAAATGGCAGGATTTCCCTTTTTTAATGGCTGAATAATATTCCATTGTGCATATGTACCACATCTTCTTTATCCATTCATCTACTGATAGACACTAAGATTTCTTCCATATCTGGGCTATTGCAAACAGTGCTGTGATAAACATAGGGGTGCATATGTCTTTTCAAAGCAGAGATGTTGTTTTCTTTGTGTAAATTCCTAGGAGTTGAATTACTGGGTCGAATGGTATTTCTACTTTTAGATTTTTGAAGGACCTCCAAAGGCTTTCCACAGCAGTTGAGCCAATTTGCATTCCCACCAACAGTATAGGAGGGTTCCGCTTTCATTGTGGTTTTAGTTTTCATTTTCCTGGTGATTAGCGATATGGAGCATCTTTTCATATGCCTCTTGGCCATTTGTATTTCTTCTCTGGAGAAATGTCTGTTCAGGTTCTCCGCCCATTTTTTAATCAGGTTATTTTTTTGGGGGGTGTAGAGGCATATGAGTTCTTTATATATTTTGAATGTTAACCCATTATTGGATATATCATTTACAAATATATTTTCCCTTATTATAGGGTGGCCTTTTGTTCTGCTGATGGTGTACTTTGCTGTAAAGAAGCTTTTTAGTTTGATATAGTCCCACTTGTTCATCTTTGCTTTTGTTTCCTTTGCCTGAGGAGATGTGTTCAGAAAAAAAGTTGTTCATGCTTATATTCAAGAGACTTTTGCCTGTGTTTTCTTCTAAGAGTTCTATGGTTTCAGGACTTACATTCAGGTTTTTTGATCCATTTTGAGTTTACTTTTGTATATGGAGTTAGACAGTAATATAGTTTCATTCTCTTACATGTAGCTGTCCAATTTTGGCAACACCAGTTGTTGAAGAGGCTGTCTTCTCCCCATTGTAATTTCATGGCTCCTTTATCATATGTTAACTGACCATATATGCATGGGTTTATATCTGGGCTCTCTATTCTGTTGCATTGATCTATGAGTCTGTTCTTGTGCCAGTACCAAACTGTTTTGATTACTGTGGCTTTGTAGTAGAGCTTGAATTCAGACAGCATAATCCCCCCAGCTTTGTTCTTCTTTCTCAGTATTTCTTTGACTATTTGGGATCTTTTGTGGTTCCATATGAATTTTAGAACTATTTGTTCATTGAAAAATGCTGTTAGTATTTTGATAGGGACTGCATTGAATCTTTAAATTGTTTTGGGCAGGATGGCCATTGTGACAATGTTAATTCTTCCTATCCATGAATAGGGGATGGTTTCTTCTTTAATGTCCCTCATGTGTGTCTTACAGTTTTCAGAGTAAAGGTCCTAAGTATTTTATTCTTTCAATTCTAATACTGTACTAGTTTCATGTGGCTTCTATAATAAAACCTGGTGTTTTAAAACAACAGAAACTTATCTTTTCACAGCTCTGGAGACCAGAAGTGTGAATCAGGAGGGTGAACCAAGGAGTCAGCAGAGCCTTGCTCCCTCTGCAGGCTCTGGAGAGAATCCATTCCTTGCCTTTTCCAGCTTTGGGCATCTGTTGGCATTCCTTAGCTTATGGCTGCATCACTCAGATCCCTGCTTCCATCTCCACTTATCTTCATGTCTTCTACTCTTATGTCTATGTGAACTCTTCTGCTTTTCTCTTGTAAGGACGCTTGTGATGGCACTTAGGGCTCAAACTGATAATCCAGCATAATCTAATCATCACAAGATGCTTAATCACATTTGCAAAGATCCGTTTCTAAATAAGTTAGCATTTGTTCCAGGGGCTAGGACTTCAGATCTACAAGGGGCCATTTTTGATTTTACACTGACAATAAAATTTAGAGGGAAGCAAAGTAATTTATTTTCTTTAGAAAAAGAACAAGGAATGATTGCTAAGGAGAAACTGACAGCATATGGAAAGTAAACATGTCTGAGAGAAGTGAAGTTCAATGACAACATATTGGGTTGAAGATACGTCCCACAGTGTAAAGACCTTATTGTTACTACACCTCTCTAAACAATATGGATACTATTACACATAGCATTTAACAAATGCCTTGGAAAAGAGAGCAGATCCTGTGCTTTTTATAAGCAATACTCTCCAACTTTTTAAGCTCTTTCCATGCCTGGCCCTGCCTTACACACCTTCATTCCATCAAGCTTCAGGATGGTGTAAAGGACACAAAATTTTTAGTCTCAATCAGTATCAGATGAGAAAACAAATTGTTTTAAATGCAAAGAAAAGAAATGAAAGATTCACCCATATTTTATCAGATTTAACAGAATTTCCAAAATATTAGTAAGTTAAAATAAAATAGCATTGCAAATATAACAATGAAAGGTAAGTCGGGAAGTAGGAAGGAAGAAAGGAGAGAAGAAGGGAAAGAAATGAAGAAGGAAGGAACAAAAGAATAGTACCTGCTAGTGGGAAAACACTGTTATGAAAAGATGAAGTCTAATGTATTAGGTCAAAAAATAAAATCCAACTACATGTTATTTACAAGACACCAATCTAAAGAAATCTAAATAAAGCAACACATAAATCAAGTAGGTCAATACACATGAAGTATACAATAGCCAGCAATTCATTTATACCAAGCAATAAATAATTTAAAAATATAATTGAGATAAACCATTCCTGTGAGCAGTAAAAATATACTGACTAGGAATAAATTTAATATGAATTATATAAGAGATATCTGAAAAGTATACATAAAATAATACTAGCTTATACTGGAAGCATTTACCAGCAGCCAGTAAAAAATTCAGTGTTGATCTTGACTAAGGATGGTATCATGAGAGAAGACATTTTCTCACCTTTACCCTTCCTGTTTTAGAAATTCTGATTCGATTATAAAGATAAGTAAGCCTCTAGCTAGATAGTGGGGAATTACTACAAGACTGTAGGTAAAACCAAGGAGATTAGTTAACAAAACCACATAAATTAAAGATTGGAAAAGTTTATACTTACCTAAAACTAAAATACAAAGACTTTGTGACCAAGTTGTACAATATAACTTTGTTAATTATAAGAAAGACAGATTAATTTATAAGGCATAAGTTGAATTCAGTCCAACTAACTTTTCTTTTGATATGTTTGCAATATGATAAATGAAAAAATATCATAGGCAAAGTATCTGAATATTCAATAGACATTAGAAAGGTTCATTATTATATCTTAATGAACACAATGAGGAACTGTTAAGTAGACTGGCATATAAGTATATGGATTCATACATTTGAATGACCACACCTGAAAGAAATTATTTATTTAATGTTAAACTGGAGTGAAGTCTTAGAGAAAAGTAAAGTTTACCCTTTTCAGTTATTCTTCTAAATTTTAATATTGCACTGAAAAAAATATGTAGAAGGCCTTATTATTATATATCAGAAATACCATCTTATAACATTTATCATATATAATCTTTGATCAAATATAATTTTTAATCATATGATTATTTTGAAATTAAAATAGAACATGAAGTATATTATTCTTCATGTGTTTGAGTCAACATTTGAGGTAATAGGAAATTTTGCTAAGTCAACATGACCTAAAGAGTCAATTCTAAGCCTAAGTCTCAGCAGGGGATTCTCCAATTTTTCTTAAATATTGCTATGTAATTTAATCACTTGTAGAGGTGAATATGCCATGGGTCACCTGTCTATACTAAAATAGGCAGCATAGCATAACTCTAAGAAAGAAAGGACATGAAATTGTAGAGAAGGAGGACTCTTATTTTTAGTTTATTTTTTTATTATTTTTATTGAAATACTTCACATAAAACTGTATAAATTTAAGGTGCACTTGTTACTTCTCGCATGTATATATTGTAATACTATTGTTACTGTACTATAATTAGCACCTCTATCCCAGTACATAATTGTCCTTTTAGAAGGAAGATTTTAGATGGATGACAGGGAGGCACCACCAACAAGCTTCACAAATACATTGTTTGCCTTCTTCAATTTGACTACCATTATTGAAAAGACATTGGCTGTTTCCATTAATTTGGGCTGGACAATTGCTGGAATGAAACAATATATGCAGATACATATATTTAACTAATATTTATATTACATATGTTCAGAATGTAATAATTTTGATACAATATTTGCAATATAATATTCACAATAAAATATTTATAATTCATGTATCTGACAAAAGATTTATTTCCAAATATAAAAATAGCTTTTGTCTCTCAAAAGGCAACAAACAATCCAAAACATGAACAAAATATTAGAAAAGACACAGAAAAAGAACATACAGACTAGGATACAAGCATATCAATTTATGCTCAACATCATTAAGAGAATTACACATTAAAAGCTCAGTGAAGGACTAAGGTCAAACTGTTGACATATGTAACAACATGGAGTAACCTCAAAACATTATAAAAAGTAAGCCAGACACAAAGTAGCATGTACTGTATTATTCCATTAATATGAAACTCGAGAAGAAACCTATAATGTGTCAGAAATCAGATCAGTGGTTGCTTGGGTCTAGGATTTAGAGTGATGACTGGAAGAGGACACAAGGGAACATTTTTGGGTGATGAATATGTTTTAAATCTAAATTGCAGCTGTAGTTATGTATGGTGTAAATTTGCCCAAACTCACTGAAATACACAATTATGTGTAGTTTATTGTATGTAAAATATACACAAAGTTGACATAAAACATCTTATAATAGCATCAAAAATGGAAGTACTTAAGGGATAAATTTCACACAAGATGTGAAAGACCTTCACACTGAACACATGTAGAAACATAATTGAAAGAGATTAATGAAGAACAAAATAAGTGGGGAAAAAAATAACATGTTAATGTTTTAGAAGACTCAGTATTGTTAAGATTTAGATTGTTTTAAAAAATGGTCTATAAATTCAGTATAATCTGAAACAAAATACCAATGTGATTTTGGGTAGAAATTGAGCTGAAGTTAATTCAAATGGGGATGCAAAAGACTTAGCATAGCCAAATAATCATGGAAAAAAGAACAATGTTGGAGAATTACACTACCTGTTTTCAGGATGTACTCTACAGCTACTTTAATTAAGAGAGCATGCTATTGGGCAAAAATAAATGGAGCAGTGGAAATAAATTGAATTCAGAAATAAACCCATATATAATTCAGCAAACTGGTTTTTGACAAATGTGCTTAAGTAATTCAATAGGGAAAAGAATGACCCTGAATTCAGTTCAAAACATGGTATTGATACAACTAGATATCCATACAGAGGTAAAATGAATCTTGATCCCGTTTCTCACACCATACATAAAATGTAATTTAGGAAGATTATTATAGATCTAAATCTAAAATCTAATTTAAATCTATAAAGCTTCTACCAGAAAACACAGGAGAATATCTTTGAGACTTTGTGGCAGGCAAACATTTTTTGTCTTTATACATAAAGAACAAAATATTAAAGAAATAGTCAATAAATTTGACTTCATCAGAATTAAAAATGTCTTCTCATCAAAAGTCACTATTTAGAAAATAAATAAAATACTGATAGAGGATTTTCCCATAAATGTATCTGATGAAGGCCTTGTAATCCTAATAAAAGGGGTATAATATAAAAGCAAATGATTTAATTAAAAGTGGGCAAAATACTCTAAGAGATATGTCAAATGAATAATTAATATGCACATGAAAAAGTGTTCAATATTAGTCATCAGATAAATGCTAATTAAAACTACAGGGAGATGCCTTTACACTGCCACTACAATATCTAAAACTTAAAAAGACATTCATGTGGACAGAGATGTGGAACAGCGAATAGTCAGACACAGACACCCACTGAAAGAGCTCCCAAAGCTGGAACAATTTGAGCAACCAAATGAATAAAACACTACTCAATTAATACCCAAAGGATAAAATAAATAGCCATGAGTTCAGGCTGATACAAATGAATAATTGAATAAATAAAGGGAAGAGAAGAGGCAAGTCTCTGCTGAGAATTCCAAATAATTTATGTAAGTACACTACCTCCAGGAAGAAGGAGCAATAGGGAAAGAAGGAAAAGAAAGTAACCTCACAGTAAAGAAAGATGACAAACACTCCTCTGAGCAAGGAGATCAAGGTGCACATGAACAGTGATGAGCCGTGTAGCTAGTGTGTACCCTTGGTAGGATGTGATGGAACCGGTATGTTGCCTTTGTGGTCTTCCTCCCAAGAAAACATAACCTAAGTTTAAAAAAGAAAATCAGGCAAATCCCAATTCAGGAACATTCTGCAATATATACTTGACCAGTACTCCTCAAAACTGCCAAGGTCATCAAAAAACTGTCACAGACACGAGGGGCCTAAAGACACATGGTAACAGAATGTGGTGTCCTGGATGGGATCTTGGAACATAAAAAAGAATATAAGGTTTAAATGAAGCCAATCTAAATAAAATATGGATTTCAATAATAAAGAATTAATATTGGTCGATTAATGGAAACAAATGTGCCTTACTAATGTAATATGGTAGAATGAAGGAAAATGGGTGCAGAGTATATCTCTACTATCTTTGCAGTTTTTCTGCAAATCTGAAACTGTGTTAAAACAAAAAGGTTATTTCAGAAAAAAAAAAAAAAAGAAATACTGGGAGAGCTGCCTCATACAACCCGTCACTTCTCAGCGCTTTTTTTTGGTTTTGCGGTGGGGGGATTGGTTGGTTGGCTTGGGCCAGCTGTGGTTCAGTGGTAATTGCCCAAGAACAGGTTTTGCTTGAAATTTATTGCAACTGTGTACATGCTTTTCTCAATTCCTGAAACTGCCTTTAGGCAGAGGTTTGATTAAAAGTTCATGACTGGTGAAGTGTAATTTTTCAGTGTCCAAACTGAAAATCCAGTGTTCGTTCAAGCAGCAGGAATTCATATAGTGCATAAGTGCATTAAATACTCTCAGGCATTTTATTAATGATCACTGCATGCTCAGCATCTGTGGGAGAAGAAATACTTACGTATGTCATACATCGAGGGTAAATTCATTTTAGGTATTGAAAGAATTGTGCAAACCATGAGGGTATGTGGGATTGGACTGTTTTAACCTATTTCATACTGAAAGAGACCTGGTGCCATGGAAATTCTAAATGACTGGGTTCTCCCTGAGGACGCTCTGCCTGCCTGCTTGCTGGGAATAAGAAATGTCCTCGTGTGCAGTACTGTGCGAACAAGGAGCGTAGGGGCCGTGAAAACGTCATGCCCACTTAGGGTGCAAGTCACATTTACTTTCCACAGAATTCATTCTAAGAAAATGGCTGGGTTGAATTCATATATCTGCTCAGTCCTGACATTAGTAGGTAAAATTTCTCTGAATCTCTTCTCTTCACCCAAATCTCAGTGAAACCTTAATAGTTTATTTAGAATAAACAGGGAGCTTCTCAACCTTGCCTGCATATCAGAACCATCTTCTCTGGAGCTTCTAAGATTGCCAATGCCTGGGCCCTGCCCAAGGCCAATCAGAGTCTGGGGGACTTGTGGGGAGGGTGGGACAAGCATCAGGAATTGTTTAAATCCCTCAGGTGATTCTTATGTGCATGCAGGATTAAGAGTCATTGTGATTTTAAATAAAGCTTTAAACCCCTATAAACCTCAACCGTCTGGAAGTGAAACGGCTTGTACATGGGAACTGCATATATGACTTTGCCTGATCCTAATTTTAAGCTTTTGCAACTCTCAATTAATAAAGGAACAATAAAATGGAAAGGAAAATGAGAAATACAAGCACCTATGAGAACCAGAGAAAATGCTCTGGGGATATTCTCACATCTTAAAGAAGCGTGACCTTAAAAATGCATATATTTAAAATTCTCTCTCTTTTTACATTTCTTGACATAATTAAGGAGAGGCATATTTCTGAATCCTTAAAGAGTGAAAAATCAATCAGGGTTTGAGCTACTGAGCCAAGAAGAGAACCTGGGAAAGTGTATATAGTTCTTTAAATCATACAAACTGGAATGTATCCATCTGGTACTCTAAGTGCTCAATCTCAATAATGTCAACATCCCTGATATCATTGTGTCCCTCAATGTAAAAATCATAGGTCAGTTATGAAGATAATAAAAAAGCCTCGGATACAGGATTCCAGGAATCACCAAGCATTACTAAGGTTAGTAGATTTGAGTAGAAAGGAAACCTTAGGCTTTCCAAGACAACTAACATTAAAACAGGAAGTGAGGTAGGTGATTTATGACATTTGACTTTAAGCAGAATGAGAATCTTAAAATTTTTTTTAAACTTTGCAAGTGTGACAATTTGATTTTCATATTTTATTTCACTGTTTTAATCCAGACATGACTTGTTTCTGTGATCTTTTCTTAGAGAAATGAATACCATTGAATCAGTAGTGAAGAGTGGCACTAAATGAACCTATATTCTTCAAAACTGCTTGTAGATAAGAACAGAGTTTATGAATATGTGCATCTTAGTATATAAGCTGATTTTTAAAACAAATAGAATTAGGGTATCACAACCTATATCTGAAACTTGTTAGCTTAATAATTTCCAGAACTCACTAACCAGGGTATGATGTAGCAAATGGATGTTTTATTAAACCAGTGAATCTTCTAGTACTGTGGAAGTTTCAGTGGCTGTTTAAGTGCAGCCTAAGAGAGTATGTTTGGCCAAGAAAAGAACTACTAATTATCTGTAAATTCACGATGATCTTTAAACTTTCAAAGTAAATGGTTCTCATGGGTACACTTACCCTTCTAGCTCCAGATGCTCTGAAAACTGTAACAAACTACAAGTAGGCTGGTGACTCCTGAGAAATATGATAAATTTGAGTTAATATCAGTTTAGGATAAATCTTGTTGGGAGTATCTTCTTTCCTTTCTGCTAGATACAGATTATATTTATTCCATTGTAAAATATTTTGTAAAGTAAGATACCTTTTCTCTCTCCTGATGTTAGTGATCTTTCTGCCCAGAAATATACCAGATCCATTGCCCACCATCTATCCAGTGTCTAGCTCTTAATAAATATTTTATGATAACTCAATAACTGAAAAAATCTTAATCCAGACTTAACAGTTGAACAAACTATAAAATACCTACTACATGCCAGGCACTGTGCTAGGTTCCTGGGCATGGTGTGGAATAAAAGTCTTATTAACACATTTCAGAAAACAAACTACTTGCCATAAGATAGTCATAATATTTCATAATGACCTGTAGCTAATGGCATATTCCATATATCTAATTTCAGTTTATTTCTACCTATCTCAGAAAAGTGCAATTGGGAGAATATTAGGTCTGCTTGTGAGCAATCTATTGCCAATACCAGTATAATACGCTGGTTAAAAGTAAGCCTCTGAGTAAAAATTGTGACTCCTTTGCTAGATGTGTAGTTTTGATCGAGTGTTATAGTGCTTTTAAATGACAATTTCCTAATCTGTAAAGTGGAAAAGTAATGATAGTGCATGTCTCACAGGGTCATCGTGACCATGAAATGGAATCTGTATCGGAAACAAATTAAACACTTAGTAAAAGCTGCTATTATTATATTCAATGGCAGGGCCAGGTTTTCAAAACAGGAATACTCAAGGGTGGTAATTTCTCTGCAGGTAGACGAAACCAGTTTGAGACTCTATTTGTAAAGCAATTTAAGATTGAGAAAATGTCCAAGTATGTATCAAAGAATGGGGCAGAAAACTGATGCAGCTTGTCGGGTATTTAAACTCCACCAAGCCCTGGCTGCTGTCACCATTATTATCAGTTACTTTATGTTACCACTTCACGAGGCATGAGGAAAATATGTCATGCTAAATTCTGATAATTGCCAAATTTTCCAGCTTTTTAGTATTGTGAAAAGAGAACTGATGGTGAATGTAAAATGACTCCCCTCAAACTCCTGACTGATTTAAATGAAAATTCTGAGAAAAAAGAGAAGCTTTAATAGGAAATCTCACTGCCATCACTTATTCATTCATGCATTCATTTATACACTCACCCATTTGTATGTCTATGAGGGGCATTAATGGAGAAGCACACATTTCTTTCTCAAACTAGCGCTATTATAATGATCAACTTAAAAGCTAATTTCTGAAAAACCAAGTTCTCTTTAAACCTCATGCCAGGGCAGGAAAGAAAAACAGGTTGCTGAGTAAGTTGTTTCCTGAGAAATAGAAAAAGACAATGCTAAGTCTGTGTCAGTCAGAGGGCGATTCTGTCAGGGACTTTGTGTGATTGAGTGCAGTGGGGAGAAGCAGCAGGATAGAATTCTAAATTAAACATGGGTTGATTTTCTTGAGCATTTCAGAACATTCTCCATAATTAAATCTGAATGAGGAGGAGAGTGGAAAAGGCAAAACTGTGAGAAACTATAAATTGCTATTTAAAATTGTTAACTGCATTTTTATATAATTGAAGGCTCAAATGTGGTCTGTGTAACTTCCTTGTAGCATAGGAATATCTCTCATGAGGTCACATCACTATAACAGTAAACTTCTTTTCCCTCTGTAGTTGTAGAATTATTATTTTGCCACAATATCTAAAATATCTATTTGTTTGTTTAATTTTAACTTGTCAATGTTACCTCATCATTCATTTCTGAGCCCTATCAGTCAGGCAATGAATTACTCAGAATCGTCAGCTTAGCCACCAATACCAAGCACGAGTGTACCCTGAGTTTCCCAACCATTCCAAACTCTGTACTCTTCTGGGGGTTCACTTGCACTGTGAGGTCCCCACTTGGAAATGGCAAGATCTGAGCACAAGGGGAGCAGTATTTGTAAAGCTCTGCATTCTTCTGTGACTATTTCTCCCTATTGCCTGTGCATCTTGTTAGTGCTATGCTTGAAGCCACACCATTAGAGCAGTAACACAGCTGCTGTCATTCTCAGTTATGTAGGTCTCCTTTCTCAGAGATCAACTCTGAGAAAATGCCTCTGCCCCCATTTTATTACCCAGAGTCAAAAACTCAAAAACTTACAACCAATTATTTGAAGTCTTCCCAAGGCTCATAGGATAGGGTGGGTCAATTGCCCTTCCAAACTCAGAAAAAGAGCTGAATGAAGGAGGATAGGACAGGTCAGGGTGATCAAAACTAGCATTCAGACAGGAAGGACCAATTAAGAAGAATACTGGAAGGGAGGGCAAGAGACCAGAAAAGCAGGTGTTTTCTTTTCAATTTGAGAAAATTACAAGTAAAATTTCCATTAAATCCACAATTCAGTAAGTTTTATAATTTTGAATATATATCCCCTGTATATTTCAGGCAACAAAAGAAAGATTATTCCCAATATGTGTGCAATGAATTAAAATGTTGGTAAGAATTTCTTTATATTAGGAAGAAAAATATGGAAATACCTTTTCATGGATTTAACTACACTTTTGTTAATGAGAGTTTCTAGATAATTTACAGCCTTGTTTTGAGATTCAATAAAGATCATTTGAATGTTTATATTTTGGTAATGAAGCTAAAATTAGTCTAAATATTATTTCTCAACCATGGCTGCACTTTGGAATCCCTGGGGAGATTTACCAACTACTTTACACCAGTATAAGAGTAGAACACTATTCAATTCAATTATTACTCATAATTAATTATATGATGCACCCCAATATCAGAGAAATTAAATACAGAAAAAATAGTGAGGGCCGGAACTGATAATAATTGTAATGTTGGCTTTGAAGGTTACCAGCTAGGGGAAATACCTAATCAAACTTTTCCTGACATTGGGAAAATGGGTACAGGAATGGTGAATAAAAAGCCAAAATAATTGTGAATAATTTTCTTTCTCAAATTGTGATGTTCTAGGGAAAAATACTCATGGTTGGCTAAAGTTTAAGGAGTTTTATGACATGACATTAACTGGAGAAATAGTTATATAATCATATAAGCAGTGTGATTATGTTAGTGTGATTAGTGTTCTTTTACTTCCAAAAATCTCCCTTTAGCATTTTTTGTAAAGCAGGTCTGGTGGTAATAAACTTCCTCAGCTTTTGTTTAGTCAGGAAAGTCTTTATCCCTCCTTTGTTTCTGAAGCACAGCATCGCCAGGTATAAAATTCTTGGTTGACAGTTATTTTCTTTCATATTTGAATATGTCGTCGCATTCTCTCCTGGCCTGAAAAGTTCCTGTTGAGAGATTCACCCATAGTCTTATGGGGATTCCCTTGTATGTAACTTCTCTCTTTTCTCTTGTTTTCTAAAAAAATTTTTCTTGTCTTTGACTTTTGACAATTCAAGTATATTGTGATTTGGTATAGCCCTATGCTGATTCAACTTATTTAGGGATCCTTTAGACTTCATGGGTCTGTATGTCCATTTATTTCCCCAGGTTCAAGAATTTTTCAGCCATTATTGCTTTAAATATGCTTTCTACCCCTTTCTCTTTTTCTTCTCCTTCTGGAATTCCCATAATGTGAATATTTTCCTTTTTCCTTATTTCCCACAATTCCTATAGGCTTTCTCCTCTCTTTCTCATTCCTTTTTCTTTTTGCTCCTCTGACTGGGTAATTTCCAATGTCCTATCCTCCAGGCCACTGATTCTTTCTTCTACATGTTCAGGTCTACTTTTGAAACTCTCTGTTGAATTCTTCATTTCAGTCACTGTCTTTCTCAAGTCTAGGATTTATCCTTTTTGTTTTTGTTTGTTTTTGATGGTTGCTATTTCCTTTTCTAACTTTCTGTTTTATTCATGCATTGTTTTCCTAATTTCATTTAGTTGTTTTCTTGTAATTCACTAAACTTTCTTAAGAGGATTATTTTGAATTCTTTGTTTGACAGTTTATACATCTCCATCTTTTTAGGGTCAGTTTTTGAAGCTCTATTAGTTTCCTTTGATAGTGTCATATTTACCTGATTTTTCATAATCCTTGATTGCTTACACTGGTTAGTATCTGCACATTTGAGTAATTGAGCTCCTCTTCCAGACTTTACATGTTTACTTTGACAGAGACAGTTTTTTACCAGTCAACTCAATTTTAGTTTCTAGTTTGTCTGCTGGCAATATCCTTGGACAGTGGTACCTGCTTTAAGGTCTGTTTTGGGGTAAGGCAATGGTTTGAGCTCTGAGGACAACGATTTGAGAGGGAAGGATGCCTGGCTCAGAATAGTTAGATAGGACTGCTGGCTTTGTCACATAAGTGAGGCTGTAGGACAGGCTCCAAGGCTGCCTGGATTCTCTGGTCAGGTTTACTAGATAGTCAGTAATGGGTACTATATTTCTTAATAGCTGGGGCTATGAATTAGCTTCTCTGCCCTGGCTGGACAGGACTCAGAGCCTGTACCACTTGTTGTTTGGGGACTTGAATCAGACCAAATGTGCACTGAATTCCCTGGTCAGAGAAGCAACCAGTTTTGCTCTGCAGATGGAAAATACCGACTATACTCTGTGTTCACATGCCATTAGTTGAATGGTCTATGCAACTTCCTGTGTGCTCTAGTTAGGTCCCTGCTTAGACAGGGTGAAGGCTGTATTGGCAATGAATAGGGCTACAATTTAGATTCCCTGACTGAGAGCAGTGGGAGAAATAGCTCTAAACCTAGTAAAACTCTTTGTTTGTTTTTCTTAATTCAAGCCAACCCACACCCCAAATTGCCAGACTAAACAGAACCATGACTTTTCTATGTAAACTATTGGCTCTGCTCACCTGTCTCAGCTTTAGCGCCATTGTTCAGATAGAGCTGAGGATACTTTTCACAGTGGGTGGCACTATGTCTCAGCCCCCTTGCTTGGTGTGGAGGGAGGGGGCTGTTCTAGGGTACTCTCAATTTCTAAACTGGCTCTGTTTTTGGGAGGGGCCAGGAGCTATGCTCAGGCTTGGCTATGAATTAATCCTCCTCCCTGAGCATAACCCAGGAATGCTCTACCCCTAGTACTGCCTTTGCTCGGGTGCACTCAGCTCTGCTCACATGCCTCTCAGCTGCAGCACCACTGGGACACACAGCTTCCAGGAGTTGTCACCAGCCCTTAAGGTCAGATAAGGCAGGAAGACACTTGCTATAGCAGATGGGGCTGTGATTCAGCTCCTTGCCTGGGCATGAGTAAACCAGGCTCTAGGGCAGCAAAACTCCTTGTGTGGATCCAATCAGGCAGATCTGTACCCCGTCATGTTCTCTGGTCAGGGTGTGCCCCCAACTTGGCTCTGCAGATGAGCAAAGTCACTCACTGGTTAAGATACCATATGAGCAGTGTAGGTATGACCTCGATCTACCAAGATCCATGTGCTGATTGTTGCAAGACCCCTCTGCCTTCCCTATCACAGACTTGTGGCTGAGCCTTGCAGATTCTCCTGCAATCCTCCTGCAATGGCCTGAGATCAGAATAGGGCTTCCACTATTCTGGGAGGTGCTGGTTGTCCCCCTAGGTTCTCTTTTCCCACTGGAGGAATCAGTGGCTCAGGGGAGATCTCTCTCTGGCTCTGTGATGGCCTGGAGGAGGGACAATGCAGTCAACATGTAGCTGCTTCTCTTACCCTCTGATGCGGTCTGACTTGGTCTCTGTGGTAGAGGGGAGATGCTTCAGCCTCACCCAAAGTTGTAGGATTCTTCAGTGGTGTCTTCTTCTTGAACAGATGTTCTACTTGTAAGGGGAAGTGAAGTCAGGAATGACCTATGTCATCCTCTTGGTGATATCACTCCCTTTTAAAAATATAAATGTTTTTGAACTTTATGTGCTGATAAATTCTCACATATTGTGGGACAGTTTTCACAGCCAAATAAAATATGTCAGACAAAAATGTCAAGACTATGTGTTACATTATGATCCATTTTTAGTTTTTCTTAAAAAATGTGACATTGACAGCTTCCCAGAACAGGTGTCCTGTCGGTATACATCTTCCCCATCACCAGTATACCTCTTCTGTTTACATGGCATTTCCTCATTAGAGAAAATATTTGTACTGTGTAAAAGCAAGGAAGCTATTATGTATAAATTTTCAAGATAAATATTTACCATGTACTTCATATACATACATATTCAGTTATTTATCCAAATCCATTCTGTGAATTTAAAATGTTGGAAAAAGTAAATATAAAGTTTATTTTAAAATTTCTGTAAGCTTCGACTGAAGATTTTCACAGGTAGGAATTTATGCATTCATTTATTACATATTTACTCTCCACCAGGTATTCTAGTACATGTAGGTGTATATAGCAAAGGAGAAAAACTAATTCCCTGTTCTCAAGATTTCTTGATCCTGCACCTCATATAGTGCGGTAAAGCATGAGTCTTGGTTTTTGTCTGTAAATAACAGTACACCCTATTCAAGGGAAATGAGCTTGCTCACACAACGGGAAATTCAGAGGTAGTGTCAGTGTCCCATGAAACATACTGTGGCTCTAGCTCAAGTTCGCTCTTGGCTGTGTCCTCCTCCAAGTGTGGCTATAGCAATTCTGGGCCTCATATAATGATAGAAAAGTCCAAAGAAAGAGAGAAAGAAAAAAATGGTCTCTGGAACTCTCTCAGAAAATTGCTGCTTACATCTCAGTGTGCCCAAATGGTTCTACTTGTTGGCCAATTACTAGAAAAGTGGGCAGGATTCCTTTTAAACCAATTGTATGTACTGCAGGTGATGAATATCATCATCTTTTACTGAAACCGAAAAGTCTCATAGGAGAGGAATGGATTCCTAAATGTAATTATTCTTTTAGGAAGGCAGATGGGAGAATGGATGTTGGGTGGGCAAAAAACAATGTCCAGTATAAGAAATGATCATGACACCAGGATTTGTAATATGGAAAAACTGCAAACTTACATGCTCATCGGGGGAGGTTTTTAAAAGAATATTATATCCATATAGATGAACTATCTGTACTAATAGGAAGATGACTACTAGATGCTGAATAAAAAGCAACATGTTTATGTTTTTATGAAAATAAATATGTATGTGTCTAGACATATATCAGTACATGTGTATGATATCTACTACACACAGAAACAGAGAGATATTGTTATTTAGGGAAAGAATAAGGATTATTTTTTAAATATTAGTAATATATCATAGAGTGAAAAGTCTAGGTAATTTATATGTCAATAGGTAATTGAGCTTAATTGTGTACACTTAATATTGAAAAAGCAAAGTGTCACAATAATTTAATAATTATAAAAGCTGTTAATTTTTATAAAAATGACTAAGAACTAAAATAGTTAAATAGAAAAATAGATTTACTCCTAAAATGAACATTACAAAAGCACCTTTACTAGATAACTAAAGAACACTATATCCCTTTCAAGTCAATAAATCGAGTAATTTATTTAAATAATGATATAATGCTGAAAAATAGGTATTAAACATATCAATTTTGTAATGTTACATGATATAAATATGTTATTAAAAATAATAAATCTTATAACTGTACTTAATATATATAGTTGTTTAATTCAACATAAGATATATTTACATGGGAGAAAATCTCCAAAATCATGCATATCAACATCATAAAAAAATCACAATAACAATAATAATGTGAAGACTTGAAGAAAGCAAGTATTAGAAAAAAATGAAATTGTTCCCATAACTATTAAAATCTTTCAATTCCACTAACATCTAGTAAAACTGAGCTTCTATTTAGTTTTGTAAATGTAAGATGTAAGAACTACAGGATCACTCTGGCATAGAATAGTGCTGAGAATTTATTGTTCCAGCATTATAATTTCAAATGTGGAATGTGTATAAGTAAAAACATTAGTAATAAAGTTAAAATAAATATTTTAAGTAAAACATCAGATTTATCCTTTATTATAGAAGTTCACAATACAGTGATGATACTTGGCTTTGACCTTGGTTTGGTCAAATATTTATGCTCATATTTGACTGTATCACCTGGGACCAAATGGTACTTGGAGGGACCTCTAGTATTTGTATGTGTCTGTGTGTGTATGCATATATATATGTATATATATATATACACATATTTTTATGTATTTACATATATGTATATATCTTTACATATGACATGTGAGTACATAACTTTTGTGTGTATATGTTACATATATATCTAGAGAGAGAGAGAAAGAAAAAATTCTGAAAAGCTTTATGAACTTTTAATGGTAAATATGTCTTCAGGGTGTCTTCAGTGGAACTTTTATATCCAGCACATATATTTCTATATTGAATGTTTATGTCTAACATTTATACATCTCTAATGAGGACAATTTGACAAAGGAAGGCACAGTAGACTTTAGTTTTACAAGGTAAAGGCTAAGTTCTTCTTAAGAGATCTTATTAGAGTATGTTCACACTGGAGCAATCATCCATTTAAGTCTGAGAGTAAGGTTAAATCCCATTAGGGCAATTATTCAGTTAATTACTCTGGTGTGAGTATAGCCTTAGTTTAAGAAATGTAGAACATGAGCCTGTATCTAAAGGGGAAGGAGGTCAGGGCCATATCCCCAGTAAACCAGTTTAGAAGATTTACGTGAGCTGTTCCATAAGCCAAGAAAGAATTACTTTTTGAAAAATTAGCATTTAAAAGGAGGGCACACTTAATTAGTACTGGGCACAAACCCCAGACACAGATTTATCACCAGAGAGAAATGTCAGAAGTGGAGTATTTTTACAGTAGAATGGCCATTGGAGCATTTCTGCCTCCTTATCAAGCTAAGCACAAACTAATTTGTTAAATCATTCATTCACTTTCTGTTTTATTTATTCATGATGTAAATATTTACTGGTGTTCCATAGTGCAGATAAAAGATTTATCTGCAGGTGTAAGGTGCTGGTCAGGCATGAGGAGAGAGTCAAAGAAGCCTAAGAGACAGAGTGGGTATTTCTCGCAGCCACGTGAACTGTGAGGACCCAAAATGCTGTACGCATCATCCTGGATTCACAACCAATCTTGAGTAACGACTCACAATCACTTCCTTTATTCCAAGGACCTTCTTTTTACTGTGCTTACTGAGTTTTTGTTTACTGTGTAGTTACTCAGTGGCACCTTTGTGATGCCTATCTGTGGTCCTTTATGCGGCAAAACCAAGCCACTACTCAGTCAGTCATGATGCAAAACTCCAGACATTTGTTCCCATATACCACAAGTAGGGTTATACAGCTAAAGTCCAGGAATATTTGCTTTGCCTCTGTAGTGATTTTAAGTCTCAAAACAAGCCAGACTTTGGTCAGAGGGGAAGAGGAGGGGGGAAGAAAACAAAAACAAAAACAAAAACAAAAACAAGCCAGACTAACTAGAGTTTCATCCTTTTTTCTCCTTCCTTCTCCCCACCCCCACCTGGTTAGTCTGGAATTGAATTGGCAAGAATAAGAAAGTACGGCCTTTTTTTTTTCTTTTTGTCTTACAGTTTCTGCATGGAAAAGTTCATGGAATGAAACGGATTTGTTTCCCAAAAGGGGAAAATCTGATTTTTTTGTTTTCTAGCAGTTGGGAAACTGCTCAAGGGTGCATCTTACATTTAAAAAGAGATTCTGGGTTTATTCAGCTTTTTGAGATACAGAACAGGAGAAGAAACATGCTGTCTTTTAAGAAAACTACAGGCAGTTTTTAGCCACTATAATCATTGCCTTAGAGATTGAAATAAAGTTTATTTCCAAATTATATAATTTATCATGTTTTTCATTAGCATTAACTACAAAGTTGAGTTTCATTGTATCTAGCTAAAAATACTACTGCACTGATGTTTATTATATTACTTATAAAGTTACTGAAAACACTGTAAGTTATTCCTTCTCTGAGAAAAGGAAATAATTAACAAATTGCTAGGCTCTGTATTGATCTGCTTAGCTTCATGCCTCTTAATCCTGTGGAGTTTGAACTGCTCCCAGAATTTTGGTCCTTCCCCAACCCCTAGAAGCAATCCTGTTCCTAGACAGGAAGAAGAATAAGACTCTTTCATCAGTAATCCATGAGATTAGAATCAAATCAGAATTGCTTCTCCTAGTCTGAAGTTTTAACTTCTTCCTAGTCAAATATTTCCCTTTCATTGACCTGTGTCAAAGAGAGTTATTTAACCTCATTTTCAATAATATTTTTGTTTTCCTTATCTCCTTTTGAGTAGAGTGGAACATCATATATGTGATTAATTCATATAATTTTGATTATGTAATTTTAAAAAGTAGCTGGATATGTACTTTATATTTTGCATATTTATTTTTCATGTATATACTGCCCATAATATATATGCTATACACTATTTTACATATTGTGTATTTATAGATAAAGGTTAATATACAGGGCCATATAAACCAGGTCATGTTTTCACTATACTTTATGGACCACATATATATCAATGTTGAATTTTTTAAATTGAATTGAAGTCAATTATTAAATTTTGCCTTGTGTGCTGAATTTAGAACTTCTAACATATACCTTCTGCATCTTTCATATTAATTTTTTGTTATCGTGGTAATAAATTACCATAAACTTTAATGGCTTAAAATAACATAAATTTTCTATCTTAACAAATCTGTAGGTCAGAAGTATAACAAGGGTCTCACTAGGCTAAAATAAAAAGTACTGGGAGGGCTGTGTTCCTAGCAGCATGCTCTGTAGAGGATCTAATACCTTGTCTTTTCCAGCTTTGAGAGGTCACTGACATTGTTCAGCTCACAGCCTTTCCTTATCTTCAAAACCAGTGATGACAAGTGGAGTCTTTCTCGTATTGCATCACTCTGACCTTCTCTTCTACACCCCTCTTCTACTCTGAAGGATCGCTGTATTTACACTGCGCTTACCCATATAATCAATGATCACCTCCCGATGTCAAGGTTCATACCTTTAATCATATCTGCAAAGTCCCTTTTGCTGTCTAAGATAACATATTTACAGGTTCTGGGAATTAGGACATGGGTCTCTTCAGAATCCATTATTCTGCCTACCATACCTCCATTTTATGTTTCTAGCAATATAACTGCTGTGGAAATTGCCTCTCCCAAGAGCTAATAGGGTTCATTGCCCCTCAGCTGAAGACACATTCTAACAGTTAACGTTCTCCTCTGTTTAACTTTTCTACCATCCTGAACCACTTCCCAAGGTCTTCCATACTAAAATATATTTCTATTGCCCTTGTAAGTTTTAGCCCAGATATTCCTTTCTCTTTAAGGTCTTCCATAATCCCTGCAGGCAAACTGAGTTATTCTTTCCATTCTCCTCCATATTCTAGAACATAAGACCTTGATCATAAGTTTAAGTACTAAATTGGTAAATATTATTGTTTCTCTTTACCTACAGGTGTGTTCTCTGAGAACAAGCACTTTATCTCTTTTGTGTTAGCTCTCTTATGTCTAACACAAAGCTTGACATAAAGATGCTTAATAAATATTTTTAATGATTGTATGAACAAGTAGATGGTCTCTTCTGCATCTACTGAAATCCCAATTTAGTTAGGATTCATCACATTATTGTTCAGAGTTGGCACAGTTTATCAAATCCTCTTTGCTCTAAGCATGTACTCCATTCATACCCTACCCCCATCCAGTCATGCTTTCCTACATAATTCAGGAAAATGAGGAGTCCACAAGCATGCTAGGTAGATTAAACTTCTACCATTTAAATGCTTTTTGCAGTTCTTCCTAGTTGTTTCCTTACAGGTTTCCCCCCTAGTTCTCAATCACGTTGTCTTTCCTGTCTATCTGACTGTGTAGGTTGCCCCTCACCAGGGTCTGATTATCGGGAGATGGTCAAATCTGTAATACAAAATCTATAATAGAAAAATGGCATTGAGAATTACCTACCTATGAATGGAACCGGAGTTCTTTACCTTATTCATGGGAGTGCTTCTTTGGCGAGGAATTGTCTATATTCAAAGAATGGAATACCAGTGGGAGCTCGTCTTGCCCTCTCAAAACAGTTTTCAACCCTTTAGTTCACAATAATTTTTCTCTCTTTATTTCAATTTGCTAAGAATTGGGAATTATCTTCTGTTATGTTATATAGTGTTGACAACACATAGAAATAATCGCAAGAAAAATCTAGTGAAATTGATCACAACGATAAAATCCTCCCTTTCTTATCACATTTTCCACTCCACTGCATTACTTATTTCCTTCTCCTTCGGCATGGCTATCTTATTTCACAGTACTGCTAACACATAATGTACTTACCTGTTTTGTAATCTTTAAAAGGTGAGTGTGCTGGGATCAGGGAGGTGCAGAAACAGCTTTAGATCCCCCAGGACCTGTTATTTATAAACCTGATATCCACACTGAATTTCTTCATTCATGTTTCCATGTTATGACCTCTCCTGATTGGGCTTTCATCATGCTTCCTTCTCAGTTTTACAAGTTTAATCCAGAACATCAAAAAAAAAAGTCCAGACAAGGCTCAGAATGACATTTAAGAAGTATATGGTTCGTGGGCTCTCATGTCAATGGTCTCATGGTAGAGCTGCCATAGAGCTGCCATATTTCAGTCAACCTGGTATCTACCTAGATTGTAGGTAGTTATACTAGACTAATAATCTTCAATTCCATTAAAAGTGATAGCATTTTTCTCTTCACATTATCCCCAAAGTTCAAGAATGTTGTATTTAAACTTACCTGCACATGGGCATATTTTAAAATATAAAATATCAAACTAAGGAAATCAGAAAAAAAGCAGAAAAAAATGTATTCATATAGCATGAAAATAAGAACTGTGATCCACAAAATTATGGAAGTTTATTTATTGACTTGAAGTATCACCCTACAAAGTAAAATCTGAAGTCAGAGCTACAGGGAGATAAACAAGTATAAAGCTGGATGATGGTATGAACAAGTAGATGGCCTCTTCTGCATCTTAATAATGTAATTGACTTAGATAGAAAAACACTGAATTATTAAGAGAAATGGCAGTCAGAACTAATTTACAAGATTGAGGGTCCCTCCATTTGAACATGAAATTATTTCTGTAACGTTCACAGAATGTTTGGACAGAGAAATAATCTGTTGTGGAATGAGATAGAGATGATGATGAGGCTGGTAATGAGTGATGTAGAGAAATATTTTTCCTATTTAAAGATGGTGCTGCAGATGGTATTATTGACTTCTGAATATAATTAGGATGGTCAAAAATAAGCATTGGTGACCTAAAGTTCTTTACATGCTGAGTACAAATCTGTCTTTCTTGGTCTGTTCATAAAGACCTTGCTATTGGTAGCTTTCTCTATCGGACTCAGAAGCTGCATGATGCCTCTCCAAAGCAGGTGCCTCATGTATGGATTGTGCATTTTAGAGTCACCCACTTATAGCTGTTCCTGAATTATTGCCTTAAGGAT
This sequence comes from Manis pentadactyla, assembly GCF_030020395.1. NCBI lineage: Eukaryota > Metazoa > Chordata > Mammalia > Pholidota > Manidae > Manis > Manis pentadactyla. The sequence goes on from NC_080025.1 coordinate 124,505,352, forward strand.
ATTCAAGGATATTCTTCTAACTGTATGAAATAATTTTTCAGGATAACTAAAATTTCAAAAGACAGAAATATAGCCTCATATATTTTTTTTGGGGTAACACCCTAGTTAACTGTATCTCTTTCAATCACTCAAAAACAAATGTCTTAGGAAATAATATAGTAAACTGTCTTGGAAAATCACATTTAAAGACTTCAGAAAAAAATTCAGGATTCACTTTAAAAGATGTGCATCTTTTTATTTTGTCCTCTTAGGATAATAGAAAGCAGTGGAAATTTAAGATCAAATGATCTGTGAAATGTTGGGCATTAGAGCAGGTGCAAAGAAACAATTGTGCTCTTCCCCAGTGTCCCAAAGCAGGTAACATTTATAATTAAGGATGTGAAAATTAGATCATGCTTAACAGTATAATAACATACAGATATCACTATATTTAATTGGAAATTACAGGACAGAATCAAGAAAGGAAATTGTCCTGCTCATTTGAGTAAAGGGAAACACCTCAGGTCCTAGTCTAGGAAAGAGGCAGAGATTAAAGAGCCAAGAAAGATGGTCATTTGGATAAAGAGTAGTTTCTAAATATTAATTGTTTAACCAAATTCCTTACTAACTTCCAAGAAATACTCTAACCATAAAAAAATTATAGTTTCAAATTATAGAAACTAGTCTTGATTAAGGAAATAAAGGATATATATTTTAGTATAGATTTATTCTCATTGTAAGAGATCTGCAGGCAACAAAAGATTTAAATTTTATCATTGTTTCCCAAATTATTATCAAGCATTGCCTAGGTCCCTTTGTTTTACCAATTCACCTTTAACTTATATTTCTAATCATACTTTATTACTAAATAAATCTACTTCTCACAGACTCTTAAACTTTTCTTCCCCATGTGAAATTTTAGAGAAAGCTTTCCCCACTTTCATTGTATTCTGTTTTAATAAAATCATTAGAAATAATATTGAGCTTTATGTATCTCTGTAATCCTCATCACTTCCTTCACTTCCACTCAGTGAACCCCTCCTGAGCCCCAGCCGGACCCTAGGTGTGCTGCAGAGCACAAGAAGTAAAATCACGAGCAGAGTCCTTCAAGTCGAGCAACTTCAAATATGTAATAGGATTATTGGTTCCTGTCAGTGGAAGGTTTAGTTACTGGAAATGCATTTGTTTAAAAAAAAATGAATGAATAAATATCTGGTAAAGTGTTACACTGTGAAAGTGAGCACAGAAAACATCAACCCACGTGACTGCATGCATTAAAGAAGTTTAGCCATAATGACGGAAATTTTACCAGATTTTGAGTACTTGAATTATATTATCTTTATTATTTATTATAACAATATTATGAGTTCAGCACTGTTATCCTCCCTCTCATATAAGATGGTAACAACTGAGGCTCTCAGAGCCCGGGCAGTGTGTTCAGGGTTGAACTGCTCGGGAGCAGTAGTGCTGTCGTAGGAACAGGCCATGCTCTTTCCCCCAGGGAGCACTGGCCAGTTTGCTTTGAAACCATCAATGAACCTGACAGTTTCATTGCATAAATGCCTTAATTGTCCTTTTATAGTGCATTTCCTCACCTTTACCTAATCTCTACACAGTGTCCTTAAGGCAAACTAGACAGTGGTTAGGCTTACACTCTTAGAGCATTTCCTCCACAAGGAAATATTTCCAGTGAGGTTCAGAAGTGTGGGCTGTCAGCACAAACTAGGTCAGGAGTAAGGAAAATGGATATAATATGTACAAATTTATAACATTGGAAATGCCAAGATAAAATGAAGGTTGGTTCATTTAATGACTTCAATTCAAAATACTAATGAGTTTCTAACATCACCAAGGATCAAGAAATAGAGTGAGGAAGAAAAGGAAATGAAATGCAGTAATAGAATTTAGAACTTTTGCCTGCCTGGGACAGTTGTGGACACCTCTGTGATATTACCAACTAATGTGCTAGGATTCTATTTTGCAACACTATTTCAAATGAATTATTAGAATTCTATCCTGTAATGTAATTATTATTAAGAAATAGAAAGGATATATACATTATTCATACTACCTTGTCTGAAGATATTTTTAAGCTTCATGCTTTTATTGAATCTTAGTATACTTGTGGAGTTTTTAAGAGATAATCTGTTACAACCCCATTTTTAATATGGTAATTAATTATGTTATATAATTCTAATAATATATTTTACTAACCTACTTATCAAGTACTTAGTGAAAGCTACTAGGAAAAGAATTGGACACAATAATATAATCAATCTTGTAAAGAAGTTTATAGTCTAGTAGGTGAAATGGCATGGATATACTGAGAGAGAGAAAAAGCAGGATACCAGGACCTGAGACTGGGTAGAAGGCCTAAGTATTGTTAAAGAAGTGCTCCTGGCTGTTTCATGGAGTTTCAGCATATCCTTGAACAGTGTGTACTGTTCTAACATACAAAGATGAAGATCATGTAAGTCAATGAGAGTTCACAACACAAATGAAAGCATTAAGCATGTTCAGGGAAAACCAAGTAATGTGATTTTGGTATAGGATACATGATATACAGCCTTATAAGATGGGACAGTTTAACATCATATTTTTCAAGAACTTCAAATGAACATTTATTAAGAAACAGACAATTGCTGAAGATCTATAAAAAGGGATTGAGTATATAATCAGAATGGTAATTTGGGAAAGATTATTGTGGTCATTTCCTGAAAGTCTGACTAATGAATGGGATGGGCAGAAGACAAGGAACCGTTTCAGCAATAATCCAGGCATGCGGAAATGAGAGACCAGAGTGGTGACACTAGGGACGTAGTGTCACAAGTCAGGGACTAATGCAGAACCCAGAGGTAAATGTGGCATACATATTAAAAATTTATAAATAAAACAAGACTTGCAAATCGCTGGATTAGGAGTTAGTGCCAGGGGTGAAGGAGTAAGTAATTAATGAATCCTGTGAATTTTCAAGAGCAATAATAATAATAAAATTTAGAAGCCACAGGAGGAGTTACTTTGTAACTGAAATTTGAACATGGTATTCAGTAGTCAGTAGGCAATTTGAAATGTGTGACTTGAGCTTGGGAGGGTAATTGGGAATGAAAGTCCTAATTTGGGAATTTAAAGGGAGATGGTAACTAAGCCAATCTAATTAAAACAACAGCTGTAAAATATCCACAAAGCAATGGGAAGATTACCTCAGGGGAGGTAAGAAGCAGTAGCTTGGAAGGTAAGATGGAAAAAGAGAAATCAGGGAATTAAGGGAACCTAGCTGAACATTGTTTCATGTAAGAAGAGTGCACTTAAGGGTGACCCAATGAATAATATGAAATACTGTCTATAGATATGGGGACAGCGTGAGCACAGGGCGTCAGTGCAGCAACCTTAGTGTGTCCTGACTCCAGGGCTGCTTTACTCCCTCCATGTTGAGACTGTGCACTGTCTGCCCTTGTGGCCTCTCCCAACTCCAGCCTCCATTACCACATTCAAAAAGTTTAGAGACTAGGAGACCAGATTTTAAACCAGGCAAGAATACACAGGTATGTATATTTTTTTCACTTAATGGGCAAATATCATTTTACTCTAAATACAAAAAAAAAGAATTATTTCCTATTTCTTATCCAAGTAGCCTATGCAGGCTTTCTTACCCTAACACTGCTTTAATATTGTAAGATCAACACAGACTTGTCTACCAAATAATGGAATACACAATAAAGGGGCAGTCTGGTAACTGAAAGAGAGATTTTCAGGATAGGGAAAAAGAGGTATGGAGTTTTCAATAGGTGGTAAACTAAGGGATCTTGCTTTTTTGTTTATTTGTGTAAGAGGCAGTCTTACAAGATACTTAGCTAAACTCGGATTCACAGTGAGCAATAGTAGTAGACAATACAAAGCACCCTGGCATTTTTAAGCATTTAAGTAGCTCTTTTTTTCCCCGTAAGTCCCAGAATCAATTTCTATTGGTATGCAGTGCCAATTGAATCAAGGTGCATGTTGAGAAGATGTGTGTGAGAGAGAGACAAAGAGAGTGGGAGAGAGAGAGAAGGTATAAGAGCGAGACTGAGACCAAGAGGTCCAGAGAGAGAAAAGAATAAGAGAGTAGAAAAGAGAGAAGGCAGAGTAAGGCACTCTACTGTTATCTCAATATCGCTTATTTCAGAATGATAAAGCTCTGACAAGTAGAACTTTGATTTCTTAAAGTCTCCTCGGCTTTACAAATTTTCTGGGTATTTAATGCAAAAGAAAACTCACTTCTAACAAAGTCTAGCTGCCCCAGTACTCACAAAGTGGAGGCTATTTATGTTGCCATTTCCTTCCTTCAACACTTTCTGTAATAAAATAAGGCAAAGAGGGTGGCTGGCCCGATCCCCAGGGTGCCCTGCTGGGTGCTCCGTCCTGCCCACTCTCATTTCAGGCCTCTGGCTCTGAGCCACGGCTCTGCCTCCTTGCCTCTGTCCTGGCTTTTATCGAGCAGTGATCAGTGACCAAGTAGTAAGCTGCATTTCTTTTGGCTTATGAAAAGATCATTTATTCATTCATTTAATCACTACTTTTGTAAGTCACATAATTGGAAGAAGACAGACAAAAGTCTGAACAAGCTACTTAGGCTAGACCTCTGAATGTGATTATTTATGATTTCTTGATTATGGCTGTTCTTTTTCCATCTGTATCCCTTCTTTTCTATTGGCCTGGCACACAAAAGAAATCCAATTACATTTCAGATAATTGATACCTCTACTTATCTTGGCAAAAGAAGGAGGGCATATTATGTGTCTCATTACAATGTGGGAAAAGTGTAATATGACTGAGGATGTGGAAACCTTCTTAACTCAGCTTTCTGTAACTAGTCTGGTGATCTGAAAGCCTGTTATTAAGAGTATTCACTCTTTCGAAATACACACACACACACATTCATACTTTCAACAATCTTATATCCAATACTATATACCTGATCACCATATGTTAAAGCACATTGTTATTATTAGTTATCAGGATAATTCAGTTTTAATGGAAAACCAAAGACCTCAATGTGAGAGTAAACAAACTCATGGGACAGACCCTGGGGTCGTATGAGATATAAATCCTAGAATAAGGTATCTATACTCTGAAGAGAAAGATAGCTGTATTCCTTGCTACCTTTGTATGCATTTGCCTGACCTCATAATAGCACATCAGGGACTTGTACTTTAGTCAGTGTCAGATGTCTTCTGGCTAAATCCAAGTTGATATGCAGGAAGCATTGAAAGCATGTTTTGAGAAACACTGGTTTTTTTACATGGAGATTTTTTAAATTAAAAAGCTCCCTACAGTTCCTGGAAATTCTACAATTTCAGATCCTTTCCTTAGGATTAGAGCGCTCTATAAATATACAGCTAGAGGCATGGGTAAAATAATGGATTAGGGGGTAACAGACCATGGCTACAAATTTCATCTGCACTGGGGCAACTCACTGTATGCCTGTAGGCAAGTCACTTCTATCAATGCCAAGTATCTTCTGAACATGCTTTCAATATTTTGTTGATTTTCTATTTGATGATTCCCACTGCACCGAAGTAGAAGCTGAAATGTGCCTCTCCTGCACTGCTTAGATATGCAATATAGGTATGTGACTTAGATCCCTTCAAAGGATCACTCGCAAGAAAAGAACAGCAGTACGGTGGTGCTGAGCAGGTTCAGTATTGCAGGAGAGGGTGGTGGAAAAGCTCTCCGCAGCAGTGCCAGAAGCCCAGGGTTGCTACCTTGTTATGCCTGCAGTGGAGCCTGTGTGGCAGGCAGCGGAACACTGATCAGCACATGGCTGTGATTTGGCTGTTGTTTTTGACAGCTTAGCTTCCCAGCCAGATGTCCTGCTCCTTTGACAGCTTACATGAACTATCTGCTACCCTTTATCAAATTACTTTCGTTAAATTTGTTAGACTAGGCTCTAATGTTTATAAATAAGCACCCTAACTGAAATACATGTTAAGGAACTTGCAGTTTCTCATGCCTGTAAGGCTAGCATTAAAATCTCAAATGCCAATGAAAGACACATCTTCTAAGCAAAGCAAGCCTGGTGTGATCTATTAGTGAGTGACAGGGAACTCAGAGGGGACAGCGGAACCTAGCTCCAGCCATTGGGTCATACAGATACACTGGCCCAGGGACAGTGGGTCTCCTAATTTATGAAATAAACTGGAAGTCCCTTCTGTTACTGAAAATCTCACAACTTTATATTGACAATTAATAAAAATGTTTTAAAACATAGTGGGATCATCAAGACAAATGCTGGGCATAGAAGCCACAGGGCATAAATATGCAAAGAAGTAAAAAGCTAACCTTTTCAAACAATAAGGCTTCTCTCTCACTTACCAACTTTACATTTCCTTGTATGGCCCCGGAAGATCACTGGTTAGCCAGAGACGGGTAAGATTCCTCCAGGGAGGAACAACCTAAGACAGGCACAGTCGCAGGGGGGTCATCAGGTGAGAAATTGGGGATCAACAGAGGTGAGGCTTAGAACCTCACCCCCCCTGTTCTGAGAGAAATCTTCTGCATACGTGGATGTTTTATTGCCCTTGTCTAGCTTGGATTAACACATAGTCTACAGGCACACACCTGATCATCTACATTTGCTCTCTTACAACACTAAACTATGTTTTCTACCTTTATCTTGTATCTACCTACCACTTCAGCATTTTATTAAAAATAATAATAATAAAGAGAGAAATGTGGTATCCACATATAAATCAAGTATAAAAATCAAATGAATATTCATATTTGAACTGACTGTTTATAGTTCATAATGCATGAGCAAAACCGAAAGTTTCTGTGATGACTGCCCTTGTACTGTTCACTATGTAACTTATTCACTATGTAAGAATTTGTTCTACATGTAAGAACTTGTTTGTTATGCTTCAGAAGATTGGAGACTGACGAAAATTAGGCTTGGGGTGGATTAGTGATTGTGCATTGAGCATTGAGTCCCCTATACAGAATTTTATTGTTGTTAACAACCATTTGATTAATAAATATGAGAGATGCCCTAACACACACACAAAAAAAAGTACACACTTCCAATTGTAAAATAAATAAGTAACCGGGATGTAATGTATAGCACAAGGAATATAGTCAAAGTATTGTAACAACTTGGTATGGTGATAGCTGGTACCTAGAATTATCATGTATATAAATGATGAATCACTGTGTTGTACACCTGAAACTAATGTAATACTGTGTGTCAACTACCCTTCAATAAAAAATAATTATCTAAAAAAAAAAAAAAGAAAAAAAAAAAACAGTGGGATCAGAGAAAACATACCTATATTCTGGAGGAGGCCTGTGGGCTGCCGGTTTTATAAGCATAAAATGATTCCCCATGCTACTCCCTCTCTCTGAGATATTAAGCCGAAAAGGCTCCTTCTCTCAGTATTTCCATCACCCACCTCTTGGCAGCAGGCAGTGAGTTGGGAGGGAGATGTGACAGGAAGACTGAAGCATCAGACACAGGGTGGTATGGAGGGTGGGAGGAGGGTATGGGTCGGAGAAGCACTAAAGTGGAAGAGAAACTGTAATTTTGATTTAGATATCACTAGACATTTTGAACATGAAAAAGAAAAGTCTGGGTCATACTGAACTTTTTTTGTAAACATGAAAATGTTAAAGTAACAAGGAAAAAGTCCCTGGAGGATAGATATATATGTATTTAGGTGAAGATAGATATATATACCTACATGCACACATGCAAGAGGTAGGTACAGAGTTTTTTCTTCTGGGGTTAAAGATAGAGATTGAAGAAAAAATAAATTTACGACTTTCTTATACCTCAAACAGTACACTGATAAAGAAATAGAATCCGTGTTTCCTGTTGACCATCGCATCCCTAATGCCCCAGCTGAGTAGAAACTCAGTACTTGTTAAAATAATTATCATAAATTTATGAATTCACACTAGAGAATAAAAAGTGTGTGCTCTGTTGGAAGAGCTATTTGTTTAGGTAGAACTATTGAACAACAGCCATTCAGAACCAGAGGGAATTTTAGACATAATCCACTATAGCTGTAGTAGTTCATCTATAAGAAACAGATGTAGTGAAATAAATGAACTTGCCAAAGTCATAGACATTCCCTTAGTGGAACTGGGACAAAGTCCCTCAGACCCTCTGTCAGAGCCCTTAGTTGGCAATAGAGCTGGAGTTTATTAGATAGCCTATAAAAAATAAGTTCTTTTATTTATTTTTTAAGTTATAATTGATATACAATCTTATGTTCAGTTTTCACATGAGCAGCATAGTGGTTACTATATTCCCCCCTATTATCAGGTCCCACCACATACCCTATTACAGTCACTGTCCATCAGCACAGTAAGATGCTGTAGAGTCACTACTTGTCTTCTCTATGCTATTCTGCCTTCCTTGTGTCCCCCCTATATTATGTGCACTAACCATAATAACCCTTAATTTCCTTATCCCTCCCTTCCCACCCACCCTCCCAAGCCCCTTTCCCTTTGGTAACTATTAGTCCATTCTTGGGTTCTGTGAGTCTGCTGCTGTTTTGTTCCTTCAGTTTTTCTTTGTTCTTATACTCCACAGATGAGTGAAATCATTTGGTACTTGTCTTTCTCCACCTGGCTTATTTCACTGAGCATAATACTCTCTAGATCCATCCATGTTGTTGCAAATGGTATGATTTGTTACTTCTTATGGCTGAATAATATTCCATTGTGTATATGTACCATCTCTTCTTTATCCGTTCATCTACTGATGGACACTTAGGTTGCTTCCATTTCTTGGCTATTGTAAATAATGTAATAAACATAGGGGTGCATATGTCTTTTTGAATCTGTGATCCTGTTTTCTTAGGGTAAATTCCTAAGAGTAGAATTCCTGTGTCAAATGGTGTTTCTATTTTTAGTTTTATGAGGAACCTCCATACTGCTTTCCACAATGGTTGAACTAATTTAGATTCCCACCAGCAGTGTAGGAGGGTTCCCCTTTCTCTGCATCCTCACCAGTGTTTGTTGTTCCTAGTCTTTTCTATGTTGGCTGTCCTAACCAGTGTGAGGTGGTATCTCATTGTGGTTTCAATGTGCATTTCTCTGATGATTAGCAATGTGGAGCATCTTTTCATGTGCCTGTTGGCCATCTGAATTTCTTCTTTGGAGAAGTGTCTGTTCAGATTCTCTGCCCATTTTTTAATCGGGTTATTTGCTTCTTGGGTGTGGAGGCGTGTGAGCTCTTTATATATTTTAGATGTCAACCCCTTATCAGATATGTCATTTATGAATATATTCTCCCATACTGTAGGTTGCCTTTTTGTTCTGTTGATGGTGCCCTTTTCTGTACAGAAGCTTTTTAGTTTAATGTAGCCCCACTTGTTCATTTTGGCTAAATATAAGTTATTTTTTAACAAGCATATATGTGTATCTTGAACTTAATGGCTTCTAATGGAGAACATGCAAGTCCAGACACTTCACATATGTGCAGCATGTTGAAATAAACACATGCATAACCACATACCTTGCATTTGATTTAGCCTCAATTAAATATTTTTTACAGTTATTCTAAGTGTAATGTAAAATATTAAGAGTTCCTTAACATCAATTTTGAAAATATTTTTTAGAGTGTATCCTATTGGTAAGAACATCTCATAGATGTTCTGGAATGCTCTTTAGTTATGTCTCCATGCCAGCATTTTCATAGTTTTGCCATGTCCTTTCCTGCTGATTGTTTCCCTTCCAGATAGCAGGAGGCAATCTCCAGCCATGCCCTTGCTGCACACTCATGCATGGGATGCCAGGATACACATCCAAGGACCCATGACTACTTCCTGCGGGCATTCATTATTGGAATTCCCACATTCCTCAGCCTCTCTAAAGACCTACGCCACCTCCCACATTCATTATCTTCACCTAAGTCTTACAACTCCTTTTAAATTATATGTTTTATATTTCTTCTCATGTTGTTAAAAATCTAGAAAACATCCTTAATTTAATAATAAAATATACTGTTTATTCAAGAAGTTTGTTAAAAATAAATTACTTTATGACTGCTTGCTTCTAACACCAGTGAGGAAGTATTATGAACCAAAGAATTTAGAGTTAAAACTGGTTTAAAATGCCAGTGACTATAACCTGGAGCAAATTAATTCTACTCAATAAGCCTCAGTGTTCCCCTTTGGAAAATGTTGATAATGGTGATAGTTTTGCTACATTGCTAATAAGATTAAAAAACAGTTTCATTTGATCTTTATTTTCTCTGAAACTTTGCATGCTAATCATAAAATCATATTTATGTATTTTTTCTACAAAATCCCAACTAGTACCACCTCTTTCTACAACCAAAGGTAACAGAACTTATGTTTTCCTCTTCATTTTTACGAATGTCATGCAAGCAACTGAGTCATTCCCTCAAAATAAATTTAATGTAATATAGGTTTAATTCTAAAATTGATATTTCTGGGTTTTATGAAGACGTTCTCTCTCTCTCTCTCTCTCTCTCTCTCTCTCTCTCTTGCTCTCATTGTCTTGCATTTGCTCTTTCTCTCCTAAAATAGACCATTTGTAAGAGAATTTAAATTGCATGAATTCATATCAGCAAAAATCCCCCTCGCTGGGTGATGGACATTTCTGGCAGCACGGAGAGTAGAGGTTCTGAGAAGGAAGGGTAGGAAGGGTAGTGAAGTGCATTCTTGTTAGTGTACATGATTGCCCATGTGTTGTTAATCTCAAAACTGAAAAGATGGCAGTTGTTTCAGGTAAACCTACATAGAGCCAATTAGAAATATAATTTCAACAGTTAGTTTAGAACACTTAACTCTCTCCATGTTTTGACTGTTACCATGGCTCCCTGACTACATTACAGATCAGCACACTGAGTTGTCCTTGTTTGAAGTGGAGAACAAGAGATGTAGCTGCTAGTGGAACTTGTCATATAGTCTCTGGGAGGCCTTAGTCCTTTAGTTATGCATAAGAAGCCTGTATGTTCTGAACAAGAACACACTGAAAACTCAAAAGATTAAAATACTCTGTATTTTGCACTCTTGTTCCAAAGATAACATTTCCCTTGGGGAAGTTTACAAATTTGAAATGATTGGGATGGATCCTTTCCATTTCTAATTAGCAACATAAACCTCTGTTAAGATTTTATTTAATAAATTGTTGCTAATTTCTTTATATGATGCATTTCCCAGGTAATATTCAGGAGAAACCTTTAACAAATTCACCATTTTTTTTGGGTGAATTAAGTGAATAAATACCTTGCAGACATGAGTCCAAAATCATAGATATGTTTTTATATAAAAACTACATTTTGCTTATGATCAGTTTAATCATATTCAAGTAGTAAGCATAAATAAACTATACAGAAATGTTTTTTCTTTATATATGTAGCCCAAGAGTTAAGCATATATATCATGACTCCAAAATTAATGTACATCATCATAAGAGGAGAAATTATTTGGAAAGAGAAAACTAGCAGGAAATAACACCAAAAAAAAATAAATCTAGCCCAATCTACCAAGTGTATAGCAAATATCCAGTGGTGAATAAACAACATGCAAGAGAATAGAGAAGAGAAAGAAAGGTCAAGAATATTGCTCAACTTGTGATCTGAAAAGTGAAACACAATCATATTCTTTCTAATTTTTAATAACACCACTCAAAATGCACAGAAAACTCCACACATACAATCTAGTATCTATGTGCTTAGGTTTGCTTTTGTTTTCTTCCCAAGTTTTTCCTACATTTAATATTGACATTTTTTGAAGTACACTTTATTAGTGTAAAATGCTGCTAATTCTGCGATATCATCTTCTTTTTATTTTGTCAATGTGTAGCCTAGTTATAAAAGAGAGACAAAGAGAATTGTTATAAGGTTAAAATTACATGGCTTAAAAATCATCCCTTTGTGAGCATTTATTCATGCTTTCATTTTTCTCTGCTTGAGCTTGTCACCTTCTACAGCACTCAAAACCTTATTTCTATATAATTACAATGAATAGCCAATAGAAAGACATCCTTTAGAAGAAATTCTTGGTACTGGAATTTCAAGTGTATTATTTGAAATAAATCACCAGCTGAGTTTGTCATTAAGATTAAAAATTATCTAGATCTTACATATTTTATTATACATGATCTTATTTCCTCATCAGAGTAATAGCACAAATATTTATTTTTTATATTTCATTAAACACCAAACACCAACCCAATTAGAGCACATGTTGTCTTATCTTTAATATTTCTGAATGTCAAAATCTAAAACTATGCAGCTATTTTTTTTCTGGCCCTAGGAAATTTCTAAATGACTACTCCATCACCATTGATAGAAAAATCAAATAATTATTAGACTTACCAAGTCTAATAATTCAGTAAATATTACTGTGTTTTAGCTATATCAATTTTCCATTTTAAATCCATTTATTTAAAAATCTCAAAAAACAAAATGGCTATTTTAATATGTCCAGGAAAATTCTTACGACTTGTTGCAATTAAGAGGGATTTATTAAAACATTCTTTGTATAATGCATCACAATCAAAATTCTTAATGTAAGAATTGAAAGGAGAGGAAATTTTTTCTAACATATCTCAAAGTACATGTTGCTTAATTTAAAAAATCACATAACTGTATTAAATCTGCTATGTAAGAAATATGTATGTGTGTGTATATATTCATTTTATGCAAATTTATATGTAATTGACTTGCATGATAACTTCTTACATATGTCAAGAGGCTTAGCTCCCTGCAATCTAAATTACCTTCTTTATTTAGTAGTATACACATATGTACACACACAGGTATGAAATTCAGAATATCCTTCTGAATCCAGAATTTTAGAACTTCAAAGTTGAATTTACAGATGATTGTGCTTAGTGAAGTATAAGAGAAAAAAATTTGCAAGTTCATGCAGCATTCTTAATCTGTGATTAAAAAAAAATCTCTGGGCTACATTTGCCCCAATTAACTATAGTCCAGAACAACAGAAATTAAAGTGCTTAAGCACAAACACTAAAAAAAGTGACAGTGATACTCTTGGACATAACACCAAACCCTGTATTGACACTGTTGCTTTGTCTTGGTATATACATTGCTGAGAGAGGAAAGTAAGTATCTGGCAAGTGGATGGCACTCCCAGGCTAACCTTGACGGTCCCCCAAAGAGCATAAAACATCTCTACAAAATTTTAACATCAGACAAGGACCACTCTGTGACCATGGTGGATTAAGACAAAAACAAGACCCCTCAGAAATCACATCTAAAAACAGCAAAAAAAAAGAAAAAAAGAACAATGTTCATACCACAAAAACAACCAAATATTCTCCTATCTTGGCAAATATGAGGGACTATTGCTTCTTAACCAGTTACAACTTTAGCTTTATTCTATTGTTTCCTCCTTCTAGAAAAGATTTATTATGATAATCAATCATAGAACTAGCCCTGCTTTCTGACAGCCAATTCAAAGCAAAGCCTCACTTCTTTAAGCCCTCCCCAAAACCACCAAAACAAGCCCTCATCTTATCATAATCCCCCCATAATATGTCCTTCACTATGATATCCAGTGTTTCCCTGTGGAATTTGTTTTTCCTCAATGCAGAGATTAATAAACCCAATTTGTTCAACTGGGAATCTTTGGCTAGAGGGCATTGACATGTCATATCAAATAATCAAATAGACATTTTCATGTATTTATGTTTATGCCTGATATCAAATTTATTATTTCTAATCCTCTTGCTATTTATTTTCATATATTTTATGGTGCTAAAAATATGAAAGTATCCATAATACAGCTGCTATTTTTGATTGAGAAGTGGTTGCATCATACTTATTCACATAGCTTTGTTAAGCTTGTTGCGTAACAGGTTTAGGGTATAAATATATAAAACCACATGTTATAAGTAATGTTAGAAAAAAGTAAATGATTATTGTTTGTATATGGCATGTCAATATAAATAATTAGTATTATGAACAAATGTCTGGTAATTTAGAAAATGAAATAGAATCTATTAGAACTAAGATAATTCAATGGATTAGAGAAAAAGCAAACATTCAAAAGTCAGCAGTCTCCTCTGTATCCAGGAGATTAGATAATAGAACAATATTCTCATATGCAACAATAATAACAAATACATAAAAATACACTCAACAAGATATATTTGGAACATATTTGGTGGAAAATTTTTAATTTTATACCCATGTGTTTATAAAGAATGAATGGAGATATGCATGTAGGAGGGGTGTTAGTTTCCCTTGGACTAATTTATAGGATCTGTGCAATTCAAATTAAATATCTAAAGAATGTTTCTTGAACTCATTAGTTCTAAAACAGTTTCTAAAATAAATAAATACCAAGAACATTTAAAAAAATAGAAGTTATGAGGAAACACTAGGCCTGCCAGAAATCAGAGTATGATACAAATCAGAAAGAAAATGTCACAGCATGATAGCAGGACCTGACGTAACAAACCAGTAAAACAGAATGAAAGCCTCAATGACAGATCATGGCATGCAAAAAAGTCTAACAGAATATAGTTGGTAGAATAATAGCCTCACTCCCAAAGATATCTATGTCCTTCTCCCTAGAATGAATGAATGAACATGTTCCCTTATGTCACAAAAGACACTTTGCAGATGTGATTAAGACTATGGACCTTGAGATGGGAAAATTAGTATAGATTATCCAGGCAGACCCAATCTTATCACACGATTCCTTAGAAACAGAGAACTTTTCCTGGCCATGGAGATAAAGAAAATCAATGGTAGTAGAAAGGTCAGTTCAATGTGACATCAGAGGAGGACTTGACTCACTCTTGCTTTGAAGACGGAGGAAAGGAATCATGAAATAAGAAGCCTTCTAAAAGCTGGGAAAAGTAGGGGTGGGGGGACAGATTATACCTGGAGAATCTAGAAACAAATGCAGCCTTGAAGATACCTTGATGTTTATCCAGTGAGACCTGTGTTGGACTTCTGACTTACAGAATTTAGAAGCTGAGTGTGTGATAATTTAATCCACTGAATTTGTGTTAATTTCCTATAACAGCAAAAGAAAAGTAATGCACAGAAGATATTGCAGCTTCATGAATCCATATGCCAAAAGTGTTACCTGATAAATGGCATTGAGACAACAGGTTAAATTATGTTAAAGGAAGCAAAATTCTAGATTTCCATCTTATACCTTATATTGACAAAACCAATATCAGTTATGAAATTAAACAAAAAAAGAAACCATACTAATCAGATGATGTAAGGACCCATTTATTTACTCTTAGGATGGATAGATTCTTTAAAACACAACAGCAACTGAAAAGCAATAAAAGAATAGAATAATAGTCCATGAAAGTTATAATGGCTGAACATCGAGAAACACTGAGAAATACTAAAAGGCAAAGGGAAATGCTAGGGGAAATAACTTTAAAATAAATACAACAAAGTTTTAGCTTTCCTAATAGGCCAAGAGCTTATATAAATGAATAACATCAATATTCCTGATTTTACATGGTCATATCCATAAATAATTAATTTGAAAAAGTAGAAAAATATTATGAAAAACAGTTAATCCTTCTTACTTGTCGATTCCTTTATTTGTGACTTCAACTGCTTGCTATACTTTATTTGTAACCCTGAAATTGATATCTGTGGCATTTCCACAGTTGTTTATGGACATACACAGAGCAACGGCAAATTTTTCACCAGATGCACAATTTCCCAACTGAGATCAAACAAGGGGACGTTCTGCCTTCCTATGTAGCTTTCATACTGTAAACGAGTGTCCTTTCATGGTCTGTTTAGGGCCACAGTTTTCACATTTTGTGCTTTTGCTGATTTGACCGTTTCCCCCAAGCAGAGAAGGGCCCCCAATTGCTGCAGTGCTGTGTTGTGTTCCTAAGCACAAGACTTGATGGACTTTTCACAGAGAAAATACATGTTAAATAAGCTTCATGCAGGCATGAGTTATAGCACCATTGGCCATTTCAGTGTTAATGAATCAATAATGTATAAGGTATCTGTAAACAGAAACATACATTAAAAAGATTATGTAACAATCAGCTGATGCAAATGGTTTGACCACAGGCTTGCAGGAACCTAGTTCTCTATTTTCCCTGGAAGCAAGGGTCAGTATTCACTATTTCAGTATTCACAACCATTGTACAGAATTAACTACCATGAAGAATGAAAATTGACTATAATTAACACTATCAAAAATATCTACTCTCACTAGTACAGAAAATATCATTCATACAAATAACATATATTTTAAAATTTCCAAGTGGATGAAATGGTCTTTTCTTAAATACTTAAATTTTATATAAGATATGCAGACATACATTGTGTGTGGAATTTAGTAAAATCATCGCATAAAAAAATGATGTCTTAAAATCCCTAGTCACCTTGATATGTCTAATAATTAATTCTAAGGATTTAATCCAAACATGCAGATTCATATAGGCTCCTCTTTATTCCAACAATACTTGGAAAAGTAAAAAAATCACAACTTAAATAAATGTTTCACAGGAGGGCCATATGGTACATCTATACGTTGCAAATTTTGGAGATGAATGGAAGATACCCATTTTATCATTTTATTAGAAAAGCAAAATATAGAACTGTATGTTCAACATTATCTAATTTTTTAAAAAGCATACATGTAATGCACATATATATTTTATGTGTTTTATATATATAATCTAAAAAAGGAAAATATCACAAGTACTGATACTTTAAAAATTAACAGTATTGTGGGTTAAAATGACTGTAAGTGATTTGATATTTTTCTTTCTAAATATGTTTTCCAAATTTTCTTCAATATGTGCATATTTTGGAAGATATTCCAAAGACCTGTCCTATCCTTAATGATCTGAGCATCAGCTGTCATAACAATCTGAGGTTTCGTTAACTAACCTGCTGTGGCACAGGCAGAGCGAGAGCCCATCCACCATGTTTTTGGCCTGTTCCAGGAACTGAAAAGGCCTAAGTAAAGGTGGCTATGCTGTTCTTTCCATTTAAGTATTTTGGGTAAAATTCCATACCATAGATTGTTGTTTTTGTTTCAGTGGTCACTTTTGCCCATCTTCCCACTTTCAGTCTTTGGGAATCACTTTGATTTCAGTCTGTCTGCCTCCTAGAATTGGTTTTGCTTTGTGGTCCACCTTGAAAATTGTTTTTCTTGTAATAGGCAAGTTTCACACATACCTTTATTAACCTTACTGGCAGTTTACTTATCACTAACATTAATTGATACTATGTTTTCCTCTTAAGTTTTTGTTTTGTATAAATCTTCATTTATACAAGAAAGTTTGTATTTTTGTTTCAGTCGTTGGCTTTCATGGAATATTTGAGCCCTTTGTTTTTAAACAGTACCTATTTCTTGCCAATTACCTAAATAATTATAATTTAGCCTGTCTTTTCCTTCCCATCCCCCTTTTACATCCAGTTTAAACAATATGATTATCTCCATGTTTGCCATTGTACTGTTAATGTACTTACATGTCTACAACTAGATTTGTGAGCTAGCACAAATGAGGCCATCAGCACAATTCCTGACCACGTTCTTCTACAGACTCCATGCCCCAGACCCCATTGTTATTATTTATATCACTTCTATACTTGATGGATACATAATATAATATCTACATTATATTCAGTTAGCTTTCTGTGTACCTTTGTTTTGTATTAGATTTGCAGTAAAATATGTTTGGACCTTTTGCTGAGATTTCCCTGAGTGACTTCTGTTTTGAAGTTTATCTTCTAGTTGTTTCCTATGAAGAACTCATACAGACAATATCCCATGAGGTGTTCAAAACTCTGGTTGTAGCATTCATACTGCAAGCACTGCTTGATATAAAATGCTTGGCTCATGCATTCTTTCCTTGAGTATATTGTAAGTGTTCTCTTCTGGTTTTGACTGTTTGTTGTTAAATATACAGGAGTGATTCTGATACATGTTGCCTACATACAAGCTGTGTATAGAAATGTTTAATTTAATAAATTTTATGCTCAAAATAAGGAACTACCTCCTACCTCTGTAGGAGAAATGTCACAAAGAGAAACTATACCTCTAATAAGATAATTGCCCTAAAGCCTATTTTTCTCTGAGGAATGGCTTCACACCATGCAATAGCAACATTCAGAGATGTTAACTAAAATCATGCTGTATTTTCCTATATTTAGATATTTAGCATGAAATAACATTGTCAAAAGAATCTCAGTTGAAAAATTTGACCATAAAGTGAAAATTTTGGCTGTATCATCATGTGAATTGTCTTTAAATAAAATGCACCAGCAACAGATATTTCTGCGGTAGCAAATAAGTTGTTTAATTACTTTGAGGCATTGGACAATCCGATAAAAAATGAAAGGTTTCTGTTAGGAACATCTGTTTATGTAGATAAATTAGCAGGCCAATTGACATCTACCCAAAAGTTTTGAAAGAACTCAAGGGTAAAATTAGGAAGCCACGGGCCAAGATGTATAAACTGTATTATAAAAACTATATTGTGGAAATAGATAATTTTTAATCAGATTATCCATACACAGCAAGGTTGCAAAAACCCTTAGAGGATTGCTATGACTTTCTTATTAATCTCCCAGCCTCTAGATGACATTCCTGTAATTCATCCTATACACGACAGTTCTTATTCCCAAAATATCTTTTTGTGTATCAATCCCTGGCTCAGCAACCACTTACTGAATGAAAGTTAAACACCTGAGTATTTAACACCCTATTCAGTATGATACCAATCTTTTCTTCCAATTAAGTTCCTAATCATTTTTCTCTTAAATTAGACCTCTTTGAAAAGTCTAATCATTGCTCATGGAACATATAAAACACAGTTACTGCTTTTACTTATGTCCTTTCGTGTTTCCTATCCCTAAAGCACCCTTTAGGATGTCCCCATCTCCTTCCCTTCTCTCTGAATATTGATCATTTCATTGAACAGCCAGTACAAACTCTACAACTTCTGTGAAGCTTTGCATACATTTTGCCACTCTTCACTGAAATTCTGTATGTCTTGTTATAATGGAAACCAATAAACACTAGATTTGGAAGAGGATTACTGAAAATAGGGCATACATAACAGTATAGCTTGAACTTAATAAATTATGTTTTTAAATTTAGAGGAAAAGAAGGATAAAATATAATTTCCAAGATTCTGCACTTTTAATTTAGCACCATATAAATCGAATAATGACCAGACAGGGTTAAATTTAAGAATCAAAGGATATTTAAGTTAAGACGTCCATTTTTATATTTTACCAATTCAACAGGCCAATGGCTGAATCAGTTATACCCAGAGATACCAACATACTTTATAAGCATGTAAATTCTGATAATAGCTGTTAATAAACTAGGAATAGAAGATACTTTATCAGCATTTATCTCAAAGCAACTGTAAAGTCATCGGTGATTTTCTGAAGGTATTTCAGTTAGGTGAGGGACAAGATAAGAATGCTGCTAGCATAACTTTTAAAAACATTTCCTGGAAGACCTAGTCAATAATATAAAAAGAATAAAAATAAAAAAATTATTGTATCCTAAAGGAGATGATAAACACAACTATTTGTAGGTGATAGAATTTTCTGCCTAGGAATCCCAATAATACTAAAAATATAATACATATTTAAAATGAATAAACAAAATATAAAAGGTTTCCTTTTTATTAGTGAAAAAATTGTTGCAAAATAGAGGATACAATTATAATCTGATAATGATTTAATGCAATTGAAATAAAAATCAATAAGGAAACAGTAAATGCTCCAATAGAAAAATATGCAATGACATAAAAAAAAAATAACAAAATATCAGCATAATCAAAGAAATACCAATGTTTTTTTTGTTTTTTGTGTTATTTTTAGTATCATTCTTTTTTCTATTATTTATTTTTTTATTTCTTAAAATTATTTTATTTATTTATTTATTTATTTATTTTTGTGAGGGCATCTCTCATATTTATTGATCAAATGGTTGTTAACAACAATAAAATTCTGTATAGGGGGGGTCAATGCTCAACGCACAATCATTAATCCACCCAAAGCCTAATTTTCGTTAGTCTCCTATCTTCTGAAGCAAAATGAACAAGTTCTTACATGGAGAACAAATTCTTACATAGTGAATAAGTTACATAGTGAACAGTACAAGGGCAATCATCACAGAAAATTTCGGTTTTGCTCATGCATTATGAACTATAAACAGTTCAAATATGAATACTCATTTGATTTTTATACTTGATTTATATGTGGATACCACATTTCTCTCTTTATTATTATTATTTTTAATAAAATGCTGAAGTGGTAGGTAGATACAAGATAAAGGTAGAAAACATAGTTTAGTGTTGTAAGAGAACAAATGTAGATGATCAAGTGTGTGCCTGTAGACTATGTGTTAATCCAAGCTAGACAAGGGCAATAAAACATCCACTTATGCAGAAGATTTCTCTCAGAACAGGGGGGGTGAGGTTCTAAGCCTCACCTCTGTTGATCCCCAATTTCTCACCTGATGGCCCCCCTGCGACTGTGCCTGTCTTAGGTTGTTCCTCCCTTGAGGAATCTTACCCGTCTCTGGCTAACCAGTCATATTCTGGGGCCATACAGGCAAATGCAAAGTTGGTAAGTGAGAGAGAAGCCTTACTGTTTGAAATGGTTAGCTTTTTACTTCTTTGCATATTTATGCCCTGTGGCTTCTATGCCCAGCATTTGTCTTGAGGTATCTGTACCACTTGGAAGAATTATGATACTCGGTAAATTCGATATGAGGCACGAATTCTATTTAAGCGTTGTAATTAGGAAGGAAGAAGAAAAGCTATAGAAGTAGCAGGCGGAAGAAAACATGGGAAGATTGATTATTTCTTTGACATATCTTCTTGTAGAGTAACTTCAGCATGTATAGGTTTTAAACTACTAATTAAATTGCGCACATACATTAACATAATGGGAGTATAGTTACATAACCAAAGCATACCTGTAATTACCAGCCAACTCCAGTGAAACCAAGAAAACCAGTTAGGCACCTTAGGCATTTGTGAAAACTTATCTATGATATGGTGGATACTGTCCAGCTGAACTTGAACAGTCTGAGAGAAATCAGACAAATTAAAACAACCCATTCCTGGGGACTGTTCACATCCCATATGTTCTTTTAACAGTAAAAAGTCTGTAGTTGTAAGATTTTGGAGCGCTACAATTTGCACTTCTCCTAATTCTTGGTTGAGTTCCAACAGTATAGATCCAGTCAAATTTGTTGTTTTACTGTATGCACAGGCCAGCTTAGATATCTCCTTCTTCATTCCCATGGCTAGTCCAGGAACTGGTGGAATGAGTGCATCTACACCTGTAGCAGTGCGTGGATCTTTGTTGGGGTTTTTTGATGATCATCTTCTGGCATGAGTCTTTCCGAGAGTGCTGATGTTGGAAGTTTTTTCATATCGTATCTTAGTTCATTTTTGGGGTAGCCCAATTAGGCTTTGATCCTCTGTATAAACACAAACAGACCCTTTGCCTACACTTTTATATGCCCTTTATATCATTGTGTAGAACTCATTGGAGGTCACCACACAGGAACTGCTTTTTTTTTTTATCATTAATCTACACTTACATGATGAATATTTTGTTTACTAGGCTCTCCCCTATACCAGGTCCCCCCTATATACCACTTTACAGTCACTGTCCATCAGCGTAGCAAAATGCTGTAGAATTACTATTTGTCTTCTCTGTGTTGTACAGCCCTCCCCTTTCTCCCACCCCCCTATGCATGCTAATCTTAATACCCACCTTTTTCTTCCCCCTCCCTTACCCCTCCCTAAGCACCCATCCTCCCCAGTCCCTTTCCCTTTGGTACCTGTTAGTCCATTCTTGAGTTCTGTGGTTCTGCTGCTGTTTTGTTCCTTCAGTTTTTCCTTTGTTCTTATACTCCACAGATGAGTGAAATCATTTGGTATTTCTCTTTCTCTGCTTGGCTTGTTTCACTGAGCATAATACCCTACAGCTCCATCTATGTTGCTGCAAATGGTAGGATTTGCCCTTTTCTTATGGCTGAGTAGTATTCGATTGTGTAAATGTACCACATCTTCTTTATCCACTCATCTATAGATGGACATTTAGGTTGCTTCCAATTCTTGGCTATTGTAAATAGTGCTGCAGTAAACATACGGGTGCATTGGTCTTTCTCATACTTGATTGCTGCATTCTTAGGGTAAATTCCTAGGAGTGCAATTCCTGGGTCAAATGGTAAGTCTGTTTTGAGCATTTTGATGTACCTCCATACTGCTTTCCACAATGGTTGAGCTAATTTACATTCCCACCAGCAGTGTAGGAGGGTTCCCCTTTCTCCACAGCCTCGCCAACATTTGTTGTTGTTTGTCTTTTGGATGGCACCCATCCTTACTGGTGTGAGGTGATACCTCATTGTAGTTTTAATTTGCATTTCTCTGATAATTAGCGATGTGGAGCATCTTTTCATGTGTCTGTTGGCCATCTGTATTTCTTTTTTGGAGAACCGTCTGTTCAGTTCCTTTGCCCATTTTTTAATTTGGTTATTTGTTTTTTGTTTGTTGAGGCGTGTGAACTCTTTATATATTCTGGACGTCAAGCCTTTATCGGATGTGTCATTTTCAAAGATATTCTCCCATACTGTAGGGTTCCTTTTTGTTCTATTGATGGTGTCTTTTGCTGTACAGAAGCTTTTCAGCTTAATATAGTCCCACTTGTTCATTTTTGCTGTTGTTTTCCTTGCCCGGGGAGATATGTTCAAGAAGAGGTCACTCATGTTTATGTCTAAGAGGTTTGTGCCTATGTTTTCTTCCAAGAGTTTAATGGTTTCGTGACTTACATTCAGGTCTTTGATCCATTTTGAGTTTACTTTTGTATATGGGGTTAGACAGTGGTCCAGTTTCATTCTCCTACATGTAGCTGTCCAGTTTTGCCAGCACCATCTGTTGAAGAGACTGTCATTTCGCCATTGTATGTCCATGACTCCTTTATCAAATACTAATTGACCATATATGTTTGGGTTAATGTCTGGAGTCTCTATTCTGTTCCATTGGTCTGTCGCTCTGCTCTTGTGCCAGTACCAAATTGTCTTGAATACTGTGGCTTTATAGTAGAGCTTGAAGTTGGGGAGTGAGATCCACCCTAGTTTATTCTTCTTTCTCAGGATTGCTTTGGCTATTCGGGGTCTTTGGTGTTTCCATATGAATTTTTGGATTATTTGTTCCAGCTCATTGAAGAATGTTGCTGGTAGTTTCATAGGGAGTGCATCAAATCTGTATATTGCTTTGGGCAGTATGGCCATTTTAACGATATTAATTCTTCCTAGCCACGAGCATGGGATGCGTTTCCATCTGTTAGTGTCCCCTTTAACTTCTCTTAAAAGTAACTTGTAGTTTTCAGAGTATAAGTCTTTCACTTCTTTGGTTAGGTTTATTCCTAGGTATTTTTATTTTTTTTGATGCAATTGTGACTGGAGTTGTTTCCCTGATTTCTCTTTCTGTTGGTTCATTGTTAATGTATAGGAAAGCCACAGATTTCTGTGTGTTGATTTGTATCCTGCAAATTTGCTGTATTCTGATATCAGTTCTAGTAGTTTTGGGGTGGAGTCTTTAGGGTTTTTTATGTACAGTATCATGTCATCTGCAAGTAGTGACAGTTTAACTTCTTCTTTACCAATCTGCATTCCTTGTACTTTTGTTTTGTCTGATTGCCGTGGCTAGAACCTCCAGTACTGTGTTAAATAACAGTGGGGAGAGGTGGCATCCCTGTCTAGTTCCCGATGTCTGAGAAAATGCTTTCAGCTTCTCGCTGTTCAATATAATGTTGGCTGTCGGTTTATCAAAGATGGCCTTTATTATGTTGAGGTACTTGCCCTCTATGCCCATTTTGCTGAGAGTTTTTATCATGAATGGATGTTGAACTTTGTCAAATGCTTTTTCAGCATCTATTGAGATGATCATGTGGTTTTTGTCTTTCTTTTTGTTGATGTGGTGGATGATGTTGATGGACTTCCGAATGTTGTACCATCCTTGCATCCCTGGGATGAATCCCACTTGGTCATGGTGTATAATCCTTTTGATGTATTTTTGAATTCGGTTTGCTAATATATTTTTGAGTATTTTTGCATCTACATTCATCAGGGATATTGGTCTGTAGTTTCCTTTTTTGGTGGTGTCTTTGCCTGGTTTTGGTATTAGGGTAATGTTAGCTTCATAGAATGACTTTGTGAGTATCCCCTCCTCCTCTATTTTTTGGAAAACTTTAAGGAGAATGGGTATTATGTCTTCCCTTTATGTCTGATAAAATTCCGAGGTAAATCCATCTGGCCCGGGGGTTTTGTTCTTTGGTAGTTTTTTGATTACCGCTTCAATTTCGTTGCTGGTAATTGGTCTGTTTCGATTTTCTGTTTCTTCCTGGGTCAATCTTGGAAGGTTTTATTTTTCTAGGAAGTTGTCCATTTCTCCTAGGTTTCCCAGCTTGTTAGCATATAGGTTTTCATAGTATTCTCTAATAGTTCTTTGTATTTCTGTGGTGTCCGTCATGATTTTTCCTTTCTCATTTCTGATACTGTTGATTTGTGTTGACTCTCTTTTCCTCTTAATAAATCTGGCTAGAGGCTTATCTATTTTGTTTATTTTCTCGAAGAACCAGCTCTTGGTTTCATTGATTTTTGCTATTGTTTTATTCTTCTCAATTTTATTTATTTCTTCTCTGATCTTTATTATGTCCCTCCTTCTGCTGACCTTAGGCCTCATTTGTTCTTCTTTTTCCAATTTCGATAGTTGTGACATTAGACCGTTCATTTGGGATTGCTCTTCGTTTTTTAAATATGCTTGGATTGCTATATACTTTCCTCTTAAGACTGCTTTTGCTGTGTCCCACAGAAGTTGGGGCTTAGTGTTGTTGTTGTCATTTGTTTCCATATATTGCTGGATCTCCATTTTGATTTGGTCATTTATCCATTGATTATTTAGGAGCGTGTTGTTTAGCCTCCATGTGTTTGTGAGCCTTTTTGCTTTCTTTGAACAGTTTATTTCTAGTTTAATGCCTTTGTGGTCTGAAAAGTTGGTTGGTAGGGTTTCAATCTTTTGGATTTTACTGAGGCTCTTTTTGTGGCCTAGTATGTGGTCTATTCTGGAGAATGTTCCATGTGCACTTGAGAAGAATGTGTATCCTGTTGCTTTTGGATGTAGAGTTCTGTAGATGTCTATTAGGTCCATCTGTTCTAATGTGTTGTTCAGTGCCTCTGTGTCCTTACTTATTTTCTGTCTGGTGGATCTGTCCTTTGGAGTGAGTGGTGTATTGAAGTCTCCTAGAATGAATGCATTGCATTCTATTTCCTCCTTTAGTTCTATTAATATTTGTTTCAGGTATGTTGGTGCTCCTGTATTGGGTGCATATATATTTATAATGGTTATATCCTCTTGATGGACTGAGCCCTTTATCATTATGTAATGTCCTTCTTTGTCTTTTGTTACTTTCTTTATTTTGATGTCTGTTTTGTCTGATACCAGAATTGCAACACCTGCTTTCTTCTCTCTGTTGTTTGCATGAAATATCTTTTTCCATCCCTTGACTTTAAGTTTGTGCATGTCTTTGGGTTTGAGGTGAGTCTCTTGTAAGCAGCATATGGATGGATCTTGCTTTTTCATCAATTCTATTACTCTGTGTCTTTTGATTGGTGCATTCAGTCCATTTACATTTATGGTGATTATTGAAAGGTATGACCTTATTGCCATTGCAGGCTCTAAGTTTGTGGTTACCAAAGGTTCAGGGTTAGCTTCTTTACTATCTTACTGTCTAACTTAACTCGCTTGTTGAGCTATTATAAACGCAGTCTGATGATTCTTTATTTCTCTCCCTTCTTATTCCTCCTCCTCCCTTCTTCATATGTTGGGTGTTTTGTTGTGTGCTCTTTTTAGGAGTGCTCCCATCTAGAGCAGTCCTTGTAGGATGCCCTGAAGAGGTGGTTTGTGGCAGGCAAATTCCCTCAACTTTTCTTGTCTGGGAATTGTTAAATCCTCATTCATATTTAAATGATAATCTTGCTAGATACAGTAGTCTTGGTTCAAGGCCCTTCTGTTTGATTGCATTAAGTATATCATGCCATTCTCTTCTGGCCTGTAGGGTTTCTGTTGAGAAGTCTGATGATAGCCTGATGGGTTTTCCTTTGTAGGTAACCTTTTTTTCTCTCTGGCTGCCTTTAATACTTTGTCCTTGTCTTTGATCTTTGCCATTTTAATTATTATGTGTCTTGGTGTTGCCCTCCTTGGATCCCTTGTCATGGGAGTTCTGTGTACCTCTGTGGTCTGAGAGTCCATTTCTTCCCCTAGTTTGGGGAATTTTCCGCAATTATTTCTTCAAAGACACTTTCCATCCCTTTTTCTCTCTCTTCTTCTTCTGGTACCCCTATAAAGCGGATTTTGTTCCGTTTCGATTGGTCACTCAGCTCTCTTAGAATTCTTTCATTCCTGGATATCCTTTTATCTCTCTCTGCATCAGCTTCTCTGCATTCCTGTTCTCTGTTTTCTAGTCCATTAATGGTCTCTTGTATCTCGTCCATTCTGTTTTGAAGTCCTTCCAGAGCTTGTTTTATTTCTGTATTCTCCTTCCTGAGTTCTTGCATATTTCTCTGCAAATCCATCAGCATGGTTATGACTTTTGTTTTGAATTCTTTTTCAGGAAGACTGGTTAAATCTATCTCCCCAGGTTCCTTCTCAGGGGAAGATGTTGCAGATGCCGAAGCTCTCTGGGTTAGTCTTGTCTGGATCATATTTTTTTGCCTTTCGTGTTGACAGGTGCTATTGACTGTCAGCTGGGAGGGCCAAACTTTTCACTTGCTACTGGCCTTTCTTTACTGGGACAACTGCGACCCCTAGTGGCTTGTGTTGGGTAATTGCCTGTAGGCTGGGTCTTTGTGTCTTCTCCGGCCTGAATTGAGGGATCTCCCTTTCTGTGGGCATGGTTTGCCTTAGGCTGTTTTTCTGCTTTTGCAGCGCCTGGAGGGGTAATGGATGGGGGGGCGCTGTTTGGGGGTTTACCTCCCTGAGGGGTCTCAATGCTGTTGCCCAGGGGGTTAGTGCGCCCAGTTTTCCCTGTAATTTCCAGCCACTGGGCTGTGACCTGTGTTGTTTCCGTCTAGCTGTTAAATCCCTGTCCCTTTAAGACTTTCAAAAAGCACTCGCTTTTCTTTGTCACAGGTGCATCAGCTTCAGCACCTGCTCAGAGGTCTTTCTGCCCTGTTTCCCTAGTTTCCAGCCCTCCACGCATGCACTGTGTCTGCGCTCTGGTGCGGGTGGCTGGGGCTGGGTGTTTAGCAGTCCTGGGCTCCCTCTCCCTCCCGCTGGGAGCTGGGGGGTGGTGTGCTCGGGTCCCGCCGGTCCAGGGGTTGTATCTTACCCCTTTCACCAGGTGCTGGGCTCTCGCACATGTGGATGTAGTCAGGCTGTTGTCCTGTGTCTTCTGGTCTCTCTTTTAGGATTAGTTGTATTTGTTGTATTTTCAAAAATATATATGTTTTTGGGAGGAGATTCCCTCTGTCCTACTCATGCCGCCATGTTGGCTCCGCCTCCATACCACTGTTTTTTTAGCAGGTGAAATGAAAGTGATTATGCTCAGTGTGGAAATAAAGGCCACCCCCATAAGAATAAGTCTATTTACTCAGAGCTTCTATAGCAGGAGAGTCAGCCACCATCTCTTGAATTTGGCAGAGAATCAAAGGCAGGCAGAGGACTGGGAAAACTCTACAGTGAAAGGAGGAAAGGCCTCAGGTGTGCTGACAGGAGGCTATTGGCCTGGGGAAGCTGTAGGTAGGTTTAACTAGAAGCAGGACTTCCTATGCCATTGGTGGGGGTGTATATTTTGCTTTCTCTGGTTGGTCCTAAACTGGAAGCAGGGGCCAAGCTGTCAGTTATTCAAAGTCTTGGTCACTGGGGTCAGATTGTACAGGAGGAGTTTGGCTTCCTAGACTGGTTCCTAGAGATAGGGATTGGCTTTTTGCATGTTTGGGTAATAAATAGTAGCTTGGCTCCTGGGATGAATGCTGCAGACTGTGGGTCAGAATTCTCTTTTAGTATATTGTCTGGACATTATCTCTGTGTATTCAGTCTCTCACTATATTTTACAAGGAATAGGACATGGATACTCTATCAGCAGGCATGCAAACCAGTAAAGGAAGACAATTTGGTATTAGACATTGAAAGCCTTAAAACAATGCATACATTTTGACATGGTAATTCCACACCCAAATTATGCTAAAGAACTTATGGGCAATACATGTACAGGAATACTTACTGCAACAGTGTTTAAAATAATTTGAAATTAAAAAGAAAAAGCTAATGTCCAACAATGGGGGGAGGGAGGAATGGATTGAATAAATTAAGTTAATCTATAATAAAAATACTAAATACTAACTCAGTTACTTATAATCATATAAAACTATTGATTGGCAGAATTATTTATTAGAGCAGTTTTTAAAGAATGTACATAAAGTTTATAAGCAGTCTATAAAAGCAAACTGCAAAATGTCATTATAGATAAAAAGTGAAGAGAGAGAAAGAAAAGGAAAGAAAGAGGAAAGGAGGGAGGGAGGGAGGAAGAACAAAGATTAAGATAGATTCTAGAAGGAAAGTAATAATTTTTAGATCCTCATAGCTCAAGTAGAGTTTTATTATTTACCAGGTACTTTTCTAAGCACTTTACCTTTATTAACTCATTAAATTTTTATTTCAACCTTATAAGGAAGGTTCTTATTTTACAGATGGGGAATCTGGAACTCCCCAAAAAAGATTTAAAACTTGCCAAAATGACCGAACAAAGAAATACTGGAATTGAAATTTGAACTTACTTTATCTGACTCTATATTCTGGCATGTAATTTTCTCCTTTAGGTGTTTTGATGTTGACCAAGTGTTCTGCAGCTGTTTTTTAGTTTCACCCTTCTTTAGAGGGTATTTTTTGAGTAAGCATAAAGCTCTTTTTCATTTCAAATATATAACACTGTATTTCCAGTGAATAGGTGTCCCTCTAGAAATATATTTCTTCAGACTGCCATAGTGCCTTTAGCATAAATGAGAGCAGTAAAAATTTGAGAATTTATAGCAACTACTTTTATTTTATTTTTATTTTTTTATTTTTTATTTTTTTAGATAATTATTTTTTATTGAAGGGTAGTTGACGCACAGTATAACATTACATTAGTTTCAAGTGTACAACACAGTGATAAAATATTTATATACATAATTCTAGGTTCCAGCTATCACCCTACCAAGCTGTTACAATATCTTGACTATATTCCTTATGCTATACATTACATCCCGGTTACTTATTTATTTTACCATTGGAAGTCTGTCCTTTTTTTTTTTTTTTTTGTGAGGGCATCTCTCATATTTATTGATCAAATGGTTGTTAATGACAATAAAATTCTGTATAGGGGAGTCAATGCTCAATGCACAATCATTAATCCACCCCAAGCCTAATTTTCGTCAGTCTCCAATCTTCTGAGGCATAACAAACAAGTTCTTACATGGAGAACAAATTCTTACATAATGAATAAGTTACATAGTGAACAGTACAAGGGCAGTCATCAAAGAAACTTTCAGTTTTGCTCATGCATTATGGACTATAAACAGTCAGTTCAAATATGAATACTCATTTGGTTTTTATACTTGATTTATATGTGGATACCACATTTCTCTCTTTATTATTATTATTTTTAATAAAATGCTGAAGTGGTAGGTAGATACAAGGTAAAGGTAGAAAACATAGTTTAGTGTTGTAAGGGAGCAAATGTAGATGATCAGGTGTGTGCCTGTAGACTATGTGTTAATCCAAGCTAGACAAGGGCAATAAAACATCCACGTATGCAGAAGATTTCTCTCAGAATGGGGGGGTGAGGTTCTAAGCCTCACCTCTGTTGATCCAGAATCTCTCACCTGATGACCCCCCTGCAACTGTGCCTGTCTTAGGTTGTTCCTCCCTTGAGGAATCTTACCCGTCTCTGGCTAACCAGTCATCTTCCGGGGCCATACAGGGAAATGTAAAGTTGGTAACTGAGAGAGAAGCCTTATTGTTTGAAATGGTTAGCTTTTTACTTCTTTGCATATTTATGCCCTGTGGCTTCTATGCCCAGCATTTGTCTTGAGGTATCTGTACCACTTGGAAGAATTATGATACTCGGTAAATTTGATATGAGGCACAAATTCTATTTAAGGGTTGTAATTAGGAAGGAAGCAGAAAAGCTATAGAAGTAGCAGGCAGAAGAAAACATGGGAAGATTGATTATTTCTTTGACATATCTTCTTGTAAAGTAACTTCAGCATGTATAGGTTTTAAGCTACTACTTAAATTGCACACACACATTAACATAATAGGAGTATAGTTACATAACCAAAGCATACCTGTAATTGCTAGCCATCTCCAGTGAAACCAAGAAAACCAGTTAGGCACCTTAGGCATTTGTGAAAACTTATCTATGATATGGTGGATATTGTCCAACTGAACTTGAATAGTCTGAGAGAAATCAGACAAATTAAAACAACCCATTCCTGGGGAATGTTCACATCCCTTATGTTCTTTTAATAGTAAATAGTCTGTAGTTGTAAGATTTTGGAGTGCTACAATTTGCACTTCTCCTAATTCTTGGTTGAGTTCCAGCAGTATAGATCCAGTCAAATTTGTTGTTTTACTGTATGCACAGGCCAGCTTAGATATCTCCTTCATTCCCATGGCAAGTCCAGGAGCTGGTGGGATGAGTGCATCTACAGCTGTTTCAGTGCGTGGATCTTTGTTGGGGTTTTTTGATGATCATCTTCTGGCATGAGTCTTCCAGAGAGTGCTGATGTTGGAAGTTCTCTTTCATATCGTATCTTAGTTCATTTTCGGGGTAGCCCAATTAGGCTTTGATCTTCTGTATAAACGCAAACAGACCCTTTGCCTACACTTTTATATGCCCTTTATACCCTTGTGTAGAACTCACTGGAGGTTACCACACAGGAACTGTCCTTTTTTTGTTTTGTTTTGTTTTGTTTTTGGTATCACTAATCTACACTTACATGACGAATATTATGTTTACTAGGCTCTCCCCTATACCAGGTATCCCCTATAAACCCCTTTACAGTCACTGTCCATCAGCATAGCAAAATGTTGTAGAATCACTACTTGCCTTCTCTGTGTTGTACAGCCCTCCCTTTTCTCCTACTCCCCCATGCATGCAAATCTCAATACCCCCCTACTTCTCCCCCCACTTATACCTCCCTACCCACCCATCCTCCCCTGTCCCTTTCCCTTTGGTACCTGTTAGTCCATTCTTGAGTTCTGTGATTCTGGTGCTGTTTTGTTCCTTCAGTTTTTCCTTTGTTCCTATATTCCACAGATAAGTGAAATCATACGGTATTTCTCTTTCTCCGCTTGGCTTGTTTCACTGAGCATAATACCCTACAGCTCCATCCATGTTGCTGCAAATGATTGGATTTGCCCTTTTCTTATGGCTGAGTAGTATTCCATTGTGTATATGTACCATATCTTCTTTATCCATTCATCTATCGATGGACATTTAGGTTGCTTCCAATTCTTGGCTATTCTAAATAGTGCTGCGATAAACATAGGGGTGCACTGATCTTTCTCATACTTGATTGCTGCATTCTTAGGGTAAATTCCTAGGAGTGCAATTCCTGGGTCAAATGGTAAGTCTGTTTTGAGCATTTTGATGTACCTCCATACTGCTTTCCACAATGGTTGAACTAACTTACATTCCCACCAGCAGTGTAGGAGGGTTCCCCTTTCTCCACAGCCTCACCAACATTTGTTGTTGTTTGTCTTTTGGATGGCACCCATCCTTACTGGTGTGAGGTGATACCTCATTGTAGTTTTAATTTGCATTTCTCTGATAATTAGCGATGTGGAGCATCTTTTCATGTGTCTGTTGGCCATCTGTATTTCTTTTTTGGAGAACTGTCTGTTCAGTTCCTCTGCCCATTTTTTAATTGGGTTATTTGTTTTTTGTTTGTTGAGGCGTGTGAGCTCTTCATATATTCTGGACGTCAAGCCTTTATCGGATGTGTCATTTTCAAATATATTCTTCTCCCATACTGTAGGGATCCTTTTTGTTCTATTGATGGTGTCTTTTGCTGTACAGAAGCTTTTCAGCTTAATATAGTCCCACTTACTCATTTTTGCTGTTGTTTTCCTTGCCCGGGGAGATATGTTCAAGAAGAGGTCACTCATGTTTATGTCTAAGAGGTTTTTGCCTAAGTTTTCTTCCAAGAGTTTAATGGTTTCATGGCTTACATTCAGGTCTTTGATCCATTTTGAGTTTGCTTTTGTATATGGGGTTAGACAATGGTCCAGTTTCATTCTCCTACATGTAGCTGTCCAGTTTTGCCAGCACCACCTGTTGAAGAGACTGTCATTTCACCATTGTATGTCCATGGCTCCTTTATCAAATATTAATTGACCATATATGTCTGGGTTAATGTCTGGATTCTGTAGTCTGTTCCATTGGTCTGTGGCTCTGCTCTTGTGCCAGTACCAAATTGTCTTGAATACTGTGGCTTTATAGTAGAGCTTGAAGTTGGGGAGTGAGATCCACCCTACTTTATTCTTCTTTCTCAGGATTGCTTTGGCTATTCGGGGTCTTTGGTGTTTCCATATGAATTTTTGGATTATTTGTTCCAGCTCATTGAAGAATGTTGCTGGTAGTTTCATAGGGAGTGCATCAAATCTGTATATTGCTTTGGGCAGTATGGCCATTTTAACGATATTAATTCTTCCTAGCCACGAGCATGGGATGCGTTTCCATCTGTTAGTGTCCCCTTTAACTTCTCTTAAAAGTGACTTGTAGTTTTCAGAGTATAAGTCTTTCACTTCTTTGGTTAGGTTTATTCCTAGGTATTTTATTTTTTTTTATGCAATTGTGAATGGAGCTGTTTTCCTGATTTCTCTTTCTGTTGGTTCATTGTTAGTATATAGGAAAGCCACAGATTTCTGTGTGTTGATTTTGTATCCTGCAACTTTGCTGTATTCTGATATCAGTTCTAGAAGTTTTGGGGTGGAGTCTTTAGGGTTTTTTATGTACAGTATCATGTCATCTGCAAATAGTGACAGTTTAACTTCTTCTTTACCAATCTGGATTCTTTGTATTTCTTTGTTTTGTCTGATTGCCGTGGCTAGGACCTCTAGTACTGTGTTAAATAACAGTGGAGAGAGTGGGCATCCCTGTCTAGTTCCCGATCTCAGAGGAAATGCTTTCAGCTTCTCGCTCTTCAATATAATGTTGGCTGTGGGTTTATCATATATGGCCTTTATTATGTTGAGGTACTAGCCCTCTATTCCCATTTTGCTGAGAGTTTTTAACATGAATGGATGTTGAACTTTGTCAAATGCTTTTTCAGCATCTATTGAGATGATCATGTGGTTTTTGTCTTTCTTTTTGTTGATGTGGTGGATGATGTTGATGGACTTCCGAATGTTGTACCATCCTTGCATCCCTGGGATGAATCCCACTTGGTCATGGTGTATGATCCTTTTGATGTATTTTTGAATTCGGTTTGCTAATATATTTTTGAGTATTTTTGCATCTACATTCATCAGGGATATTGGTCTGTAGTTTCCTTTTTTGGTGGTGTCTTTGCCTGGTTTTGGTATTAGGGTAATGTTAGCTTCATAGAATGAATTTGTGAGTATCCCCTCCTCCTCTATTTTTTGGAAAACTTTAAGGAGAATGGGTATTATGTCTTCCCTTTATGTCTGATAAAATTCTGAGGTAAATCCATCTGGCCCGGGGGTTTTGTTCTTTGGTAGTTTTTTGATTACCGGTTCAATTTCGTTGCTGGTAATTGGTCTGTTTCGATTTTCTGTTTCTTCCTGGGTCAATCTTGGAAGGTTATATTTTTCTAGGAAGTTGTCCATTTCTCCTAGGTTTCCCAGCTTGTTAGCATATAGGTTTTCATAGTATTCTCTAATAGTTCTTTGTATTTCTGTTGGGTCCGTCGTGATTTTTCCTTTCTCGTTTCTGATATTGTTGATTTGTGTTGACTCTCTTTTCTTCTTAATAAGTCTGGCTAGTGGCTTATCTATTTTGTTTATTTTCTCAAAGAACCAGCTCTTGGTTTCATTGATTTTTGCTATTGTTTTATTCTTCTCAATTTTATTTATTTCTTCTCTGATCTTTATTATGTCCCTCCTTCTGCTGACCTTAGGCCTCATCTGTTCTTCTTTTACCAATTTCGATAATTGTGACATTAGACTATTCATTTGGGATTGCTCTTCCTTTTTTAAATATGCTTGGATTGCTCTATACTTTCCTCTTAAGACTGCTTTTGCAGTGTCCCACAGAAGTTGGGGCTTAGTGTTGTTGTTGTCGTTTTTTTCCATATATTGCTGGATCTCCATTTTGATTTGGTCATTTATCCATTGATTATTTTGGAGTGTGTTGTTAAGCCTCCATGTGTTTGTGCGCCTCTTTGCTTTCTTTGTACAGTTTATTTCTAGTTTTATGTCTTTGTGGTCTGAAAAGTTGTTTGGTAGGATTTCAATCTTTTGGAATTTTCTGAGGCTCTTTTTGTGGCCTAGTATGTGGTCTATTCTGGAGAATGTTCCATGTGCACTTGAGATGAATGTATATCCTGTTGCTTTTGGATGTAGAGTTCTATAGATGTCTATTAGGTCCATCTGCTCTACTGTGTTGTTCAGTACTTCCGTGTCCTTACTTATTTTCTGCCCAGTGGATCTATCCTTTGGAGTGAGTGGTGTGTTGAAGTCTCCTAGAATGAATGCATTGCAGTCTATATCCCCCTTTAGTTCTGTTAGTATTTGTTTCACATATGCTGGTGCTCCTGTGTTGGGTGCATATATATTTAGAATGGTTATATCCTCTTGTGGGACTGAGCCTTTTATCATTATGTAATGTCCTTCTTTATCTCTTGTTACTTTCTTTGTTTTGAAGTGTATTTTGTCTGATATTAGTACTGCAACCCCTGCTTTCTTCTCACTGTTGTTTGCTTGAAATATGTTTTTCCATCCCTTGACTTTTAGTCTGTACATGTCTTTGGGTTTGTGGTGAGTTTCTTGTAAGCAGCATATAGATGGGTCTTGCTTTTTTATCCATTCTGTTACTCTGTTCTTTTGATTGGTGCATTCAACCCATTAACATTTAGGGTGACTATTGAAAGATACGTACTTATTGCCATTGCAGGCTTTAAATTCATGTTTACCAAAGGTTCAAGGTTAGGCTCTTTAGTATCTTACTCCCTAACTTAGATCGCTTATTGAGCTTTTATATACACTGTCTGGAGATTCTTTTCTTCTCTCCCTTCTTGTTCCTCCTCCTCGATTCTTCATATGTTGGGTGTTTTGTGCTGTGCTCTTTCTAGGAGTGCTCCCATCTAGAGCAGTCCCTGTAAGATGTTCTGTAGAGGTGGTTTGTGGAAAGCAAATTCCCTCAGCTTTTGTTTGTCTGGGAATTGTTTAATCCCACCATCATATTTGAATGATAGTCGTGCTGGATACAGTATCCTTGGTTCAAGGTCCTTCTGTTTCATTGTATTAAATATATCATGCCATACTCTTCTGGTCTGTAGGGTTTCTGTTGAGAAATCTGATGTTAGCCTGATGGGTTTCCCTTTATAGGTGACCTTTTTCTCTCTAGCTGCCTTTAACACTCTTTCCTTGTCCTTGATCTTTGCCATTTTAATTATCATGTGTCTTGGTGTTGTCCTTCTTGGATCCTTTCTGTTGGGGGTTCTGTGTATTTCCGTGGTCTGTTCGATTATTTCCTCCCCCAGTTTGGGGAAGTTTTCAGCAATTATTTCTTCTAAGATACTTTCCATCTCTTTTCCTCTCTCTTCTTCTTCTGGGACCCCTATAATACGGATATTGTTTCTTTTGGATTGGTCACACAGTTCTCTTAATATTGTTTCATTCCTGGAGATCCTTTTGTCTCTCTCTGTGTCAGCTTCTATGCGTTCCTGTTCTCTGATTTCAATTCCATCAATGGCCTCTTGCATTCTATCCATTCTGCTTATAAACCCTTCCAGAGTTTGTTTCATTTCTGCGATCTCCTTTCTGGCATCTGTGATCTCCCTCCGGACTTCATCCCATTTCTCTTGCGTATTTCTCTGCATCTCTGTCAGCATGTTTATGATTCTTATTTTGAATTCTTTTTCAGGAAGACTGGTTAGGTCTGTCTCCTTCTCTGGTGTTGTCTCTGTGATCTTTGTCTGCCTGTAGCTTTGCCTTTTCATGGTGATAGGAATAGTTTACAGAGCTGGGACGAGTGACGGCTGGAAGGGCTTCCTTTCTTGTTGGTTTGTGGCCCTCCTCTCCTGGGAGAACAGCGGCCTCTAGTGGCTTGTGCTGGGCAGCTGCGCGCAGACAGGGCTTCTGCTTCCTGCCCGGCTGCTATGGAGTTAATCTCCGCTGTTGCTGTGGGCGTGGCCTAGCTCGGGCAGCTACTCCAAAATGGTGGAGTCACGTTGGAGCAGGAGCGGCTGGGAGGCTATTTATCTCCGTAAGGGGCCTCCCTGCTCCCTGCAGCCCAGGGGTTAGGGTGCCCAGAGATCCCGGATTCCCTACCTCTGGATTAAGTGACCCGCCCTGCCCCTTTAAGACCTCCAAAAAGCACCCGCCAAAACAAAACAACGACCACCAAAAAAAAAAAGAAAAAAATTTTTAAATTAAAAAAAAAAAAATTTTTTTTTTTAAATTAAAAAAAAAAAGTGTGGTCGCTCGTTTTTCTTTATTCTCCGGTGCCAGCCTCAGGCCACTTCTCACCGGTCTTGCTGCCCTGTTTCCCTAGTATTGGGGTTCCTATCCCTTTAAGACTTCCAAAAAGCGCTCGCCAAAACAAAACAGCAAAAAAGGAAAAAAGAAAAAAAAAATGGTGCGCGCTTTTCTTATGTCCTCTAGCGCCCAGCCTCCAGTGCCTGCTCACTGTTCTTGCTGCCCTGTTTTCCTAGTATCGAGGGCCCTGCACTCTGGCCCGGATGGCTGGGGCTGGGTGTTCGGCAGCCCTGGGCTCCGTCTCCCTCCCACTCTGCCTGCTCTTCTCCCGCCGGGAGTTGTGGGGAGGGGCGCTCAGCTCTTGCCGGGCCGGGGCTTGTATCTTACCCCCTTCGCGAGGCGCTGGGTTCTCTCAGGTGCGGATGTGGTCTGGATATTGTCCTGTGTCCTCTGGTCTTTATTCTAGGAAGGGTTGTCTTTGTTATATTTTCATAGATATATGTTGTTTTGGGAGGAGACTTCCGCTGCTCTACTCATGCCACCATCTTCCGCCCCTCTCCGCAACTACTTTTAATAATTGTAAATGTGTTTAAAACTAAAGGACATTGCCCCCAGGACACAGTAAGTACAAAGATTGTAATAAATGATAAATAATGATTAAATAATAAATGAATAAGTTGAAGTATCTATTAATTAATAATAGGTAACTAATAACCAATGCCTATGGGGTACTTTTACATTAACAGTATATAATTGATATTTAGAGTTTCTGGTGGTATTTTGAAGTGTAAATTATTAGAATATTCACATATACAATGGTCTATAATTGCTAAAATAGGATAAAAGAAAAGAAAAGCACAAGCCCCTTGTCCTTGACTTATGCTTTTTTACTGATAAATTGAGCAACTGGGGGATGACTAGCAGTGACTTTTTTCTTTATGCTAATTTTATTTAAACATAGACATTTTATACCATTGTATAAAGATACAAAATTAACTTTTTCTCAGTTTTGTAATTAATATCAAAGATAGTATTCTAAAGAAATACTACTGCATGCTCTGGGGATTGTGTAAAGGTTAGAAAAATATTACACATGACAAAATAATTATTCTATAAAATGATGGCATTTTGGGAAGAGGGAAAACATGCATTCTCAAATGCACTTAAAAACATACATTAAGTTTTATGATCTTGATAGCTTTAGGTTAGCATAATAATTTTAATATGGTGTTAATGATTTTATGAACTGATAAAATTTCTGTAGTTCAAAATATTATGTTCTTTTTTACATTATCTAAAGAATCTTGAGGAGATGACATTTTTAATTGTAAGAGTGTTTATACTAAATAAGTTACTTAATTTTAAAAATGGAATATTCTAACACAAAAGGATGGGAGTTCTGTAGAAAATAATATAAAGAAATAATTAATGAAAATGAGCAATTAAATACAACTCTGCAACTGCCAATTCACTATTATAATATTGTCTTACCGGCTTAGGATTTTATGAAAAAAACTGGACATAAATAGGACTTTTAAATTAATCTTGGAATAAATAAGTCAATGATACTTGAAATAATGAACAACTTATTGTTTCAAATCACATAAAAATGGCTCTAGTAGGTGGTATGAATTTCAGTCTATAAATGTAAATTTTAAGTATTCTGACTCCTAGCTCCTCTCCCAGTCAGGTTCAAGGAAATTCCATCTTCCACATTTTAGTGTTCTCCACAATTACAAGGATCACCTAGTCCCAGAAAATAGTGAAGGTAGGTAATACAATATTTTTCAAACTACTTAAACAAGAGTGAAATAAAATATTTATGAAATAATATTAAAACCACTAGAGTTGTTAATGTTAATATCTATTAAATTCGCTTTTTCTAATTTAATGAAAAATTCTGTATTTAGCCCTATGCAATGCATATGACCTACTGAAAATTGATGACCCACAATTTGAAAGTCACTGCTCAAATGGGGGTATTTCCCCCACTGATGTTTCCAACATCCTACCCCATAGTGATCCCTTGCCATCCTATGGCATTGTGCTTCCTTCACTTCTGTTGGATACATGTGTATTTACTGAGGCAGGAAACCCCATTGCTTAACGTTCAATCCCCTGAGATTTATCATATAACTAACATACCTGACTGCGTACTGCCTAATTTCTCAGAAATGTAATCAAATATTTTATTTCATGTCACTCACCAGATCAGGCGAAGTGCCTTTCCCTCTTCTCACATAACCATCTTCCACTACACATTAACAGAACCTTTAACGGACTCTCTTCTTGGAGTTCGCCTTTTACAAAACAAGTGGAACATGAGTTTCACATGTGCAAAATTCCTGAGGCAAAATTTATTATCAAGTAGCTTCCCTTCTGGAAGAGGAGTTATGAGAAAACATGGAATGAATTATTTTACCAGCATTTGTGCAATTCAGTCATTTGAATTTTCTAGCTCTTAGTCCCCACTTTCATTAATAAGTTTTGTGAATGTTTTAGTGATCCAATTTAGCAATTTTGCATGATTCCATCAGTCTAAGTAGCTTAAGACCATATATTTAAGTGTATATACACACACACAGACTCAGTTCCCTTCCATTTACTCATTTATTGGTCATATAGCAGTTAAAAATACTCATAAATTATAGAAGCAGCCAAAATATACAGAAAATCTTGCTACTGTCCATGTAACTTTGAGCCAGTTACTGAGGCATATATGCTAGGTTTTTGTATATGTATTTTGGAAAAATATACCTATGCCAAGGGGGTAGTAATTTAGAAGATTAACTAATACATTACATGCAAGATTCCTACTGACGTATTTGTGAACTAAATGAATGATAACCTCTTCCTCCTGCTCATCACCCATATTTATCATTATCCTCATCATAATCATAAACATCACTATTTTTACAATCAATGTACATTTATTTTTTCTTAACACATGATCAGGGATGGTACTGGGTTAAAACTAGTGGCTACAATGTGAGTGAAATTATACCCTAAAACCAAATCTACAATCACAAGTCAAAATATCTGTCTATCCAGAAAAGATAAACTGTATTTCAGAATAATGGAACAACATGCTAAGGCTAATATCAATTATTTAAAGAATTCACTCTCAGGATCTAACCTCTGAATATCTGGCCATAAGCCTGGATTGCCATTTTTCAAATAGTGTTTGAAAAAAATCACAGTCACAGAAGATGTGCCTGGGGAATAAGAGCAGGATTCCATGATAAAATAAATTGGGAAACATTATATTGTATTTCCTTTGGAAATTCACAATGCCTACTAGCATATTAACAGCTCTGAGAAGTGTTTTCAGTGAAAAACTGTACAAGTGTATTTATACCCAAAGCATTAAAATAACTACTTGACTGGCAATCTTTTTACATTATGACTTCTGACATCCTTTGGAGCTAGTGTTCTGTAAAGATACCTAATTGTTACCCAACAAATTATCAGCAAAATAAATTAGATCCTTTCTATAAGACCTATATGAACTTTAAAACATCAAGTCAGTAAAGAAGTTTCACTAGCATAAGAAGTATTTGTGGGCATTTGTGTATATGTTCATCTATATACATATTTCAAAGTGGTAGATCAGTCATTATTAAGATTTTATTTTAAAATACTTTTCTCAGTTATCCTGATTTTCTATATTGAATAAACATTTCTTAAATAAATCAGGAAAATGATTAAATAAGTTATGAACTTATAATTAAACTGAATATTACAAATTAAAATCTAATTTAGTAATTATACATGTGCCAATATGAGGGTTGATAGATAACAAAAAATTAACTTCATAAATGAGTGATAATCATTGAAATGTTCATATTCAGTATTTGTATAATAAAGAGTTGATACATTCTATTATTTGTTCTTCACAGAAAGATATAATTTTCTAATGAATCCCACATTCTAGACACTATACAATTCAAAGCCAACTTAAAGTACTGATCCACAGGTCTCAAATAGTTACCTTTTAAATATAACACTGGCTTAATAACATAAAGTAAAATTGCCAACTTAAATATGAGACAACCATGAGGTACACATATCATGATACAACAAACACATTGACTACATTGATTACTGTAATTTAAGTATATTTCTTGTGCCAAGAAAACAAAAATAGAAAATCATTCACTTTTATATTAACTCCTATTTAACTCATTAAAAACCCATTTGATTCAATATTATTTTAATTAGTTTCATGGTATTATTTATCTTTAGTAGAAATTAAATAGAGCTGGTTATTTCTCACTAGAAAAGAAAATTTACAGCAACTTTGTGGTGCTTAAACATAAAAATAACAAAAAGCTAACTATAATAAACAAATATTTAAATGTAATCTATGTTTTTATATAGCTTGGTAAATCAAATGAAATGGACTATGTTGCCAGCCATTGATAGAAATTCACTATCTATTCATAATCAATGATATTTATGGAGTCTCCCAAATTTTGCAGTTTCCAAAGTATATAGGGCAATAGCAATGTTTATATTTATTTTCCTGTAATTCTTTCACATCTCTCTTTAAGAATGTGATCACTCTAGGAAGGATATAAGAGTTTTCATAGCTATTCAATACACACACACACACATACACACACACACACACACATATACACATACATATGTATATAAGCTAAGTCATTTGACACAGGCATAAAGGTATGTCTTACATATTTAAATCCATCAAGATCTTGAACTGATAT
Source organism: Manis pentadactyla (assembly GCF_030020395.1). Lineage (NCBI taxonomy): Eukaryota > Metazoa > Chordata > Mammalia > Pholidota > Manidae > Manis > Manis pentadactyla. Next base: position 124,546,730 of record NC_080025.1, read on the forward strand.
TCTTAATCAGGGGCACTTCTTACCTCAGCAGTCTGCTAGCTCTTTTTATCAAAACCTTGAAACTGAAGCAAAATCAAAGGAAAAAGTAGCACTCCGCTTCTCTGAGAAATTTTAGAATTACCATTAATTGGGAAAGATATTTGAGAAGGTTGTCTCCTATTCTTCTTCTTTTCTCCAATATGTAGGACTCAGTGAATCTGAGTGTGTGTTTGTGTGTGTGTATGTATCATTGTTAGGGAAAGAAGTCAGAGTGCATCATTTCTACAAAACAGGAATTAGAATCTATCTTCTTTGTGAAGGGCTTGGCCTTTGGACTAACGTGTAAATCAAGAATGACCAAAAATAATTGAAATCTAAGAAGTAAAGAAACTTTGCAAGACCACTTCCTTGACCTAAATGAGTTGAAGTTCTACTGTCAAAAGAAATTGACTCCAGAGCACTGTGGTAATACACACAAGAGAAGATGTTACTTACTCTTAAGAAATTACGTATTTTCACAAGAATGAGGCCAGAGAAAAGTTTAATTTACAATTTACAGAAAGAATAAAAAGATGGGTTCTGAAAAAAAAAACAAAAGCAAGCCAATGATATTCGGTACTATTTCTGAATACTATTTTATTAATTTATTTTTCATAGTGGTGAGAATATTTAACATGAGATCTACCCTCTTAACAAATTTTAAGTGTATAATACAGCATTGTTAACAACAGTATGCACAGCATTGTACAACGGAGTCCTATAATATATTCATCTTTTATAACTGAAACTAAGATTTTTAAATGAATTAGTAAAACAATAGGTTGTGAGCATTTTGCAAGCAGTAAAATTCATGAAGACCAAAAGACACACTCACTAGAACAAGTGAGTTCAGAGGAGGCTTATTTCCTTTTTTTCCAGGGTTTCTAGATTAATGGATGAAAGAAGAATGGTAAAACCAGGCCGACAATTTCATATGATTCTTGAAATAAGGGAGAAGATTTGATTGAATAACCATTTTCAGAGAGGTGGATTAACGGACTGATTTATTAGAAATGGGGCATCTTTGGACATTATGTAAGCCTTTCTTGATTCATTATCATGCATACATTATCGCATGACTGCTGTATGCCAACCAATATGCTAAACACCTAGACAAAAGGGGTTTACCATCAACTGGGGAGACTTGTGCATATAAGGAAATTTCAGTGTTGAGCGTGACTACAGGTGAAAGTGGAGGGGATTCAAGGGAAGATCTACAGAGAGTCAGTTCCCAAACTGAGTTGCTGAGTAAAAGCAAAGTTAATATTACTTGGAAACTGACAACAATGCCAGGGAACTGACAACAATGCCAGGGAACTGACAACAATGCCAGGGGAAGGGCAATTAGCAAATACAAATAAAGTAGAGCAAGAGGATGCAGAGTTCACTCAGGAGATTGCAAGTATGGGAGAATCGGTAAAGATGTGAGCCTAATAGTGTGGTAATAAGGATTCAGAAAAAAAAAAGTGAAACCTGAGCTATGCTAAAAAGTTTACACTTCATCTTGAAAGCTATAAGAAAATATTTAAACGATGATAGAGATGATATTTGTCGACTTGAAAGATTATTCTAAGTAGTTGGAAGGGGACTTGAAGGTGGGAAGTAGGAAAAACAGTAAAGAAGTTATTGCAATTATTGAGGTAGGAGACAAAAGTCATGGCACTAAGGATGGAGGGAAGGAGACATCTTTTAAAATGAGTATTTGATGATTCTTTCAACAATAATTTATTAAGAATTTACTCTGTATACTGAGCGAGGCACTAGCGCTTCAGTGCCAAGTATCACTGATTGAATTTTTGCCGGGTAGTGAGTGCTTACCAGTTTCCCAGTACTGTGCTTAAGGCACATTCTAACATCATCTAATTCTATTTTAATCTTCATACCAACCTGTGAGGCAGATATATACTTCCCAGACATTGAGATGAGGAACAAGAGGCTCAGAGAGTTGTAAAGGATTGGTCCCAGATCACCAGTGATTTTGGAGATGAGACATGTCAATCCACAGACTCCATGTATTTTTTCTTAATCATTGAGATAAGTTTGAGTTGCTAACACAAGGACTTTATTAATCAGGCTTCAGAAAGTAAAAGTAAATTCATTCCAGTTCGTTAAATGGGAATAACAAATGGTTGTTGGTTTGGAAAATACTAAGTTTAAGGTATTCTGAAGGAGAACTGCAGAGTAGAGAGTCTTAGCTTAAGAGTTCTCAGAGGGGAACATTTCTCTTTAAAAGAGTCTTTGGTTGATGTAGATGGTAGTTGAAGCCATGGGCATGTTTGAGACAATTTAGAGAGAAAAGAAAAATATAATGTCAAGATGTCCTCAGAATTATATCATCAATTCTAACTAGTGTAAGGAACAGCAAGTAATAAACCACTCTGTAACATTTTGTGAAAATACAGCTTCTATGGATCAATAGGCATAGAGCAATGGAGGTGAGCTAAGTGGTCTGTGAAGGGCCCTCTTTTGTCCATTTAGTGCCACTAATGTTCAATGAGGTAAGTAAAAGCAGGAAGCACAAGGGAAGTGGATGAAGTCTCAGCCTTTTAAAACAGTTACAGAGTAGCTATCAAATGCAAAGAGTGTGTGAAATACCAGGCCTAAAAAACAAATTCCCCTCTGAAATTGCAGATTTTAATATGATTCAACAGATTAGTATTTCTGTAAACTAGATAATGCTTGCACTTTGACCTACAAATAACCAACCTGTTCTATAGAGATATTTTAGTTCATATCTTGATAAAATCAGTTTATACAAAAGTAATTTTATTGAAGAGATTGTATATTTGTGTGTGTGTATATATATATATATATATATATATGTAACAGGTGTTAATATATAATACTAAAGAAGTTTACCTAAAACAATAATAGGTACTAATTTGAAACCCCCCACAATAATCTGAAGCAGATACATGATATATGCAAAAAGTTATAGAGGGAACATTTCTCAGTTCAAAACATTTTAAATATCTCATACAAGCAACACCTGAAAATTAGTGAAAAAAGATGTAGGAAGCTATATATTCATAATCACAATAGTGAAAACCAGAAACTTTTCTGATTACTTGATGAATCACAGAACATTTTAAAAATAACTGGGAAATCATCGGCCAAAGAAAATACCCTTCCCATCAGAGCAGTTCTAAAATATACTAATATGCAAGTTATTTATACACACTCACCCATTTATGTATTTTAAGAGCTACTCAATATCTTAAAAGCAATCATAAAATCAGTCTTTAGCTTAATCCTCATTTGCATTTTAATGATTTCAAAATATAGCCACATTCTAGAGCTTGAGGTTACATTTGCTACATTCCTAGTTTCATAACATTGTGGCTTTCCAGCTTGGTAGCAATAAATTCTAGTAAACAGAGCCATTAATAGCATTTTTATAGGGTCAAATGGGGCTATGGCACTACAAGTGT